>NC_136061.1:253650254-255119004 GCF_964261635.1 Lissotriton helveticus
CATGTACCACCGCACCCGCACGTCCGTCCCAGTGCAGGGAAGGCAAGGAAAAGAAATTGTAAATGTGTCCAATACTACCATGAATAGTAGCAGTACTTTGTATTGCGTTTGCATTCACAGCATATATCTGGTTATTACGGTGGACACTCCGTACCTCTCTTAATAACTTTAGTTTACTTGTAGTACGTCATTCATGTGTGGGTGTATCACTGTGTTCACTCAATATTAAGCAAAGCACCTAAAGTCATCTCATCTGTCATTAAATACGTCCCATGTGAAGTGATAGATAATCAAATTAGTTAGCTTCTTCAGTTTCCTTTTCTAGTACTCATTTGCACTGTAGGGTGAAAGGTAAATTAATTAAGCAGTAGCCCTTGTAACAGAGTATTCTCAGTGCCACCCGTAATAGAAAAGTAATAGCTTCACCACCTGCATGTACTGGACCGGTACAGTAACGCAAGTCTGTCTCCATCATCATGGTGTGCAACTTTTTTTCTCGGGTGCAACTTCACTGTGCTGTGTCCATGTCATTCTGCCGGCTTGCATAAGATAACGTACCCATTTCCCTAAACAAGAGAGAAGAAGAAGAATAAGACTGGTGTACTGTCATAGTCGACTGTAATGGAAGTCCATAGTGGTCGTAGAATTAGTTCATTAAACTACCACTACTGTTAGAGCAAGGATGCAGAAGTGGGAGGGTTACATAGATACTGTCCTCAATAGTTATGTACTGTGCTTTCAATTTGCTACTTGTACTCTGTGACCCAACTTTCGGCTCAATCACTTTGTGTTATTAATAAGGAGCATTGGTTACAGACTATGTCTTTCTTTCTTCATATAGTTGCTCCTTCCAAATCAACAACAAGGAGGGAGCAGGCTAGATTGGCCCGGCAACGGAGGCTGGAGGCCACAGTCGCCGAGTATCGGCGGCTGGTGGCCCTGGAGGAGGAGGAGGACACGCAGTCGAGCGGGGCAACATCTTCGACTGTGACCACTGCATCCTCCTCCGTGACTAAACCAGCGGGACCGAGCCGGGCTAAGAAAGCCGACCGCCACCGCCAAGCACCCGAAACACCAGCTGCCCCCCACAGGAGCTGCAAGGAACGCCAACACCGCCTACGAGTCCGCATGTCCAACCTGGAGCAGGAGGTCCTGAGGTATAAGACCTTGGTTAAGGGCCTCCGCTCCGAGCTTGCCACCCTCCGCAAGGAGTATGATGCCCATGCCGCATCATGCACCAGCACCAGCACCCTCCAGTAGTGGAGTGTCCCTTGCCCTTTTTTTATAGACTTTTGGGGGGTGGGATTTGGGAGTTGGGATCGTTTTGGGACGTTTCAGAGACAATCGTTGGGGTTAGGGTGGGTGAGGGAGATTATTTTGTTAGGGATAAATAAATATATTTTTCAACTACTTTATCTGACCATACCTGTTTTTTACTGCTTTTCAGTCTGGTGGGTGGGGGGGCGGGGGTGTAACAGTAACTTTGTTTTCCTGAACAGTCGTAGGACTTTAGTAGTACAACCGTCAAACTCTTGTCTACTCCGAAATAATACTCCATTATACTACCTCCCACCAAACGCTTATCTTACCTGTAATTTGTGTTAGAAATTAGGGCTAGGCCCAGGGCTGGCTCCAGGTGAAATGGGGATTAACGTTGTCATTCCTGGGCGGGTGACATTTCCTCATTGCGGTGTTACTAGTGGTGTGACACAGTGGCAGTTGCATGCCTATGGAAAAAAAGAAAACGAAACCTTGTTTGTACTCCTTACTGTAGCATTACAACGGTTACGGTACGATCGAGAAAATAGCAGGTGACAGTACACTAGAACAGTGCCATAATGTAGCCTAACAAATGGTAAAGTATTGCAAGTATAACTAGTACTTGCGTTGAATTTATTTGACATTGGCTACTACTACTAGAAGATATAGTACTGAAGCTGAGTAAGTCTAGAAGATATCCTCGTATTCCTTCACCAGCCTGTTGCTGCTATCACCTTATCCTCCCCAGCAAGTGTGTGGAATTATTGATGTCATTTTAGTCAGACATCAAGCAAAACAACACAGCCCGGGGGAAGAGGGTTAGGGTTTGTAAAATGGATGGGAATGGGGGTTTCTTTTTGGGTAGGTTTTGTTGAGAGAAGAAAAAAAAAGCAGAGCATGGACAAACAATAATTGAAGATACAGAGTTTACAGACAATCTTTGGTTACAAAGTAAAGGTAAGCACATGCAGTCACACTCATAGAATAAAAGACAACAATGGATACTGTATCTATATTGCGTATGTTGTTGGAGTTGTCCTGTTGAAATTGGTAAGTAAGTTGCATGCAGCAAACAATTCCTCTTATTGGCGGCACTCCTCCATTCCAGCTGACGCTTCGTCCATCAATGTGGTGGTGTGACCACTGACAGAAGAGACACCCTGTCCACTGCCTGCCTGGCGGATGTTGACTGAAACCCGGCCTGTAATTATTGAACGGAAAACAGGAAGTGCTATTACAATACCACTGATAAATAAATAAAAGGTATGTACGCTGTGTGGTTCAAAAAGTCACACTTTGATTTCCCTAATAGACAGTACAATATTTTTGAAATTGCGTGCTCTGTCTGAGTCACCTTTTTAAGGATCAATAAGTATGGCCAAAATATTATAGCGGATCTTTCCCCTCAAGGTGGGTGTACTACTGTGTTTTAGAACAAAATTTGACCTTCCCAGCAATGCTCCCACCAAGACCCTTACTAAAGCCAGTCGCAAAAATGTAGAAGAACCCAATCATATCTCCAAAAACGATGCCTAGCAGAAAAATGGTTACAAAACGTACTTTGAAAGTAACAGTAGACCCAAATACAGACCGTGGATTGTATTCAAACCACTTGCCTGCAAGCAAAAGTATCCATAGCCAGCATCGCTCCAACAGTGCTCTACAACAACAGAACCGCGTTGCAATAGAACCCCCCTAAACACATGCAATCCTGCTGCTAGGGCTAACCCTAACGAACCCTAACTTACAAAAAGTGCCAAAACTGGTGTTTCCTTATGGATTTTGTCCAACTAACTTCTAGCCGGTATTAGACCTTCCCAGGAATGCCCCAGGCAAGACCCGCCAACCCACCCGCAAAAAAACACCCGACACAACACCACCAAACAGCGAAAAAGCTAAATCTCATACTTACAATGTCTCTCGGCCTTCGGTCCAAACGCGGCGCTGTGCAGCTAGGTCGTCATCATCATCATCAATCATCATAACTCCTGTTTTCCACCACGGATTTCCTGAAAAGCAAATGCAATCAAGATTAGACTGTCGCAGCAGTGCTTCGACAGAGACCCCGGCCGCAACCCACCCACGAACAGCAGGAAGCCCCCCAAAACGCTACATTGAGCAAGATGTCTGAAGAAATGGCAAAAAAAAGGCTGTTCCTTATGGATTTTGTCCAAAACACTTGTATCCGGTATTAGACCTTCCCAGGAATGCCCCAGGCAAGACCCGCCGGCGCCAACCCACCCGCAAAAAAACACGCGACACAACACCACCAAACAGCGAAAAAGCTAAATCTCATACTTACAATGTCTCTCGGCCTTCGGTCCAAACGCGGCGCTGTGCAGCTAGGTCGTCATCATCATCAATCATCATAACTCCTGTTTTCCACCACGGATTTCCTGAAAAGCAAATGCAATCAAGATTAGACTGTCGCAGCAGTGCTTCGACAGAGACCCCGGCCGCAACCCACCCACGAACAGCAGGAAGCCCCCCAAAAGGCTACATTGAGCAAGATGTCTGAAGAAATGGCAAAAAAAAGGCTGTTCCTTATGGATTTTGTCCAAAACACTTGTATCCGGTATTAGACCTTCCCAGGAATGCCCCAGGCAAGACCCGCCGGCGCCAACCCACCCGCAAAAAAACACCCGACAACACCCCCAAACAGCGAAAAAGCTAAATCTCATACTTACAATATCTCTCGGCCTTCGGTCCAAAGTAACGCGCTGTGCAGCTAGGTCATCATCAATCATCATAACTCCTGTTTTCCACCACGGATTTCCTGAAAAGCAAATGCAATCAAGATTAGACTGTCGCAGCAGTGCTTCGACAGACACCAAAAATTACACACAAACCCCCGGAACCCCGCCAAAGAGCACCTCAAAGGCAAGCAAGTCAGCAAAAACGGCAAGAAATTTCCACCTCATATTTGGTCCAAAACACTTTTGTCCATTATTAGAGCTTCACAGCAATGGGCCCAAAACCGTCAACTCACCCGCAAAGAAGTACAACACCCCCACAAGTGCTGAGTCTTTCTTCATTGTGCGTAATCCAGCACTCTGCTTGGAGGGAAATCGCAGTCTGGAGGAGGAGGATAGAGGAGCATGTTCTTCAGAACTTGTGAACCTGAGGAATGTAGACTGCGGCACCTTCAAATCAATAAGCAAACAAGTGAAGACAGTTCTGATGATGGTCTTGTTTTTGGGATTAGGTGATTAAAGTTTGAATTAAATTAACTGTGCAAAACAAAGAAAGAGAGACACAAAGCACACAGGAATAAAAGTGAATAAGGACGAAAAAGAAAGTTCTTGATTGATTGTCTCATTTTCAGGGCTCGGTGTCAGGGAATAAGAACAAGATTTCGTCATCATACTCTGCGAATTCAGGCTGGATGAGGTCAGTGGCACCGAACAGAGAAAAAATCCCCTCATCTACGTTGCTGTCCTCATCGTCTTCATGTGGCGTGCTTTCTCGCACTTTGTAATCTGGTGGTATGAGGTGCTGATTCATCTTGATCATTGTCAGCCGCTCCACATTTTTGGGCGATAGGCGGCTCCGTTTGGCAGTTACAATGCCACCAGCAGCACTGAAAACACGTTCAGAAGACACACTTGCGAGTGGGCAAGACAAATAGTTTATAGCCAGGTTGTAGAGCTGTGGCCACAATTGTTTTTTGCCATGCCAATACTGCAATGGCTCCTCATTAAGAAAGACCACTGTTGAGTCATTCAGATAGTCCTGCACCATCGACTCAAGGTCATCAACTGTTCCTCCACTTTGCTTACTTTTTGCTGTGCCTGTGACATTTTTTAGAGAACCATACCCCATCAAACTTAGCCAATCCTCCTCCCCAGCCACTGTTAGTGTTGTCATTGTGTGTGGTGCAGATGATCCAGTTGCCGGTGTCTTTAACGGCTGAGAGGTCACTTGTGCCCCAGCCACAGGTGCAGAAGTGGATTCTTGTGACTGCGGATGGCCTGCTGATGCTGATGCTGATGTACTGGCTTCTCCTTCAATAACCTGCCGTTCTTTTTCAAACCTCTTGGCTGACCAGGCTAACCAATGTTTGTACTTTTGAACATCTGCATCAGCGAAAGGAAAGAATGCGTTGTCTGCCAGCGCCTTTTTGTAGCGTGGATCCAGAATAGTAGCACAAATGTAATGCTGATCTGAGTTGATGTTTTTAAGACGTTCATCACCACGTAGGCGATGTAATAATTTCTCAGACAAAATGAAATGGTTTTTTTTTTTTTCATCTTTTTCAAACTCAGAAGAAACCGCCATCAGTTGGTGCTCCAGTATGCACAACAATGGGATAGCTTTTCCCAAATTACAGTCCTCCTGGCTGACTGCACGCGTGAAGAACTCAAAAGGACGAAGCATGTCTGTCAGGCTTTTAACTATGGCCCATTGCGCCTTACTCATCCGCAGGTCCTCCTTCTGAGATGTAGCCTCTGTCAAGAAATAGTGATCGAGTACCGTATACTGCTCATGCAGACGCTCAAGCATGTAGAAGGTTGAGTTCCAACGTGTTGCCACCTCCTGGATGAGTGCTTTCACTGGCATTCCACGTTGAAGTAGCAGTCTCCGCAGATGCTTCCGGGCCTTAAAAGAATGGCTGAAATGGTTGCACATTTTGCGGCAGGTGGCCATTACCTCGAACGCTGGACTCTCTTTATCACTCAAGAATTTTTGAACTACCAGGTTGATACAGTGCGCCAAACACGGCACTCTAACATGGTGACCCTGTGACATGGCCTTAACTACATTGGCGCCATTATCCGTGGAAACATAACCAATCTTGCGTTTTAGGGGGGATAGCATTGACAACACCTTTTTGTCAAACTCTTCCAAAAGGTTTTCTGCTGTGTGACTTTTCTCCAAGGCAAACATGGCTAGTGTTGCATGTTTCCGAGCAGCTTTGAAAACTTGGTCCGGGTCAACACCTGCGTTTAGCTTTGCTATAACACCTGAAAAAGAGACCCAGTGTGCAGTGATGCACATGTAATCATCGCCTGGGCCACTGGTCCACATGTCTGTTGTCAGATGTATTGTGTGAACAGCACTCTTCTGCAAAGCTGCCCCAATCGCCTGCAGCACATCTTCATGTAGTGCTGGAACCGCAACTCTGGCAAAATAGAACCGGCTCGGAACCTTCCATTTAGGGCAGAGCGTTGCAACTAATTCAAGAAAACCTACCGCTTCTACAAAAGAAAAAGGTAGAAGGTCCACAGCTAGCATTTTAGCCAGCTTAGTGTTATACAGACGCGTCAGTGGGTGGTTGCGTTCATATGGCACGTCTGAAGTAAGCATTGTTCTAATGTTGGCCTGGACCAAGCATTTACGGGCTGATAATGACTTCGTTGACCCAATTTTGCTCGCTGGTGAACTTTTGTGCGTTGGTGTCTCACTCGCTCCAACACTCTTAGTGTGCCTCACATTGGGTGTGCTGCTGAGAGGGGTACTGGGTGTAAGGGAAGTGTTTGACACGTCTTCTTCCTGCTCGTCAACATCAGATGAAACATCAACGTTTCCTTGATTTTGGCCTTTCTTGATCGCAGCTAGGTGCGCAAACCATTGGACACCGTGCTTTCTGTCAAGATGACCACTCTGGCCGCCGGTACCATAGTTGCTACCTGGCTTACCACGACTAACTGCAAGCTTACAAAGGGTACAAATGGCAAACCTTGGATTTTTGGGACAAACAGTAAAGAAGTCCCAAACTGGGGACTTGAAGTGTCTGTGGGACCTGGAGGAGGCGGCGATACTGGTGGTGGTGGTGGTCATGAAGCTAATGCCAGATGAAGTGGAGGATCTGGATTGGCCAACTTTTGTACGTTTTCCACTTTCACCGCCACTAATTAAGGTCGAGGTTGACGCAGGTCTCTTCTTGCCAGAAAGAAATATGGAAGCGGGACGAGTTGGTGTACTACTTAACTCCAATGATTGTGGTGTTTCCACTGCCTCCTCATCGACAACATCATCATCATCATCATCACGCGCAGCAGCTCTTCGGGCTAGGGTCAAAATGTCTGTTTGCTGCATGCCCGCTGGGGCTGCAGTGACCTTTATGATGACTGGGTCGTCGTTGGCAGAGTCTTCATCAGCAGCAGTATCCGCCACTTCTTGTTGAGCCTCATCACACTCCATAAGTCTGAGACTTTGGACGAGCTTCCTTTTACGCTTAAGTACCTTTGTTGGATCATGGTGTGCCTCACTCTCAGACGGCTGTGGTGCTGGTTCCCAAGTTTGATCCGTATCATCAGAAGGAGGTGTGCTTGAAGAGGATGTAGACACCACCCTTGATCTCTTCCTTGCTAGGGTTGTGGAAGACAATGAAGGATCATCAGGAGGAGTGGCTTCCTCAAATGATACCTCGCCTTGATTGTCGATTTCCTGATGTGCCCCTACTTCGGGAGGAACAACTATTGTGGGCACTTGTTGTGACCCTCCATGCACCTCTGCATGCGCATCTCCTTGCGCTGCCTCTCCTTCCACATGTACTTGGGCTTGTACTTGCACATGTGATTGTTGTTGCCGCTGTGGTTGTTCAACACTCGTCAGATGAGCTACAACAACCTGTGTTGATTGAGGGACATTGCTGCTGCTTTCTTGCGATGAGCCAACATCACTGGTCGATGGTGATTGAAGAAGTATACTGGCTGCCTCTGCAGCACTCAAGGGCTTGGACTTAAGTTGGCGTGGTGGTGGTGGTGGCACTGAGCCCAATGGAGCGGGGGTGCTGCTGCCAGCTTGGTCCCCAGCAGATCCCGCTGCAGCTGCTGCAGGCATACTTTTTTTTTTACTCACAAAAAAAGGGGCGGGCGGCACACCAGTGTCCTTGGTAACTTGCTTCTTCTGCTCCTTACTGGCACCTTTCTTGCTAGAGGAGCTACGGGTTACTTTTTTTGGGGCCATCTTCTTCAGAGCAGGTCAGCAGGCAGCAGTTGCACGAGTTGCAGAGGGTTCTGTGTCCAGACGTGACGTCGCGTGACGTTATGCTGCACACACCGCTGCAGGACTTCTTCCTGGCACTGGTGGTTCTATTGAGTCTTCTTGTGCACCTAAAAGCAATGGAAGACAGAGGAACATCAGTTCAGTTATACACCCCAAAAAATCGACAAAACACAGAAAAATGAGCACAATCCCATGCCATCCATGATGTTTACATTGAAGACACCCCACAGAAAGACTAGGGACATGCAAGTATGCAACACTCACTACCCCTGGGCATAAGGGATGAAAAGTAGGCAAAATAAGTGCAGGCCTCAGACACTGCCTCTCCTCAAAATGGCCCCCTTACACCCCAAGCACATGTTGCCTGTACCAGCCAGCACTCAAGATGGCCACCACCACCACCCACATGGCCAGTCCACATCAACAGTACACCCCCAAAAAACAGAAAAAACAGCCAGAAATCACCACAATCCAATGCCATCCATGATGTTTACATCAAAGAGAGTGAGACAACACCACAGGCACACTCAGTCCATGCACCACCACCACCCCTGGGCAAGCAAAAGGCCACACCAGCAGCCCCCCAAAAACGACAAAAAACAATAAAATAAGCACAATCCCAGCCCATCCATGGCCTCAATTATGTTTAAATTCAAGAAGACACCCCACAGAAAGACTAGGCCCATGCAACACTCACCACCCCTGGGCAAAGGGCCACACCAGCAGGCCCAAAAAAACGACAAAAAACAATAAAATCTGCACAATCCCAGCCCATCCATGGCCTCAATGGTGTTTAAATTCAAGAAGACACCCCACAGAAAGACTAGGCCCATGCAACACTCACCACCCCTGGGCAAAGGGCCACACCAGCAGGCCCAAAAAAACGACAAAAACCAATAAAATCTGCACATTCCCAGTCCATCCATGACCTCAATGGTGTTTAAATTCAAGAAGACACCCCTCAGAAACACTAGGCCCATGCAACACTCACTACCCCTGGGCATAAGGGATGAAAAGTAGGCAAAATAAGTGCAGGCCTCAGACACTGCCTCTCCTCAAAATGGCCCCCTTACACCCCAAGCACATGTTGCCTGTACCAGCCAGCACTCAAGATGGCCACCACCACCACCCACATGGCCAGTCCACATCAACAGTACACCCCCAAAAAACAGAAAAACTGCCAGAAATCACCACAATCCAATGCCATCCATGATGTTTACATCAAAAAGAGTGAGACAACACCACAGGCACACTCAGTCCATGCACCACCACCACCCCTGGGCAAGCAAAAGGCCACACCACCAGCCCCCCAAAAACGACAAAAAACAATAAAATAAGCACAATCCCAGCCCATCCATGGCCTCAATTATGTTTAAATTCAAGAAGACACCCCACAGAAAGACTAGGCCCATGCAACACTCACCACCCCTGGGCAAAGGGCCACACCAGCAGGCCCAAAAAAACGACAAAAAACAATAAAATCTGCACAATCCCAGCCCATCCATGGCCTCAATGGTGTTTAAATTCAAGAAGACACCCCACAGAAAGACTAGGCCCATGCAACACTCACCACCCCTGGGCAAAGGGCCACACCAGCAGGCCCAAAAAAACGACAAAAAACAATAAAATCTGCACAATCCCAGCCCATCCATGGCCTCAATGGTGTTTAAATTCAAGAAGACACCCCACAGAAAGACTAGGCCCATGCAACACTCACCACCCCTGGGCAAAGGGCCACACCAGCAGGCCCAAAAAAACGACAAAAAACAATAAAATCTGCACAATCCCAGCCCATCCATGGCCTCAATGGTGTTTAAATTCAAGAAGACACCCCTCAGAAACACTAGGCCCATGCAACACTCACTACCCCTGGGCATAAGGGATGAAAAGTAGGCAAAATAAGTGCAGGCCTCAGACACTGCCTCTCCTCAAAATGGCCCCCTTACACCCCAAGCACATGTTGCCTGTACCAGCCAGCACTCAAGATGGCCACCACCACCACCCACATGGCCAGTCCACATCAACAGTACACCCCCAAAAAACAGAAAAACAGCCAGAAATCACCACAATCCAATGCCATCCATGATGTTTACATCAAAGAGAGTGAGACAACACCACAGGCACACTCAGTCCATGCACCACCACCACCCCTGGGCAAGCAAAAGGCCACACCAGCAGCCCCCCAAAAACGACAAAAAACAATAAAATAAGCACAATCCCAGCCCATCCATGGCCTCAATTATGTTTAAATTCAAGAAGACACCCCACAGAAAGACTAGGCCCATGCAACACTCACCACCCCTGGGCAAAGGGCCACACCAGCAGGCCCAAAAAAACGACAAAAAACAATAAAATCTGCACAATCCCAGCCCATCCATGGCCTCAATGGTGTTTAAATTCAAGAAGACACCCCACAGAAAGACTAGGCCCATGCAACACTCACCACCCCTGGGCAAAGGGCCACACCAGCAGGCCCAAAAAAACGACAAAAAACAATAAAATCTGCACAATCCCAGCCCATCCATGGCCTCAATGGTGTTTAAATTCAAGAAGACACCCCTCAGAAACACTAGGCCCATGCAACACTCACTACCCCTGGGCATAAGGGATGAAAAGTAGGCAAAATAAGTGCAGGCCTCAGACACTGCCTCTCCTCAAAATGGCCCCCTTACACCCCAAGCACATGTTGCCTGTACCAGCCAGCACTCAAGATGGCCACCACCACCACCCACATGGCCAGACCACATCAACAGTACACCCCCAAAAAACAGAAAAACAGCCAGAAATCACCACAATCCAATGCCATCCATGATGTTTACATCAAAGAGAGTGAGACAACACCACAGGCACACTCAGTCCATGCACCACCACCACCCCTGGGCAAGCAAAAGGCCACACCAGCAGCCCCCCAAAAACGACAAAAAACAATAAAATAAGCACAATCCCAGCCCATCCATGGCCTCAATTATGTTTAAATTCAAGAAGACACCCCACAGAAAGACTAGGCCCATGCAACACTCACCACCCCTGGGCAAAGGGCCACACCAGCAGGCCCAAAAAAACGACAAAAAACAATAAAATCTGCACAATCCCAGCCCATCCATGGCCTCAATGGTGTTTAAATTCAACAAAACAGTTGTATCATGCACCCATAACCAACCCTGGTCCTACTGGATACTGTGGCTACCCACAATATAATTTATTTAATTTTCTGAAAAAGTTCCAAAATTGTACTTGCAGCAACTGTAATGCCCCAAACAAACTTACTTGTGAAAGTTGATTTCTAATCCAAAAGTGATCCAAAGACAGTCAAAAAGGCCTCAAATCCAAATATCCAGCAGCACCCACAAAAAGTAATCCTTCCAGCTCCAGATCCAAATGAAAGTGACCAGGAGATGGACAAAGCACTGGGAGGAGCCTGCTGGACAGGAACAGGAAGTTGGAGACTGTGGGGCACTTCCTTCCTCCCCCCCCCCCCCAAAATGGACTCCTTGCAAAAAAAAAGGCCATGCAAATGTCAACCTGAGGAGTGATTCTGATAAAAATCATAATTTTCTGAAGGTTTATCCTGTTTGCTGGTGATTTTCTTGTGCGAAATTGCAAAATCTCTATTTCGCAAGTGCGAGATTGTTCCTTTCCGCCGCAACTACATGTTCGCAATTGCGAACTCTCGCGAGGTGTGCTGTGCAAGGTGGCAAGCCGCGAGTACGTATTCGCGGGCGACAAACTCCCGCGGGAACACGCAGCAAGATCTAAAATGGCGCGTCACTCGCAAAGAAAAACAACTCGGCAAACGCTAAAATGACGGAAAGTGAACGCCGTGCACCACGCCGCGCGCCGCAACCAAGCAAAAAATCCGCCGCGAGCGGATTCACGGATTTTCGACAAATTCGCGAGCGTTCGCGGATTGCGGATTTGCCGAAAATCCGAAAAATCCGCGAGCGGAGCGGATTTTACGCCCATGCTTAACGGAGACACTACAGGGGGACGGAGGGGACAGGCCAGATGCACTACATGGCTCTATATGCTGATGATTTGTTAATGTTCCTTGCCAATGCTACTGATGAGCTACGGGGAGCTCGGGAATTGCTAGAGAGGCTGGGGTGAGTGGCAGGACTCAAAGTCAATTGGGCCAAGACCTGTATATTTCCGGTGCATGGGGGAAGAGGCGATCCTCCTGAGGGGCTCGATGTGCGATGGGAAGGCAGATGCTTGCCTTATTTGGGGGTCCGAATTTATCATGAAGCTACTGATTTATTTGAGGGAAATGTAGGGCGGGCTCTGCGAACTACCAAGAGTAATCTTGATTTCTGGGGTCTCTACCTTTATCGGTTGCGGGATGGGTGGCATTACTAAAAATTAAAACCCTGCCTCGTCTGCTTTACTACTTTGTTACGCTACTGCTTTGGGTGCAGGGGAGATGCTTTGCCCAACTAAACTCAATGGTTTTGAGTTTTCTATGGGATTCAGGGGGGGTAGAGTGGCTTTGAATACTATGATGCGCCCCAGACAGGAAGGAGGCTTTGCAGTACCTGATTTCGAGGCTTACTATTGATGAAGCAAAGCTTCGCATTCGCGACGTGCTTTATTCATGAACCTCGCCCGTGTGTAATCCAGTAATAAGTCGTACGTCTTACTAACGTTTATTCTATGTTTAAACGAGGTTTCCCGACGCTTGCCTATGTGTTTTACTAAATAATTAACTCGAGTCTTTTAAAATGGCCGCTGCTTGGAAGTAAGTGTCTGCGCATGCGTCAGTCACACTCACGTGTCCTGATGTGTTCGCGGGTTTGGAGGGAAATAGTTGCGCATGCGTAATACATAGCTTTGCCAGTAACGTGGTACTGCTCGTGCCACTGCTCTTGTGTACGTATACATGTAGCTAACATTTAGACTGCATAAGTATATTTTATAGTGATAAGTTGAAAGTACAAACCCTGTGATGTGTTTTCATAATGTTATTTCTATGTATTAATTTGTTCTCGCTTACTTTTCATGTACCGCGGGGAATGGGGGTCTGACTGAGCTGAATGCCATCTTGGAGGGCCTTTCTGCGCATGCTCCTCCATCTGGGGAACTGACAACCTTGACTGGTGGAACTTGGCCAGCTGGCAGGGATGGGCAAGATGCTCCTGAGAACTGACCTGAAAACCCAGGGAAATGGAGCCATGTGTCCCTACTCTGCAACAATGTAAATTGTCATTGTATTTCCCTGCAGTTTCTCATGGGAACCCCAATCTTGCTAGGCGGTACCCAAAGATGCAAATTAGGCATCCAAATAGTGTGTTATGATTGGTGTGTTACCCAAATCCTACCTTAGGACCAATCCAAATTGAGGGATTCTGACACTTTGCAACATTGGGGGGTGGTACACCGTCCCCAAACTGTATATCTACCCTGGGTTCACCTAGGGAAATTGTCCGACTTGTCTGGTTTAGCTGACCTGTCACTGACCCATCGTACTCAATAGGTGACTGAAGATACAGAGCGCTGCGGAGCACTCTGTCCGAAATTGACCATAGACTAAGGTTCTACTGAACCTTAAAAGTGCTGGTAAAGCACTTTGCTGGGAGTTCGCTGATCCAATCGGGGTCTTGATCGATAGCTGCAGAGAGGGTGGAGCGCAGGCGTTGCTCCCAAACTGCGGGTGTGGTCCTGTCCTGAGCGGTCCTGTCCTGAGGGTTTGCTGTCCTGTCCTGAGGTCCTGTCCTGATTCCTAATCTGAGGGTATCCTGTCCTGTCCTGGGTGTCCATTCTGCACCTGCTGTCCATTGAGGGGTATCCTTCCTTGAGGGTTTCCTGTCCTTAACTGACCCGTGGCCAGGGTTTGGTTTTCACACCAGTCTAGGTAAATATTGCTCTAAATTCTTTGAACTTGCACCTTTCTATTTTTCTGTCTTTTGCTTTAATAAAGACACACCTTTGCACATGTTGATTTTTCCATGCTTTTGCCGCAACTATTGAAACGTAAAGTCAATTGCATATTTTCTTAACTTGATCCTATGTTATCCTACCTTTTAGAAATCATATTTTGCATTGCAGTTTGTCATTTTCTGATATGGTCTAGAACGGCCTTACTTAAACTGTCTAAAGAACTTTTACCTTAAATGCATAGCGTTTCTTGTTGCATCTCATATTAGTATTTCCATGATTACCCTGACTTTATTTCTCTATAGTTATGTACTCTTCATTATTTTGATTATTGATTGTCTCATTCTTGTAAACTTAATGCTCAACGAAAACGAACTTTAGATAAAGCTTTTAAAACTTCCAGTTGTCCGTGGTCATTTTACAACAGTATTGAATGTCATTTTTGAGTTGGTATTTTGCTGCCTTTCCCTTTACAGCTAGCTCCCTGATCCGTTGAGGTCATAGGTACCCGTGTCGGTGGATGGTAAGTCGGGTACGCTGAGTAATAACAGTCGGGAAATTCACACAAATTGGTAGCAGCCCGTGAAGTCACCCTGTCAATGAATAGTGTGAATTGAAAGTATATGGGCCCGAAGCCGGAAACGGCGAAATTATTGGCTGGGTGACCTTGCGCGCTCTATCAGTTTTTCTGGCTAGCAGAGGATGGTTAGGGACTAGTTGAAGGTTAGGCAGGATTAGTCAGACTAGTTAAGTCGGTAGCTGCTAGTATATCAATGCTGCTACAAAAGCGGCCATTCCGAGGGAACCGATCACTCTCTTAAAAAGTTTTGTTTTTTGAAAATTCATGAATTGTTTTATCATTGTTATTCTTGTTCTTATATTGTTGTATGTATTAATCCATGCGTTTGTAAACCGTATCGTTCATTGTTGTCCGAACTCCCCGGGGAATTGAAAAGGCAAGTGGTGAATAGAATCCATTGCCTTGAGGTCACAGGCTTAAGGAAGGTTAGGTGCAGGTTAGGATAACCGGGAAGCACTAACTAGGGTTTGTTTCTGAATACGTGTGTGAATAAATGTCAGTAACAAGGTTCATTGGCAAAATTCCCATAGTGGCGTAACCTAGTAAGGGTCACATCGGAAGAGTAGCAGGTTCCTCGGAGCTTGGGTGAAAGCAGAGGGGTCCGCTGGGAAACCTTAGACTTGGATATATCCCGGAAGAGTGGATGAGCTTAGGGGAATAACAGGTTCACCGATGCTAGAGTGAAGGGTAGGCGGAAGAGATCTACCCGTAGCGTGTGAAAAGTAAATGGAAGTAGTTTACTTGCAGTAAAATAAATCTTTCCTGTCTAGACACTTGAGCACTGTGGCGAATGTGTATTCGTTGTAAAATAACTAAGCACTAGCACTTTAGAAAGAAAGAAAGTTTCCGTTACCTTGTGAAGGGAGGGAGTCAGCCGCGAAGCGTCTCTGACGTCACTCCGTGCCGCGCTGGGATTGGTAGAAGCAGCGGGCGGGTAGCGGGGCTGGAATTGTAAAGGAGGGGTGAAGCGCCGGAGCGTGAGGACAGTCTCACGAAGGGGCCGCGCACCCATTGGTCGAAACTATTTTTGACCGCGTGCACCCATTGGTCGCACGGAATTGCAAGGCGCGTTCTGATTGGAGGTGACATTGTAAACAGAGTTAAGCGTAGAAATCGTATGTGGCACTCGTATTGTCCAGAGACTAGACCCGATCCAAGAAGCCAAGGGTTTGAAAGGGATCAGTGGAAAGCCAATAGATACGATATTATGTACGGGACTAAGAGAAAGATGTCCCTTGTAAATAGGGTAAAGAATTATTTCAAAACGGACAAACCGATTAAATCCAGAGAGGGCGTTATTGTCCCGCCCCCGAACACTCCCGCCTCGTTCATGATGTTTGACCGAGGGTACAATACCTGTGTGTGGTTGGAAAATTGGGTAAAGTACACAAATGATGACGGAATATTGGCTTTTCCGTTAGACGGTACTTTCAATGGCAGGATTTTATTTAATTTAAGAACCCGAATGAATGAATTACATCCCAGACCGAGACTAACGCAGTATGAGGCATTAGAGGAATGGGAGATTGAGGCTTTCGAAAGAGAGAAACCCCGAATGGACAAAGGTCTGACCAAGTGGTACCCAAGGCTGAAACAAGAGACCAGGGATAAAAAGATGAAACAGCGGAGACAGAGCATGATTGTTGAGGGTCTGTTTCCCATGATGCCAGCAGGTACCCCTTCTGCGGGAGAGAAAAAGACAGAAAAGAGTAAGCATTGGGGAGCGCTTGGAGAGTCAGACGATGAATTGTTAGATGACATCTTTACGAGAAGTCCGCCCCCTTATGATGAGGGAACCCGACTTTCCAGTACAGGAGGGAATCCCCAGCGTCCATCTATTAAGGAGGAGGACAGATCCCTAAGTAGGGGGGGAGGTGGTCAAGTACTGCCCTATTTTGAGAATCTTGGACCCGCGGAGGTACGAGATATATATCCTAGAGTGCCCGTGAGCTCGGAGGAAAAATATTCCCGTGAAAGAGCCTTTTTCCCCGGACCTCTTTATGAAAACGAAGAAAAGCCATTAAGTTCAGGAATGCCTTTTTTGCAGCCTCCATATGGGGAGGAGCGCAGGTCATTTGGCACAGGAACTTTGTTCCCAAAACCAAATTATGGTGGGGGACCAAGTGAAACGCATCCTACTGCCCCGAGTCTTACCCCTCACCTGACCCCACAGATGATACCTGACCGGACATTAGGAAGAGTACTAGATGAAAGGGAGCAAGAGGCCCTAGCTAGACAGAGGACAGAAATAATTCAGAAAATCTCCCAGTTAAATACCAGTCCTGAGGCTTTGACTATTCCGGTAACAATCGGACCAGTGGTTCCATTGTATGGGAATAATCAAGGAGGTCCAAACCCTCCAGTTACGAACCCTATCATGGCCCCGCCGAGGCAGGAGCCCCTACTGATAGATGATCAGTCCAGTGAGTGCGAGTCCGAAGTTGTGTTCTTGGACCTGCCAAACAAACAGACCGGGAAGGGAGTGCAGAAGAGGCATAATCCTTTTAATGCGAAAGAAATTAAATTAGAATCAACGTCAGGTACTAGGAGTGTTTCTTTGGTAACTCCGGAGGAAATTGAGAATTGGAGTCGTGAATTAGAAAAACAGACTCCGCAAACTAAACCTTTAGACCTCTACAAGCTGAGGGTAGAAATAGAGGAATTGATGGCAGGAAATGTGGGATTAGACAGACTAAACACCTATTCTGAAGAAGAGTTGCTGTTTATGTGTAAAAGCCTTACCAGAAGTACCAGGGTGCTCCATGAAAAGTTGACAGACACTGCAGCTAGTATGGGGGTAGATATTTCAAGATCCAAGCCCTAGCAAAAACCTTACAGAGCTGAATTCTCAGACAAAGATATAGAGAACTTGAATGTGTCAGGGAAAAAGTTGCAGATTAAAGAGCTGCTAGCAATTTTGCAGAAATGGGGAGACGTGGAAAAATGGAAAAGCAGGTGGGCACGAAAGAAAGATGAGGCTCGATCCAGACAAGCGACCCCTGAGTTCCCTTTGAGAGAAGTAGACAAGCCTGAACAGTTATGCCCCATGCGTGAAGTACCAGGTGGGAGGTATGTGCACGTTCTATGGTCCAGACAGGATATTGTGTCCTTTACTAACGATTTCCCGAAATTGCGCGAAAAGCCAGTTGACTGGTACCAGCAAGTGGAAAGGTTCGTAAAGGTGCAGAAATGCCTGTGGAAAGACCTGGATGGATTTGTCGACATTGTGGTTCCGGTAGATCTATGGACCGAGTGTAAAATTGCTATAGGCTGGCCTAGTGAGGAGTACCCGAGGGACTCTAGCACAGGGGAGCCGTCGATCGAAGTAATGAAAAAATACGAACAAGTAATGCTGCATTTGAAAAATAAGGTGCCAGCAAAGGAAACTGATTGGACCAGGATAGATAGAACCACGCAGGAGAGAGACGAGACAGTGCACTCCTATTATGAAAGGCTGTTGCAGGTGTTTAAAACATACAGTGGTATAGATAACATCGAGATGAAGGATATGACACATTTCATTTACAGGTTTGTAAACGGTTTAAGGCCTGAAATTTGTCAGTGGATAAAGGATAACAAAATTTGTTGGCACTCCAAAAAGATAGACGAGGTCCTGCGGTACGCAAAGTACTGCGAGGACGAGATGGCAGAAAAGAAAAAGGCACTCAAGGAAAAGGTCATGTGGGCTCAGGTGAAGCTCGCAGAACAGCAGGAAAAACAGTTGAGTAATATGGTCAAAAACACTCAGAACCAAAGTCCTGGGGGTGGGGGAGGAGGTAAGCCCCGGCCCAAAATGAGCAGGGAGGAGGCTATGAAGAAATTTCCCTGTCACCAGTGCGGAGAAATTGGACACTGGCGTAACGAGTGTCCTTATTTGCCTGACGATAACCCCAAAACACCTGATTTAACTCCACAGACGCAGAAAGAAAGACCAAGAAAGACTCAACCACAGGTAAAAACGGTTCAGGTGCCCCGAGCTCCTAAGCAAGTACATAAGGGAAAAGGAACAGAGGGTGATGAGATAGAAGTCTGGGAAAGCAATGATAACAGAAATGCAGCAACTTCGCAGTATCTGTTGAACGATACCTTCCTTTGTGATGACCAGTACTGACGGGGCCTGAGAGGGGAGGACGAGGAGTGCGTACTTGGCGCCTCCTTGCCGGTAGACCAGTCCGGACCATACATTGAAGGAAAGGTTGACGGAAATGATGTCACTTTTCTGTTGGACACTGGTGCTACCCGTTCTACTGTGAGAACAGTGACCGTTCCAAACCTACCCCTCTCGGGAGAAGCCATCCAAGTAGTGGGTGTATCTAATCAATTGATTAGTACTCCTGTTACCAAGCCCATGGAGATCTCAATTGGAAACTTTAAGGAAATGCATAGATTTGTCGTTTGCGACACTAGTCCAGTGAACTTACTGGGACGTGATTTGCTGTGCAAAATGAATTGTACCATCTTTTGCACACCAAAGGGTGTTGAAATTCAGACCCCAGATGAAGACAGCATTTATAAATTAATGTTAATCAGAC
Source organism: Lissotriton helveticus (assembly GCF_964261635.1). Classification (NCBI taxonomy): domain Eukaryota; kingdom Metazoa; phylum Chordata; class Amphibia; order Caudata; family Salamandridae; genus Lissotriton; species Lissotriton helveticus. The sequence goes on from NC_136061.1 coordinate 253,669,449, forward strand.
CTGACTCAGAAATTAAACGAATGACCATGCAGGATTTGCCCAAAGAACTCCAAGAAGCAGTGAAGCCAGAGGTATGGGACTTTACTGGGAAAGATGTAGGGTTAATGAAAAACGTAGACCCCATACAGATAGCAATAAAGGACAATGCGGTATACCCCAATACTAAACCCTACAGAATGAATGCAGAAGTGAGAGCTGGTGTTACCCTGGAAATACAGAAATTGCTGGAAGGAAACATCATACAGGAAGTAATGAGTAGCCCATGCAACTCCCCGATTATGGGCATCAAGAAGCCTAGTGGCAAGTACAGAGTAGTGCAGGACCTACGAAAAGTCAACAAGATAGTGGTCCCCTGCTGCCCTATTGTCCCGAACCCAGCAGTGATTCTGTATCAGATTCCCTGGGATGCTGAGTGGTTCACTGTGATAGACCTGTGTCATGCATTCTTTTCCATTCCCTTGCATCCAGATAGCAAATTTCTTTTCTCATTTGCCTTCAATGGTCACGTGTATGTCTGGAACAGGGTCCCTCAAGGGTACACAGAGAGCCCCTCTATCTTTAATCAGATCTTGAAAAAATGTTTGGAAACTTTGGTCTTACCTGGGAACTCTGTCCTGGTGCAATACATAGACGACCTCTTGGTGGCGTCTAAAAGTCATAGGGATTGTGTGATTGACACCATTGCCCTACTGAATCACCTGAGTGAAAAGGGACATAAAGTGGCCCCTGCCAAATTACAGTTTTGTGCAAAATCAGTGAAATATCTGGGGCACCAGATAGAGAAAGGGGTCAGGAAAGTAACATCAGAAAGAGTGAGAATAATTCAAAAGATGCAGTTACCCTGTACTCAGAAAGAGATCAGAATGTTCCTGGGAGTGATAGGATACTGCAGGCAGTGGATTCTGGGATTTGCAGTCCTGGCTAGGCCTTTGATAAAAATGACCAAGAGAGGAACACCAGAAATTGTAGAATGGGATGATGAAAGCTTAACAGCCTTCACAAAATTGCGAGATTGTCTGTGTACTGCACCAGCATTGGGAATGCCAGACTATTCCAAAGAATTTGCCCTATTCTGTGACACTCGCGATAATTGCGCGTTGTCAGTCCTGACACAAGATCATGGCACAAAGAGAAGGCCTGTGGCATATTTCTCTGCCACCCTGGATCCAGTGGCTGCTGGATTACCAGGTTGTCTGAAAGCAGTAGCTGCTACCTGCGCAAGTTTAGAGCAGAGTGAGTCCATTGTCATGGGACATCCGGTAACTGTGTATGTCCCACATGGAGTGGTAATTTTACTGACCAGAACAAAGACTCAGTATCTCACCCCTAGTCGGTTGACTAAATACGAGAGGATTCTTGTGGGTGCTGCAAATGTAAACATAGGTGCAGTATTTTGAACCCTGCCACTTTACTCCCCGACCCAATGGATATGGAAGGTGGGGTGGATGATGAGCATGATTGCATTGATTTAACAGAATTCAATACCAAGCCACGTCCAGACATTAAAGAAACTCCATTGCCTGTGCATGACAAGGAATTATTTGTGGATGGTTCATGTCTAAGACATGAACAAGGAGGCCTGAGTGCTGCCTATGCGGTAGTCTCCTTAACAAAAATTGAAGAAGCAGGTTATCTATTTGACATAAAGTCTGCACAAGTAGCCGAATTGATTGCTATGATAAAAGCTTGCAAAATTGGGAAAAACCTACGCATAACAGTGTATACTGACAGTCAGTACTGTTATGGGGTTGTGCATGACTTTGGCCAGTTGTGGCTACAGAGGGAGTTCCTGACTTCCTCAGGTACCCCAATTCAAAATGGAAAAGTCGTTCAAGACCTTTTAGAGGCAATCCAGTTACCAAAGGAACTGGCAGTGGTGAAGTGTGTTGCTCATAAGAAGAGTATGGACACTGTATCACTGGGAAATGATTTTGCTGATCGAGTGGCCCAATGGTGCACCAGAGATCGGTATATCGTAAATCCAAAACGAGGGGGGCCAGGAACCAGCTGCCAACTTCAAGTGTTTGAAGAAGTGCCTACATGGGATGAAGTGAAAGAGTGGCAGCAGGCGGCACCTTGGCAAGAAAGAGAGAAGTGGAAGGAAGATGGGTGTAGACCAAGACGTGTGGATGGTGTCATCTTGGGCCCGACTGGTATGCCTGTGTTACCTAGACACTTACTTAGCACAATGGCGAGATTGATACATGAAGGATCACACATTGGTAGGGACGCCATGATTCTAGTGTTCCAACAGACTTGGTACAGTAAAAAGTTCAGGAAAGTAGCAGAGTCCCTCTGCCAGAGGTGCCTGCCATGTCAAAGGATGAACGCAGGGAAGAAAACTGTGGTGGAACTGGGAAAAATTGGGAGGTCCGGGGGTCCCTTTGTGAGAATACAGGTTGATTTCATCACCATGCCCCGTTGTGAAGGGAAGCGATATGTCCTTGTCATGGTCTGTTTATTTTCAAAGTGGGTGGAAGCCTTCCCTACTCCCCAAAATGACGCAATGACAGTAGCTAAGTGTTTACTGAAGGAACTGATACCTAGGTTCGGGGTTCCAGTCACTATTGAATCAGATAGAGGCCGACATTTTCAGAATGAGGTGATCGACGAACTCTGTAAGGCCTTTGGAATCTCACAAAAGCTTCACTGTGCATACCGTCCAGAGGCTTCTGGAATAGTGGAACAAGTAAATGGAACTATCAAAAACAGACTAGCAAAACTGTGTGATGCAACTAAAATGACCTGGGTGAAGGCCCTGCCCCTGGTCCTGATGGGACTCAGAAGTGTTCCTGACCGCAAGACAGGCCTAAGTCCCCATGAAATCATTATGGGAAGAGTGATGAGACAAGCATGGGTGCCAGGAAGCAAACTGTTGAGTATTACTGATGATTTGGTGCTTGAATACTGCAAGAGATTGGGTGACCAAGTGCGTTCTATCTCTCGCCAGATCGGAGAAGACGCCATCCTCAATCCAACGACTCCCCTCCCCAAACTGGTCCCGGGGGACTGGGTGAAGATAAAGAAACATACTCGGAAGAGCTGTCTGGAGCCAAGGTGGGGAGAGAAACGTCAGGTGATCCTGGTAACTACCACAGCAGTAAAGTGTGCAGGGGTTCCACGCTGGGTACACGCCAGCCACACCCAGAAGGTATTACCAGACGAGGAGCCTGAAGAAGAAGGGCGTCCAGCAGAGGACTCTGCAGGAGCCAGACCAGAAGTAGCTGACGACGTACAGCCCAGTACCAGTCGAGCTGCAGAATCAGCAGACGTTGGCCCAAGAATAGTTGAAAACGAACTACCAAGAGTCCAGCCTGCTGAAGGGGTCCAAGAAGCTGAGCCAGAAGTAGCTGAAGACGAGCTGCCGAGCATATGGCCAGAGGAGTGGATTCCATTGATTGATCTCACTGAAGATCCCATTCGAACGAGTGAGAGACTTTGGGAAGGTAGAGAGTGGACTAGAGAGGAAAAGCAAGGCACAGGCGAAGAACCTCAGAATCTTGAGATTCACATCAAAACTGAGGAAGGAGAAGGTCAGACAGGGACAGAACAAGTGATTGATACAGAACAAGTGATTGATACAGAACAAGTGATTGATACAGAACAAGTGAAGGATACAGAGCAAGTGATTGATACTCCTCCACTGACTCCTGATATCGGGAAGGGACAGACTAGACATAGCGTAATAGTTCGAGCAGAAGAAAGTCCAGAGATCGAAGTGCTTGAACAGGATCAGATAGGATTAGAAGAACGTGTTCAGGAAACAGAAACAGAGACATTTGAAAAGCAAAAACAAAATTCTCCTGAACAAGGCCAGATTAGTAACCAGGCAGAAGAAATAGATGCTAGCCCTGGAAATAGTCAGATAGAAGAGGAAGAAACTGAAACAGAATTGCCACAAACTAATGAAAACAAAAGGGCAAGAGAAGAAAACGAAGTTCAAGTACCAACTAAAAGACTCAAGAAAAGAAAGCACATTGAGCCTGGATACATAAAGAAATTGAGACTGAGAATAAAAACGGTAGAAGAAAAACGTGCAGAAGAAAGGAGAAGTGCTCGCATAGCAGGACAACCAGAAGACACTTCTAAAAGAAGGAGTGATCGAATAAAGAGACAAAACAAAAAGTACAAGTCACCTGAATGGACACTTGTGTTGGAAGAATTTGAAGATCTTGATCTAACTGACGAGAGCGACGGAGAACCCGTCCCTGAGTACTCTGCCGAAGAAGAAGACGAGCCACCGTGAATTTGCACAAAGTAAGCTACTCGTGTAAAGTCACAAAGAGGGGTCGAGAAACTTCTTCTGAGCCAAAATGTCTGATTCAACCGTGAATGGTAGACCTAGTTGCAGTCGTTGCAAAACATGCTGCAAGGTATGTGTATGTAGTATAGTTATACTGATATTACTCTGGATAGGACTAACAATTTTCATTCCCTTTGCTGTAAGCAAAAATACTAATATTGTCCCTACTGAAATTGTAAATACTGACAGTGAGGAGCTGACAACACAGAGTGTAGCCAGACATGAGAGAGCACTGAGACAAACAAAACAAAACTTAGAAGCATCAGATGAGGGAGAACTACATTATCATGGAGTTAAGAACAGGACACACTTAAATGTTTTCGCAAACTTGTTAATACACTACGTAGAGACTATGGAAATTGAAGATTGCTATGTCTGCATGAAGCTACCTACTTCTGTAGCTGAAGGCGTGACATACCATCACTTGCCGCTGACATATGGAATCTCCTGTAGCATTTTAGCTAGTTTATTTTACAAAAGAGGACCGTTACAGTACTATTACTCTAATAATGACGTGATCTTTTCTGAGCTTCCTATACGTGGGAACTTGAATCCTGTACATACCAAAAGCGACGTGATACGATATATGGGAGACTACTTTCTGACTATTGGTGATATTGACATAGGTGACGCACACAGAGATAACTTGACTTGTTCTTTGCGTGAGCAGGAAAAGATGTTCCTGAACATGGCAGAGAAAAGGAGAATTAAAATACAAAAGAAAGCAAATGACGAAAGTCAGAAAAGACCAAGGTGGGCAGAGAACATGGAAGGCACCTCAACTGGTGGGGCGGGTCCTGCTCTGTTGCTGGATTTTGAAAAGAAAGGCAAGCTATGTCTTCACCGCGAGAAGACTAGCTATTATAATAACATTTTCATTGGTTCCAGTGAATGCGAACATAATTACAAGGTAATTGGAGGTTGGGGTTTCAAAAATGGGTCAGAGCCTGTGTTTCCTGGAATTTATTATATCTGTGGGGACAAGGCTTATTTCAAATTGCCGGATCACTGGTATGGAAGTTGCTATTTTGGCATTGTCTTCCCGAAAATATACCATGTGAATGGAGTTGCTGGAAGCAGTGAAAATACTAATGGCTTAGTGCGTAGTAAAAGAGAAAGTATAGGTGAAATAATGGGTAGTATTTTCAGTGCACTGATACCTGGAGTGGGAGTGGTTCTGAACACTCACAGAATTTGCAAATTGTCCACTATAGTGGATGTGTTGTCTACTGAGACAGCTCATGGATTTCTGCTGGTCAATACCGAAATGGTTGCGATCAGATCAATGGTTTTGCAGAACAGACTTGCTCTTGATACCTTATTAGCAAAAGAGGGCGCAGTCTGCCGGATGTTGAAGGCGCAACATTGTTGCACTTATATTCCGGACAAAAGTGTGCAGCTTAAAAGATACGTGAAAAACATTACTAATTTGGCAAAGGAATTCAAACCACTCGAGGTTGACAGTGCCTGGAAGAGACTGGTAGATGGTCTCTCAAATGTAGGTCATTGGCTTGCTAGCGTAGGTAAAGGCTTATTGTTTAAGATACTGATGCCAATTGGAATTATAGGTCTTATCCTATTTTTCATATTTGCCTGTTGCAAATGTCGCAAGCACACAGGAAAGCATCAAGTGAATGCCAGAGGAGTGAAACGAAGTGTGGATGAGCTTGAATTAGAGGAAATGAATAATCAGATATACAAAAGGGTGAAGAATTCTCACCCTACTAAAGATGAGAAAGAAAAGTTGAGCAAATTGTTGGAAGAGATAGAGATGTATAAGGTGTGAGAAGTTGGCATCTGGTTCCATTTATTTTTGTGATGATAGTAAATATCATCAAAGAGGGGATTGATGAAGCAAAGCTTCGCATTCGCGATGTGCTTTATTCATGAACCTCGCCCGTGTGTAATCCAGTAATAAGTTGTACGTCTTACTAACGTTTATTCTATGTTTAAACAAGGTTTCCCGACGCTTGCCTATGTGTTTTACTAAATAATTAACTCGAGTCTTTTAAAATGGCCGCTGCTTGGAAGTAAGTGTCTGCGCATGCGTCAGTCACACTCACGTGTCCTGATGTGTTCGCGGGTTTGGAGGGAAATAGTTGCGCATGCGTAATACATAGCTTTGCCAGTAACGAGGTACTGCTCGTGCCACTGCTCTTGTGTACGTATACATGTAGCTAACATTTAGACTGCATAAGTATATTTTATAGTGATAAGTTGAAAGTACAAACCCTGTGATGTGTTTTCATAATGTTATTTCTATGTATTAATTTGTTCTCGCTTACTTTTCATGTACCGCGGGGAATGGGGGTCTGACTGAGCTGAATGCCATCTTGGAGGGCCTTTCTGCGCATGCTCCTCCATCTGGGGAACTGACAACCTTGACTGGTGGAACTTGGCCAGCTGGCAGGGATGGGCAAGATGCTCCTGAGAACTGACCTGAAAACCCAGGAAAATGGAGCCATGTGTCCCTACTCTGCAACAATGTAAATTGTCATTGTATTTCCCTGCAGTTTCTCATGGGAACCCCAATCTTGCTAGGCGGTACCCAAAGATGCAAATTAGGCATCCAAATAGTGTGTTATGATTGGTGTGTTACCCAAATCCTACCTTAGGACCAATCCAAATTGAGGGATTCTGACACTTTGCAACATTGGGGGGTGGTACACCGTCCCCAAACTGTATATCTACCCTGGGTTCACCTAGGGAAATTGTCCGACTTGTCTGGTTTAGCTGACCTGTCACTGACCCATCGTACTCAATAGGTGACTGAAGATACAGAGCGCTGCGGAGCACTCTGTCCGAAATTGACCATAGACTAAGGTTCTACTGAACCTTAAAAGTGCTGGTAAAGCACTTTGCTGGGAGTTCGCTGATCCAATCGGGGTCTTGATCGATAGCTGCAGAGAGGGTGGAGCGCAGGCGTTGCTCCCAAACTGCGGGTGTGGTCCTGTCCTGAGCGGTCCTGTCCTGAGGGTTTGCTGTCCTGTCCTGAGGTCCTGTCCTGATTCCTAATCTGAGGGTATCCTGTCCTGTCCTGGGTGTCCATTCTGCACCTGCTGTCCATTGAGGGGTATCCTTCCTTGAGGGTTTCCTGTCCTTAACTGACCCGTGGCCAGGGTTTGGTTTTCACACCAGTCTAGGTAAATATTGCTCTAAATTCTTTGAACTTGCACCTTTCTATTTTTCTGTCTTTTGCTTTAATAAAGACACACCTTTGCACATGTTGATTTTTCCATGCTTTTGCCGCAACTATTGAAACGTAAAGTCAATTGCATATTTTCTTAACTTGATCCTATGTTATTCTACCTTTTAGAAATCATATTTTGCATTGCAGTTTGTCATTTTCTGATATGGTCTAGAACGGCCTTACTTAAACTGTCTAATGAACTTTTACCTTAAATGCATAGCGTTTCTTGTTGCATCTCATATTAGTATTTCCATGATTACCCTGACTTTATTTCTCTATAGTTATGTACTCTTCATTATTTTGATTATTGATTGTCTCATTCTTGTAAACTTAATGCTCAACGAAAACGAACTTTAGATAAAGCTTTTAAAACTTCCAGTTGTCCGTGGTCATTTTACAACAGTATTGAATGTCATTTTTGAGTTGGTATTTTGCTGCCTTTCCCTTTACAGCTAGCTCCCTGATCCATTGAGGTCATAGGTACCCGTGTCGGTGGATGGTAAGTCGGGTACGCTGAGTAATAACAGTAGGGAAATTCACACAAATTGGTAGCAGCCCGTGAAGTCACCCTGTCAATGAATAGTGTGAATTGAAAGTATATGGGCCCGAAGCCGGAAACGGCGAAATTATTGGCTGGGTGACCTCACGCGCTCTATCACTATCATACGTCCCAGTCCAATGGTTCGCGCAGCGGATGGCGAGGAAATTGGGAGTAGGGGTGGATCAGAGAGATAGGAACTTGGGGCTTCGCCACCTGACTAGGATTCTGTTCCAGCTCCCGGTACATGAAAGAGAGGTGCCCGGAGATTTATGGGTACTACGACAATGCTGGAATAGGGCTCTATGACAAAATAAGGCAAGCCCTGCTTATGCACCTGAGATTCCAGTGTGGTTCTGTGAGGAGTTGCCTCATGGGGGGGATTGGCAGAGACTACAGGAATGGGAGGAGCTGGGGATCTCCTCCTTCGAGGATCTATACGAGGATGGTACCCTCTTACCATTTCAAGACCTCATGGAAAGACATGAACTGCCTGCTCAGGATTTTCTTTTGCATGCGGCAGTGACGGCTGCTGTATGCAAACACTGGAAAAAAGGGATGGAGGAACCACAGGTCTTCCTCCCTTGCCAATACGTGGTCACCTTCACGGTTAAGATCAAGGCGGTAATGTGTCTATATCGGAGACTGACGCAGGGATTAAGGGCTCCTTTAGAGGAGCTGCGCACTAAATGGGAGACGGACCTGGGAATGCCTATGGAGGCAAAGCCCTGGGAGATGCTGCTGGAACGAGCATGGAAATGCTCTTGAAATGCGAGATTCCAGCTAATACAATTCTATGTGTTTCATCAGGCGTACCTCACTCCTTACAAAATCAATTAATTCTTTGGCTCTCACACTGCCTGCCCGCGATGCAGACTGGGAAATGCAGCGTTTATGCACATGTTCTGGGATTGTCCATTGCTCAGCGGTTTCTGGGGGGAGGTTCTGGCCAAGCTGACAGAGGTGACGGAAAGGGAACGGCAGCCTACTCCAGGTGTTTGCCTGTTACACTGGTCCCCCACACTGCCCGCAACAAAACCACCAGTAAATTCCTGGACTTGGGGTTAGTCCTAGCCAAATGAGAAATTACCAGCCATTGGAAGGCGGTCACAGCCCCCAACATTGTGCGCTGACTGCAGGAATTTATAAAGTGGGCAGACTGTGAGGGGACCCTCCGGCTCCAGCTGAGCCAGAGAACTGACAATGACAGATTATGGGACATGGCAAAGCCTGGGTGGCGATGGTGGATCTTCTTAAAAACCCAACTGATGACGATGACTGATCTCCCCGGGTATGGGGGACACCCTTCCCCTTCACTACATTGGAACACAACTATAGGCCAAAGAGTTGGACGATAGGTGGGGGGACGACTAACGTGGGTGCATCCTCCCAGATGGGACATGGATTATTGTCATAGGGAATCCAACGGAATGATAGGCATACATATAGTGCAACAAGTGCGCTGTTAGGGAGAGCAACATGTCTGAGGGGAGGAGGGAGGTGGGGCTAATGGGGGGATCAGTGAAGAGGGGGAGTTGCGTTCTTTGTTGTTTGATACGGTGAATAGGTGAAGACAGTGTTTGCATAATCCTGGGGTAGAACTGTTCGGCCCTTCAGGGCTACGACACAAGTCGGATGGGATATGACTTCTGCACCCAATGAACTATTCTCCTTGCGAAGAAGGAGATGAAGGAATAGACAAACTAATGAGATGCAGGACTGTGACTTGCTGTAGACCCACGGGACTGCATGATTGCGCGCTTCCACTTGTTCTCCTTAAGACCATACGAATGTTATTTTTGTGAGAAATAAGAAAAACGAATAAAGTCTTTTTTTTTTTAAATGATCTATTAGCTTTGCCAATGCTTATTTGTTGTAACCATTGACTTTTTATTTGCTGATGGTTTTTTGCATGGTCACAGCTGTTTGAGTTCTTAATCTTGAGTGCGCTGTAGGCGACAGCCATTTTCGATAATTGAGGTGATTGCTAATTTATGTCGTCCTTTTCCAAAAACATTGTCATTTTGCTGATAAACGTGATGGTTACTGGCCGGTTTGTGACTTTCTATGAAATATGCTGCTTTATAATACTTTCCTACTTCGTATCGCTTCTGCCTGTCGGTCATTTATTGCTATCAGAGGCAAAGTCTCTTCTTGGAAAGAACTGCTTTCAACTGAGTGCTGAGGAACAGAGCATAAGCAGACAAATATTTTCGAAGACAGTATATTTGAAACTTAATTCAAACACATTTTTGTTTGAAAGTATAAAAGTTACAAATACTTGGTCCTGAGAAAAGTTAGGATAATTTTAATTGCCACGTTCCATTGAGTTAGAATAAAATATAAGAAGGTGGAAATAAATATTGCAAATAGAAGCAAACAGATATTTGGAAGGGGACTACTTTACTTTCGATTAGTGAATTTGTTTTTCTATCCTTCAGAAGAGCAGCAGAATGAGGTTGGATGGGAGGTGGGAGAGGATGGTGAGGTATTTGGTTTTCCTGCATGTATTAGAACTGATGAGAGGTGGTTATTGGGTAACTCACATTTCCAGCGGAAGCTAATATCAAGGGCTTCATTAAGCAATCGATTCAAGTAAGAGTTCCCCCTTACCTCCCCTTCACTTTCAGCAGCATTCTCAGGACAGGATGGAAAGTTTAAAGAATCAGAGCGTACAGATAGCAACTGACTTCACTTAACTATGTGCTTTCACACTAAATGGCAATTTCCTAGTTAGCTTTCATTTTCAGAGTAAAATGTTCTGAGTTTCAGTTTCAAAATGTAAACTTTCCAAACTTTCAATCTTGATTTGTGTCTTTAGAACTATATGAAGTATGTGTCTAGACTCAGGAACACGTGGTCATGGGCTGAATTTAGATGACCTTTTTCAACAACCAGAAGCGAAATCCCATCAAAGATCTACCAAACCAGTCCAAATTAAACAAGCTCCAACAAGCAGTGTATGGCAAAAGAAGACACAATCTCTCCAGGCAACGAAGGAGTAGTTTATTGCTACTGCCACAACCCCAGCAGCGTCAGGGCAACTGCCTCAGAGCAACAGCTAACAATAGAACACACACACAAAGAAACACATTCCAAATTCTGAGTTCCACATGGAACTGCCCTTGGCCCATGACCACAGCATCTCCCTTCTTATAACACATCAAATTATCCAGGAATAAATAAACAAGTCATACTATATTAATTGAAAAAACACATGTTACACTGTCTCAAAGAGTATTAAAAAAAAACATAATTATAACATAAAAGAATCTTACCACATTCCAATTACAATTACTGGAATAGACATTCCAAAACATGTAGATTACAATTAACGGTACCGCACTGGTTTGGTAATTTGCTTAGCACTTCTGCTTCTCGCAACAACCACATTTCTTGCACCTCAGGCGGTTGAGTAATGGGCACATTCATTTGCTTAACAGGTCCTCCCATCTTACTAGTTTGTTCTACCATCATAGTTTTCTCACAAACAAACTTTTCAACCCTCACCACTATCTCGAGATTACACCACTTATTCCCTTGGATTCGAATGGCATTGCCAGACACAGCCTCCACATGGACAGGAGTTCTAACTTCAAACAACCCCTTTACCACATGGTTTGGTTCCTTAATACGCACCGTCTCTCCTACTTTAATGCTGGGAACCATTTCCTTAACTCTGTGTTTGTTATACCAACTCTTCATTTTCTTTTGTGATTCTTCAACTTTGGTTTGTACGACCTCATCAATACGCTTCACATTATTTGTTTTAGACTGATACCTGTGCAACCAAGCTGGACACAGTTTAGAAATGGGAATATGTACACTCATTACTTCAAACGGACCAGTGGTGGCATTGGGACGCGACCTATGAGCCCACAATATCTTCTTCACAGTCGCCAGAATATCCATAGCATTCTGTGATGGCCACTGGACACAATCCATCAGATTACCATTATCTTTTCCACTAGACCATCGGCCTGTGGATAATACAAAGCGATCCTCCTGTGTATGATGACATTTTCCTCCAAAACTCCCTCATCCACCTACAAACAAACTGGACACCATTGTCTGGCACAATTTCTTTAGGACAACCCTCTCTTAAAAACACCTTTCTCATAAACCTGATTGTCCCTTTGGTGTTGGGTTCCTTCATGAACTCCACCTCCCACCATATGCTATAGTAATCTACCATTACCATGGCAAATCTCAACCTATGACGTAGAGCATCGAAAGGACCAATAAAGTCAACTGCTAACTTGGACCATGGATTATTAGGAATTTCAGTGGGTAGTAAAGGCACTGAAACGGTCTTCATAGTTTTGTCACCCTTCCACAAACTCAATTATGTCTTGTTCTATGATAGGCCACCAATACAATTCCCTTACTTTCCTCTTAGTGTTAGTTTGATGTAAATGCCCCTCATAGGCACACAACATAATCCTCTTCCTTAAAGATACAGGAGGTACAAATCTATCACCATGCATAACCATGCCATCACCTTCCACAGATAACTCCTCTGCCACCTTTAAAAAAGGCTGAATCCTAACTTGAAGAACCTTCTCTCTAGGCCATCCAACAGTGATGTACAGCACCACCTAATTCAACCCTTCATCCTCCAAACATTGCAGCTTTGAATCCTCTTTTGAAAATCCACCTTCATCACACACATCAATCGTGATGATAGAACACTTTTCATCTTCATCAGGACTACCAAAACTTTCATCAGCACACGGTAATGGTGAACGTGACAGATAGTCTTCCCTGATGTTTCTTCCACCAGCATCATGTTCAACACTAAAATTGTAGTGCAACAACTTTGAGCTTAACCTTGCAATTCTCGGGGTATAATCCTTAATCACTACCCCATTGAGTATGTTTACTAAAGGCTTGTGGTCAACCTTTAGTAAAAAATGTTTACCCCAAATGAAGCATTTGAACCACTCAAAAGCCCAATAGCATGCTAAAAGTTATTTATTTAAAAAAATGTTTTTATTGTTTTTCCGCTTACAAGATGTAACAAATAACACAATATCGTCATCGCTGTGTCATTACAGGGGGTTCAGCAGCATGGATTGGTTGCTGATGATACAGTGAAACAGAATATAGATATGCTGGTCCGTCCCTGCTTTTCTTATTGAACACTTGCAACATATAACATATAGCATGTAATCTTTGGCGCATTGTGCAGGGGGTATCAGTCACACTGGCTGGGTAACAATATAGTATCTGCTTGACCGGTCCCCTGACCCTCTGTCTTCACTTCAAGGAAAAGGGAAAAAGGAGGGAAAGAGAGAAAAGCCTAGGGAGGGAGAGAGGGTTGGGGGCTGGGGGGCAAAGGGACTTTGGAGGAGGTTACTATATCCCCAACCTATTTCAATCTATCGTAGAGCTCTCAAAGCAAACCCAATGGTTTTCTCCAAGCCACCATTTTCCTGAGTCAATGTTGCACCCAACCCACCATTGCTTGCATCAACTGTAATAATACACTCTTTACTTGATTCAAAAGGTGCAAGAACCTGTGCAGAAACAATATACATTTTTAAAGACAACATTTAATTCTGACATTTTTCATCCCACTGGAATGTTCTCCCTTTTTTCAAAAGTTCACACAGATTTACAGTTTTGGATGCAAAATTCCTTATAAATTTGGCTTAGAATATACACATGCCCAAAAAGGATGACACCTGGGGCCAGATGTAGAAAGCCCTTTACCGGTCGGTAACGGCCGAAAATCGGTATTTTCGGTCGTTACCGACCGGTGTTGAGATTTCGGGATGTAGGAGACCGAAAATCGCCGATTCGGTAAATTTACCGAATCGGTAAAGTTACCGAGTCGGTAAAATACCGAATCGGTAAATTTACCGAATCGCAGCGGTTTGCGATTTGGTAAATTTACCGAATCGGTAAAGTTACCGATTCGGTAAAGTTACCGATTCGGTAAAATACCGAATCGGTAAATAAGAAGTGGTAAAAATGGATATTGAGATGTAGGGAAGCTCTGAAATACCGAATTTGCTTAAAATTCTGTATTTAAGAGTCGGTATTTACCATGGATTGGAATCAGGTGGTAACCAGGTGCAACCTATAAAAATGGACCCAAAATGCAATTCTGTTTGCACAATGGCGGCATTTTATGTCATTGCAAGACGGCTACGGCTACAGGAGGAAGGAGAGAGGGAATGGCAGAGAGAGGAGCAGGTCTACAGGCAGAGGGTCACCTTGTTCATGCTCACAGAGGCAGAGATACTGCAGAGGTACAGGTTGGCCCCAGACACCATCTTGGAGCTCATCAGGGACCTCCAACCACTGTTGCAGCACACTACCCCAAGGTCACATGCAATTCCACCACATGTGCAGGTGCTGTGCAGCCTCCACCTGCTTGCGTCTGGGAGCTACCAGAGCATGGTTGCTGCGGTAGGTGGGGTGACACAGAGCAGCCTGTGAAGGTTTTTCCACAAATTCCTTGACGCCATGTTACACAGGATGGGGCATTACATATCTTTTCCTGCTACCCATGCTGAACTGGTGCAAACAAAATCTGACTTTTACCAGATGGCTCTATTTCCCAATATAATTGGCTGCATAGATGGCACACACATTCCCATTTGTCCCCCTGCTGCCACAGAATATATCTACAGGAATAGGAAGTCAACCCACACCATCAATGTGCAGGTGATTTGCAATGCAAAGTGCGCCATCACTGACATTGTGGCAAAATTCCCTGGAAGTACCCACGACTCCTATATTTTTCAAAACAGCGGCATCTATGCACGGCTGACTGCAGGGGAATTTGGTGAAGGATACCTCCTAGGTAAGACACAGTGTCTGACCCCCATAATACCTATTGCAGTAAGAAGTACATGTATGCATGTGAGTAATGTATTCCCTTTTCATTTTAGGAGACAGTGCATATGCCCTCCGCTCATTTATACTCACCCCCTACCTCAACCCCTCAGCACCCAGCCAAAGTAGATATAACCGGGCCCACAAAAGCACACGGAATGTTGTTGAAGGGACCTTTGGTATCTGGAAAAGCAGATTCAGATGCTTGCACAAGAGTGGAGGTGCAAGGCAGTATACCCCCATCACCTGCTGTAAGATAATTGCTGCCTGTGCCACGTTGCACAACCTTGCTGTTAAGAAGGGTACTGAGGTGGAGTTGTCTGACTACGAGGATCATGACGACGACATTGCTGTGCCTGAAACACAACCTGCTGGAGTGACAACACCAAGTGATGGCAGATACAGACGTGAGGAGATTACACGCAACTATTTCTGAGTAAGTAATGAGACACAGACAGGTTGTGAATGAGAAGAACGTAATTTAATGTTGCCACAACGTTCATGCACTGAAGTGCAACAAATTAAACATAATAAACGTGGGGACTGCATGTCCCGGGTTACTTCACCCACACCGGCAATGTCACTTGCGCCCGCGCTTCCCAGAGCCACTGGGATGTTGGTCACTGCTTTCCGCATGGCCTGCAGCCTCAGCTGGGCGCCTGCTGCTCCTACGTGGCTCAACTACAGCGCTTGCCAAGCTGCTGCGGCTACTGCTGTTGTCTCCCTCTGCCACATCCAGGGCAGGATTCAGTGCAGTGTGTGATATGATCATAGCCTCTAGGGCACTAGTGATCCTGGCCATGCCCCTGGTGACCTCGGCCGTGTTCTGTGTGAGGCTCTCCTGCATATTAATGCCTCTACGGCATAGCTGGGATATGGCAGTGGCCAGACGATTCATGGCCCTATTGTGGACACGGGCGTCCCTGCGCCTTGTGTGTTCCAGGCTGTCCAGTTTTGAGCAGAGCTGGGTGATGGAATTGCTCATTTGCTGCATTCCTGCTGCAAGGTCAGCATTTGTTTTTGCTACCTCCTTATTAGCTTCTACAATGTCTCTGATCCCCTTTCCCATGTCTCCTATTTGTTCATTTAGGACCCGAAATTGGCGGTGGCAGGCCTGTATGGATTTTCTCTGCATCCGTTGTATGCGCACCATGCTCCCCTCCAGCCCACGGAACACAGTGCCATCTCCAGGTCCACCTGCACTGCTGGGCCTGCATTGCTGTCTGCGCGAGGTGAAACTCATTGGTGGGCTGCAGTGCAGCAGGACTCACAGGTGCAGTGGCTTGAGCCACACCCTCTGCTGCCTCCATCACTGGCAGTGGGGCCACGACTCGCCTCCTGGCTGGTGAGGTTGCAGGTGCAGACAGGAACAGTGATGGGGAGGTTTCTGGAGAGAAAACCAATGGAGGGGATTGTGAAAGGTGTGGGGAGTGGGGAAACTCGGGGGTCTGTACTGTCCCATCTTCCTGGGTGATGGCAGTCGTGTCTTCTTCCTCCTGCGAGGCTTGTACATGGCTTGGCCCTGCCTCGTCACTCTCCTCCCTCGCTGGTGCAGTCCCTTCTGTTGCTGTGGCTCGACTGCCTAATGTTGCCCCTAGGTATAAATAAGCGTATGTGAACTGAGTGCTACTGTGTCACAGTCACTACAATAAATGCTTTACACATTTAACTTTCATTTTTCTGCATTACTTTCAGTGCCTTGCTGATGTCTGTGCAGTTACACATGGTCTTACATTAGCTGACTACATTTCCCATAATGCATTGCTCCTGTATAGTGCTAGCAGTACTGGACTGGGGTTGGCCTGTCCACTAAGGGTAAAGGGAAGCAGGTTGCTATGGGGTGTCATGCTGCGCATGCGTCTTACCTTTTCCTGTAGCTCTAGCTGAGCTGTCCACATCTCCAAGTCCCACAACACTGTCTGGCTCGATGGTAGAGGCCACCAACTCCTCCAGGTCAGTCAGGGGGGGCGCTGGGTTCCTGCCTCCACCGGTGAGACTAGCCTGCTTATGTAGTTCTGACATCTTCTTTTTTGTGAGGCTCCTGATGTCATAGAAGTGTTTCTTCAGATCCTCAATGCTCCTGCTTGTGACTCCCACTGCATTGACCTTTTCTCCAATTGCTAGCCACATCTTACGTTTTGCAGACTCAGGTACAGTGAGGGAGTGCCTGCCAAATAGTTGCTTGTGGACTCTCACCACCTCCTCCACCAGTACCTGCAGCTCCATGCTGCTGAACTTCATTTTCCTTTTCCTCTCTGCCTTCTGACTCTCACTGCTGCTTGCCATTTTCCCTGTGGTAAACTCCCAAAAATCACTCCCTGCTGCTCTGTGTCTCTGCTCAGCTCTGACTGCCTCTCCAGAACCTTCTAATGAGTTGCAGCTGCCTGGGTAGCCACTTCCTGGTAGGGAAGGGGAGGGTGGTAGCACCTGATTGGCTGTTTTCATTAGTTTCACTTTTGCTTGCTTTCCGAATCGGAATTTACCGATTCGGTATTTACCGATTCGGTATTTACCTAATCGGTATTTCCAATGCATTCCTATGGGCCTTTTGGCCCATAGGGATGAATGGGAAATACCGATTCGGTAAATACCGAATCGGTAAATACCGAATCGGTAAATTCCGAAAGTCCGACACCGAATTTTACCGAGTCGGTAAAAAATACAGATTTTTTCCCTACATCTCATTTACCGGTTTTTGAATACAGAATCGGTAAAATTCGGTTTTAAGAATCGGTAAATTCAGATTACCTACATCTGGCCCCTGGTCACTTGATTCTGGAATGGGAGCCTTTGTTAAAGCATCAACCAAACCCGTCCGTGGCTGAATGCCTTTTTCTGAGATGACGTGCCCCAGATATTCAATAGTATCCTTCTGAAACTCACATTTACTCATGTTTGCAACCACTCCAGCTTCTTCCAATCTCCTAATAACAGTTCCCATGACACAATCATGCTCACATTTGTCCTTACCCGCAATCAAAATGTCATCTTAAAAAGTGACCACACCTTTCACCCCCTCTAAACTTTTCTCTAGAATATGCTGGAAAACTGATGCCGCAGACGCTAACTGAAATGGCATCCTCTTGACCTGGAACATGCCCATAGGGGAAATGAAAGCATTAATGTGTCTAGAAGAAGGATCTAACTCTACTTGGTGATATGCAGATACCAGATCAATCTTGCTAAACACCATGACACCAGCAAACATTGTGACTAAATCATTAATTCAGGGTAAAGGATGGGAATCCACCCAGATTGCTCTGTTCAGACTCCTAAGGTCAATACATACCCTCAATTGACCACTCTTTTACTGTGCAATAACTAAAGGAGACAGCCACAGTGGTGACTTTGCAGGCTCAATCACCTCATCTTTACACATTTTTTGCGAATGTTCGTCAAATCTTCTCTCGCACTAAATTTAACATACCGCAACTTATGTTTTACGGGACTAACACAAGCCTGACCCTGGATTTTATGTTTAAATCCCTTGATTTTGCCTAATTTAGCACTAAAAACTGATTTAAATTCTTTAGTCCAAACATTATCATTGACAGATGCATCACATTCAGATACAACTGACACCTGAACTTTTCTTCCAGGGCGAAGTGTCATGCCAAACAAATCTTGATGGTATCACTATAATATGTTAAGTCATTTCTTCGCCACCTACTCCTTTCCTGTAATTCTTCTCCCTTTGAACTCTAAACACTTTAAAAACAATACTGTTAATTTAATTTTCCTGCCATCATAGGTACCTGGAGACCTGTCAGGTGAGTTCAATTTTACATCAGACCACAATTCACTAAATAACATATCTGTAATCATGGTCATTTTTGCCCCGGAGTCAATAAGCAAATTAACACCCTTCCCACCAACAATGATAAACTCTTAAGGACCTGTTCCTTCTTCTCCACCCTGAACAACAAGAGCAACATTTCTTCTAATCCCCTGTTCTTCATCATTACCTTCACACATAGCTTTTTCTGGTATACCATTGGCAAAATTGTTTTTTAATTAACACACCTTTGCAAAATGACCCATATTCCCACAAACTCTGCAAGTCACATTTTTGGCTGGACAAGAACGCCAATTCTGCGTATGGCTAGTGTAACCACAAAACATACGGAAACACCACTTTGCTCTTTTTGTGTTAGTTCTTTGCAAGGTTTCCGTGACAACTCAATGCTTTTAACAATGTCAGTTCCTTCAGTAAGAGTGGATTTCTTCAAAGTCAACAACCTTTCCTGTACCTTTTTATCCCAACATGTTTCCACAATTTGATCTCAGGTTGTACAAACTTAAAAATCACAGTTAGCTGCACGAATACGTAGTGCAGTCACCTAAGTTTCAATCAATTCATCCTGACGCTGCTCTCTCATAAAAAACGTATGCCGATTGACAATTAACCTTGACTGAACATTAAAATGTTTCTCAAGCCTCAAAACCACTAATTGAAACTCATCAGTATCCTCTTGATCCTCCCCCAATACTAATAGTGGTAAGTGATCATAAATGCACTGGCCTTCAAATCTTAGATTGTGCTCAAGTAGAAACCTCTTCCTTTCTGGGCAATATCTGTACCCTCCAACAGCCCCAATATACTTTGTGAACACTCTGTACCATGCCTTCCAAGGTATTGGTGGATCTCCTGATATTTGAAGAAATAGTGGAGGAGCATTTATACTCGGCATATTCTTTGAATCAATGTTGACATTCCCCACCAAAAACTAAATGAACGAAATGTTTAACAATAATCGAAACAATCACAGTACCATACAGAATATAAGAATACACAATACTGAAAAATTGTGATGTCTTCTAAAAGTGTGTGTACCACCGTAATAAATGCGGATGTTATACGCAGTAGATGTGAGTGTATCACAGTGTACACAACCTCATGAATACTTTGCCTCCTCTCCAACCCTAAGCACAAATATGTGTGTGTGCCACAGCTATAACACACTTCAAAATCAACACCCCAGCATGCGTGTCACCTTGTAGTAAACTCCACACCAGCACAAGATGATTATAAGCATGTGTGCATGTCATCACAGCAATGACACATTTTGATAAAAATTAGGGTGCGCGTGTCACAGTAACGAGAAGGTTAAATGCATGTGTGCTTGTCTCAGGAATGACATGCTGAAACACTGTTGTAATGGAGAAAGGAAGGTTGCTAAGCAACACAGCATCAGGAGTCACAAGACGCTACTTATGTGTAAACAGTGTTGTAATAGACAAAGGAACGACCCACGTTGCCAAGGTACATAGCTTTCAGTAGTCATAGAACACTACTCACAGCGAATGCACTGCCCACTGGGAATCTTAATCTTACTACAACGCTTCGGCCAGGAAACGCTACTCTGCGACAAGCGCATGGACAGCTCACGAGCCAACCAAACTGAAATTTATTACAACTCATAATAACAAGGATTCTTTTCAAACATATAATATAAGAATGGAAGACATTTTGGTGGCATTATGAGCCTAACCCACCCTCTTCAGGACATATATTGCACATGCATATCATAATAAAGAATTCAGTCAATACACTCAATTCCTAATCTTGACTACTTTAGGACCTAGCATGTTTATGTTATATTTTCATTAATTCATGTCCTTTTATCCGGTATCATCATGTTTATACTTGGTTCATATACATAAAATCACCAAATTTCCGCTCAAAGATGTGATTTCCTTTTCTCAGTCTAATGCTTGCTAATTTTCTTATTTATTCAATGTGGCTTAATGCATATATGTCGTACCATCTAAAATGATTTTTTTTTTTGTCAAACTTTTTTTAATTAGGTTTTTCATGACATTGATCAACAAACATGGTAATACATTTTGTCCTTATACTCATATACAGCTATGAGCAATCTATTTCCTTGCACAGAGTCTGTCGGATGATCCGAGTTAAATGCCCTGCAATTGTCTTTTCAGGTATTACCTTCAAACCTCCATTGCATTTTGATAAAACAAGGTGAAGAAAAAACAAGAACAAATTCTCTTTAAATTCAACCCTCCATTCTTCCCATAGCCCTCCACCTCCCATAAATCTATACCCCGTGAAGAGTGGTTCCCTTACTGCTTCCACTTGTGGGTAGAGGACAAGGGAGTGCGAAAGCAGACCCAGACTGTATTTTGGAAGGAAGGTGGAAATAAACAATAAAGAAACAAAAAAAATAACCTGAGCTAACCGGGGTCACAGGTGACCTGGAGGTGCGGGCCTGAGCATGGAGTAGGTTCTGACAGTGATAGTGGCCCTGATTAGAACTGGAACAGGTGTAGTGCTCTAACCCTCGAGGGGCAGGTGTTCAGCGAGAGACCACTAGATAGATAGCTGACCAGGGGACCCCAGGCATATTCATAGTTTTTAAACTCATTCCTGTAAATGTCTCTCATATGTTCCATAGAGAGTGCCTGCCATAACAGTGCGTGCCATTTTGTTATGGTTGGAGCTTTTTTCTTCTTCCAAACAGCAGCTATTGCTGTTTTGGCCGCCCCTAGACAGAGCCACATTATGGCCTGATCAGCTGTCTTTTAGTATTTCAGACCTGGGTCTCGAAGACCAAAAAGCATGAAATCCGGGGAGTCTGGGATGGGATAACCCAATATCTCTTTGATATGGGCCCGGATTTCGTACCAGAAGCGCCAAATTGTCAGGCAATCCCACCATATTTGGCAGAAGTCGCCCAGGAGGATGCAGCCTCTCCAGAAGAGGTCTGCAGTGTTAGGAAATATCTTTTTCAATTTTGTAGGGTATAGGTACCAGTCGTAAAGTATTTTGTAGTGGGCTTCAAACTGGCCTAGGAGGTGGTTGTGACACTTTATATCCTTCCATAAGGATTTCCATTGTGTGTCTGTGATATCCTGGCCTAGTGTGCGTTCCCAGAATTTGAGATGACGTGGGCTCCTGGATGGGAGTGTGTGCAGCAGTAGAGAATACAGGAAAGAAATGGCCCCTTTTACTCTGCTGGCTCCCTTCACATAGCGCTCTAGTGTTGTGAGTTCTCTTGTCGCCTCTTCTCTAATCCCGATTTGCAATTGGAGATAGCAAAAGTATTCTGTGTTGGGCAGGTAGAATTCTCTTTGGCAGTGCCCAAATGTTAAAATATCCCACTTATGGAAAATGTTAGCTAAGGTGAGGCAACCTCCCTCTCTCAATTCATCGAAGGGAACCGGCTGTAATGCTAGAGGGAAAGCTGGGTTGTAGTGTATGGGAGTGTACCGTGAAGGGAACGTTGTCCATTCAGTCTGCCTTAGTATGTCGTCCCATGTTACAAAGTTGTTTTAGTAGGGGTGCTTATGTAGGCATTAGCCGATCGATCAGACTTTTGTTTTCCATAGGAGATCCCATATTACCCTCCCCGTGATCGCTCGATCCATGTGTAGCCAGTGTTTATTTGGCTCACGTTGGAACCATTCAACTATGACTCAGAGTTGTTCTACTTTGTAGTAGAGGATCAGATCGGACATCGCCAGGCCTCCCTCATCGGAGGGCTTCCATAGAAGAGTAAACAGTGTGTGGACTCTGTGCAAGTCTCTCTCCACCTCAATGGGCAGACTCTGCAATAGGTGCAAGAATTTAGGGAGAACTACCATCTTAACCTCATGGCTGCTGGAGCGATTCCCCTGCAGTGCTGGGCCGTAATAAAAACGGGTGTGGTCATGACGAGCTTAGCTTGTCATGAGCACCTGAGAGGTATATGCCATGACGAGCTGAGCTCGTCATGAGCACCGAAGGGGTTAAAGGCATGTATTCTGCCCATCTAAGAAAGATATAGCGGTGCACATAACTTAAGGTTGGCCTGGAACTGGCGCAGGAGTGGGGGATAGTTAGCTGCAAATAGCACTGAGATTTTAGGGACAATTTTATTCCCAGGTATGTTAATTCTCTCTTGGCCCACTGAAAAGGGGTTGATGCCACCAGATCTCCCATCTCTGCTTCTGGTAATGTTAGGTTGAGGAGGAAAGATTTAGGCAGGTTAATACGGAGACCGGCTACCCCTTCAAAGCATCTCAGCTCCTCCCGGAGTGTTGTTAAGGATCGCTGTAGGTCCAATAATGTCATTAGGATGTCGTCAGCGAACAGGGAAATGTTATGTCCGTCAGATCCAAAATCTACCCCTCTGATCCCCTGATTCGCTCTGAGTTTTGCAGCTAAGGGTTCAATGAAAAGCGCAAAGAGGAGCGGTAATAGGGGACACCCCTGTCTTGTCCCCCATCACAGAAAAAAGGATCAGAAGCACTCCATTAACCAAGACACTAGCACTTGGGGCTGCAAAGTTAGCCTTTATCATGTTTATAAATGTCTTGCAGAGCCGAACCGCTGAAGGGCCTGAACGATATAGGGTCAACCTACCCGATCAAACGCCTTTTCAGCATCTAAGCTGAAAAGAACTGCGGGGATCTGCTTTTTAGTAGTTTTTTTCTATTAAGTGAATCACTTTGCGCACATTATCATGCGTCTATCTGCCCTTAATAAAACCCGATTGGTCCGGGTGTATCAGTCACAGCATCAAATTCTCTAATTAAGTGGCCAAGATCTTTTAGTATAATTTGGCATAGAGATTGAGAAGTGCTATGGGGTGGTAAGATTGGCATTGCTGTGGGTGTTTCCCAGTTTTGGGTATCACAATAATGAGTGCTTCAAGCATAGTGTGTGTTACCAGTTTGGCGTCTGCTATGTGATTACAAAGGGCAGTCAATTGGGGGATTAACTCTGCGCTAAAAGTTTTATAGAACTGCGTTGTCAGGCCATCAGGTCCCAGAGACTTGTGCAGATTCAGAACCCTGAGTACCTTCTATACCTCCTCCTCTGTTATAGGTTCCCCCAATTGTTTGTTCTGGATTGGTGTGACCTGAGGGAGCGCCACCGTGCTAAGGTAGTCTGCTTGTGCCTGAGGTTTGGGTTTGTCAGCTGTATATAGTGTGCTATAAAAATCCCTAAATAATCGTGCTTTCCCTGGTTCTTCCTGTGTCTGTGTACCTGAGGAGTCCTGTATGTTTCCAATGTAGTCCTTTTCCCTCTTCACTCATAATTGTTACGCCAGATGCACTCCCACTTTGTTGCCCTGTGCATAAGATGTCTGTTTGAGTCGTAGCAATGTCAGCTCTGCCCTATTAGAGTAGATCGCGTGTAGTTTCCCCTTCAGAGCCGTGGCCTATCTTTGGAGTGTGAGTGTGGGGTTGGCCTTGTATCTTTGTTCTAATGTTTTCAGTTCCCCCTCCAGGTTCAATCTTTCTGTCATTCTCTCTTTATTGAGAGCAGCCATTAGCATGAGGCATTGGCCCCTAACCACAGCTTTAAATGCGTCCCAGTTGGTCACCAGTGATGTGTCCTGGGGGTCGTTAATCGAAAGAATTTCCTGATTGATGTACATAATGCATTGTGCAGTGTTTTGTCTCACACTACAGCATTGGGGAAGAACCACCTCTTAAACTTAGGTTCAGGGCAAGACCACTCCATGGTGACCAATACTTGTGCATTGTCAGAGCTGTGTGCCTGAACCTTGCTTCCACAGGATCAGACAAACTTTTCCCAACTCCCCAACCCCGCTGCAGCCGATATAGAATCAACTCACAGTAAAGAAGGGAAAAGGGGAATGGGAGTAAAAGAGAGACTGCCACAGCGTTGCCACTTCTACTGGAATACCTGATTGGGGGTCTTCCTAACACCTGCAAATACAAAGCACAAAATTACTACTTCACACTGCCTCCATCCCAACCCGACTCTCTCTTTTAT
Source organism: Lissotriton helveticus (assembly GCF_964261635.1). Classification (NCBI taxonomy): domain Eukaryota; kingdom Metazoa; phylum Chordata; class Amphibia; order Caudata; family Salamandridae; genus Lissotriton; species Lissotriton helveticus. Next base: position 253,694,074 of record NC_136061.1, read on the forward strand.
CAAATTCACCTCTAAGGTTCTAAACTGTTCATTACCTGTAAAACCAGTGGAATTTGCTTCTCTCTTATTTTAATTGTAATTGTATTTTCCATGCATATGATGCGTTGTTACTCTTATCAGTTATCTCTAATTACAGTCTTATTTTGTTCCCTACTAGATGCTGCTTCTGCACTCTTCAAGAAATGGATTTAGGTTACAGATGGTAAGTATAAATATATATTGATATCTACTTCGCAGAACGCTGAGCAGGCTAGTACTGTTAGTAGTAGTAGGTTGATTATTGAAGCGCAGTTAGCAAACGATGCCCAAACTGAGTGCTACTGTGATGTATTCCTATAGGTACTGTATCGATTCCCCTATTCCTGACCCTGGTCTGGTTAATAATTAACTAGCAGCCATCTAACGGTGCAAAAACCGTTATCTGATTAAGCCACACCACGGCACAGAAGCGCGTTATCTGATTAGGTCATAACGCATGCCATCTAATTAGACAAGCGATATTCCTCCAGCCCCTGATAAGGCATACGGAGTTCTCAAAACAAATCAAACCTACAGCGACCTGGGAAATTCCCATAGCCATTGTTTTGATTTCACAGAGAACTTCAGCAAAAGAATGTGCGAACGAGCCCGTTCATATGACATCCTTATTGACGTATATATGTCCATCCTTACGTCAATCTCGGCACCTTTCAGGTATAAATATTACCGACATTGCCTTAAGCAAACACATGCGGTGGTGACGAGATCGGAGCAGCGAGACGTGCCGAGGAGCCCAGCAGAGAGCGAAGCCCACAGGCGCTGCCCCGCCTTCCTGACGCGCTGAGAACGAGACGCTGCCTTTCTCCTGCTGAGAAATCCAGCCCCGGCGCTTCCAAGCAGCCCTCGCAGGCAGCTGGAATATCAAGACCTGGGATAAGAGATACCAGCCCTCCATCATTCTAGATCTCAGGTACAGAACTGAATAACCCCTTGCAGAGAATTCTCGAGTCAGTCCCTTGGCAAACAAACTTAACTTAAACTGCTACTTATCTACTCCCGCCCACGTATTAGGCTTAGGTCAGGTACACTGGGGTAGGCGAGGTTAGAAGCACCAGTTGAGTATAATTAGTCAAATGTATATATGTATGTATCTATTTTATCCATTTTAAAGTATCATATGGCTCAGAAACCATATCAATGCTTTTACAGTATTATTTTATAATTCTGTCTTTACTGTATGCACTTTACTTAACTATAAGTATTACAATAATAGCGATTCATTTCTCTTGTATGAGAAAGGAGACTGATCAATAAATAATATCTTTTATTGAACACGCCCGTCTTTTCCTTTTCTCTACAATCTGGTGAAACTAAGAATGCACTGAACTGACTGAGTAAAATAAGTTGTCTTTTGTTTTCACACGACTCTAGAGATACACTCTTGATTAGGGGAGAGCAAAGTTGTCATGTTCTATGGTTGTCAGAAACTAAATCCCTTCTTGTCTATCCAGGGAGGTTAAAATCCTCCTTGCCTATTCGAGAAAGTTTCTAGTGAACTCTGAGCTAGCTGGCAAACACAAAACTTTAAGTCTAATATCGTCGGTAGAAGACCTAGTTAACCTCTGCCCTAGGTCTATACTATTGAAGATATTATTCCAATGCGCAGAGCCTATTGGGATAATGAACTACACTACATGGCGCCCAACCGTTTGGTTAGGCGATAAAACTAACGCAAGACATTAGAGTAACTCAGTCGTGCTTTTTCACACAGAACCCCTTTTTCCCATAATACTCCAAAGACGTCTGGAGTGGGTGAAAGGTCATATCCGCCAAACCTCGCAGGAGGAGACTCCTATGTATGGTTCTTGGTTAATTCAACGTTGAAGGATACACTGTTCCAAAATATTGTGCATCTAATCTTTCTTTCCATAGAAACCTGATCTGCAAACAAACAGAATAACCTTCCTGTCAGTAAAATGACAGAAAGTGAAGAAGAAAGGGAGACAGTTAGACTAGCAGCTGAACTCCTAGTAGCAGACAATACTCTGCTGGAAAATGACCCAGATGCAATACTCATCCCGGTCAACATAAGGAAATCTATAACCCTAAAACTTATAGAAAATGGACTGACACCAAGAGGTGGTACAGTCATATTCGTAATTGAGGCACACGAATATAGGCAGACAGAGGTATTCTATTCATGGATAAACTTTCCAGCAGCAAACGCTGTAACAAAGGACTTCCACTATTACAAAATAGAGGAACCTCCTAGTGAGTACACTCCTTTCAAGGAAGTGGAAATACCACTCAAATTCCAAGAGCACCTGCTCTTGTTTCATGGCGCCCTAAAACATAATAATCACATCACCAGGCTCGGTCCACTAGGTAGACCAGGAGCAACGTGGCCGGTCCTAGCCGGATATACACCACATCCAGACATTGAAGAAATGCCTGCACCAGAGCTTTTAGCACAGCTAAAACAATTAATAAAAATACATAGACAATTAGTCCAATATGTAATGCGGACTTCAACAATCCAACCAGCAATTAAAATTCCACAGCTGACCACTCATCAGGGGAACACAAATAAAATTACACCTCAAAACATACAGTCCTGTCTAGGTAAAGTACCCGCAAAACGGGAACAAATTCCTTTCTGGCTAGCACAAAAAATCACTCAAATAGAGGCGGTGTTTCCAGATACCACCCCTGTTGAGAAACATAGGATTCTGACTATCTGTCTTCCAATGGGAATCGCACCACATGTGGAGGACTGTGACACTTGGGGAACAGTCTTTGCTTCCATTTACACAAAAACACATGGTGTACCATCCATGTCAGTAATACCAGATGTGCTAAAACAGATTCAAGATGAATACGGTCCAGAACCCGCTTTAACTCTCGGTATGGAACTACTGAAAGATTTCAAGCAGGTCTCGGCAATATTATTAGCCAATATAAAGGGAGAAGCAGCAAATGTGGCGATTCGCCAGAGGTTAAAAGAGACAAATATAGCAGACCAACCATCTGAAATTGCCAGAATCATAGAAAAATCCTAGGAAGAACTAGGAAGAGATAGTTTGGGTGGAATACCAGTGAAACCTCAACTAGTTGAAAGTCCTGAAAAGGTATTTATAAAAAATAACTTAAACACTCAAAAAAAGAGCTGGGATGGAAATAAACAATCCAATCCTAAAGAAAAAAGATTCCAGTCCAGAGGAAGGTCTCCTCGGCGGAGAGAAAGATCTCCTGATCAAGGATGCAAGTCTCCCCAAAGGGAGCCCTCTGTGAAAAAATACAACCTTAGAAATAGGGATAATATAAAAAAAACTGATAGATATCAAGATATTGATACACGTCCCTCTCAATCTTTTCAGACTTCCTCGCAGAAATCGGAAAGAAGAGGACGATCAGAACACAGGGAAGAGCACGTCAAGTCCAAAGACAAAGAACCTGCTCATCTGAATAAAAAATTACAATTTCCAAAAAAGAAGGTAGCCAGTATTAAAGTAATTAACAATGCCGAGAATACTGAGGACACAGCTGAAAAACGGAGAATGGGCTCAGACAATGCTAGACAGCGCAGCAGACGTGAGCATAGCTCGCAAAGTCCTTATGAATCATCTGGAGACAGTGGACACGAATGAATATATTCAGGTGGAAACTGCAGATACCAGAGTTAGCAAACCTCATAAAATAAATGAAATAACATTGCGTATAGAGGGGGATAAGACTAGAAAAGTAAGGGGTCTATTTTGGGATAATCTCTCCAAGGGCTATGACATCCTTCTAGCTGAACGAGACTGGCCTCCAGAGTTTGTCAGGGAGTGCCCACATGGCGAAGAAATAATTATGCCTGCCTTCTCAAACCATATTCCAATTCATAAAAAATATACACTTGCAAGAAAGTGGGCAGTAGCTCAAGCCCCTGCCTTACATAAAAATCATGTGGGATGGGATGAGGACTCTCCTCCTCACAAAATCCAGTTAAAATCACAACCTACTGCACAGAGGCAGTACCCGATTAAGCAAGAACCTAAAAAACAGGTAAAAGAGATCCTAGATCAACTTGAATACCAGGGGGTGATTGAAACTTGCACCTCACAAATGAACAACCCTTTGTTTCCTGTCTCCAAGCCAGACAATTCATATCGTCTTGTTTTGGACTACAGACACCTTAACTCATGTTGCAAAACATTTGCGGTACAAAATTCGCATAGTGCTGCACTAATGAATAACATAGTGCGCAAAAAATACAAAACCACCTTAGACATTTCTAATGGATTCTTTTGTCAAAATATAGCACCAGAGAGCAGATATTTGACGGCGTTCTCAATAAATGGCACGCAAAAAAATTTCTGTCGTTTGCCCCAGGGGTTCAAGAACAGCCCAGGATTATTCTCAGCGAGAGTAACTGAATTACTACAAACATATGATGACGAGGCATTATCTTATGTCGACGACATCTATCTAACAGATGATGACTTGGATACTCACTTGAAGAGAGTGAACACCATAATACTTGGGTTCGCAGCAGAGGGTTACAAATTCAACTTTAAAAAGTCAAGAATTGCCCATCTAACAGTCCTGTTTTTAGGATATGAACTATCAAGTGAAGGCAAAAGCCTGGCTGACAATTTCCTAGAGAAATGTGCTGTAATCCAAGCACCTAGAACACTGAAAAACTTACAATCAATTCTAGGCTTCCTAAATTTCGGAAGAACTTACATTATAAATTATGCAGAGAGAATTAAACCTCTCTATGATCTAATAAAACCAGATTTAAAAAAAAAAATCAATTGGACTCAAAAACACACAGAAATTTTGAGATCTTTACAAACAGATATGTTAGTTAAAACAAAATTACAAACACGTGACAACACACGCAACCTTGTGATTCGAGTCATCCCAGGAAGATGCGGATTCACATACCTGACCTCTAATGAGGGAGAGAAGTTACCAATAGCATACAAATCACATTTGTACACAGAAGCTGAAAAAAGGTTCAGCATTAAGGAAAGCATTGTTCATGCGGTTCAAACAGCTGTAGCAAAAGAAAAATACCAAGCAGACGGTAGACAGGTTACAGTCAGAACAGCAGAATCAGCTTTTGAGGCATTAACAACACCATGTAATTTACCGACAACTGCACTAAATCCAGAATGGATACAATGGGTAAATTCTGTTGCTACAGACAAAGTAAAATACTATTTTGACCCGGAAATGAAAGAATTAAAATATCTAGAATATGAGAGAGAATACCCTCTGCCAATCGACATTCTGCCTTTACGACAGTACGCCTGTGTAATATATACAGACGGTCATGCTCAACCCTCAGTTTGGGGAGAGCTGGCTTACAACGCCACTTGCGAAATTGTAAAAGAAGTGTGGCGCGGAGGTAAATTAAGGCCTCTACTTACAAAAACACACTCAGTGGAAAATAATTCAGAACAGCAAACTGAAATAATAGCATTAAAAATGGCGCTAGATAATGCCGATCGTGAATTCCCGACACTTATAGTGTGCGATTCGTATTACTGCGTCAAATCATACAACAACAATTTGCAGAAATGGATTCAAAACGGTTACAAAGATGACACAGGTGCCACAATAAAGCAGAAAGTGCTTTGGGAACAATTAGTTCTTTTAAGGAAAGAACTACCAAAAACTCACGTGATACATTCACTGAGTCATCAGCGTGATGGCGTTCACGTTGGAGGGAATTCATTGGCTGAGACAGCCACAGCGGTAGCAGCAAAATCGGCTTCCGTAGCTACAAAAAAGCGTGCAGTAAAAAACATTGAAGGTGAAACTGTGCTGGCGGTGAAAACGTCATCAAAAGGCGCCTGTTCAGCACTACCGATCAGTTATCCACTCAATTATACATACATAATCGATGCAAACTCAGTCCCTTTTGCTCGAATCCCTGGAGTGGGGGATAGAGTAATTCCAAACACGGACAGGAGAGGCTTGTTAATAGCAGACGCACATATGGGTGAGGGTCTCAGACACCTTAAGCTAAAAAATTCTCTGGAAGAATTACAATCAGTGTACTGGTGGCCAGGCATGAGCCTGCATCATCGCATTTTTGTAAATAACTGCCCAGACTGCAATAGAGATCGCAGTGGCGAGCGAGGAGGACTATTGCCATGGCACTAAGCTCCAGAAACACAACAATAATAAGAATGTACCCATCACGAAAAAGCGTTATATTAACATAAAAAGACTAATTTTCATTTATGATGTAGACCCCAGCGCTCGGCTGACGTCTGGACTGTTATACAAGGATTTGCAAGTCTATAATGGCATATACGCTAGGAGCATGCTACGTTTTGAATAATGTGTTCCTTTTAGCCCTCAGGCTTAAAGGGAAGCATGACCAAATGAGCATAGCATAGCGGGACTCTTCTCACTTCCTTCCTGAGGGATACGGGATGGTGTAAAGAAAAAACCAAGACATAAAGCAATCTATAACGGAAAAGGTATTAGGTTCGGGAGCTGGGTGGGTCAAACATTTAATAAGTGTCCAACGTAGTCTAAATAACCTGCCAAGGAATTCTCTGAAAGGGTTCAGTCCGTACGAACTATTGTTCGGGACTAGAATGATGATCCAAGATCTTGATAGTCAGACTTCAGTGGTTAAAGACAAAAGCTTTGATATCAAAGATCGTTTGGCTATTTTACAGGACTTAAATGAAACAAGAAAAGACCTGAGCAACATAAAGTTGAAACAACAGCCAACAACCACTGAAGAGAAACCACCTGTCCCAGCAAGGCCTGTCTGGATTCCAAAAGTCGGGGATCTAGTCAGAGAGAAGATCGCAGTAAAGAAGGAATTTGGGCCTTCTTACAGAAAAGCAGTTCCTGTCTTGTCTGTCAACGGGACAAGATCAGTAGTACTACCGCCCCTTGCTGGTAAAAAGGAGAACCGAGTTGTATCCATCGACCTGGTTAAACCACAATCATGTGGCCGATAACAAACAGTAGGCCAAGTGGACTCCCAAGAAGTAGCAGAACACCAATGTTTGCTACGAATACAGAGGCTCAAACTGGAAGACTGATCACATTTGGAAAATCTACCGTGAATCAACAAGGACTATGCAACAAAGCAATGGAACTTGAACCTCTTAAAACCCAAATTAAAACTTTTCATCAAGAAACAACAACCTATGATGATGTAACTGCAGACTTTGCTAATGAAACAAAGCAAAATCCAAAAACAATTGGAACAATTGACAGAACAGCATCCGGCTACTTCATCAACTTCGATGATTCATCTGAAGACCTGAGTGAAGCAAAGAAACAGCCATCAACAAAAACTTTTAAAGACAAAGCTAAGGAACTTCTTCAACAGCTGAAAGAAACCTATCTGATTTCTCCATGGATTGAATTTTGGGTGGCCTTCGGTGCATTTATCCTCATTCTTTGGCTCATCATGGTACTATGCTTGGGACATTTCATTGAAGGAAAATATGCTAAAATGGACACAGCAAGCCAGAAAATCAACTTGGTCCTTAAACCACACACATCTTCACACATCGAGAAAAGAGAACTTTCTTCAGTGAACTTCACAGCCAATCCTATACCAGGCGTTGTAGCATGGGACAAAACTGATTATGAAATCTATGGTCCGGTTGAAATCCTGAAGTATCCACACCAATTCAAGATCTCATTGAGTGACTTTGTAAAACCGAGCTCATTTGCTGATGATTGGGACTTTGAAAGTATTAATGATATGATGTCTGATCTTGTGATGTCTGCTAAATTTACAGAACATGATTATTTGCAGGGTTCGTCTAATTATGATCAGATGTTCTGCTACAACCACTATGGTAACCATTATCTACATAAATCTGCACAACCTAGAAATGTTTTAAATTATAACCAATGGGAACATTGTGCTACTCCTCCAAAAGACAGCTCAAAAACATTTTATGATAAATATTCATACTTTTCAGGGTTTAACACAAGTAAGGCAGAAACATTTTATTTCAAATTGTCAAATAAGACAGGTATGAAGACCATGCTTACAAACACTAAATTGATATATTCCGATTCATTCTTTGAACAAATGAATACATTTGGGTTTGATTTCTGGAACAATATTATTGAAGCAAAAACTGTTTGGGGTACAAGAGATTGGCAAGTACAAGGTATAGAATCATTGTTTAGAGCCTGCATGATCCCAGAACAAATTATATTTTTGAATGACACTATTCAACAAACTACCTGTCTTGGCTTAGCCAAAATCAAAGATTTGAACAAACCGTCTATTCCAAAGCCAACAGTGAACAGTAATAGCTCTATAGATGATGAGATAGACGTAAACCATATATTAAACCAAAACAGAACACATCCTGAATGGAAAAAATGGTTGATCTGGCCCACAGATACAAATAACTGTCAAGACAGATTCCTGAACAAAAAACAGGGGTTCAAATTGACTAGGCCAGACCCTAGATATTCCCAAAGACAACATCCAGGGATAGTAACCACCTACAGCGTGGGCAAGCTCTGCCTTCAATGGCTACAAACGTCCACACTGGCTGAAATTAAGCAACACCTAACTTTACTTACAGAAGGTGCTGACTTGCGTGATTTCATATTGGGACCACGCAAACAGCGTCAAAAACGTTTCATAGCGGCCTCTATATATGCAGCTTATAACGAAGTTTGGAAAGTAACTCAAATTGAGACAGCAGAAAAAATACGGGAAATTGACCGTATTAATTTGGAAAAATCACTTTCTGTGGTGGACAATGGGTTAATGACTCTGTCCTCCAGAATATATTCTCTGGACAGCATTGTGTCTTCAGCAATCGATATAATATCGCAAGACTTACTGATGTTACAACACGGTCAGTCCCAATTGCGTTCTATTGTACAGCTTGGCTGGACGTTACAAAATCTGCGTTCTGGCTATGTGCCTTGGCGTTTAATCAACACAACGTCATTATTTAATATCTTTAACCTTACTGATAAACAAATCAGTCTGGCGCAGAAGAGTGCTGACTATACAATTCTGAGCATTGAAAGACTTGAGAGATTACCATTGACAATGTCAGAACGACCTGTCATTGAATGGATAATACATGGAATAATAAATATTCCAATAACTACTTTCCAGTTTCAATACTGCCAAAAATATATACAGGCAGGCCAGTATGAAAGGTTGGGTAAAGGGTACATTAAGTCAATATGGAACTTGCCCTATACACACGAATGTGTCAGTAATAAAGGCCAGAAAGTGTTTCTCAGTGGCAATAATTGCGCAAGATCACTAAGCGGTACACTTCTGTGTCAGGGTATTAGCTTGCATGGAGCCTGTGAAGGGACTTCAAATAACCTTTCATGTTACCAGTTAGGCACACCTGCAACACAAATAGAACCATTCTTTAGGAGACTCTTGAACGGGAGTTACATTCTAATAGTAGATCGCAGATGTTGTAGTTTGCTGCCCGGAAAACCTTATCTCATAACCGTGACTAGGAAGGTCATGTGCTGTGAACGAGTATTGTTCCCGAACGATTCTCCAGACAGGGAGGCAAGGTTATGGCCCGATTTGAAAATTGCTTCTATTCGAATAGATACTTTAAGCAGAATGAAGACTGTGCTCCTACAGACGCCGACCAGGCTCACGTCATCAAAAGAAACGTATGATCTCCAAGTTGCAAGGACAACAGAAGAGATTCATTCATTATTATCAACTAATTCCCCCATACATTTCGCAGAAATACTGAACGAAATCTTAAATATTTCTGATACCACTGGTATGTCCAGTGTATTTAAAGCAGTGTTTTCGGGTGCTTTAACTCCATTCAAAGCCATCCTGGGTATTTTTCCAGACTTTGTCCATTCCATTTTTGGCGGACTTCCACTCCTTTTGGGACTAGTAGCGGGTATTCTATTTTTGATCCTGTTATTTCGCTATGGCAAACCATGTCACAGACAAAACACCTGCGACAAGGGAAGAAATGATCCTAGCCATTGGCTACCGGGACCGGGTAACTAAAATCCTTGGACTATCCCGGCTTAGAGACCTGAACATGACTTGGTCTCTTTCATTTAGACCAATGTGGCAAAGTTGTGTTATGCCTGTATTAAGGTGCTTGCTATGCGGCGAAGAATGCGTGTTGGACACCTGTCTGGCACTACTATCGGATGTGCCCATAGACGCAGATACCTTGTTGGGTCCGGTAACGGCTCATGCATTGTGCTGTCCCCAGCGGCTACCAATCCTGATGACGGCATTCGTGGAGATTTCACCACTACGATTGAGGGGTAGTGAAGCACAAGATGAAAGCAGCATCGATCAGGTACGACCTTCAGTCAGCTATGCTGATCAAAACATCAATGGAGGCAATCATGCTCAGGCTCATGAATGCATGGTAACAACCTTTTCCGAATTAGTGGAACTTACACAAGAAGCTGTTGACAGTTTTTTCAACAGTCTAAATGATATGATGTTTTCACCAGAGCAGCAGGAATAACTTTGAGCAAAATAGCACTCGGAGTTCCCTACATGCTGAATTTGGCCTTCAACTTCTCAAAAAGCGATATGAACAATTTTTTCATCAGTTTGTTCAGACTGCAAGAACCTTTTTCCCCAAATTCCAAAATATTTACGATTTTTTGGGACACTTATCTTCTGCTTAAAGTAGACATTATTCTTAGAGAACTGAATTTCTATTTTAGGTAGTCACGAGACTTTAGCTATCCTCTAGCGCTCTCATACAAAACTTTATGATTGTGATGAAATGGTCTCGCACTTTTTTTCTGTATTAAGAGCCATTTCATGTGTGGTTTTCGCATTTATTCATGCTGAATTTAAAAATATGCGTTATATGTTTAGCATTATTAGACTGCTTATGCATATAGTACACGTGATAGTACATATAATTATGTTTCAAAATTTTCAGGATACATATGAATGTATTTTGGGGTGGTACGATATACACAAACGCTACTGGTTTCACTATGCCTAGATTTGTAAATATGGACATAGTCTACGTGGAGTGGGTGTGATGTATTCCTATAGGTACTGTATCGATTCCCCTATTCCTGACCCTGGTCTGGTTAATAATTAACTAGCAGCCATCTAACGGTGCAAAAACCGTTATCTGATTAAGCCACACCACGGCACAGAAGCGCGTTATCTGATTAGGTCATAACGCATGCCATCTAATTAGACAAGCGATATTCCTCCAGCCCCTGATAAGGCATACGGAGTTCTCAAAACAAATCAAACCTACAGCGACCTGGGAAATTCCCATAGCCATTGTTTTGATTTCACAGAGAACTTCAGCAAAAGAATGTGCGAACGAGCCCGTTCATATGACATCCTTATTGACGTATATATGTCCATCCTTACGTCAATCTCGGCACCTTTCAGGTATAAATATTACCGACATTGCCTTAAGCAAACACATGCGGTGGTGACGAGATCGGAGCAGCGAGACGTGCCGAGGAGCCCAGCAGAGAGCGAAGCCCACAGGCGCTGCCCCGCCTTCCTGACGCGCTGAGAACGAGACGCTGCCTTTCTCCTGCTGAGAAATCCAGCTCCGGCGCTTCCAAGCAGCCCTCGCAGGCAGCTGGAATATCAAGACCTGGGATAAGAGATACCAGCCCTCCATCATTCTAGATCTCAGGTACAGAACTGAATAACCCCTTGCAGAGAATTCTCGAGTCAGTCCCTTGGCAAACAAACTTAACTTAAACTGCTACTTATCTACTCCCGCCCACGTATTAGGCTTAGGTCAGGTACACTGGGGTAGGCGAGGTTAGAAGCACCAGTTGAGTATAATTAGTCAAATGGATATATGTATGTATCTATTTTATCCATTTTAAAGTATCATATGGCTCAGAAACCATATCAACGCTTTTACAGTATTATTTTATAATTCTGTCTTTACTGTATGCACTTTACTTAACTATAAGTATTACAATAATAGCGATTCATTTCTCTTGTATGAGAAAGGAGACTGATCAATAAATAATATCTTTTATTGAACACGCCGGTCTTTTCCTTTTCTCTACAATCTGGTGAAACTAAGAATGCACTGAACTGACTGAGTAAAATAAGTTGTCTTTTGTTTTCACACGACTCTAGAGATACACTCTTGATTAGGGGAGAGCAAAGTTGTCATGTTCTATGGTTGACAGATACTAAATCCCTTCTTGTCTATCGAGGGAGGTTCAAATCCTCCTTGCCTATTTGAGAAAGTTTCTAGTGAATTCTGAGCTAGCTGGCAAACACAAAACTTTAAGTCTACTATCGTCGGTAGAAGACCTAGTTAACCTCTGCCCTAGGTCTATACTATTGAAGATATTATTCCAATGCGCAGAGCCTATTGGGATAATAGGAACTACACTACACTACAAGCTCTAGTTGATTAGTATAATATGTGTTGATTTAACTGATAGTCCTGAAATGTTCTCAACAAATTCTCCTTTCAACTGTAATGAGGATTAACAATGGATAATGTTTCAAAGTACGCCTTAGCTCAAAGGACTGTTCACTCGTAAAGTTCAAGAAAACACCAGCTCAAGGTTAGCTATTCTGAAGCATTAGTAATTTCTCCAGTCAGTGGAGAGTCAAATTATCCCAGAAATATGAGAAATACCTGCAGTTCCAGCAAGGGTTCAATCTCTAAATCACCCAAAACTACCCTCCTTACTGCTACCAGGAAGGCTGAAGAACAACGAGGAACAATTGCTCTTCACAGAAACTTTCCTGTCAGCAAACATGAAGCGCTGGGGTACAAAACTGCTTCTCCTCCTCAGAAGACGGTTGAAGTGCGCAGCATGCCAGAAACGCAAGCGCGATACCGTATCACTTCTGTCTTCCTTTAAAATAACTAGAACGCTAACTACAATGCTATTGGCGGCCACCATGTTGGAATTCCGCGGTGAGCGGTAAAAAGGATATCTTTCAAATTATGCATGAAAACTCTGTGCCACTAGTTGTCTCCAGGTAAGTAGAGATTTCCTTGCCCCTTTTTGCAGTTTAAGCTTAGAACAGAGGTAAGATGGGCCTACATTGGAACAGAACTGCCAAGTCCTAACAAGAATGGTCAGAGATAATATTAGGGTGTATGATGGCCTCTCTAACGTACTTGTTTAAGGCATGGCTCATGAAAATGTAGTCGAGTCTCGAATAGGTGTGGTGGATTGGGAGAAGGTGTAATCCCTATCTTCTGGGTACAGGGAGCCACAGATTTTACAATATTATGCGGAAATACTGGTACATGTTATGCTCTGACAGAGATCTGAAACCACTTCTTACTGAAAAACCAAGTATTACGTATCGTAAAGGGAAGACTATTGCCAATTTTGTTAGTCCAAGCTATCCTAAACCTATAATGCTACCAAGTCAAAGTGATTGGTTACGAATTTGTCTTAAGGGTTTTTACTACTGTGGCAACTGCAGTTCCTGCTGGTGGGCAATGAAAAAAGTACAGAAATTTGAATATAATGATACAGGTGTTTTTCACATTAATACATTTATAAACTGTGATACAACATTTGTTATTTATGCGATTGCCTGTACATGTGGGAAAATGTATGTCGGTAGTACTGTGAGAAGACTGAAAGATCGTATGATTGAACACTATCGAGCTCTGAAAAATGGAGATACAAGGTACCCGATTGCCTCACATGCGATCCAAAATAGGAATGATTCTGCTAACCACAAATTTCATTATCATGGTATTGAACATGTAACCCTGGATAAACGTGGAGGCAACCGGTTACTAAAACTTAGACGGAGAGAACCGAAATGGATTTTGGTTCTCCGAGCAGTAGAAGAAGGACTTAATATTGATTCAGAGTTACAATACTTCTTAGGTGATCGGTAATATTTGGATTATATTGAGAGCATATATTACTAAGTAACTGTGGCAATTTATATTAGAGTATCCTCTGTACATTATTCATTTAATGTTTGTTTTATGCAAAATTATAATTGTCTGACATAAATATGGGCGCTTTTAATGCTTATACCATGCTCCCACCTGACTCAATGTAACAAGTCTAGTTGGACTATTTAGGTTCTGCATTTTGAGTGGTATGGGGTGCAGGCGGCTCTATCATTGCTGCTTGTATTTGAGCAGTGAGAAAAAATACATGTTAATAATTATCTGTATTAGGAATTACGATCACTTTTTGTATGGACTAGTAAGAAATTTGGTTTTAAGGGACTATTTTGGTTTTCTTTGCCCATTCCAAAATGGCGGGGACAGAGATGTCAAAACTCGCGTCTATATTTTAAAATGCGGAGCAAAGATAACAATACGTAATTAACTTGAATATGATTGGTTTACTTCTAGAATGTTCTTTGTGTTTTTTCGAGCTTAAAATTACTGTTAAGCAGCGTAATTTACTTTACGATGCTACTCCGAATTTACTTTACGATGCTACTCCGAGTAAAGTATACTTAAGTAAGATGGCGACTAATATGGACGCCAGTGACTTGTATACGGAAGTACTGTGTCAAAGGACTTGGTAAGCTGAAATGTGGGTTTATTCAGTTTTGGGCGAAGTAATACTTTTGGCATAGACTTATTTAGGTGTTTCTCTAACAGATATTGGTAGATACGAGAATACGAAGAAGCGATATTGAAAGACTGATAAACATGGAAGATTGATAAATATAAACTACAGCGACCTAGATATGAGGAATTGTGCCGTAAGATTGGGTAAACGGTAATATGGTTAAATAATAATTTGTGTAAAATAGTATTTGGTATCGATTTAATAAGATGTTCTTTCTTGATAGATAACGTTAGTGCCGCTATCTGAAGTACGACTATTTTGAAAATGAGAGTGAAGGTTGTTAATTAAGACATATCGACAATTTGGGTAGGTAATTCCTACTTTTCGAGCATGAGAGTACTAGATAGTACTTTCTTAATGATATGGTTCTGTTGTTGATATTTTGTTAGCTATGTTTACCGCTCAGGCACAAGTAGGAATTGGTTAGCGCTATTTGGAATTGGCAACTTACTTACATCGAGTAGAACATATTAGATAAATCCCACTATTAAGTATTAGCAAATATAGCACTTATGTAACTTTCTCACTGTTTGACGCGAGTTGCTGTGCGTGGGCTGAGGGTACCTTTGTGTCATTCCAGATGCAGAATCAACCACGATATAATTCTGTTATTCAAAGATATAAATGAAAAGAAGAATCATTGTTATTCGGTAATTTCAGATCATGTATATTTACGAAGAGTTAACTTGATTAAAACCCGAATGTTTTTGGTTTATATATAGAGACACCGGGACTCACACGATTATTAAACAGTTTGATTTAAGTGTCACAATTTATGGGAACTATGTCTTTTTCACTTAGGTGGTGATTTTATATTAAATACATAATTCATTTCTTGGTAATTTGTAATTTTATTACTTCAAGTGTAGTATACTATTTCCTATTATTTTCTTGGCTTGCAGCCCTGAGGAAGTTAAGTTGGCATAGGATTGATGCCCAAACGAAACACGTGTTGGCTGCAGAGAGTGTTTTTGAATTGTGGATATTTGGAGTCTTTAATAAAGAGGAACAGCATCACGCCTACTTGAGAATTCCGGTGTCTTACTTGGAAATGGACTAAGAATGGACTTGAGATTATATTTACAGTGGATTTAACTTTGAAATAAGGATCTTTCTTTTGAGTGCTCAGTGAGAAAATCTTTGACTTTTACACATCAAGAGCTCTGTTCTTGGGTAATTTGGGGAGTGAGGTGACCTTCCCTCTCTCACTTAGAGCACCAGTTGCGATTTGTATTGTTTACTTTGGCCTAAGAATACTTGTAGCAGTGCGCCCTTTATCCTGTTACCTCACAATTTTTGTATCTAATTTAGGTTGGGCTGCCGCTTTAGGCTTTCTGATAACTTTTGTGACAATGAATCGAGAACAAGAGGCTTTAGATTTGTTTAAGAATTTAAAAACTGGCTCTTCTATTAATGTAGCAGTAGCCTCAACTTCACAACCAAAACAGGAGGGTTTAAGAGCTAAGTTTGTTAAACTTGAAAAACTTAAAAAAGCAGAACTTAACAAGTGGTGGGATGCAGTAACGTTAAAACAATATTTAACCTTAAATCGCATCCCAAGAGGTTTAAGATCTACAATTATTCCGACTTATGAAGATCTGGAACCAGATCTGTTAGATAAATGGGAACGTGAGCTAAGTACAAGCTCAAGCAACCAGATTCTAATTCTAATAGACAACGCAGAACGTAAGATAGCTAAACTGTTGATAGAAATCCAGGCTTGTGAGGATGAAATTAAGCAACTTAACCTCCCAGAAGCTACTGTTAAAAATTATAATATGTTGGATGAGATATTGATAAATTTACAAGCAGATATCAAAAGGAGAAAAGCACGCAAACTTAAGAGGGATGAACAGGACTATACATCTGGTAGGGTATTTACTTTTGCCCGTAAATTTGATTACCTTTTTACCAAAGGACAGGGAAATAAGAGAATTTTGACACCCATGAGTTCAGTAGTAAATACCTCGACCAGTAGCCTTTCTACTAATGAAGATAACACTGAAGCTCCCACCACAGGTGATAATATTAATTTTTTAGAGGAGGTTCAAAGAATCAGGAAAGGGAATCGAGATACAGGAGTGAGATATGGGAATACCCAAACAGGAAGACAAGGAGAGGGAGTCGTGGCAGACGCAGGAGAAGCAGTCCCAGGAATGAGAGAGAGACTGTGGTCTTGGAGGAAGTGAATATGGGTACTAATGAGATTGAAGTGATTAACCTTTCATCTATCGAACTGTCTGTAAGTATGATCAGTGTATTAAAGAAAGGCCTTGGATATTGCCCGACAAAGAGTATTGATTGGTATCTTATGAAAATTGATCTGTATAAATTTGTCAGATTATTGAAATTAAAAAAAAAAATTGTTAGACAAGATACTGTTACTTTGAGACCTACAAATAAACCTGCATTGAGCAATATAACTATTCAAGAACTTATTGATACTAAATTATTATTGTCATTGACCGAATCAGAAGAAGATCCGGTTACCATGAGTTCACTTATGACGGATTTAGAGATTAATCCGGGACGAGCTTATCAAAGTGGATTAAAAGAAAAATCTAGATGGACCCCTCAACTTTCAGCTGGTAACGTAGTTGATGCCTTTTATAAATCTGTTACTATGGAAATAGATAATTTGATCAAAAAAGAAAAACTCCAAAGGAGAGGAGTATCAGATAACTTAAAGACAGATGAAAGGGAGGCACTACGAGAATTGACTGATCACCCAGATCTTATCATACGCAGTGCAGATAAGGGTGGCAACATAGTTGTTATGAATCGGAAAGACTATAATGATGAGGTATTGTCCCAATTAGGAGATAGCAGGTATTATGAGAAGATAACGACCAATCCTCTAGAAATGGTTAATGACAAAATCAACATGCGACTTAAAGATTGGTATGACAAAGGTTTACTTGATCATGAGGAGTATTTATATCTTAAAATTGATTCACCGAGGTCCCCCTGTATGTATTGTCTGCCAAAAATCCATAAAAATCGACAAAATCCTCCTGGCAGACCGATAATATCGGGCATTGGAGGGCCAACTGAGAGATTATCACAGTTTGTAGACTTATATCTTAGACCATTTGTGCATAATTTACCTTCTCATATCGAGGATACCAAACATGTACTGAACATTACAAATGACATTGTCTGGGATGGTGATATGATCATGGCTACTTTAGATGTGGTTTCTTTGTACTCTAATATTGATCACGAATTGGGAATTCAGGCTATTGAGAGCTTTTTGAACCAGAGGCCAGCAGAGTATTTGGACCACACATCTATGTTACTGGAAATGACAAGATTGGTATTGGAAAATAATTACTTTCTATTTGAGTCTACCTGGTACAAACAGAGACTGGGTACTGCGATGGGTTCCAGATTTGCTCCGTCCTTCGCGAACCTCTTTATGGGGAGACTGGAGGCGGAGTGGATCTGGGGCCCTAAAGGACAACAGTGGATAGATCACATTTACTACTGGGGCAGATTTATCGATGATTGTTTATTATTTTGGAGAGGTACTACAGAGGAGTTGGATTCCTTCTTTAGGTTTCTTAATACTAATGATTTAAACATGACCTTTACTACCCACTATGATAAGAATACTTTGACTTTTTTGGATATTCAACTTTTTGTGGAAAATAACAGACTATGCAGTCGTATGTCCGCAAAGAAACTAGTTGTAATGCGTTACTAAGAGCAGATAGTTGCCACCCACATAGTCAAATTAATTCTATCCCCTATGGGGAAATGATAAGAGCTAGAAGGAATTGCTCTAAGGATGTAGATTTTAATGACAACTTACAGGATATGGCAAACAGATTCAAAAACAGAGGATACTCGAATGATGTTATCAAAAAGGCTGTTAATAGAGCTTCGGTAATGCAAAGAGATGTAACACTAAAACCAAAAATGATGAATGATGAACAAAAGAAAAATCAGAAGGTTAGAATGATTACTAGTTTTGGTACAGGGAGCCACAGATTTTACAATATTATGCGGAAATACTGGTACATGTTATGCTCTGACAGAGATCTGAAACCACTTCTTACTGAAAAACCAAGTATTACGTATCGTAAAGGGAAGACTATTGCCAATTTTGTTAGTCCAAGCTATCCTAAACCTATAATGCTACCAAGTCAAAGTGATTGGTTACGAATTTGTCTTAAGGGTTTTTACTACTGTGGCAACTGCAGTTCCTGCTGGTGGGCAATGAAAAAAGTACAGAAATTTGAATATAATGATACAGGTATTTTTCACATTAATACATTTATAAACTGTGATACAACATTTGTTATTTATGTGATTGCCTGTACATGTGGGAAAATTTATGTTGGTAGTACTGTGAGAAGACTGAAAGATCGTACGATTGAACACTATCGAGCTCTGAAAAATGGAGATACAATGTACCCGATTGCCTCACATGCGATCCAAAATAGGAATGATTCTGCGAACCACAAATTTCATTATCATGGTATTGAACATGTAACCCTGGATAAACGTGGAGGCAACCGGTTACTAAAACTTAGACGGAGAGAAGCGAAATGGATTTTGGTTCTCCGAGCAGTAGAAGAAGGACTTAATATTGATTCAGAGTTACAAAACTTCTTAGGTGATCGGTAATATTTGGATTATATTGAGAGCATAGATTACTAAGTAACTGTGGCAATTTATATTAGAGTATCCTCTGTACATTATTCATTTAATGTTTGTTTTATGCAAAATTATAATTGTCTGACATAAATATGGGCGCTTTTAATGCTTATACCATGCTCCCACCTGACTCAATGTAACAAGTCTAGTTGGACTATTTAGGTTCTGCATTTTGAGTGGTATGGGGTGCAGGCGGCTCTATCATTGCTGCTTGTATTTGAGCAGTGAGAAAAAATACATGTTAATAATTATCTGTATTAGGAATTACGATCACTTTTTGTATGGACTAGTAAGAAATTTGGTTTTAAGGGACTATTTTGGTTTTCTTTGCCCATTCCAAAATGGCGGGGACAGAGATGTCAAAACTCGCATCTATATTTTAAAATGCGGAGCAAAGATAACAATACGTAATTAACTTGAATATGATTGGTTTACTTCTAGAATGTTCTTTGTGTTTTTTCGAGCTTAAAATTACTGTTAAGCAGCGGAATTTACTTTACGATGCTACTCCGAGTAAAGTATACTTAAGTAAGATGGCGACTAATATGGACGCCAGTGACTTGTATACGGAAGTACTGTGTCGAAGGACTTGGTAAGCTGAAATGTGGGTTTATTCAGTTTTGGGCGAAGTAATACTTTTGGCATAGACTTATTTAGGTGTTTCTCTAACAGATATTGGTAGATACGAGAATACGAAGAAGCGATATTGGAAGACTGATAAACATGGAAGATTGATAAATATAAACTACAGCGACCTAGATATGAGGAATTGTGCCGTAAGATTGGGTAAGCGGTAATATGGTTAAATAATAATTTGTGTAAAATAGTATTTGGTATCGATTTAATAAGATGTTCTTTCTTGATAGATAACGTTAGTGCCGCTATCTGAAGTACGACTATTTTGAAAATGAGAGTGAAGGTTGTTAATTAAGACATATCGACAATTTGGATAGGTAATTCCTACTTTTCGAGCATGAGAGTACTAGATAGTACTTTCTTAATGATATGGTTCTGTTGTTGATATTTTGTTAGCTATGTTTACCGCTCAGGCACAAGTAGGAATTGGTTAGCGCTATTTGGAATTGGCAACTTACTTACATCGAGTAGAACATATTAGATAAATCCCACTATTAAGTATTAGTAAATATAACACTTAAGTAACTTTCTCACTGTTTGACGCGAGTTGCTGTGCGTGGGCTGAGGGTACCTTTGTGTCATTCCAGATGCAGAATCAACCACGATATAATTCTGTTATTCAAAGATATAAATGAAAAGAAGAATCATTGTTATTCGGTAATTTCAGATCATGTATATTTACGAAGAGTTAACTTGATTAAAACCTGAATGTTTTTGGTTTATATATAGAGACACCGGGACTCACACGATTATTAAACAGTTTGATTTAAGTGTCACAATTTATGTGAACTATGTCTTTTTCACTTAGGTGGTGATTTTATATTAAATACATAATTCATTTCTTGGTAATTTGTAATTTTATTACTTCAAGTGTAGTATACTATTTCCTATTATTTTCTTGGCTTTCAGCCCTGAGGAAGTTAAGTTGGCATAGGATTGATGCCCAAACGAAACACGTGTTGGCTGCAGAGATTGTTTTTGAATTGTGGATATTTGGAGTCTTTAATAAAGAGGAACAGCATCACGTCTACTTGAGAATTCCGGTGTCTTACTTGGAAATGGACTAAGAATGGACTTGAGATTATATTTACAGTGGATTTAACTTTGAAATAAGGATCTTTCTTTTGAGTGCTCAGTGAGAAAATCTTTGACTTTTACACATCAAGAGCTCTGTTCTTGGGTAATTTGGGGAGTGAGGTGACCTTCCCTCTCTCACTTAGAGCACCAGTTGCGATTTGTATTGTTTACTTTGGCCTAAGAATACTTGTAGCAGTGCGCCCTTTATCCTGTTACCTCACAATTTTTGTTTCTAAGGTACTAGTCCTGCAGGACTTGTACAATTTGTTTGATTTTTTGAGCCCTGTCTCCTTGGTTGGGCCTCCCCACCCTATGAACTCTTTCTACCTCGACTTTGGTTGTTGCCATTCCTAGGGTTTCAGTAAATAGTCCCGTTACAAAGGCCTCGCGATCTGGCCCTTCTGCTCCTTCGTATGTTTTCATGCCTTGACCTGTTCTCCAGGTCTTCATTTTTCAGCAACATTGCTTGTAGATGAATTTGGAGTTCCCGCGTAGTCGTTGTTAGCCGCTCCGTACGTCATTCAAGGTTTGCGGTTTTGATTTCTATGTCCATCACCCTGGTGCCCGCCGAGTCAACATTTTGCTGTAGAGTAGTTAGTCTGCCACTGAGATCGGCCCTAAGCGAATCCAGGGACTGTGCCATGTCCACCTTTAGTTCCTCCCTTAGTTCCTGTTTGAATTTCCTCAGGAAGGATAGTAGGTCCTCCTTAGATAGCGCCATGACATTCTCCACTCCTTTAAATACTTGTGGGTCCTTAGCGGCTGTGGGGGTGAAGTAAGAGGTGCCTCTGTTGCTCTGTTGTTTTTTGGGCAGCATAGAGGAACCCTACACTATGCCTGTGTAGGTCCTACAGATTTCTGGCTTCTCCCAAGGCCCATATCGATGGGTCCTAGCACTTTCATCCCGCACCCGTGTACTGGGTGGTTCTTTCTGCGAGCGTGGTTCTTGTGGGGTGTTGGCTTAAGGTTCTCTTAGTAGAACTCGGGTGTCGTTTGTAGCCTGTTCTTGGGCGTCTCCCTGCCATCAAATTTGTTGCTCCGTCTCCTCTCCACTTAGTACTTAAGGTAGCCCCTCTCTCGTGGCGTCTCAATCTTTTGTGGTTCCACCTCCTGCACCTCGTGGTCCCCCCAGGCCTCCCTGTGGCTGAAGTCAGAGCAACGATCTGCGGTCTTTCTTGCAGTGAGAGTGTGTACCAATGTTTAAATCCATGGGTGAGCAGTAGATATGTCTGCAGCATTGCTGCTATTTTTAATGATCTGGTGCTATATCAAATTTCTCAGATGTTCCTGCGTACTTCACTTATTATGGAGAGTCTCAACCAGGCACCACTTTAGAGTCAGGCAAGAGGCTCAATCATGTCGGACTGCTTCCATGACTCCATGTCGGTGGACCCCGTCTAGTTCCCAGGCTCTACCATGCTGCAGCCTCTGCTGGGCTACCTCCAGGACTGCTATGGGGTCACTTGCTGCTCCCCCCCCGTTCTTCATTCTGAAGGTGTGCCGCCTTCCTCCCTTTGCACCGTGCCCCGGGACCACCACTCACCAGCAATATGGGGAAGGGCGCTCAATGTCCCAGGGGGCTCCACGAGGAGAGCGGAGCCCCACTCACTCAGCGACGCTCTTGGCACAGGGGGGTCACGGCGGTCCTGCGCATGGATTCCTACACTACTGCTGCAGGCTGCCTTCCGTACTGGACCTAGCTTGCGCCAGCCCTCCTTCAATCGGCCGCCATCCGGTCATCACCAGCTGCTCTCAGGTGTTCCTGCTCCATTCTCACTGCTCGCGTAGGGCCCTCTGGTGAGAACCATTGGTTTTTATTGGCAGATTTATCTCATTGTCCTGTGTTATTGAGGATTCGGCAGCGGAGCCGTCGTGGATCACCTCACGTGGCCATCTTGGCTGGCCATGCCCCGACTGATATTTTTAATGGCTCACGACCTTCTGTTATCTATCATCGCATGACTCTCCAATATATGGTCCCCAATTTGCACATTGCAGTGACATTTGGTGATTTTATGTGATATTTGGTGGTTTAGATGTAGGAACCAAGTATAAACATGAAAGAACTAGATAAAAGAACATGAATGAATGGTTATATAACATGAAGATTTGAGGCCCCAAAGTACTCCAGATTGAGAACTGAGTATATTGACTTGATTCATTATTATGAGATGTATGTGCAATATATGTCCTGAAGAGGGTGGGGTCGACCTGTTATCCCACCGAAATGCTGCGTAGACAGTCTTCTATACTCATCTTATATAATTGCAGACAATCATTGTTGGTATGAGCTGTAATGAATTTCATGTGAAATACTAATTAGAGCGGCTACATGTTTACTGTCTCTTTTTTTATGTGGATTTATGAAATGTTAACTCAGAGATATGTTTTAATAATAAACCCGGAATCTTATTACATCACAGAAGTCTTATTTTTAATGCACAGCATATAGAGCTACGGTATAGAAAATAATTCTCTTTTATATGACTCTTCGACTACACAGAATTTTAGGTTGGTTGTGAACTATTTGTTGTTGAGTGTTACATGAGCATATGGTCAAAGCTGTGGTTGTAGAGAATCTGAAAAAAAATTATGGTAATGCTAGATTTTCTGTTAGTGTTCTCTTCTGTGCCACAAGGTAATTGCAAACAATGAATTGTATTGCTACAAAAGCTACTAGAAAACCCCACCCTGTTTACCACTATCATCTGGGAGGAATGAGAACTGAGAATTTCATTGGGATCCTCCACAACCATTAACATTGATAAGATAAAGACTAGCACATCTAGGCCAGTACAGACCAATGCACCTCCAGTGAAAAGAAGAGTGATGAAGTTCAAATAATCTGATGAACACCTGACAGTATTAGCTGATGAGTATGTAAATCTTTTTGGGTTCCTTTCTACAAACCTGCATGTCAACACTCCTCTGGCAGGGGATCTTGTGGGATATGCCTAGTTAGGTCAATATCTTCTCCACTCAACCCAGCACCACAAAACAAGTATAGAAACAGTGGAATATTCTTGGGCAAAGTCCAAGAAGAGCACCTTTGCAACATTAAACTTTAATAGTTACCCAAGATTATTATGATTAGAATATTGAAAGGTTCTGAGATCACCGCTGCAGGATGACAAATGAGGACTATCCCATTGGCAGCCGAAGCATACTTACCCCATACTTGTGAAGGTAGATAGTTTCAAGTTTATTTTATTTAGCAGAGTTACTTAAAACCATTGCTACAAATAACTCATTGCAAGTTCAAAAATTAAAATCGATTAAAAGACATTATAGTATTTACAGTCCATTAAAAAAGCAAGCAATTATTCTAGCTTCCTTGTCAGCTGCAATGCTGATCTGATTTAGCATTTCTTTCTCCACTTTTCCTAAAAATGTCACAAACCTGCAGTTAAGCTGCTTGTCCCCAGGTGCAAAGCACATTAACACGGCCTGTCTCCGGGTACGGATACCTCTCTGATTGAAAAGTGTTTTTAAAAGCTGTCTCCTTTTCTCATTTAGATCTTTGCACGTACAGAGGAGATGCAGCATATCTTCTTGCGCTGCCCCACACAGAAGGCAGTTGGAATCAGATTGGTTTTTCAGCCAATGTGGAAAGTGCTTTGTGCATGGCAACAAGCCTAATCTGTATTTTAAAAATTAGATTTTTATATGTTTGGCGATGCCAAAAGCTAAATACTGTTGTGCCGCCTGAGAAGAATAGGTGCCCAGGATCATCCTGCCATGCGACTCCTTTGTTATGGCGGCCTTATCTTCAATCCAAGATTCCTGTTTTACTATTTTCTTTGTAGCTTTATTGAGAAGACAGTGACTTGTCGGAGTTGCCCAAAGTTCGATGAGGCCCAGGATTGACACTCTAGTAGCTAAATATTTTGCTGCTGGAGATGACTGTTTCTGTTGTAGCTCAGTCCACAAGTGCCAGTTTAAGGTACCTGGTTTAGATTTCCTTACTCTGTCCCAGAAAAATAACTGCTGCGCCTTTCCTTGCAATGGTCTGTTTTTGCACGCCAAACTTGAGCCTGATTTGTGCTGGAGAGACTCGTGTAGGGAGACCTAAGTCCATTCTGTATACTTTTGCAACCACGGCGTCCAAGACCTTCGAATCCCTTCCTCTCTGTGCCTCGCTCCCGTAGGTTATTGTGGGAAGAAGTTGTGCTCGTATAACTTCAACCAGACGGGCGAGTGAGGGGCCCGTCAATCTGAAATTTAGGTTTCTCATTGAGACGGCCTTTCCTTTAAACCCTCCCGTGCTCGTGACGGAACCACTCCGTCACGAGCCACGGACGTGCTGTGCTGGTGACGGAGTGGTTCCTTCACGGCATCGGCCGCCCCGCCCACGCTGCAGGAATTCCGCGCCTGAACGGCCGTTCTAATGAGCGGGCAGCGCCGTGACGGAACCACTCCGTCACAAGCACAGCGCGCCTGTGGCTCGTGACAGAGTGGTTCCGTCATGAGCATGGCGGCGCCGCCCGGCCCCTCTCCCCCCCAGCGCTGCGGCGGAATTACCGCCGTGGCCAAGGGGTTAATTGCATCTCTTTGGGTTACATAGTGCCCACCTTTATCAATGGTCACCCCCAAGTATTTATACTCTGACACTGAATCTATTGGAATCTTATCCCAAAACCAGACAGGTTTTTTTCTTAAGGTTCTTTTTAATTGTCATGGTTTTGGTTTTCTCCAGGTTGATGGTTAATTCATTAGCCTCCGAGTATTGGAATGTGATGTCTACAAGACGCTGCAGACCCACCTTCGTTTGACTAATAAATACTAGGTCATCAGCGTAGAGCAGGCATGATAGTGCTAGATTCCCAATCTTTGGGGAGTGTGTGTTGCAGGCATTTAATAACGGGATCAAATATGCAAGAAACAGTTTGAATAACGTTGGGGCCAGTACACAGCCTTGCTTAAGGCCTTTTGTTGTTGGAATTTTCCTGGATAGTGTTGACCCGTCATCGAGCTTTACTTAAGTCACACGTTTGTGCGGCCCCACTTTCTCCTTTGAGCGGCCCACGAACCTGTCCATGTGGCCTGTTCTCCCTTCCCATACCCACTAAGATAGGGGCTCCCCCGTAGCTACCTGCTCAACAACGGCTGAAGATACTACAGCTGAACATACGGTCGCTAGCCAAGCATCACGCAGAGATGCACGACCTTATTACCAATGAATCTCCCAATATTTTGTTTCTCACGGAAACTTGGATGAGTGATGACATGACGCCCATTCCGAACCTGGCTCTACCCTCTGATCACTCGATCTCCATGGTTAATAGAGCCACAAGAGGAGGCGGCATTGCCGTGATTACAAGGTCGGATTATTCTTGCCTCTTTGAGAAGGTTAACATGGAAGGTGGGGAATGTGTTCATTTTAGCATTTCTGTTAATGCACACTTTTCCTTCTCAGGACTGCTAATATATAGACCCCCTGGACCCGCTTCTGGGTTTAAAGATACTTTCCTGGAGATAGTTGGAGCGTTCGATGTAGGATCAACGAATTTTAGTGTATTTGGTGACATTAACCTTCATTTCGAGCTAGACCCGACCATTCGTGCCTTGACTGCGGACTTAGCCGCCTTCGAACTTCTTCAAATAGTCAAGAGTCCCACACATATAGGAGGTCATTTGCTGGACCCGATGTTTACCAATATCCAGATGCCCAACACTACTGCGCCTACCCCTATAGCTTTGTCGGACTACTTTATGGTTGATATGACCTTCTTTATTCCTGCATCCTCATCCTGTACTACTCAACGCTCAGTCCTTAAAAGACCTTGGTGTAAGCTTTGTTTAGAAGACTTTCACGCATTGCTAAGATCAGACCCTTTAGGTCCAGTTAATAACGTTGAGACGGGATATGATGCCTTTTATACATGGCTCACTCGGGCACTGGATATACTTATACCAGCCACTTGGGTTAAAGGACGCACGCAGGATGCCAATCCTTGGTATAACGATACCTTAGCAGACCTGAAAAAGATCTGTAAAAGGCATGATCGTGAGTGGAGGAAAGATTATTCCTCTGCGAAAAAAGCCCATTATTCAACAGAGCTTATAGCCTACTGTAGGGCTATATGTAGGACTAGGGTGGTGTATTATGCCGCCGAGATAAAATTAAGTTCTAACCCAGCTAAAGTCATTTTTAAGATTCTTAAGGAGCTGAGTACAAAAAAAGCGCCAAATCTTATTCCTACGTCTGCAGCCCAGTGTGAGGAATTAGCCTCTTTTTTCGTGGAAAAGATTCGAGGTATTTATCAATCCTTTGTTCCTCGGGAACCGCCTGACCTCATTCCCTCTACAAGGCTCCATCCAGCTTTTCAACTGTCTGTCATCCCTGAAATTTCTTGGGAGGAATTTGACAAGTTAACTTTGCGCATTAAGTCCGGCTCTCCGGCTGATCCTCTCAAGCCGGCTCAGCTTAGGGACTCCTCTCTGTGTTGTCTGCCCCCGTTATATAACCTTATTAACGCCTCTTTTTCTACAGCTACTGTTCCATCTAAATGGAAGCAGGCATGGGTCTCTCCCATACTAAAAAAACCTTCCTTAGACCCTTTGAAGCCTGAAAGTTTCAGACCTATTTCCCTTCTTCCCTGGGCTGCTAAGATTGCAGAGTCCCATGTTAACTCAATCCTTCCAACGTATTGAGTGCCAATAAGATTCTGGATGAAACTCAACATGGGTTCCGCGCAGGGCACAGTACGGAGACGGCTCTCCTGGCCATGACGGAACACCTTCAGTTTACTCTTGACCTTGGTCAAACGGCAGCACTGATCCTATTGGATCTGAGTGCCGCCTTTGACACCGTCTCTCATCCAATTTTGCTCTAAAGGCTTGAGGAGGCAGGGAACACTGATATAGCCCTGGCTTGGTTTAGATCCTTTCTGACAGAGAGGTCATTCCGCGTTTCCACCCCTCCCTTTCTTTCTCGGGCACATGCCATTGAGCAAGGTGTTCCTCAAGGCTCGGCATTGAGCCCCAACTTGTTCAATCTTTATGTTCAACCACTAGCTGCGGTCGCCAAAAAATGGGACCTTACCATCGTCTCATACGCGGACGATACGCAGCTGGTGGTGGCCCTTACGGAGGGTTTGGACTCTGATCTTGTTAGATTCAAGGCGGGTCTGACCGATGTGTCAGAATGGATGACTTCTAACTGTTTACAGTTGAATGCCTCTAAGACCGAGGTGTTACTATTTGGTAAGAACACTCACCTTTGGGGAGATCACTGGTGGCCAACTACTTTAGGCAAAGCTCCAACGCCTAAGACAGAAGTTAAGAATTTGGGGGTCTGGCTTGACTCCTCCTTTAGCTTCTGCACTCATACCAAAAAGGTTGCCGCCACTTGTTTTGGCATTCTGCGCAGTCTAAGACCTGTACTAAAATTCTTTTACCCGGCTACTAGGCAGCAAATTGTCCAGTCTATGGTTTTGTCTAGACTGGACAATGCTTGCTCTCTGCTGCTAGGTGCTAATCAAGCGGAAATTGTTCGACTGCAACGCATTCAAAATGCGGCGGCCAGAGCCTTAGTTGGCCTTTTCCCAGTTCAGCTCCGCCTCGGCTACCATTCGGAGGCTTCATTGGCTCCTGGTAGCCCAGCGAATACAATTTAAGACCCTATGTATTTCATTTAAAATCTTGAAATTCTCCATCCCTCAAATGCTTGGCTCCTTGTTGAATCTGTATGTTACCACGCGGATTCTACGCCCGGCAGGCAAAAATCTAGCTAAAGTGCCCAGGATCAAACATAGTCGTGCTGGCGGGCGTTCCTTCCGCTTTTTAGCGGCTAAGCTTTGGAATATCCTACCAGACCACATTTGTGAAATGGAAGGGTTACTTGAATTTAGGAAATTAGTTAAGACCCATCTTTTTCTGCTTGGATAATTTTCTGTTCCTGCTGTACTGTCTCTCAGCCTTCTTCTTTTATCTGGAACTAGCGCCGGGACGCCCCTTCGCTGGGGCAGCTGAGCGCTTTATAAATTTATGTAACATAACATAACATAACATACTTGCACCCAAGTTTCAGTGTGCAAGTTGATTAGCAGGTTCAGTAAAACCTGGGGGATTCCCCAGCCTGACAGTTTCAACCAGAGTTTCTTTCGGTTCACATGATTAAAGGCTGCCCGGCAATCGATGTAGCATAAATGTAATGGCGTTCTTGTGCCCTTAGCTTTGTTAATTAACAAAGCCATTGTTATTATGTTTGTTGAGGTCCCCACAGATTTAGAGAAGCCTGTTTGATTTAGGGGAATGATTGAGTTATCTTCCGCCCAGAGTTGAAGTTCGTCCAGCAGTGTCCCAGCAAAGTATTTTGCATTGTTATCCAAGAGGGCGACTAACCGATAACTTTTGGGCTGGGTCTTGTCACCTGATTTAAAAATTGGTGAAATTATCGAAATTCACCAGTATGGAGGGAGTCGGCCTGTTGTTCTTATTT
Organism: Lissotriton helveticus; assembly: GCF_964261635.1. Lineage (NCBI taxonomy): Eukaryota > Metazoa > Chordata > Amphibia > Caudata > Salamandridae > Lissotriton > Lissotriton helveticus. The sequence continues at coordinate 253,723,424 of NC_136061.1, forward strand.
CCCAGAACAAAGGAATAAGAGCCTTTGCCCAGTATTCTATATTTTGTTTGTAGAGCACTGTTGGGATTCTGTTAGGCCCTGGTGCCCCTACTTGCCTTCCCTTCTTGATGTACTTGTTAATTGATTTTGTATAATCATTTAAAGGAATAAATCCTGGTGATTCTCCTTCATACAGTTCCTCAGAAGTTACATTTCCCTCATTGGCTTGATGCTTTAGGACCATAGGCCGCTGTGTAGAGACTATGCTAGTTTCAGCTGGCAAAACAGTTCTTCCTTGGTGAAAATGATTTCCAAGAAAAGTTGCCCACTCCTCCTCAGATATATTTGATGACAGGATCTCGTGCGTTGGGTGGGTAAATCTTTTTATGGTTTCCCAAAATTTCGCACTTTTTTTTAGTTTAGTGTCCGCATGCAGTTTCGCCCATAGGGTATCCTCGTTGTCGTGCCTGGCTTCTCAGATTGCTCGCTTCAAGCGTGTTTTCTGCTGTCGCAATTCAACAAGTTTTGTGATGTCAGTTGGATACTGGCGCACCTGCCGCAAAGAGTAGTTGATGCCTTTCTTTATGGTTTTATCTTACTCTTTTCTTGCATGGTAAAGTTAGAATGGCCCTGCTTTGTATTAGATTTGATTGGGGCGGAGAAAGTTGTTGCCAAGGCATGAGTAAAGTTTGTCCATTTCCCTATTTCATTATCCCCTTCCCGTGATTCAAATAGAGATTTAGCAGTTTCCTGAAAATAATCTTGTGATGCCAGCATGAATTTTATTTTCCTGAAGTTAATACTTGCAGTTGTGCCTGGTAAGCCCTTCCATTTCGTAAATTCCGGGATGTTTGTGCGCAAAATAAGTTCCTGGGGCCAGTGATCGCTATCAGCTTTGTCTCTTATATTAAATGAAAACATTTCTTTGAAGAGAGTTAGGGACACAAAGGTGTAATCCAGCGTTGAATATTTTTGTTAAGGATTGAAGAGTAAATGCAGGGGATGTGTCGCCTGGGATTCTGCCATTTACTGCTCGCAGCATAAGATGTTCAAGATCCTATATAAGAAGCTGACCAATTTTAGAGGGAGCTGCTGCTGAATTAGTTCCCTGTTGCGGTATGTTCCATAACTGGTTGAGTAAAGAGACTTCCTCTGCTTTTGATGAACCAAGTAGATGTAAATTAAAGTCTCCTGTCAATATCATGTCCAATGTATTGATTTCACTCATACAAGACTCTACGAAGTTAACCAATTGCTTTGCATCATCAAATTTCCTCTTAAGATGTATGTATGTGTTTATTATTATTATCTCTTTGTACCTATTCCATAATGGCCTTATTATGGATGAAATTTTAATAGCGATAGTTTCCGGTATTAGAGCAACTTGATGGACTGAATTTGTGCAGATGTTGCTTACGTAAGTCGACAGACCTCCCTGCAGATGACCAAATCTTGCTCTTCTAAGAGCTGGGGCAAAGAAGTGTAAATATCCTTGTAGGTGTGGAGGATCCGTCATCCATGTCTCCTGGAGAGCAATGATGTGGAATTACTTTAGACAATTCATGTTGGCGCAGTCCGACAACTTGCTGTTTAACCCATTGATATTCCTGGAGCATATCCGTAATGAGTTTATTTCACTTTCTAAGAGATTATGCCTGCTGTCCTGTCATTTGCTTATTTCATGATTGGAGACTACCACCTTATGGGCCATCCTGAGTCTTCGTAGCAGGTGTCTGGATAGGAATGATTCTGATGATGACTCCCTTTGTCCTGAGACTGCCTCATGTTGACCAGCGATGGACCCCTTACCCCTCTCAATATTGACTTAGAGGCGTTGGGTCGTTCAGGCACCCGACAATTCCCTTGGCTTTGTAGTAGAGGTACAGGATAACCAGAAGAGGTGATGGGTTTTATTTCTATGCCCCAATTTTCAAATATCTGAGTTTCCAGTAAAAAATGTTGGGCAATGAGTTTCGACCCCCATGTTGTTCGTGGGGACTCACCCCCCCTAAGTCTTACATGACTGATAAACTCTACTGAGTCCAAAACCTTTGAGTTTACCTCCATTAGTGAGGGTATGTGTGTGAATAAGCGAAGATTGTTACCGCGATTTAATATGTCATGAGCCCCTCTAGATCTGTATACTGGTACAAATTCTATTGTTTTCACATTCCCGATGAAATCTTTTGCTGGATTATCACATTGTGGTCTGTTAATGGACTCATAGGGGTTAGTGCTTGCTTTGAAAGACTTTACAATAGTTTCTGGCCTGCTCTGGGCATCTGGTGATGTATTTGTGGCAGCCCCAGCACAGAGCTGCTTCGTGGATTCCGCGCAGGCAGACTTGGTTCTTAAAGTCCCATGTTTAGGTTCTATATGTTCATCTCCTCCAATTGTGGGGCAGAGATTGGCAGACAGGTTGACGTCCTTCCCATTTGCTGGTCAGGCTGGGTTCCAGAGATGGTAATTGTGGAAAATGTGTTGTCTTTAACCGTAGTTCCTGCAGATGTTCGGTGGAGAATAACACCCTGTGTGATAGATTCTTTTATTTTCGTTTCGCGTGGCAATGATTGATGTTCAGCTTTTTCCCTGGGTAAATTGTGATCCTTGGGAGTTCGGGTTCCTCCTATTTCCCCTGGTGGATTTTGTTGCGGGCAGCCCACTAGAGCCAGCTCTTGTTTGGAGTGTAAGACCAACCCTGGCCCAGTGCTTGATATACTCAATTGTATATTGCCCTTCTCCTCTAGATGAGTTTGATTGAATAAGTCAGGTTTAGCAGAGGGTAAGTGCTTGAAGAGACGGGCAAAATCCTCCTTTTTGTGGTTGTATTTTGATTTCTGCCTTTTCTCCTCTGAGCTCGCCTTTGTTTGGCATTACAGGTTGCTCCTGTTTCTGCTGGCTCATTCTCCGGACCCCGTGAGAGACCTGTTACTGGTTCCTGTTTCTTGATGATCTCGTCTTTATTTGCAGGGTTTATGGCAGACTTTATCAGATCTGGATCTCCCATGTTATTTATAATTGTTCCGTGCTTGACTTCCGCAGGGTTGGAGGCCTTTTGACTGGGCTCGATGTTTTTCCGTGCTGACTCTTTAACTTGGGCGCACAAGTCCTCCAATATCAGGGGGAGAGAGGTAAGTTTATCAACTATTGGGCCACAGCCACAGTTTATCTCCCGGTCTTGTAGTTTCCCATGGGAGCTCTAAAAGAGTAAGTTCTGAGCGCCAAGTTTTTCGTCGATTGCCACCACAAACACTGCCAATGTATTTAATAAAGTTAACTGGGCATCCATTTTGTCCGACTGGTATTGGAGTGCTTCTACCAAGAGTTGCACTGTCTTAAGTAAGCTGGCCCAGGCATTTTCAGAGTTCATCTGTTGGCGAGCTTTGGTTCCTAGATCGGGTGTCGGTGAGAGGGGCTCCCTGCCCCGAAGCCCTTTCAGATCTATGTTCTCTGCTGGAGTTTTCTCCATTTAGGGAGAATTTTGGGTATTCAAACTGAGTTTCTCCAGTGTTTGTTGTGTGTGGTTTATCCGTGGATTATCCCAATCCTCCTCGTCCGACTTATGTATTTCCTTCACATTTTCCAGCTCATATCCGAGCACAGGTTCAGTGATGTGCGGCATTGATGTCAATAATTAACAGAAATTTGGCGATGGCGTCAAGCTGATCCTTGGTTTTTTAGTACTGATAGGTGGAGTGCCTATCTCTATTATGGACAATTCCTGATTTGTAGTGCAGTTATTCCCCATTCCCCTGCTGAAGGTTCTCACTGCCTCCTTCTCATTGATGTTTCCTCCAGTTTGTCCTTGAGGCATTGCCATCTTGTTTACTGTTTCTAATTCACTTGGTGGGATTGCTTTTGATATATCGGCTACTAGATAATCCTGTGAAACCTGCCGCAGTGGCGGTAGTTTAATTTTACTTTGTGCAGCTGATGTTAGGTCCAAAGTGCTCTGTGGTTGGTAAGATAGTTCATTTGATTCGAGGATACTTTTTATGCCAATTGTTGCTCTTTGATCTTTGGCTGGAGGCATATTCTCCCCATTATCCAAGAGTTTGAACTGAGAGATCGGAATTTTAAGGCCTGTGCTGCGATTGAACTTGATAAAAGAGCGTCCCCCGGGTTTTTTAGGAACTGAAATTTAGTGTAGATCTTGGGCTATGACCATTTGTAACAACGTTGGGTGTGTCCGTCCTCCAGGTTGATGCCACTTATAGTAGAACCCACATCTGGGGATAAACTGCTGATTCCAGATTTGGTTTGGATAAGTGACTCAGCCATGCTGTCCTTAGATGACAGAGGTTCTCTTTTGTGCTTGCTTATTTTTATCACTTTTATTGTTCCAGATGGGCACCCCCAAACCCTGCCAAATCTCATTTCTTTGTTAGGGGCGAGAGCAGAATCGTTGGTTGTCCTCCTTAACTTTTGGCTTTTGTTCAGTATTTAGCTCAGAGAAAGTGGGTACCCACAGCTGCAAACTCACCTCTCCTCCTTCCCAGGCCGAGGTACATCTCGCTTCACCTCTCCTCACCTCTTCTCTCTGGCTCCTCTATCTCCTCCGCAGCTCGTCGGCCAGCTCGTTGGCCACAGTGGCAGGGCTGGCAGAGCTAGCAGAGACAGTGGAATGGTGGAGACCGTGGTTTGCAGCTGTGGCAACTCGCATCATGCACTGTGCACCACTGGAAGCAGGTGCGAGGTGCGAAATACTCCTCGTGGTTTCTGCGGTGGTGCTCCTCCGCTTGTCCCCTGAGGTGATGGCTAAATTGGGGGATGCCACGGGCTGCGACGGGCTGCAATGGGCTGGCGGAAGCCTAAGGAAGCCTTCCCATCCAGCGTCAGCCACCAGCCGCCAGCCGAAATTGTGAACCGCGTCAATCAAGCGAAATCGCTCCAACCCAGGACTGGAATCTGGATGAAACGAGTGTCAACCCTATTACAGAATGTGACTGCACACTTCCTCCAGACAAAGCGACCGCAGTGCTGAAGTTTGCAAGGAATTGCTAAATTGCAAGGAAAGTTACTGAGATATTGTCCCCTTACTAAGACAGTGTCACTGGTAGCTAAAGAAACAATGAGGGGAAGCAGCAGTGGTTAAGTCCACTTTAGTCCTCACGCTGCTCTTCCACTCTCACTCCCTCTCTCCCCTCTCTCCCCTCCATGTCCTCACCCTGCCACGCTTTCCTTGGTGACCCACAACACAGGCGACGGCAGAGGTTGAGCTCAGCAGAGGTGGGGGGGGCTCACCGTGGAACAGTGCTGGCTTCACTGCATGGGGGTCTCGTCGGTGACAAGGCAAGCTTCGGCAGCGGCAGAAGCAGAGGCAGTGGCACTCCCTGGGAGGCCCAAGCGCTGACCGCCGACAGCACAGCAAACATACGGGATCGGCTCCCGGTGATGGCGGCTCCGGGTGATGGCGGCTCACTGTGTCTCACTGCGGCTCTCTACAGTTACTCTCTGCCGCTTCTCGCTCTCCACGCTCCGCTCCTGACAGCGGCTCACAGCGGGCGCCAGTGGAAGCGACTTGCTTGCTCGTCTGCTCTCGTCTATTGCAGGGGGTCCTTCCCACTTGCCTCATATCAGTCCGACCCTGTGCCTCATGGGAACAGTGTGATGTATTCCTATAGGTACTGTATCGATTCCCCTATTCCTGACCCTGGTCTGTTTAATAATTAACTAGCAGCCATCTAACGGTGCAAAAACCGTTATCTGATTAAGCCACACCACGGCACAGAAGCGCGTTATCTGATTAGGTCATAACGCATGCCATCTAATTAGACAAGCGATATTCCTCCAGCCCCTGATAAGGCATACGGAGTTCTCAAAACAAATCAAACCTACAGCGACCTGGGAAATTCCCATAGCCATTGTTTTGATTTCACAGAGAACTTCAGCAAAAGAATGTGCGAACGAGCCCGTTCATATGACATCCTTATTGACGTATATATGTCCATCCTTACGTCAATCTCGGCACCTTTCAGGTATAAATATTACCGACATTGCCTTAAGCAAACACATGCGGTGGTGACGAGATCGGAGCAGCGAGACGTGCCGAGGAGCCCAGCAGAGAGCGAAGCCCACAGGCGCTGCCCCGCCTTCCTGACGCGCTGAGAACGAGACGCTGCCTTTCTCCTGCTGAGAAATCCAGCTCCGGCGCTTCCAAGCAGCCCTCGCAGGCAGCTGGAATATCAAGACCTGGGATAAGAGATACCAGCCCTCCATCATTCTAGATCTCAGGTACAGAACTGAATAACCCCTTGCAGAGAATTCTCGAGTCAGTCCCTTGGCAAACAAACTTAACTTAAACTGCTACTTATCTACTCCCGCCCACGTATTAGGCTTAGGTCAGGTACACTGGGGTAGGCGAGGTTAGAAGCAGAAGTTGAGTATAATTAGTCAAATGTATATATGTATGTATCTATTTTATCCATTTTAAAGTATCATATGGCTCAGAAACCATATCAATGCTTTTACAGTATTATTTTATAATTCTGTCTTTACTGTATGCACTTTACTTAACTATAAGTATTACAATAATAGCGATTCATTTCTCTTGTATGAGAAAGGAGACTGATCAATAAATAATATATTTTATTGAACACGCCCGTCTTTTCCTTTTCTCTACAATCTGGTGAAACTAAGAATGCGCTGAACTGACTGAGTAAAATAAGTTGTCTTTTGTTTTCACACGACTCTAGAGATACACTCTTGATTAGGGGAGAGCAAAGTTGTCATGTTCTATGGTTGTCAGAAACTAAATCCCTTCTTGTCTATCCAGGGAGGTTAAAATCCTCCTTGCCTATTCGAGAAAGTTTCTAGTGAACTCTGAGCTAGCTGGCAAACACAAAACTTTACGTCTAATATCGTCGGTAGAAGACCTAGTTAACCTCTGCCCTGGGTCTATACTATTGAAGATATTATTCCAATGCGCAGAGCCTATTGGGATAATAGGAACTACACTACATGGCGCACAACCGTTTGGATAGGCGATAAAACTAACGCAAGACATTAGAGTAACTCAGTTGTGCTTTTTCACACAGAACCCCTTTTTCCCATAATACTCCAAAGACGTCTGGAGTGGGTGAAAGGTCATATCCGCCAAACCTCGCAGGAGGAGACTCCTATGTATGGTTCTTGGTTAATTCAACGTTGAAGGATACACTGTTCCAAAATATTGTGCATCTAATCTTTGTTTCCATAGAAACCTGATCTGCAAACAAACAGAATAACCTTCCTGTCAGTAAAATGACAGAAAGTGAAGAAGAAAGGGAGACAGTTAGACTAGCAGCTAAACTCCTAGTAGCAGACAATACTCTGCTGGAAAATGACCCAGATGCAATACTCATCCCGGTCAACATAAGGAAATCTATAACCCTAAAACTTATAGAAAATGGACTGACACCAAGAGGTGGTACAGTCATATTCGTAATTGAGGCACACGAATATAGGCAGACAGAGGTATTCTATTCATGGATAAACTTTCCAGCAGCAAACGCTGTAACAAAGGACTTCCACTATTACAAAATAGAGGAACCTCCTAGTGAGTACACTCCTTTCGAGGAAGTGGAAATACCACTCAAATTCCAAGAGCACCTGCTCTTGTTTCATGGCGCCCTAAAACATAATAATCACATCACCAGGCTCGGTCCACTAGGTAGACCAGGAGCAACGTGGCCGGTCCTAGCCGGATATACACCACATCCAGACATTGAAGAAATGCCTGCACCAGAGCTTTTAGCACAGCTAAAACAATTAATAAAAATACATAGACAATTAGTCCAATATGTAATGCGGACTTCAACAATCTGACCAGCAATTAAAATTCCACAGCTGACCACTCATCAGGGGAACACAAATAAAATTACACCTCAAAACATACAGTCCTGTCTAGGTAAAGTACCCGCAAAACGGGAACAAATTCCTTTCTGGCTAGCACAAAAAATCACTCAAATAGAGGCGGTGTTTCCAGATACCACCCCTGTTGAGAAACATAGGATTCTGACTATCTGTCTTCCAATGGGAATCGCACTACATGTGGAGGACTGTGACACTTGGGGAACAGTCTTTGCTTCCATTTACACAAAAACACATGGTGTACCATCCATGTCAGTAATACCAGATGTGCTAAAACAGATTCAAGATGAATACGGTCCAGAACCCGCTTTAACTCTCGGTATGAAACTACTGAAAGATTTCAAGCAGGTCTCGGCAATATTATTAGCCAACATAAAGGGAGAAGCAGCAAATGTGGCGATTCGCCAGAGGTTAAAAGAGACAAATATAGCAGAACAACCATCTGAAATTGCCAGAATCATAGAAAAATCCTATGAAGAACTAGGAAGAGATAGTTTGGGTGGAATACCAGTGAAACCTCAACTAGTTGAAAGTCCTGAAAAGGTATTTATAAAAAATAACTTAAACACTCAAAAAAAGAGCTGGGATGGAAATAAACAATCCAATCCTAAAGAAAAAAGATTCCAGTCCAGAGGAAGGTCTCCTCGGCGGAGAGAAAGATCTCCTGATCAAGGATGCAAGTCTCCCCAAAGGGAGCCCTCTGTGAAAAAATACAACCTTAGAAATAGGGATAATATAAAAAAACCTGATAGATATCAAGATATTGATACACGTCCCTCTCAATCTTTTCAGACTTCCTCGCAGAAATCGGAAAGAAGAGGACGATCAGAACACAGGGAAGAGCACGTCAAGTCCAAAGACAAAGAACCTGCTCATCTGAATAAAAAATTACAATTTCCAAAAAAGAAGGTAGCCAGTATTAAAGTAATTAACAATGCCGAGAATACTGAGGACACAGCTGAAAAACGGAGAATGGGCTCAGACAATGCTAGACAGCGCAGCAGAAGTGAGCATAGCTCACAAAGTCCTTATGAATCATCTGGAGACAGTGGACACGAATGAATATATTCAGGTGGAAACTGCAGATACCAGAGTTAGCAAACCTCATAAAATATATGAAATAACATTGCGTATAGAGGGGGATAAGACTAGAAAAATAAGGGGTCTATTTTGGGATAATCTCTCCAAGGGCTATGACATCCTTCTAGCTGAACGAGACTGGCCTCCAGAGTTTGTCAGGGAGTGCCCACATGGCGAAGAAATAATTATGCCTGCCTTCTCAAACCATATTCCAATTCATAAAAAATATACACTTGCAAGAAAGTGGGCAGTAGCTCAAGCCCCTGCCTTATATAAAAATCATGTGGGATGGGATGAGGACTATCCTCCTCACAAAATCCAGTTAAAATCACAACCTACTGCACAGAGGCAGTACCCGATTAAGCAAGAAGCTAAAAAACAGGTAAAAGAGATCCTAGATCAACTTGAATACCAGGGGGTGATTGAAACTTGCACCTCACAAATGAACAACCCTTTGTTTCCTGTCTCCAAGCCAGACAATTCATATCGTCTTGTTTTGGACTACAGACACCTTAACTCATGTTGCAAAACATTTGCGGTACAAAATTCGCATAGTGCTGCACTAATGAATAACATAGTGCGCAAAAAATACAAAACCACCTTAGACATTTCTAATGGATTCTTTTGTCAAAATATAGCACCAGAGAGCAGATATTTGATGGCGTTCTCAATAAATGGCACGCAAAAAAATTTCTGTCGTTTGCCCCAGGTATTCAAGAACAGCCCAGGATTATTCTCAGCGAGAGTAACTGAATTACTACAAACATATGATGACGAGGCATTATCTTATGTCGACGACATCTATCTAACAGATGATGACTTGGATACTCACTTGAAGAGAGTGAACACCATAATACTTGGGTTCGCAGCGGAGGGTTACAAATTCAACTTTAAAAAGTCAAGAATTGCCCATCTAACAGTCCTGTTTTTAGGATATGAACTATCAAGTGAAGGCAAAAGCCTGGCTGACAATTTCCTAGAGAAATGTGCTGTAATCCAAGCACCTAGAACACTGAAAAACTTACAATCAATTCTAGGCTTCCTAAATTTCGGAAGAACTTACATTATAAATTATGGAGAGAGAATTAAACCTCTCTATGATCTAATAAAACCAGATTTTAAAAAAATCAATTGGACTCAAAAACACACAGAAATTTTGAGATCTTTACAAACAGATATGTTAGTTAAAACAAAATTACAAACACGTGACAACACACGCAACCTTGTGATTCGAGTCATCCCAGGAAGATGCGGATTCACATACCTGACCTCTAATGAGGGAGAGAAGGTACCAATAGCATACAAATCACATTTGTACACAGAAGCTGAAAAAAGGTTCAGCATTAAGGAAAGCATTGTTCATGCGGTTCAAACAGCTGTAGCAAAAGAAAAATACCAAGCAGACGGTAGACAGGTTACAGTCAGAACAGCAGAATCAGCTTTTGAGGCATTAACAACACCATGTAATTTACCGACAACTGCACTAAATCCAGAATGGATACAATGGGTAAATTCTGTTGCTACAGACAAAGTAAAATACTATTTTGACCCGGAAATGAAAGAATTAAAATATCTAGAATATGAGAGAGAATACCCTCTGCCAATCGACATTCTGCCTTTACGACAGTACGCCTGTGTAATATATACAGACGGTCATGCTCAACCCTCAGTTTGGGGAGAGCTGGCTTACAACGCCACATGCGAAATTGTAAAAGAAGTGTGGCGCGGAGGTAAATTAAGGCCTCTACTTACAAAAACATACTCAGTGGAAAATAATTCAGAACAGCAAACTGAAATAATAGCATTAAAAATGGCGCTAGATAATGCCGATCGCGAATTCCCGACACTTATAGTGTGCGATTCGTATTACTGCGTCAAATCATACAATAACGATTTGCAGAAATGGATTCAATACGGTTACAAAGATGACACAGGTGCCACAATAAAGCAGAAAGTGCTTTGGGAACAATTAGTTCTTTTAAGGAAAGAACTACCAAAAACTCACGTGATACATTCACTGAGTCATCAGCGTGATGGCGTTCACGTTGCAGGGAATTCATTGGCTGAGACAGCCACAGCGGTAGCAGCAAAATCGGCTTCCGTAGCTACAAAAAAGCGTGCAGTAAAAAAGATTGACGGTGAAACTGTGCTGGCGGTAAAAACGTCATCAAAAGGTGACTGTTCAGCACTACCGATCAGTTATCCACTCAATTATACATACATAATCGATGCAAACTCAGTCCCTTTTGCTCGAATCCCTGGAGTGGGGGATAGAGTAATTCCAAACACGGACAGGAGAGGCTTATTAATAGCAGACGCACATATGGGTGAGGGTCTCAGACACCTTAAGCTAAAAAATTCTCTGGAAGAATTACAATCAGTGTACTGGTGGCCAGGCATGAGCCTGCATCATCACATTTTTGTAAAAAACTGCCCAGACTGCAATAGAGATCGCAGTGGCGAGCGAGGAGGACTATTGCCATGGCACTAAGCTCCAGAAACACACCAACAATAAGAATGTACCCATCACGAAAAAGCGTTATATTAACATAAAAAGACTAATTTTCATTTATGATGTAGACCCCAGCGCTCGGCTGACGTCTAGACTGTTATACAAGGATTTGCAAGTCTATAATGGCATATACGCTAGGAGCATGCTACGTTTTGAATAATGTGTTCCTTTTAGCCCTCAGGCTTAAAGGGAAGCATGACCAAATGAGCATAGCATAGCGGGACTCTTCTCACTTCCTTCCTGAGGGATACGGGATGGTGTAAAGAAAAAACCAAGACATAAAGCAATCTATAACGGAAAAGGTATTAGGTTCGGGAGCTGGGTGGGTCAAACATTTAATAAGTGTCCAACGTAGTCTAAATAACCTGCCAAGGAATTCTCTGAAAGGGTTCAGTCCGTACGAACTATTGTTCGGGACTAGAATGATGATCCAAGATCTTGATAGTCAGACTTCACTGGTTAAAGACAAAAGCTTTGATATCAAAGATCGTTTGGCTATTTTACAGGACTTAAATGAAACAAGAAAAGACCTGAGCAACATAAAGTTGAAACAACAGCCAACAACCACTGAAGAGAAACCACCTGTCCCAGCAAGGCCTGTCTGGATTCCAAAAGTCAGGGATCTAGTCAGAGAGAAGATCGCGGTAAAGAAGGAATTTGGGCCTTCTTACAGAAAAGCAGTTCCTGTCTTGTCTGTCAACGGGACAAGATCAGTAGTACTACCGCCCCTTGCTGGTAAAAAGGAGAACCGAGTTGTATCCATCGACCTGGTTAAACCACAATCATGTGGCCGATAACAAACAGTAGGCCAAGTGGACTCCCAAGAAGTAGCAGAACACCAATGTTTGCTACGAATACAGAGGCTCAAACTGGAAGACTGATCACATTTGGAAAATCTACCGTGAATCAACAAGGACTATGCAATAAAGCAATGGAACTTGAACCTCTTAAAACCCAAATTAAAACTTTTCATCAAGAAACAACATCCTATGATGATGTAACTACAGACTTTGCTAATGAAACAAAGCAAAATCCAAAAACAATTGGAACAATTGACAGAACAGCATCCGGCTACTTCATCAACTTCGATGATTCATCTGAAGACCTGAGTGAAGCAAAGAAACAGCCATCAACAAAAACTTTTAAAGACAAAGCTAAGGAACTTTTTCAACAGCTGAAAGAAACCTATCTAATTTCTCCATGGATTGAATTTTGGGTGGCCTACGGTGCATTTATCCTCATTCTTTGGCTCATCATGGTACTATGCTTGGGAAATTTCATTGAAGGAAAATATGCTAAAAGGGACACAGCAAGCCAGAAAATCAACTTGGTCCTTAAACCACACACATCTTCACACATCGAGAAAAGAGAACTTTCTTCAGTGAACTTCACAGCCAATCCTATACCAGGCGGTGTAGCATGGGACAAAACTGATTATGAAATCTATGGTCCGGTTGAAATCCTGAAGTATCCACACCAATTCAAGATCTCATTGAGTGACTTTGTAAAACCAAGCTCATTTGCTGATGATTGGGACTTTGAAAGTATTAATGATATGATGTCTGATCTTGTGATGTCTGCTAAATTTACAGAACATGATTATTTGCAGGGTTCGTCTAATTATGATCAGATGTTTTTGCTACAACCACTATGGTAACCATTATCTACATAAATCTGCACAACCTAGAAATGTTTTAAATTATAACCAATGGGAACATTGTGCTACTCCTCCAAAAGACAGCTCAAAAACATTTTATGATAAATATTCATACTTTTCAGGGTTTAACACAAGTAAGGCAGAAACATTTTATTTCAAATTGTCAAATAAGACAGGTATGAAGACCATGCTTACAAACACAAAATTGATATATTCCGATTCATTCTTTGAACAAATGAATACATTTGGGTTTGATTTATGGAACAATAATATTGAAGCAAAAACTGTTTGGGGTACAAGAGATTGGCAAGTACAAGGTATAGAATCATTGTTTAGAGCCTGCATGATCCCAGAACAAATTATATTTTTGAATGACACTATTCAACAAACTACCTGTCTTGGCTTAGCCAAAATCAAAGATTTGAACAAACCGTCTATTCCAAAGCCAACAGTGAACAGTAATAGCTCTATAGATGATGAGATAGACGTAAACCATATATTAAACCAAAACAGAACACATCCTGAATGGAAAAAATGGTTGATCTGGCCCACAGATACAAATAACTGTCAAGACAGATTCCTAAACAAAAAACAGGGGTTCACATTGACTAGGCCAGACCCTAGATATTCCCAAAGACAACATCCAGGGATAGTAACCACCTACAGCGTGGGCAAGCTCTGCCTTCAATGGCTACAAACGTCCACACTGGCTGAAATTAAGCAACACCTAACTTTACTTACAGAAGGTGCTGACTTGCGTGATTTCATATTGGGACCACGCAAACAGCGTCAAAAACGTGTTATAGCGGCCTCTATATATGCAGCTTATAACGAAGTTTGGAAAGTAACTCAAATTGAGACAGCAGAAAAAATACGGGAAATTGACCGTATTAATTTGGAAAAATCACTTTCTGTGGTGGACAATGGGTTAATGACTCTGTCCTCCAGAATATATTCTCTGGACAGCATTGTGTCTTCAGCAATCGATATAATATCGCAAGACTTACTGATGTTACAACACGGTCAGTCCCAATTGCGTTCTATTGTACAGCTTGGCTGGACGTTACAAAATCTGCGTTCTGGCTATGTGCCTTGGCGTTTAATCAACACAACGTCATTATTTAATATCTTTAACCTTACTGATAAACAAATCAGTCTGGCGCAGAAGAGTGCTGACTATACAATTCTGAGCATTGAAAAACTTGAGAGATTACCATTGACAATGTTAGAACGACCTGTCATTGAATGGATAATACATGGAATAATAAATATTCCAATAACTACTTTCCAGTTTCAATACTGCCAAAAATATATACAGGCAGGCCAGTATGAAAGGTTGGGTAAAGGGTACATTAAGTCAATATGGAACTTGCCCTATACACACGAATGTGTCAGTAATAAAGGCCAGAAAGTGTTTCTCAGTGGCAATAATTGTGCAAGATCACTAAGCGGTACACTTCTGTGTCAGGGTATTAGCTTGCATGGAGCCTGTGAAGGGACTTAAAATAACCTTTCATGTTACCATCTAGGCACACCTGCAACACAAATAGAACCATTCTTTAGGAGACTCTTGAACGGGAGTTACATTCTAATAGTAGATCGCAGATGTTGTAGTTTGCTGCCCGGAAAACCTTATCTCATAACCGTGACTAGGAAGGTCATGTGCTGTGAACGAGTATTGTTCCCGAACGATTCTCCAGACAGGGAGGCAAGGTTATGGCCCGATTTGAAAATTGCTTCCATTCGAATAGATACTTTAAGCAGAATGAAGACTGTGCTCCTACAGACGCCGACCAGGCTCACGTCATCAAAAGAAACGTATGATCTCCAAGTTGCAAGGACAACAGAAGAGATTCATTCATTATTATCAACTAATTCCCCCATACATTTCGCAGAAATACTGAACGAAATCTTAAATATTTCTGATACCACTGGTATGTCCAGTGTATTTAAAGCAGTGTTTTCGGGTGCTTTAACTCCATTCAAAGCCATCCTGGGTATTTTTCCAGACTTTGTCCATTCCATTTTTGGCGGACTTCCACTCCTTTTGGGACTAGTAGCGGGTATTCTATTTTTGATCCTGTTATTTCGCTATGGCAAACCATGTCACAGACAAAACACCTGCGACAAGGGAAGAAATGATCCTAGCCATTGGCTACCGGGACCGGGTAACTAAAATCCTTGGACTATCCCGGCTTAGAGACCTGAACATGACTTGGTCTCTTTCATTTAGACCAATGTGGCAAAGTTGTGTTATGCCTGTATTAAGGTGCTTGCTATGCGGCGAAGAATGTGTGTTGGACACCTGTCTGGCACTACTATCGGATGTGCCAATGGACGCAGATACCTTGTTGGGTCCGGTAACGGCTCATGCATTGTGCTGTCCCCAGCGGCTACCAATCCTGATGACGGCATTCGTGGAGACTTCACCACTACGATTGAGGGGTAGTGAAGCACAAGATGAAAGCAGCATCGATCAGGTACGACCTTCAGTCAGCTATGCTGATCAAAACATCAATGGAGGCAATCATGCTCAGGCTCATGAATGCATGGTAACAACCTTTTCCGAATTAGTGGAACTTACTCAAGAAGCTGTTGACAGTTTTTTCAACAGTCTAAATGATATGATGTTTTCACCAGAGCAGCAGGAATAACTTTGAGCAAAATAGCACTCGGAGTTCCCTACATGCTGAATTTGGCCTTCAACTTCTCAAAAAGCGATATGAACAATTTTTTCATCAGTTTGTTCAGACTGCAAGAACCTTTTTCCCCAAATTCCAAAATATTTACGATTTTTTGGGACACTTATCTTCTGCTTAAAGTAGACATTATTCTTAGAGAACTGAATTTCTATTTTAGGTAGTCACGAGACTTTAGCTATCCTCTAGCGCTCTCATACAAAACTTTATGATTGTGATGAAATGGTCTCGCACTTTTTTTCTGTATTAAGAGCCATTTCATGTGTGGTTTTCGCATTTATTCATGCTGAATTTAGAAATATGCGTTATATGTTTAGAATTATTAGACTGCTTATGCATATAGTACACGTGATAGTACATATGATTATGTTTCAAAATTTTCAGGATACATATGAATGTATTTTGGGGTGGTACGATATACACAAACGCTACTGGTTTCACTATGCCTAGATTTGTAAATATGGACATAGTCTACGTGGAGTGGGTGTGATGTATTCCTATAGGTACTGTATCGATTCCCCTATTCCTGACCCTGGTCTGGTTAATAATTAACTAGCAGCCATCTAACGGTGCAAAAACCGTTATCTGATTAAGCCACACCACGGCACAGAAGCGCGTTATCTGATTAGCTCATAACGCATGCCATCTAATTAGACAAGCGATATTCCTCCAGCCCCTGATAAGGCATACGGAGTTCTCAAAACAAATCAAACCTACAGCGACCTGGGAAATTCCCATAGCCATTGTTTTGATTTCACAGAGAACTTCAGCAAAAGAATGTGCGAACGAGCCCGTTCATATGACATCCTTATTGACGTATATATGTCAATCTCGGCACCTTTCAGGTATAAATATTACCGACATTGCCTTAAGCAAACACATGCGGTGGTGACGAGATCGGAGCAGCGAGACGTGCCGAGGAGCCCAGCAGAGAGCGAAGCCCACAGGCGCTGCCCCGCCTTCCTGACGCGCTGAGAACGAGACGCTGCCTTTCTCCTGCTGAGAAATCCAGCTCCGGCGCTTCCAAGCAGCCCTCGCAGGCAGCTGGAATATCAAGACCTGGGATAAGAGATACCAGCCCTCCATCATTCTAGATCTCAGGTACAGAACTGAATAACCCCTTGCAGAGAATTCTCGAGTCAGTCCCTTGGCAAACAAACTTAACTTAAACTGCTACTTATCTACTCCCGCCCACGTATTAGGCTTAGGTCAGGTACACTGGGGTAGGCGAGGTTAGAAGCACCAGTTGAGTATAATTAGTCAAATGTATATATGTATGTATCTATTTTATCCATTTTAAAGTATCATATGGCTCAGAAACCATATCAATGCTTTTACAGTATTATTTTATAATTCTGTCTTTACTGTATGCACTTTACTTAACTATAAGTATTACAATAATAGCGATTCATTTCTCTTGTATGAGAAAGGAGACTGATCAATAAATAATATCTTTTATTAAACACGCCCGTCTTTTCCTTTTATCTACAATCTGGTGAAACTAAGAATGCACTGAACTGACTGAGTAAAATAAGTTGTCTTTTGTTTTCACACGACTCTAGAGATACACTCTTGATTAGGGGAGAGCAAAGTTGTCATGTTCTATGGTTGTCAGAAACTAAATCCCTTCTTGTCTATCCAGGGAGGTTAAAATCCTCCTTGCCTATTCGAGAAAGTTTCTAGTGAACTCTGAGCTAGCTGGCAAACACAAAACTTTAACTCTAATATCGTCGGTAGAAGACCTAGTTAACCTCTGCCCTAGGTCTATACTATTGAAGATATTATTCCAATGCGCAGAGCCTATTGGGATAATAGGAACTACACTACAACAGTCCAGCCCGAACTGCCAAGCCATGCCTTCCCTGGACCGGAAACAAGCTTCCGAGGACCAGTTTCTGGCATTCCAGCCGTCTTCAGCCCGGCTTGCTTGAATACAGTGGCAAAGTGAGCAAGGGACTCACGTCTGAGCATACCCTGCCACACTTATGGTGGCCAAGGCGGTACAAAAGGGGGTGGTAATGGACGGAGCGTCTGAACCAATCAAACACTCACACCCAGTCAAAAGATCTGGGTTTGATCCATCACCGTTCTTTAGCCCACTCTGCCACCCCAGTTCAGACATGGCTATATGCAAATCAGTCTGACCCTGTGCCTCATGGGAACAGTCCAGCCCGAACTGCCAAGCCATGCCTTCCCTGGACCGGAAACAAGCTTCCGAGGACCGGTTTCTGGCATTCCAGCCATCTTCAGCCCGGCTTGCTTGAATCCAGTGGCAAAGTGAGCAAGGGACTCATGTCTGAGCATACCTTGCCACACTTATGGCGGCCAAAGCGGTACAAAAGGGGGTGGTGATGGACGGAGCGTCTGAACCAATCAAACACTCACACCCAGTCAAAAGATCTGGGTTTGATCCATCACCGTTCTTTAGCCCACTCTGCCACCCCAGTTCAGACATGGCTATATGCAAATCAGTCTGACGCTGTGCCTCATGGGAACAGTCCAGCCCGAACTGCCAAGCCATGCCTTCCCTGGACCGGAAACAAGCTTCCGAGGACCGGTTTCTGGCATTCCAGCCATCTTCAGCCCGGCTTGCTTGAATCCAGTGGCAAAGTGAGCAAGGGACTCACGTCTGAGCATACCCTGCCACACTTATGGCGGCCAAAGCGGTACAAAAGGGGGTGGTGATGGACGGAGCGTCTGAACCAATCAAACACTCACACCCAGTCAAAAGATCTGGGTTTGATCCATCACCGTTCTTTAGCCCACTCTGCCACCCCAGTTCAGACATGGCTATATGCAAATCAGTCTGACGCTGTGCCTCATGGGAACAGTCCAGCCCGAACTGCCAAGCCATGCCTTCCCTGGAGCGGAAACAAGCTTCCGAGGACCGGTTTCTGGCATTCCAGCCGTCTTCAGCCCGGCTTGCTTGAATCCAGTGGCAGAGTGAGCAAGGGACTCACGTCTGAGCATACCCTGCCACACTTATGGCGGCCAAAGCGGTACAAAAGGGGGTGGTGATGGACGGAGCGTCTGAACCAATCAAACACTTACACCCAGTCAAAAGATCTGGGTTTGATCCATCACCGTTCTTTAGCCCACTCTGCCACCCCAGTTCAGACATGGCTATATGCAAATCAGTCTGACCCTGTGCCTCATGGGAACAGTCCAGCCCGAACTGCCAAGCCATGCCTTCCCTGGACCGGAAACAAGCTTCCGAGGACCGGTTTCTGGCATTCCAGCCATCTTCAGCCCGGCTTGCTTGAATCCAGTGGCAAAGTGAGCAAGGGACTCACGTCTGAGCATACCCTGCCACACTTATGGCGGCCAAAGCGGTACAAAAGGGGGTGGTGATGGACGGAGCGTCTGAACCAATCAAACACTCACACCCAGTCAAAAGATCTGGGTTTGATCCATCACCGTTCTTTAGCCCACTCTGCCACCCCAGTTCAGACATGGCTATATGCAAATCAGTCTGACGCTGTGCCTCATGGGAACAGTCCAGCCCGAACTGCCAAGCCATGCCTTCCCTGGAGCGGAAACAAGCTTCCGAGGACCGGTTTCTGGCATTCCAGCCGTCTTCAGCCCGGCTTGCTTGAATCCAGAGGCAGAGTGAGCAAGGGACTCACGTCTGAGCATACCCTGCCACACTTATGGCGACCAAAGCGGTACAAAAGGGGGTGGTGATGGACGGAGCGTCTGAACCAATCAAACACTCACACCCAGTCAAAAGATCTGGGTTTGATCCATCACCGTTCTTTAGCCCACTCTGCCACCCGAGTTCAGACATGGCTATATGCAAATCAGTCTGACCCTGTGCCTCATGGGAACAGTCCAGCCCGAACTGCCAAGCCATGCCTTCCCTGGACCGGAAACAAAGCTTCGGAGGACCGGTTTCTGGCATTCCAGCCGTCTTCAGCCTGGCTTGCTTTAATCCAATGGCAAAGTGAGCAAGGGACTCACGTCTGAGCATACCCTGCCACACTTATGGCGGCCAAAGCGGTACAAAAGGGGGCGGTGATGGGCGGAGCATCTGAACCAATCAAACACTCACTCCTAGTCAAAAGATCTGGGTTTGATCCATCACCGTTCTTTCGCCCACTCTGCCACCCCAGTTCAGACATGGCTATATGCAAATCAGTATGACCCTGTGCCTCATGGGAACTGTCCAGCCCGAACTGCCAAGCCATGCCTTCCCTGGACCGGAAACAAGCTTCCGAGGACCGGTTTCTGGCATTCCAGCCGTCTTCAGCCCGGCTTGCTTGAATCCAGTGGCAAAGTGAGCAAGGGACTCACGTCTGAGCATACCTTGCCACACTTATGGGGGCCAAAGCGGTACAAAAGGGGGTGGTGATCGACGGAGTGTCTGAACCAATCAAACACTCACACCCAGTCAAAAGATCTGAGTTTGATCCATCACAGTTCTTTAGCCCACTCTGTCACCCCAGTTCAGACATGGCTACATGCAAATCAGTCTGACCCTGTGCCTCATGGGAACAGTCCAGCCCGAACTGCCAAGCCATGCCTTCCCTGGACCGGAAACAAGCTTCCGAGGACCGGTTTCTGGCATTCCAGCCGTCTTCAGCCCGGCTTGCTTGAATCCAGTGGCAAAGTGAGCAAGAGACTCACGTCTGAGCATACCCTGCCACACTTATGGCGGCCAAAGCGGTACAAAAGGGGGTGGTGATGGACGGTGCGTCTGAACCAATCAAACACTCACACCCAGGCAAAAGATCTGGGTTTGATCCATCACCGTTCTTTAGCCCACTCTGCCACCCCAGTTCAGACATGGCTTTATGCAAATCAGTCTGACCCTGTGCCTCATGGGAACAGTCCAGCCCGAACTGCCAAGCCATGCCTTCACTGGACCGGAAACAAGCTTCCGAGGACCGGTTTCTGGCATTCCAGCCGTCTTCAGCCCGGCTTGCTTGAATCCAGTGGCAAAGTGAGCAAGGGACTCACGTCTGAGCATACCCTGCCACACTTATGGCGGCCAAAGCGGTACAAAAGGGGGTGGTGATGGACGGAGCGTCTGAACCAATCAAACACTCACACCCAGTCAAAAGATCTGGGCTTGATCCATCACCGTTCTTTAGCCCACTCTGCCACCCCAGTTCAGACATGGCTATATGCAAATCAGTCTGACCCTGTGCCTCATGGGAACAGTCCAGCCTGAACTGCCAAGCCATGCCTTCCCTGGACCGGAAACAAGCTTCCGAGGACCGGTTTCTAGCATTCCAGCCGTGTTCAGCATGGCTTGCTTGAATCCAGTGGCAAAGTGAGCAAGCGACTCACGTCTGTGCATACCCTGCCACACTTATGGCGGCCAAAGCGGTACAAAAGGGGGTGGTGATGGACGGAGCGTCTGAACCAATCAAACACTCACACCCAGTCAAAAGATCTGGGTTTGATCCATCACCGTTCTTTAGCCCACTCTGCCACCCCAGTTCAGACATGGCCATATGCAAATCAGTCTGACCCTGTGCCTCATGGGAACAGTCCAGCCCGAACTGCCAAGCCATGCCTTCCCTGGACCGGAAACAAGCTTCCGAGGACCGGTTTCTGGCATTGCAGCCGTCTTCAGCCCGGCTTGCTTGAATCCAGTGGCAAAGTGAGCAAAGGACTCACGTCTGACCATACCCTGCCACACTTATGGCGGCCAAAGCGGTACAAAAGGGGGTGGTGATGGACGGAGCGTCTGAACCAATCAAACACTCACACCCAGTCAAAAGATCTGGGTTTGATCCATCACCGTTCTTTAGCCCACTCTGCCACCCCAGTTCAGACATGGCTATATGCAAATCAGTCTGACCCTGTGCCTCATGGGAACAGTCCTGCCCAAACTCCCAAGCCATGCCTTCCCTGTACCGGAAACAAGCTTCCGAGGACCGGTTTCTTGCATTCCAGTCGTCTTCAGCCCGGCTTGCTTGAATCCAGTGGCAAAGTGAGCAAGGGACTCACGTCTGAGCATACCCTGCCACACTTATGGCGGCCAAAGCGGTACAAAAGGGGGTGGTGATGGACGGAGAGTCTGAACCAATCAAACACTCACACCCAGTCAAAAGATCTGGGTTTGATCCATCACCGTTCATTAGCCCACTCTGCTACCCCAGTTATGACATGGCTATATGCAAATCAGTCTGACCCTGTGCCTCATGGGAACAGTCCAGCCCGAACTGCCAAGCCATGCCTTCCCTGGACCGGAAACAAGCTTCCGAGGACCGGTTTCTGGCATTCCAGCCGTCTTCCGCCCGGCTTGCTTGAATCGAGTGGCAAAGTGAGCAAGGGACTCATGTCTGAGCATACCCTGCCACACTTATGGCGGCCAAAGCGGTACAAAAGGGGGTGGTGATGGACGGAGCGTCTGAACCAATCAAACACTCACACCCAGTCAAAAGATCTGGGTTTGATCCATTACAGTTCTTTAGCCCACTCTGCCACCCCAGTTCAGACATGGCTATATGCAAATCAGTCTGACCCTGTGCCTCATGGGAACAGTCCAGCCCGAACTGCCAAGCCATGCCTTCCCTGGACCGGAAACAAGCTTCCGAGGACCGGTTTCTGGCATTCCAGCCGTTTTCAGCCTGGCTTGCTTGAATCCTGTGGCAAAGTGAGCAAGCGACTCACGTCTGAGCATACCCTGCCACTCTTATGGCGGCCAGAGCGGTACAAAAGGGGGTGGTGATGGACGGAGTGTCTGAACCAATCAAACACTCACACCCAGTCAAAAGATCTGGGTTTGATCCATCACCGTTCTTTAGCCCACTCTGCCACCCCAGTTCAGACATGGCTATATGCAAATCAGTCTGACCCTGTGCCTCATGGGAACAGTCCAGTCCGAACTGCCAAGCCATGGCTTCCCTGGACCGGAAGCAAGCTTCCGAGGACCGGTTTCTGGCATTCCAGCCGTCTTCAGCCCGGCTTGCTTGAATCCAGTGGCAAAGTGAGCAAGGGACTCACGTCTGAGCATACCCTGCCATACTTATGGCGGCCAAAGCGGTACAAAAGGGGGTGGTGATGGACGGAGCGTCTGAACCAATCAAACACTCACACCCAGTCAAAAGATCTGGGCTTGCTCCATCACCGTTCTTTAGCCGACTCTGCCACCCCAGTTCAGACATGGCTATATGCAATCAGTCTTCAGGGACTGATTTGGACTTCAGGGACGTAGCCTTAGCAGGTGCAATGACACCCCGACTATTGTTATAATTAACAGCAGTGCTTAATTTGAGCCAGTGGTTACCGGGGCTCGGCACCAGCACTTAATTGTCACACTGGCGTTTGTGACAGTCTGCCAAAAGGTGATGCTGTCTGTCAAGCAAGCAGGGCTGAAGACGGCTGAAATGCCAGAAACCAGTCCTCGGAAGCTTGTTTCCGGTCCAGGGAAGGCATGGCTTGGCAGTTCGGGCTGGACTGTTCCCATGAGGCACAGGGTCAGACTGATTTGCATATGGCCATGTCTGAACTGGGGTGGCAGAGTGGGCTAAAGAATGGTGATGGATCAAACCCAGATCTGTTGACTGGGTGTGAGTGTTTGATTGGTTCAGATGCTCCGTCCATCACCACCCCCTTTTGTACTGCTTTGTTCGCCATAAGTTGGCAGGGTATGCTCAGACGTGAGTCCCTTGCTCACTTTGCCACTGGATTCAAGCAAGCCGGGCTGAAGACGGCTGAAATGCCAGAAACCGGTCCTTGGAAGCTTGTTTCCGGTCCAGGGAAGGCATCGTTTGGCAGTTCGGGCTGGACTGTTCCCATGAGGCACAGGGTCAGACTGATTTGCTTATGGCCATGTCTGGACTGGGGTGGCAGAGTGGGCTAAAGAACGGTGATGGATCAAACCCAGATCTGTTGACTGGGTGTGAGTGTTTGATTGGTTCAGATGCTCCGTCCATCACCACCCCCTTTTGTACCTCTTTGTTTGCCATAAGTTGGCAGGGTATCCTCAGACGTGAGTCCCTTGCTCACTTTGCCACTGGATTCAAGCAAGCCGGGCGGAAGATGGCTGTAATGCCGGAAACCTGTCCTCGAAGCTTGTTTCCGGTCCAGGGAAGGCATGGCTTGGCATTTAGGGCTGGACAGTTCCCATGAGGAACAGGGTCAGACTGATTTACATATGGCCATGTCTGAACTGGGGTGGCAGAGTGGGCTAAAGAATGGTGATGGATTAAACTCAGATCTGTTGACTGGGTGTGAGTGTTTGATTGGTTCAGATGCTCCGTCCATCACCACCCCCTTTTGTACCACTTTGTTCGCCATAAGTTAGCAGGGTATGCTCAGACATGAGTCCCTTGCTCACTTTGCCACTGGATTCAAGCAAGCCGGGCTGAAGACGGCTGTAATGCCAGAAACCGGTCCTCGGAAGCTTGTTTCCGGTCCAGGTAAGGCATGGCTTGGCAGTTCGTGCTGGACTGTTCCCATGAGGCACATGGTCAGACTGATTTGCATATGGCCATGTCTAAACTGGGGTGGCAGAGTGGGCTAAAGAACGGTGATGGATTAAACCCAGATCTGTTGACTGGGTGTGAGTGTTGGATTGGTTCAGATGCTCTGTCCATAACCACCCCCTTCTGTACCACTTTGTTCGCCATAAGTTGGCAGGTTATGCTCAGACGTGAGTCCCTTGCTCACTTTGCCACTGGATTCAAGCAAGCCGGGCTGAAGATGGTTGTAATGCCAGAAACCGGTCCTCGGAAGCTTGTTTCCGGTCCAGGGAAGGCATGGCTTGGCAGTTCGGGCTGGACTGTTCCCATGAGGCACAGGGTCAGACTGATTTGCATATGGCCATGTCTGAACTGGGGTTGCAGAGTGGGCTAAAGAACGGTGATGGATTAAACCCAGATCTGTTGACTGGGTGTGAGTGTTTGATTGGTTCAGATGCTCCGTCCATCACCACCCCCTTTTGTACCACTTTGTTCGCCATAAGTTGGCACGGTATGCTCAGACGTGAGTCCCTTGCTCACTTTGCCACTGGATTCAAGCCGGCTGTAATGCCAGAAACTGGTCCTCGGAAGCTTGTCTCCGGTCCAGGGAAGGCATGGCTTGGCAGTTTGGGCTGGACTGTTCCCATGAGGCACAGGGTCAGACTGATTTGCATATGGCCATGTCTGAACTGGGGTGGAAGAGTGGGCTAAAGAACGGTGATGGATTAAACCCAGATCTGTTGACTGGGTGTGAGTGTTTGATTGGTTCAGCTGCTCCGTCCATCACCACCCCCTTTTATACCGCTTTGTTCGCCATAGGTTGGCAGGGTATGCTCAGACGTGAGTCCCTTGCTCACTTTGCCACTGAATTCAAGCAAGTCGGACTGAAGACGGCTGTAATGCCAGAAACCGGTCCTCGGAAGCTTGTTTCCGGTCCAGGGAAGGCATGGCTTGGCAGTTTGGGCTGGACTGTTCCCATGAGGCACAGGGTCAGACTGATTTGCATATGGCCATGTCTGAACTGGGGTGGCAGAGTGGGCTAAAGAACGGTGATGGATTAAACCCAGATCTGTTGACTGGGTGTGAGTGTTTGATTGGCTCAGATGCTCCGTCCATCACCACCCCCTTTTGTACCACGTTACTAACATTGGCAGCATGGCAGGGGCAATATGTGGTGCAAGCTGCAGTGGCCTACAGACAAGAGACCTGGCACTTATATGTTTTTTACAAATTAAGCACAGTTTAACAGTTCCAGCCAGGGTCGGTGTTTCTCTTTTTTTCCGTGCACTAGGGCCCATGACGCATGACACACTGTCTATGCCACTGGACAGTTTACTGCTCAAGGCTTGAGTATTCATTGGACAAGTTACAGCATCTAGGTTTGGTTAATGTTTATTATTATTATGTTATTGGTCACTAAACTACACGTTAGTGTTTTTCCATATTTATTGTTACTCTTGGGTGCTGTTATAGTAAATTCAATGTTGGATGGATAATAGGAGAATCCGGTCTTGCCATACAAAGCAACTATTTGATCACTCAACACTCGTTATTCGGGCGATATGTATTCAAATGAAGTAAATACTGATGTAAGTAGCACACAGAAGTCACAGATAAAACGTTTTGAACTCAAGTGAGTATGCTTTGGCTAGAATAGAATAGAGACGGAAGCATGTAATACTATTAGACGTAGTAAATAAAGCATTCGATAGCTTTCTAGAGCTATACAGTGCAATCGACTGCACATCCTCTGTCCATATTAGAAAAACTCAGAATGTTAAGTGTGCAAGTAAAATCTGACATTTAAATGTAAGTAATTGAAAGTGCAGCATGCAGCCGCATTAGGCTGATAACAACAAGCTGTTGACCCGTACATAAGCAGTGTGCTGTCAGGCTGGGATAAGACGGGCATTTACCTTCATGGAAGATCACAGGCCTCCTTTTTCATGTTGGGTGAGCTGTGACCCCCTTGAAAGCTGCTTGCCCTAGAACAAGAGTCGCTAGCTTGTAATGATATAGAAACGTTATCGTCAGACGTACAGCCTGCTCCAGCCGAGAACTCGCGCAGAGGGGACGGTGACCTGCCAAGGGACTGAGCGAGCATCTCCCTATCGCAGGTGGACGCCGTGACCGGTTCACCCACTCCAGATAAATGGCGAACAGCAGGGAAATGAAGAAATGGCTTATAAATATGTGGCACTTTCCATCCCTCGCTCTTGCTCTCTCTCTCGCTGTGTCTCTCTCACAATTTCTCTCTCTCTCTCTCTCTTCAGCCAACGTAAAGCTCTCTTTCTGAAACCATCACTCATTATGTACAGTTTAGCATTTTCAGTTATCATTTCTATTGGGCACTGCAACAGTAAAAGATACATAAAAGGGGTGCACAATGAAGGAGGGCCGATGCATGTCAAATTATCAGGATTGACAGACGTTTCACAAAGAAAAATGAAACATTTCAGTTTCATTTTTCAAGAGTAGGCAGTGGGTCCATGGGACCACTACCTGCTGTTAAAAAAACTTTTTTGCATGCATTCTCAAAGGGGGAAGCGTGCCCTAGGATCCCCTTACTGTTTGCGAATGTGTTAGCATCAAATTGAAATTGGTGTTATAAAGCTAATGTTTTGCAACCACATTGCAATCGCAGAACTTTTGCACATTCCACTGCAAGTCGCTATTTTAACAATCCCCTTCCTAATACCGACTCGTTTAATTCGTTAATAGGTTATAGAATCACAAAATAGGGTTTTGTACATTGAAAAATGCTTTTCTTTTGGTTGCAAACAGCCCGATTCTTCAAATCGAGCCATTTGCATAAGAAAAAAGGTACGTACATTTGGTTTCAGGTCCGTTAAGAAATGCTAACTGCTTTCGTACATCTGGCCCTATGTCTGTTCCATTTACATTCACTACATGTAAATGTATGGTATGTGTATATCCTGAAACCCTGGGAGGGAACTGGCCTTCTCACACTTAATTTGGACCCTCTTGATGTACAAAATGTAACAATAGAAGAAGGTGGCCGTACACTGAGAGCCCAGTGTTGTTGAACACAGCAAAACAAAGACTCATGAGTAACCTAAAAGACGTTCTGGGGTAAGGAAGGGTGAGTCCATTACTGACTGGGCCGCCGCTGGATTTAGTCCACCATACGAGGTCTCCCCGCAACAGTGCCCACCAACAGGACACCGAGGAGCCGTTATTAATTTCCCTGCAGATGTCCTCCGTAACACGGCACATGCTTTAAACCATCTGCCTGATGGTTTCTGCCCCCATGATCTCCGGTTACCGTTGGAGACCTTCGACGCCGGTCCTCCCGGCAGCACGTTCTTGAGAATTCGTGCCCTCCCAGCACCGCAATTACCCACAACCCGGTCCTGAAGATGATCCTGATTGATAGGATTGAAACGTCATCGACCCATCAGCGCAACTGATGGCGCACCTCCTTTTGTGGCTCTGCTGAAATTATTCTCAGTCTTTTATATCTAACATTGTAAATCATTGTTTAGAGCCACAAGTTTCACTGTATATACTTATGCACATCTGCACCATGCGCCATTTTTGCTGTTGACACAATTGTCACTTGCGTCGCCACTTTTTTGTGTCATGTACACATTTTGAGCACCAAGTCCAATTCGGGTTGTTTTTCGTATTTATTAACCTACAGTGCTGCTACAAATGTACCTTTGTAATTTTGATCTCAATTCTATGATGCCATGTGCACATTTCAAAATCATTACAGAGTCTCCCGTTTTCTGTTCACATAATGTTTTGTACATATATGTCTAATTGTCATTTAGAGTGATACCAGTTGAGATATTGTTACTTTGTCCTCATGTACCTACCCTAATCTCAAAGTGGTTTATGGTTCATACTCCTGTGGTTAAATACAAGGCTATTAGCTGTTGGCACTCCTCTATGTTTTGACCCCCGTTATTTTCCTCATAAGCTCAATTTCCGCCATCCTCAGCTGTTCAACCCATCTCCTAATTTTGTCCAGTACTACCATCTGGCAAAAAAATAGAAAAACAGAGAGTTTCAACACGTACACCAGCTTTAAAAGCATCCCAAACAATAATTTCAGAAGCTGTACTTCGGTTAATATTAAAAAAATCCATAATCCACTTGGCCATATGTTCACAATATGACTGATCCAACAACAGCTTTCTATTAAAAATTCCATGACCTCTGAGTTCTTGGCATGCCGCTTAGTGGCAATTCTACCACTAATGAGTTAGAGTCTGAAATAACCCTGGGAGAAATCTCAATTTTGACTGTCTCAGCCATTTGGTTAGAGATAAAAAAAAGTAGTCCAAATGGTCTAAGTTGTTATGAGGAGCAGAATGGAAAGTAACCCCTGGGTCATCTTGTCTATGTCTATACCAAGCATCGACCAGCCCGTGCTCCCTAACTAGTCCTTGAAGAGCCTTGATGATTCTAACTTTCCTTCCCTGGTATGGGAGATTTCCAATTAGATTAAAATCGCTTTCTCAATGAATATTGAAATCTCCACAAAAAATCAAAGGGTGCGGCCATAAGGCCAATTCTACACTTAGATGATTCAGAACATCCAAGTCATCTAAGTTAGATCCATAAATAAAAGTAAAAGTAAAGTCCACATTTGTAAAGCGCACAATCACCCGTAAGGGTCTCTAGACGCTGGGGGCCGTCGGGAAGATTAAGCGAGCTATTGCCCAGAGTCACATGGTGCTGGGCTAACCTGCCGCCGGAGCCGGGGATCGAACCGGGGTCCCCAGATTCCAGCGTCAGTCGCCCTGGCCGCGGCGCCACACCTCTTCCTTCAAATGGAACAGATAGAGAGAGGAACATCATTAGCTATACATTTTATAATAACCCAGCTTCCCAATCTGTCTTCCTTGACTCGCTTACAGAATCCGATACCTCGTTTTGCTACAATAGCTAGCCCTTTGGTTGTTGTACCATGTCAAGTGCAGGCTAACACATCGAGACCCAGATCCCTCAACCATCCACGTGTGCTCCAAGGTATATGAGTCTCTTGCATACGTAGCGCATCAACTTGCATGAATTGAGAGTCTTGGCCACCATGCCTCTCTTTTTCCTGTCGTTCAGGCCACATATATTTAATGAACAAATACGCATTCTACCTGTCATCCCTATAGCTAACAAACTCCATCTCAAGTCTTGCCAACCAATACCAATAGTATACCCAGTTATATCGAGCATTTAATTCTTTCTTACATAGATAAACATGCCATGTCAATATGTGAAAAGCAGCAACAGTTCCACCCACCTAGCCCCAACCCCATCCACCCCTCCACTGCCCCTCACTAACCACCCTCCACCCCACACACCCCCTTCCACCATATGAGGCATATGGACCAAGGTCCTCGGTGATGAAGAGCTGACAGTCAGCCCTCCCCTGGACCTCCCCCCCCCCAGCAGAGCAGAAAAGGTAGACAAGAACAACAACAAAAAAAGGAAAAAGCAGTCAGAAAAGAGACCCAATTCTAGCATTAAAGTAAGCATCAGCATCAGATGGACATCAAACAACCCACATGAGCCAGCAGACACATTATGTTTACCTGTCCACTTCAAATTGATTGCAAACATTCTTTTGCTAAAATTTCAGAAGAGAAAAATTGTGTCTGGCCCTTAAATATAACTTTTAATTTGGCAGGGTTAAGCAAGAAGACCTGCGCCCCCTCTTCCTGAAATATTGGGGTCAATTGCCACAGCTGCCACCTTTTCTCCACAGTTGCCTGACAAAAATAGGGTCTCACAAAAAATTCACAGCCCTTTCCCTCCCTTTTCCTATCTAGTCTGGCCAGATCATATATTACTTCTCGAGCCAGAAAGTTGTTAAGACAGAGCAGGATAGCCCTAGGCCTATCAATTGATTGCCCTGTTTTTTTTACATTCATTAAAAGGAAATCTATTAGCTCTTTGTAATTCAACTTTACAGTCCCATTGTGTAAGTATGGGAAATGCTTAAAAAAAAAGAGTTCCACCACAAATTGCCAGACATCTGTACCCTTCGTGCCTTCTGGAACACCCAGAATCCTTAGATTGTTTCTTCTTGAACGATTCTCCAGATCAGTCAGCTTCCATATTGTGTCTTCCTTCTGAGCTTTCAGGGAATCAGTAAGAGATTTTTTTACATCTCAAGCGTCGATATTTGGGCTTCAGCCTCTACAATCCTGGCTGCAAACTCTGAGCATGTCTTTGCGACCCTACGTACTGAGTTCTGTAACTTATGACATGCACCTTGTATCCGTTAGCTCTCTGCCCAGGTTTCTTCCCGATGGGCCATTATACTCTGATAAATAGTAGAGCGTGTAATTTCATCTGGATCTCCTGAATTTAAACCAGAAGCTCCCGTGGGCACTCCTCTGACAACTGCTTCATTGCCATTCAATTTAGGAGAAAAGGAGTAGTCCCATACCAATGAGCCAGCTGGGTCGAAGGCCTTATTTACCAAGGCTTCACCTTGCTCCCTGTGTTTACGAACAGTTCCGGGGTATATGTAGAATTATCTCCTGTCTCCCCCTCTTCTAAGCGCAAGCTGCTTGTATCGCTTTCATCTTCTGCCCAATGTCTTCCGGGGCTTTCATCCCAGAGGAATTGGAGTGATCTGACATAGAGTAGAACTTATGCCCTGAGTCCCCATTCTTTGCAAGACCCATTGCTGAATGATCTTCATTTTGAGGCCCATGCAGGGGGTCCAAATCCTCTACTTCATCCCTCTCACTAGGGCTACTTCCATGCTCGACCCCGTCTTCTCCTCAAGCCCGCACGTCTCTGCCAGCCACACCACCAAACTCCTCTGGACCGACCACCGCTGCATCCACTTCACCTTCCAGAAACCCACCACACACCACCGCACCCAACAGATCGGCCGCCGCCGCTGGAGCAAAATCACCGAAGACCAACTACATGCAAACCTGGCTCTCAGCCCACCCACCGAACCCTCCAACACCGATGTCGCTTCCCACAACTTCAGACGCTGGATCGAGGACTGCACCAACACACTCGCCCTGCTGAAGTAGCCCCCCCACAGAGACACCAGCAAGAGGGCCAGCTGGTTCACAGCAGAACTCCTAGATTTCAAGCAAGCCTGCCGGAAACTAGAGAAAAAATGGCACAGTGAACAAACTCCGGACAGCCACGCAGCACACAAGGACGCCGTCCGCAACCACCACCATGTCATCAGGGCTGCCAAGAAGACCTCCTTCAAAGGCCGCCTCGACAACAACACACACGACAGCAAAGAGCTCTTCAACATCGTGAAGGAAATCTCTAACCCCAGCTCCAACACCAACAACATCCCGCCGCCGCAAGCCCTGTGCGACTACCTCGCCACCTTCTTCCAGTGCAATATAGCAGACATCCATGACAGCTTCAACACCCAGACAGCCCCAACAGACAGCAACACAACAGACCCTCCTCACACCATCAACCACGCCCCCTTACTAGCCTGGGCCAGCGTGAGCGTCAATGACACCATCAAGACCATGAGCACAATCAACTCCGGCTCACTGTCAGACCCATTCCCGCACCACGTCTTCAACAAAGCAAGCAGCTCCATCCCACCCCACCTACGCAACATCATCAATCTCTCCCTTGAGGCCGTGACCTTCCCAGAGAGCTGGAAACACGCCAAGATCAACACCCTACTCAAAAAACCCAAGGCAGACTCTAGACCTCAAGAACTTCCGACCCATCTCTCTACTCCCCTTCCCGGCCAAGGTCATCGAGAAAATCGTTAACAGACAGCTAACCCGATACCTTGAAGAGAACAGAAGCCTAGACCCTTCCCAGTCAGGGTTCCACAGCAACCACAGCACCAAGACCGCCCTCATTGCCGCCATCGACGAAATCAGAACCCTGCTAGACAATGGGGAGACTGCAGCACTCATCCTCCTAGACCTCTCCGCCGCCTTCGACACCGTCTGCCACCGCACACTACACGCATACCTCCACACCACAGGGATCTGAGACAAGGCTCTGGAATGGACCACCTCCTTCCTCTCCGGCAGAACCCAGAGCATCCACCTCCCCCCCTTCCGTTCCGAAGCCTCCAAGATCATCTGCGTCTTACCCCAAGGATCCTCCCTCAGCCCAACACTGTTCAACATTTACATGGCCCCGCTTGCTCACGTCGCCCGACAGCACGACCTCAACATAATCTCCTACGCCGACGACACTCAACTGATCCTCTCCCTCACCAAGGACCCATCACCGCCAAAGCCAACCTCCATGAAGAAATGAAGGCCGTAGCCGACTGGATGAAGAACAGCCGTCTGAAGCTGAACTCGGACAAGACGGAGGTCCTCATCCTCGGCTCCAACCCATCAGCCTGGGACAACTCCTGGTGGCCAATGGCACTGGGGGCAGCCCCAACCCCCACCGACCATGCACGCAACCTGGGAATCATCCTCGACTCAATGCTCTCAATGACCAAGCAAGTCAATGCTGTCTCCTACTGCTTCAACACCCTCCGCATGCTCCGCAAGATCTACAGATGGATCCCGACAGATACAAGAAAGACAGTCACCCAGGCCCTCGTCAGCAGCAGACTCGACTACGGAAACGCCCTCTACGCAGGAGCCCCGACCAAGCTCATCAATCGACTAAAACGCATCCAAAACGCCTCGGCACAATTGATCCTCGATGTACCACGACACGCCCACATCACCCCCAACCGGAGAAACCTGCACTGGCTCCCCGTCAACAGAGGATATCCTTCAAGCTCCTCATCCACGCACACAAGGCACTCCACAAGACCGGCCCAGCCTACCTCAACAGACGGCTCTCCTACACCCCAACTGCCAGCTACGCTCCGCCGACCTCTCTCTCGCCACCATCCCATGCATCCGATGAACAACCACCGGCGGGAGATCCTTCTCCCACCTCGCCGCCAAATGTATGTATTGCGACTTATATAGCGCACGTATCACCCGAAGGCATCAAGGCGCTTGCCTTGGGAACCCGTCCTGGCTTTTTCCCTGTGAAATAACCCCTACTGGGTATCCCCAGGGTGAAAGCCAGGCATCCCGCAGCGGGTGGGCCACCGTAGTGGAGATTAAGCAACTATTGCCCAGAGTTGCAGCGTGGGACCCCATGATTAGAATAGGCACCGAGGCGAGAATTATCGAGTCCGTGGACATTTTGGGCTCAGGACCCTGCCGCGTCGGGAATTGAACCCTGGTCCCGGGCCAGACCTCTGCATCAGGGTCTGCCGCTCTAATCAGTGAGCCACACTCCTCCCCCGCCAAGACATGGAACACCCTCCCACTGAGCCTACGACAGACCCAAGACCTGCTGACTTTCAGGAGGACACTAAAGACCTGGCTGTTCTATCAGTAGCGGCCCCCACCTCCCCCCAGCGCCTTGAGACCCTCACGGGTATGTAGTGTGCTCAACAAATGACTGATTGATTGATTGATTGATGCTTCTGGTCTGTCATACTTTTTCCAGGCCAATATTTTGGGAGATTCCAGTCTCCATAGTGTTTAATTTTTGCTGATTTATAGGCATATACCCCATCTAGCACATGGCGCTGCAGCATTATTCAAAATATTCGAGTTTCCCTCAGAACCGATGAAACCAACAGATTCCCTTGAATCTTCCGGTATCACCCCCTTTCCAGTACTCTCCTCAATCAACCCACTCCTATTAGGAAGAGAGGTAGATGCAGTACCTTGAGTGAGTGCTTCTTGCGGCAACGCAGAAATCTTTCCTGCAGCATTGCCTTCAGTTGCCATTTCTGCCGTATTTTTAACTCTTCCCGCTTGAACTTTGAAGAGAGCAGGGACCGTCTGACGATCGTGAGTAGGGACACCTTCTTTCCCCACTGGCTCGCTAGATCCTAGAGACAGCCCACCAGCCAGCCGGCGTACTCCAGCATCACTGCCATTCATGCCAGTAGGAGCCTTTGCGGAACTTCCAGAACCAGCGAGCAGACCCTGGGTCCTAGTACCTGTAGCAGTTGTCTTTGGAGGCATTGGAAAGATTGAGCGGGTGAGAGCGGCTGTGATCACTGTAGAGAAGAAAGGACCCGCGTGGACCAGCCTAGAGGATGCAGGCAGCTCCCATCGCCATAACCAAAATTGCCAAATCATGCCCGACGCTGATACAATTATTTCCCTACTGCTTTGCATGGAGACCAGGTAGGAAGAGGGGGAGAAATAAGACAGGAGAGAACACAGCCACCATCTTGCCTCCGAGGCCGAGTTGTAGTGATGTGGCTGCTACTTTGTCGGGAATCTCTTGCATCTGCAGATGAGTATGGGAGAGTAGGGCCAGGTTGTCTGTAAAGTCAAGGTTGTTGATCTGTGTCCAAGGTGTCCACTTGATACCATTTCTTTTCCTTGCTGTGGGTGTCTTTATGATCCAGTCTTTGGCCAGCAGGAAGAGAAAAGGCAAGAGCAAACCACCGTGGTGGGCTCTGGTAGTCACTTTAAAGGCTTCCATGAGTGGGTCTACACGGACTGTCTGGAAGCTCATTCCTTCATAAGAGTGCCTGACGATTCTTACAAGTTTATCTGGCACACCGTAGTTGCAGAGGAGTTTTCAAAGGGTCTCCCTGTCCACGCTGTTGAATGCCTTCTCATAGTCAATGAAGTTGACATAGAGGGGGGAGTTCCATCCCATCGACTGCTCAATGTTGATGCACAGTGCTGCAATCTGGTCTGAGCAGGATCCCTATTCCATCGACTGCTCAATGGTGATGCGCAGTGCTGCAATCTGGTCTGTGCAGGATCTATCTTTGAGGAAGCCAGCTTGCTGGATTCATAACTGAGCATCAACTTGTTCCTTCATTCTGTTCAGAATG
This sequence comes from Lissotriton helveticus, assembly GCF_964261635.1. Lineage (NCBI taxonomy): Eukaryota > Metazoa > Chordata > Amphibia > Caudata > Salamandridae > Lissotriton > Lissotriton helveticus. Next base: position 253,758,432 of record NC_136061.1, read on the forward strand.
ACTCTGTTTACATTTTTGCCTGGGGTTGATAAAAGTGTTATCCTCTGCAGTTTGCGCAATTACTCAGGTCACCTTTCTTGGAGATCTTGATCAGATATCACTCTTTCCAGTTTGATTGCACCCTTTCCTCTTCCCAGATCCTTCTACATATGGTGTACAGCATGTCCATTGAGGTGTCAGTCTGTGTTCAGTGTCTCTGAAGGAATTTTGTCAGGTCCTGCTGCCTTCCCATTTCTCAAATGTTTGCTGGCTTGCTATATCTCTTATTTGGTTGGTCTGCTATTGGCGATTGGCAAGTCCTTGTCAACAGGCTGTATATCTGGTGGAGACTGCAGCATAGGTTGGTTCAGCAGTTCTTCAAAGCGCTCCACCCATCTCAGCCCTGTCCGGTCCTAAACCCAGCAGCCAAAGGAGGAGGGTTATGTGTGGTGCTAGCTACCCCACCATATAAAAAAAAATCCAATTACAGAAATGTCAACCAAAAGAGATCTCGGCCTTGAGGAGAGAGGAATATCTTTCACGGAGAGCTGTGATGCCTTGTAGTGAAAGCCAGAGATCACTGGAAGCCAAAAGCCAATACACTTACTTTCAACTAAGACCATATTCATTGGGACTTAGTCTGTGAGAACCATGTATGAGACAGGCAAGACAGCCCAAGTGGCAGCAGAGGTGTACAAATACAACCTTGCCCTGTTTGGCATCAGTGAGGCCAGATTAGCATAAAAGGACAGAAAAGGAGGAATGTTGCTGTATTCTGGACGCATGAAAGAAAACTACCCACATGCTCAAGGAGTAGCACTGATGCTAATGCCAACAGCCAATAGAGCTCTGATTGTATGGAAAGGCCAAGGTCCAAGAATCTTCACAGCAACCTCACACAGAAAGAAAAAGGGGATCAAAAGGAATGTTATCCAGTGCTATGAACCCACAAATGGCAGCAAAGAAGAGGAAAAAGAATAGTTTTGCAACAGGCTCCAGTCCATCCTGTAGAAATGCCTTAAGAGAGACATCACCTTTGCCGACAGGCAAACTCAATGCCAAGATTGTAAGCAAAAACACTGGGTATGAATAAGTCATGGGCAACCATGGCCCTGGCGACATAAACGAGAATGGTGAAAGGTTCTCAGATCTCTGTGGCTTGCACAGTCTGGTGATAGGCAATGTGGGCGTCATTAGACCGTTCAACAGAGAATCAGAGAAATCATGTTTGCAATCCCTACAGGATGTGAGAGTGATGAGAGGAGCGGACGTGGAATTAGACCATCACCTTATTGTGGCCAAGCTAAAGCTGAAGAATGGATGGAACCGACAAAACAACACCAGCGATTACCACCCTCCTCAAAGATGCACAGAAATGGAGTGAATACTTAGTCACCCTCAGTAACAAGTTTCAAGTCCTGCAACAACTAGATGACAACAGAGACCCAGTAGAAAGCCAGTGGGAGATGATCAAAGAAACACCAGCATAAATAATGGATCTCCATTGAGACTCTTTGCAAAATCCAAGTGAGAAAGAAAAGAAAGCTGCAGTCAGTCAACACCAGCCAAACAAGAGCAGAAAATGCAAAAGCTCAAGCCAAATACACCAATACCTACAAGGAAGCAAAGAGAAGCTTAAGACCAGACAAGCAAAGATTCATCAATGGGCTTGCCACAGAAGCCCAGGAAGCAGTAAGTCATGGAAACTTGAACACACACTACAACATAACAAGGGAACTCTCTAGCAGATAAAGAAAGCCAGAAAGACCTGCTAAAGACAAAGTTGTGAAGACAATCATGGGTTGCCTGCACCTATTTTGAAGAAACATAGGACAAATTACTATATTTGCATTGAAGAAATATACTACAACTATTGTATTGAGATGATTATATTTTCTTTCTGTAATTTCATCAATTAGTTGATTTTTTATGGTTAGAAGTGCATATAGTAGTATGAGAGGATTGTATTATAAATACTACATTGAGATAATGGCATTGTTTTATCTATAAGCTCATCATTATTGTGACTGATTTATTGCATATAAGAAATGATTCATATGAAATTAATAAATTGTGGAATTTTGGGCTCAAACGCAATTGTATTATGCATTTGTTATAGAATTTGGCTTTTGGGGTTTTCCCATATATATATATATTTTTTGTAGTGCAGATATTAGCCTGGTCAGCGCCATGTACTTGAGCCAAAGTTTGTTATATACCTCCTCCGTGTTTACACAGGTCTAGACCCCCTCTTCGCCCTTAACTCCTCCTCATAGCATAGCCACATCATGTCACTATGATGTCCATACATTTGAACAATGCTGCACTGTATGGGATGTTTTTTGCACCATATGCTGGTGTAAATGGTGAGCGTTGCCGTCCATGTGTTGAGATAGGTGGGAACCCAGTATCTTCTCGTCAACTATCTCTTCCTTCTTTGATCCTTCCTTACTACAGGTCTCTCTATGCAACAGTTTCAATACGCCTCGGAGTCTGCACAGGTCTGGATCTGCCCTGAATGCTGCTGCTGCCTGGCTGGAGATTGTTGGGGCCCAGTGGTCACCCTTGAGGTGCAGCGGTTGCAATTGAGCCATCACCAGCCTGCCTGGCTTCAAGGAAGGGATCCGGCTCACCGTGGCACTGCATAGCAGATTTTTTGTCATCCCACCTGACTCCTCCTAAGACCCAACCTCAGTGTCATTGGCCCACTTGTTGCCGGGGAGATGAGGGGCACTGTGGGTCACATGACTGCTGATCCTGTGGGAGTGGTCTAGCAGGAACTGTTCCACCTGGTTGTAGGTGGAGGGTGAGTCCGTTTCTAATGGGCCGTTTCGCTTGGAAGCAGTTGCTGAGAGGTTCAGGTGCCAGGGCTTGTGCAGATCTGTTGTGCGTTGGCTGGCTAGCTGACTGTGGTTTATTCAGTGGGTGTCTGTATGGGGCACTCCCCCCCTGACTATACCGGCTGCTCATTTTTGCACAAGCACTGTCAGGGCTGCCAGTGAGCTGAGTGTGCTGCCGGTTCGGCTGTCGGGGAGTTGTATGTCCCAGGGCATATGGTTGGCAGGACATCTTTCGCTGTTTGCGTCAAGCTTTCATGTGGTTGATGTCAGCGCTGCATGATGCATGAAGTCTGATACTTGGCTTGTTGGGTATCTCTTGTTACCATTTCACAAGTGGTTTGGTCTTGCTAGGTATTGGCCAATCTCCATTTTAGGGTTCTCCCTCTCCAGCCGTGACATGAAGACTTCTTCTCCAAGATGGCGCCCGTTTTTCAGATTGAGTGAAACAGACATAGGACTGTCGGTCTAGCCCATGTATAGAAAGGAAAAAAGGACTCTGCGCAACTTGACACTGCATTAATATTAAAAGAATGGTAGGAGTAGTCACTGTGGTCCTTCTAAGGAGCAGCCATATTGTATTAGTGCTTCTTCGCTGCCCATCATAGATCTGACAGTTTCACTGATCCTGTCTGTCTGATGCTTTGTAACACTAGTAGGTCCCTTGCCAACATGCCTGCTCTTGGATTAAATAGTACTCACTATTTGAAACAGTTTGTCAGTTACATCTAGACAAAGTAAACTTGACTAGCTGAGCAACAAATATATTTCCACACAAATAATTGTCCCATATTAATCCTTCCACTTCTCTACTTCTCTACTTAGAAATCTGCGCATACCACACAATTGCTTCCTCTTCCCCATGGCTCCAAAGATCACCCACCCCAATGATTGCCTGCTGTCACAGGTGGGTCATAATACATTTAAGATTGTTTAGCCCCTAACCTATCGAAAAACGCTGCTAAGAACTTTAAACATAATCTACTCAAACAACACCCCAAAACACTTGTCGCTGATGCCTACTATTGCACCTCAAAAGGCATTGTGGTTAATGACCTAATCTTCTTGACTAACAGAAGAGCCCAATGGAAAAGAGTCCTACCTACCATGTTCCACTCAAAACCAATGAGGAAAACGCAGAACAGTTTTAGAATGACCATAATACCCTTCCCAGACTTCAATGCTGATCTCGCAGTTTCCATATACAACAATGGTAATATCCTTATACAAGCATCAGACCAAAATCTTGAACAGTTTGGCAAAATCTTAATGAAGATTAAAAATACTTGGGGGCGCTAGAGGGCGCACTTGCTGAATGGCCGCACCTACGTGAGGCTCCAGCTGCCTGGCGTGATTATCCTGCATTTCTCCTGTTCCCCTGCACGCACCTGCCCGAAAATCCCCACGGAGGGGCGGCGGGCCACTCTCCACAATCGGTGCAAGTTTGGAGCCGATATTCCATTGTGTCCCGGAGTTACGAGCTGCGGACCCCCCGGCTGCGTGAGCCTTGCTGAGACGGAGCCTGCAGCCGGCGCCTGGACGTGCGTGAGCCCGGGGATCCCCACGAGGCAGGTAGGCCTCTGGCACTGAGTGGGCAACGCGACCGGCTGTGGCGCTGGGACTGCCGGCGAGCGTAAAGCGGTGAGGTGCCTGTGAAGCACACTGAGTACTGAGCGGGAGGGGAGACGGTGTAAGCCTCCCGCGAGTATCACGCTCCTAGGCGCTCCATTATTGACATTCTGGGCACATTGTTTTGGCGCAATTTTGGACCGGCTACACGCGCCAGCGGGGGGTCGGCGCGGCCGAAGGACTGCTTTCCCGCCTCATTCACGGCCTTGGGGACTGCCTGTGCTTGTTCCCTGGTGAGCGGCCGACTCTATTGCGGTGCCTGCCTCCTCCCTTCTAGGCGCTACGCCTCTAGATGTGCTTTCCGCGCTGGAGCGCTGGTGAAGTCTCTCATCCTGACCTGCACTTCTGGGCGCTCTGAACAGCCCCGCTGGGAATCACTGTGCAGCCCTGCATTGACTGGCGCCCTGGCTGCGGGTGACAAACTGCTGTGCCACATAGGGTACGAGAGCTGTCTCTCTTTCCGCCTCACCTCCGGCGGCGGTACGCACAGCGCATATTCACACTGCTAACACACTTTGCTGGCAACATGGGCAAGCCTGATAGTCGCCAACCCAAGCTGCAGTTTGACAGCGCGGCGCAGAAGAAGACGACGCGGCACACAGGGGACACGGCGCCACCTAGAAGCCCGATTGCGGTGGCCTCGACGTCGGCCCCACTGACCCCGGATATGGCCACCATACTGCAAGAGATGCGCCAGGGCTTCGCGACGGTGGTCGACAAGGTAGACCGGCTGACATCTAGGATGGATGGCATAGCCCAAAAGATAGACGTGCATGAAGAACGTATAAATGAGGCGGAGCGCAGGATCTCGGCTGCTGATGACGCGACTGCGGCGCATGACACTCGCCTGGCTAGGATGGACAATGTACTGAGGGTGATTGCCGCCAAGAACGAGGAGTTGGAGGCGAGGAGCCGGCGGAACAACGTCCGCGTCACGGGCATTCCCGAATCGACCAACACTGGGAAAATGGAGCTCTACATCGAGAAACTGCTAACAGCGACAGTGGGGGAGGACGCGCTCTCGAGTCAATTTATTGTGGAACGTGCACATCGTTCTCTTGGTCCTCAACCCAAGCCCGGAGCCCCACCGAGGCCCATCATAGCACGCCTACTCAACTACCGGGATCGAGATGCGGCACTCAGAGCCGCCAGAGCGAACCAGAACCTAACATATGATGGCGTGCCCTTCTCCATTTATCCAGACTTTACCCCGGTAGTCCAGGAACAGCGACGGAAGTTTCTTGCCGTCAAACGGAAACTGCGGGACTTGAACATTGACTATGCTCTCCTGTACCCAGCCAAGCTGCGTGTTACACACCAGGGTACGCAACACTTCTTTCTCAACCCACAACAGGTTGAGGACTACCATAAGACTCTGCCCAAACGGCCCAGGAGATCTGAGGACGCTGCGGACTTGAATGCTTCTGACATTGAGTAGGCCGCAACTGGCTCTCTGCAGCTACGCTTCTTGCATCTCACTGATTTGCCTTCACTTCCCTCCCGACGGACTCATTCAACGTGGTGGTGGCTGCGGCCGCCTATGGGGTGCCGCGGGCGAGTGTTGGACTGCAGGTGGTAATGTATGCCAGGCCCCCACCCCCTTCTTCCCTCTCTGCCCTGGATGGCGACTCCAAGGGTGGACTTGTGCGGAGTGGGATAGCTGGGGGTGGCGGTACGTGCACCTCTGATGACCTCTACTGGGTGTTCCCCAATGACCTTTACTTGGATTCATGTTTATTGGATAGTTTTGACTATTTTCTGTGTTTTTGGGTGGGGGGCGGGACTAGGGTGCTGGCTGGTTGGGGTGGCTTCAGTGGGCGGGGGGTGGTGGGTTACTTCTTGGAGGTGTCGACCTTGCAATAGGCGAGCTGCGGCATCTGTTCGAATAACTGGTGACATTAGCATTGTATGGTTCTGTATTGAGGAATGTTTGCCCTTTTTCCGGCTGCGGCTGGCTGTTGAGGCTGTTGGGGAGGGGAAGGGGTGGGGAACATGTCGGGATGGTTGTTGGGTTTTTGGTTTTAACATGTGCATGCGATGTTCTGTGCTCTATTGTCTGCCCTATGGGGGGCTTCTTAGACATGACTGGGGGATGTGGGGTGGGGATGGGTGGTTTGTGCGTTATTTGTGGCTGGGGGGTGGCACGATCGACAAAGGCGTTTCGGCGCTGCGCCATTCTGCTATCTTGTGGGGTGTCGTTGACCTGGGCCGATTGGCTAATGGCATATTGTTTGCTGAACATTGTTTAGCTGTTTCCACTCTCTGCTGTTGCTACAGTTCATTTACCCTCCTACATGGCTGAAACACGCCTAAATGTTGTCACTTGGAATGTGCGAGGGCTGGGAGACCATAGGAAGAGGAGGCACATCTTGAGGTACCTAGATCGCCATAACATCCACATTGCTTTCCTCCAGGAAACACACTTTGCGCCCAACAAAACATGCGCATTTGGGAATAGGTGGGCCTCTCATTCGATATTCGCCAATTACTCCTCGTATGCAAGAGGTACGGCCATTCTAGTTAAGAGGTCCACACCATTTCAGCTAGTGGGCTCTAGGGCTGATCCACAGGGGAGGTATTGTTTGTTATGGGGCAGGCTAGGGCATATGTCAGTGACATTAGCATGTTGTTATGGGCCCAATTCAGATGACCCGCACTTCTTCACATCCTTATGGGCTGCGATAGTTGAGACAGGGCCACAGCACCTCATGTGGGGAGGAGATTTTAACGTGACACTGCGCCCCCCTTTGGACAGGTCGCACCCTGCCCCACACCATTATACTAATGGGCGAGAAGTCCTTAGTGCGACCATTGCCGATAACAATCTCGTTGATGCCTGGCGCTCACATTGTGGGACGAGACAGGAGGGTACACACTTTACGGCACAGGCCAAGTCGTGGGCGCGGCTTGACTACTTCCTCCTCACCTCACAACTGTACACGGCGCTTACACACGCGTCACACCTCCCTAGGACATATTCCGACCACTCCCCTGTTCTTATTACACTGACCGGCTCTGAGCTAGGCCCCCCAGTGACGGCGTGGCGTATGCAACCCTCTATGCTACTGGACTCGGTGTTCCAGGATGAGCTCCGAGAGGAATGTCTGGATTTCTTTAAAAGAAATAGGGACTCTGTCCAGGACGTTGAGACCATATGGGACGCCTTTAAGGCCACGCTCCGGGGCTTATGTATTTCAAAAGGATCGGGGGTACTCAAGAGTATACTGGCTAAATTGCGCTCCATAGAAGATGACCTGCGTAGTGCTGAGAGCCGCCTTAGGGCTAATCCTGACAGTGCAACCCTTGCAACCATTCGTGTGAAATTAACGGAGTTCTCCGAGGAGGCTGCTCGTGAGGTGAAGTTTAGGAACAAGTACTGGGTGGCCAGGCGATATGGGGAGGGCGAGAGACCTGGGAAAGCTCTGGCGGCGACGGTCAAACTGATGCGATCGCCGACGGTCATACTGGAACTGGAAACGGCTGAGGGATTGGTTCTCAGGGACACTACCCAAATCCTGAATGAATTTGTGCAGCATTACGGTACGCTGTACACCTCTAACGGGACTGGAGGGCTCACACTAGACGACTATCTGACTGATGTCTCTTTAGGGTGGTTGAGCGATGCACAGCGAGAGTTCTTGAGCGCCCCCTTTGAGCTGGATGAGGTCAGAGAGGCTATCATGGGCATGAAATCGGGTAAGGCCACTGGATTAGATGGTATACCCATTGAGTTCTACAAAACGTTCATTGACTTCATGGCGCCGGTACTGCGGGAGGTCTATGAGGATGCGCTGGAGGTGGGCCATCTACCGGCCTCCATGAGAATTGCCCTTATTACGTCACTGCTTAAGCCTGGGAAGCCAGCCTCGAGCTGCGATTCCTACCGACCGTTGTCCCTCCTAAATTGTGACGTTAAAATTCTCGCGAAACTGATTGCAACGCGCATCAGCCTCCTACTGCCGACTCTGATACTACCCGATCAGGCCGGATTTGTGCCTGGAAGGGCGACGTTACACAATCTCCGCACTTTTTTTTCGGTGTATGATTCCATTCATGAAGACCTCCCGATGGCGGCTATTTTTTTGGACGCCACCAAGGCGTTCGATTCGCTCGAATGGAATTATGTGTTCAGTGTTCTTGAGCGAATGGGATTCCCTCCTGTGTTTATCTCCTGGATTAGATTACTGTATACCAGGCCGGAGGCCAGAGTCCTCATTAATGGGAAATTGTCGTCAGCCTTCCCGATCTCCAGAGGGACGAGGCAGGGCTGCCCCCTGTCCCCCCTCCTTTTTGCCATAGCCACTGAACTACTAGCTGCCAAACTGAGACAGCGGCATCGGGAAAGTGCACTGCGTTGTTTTCAGAGACAGTTACTCGTCTCTATGTATGCGGACGACATTACCCTTTATGTTCGCCACCCTAGCGATAACCTGCACCCCATACTTAGGGAGTTCATACGATTTGGTGCCCTTTCTGGCATCCAGATTAACTGGAAGAAGTCATGTATCTTCCCCCTTACTGCCTCGACGAGTCCGTTTCAGCTGGAGTTCCCTCTTGCTTGGTGTTCGGGAGATTTCAAATACTTAGGCATACATGTGGAAAGAGGCAGAGAGGAGCTGATACGTGCCAATTATGGCACTGTAATGGACAAGATGCGTGACAGTATATCTAGAGGGATCACACTCCCCCTCTCCATGGCGGGTCGTGCCTCATTGGTTAAAATGGTTCTACTCCCTCAGCTGTTGTACCTCTTCATGAACATTCCGTTTCACCCCGGATCCCATTTCTTTCGGTTACTGCGTTCGGAAATGCTCCGCCTAGTGTGGGGTGGCAAGACACCCAGGCTCAAGTGGGATATTCTAGTCAGACCATTCTCCCAGGGGGGTTTCGGGATACCTGACTTTGAGCTTTATTACCGAGCTGCTCAGGCCCATTATGCATACTTCTGGATACGCCAGCAGAGGTATATGCCGCAATTAGCGGCCGAACACTGGTTGGCCCATCCGATCCCCATTGAAGGTGCCCTCTACTCCCGGGTTGAGGGTAGGGATAAGACTCCTTCCACGGTGTCCAGCACGGTGACGGCGTGGCACTCCATTGGTGCTATGCTTGACCTGGACTTTCTTTATGCCCCACGGCTGCCGCTAGCCTATCACCCGAACCTGCCGCTCCTGCAAGAGGCTGGCTTTCAAAAACTGCTTGGGAAACTAAACGTCAGTACATGGGGGGACCTGTATCTGGACGGTGTCTTCCGGACTGGAGATCAGTTTTACGGGAGCATACAACCCACACCTCTTGACGTGTTTTACTATGTCAGACTCAGACACGGGTTACAAGCCATAACGCCTGACTTCCCTTGCGAGCCCTCAGTACTTCCTCCCCTGCAAAACATGTTGCTTCTTGATAACCCTATTAAGCTGGTGTCCACACTGTATAAATCTGTTAGGACTAACATCACCTATAATGATCTGCCCGCTAGGCGTAAATGGGAACAGGACCTGGCCTTCGCTCTCACAGACACCCAATGGGATTTTTGCCTGCAACAGACCGAGCGCATCTCCTCTAACAGCCGTTATAGGATACTTCATTATAAATTCCTACACAGGCTATATTACACTCCAGCGCGCCTCCACAGGTTCCAGCTTAGGCCTACTGATACATGTGACAGGTGTGGGGCTCCAGGGGCGGATTTCCTTCACCTTGCCTGGGGGTGTGCTGAAGTGAACTTATACTGGACTCAAGTGTTTACGGCACTATCCAAAATGATACACATGACGGTTGCTCCATCCCCGTTGGTGGCCCTTCTGGGGTATGTTGCGCCTCTCCAGGCGGCTCACCGTAAATATGTGGCGCTGGCTATGCTTCTGGCCAAACGCAGGGTGGCCTGTAGATGGGGGAGAGGAAGGGCGCCAAAATTTAAGGACTGGATGAGTGACATGCTGTACTGCCAGGAGCAGTTAAGTACATATTCTGAGCTACTGCCGCCCACTTCTAGGCCTACTGACATCTGGGCCCCGTTACAATGCTATTTGGTAACTAACCCGCTAGAGGGTGATGGCACTTGAGGTTGAGTTATTGAGATATTGAGCGGTTGTTGTTTCTTGATCTCACATTGACACTCCTGGTCTGATGTATCTGGCATGATATGTGCGCTGCTTGTTGCTCCTGCCCCCCCCCCACCCCGCCCCTTCTTTGTGCTCCCTGGTCACCCCGTTTCAATCAGAACGTCCTCCCCCAAGTCTCGCGCGGCCTACTACCTCTGATACTGTGGCCCGCCTCGCACTTGGCTTGTAGTTGTGTAGCTATGCTGCCCACGTACCCCTCAGGATTTGTTGTGCCCCCCCCCCCTCATGCTTGGGTTCGGATGGACATTGCACATGTTACTGTTCATGTTTAGTTTAAGGTATAACTTGTAAAAATGCAAGACTCATAGATTTCGCTGTACTGACGCTGCATTTGCCACTCTGATTATGCTGGGGCCTGGAATGTTGTCACATTCATGCATATCTGCTATGATTTATATTTCTGTATGCATTGATGGCGGCCGGCCTCCGGGTTGTTGGTGAGACGCTGTGTACTCCTGGAAATGCTAAATAAATGTTTTGCACTTAAAAAAAAAAAAAAAAAAAGATTAAAAATACTTTGGCTAACACTGTACCATCCACCCTGACTTATCAGATTCTCTCCTCCACGCTGAAACCCCTCGCTTCATCTACCACCTCTACCTCCTTCTCCATCTCTTCCTCAACTACTCGGACTTAGCATGACCAGTCCCCTTGCACTAATGATGAAACCATTGCAGACGGACCAAGTTCTTGGATCACAATAAAAAACTGCCCTAGTTCCTATGTAGAGGACTTGCCTTCGCTTGCTACTCACATGCCATTGATACTTAAGGCTCACCCCCCCTAAAACGTTCAGCAACAACGTGGGGATCTTGAGGTCTACTAACTACCTCTTCCTCACCTTTGCCCCAATGGGCACCCAACTCATCTACTGTGCTCACCAACCCTTGGGTTTCAACTGCCCCTCAGGAAAAGAGACCTATCAATGACTGCCCTATTACTAAAGGAGGGGACTTGCCTTCTCCTGTTACTCACATGTCATTGATATGCAGTGCTCACCCCCTAAAACACTCAACAGCAACACTGTGGAGAACTTTAGGTCTACTAACTACTCTTCTGCGACATCACCCTCGCCCCAAGGAGCAACCCACTCACTAACTGGGCTCCCCAACCCCCGGGTTTCCACTGCCCAACAGCAAAAGAGGCCCATCAATGAAAGTAATTTAGCACTTCTTCTTTCCCCTCTACAGCTCCCCGCCTCCAGGACACCAACCTCAAGCCACCAACTGCCCATCACCTCCCCGTCTACTTACCTCCTTACCTACCATTGCTCACTCCTTTGAGAGGTCTCAATTACTATCTACCCTCAGACCAGCCACTCACACATTAAACCCTCCCTTATTGAGGATAAGCTGATAGACCTCAAGCATGATCTTTAACTAGTTAAAGATGCTCTTCAGAACCTATTACACTTCTCTATTGTTGCAGGGATTCTGCTCATACACAGAACTGTGCACAAAGACCCAGGACATCAGTGAATTGTGGTGGACCAAAAAACTCACCTCAGTACCGAGAACCCCTAACCGACTAGCATCAGTGTCACATTAGCTCTTCATCTTATAGCAAAGGTACTAATGATTAGACAACCCAGAACATGCTCTCAGGAATGGTGGGAATCAAGAACACTCTTGCATTTGTTATTCTCATACCAGTCCACAACATGGGTAAAAAGAGACACAAGGAAGTTTAAAATGTTTATTTTAACGGCGTTGTTAGAACTGGGGGTCTCTAGTTGGCAGAGGTAGGTACCACTGTCCACATAGGAACCCTTGCTTCTAGTCAGAGTAAGAAGGATACACTCTTTAGAGAACCCCTGCTCACCCCCTTGGTAGCTTGGCACGAGCAGTAAGGCTTTTCAAAGGCAATATGTAAAGTATTTGTACCAACACTCACAGTAACACAGTGAAAACACCACACACTGACTCCACAGTCAATCTAAATTATACAAGACCAAAACGACAAAAATCCAACATACACAGTTCAAGAATATGGTTTCAAAAGTGTTCTTAAAGTTGCATTAAAATAATTCACAGGTGCGTCACGTTTTAGCCAACAGTACCTTTAGATGTGACAAAAGTTCCCAGTGAAAGCTGTAGCATTGAAAAGCAAGCGATTTGTCACTCCAGAGACCCTGGCGAGGCAATGCGACAACCCCACTGGCCGCAGCGAGCGTGATGCGATGACTCCAGTCTGTATGGGGAGGTATGCGATATCTTGCGTGGATTCTGGTGCACAGGTTTCTGTGGAAGCGGCTCGCAAAAGGTACGATGCGACAATCTTCGGGGCGGCGACAATCTCCGGTGCGACGACGATGCGCAGCTCAGCAGCCATCTTCTCCTCTCGCGGCCCCTCGATGGCTCTGTGACGACTCTCGCAGCAACGTGATGCGGTCCGCAAGCAAGCGGTGCGACGATCTTACCCAGTGATGACAGGCTCTGCGACGATACGCGCAGTGATGATAATCTTCCCGCACCGGACTAGTGCGTTCCGCAAGCGAAGGATGCAAAGACTCTGGCAGTGGCAACAGACGCTGCGACGATCTCGGCCTTCGCGGCAGCGGGAATTTCCTCGCACTGACGGGGATGCGCTCCGCAAGCGAGCGATACGTGAAAACTTGCAAAAAGTTCTTAAAATCTTGGTTTCCAGCTTCCCAACACAGGTATATTTTCCAGAGGTACCACAACTGGCCCAAGCACTCTAGGAAGGCCAGAACTCTCCCAGTAGAGTTCAGGGAAGCTGGGGGTGAAGTCCTTTTGTTCCTGGGACTTCTTAACAAGGAGCCAGCACTTCTTCAGGCCCTTGGAGGGTCTTTCAAGCAAGGGAACACCGCACAAAGCAAAGTCCTTCCCCTCTCCTTGGCAGCAAAGCAACTGCAGGTCAGTCCAGCAAAGCAACAGCAGGACAGTCTTCCTTCTTCAGTCTTCCAGCTTTCTCATTGGCAGAGGTTCCTTCTTGATTCCAGGATGATCTAATTTTCTGTAGTCATGGGTCCTGTACTTATACCCCTAATAGTATTTATTCCCTTTGTGCAGGAGGGCTCTGAGCCCAGCCCAAACCAGTTCTGGAGCACTCTGTTTACATGACTCCTTCTTTCCTTTCACAGTGCAGAGCAGAAACATCATAGGCACCACAGGGGGTGGAGCCAGCACTTTGGGGGGCAGGCACAGTCCTATTCAGGTCCCAGGTGCAACTCCTCCCTCCCATGTAGATGCAGATCTCTCTATTCACCACTGGGAAGACTCATTCTGTCTCCTGGAATCCTCCAGCCCTGTCACTCACAAACCAGACAGTCAATTCACAAACAGCCAAAGGCACACAGAAAGGTCAGACAAGAAAGCAGCCACTTTCTAAAAGTGCCGCTTTCAAACACAGGTTTTAAAAAACACCTTTCGCAAAAGATGTGTTATTAAATTCTGAGTTCAGGGATACCAGACTTTTATGTCCTACCTTGCTCCTATGGGAAGATATGCAGGTAAGCACTGTACACAGCATTCCCCATGATAGCCTATGGGCAAGATAGCCTTACAATAGTGAAAAACGAAAATGGCTGTAATTCACTACCAGAGCATGTCACCTGCACCAGTACATGCTCTACCTTTCACATACACTGCACCTTGCCCAAGGGGGTACCTTGGGCCTTCCATAGGGGTGACCAATGTGTACACAAAGGGAAGGGTTAGGCCTGGTCAGTGGGGACACTGACCAGGAGGACATGGAAGATCACAGACTGCACACAGGCACTGCAGTGGCAGGCCTGAGACACCATTTTAGGGCTACTCATGTGGGTGGCACAATCAGTGCTGCAGGCCCACTAGTAGCATGTGTATCGCCAGCCCTGGCACACTCAGTGCACTTTACTAGGGATTTCTTGGTGATACAAATATGCCAATCATGGACAACCAATACCAATAACAATTTACAAAGGGTGCATATGCACTTTAGCACTGATCAGCAGTGGTAACGTGCCCAGAGTCCTATTGCCAACAACCACAGGTCCGGAAAAACAAGGGAGGAAGAAGCAAAAAGTTTGGGGGTAACCCTGCAAAAAGGGCCATTTCCAACAGACGTGCTCTAAGATGCAGTATTTTTGCTAACATAAGCAGGCATATGATTAAAAATAATATGATCAGCATTGTTACAAATCCATAAAACATAAAAGGAGAAATCATATTACAATGATGGTGGAAACAGGTTCTATAGTGCCTTGTATGCCAGCCTCCATAGCTAGTAACTATGGTTTACAAAATATAGAAAGTCTCTTAGGCTTGAATATGGGACCCCATAACTCCAAGATCAGCAAGAGTGAATCACATCAGGATCTGCCAAAGCTCTCACGCTGTGGAAATGGATTTTCTCCAAGTGTCTAAAATCATGTATGCAGTGCAATATTAAAGACGCCAGTATTTCAGTTAGCTGCAGCTGCGTGCATGTTGTGTCTAGAGCATGAGCCAATCAGCCCGAACAACACCTAACATTGTCATGATAACCTTGGAGGCTTCAGCACTCACTGTGCAGACTAAGGTTGATATGTAAATCTAGGCATATTTGAAAACAAGCCATTCTCATGTGAAGAATTTCACGCAGCCTAACTTACAACAACAGTTACATGTAGTGTTGTGTGCAAAAGCAGCAAAAATGTAAAATGGTGTTTAAACTTCTAATAAGCCTTGCTGACATAGCAATGAGCGCAAGAAGGGCCCTGTCTTCACTACACCCTCCCTTGATCGGAACATGCACAGAAAGGGGGGCAATTTGGAACGCAGAGTTCAAGTTCGAGTGAGACAGAACCAAGTTCGAAATTTGCCAAACTGGACAATTGGGAGTAAAATTCTGAATTAGTAACTACATAAAATATTTGCTTTCATTTTTACTCTAAACCAAGCAGGGGCTGCGTAGTGTCTAAAGCACGAAATGTGAACAGAGTAAAAAATGAAAAAAAATAATGAACCCAATACGCGTTTGAAGCCGGAACTATGCTACTTCAAGCCAAAAGCGTATAGGCACAGTACATTGCAACTGCCTCCAAGAGGAAGTCATTGTTTTCATCCGAAAACATTTCAGCCATCCACTTAAACAAGTGGAAGGAACATACATGTTCTTCGACAGCCGGAGCCTCTAGCACAATCAGAGGACAACTCGGGTGTTCTTCGAGATAACTGCGTCCCAGAAAGTCATGGGCTGCAGACCATATGTTCCAATTACCCAGGACTCTATGTGCCGCTGCGCAGGCCATTATTCCAATACCAGAACAGTCTAACTCATGAGCAACTAAGGGACTCATTAGTAGATCATAATCCGGGTTAGGAGACACCGTGTTGCAAAGGCACACATCCAGAGCCCATTCAAAATTGCAAACCAGGCAATGGAAGACAGGCTGCATGCACGTAAAGTACGAAAACCGGAAAGATAATCCATACGCCACACTCAGAGTAGCCAGCGGTAACGATCCATAGTATTCAAGCATCCGATTACGAAGCTGGAGCAGCCGGGGCAGGTTATCATGCGACACAGATTGTACAGCCATTTTTGAGCAAGCAAATTAACAGCAGTACACCGGCAGCCAAGGCAAGAATCAACGGTAAACCGCCGAAGAGGCTGGGAAAAAATAGGATGAAAAAATGCCCGTATGACACCAAATATAGTTTGGAATGAGGTCACAAACCCAGAACTTACAATTTTAAAAAAGTGCGCCAAGCCTGTGGTCGACGAGGCATTGAAGATAGTGTGAATCAAGGCATCGAAATGCAGAGGGAGAACAGTATTCAAAAGGGCATGCAACTCGGCTCGAGTGTTTGCCACGTGAGGGACGAATGTTTCACGCGAAGAAGTAAGGGCGACTTCTTTTTGAGACAATAGAGCCCTTATTCGATTCATCTTATGGAATTCTGCTTTCAAAGTCGGAATGGAAGGCCAGATGGATACATCGAGCTTCCCATGCGGAGGAGGGAATAGCACATTTTTGCAACAAACTACACGTTGGGAAACAATCACAATGTACGGAATCCCTGCCAGCGTACCACAGCAATCTTCATTATTTAAAAAAGCAAATAAATACCGTTTGCTAGCAATGTGAAAGTCGGAGTTATGGCCGTGACAGGATTTCCTTTTAAAATGCATTCTGAATTCGGGGCGTCAGAATTACAAGAGCCATGCAATTGGATGTTCCTGCAAACTAATGAATGATCAGGTGTGGAAGTGCAATCTTCACCTTAAAGATAAACTTCTTTACCCTCCCTCAAGCACCTATAGGTAAATGGCAGAGACAAAACTTCATGGAGATAAGCGCTACCTAAAGGTTCATATCTGCCTATGGCATAGTGTTTCATACATGAATCGAATTTAAATAGCGACAAAGGCAATGTTATTAACCCATGAATGAGCCATACCGCTGAATTATATCCGGCAACAGAAAAAGGCAATGGTCTAAATTTTCAATATGCAAAAGTGAATATGCAGCATCTTTCGCAGACATGAATTGTTGTTTCACAGTCAAATTAAATGGTAAAAATAGAGAAGAGGTATTCATGTAGTCCCAAGGCATTTTACCAGCCTTTAATGTTTGTAATCTCCCAAAAAAGTGCATAATGGAACGTAATTGATTTTGACCATGGTACAAAAAAGACCCTTCATCCTGTACGATTTCAACAACAGATGAAACAATATTGTCCAATGTGTAAATTCGGGAAGAAAGGGTATTAATGCAATTATCAACAACTGCAAGCACTTTTTCTAAATTCGCTTGATCTATTTCAAGTAATCTAGAAGCTGCTTCAATTTGAGACAGTTTCCAAACTTCATTGTAAACAGCATATACCCATCTTTTTGATCTGCCTCCCACAGGGCCTTTGACAAAGTCATTAAGATCAACGTCTTCAGTTAATTTGGACAAATGGAGTTTAACTGCTGCTAAATTGGAGTGTTTGAGACGATTTTGACATAATTTGCCTAGCGAATAGGTAGTAACAGTATGGTCACTTTCAAAACGGGGATCCACCCTAACCTGTGAATATCCAGGGGCCAGACCCAGAAAACGATGTTGGCATAAATCTGAACTTTTTTGCCATAACAACCAACCTTGGGGATCAAAACTGGAAATGTTAAAAGACGGATTTAGCATGAGAGACTGCAATTCATTAAGGGACCTATCAGTGTGATTGGACCATGTAGGATACTCTTCCAAATCAGGAAGAGAAGGAGCATTTAATTTTTTAGACGTAGCCAATCTTAAGCAGGTGGCTTGTGAAATAGTCGAATTCAAAAACAACATATGGTTCGGGATGAGACATGCATGATGCAAAGCCTCAGTGCCTTGTACCTGCCAGCCTTTAGAACCCCAAACAGATTTAAGATCAATAGTATCTTTCCACAGTTCATAGCCTCCTACAGCTAATAGGTCAAGAAAGGACTTACTGGCAGATGCATCAACCAAAATAGCTCCCGGTAAAATAGCGAATCGGTAAAACAGGCCGTTACCAAACGCAAAACCTGAAATCCCAATGCATCAACCCCAATACCGAAAAAAATAAAGAATCGCAAAATAAGCCCCATGGTAAATTACCGAATCGCAAATTTGCAAATCGGTAATACCAAGACTGACAATAGCCCCCGGAAATACTGAATCGCTATTAAAAGTCGCTCCGATATGCACCAAAAATCGCAAATAACGAAAATGCATCAAATCGCTATTTAGCATGAGCAAAATAAGGGGAATCTCAACCAGCAGGTAAAGTTTGTTGAAGGAAAAATATATATATATATATATTTCAGACAGGTGGATATAATCAGAAACCCTTCAAATATGCCTCTGGAGACCCTGTATGTCTTCCAAATTGGCTGCCCTCTACATGCTTGCTAGGAGGATGAGAATCAATGCTTAAGCACAGCGCAGGAGGAGGATCCAGGAGAGGATATTCAGGGTGTGCATCACATTGCTGGGCCAGACAGAGGAACTAATCTATGACAAGTACAGACTGAATCGTGCAATGATCATTCGCCTCATTGCTGACATGGAACCACTACTGCAGCACCAGACCCGTAGGACCAATGCCATCCCTGCCCACGTCCAGGTCCTATGCAGCCTGCACCTGCTGGCATCCTGAAATTTCCAGGGGGTTGTAGCAGTAGCCAGAGGCATTTCGCAAAGCGCACTTTCACGCTTCTTCCGCAAATCCCTAGGTGCCATGCTGACAATGATTCATACCCACATCACCTTCCCCACAACCCCACAGCAGTTGAACCGCACCAAACAGGACTTCTACCAGGTGGCACAATTTCCCCATGTTATAGGATGCATTGACTGCACGCATGTCCCCATCTGTCCCCCCTCAGCCAACGAATACATATTCCGCAACCGGAAGTCCTATCACTCCATTAACGTGCAGGTCGTGTGCAATGCCAAGCACATCATAACGGACATTTAAGCACAATTTCCTGGAAGCACACACGACACATACATATTCCGACACAGTGGCATCCACAGGCGTCTGCTCAACGGTGAATTTGGAGAGGGACACCTACTAGGTACATACTTATGCCTCAACATTAACTCCATCCTCACATATGTATTTGTATTCATGCCGCTAAGCCTTTGCTCCCCACCCTGCAGGTGACAGCGCATACGCCTTGCGTGAATATCTCCTCACTCCCTACCTCAACCCAGCAACACCTCAGGAGCAGCGCTACAACGCAGCACATATCAGTACCAGGAATGTGGTAAAGCAAACCTTTGGCATCCTCAAGAGTTGCTTCCGGATCCTACACAAGACAGGAGGTGCCTTGCAGTATGACCCAGTAACCTGCGGCCGGATAATAGCGGTGTGTGCCATGCTGCACAACATTGCCACAAGAAGGGGGATACCAATAGAGGTGAACGGAGATGACAACTTTCGTGCACAGCAATCCCCCCAACACCAACAGGCACACACGCCTAACACAGCTGAAGGTCAAAGGAGGCGAACATACATCACACAACATCACTTCAGAGACAAGTAAGAGTGAGCCATCACAACATAATCTGGTGTGCAAATGTTTAATGCACATGAGCGCTTGTCACGTGAATATTAATGATAAATCTACATGACGCAGACTCAAAACATTGTTAAGGATACATATCCGTTGTCATCATGGGAGTATCTTGAAGTAATGTAGGTGGCACATGGTTACATCACCATAGCCAAAGACCCCATAGAACATGGCTATTTGCGCCTTCCACGTACCCCCAGCCTCCTGTCACGTGACTCCTCCACATCACCACGATGTGTGTCAGTGGCTGTGGAGCAGCGCGAACTGCGCCTCCCATTGCTGGACTCCGGCACAGAGACGCTGCTGACGCTTGATGCAACCTCACTCCCCTCCTCCACTCCAAAATTGCTGCCACTAAAAGTCCCAGACTGCCGATACTCCACTGCAGTGGTCACTTGGCCCAAGGCCTTGGCCACATCACCACAGTAATGGCCCAGGTCGACCTGTAGTGACACAGATCTCCGTGAAAGTACAGCTGTGCTGTTGCAGAGCTTTGTGATGGCCCTAATGGATGCATTGGAACCGAGCAAGTTCTGGCGATGCCTCCTGCACTCGCTGTGTTGCCTTGCTAGGATGGCATGGGTGAGCTCCTGTAGGCACAGGTGGATGTCTCTGTTACCCTCAGCAACGGCTGTGGTCATTTCACGCACAGCGTCTGTCATCGTGCCCATTTTGCTAGTCAATTTTGCCATGTTAATGTTAATTGCTCCCATGTGTCTCCCCTGCAGGTGCTGAACACGCAGCATCTGTGGCTCAACCACACCGTAGCCGTGTGTCAGCTCTTCAGATCCCTATGCAAGTCTTCCATGGGGCCTGCCCCACTGTCTGACTCAGACACGTGCTGCTGTTTGAGCTGGCAGAGTGACAATTGACTGTCGTGGGACATTTGTGGCTGCTGGCCTCTGCTCCGTCTCCATCACCTGCAGGGAGGGGACATTTGCCCTGCGGCTTGTTGGTGTTGTCCGCGGTGGTGGTGGTGGTGGTGTTGTCCATGGTGGTGGTGTTGTCCGCGGTGGTGGTGGTGATGGTGGTGATGGTGGTGGTGGTGATGGTGTTGGTGGTGTTGTGGGATGACGTCCCTGCGGAGTCTCTGCATCGGACCCTGCCGGGGTTTCTGATATGATGAGGCGTCCGCTGTCATCAGAGTCCAGAGGTGGTGCATCTGTGTGTGAAACAGTGCATTGTTATTATTTTGTCTAAATGTATATTTTTTGCATACTTTCGACTACATAAATTACATATTTGGACAGACTATTGGCCCTGTGCTGCTGGTCTCATTTCTTTAACATTGGGGATCATACATGCACACTTGGATGACATGACTACAACTCCCATGATGCAACACTTTGGTGAGGGTATATGCGTTAGGCACTACTACCTGTGCACTGTGATTGGCCTGGGGGGATGGGCATGGGCAGACAACATGCTGCGTATCAGCACTGGCATGCATCTTACCTTGTTCTCCTGCCGCAGTGCCGGAAGTGTCCAATTGTGTGACCCCCACGACTGCCTCAGGCTCAATTATTATTATTATTATTATTATTATGCGTTCTTATATAGCGCTCGATTACCCGTAGGCATCTCGGCGCTTGCCTTGGGAACCCGTCCTGGCTTCCCCAAGGTGAAAGCCAGGCATCCCGCCACGGGGGGGCCGTAGTGGAGATTAAGCAGGCTAATGCCCAGAGCTTCAGAGTGTGAACCGGTGATTGGAGTAGGCACCGAAACGAGAATTATCAAGTCCGTGGATATTTGGGCTCAAGACCCTGCCGCGTCGGGAATTGAACCCTGGTCCCGGGTCTGATCTCTGCTTCAGGGTCTGCCTCCTCTAACCAGTGAGCCACACTTCTCAATGGTACCCTCAACGAGGTCGTCAAGGGCTGTGTTGGGTGTGACGTTGGATGTCCCCCCTCCTGTGCCAGCTGCATCCTTCACCCTTTCTGCGATCCTCTCCTTTGCCCTTTTCCTGAGGTCATACCTCCTCTTTTTCAGGTCGTCTATGCTGCGCTGCATGACTCCAATAGCATTTACCCTCTCCTTGATGCGCAGCCAGATCTTGCACTTCTCCGCCTCAGGCACCTTTAATGACAGCTTACCAAACAGCCTGTCACGCTTGCTGCTCACCCCCTCAATCAGAAGTTCAAGTTCTTTGTCAGAAAACTTCCTCTTCCTCTTTCTGGGCGTGTCTTTGTTTTGGGGAGCATCCTTCTCCATCCTGGCATGCTGTGGTATTGCTGGTTTGTGGGATCAGTGTTTCTCTCCTCAGCTCCTGTGCTCTGCCTCCTCCTCTGAGCTCCTCAGGGCACTGAATGAAGTATGGGCTGGAAGACTTCTTGGTTGTAATGTCATCAACCTGCTTCCAACGCGACCTTTTTTTGCGAATTCGCTAATACCAAACTCACAAATACCGATTCAGTATTTGCTAATTCGGTATTTGCTAATCTTTATTTTGGACTCTCGCGGTTTCGTAATATTTTAACGATTTTTAGCGATTCGGTAATAAATACCGAATCTGTTGATGCATTGCGGAAAGCGAGTCCTTATTAGCGATTCCTTATTTATCGCAAATAAGGACTCATTTTAGCGATTTTTGATGCATATGCCCATTAGAATATAGTAATTTAGTGTGGGTAAGTCTAACTCTGGAAGAGGACTTGCCAGTCATCTTAAAATTAAATGCGTCAGGATTAGATTGACTAAAATCAGTAAAATATGCAAACTTTTTCAAAAGAGTTTTTGAGCTGCCTTCAACGGGAGCAGGACAATGTTCCCACTGTGTGTAATTAACCACATTTCAAAATGTGTTTGCTTTGTGTAGAAAATGGTTAACATAATGTTGGTAACAAAATAAATCAGCCTAATTTGCTGAGTCTTAATACAAATCTTCAGCATCAAAGGAAGCATAATATTTCAAATCAGAAAACAGAACCTCTACGACCTGCACATCCCAGTCATCAGAGCATATATTTTGTTTAACCACATCCCCCATTGAAACACGTAGTACATTGGGAACATTAATAACCTCTGTGGGGCCATGGATTTGAAATTTGACAGCATCCCGTACAATCCCATCTAAAACGGGCAAAGCACTGATATTAACAAAAGTCTGGTCGCTCTTCATGATGTGAGATGAGGAACGGGGTGCCAAAGTTCCATAATTAGTCTAATTGAAGTTCTTTCTTTAACATAGTGTCCATTAACAAATCGGAAAAAATACACCACAAATCCAATATACATGAATAAAAAAATAGAAAAAAGCACCAGCCAAATGTAAGTCCATGGGGGTATCAAAAATGTTTTTTAAACCAAACAGCAAAAATCGAAATTTTCGATGGGGACTTTGATATAACAGAGTCAGTGTCAAATGAAAAGCGTGACTGGTTAACTGCAGATGTTTGCAAATCAGGCATCGACAAGTCTGTATTTTAAGTACACTCAGTATCATTAAGGGGATCACCAGCCGGTGCATTCAAGAAAGGACTTGCAACTGTAGGCATCTCGATTTCAATGGCAGGCCTGGTGTAAATTGCCGGAGCCAAAACTGAATTTCTCAGCATCTCTGGACAAGAGACCGCAGGAGTCATACTAAGAAGAATCGGCCACTCGCTGTAATTTGACATTGTCAATGGACATGTACCTGTTGTCCTTGCGACCAGGAAGTGGAGGTAAAATTACGGTTCTTGTACCCTGCACGCCAAGCACAGTAACTGGTGCATGATATGAGGGGCCGAACTCCTTCTTGTTCTCCACCTTCTCACGGACCAAATCACCAACTCGGGGTAACCAGCCAACTACCGGAATCTGAAGAGCAGCATCAGATGTGGAGGGCAAATGTTCCTTTACAAGACTGTCTCTGGTCTTTTGTAGATTCTGTAAAACAGCAGAATGTTCATCTACGTCAAAGGATGCGGCAGACGCTGCCATGTCTAGACCATCAAGGTCCGGAACAAACATTTTGATGCCAAAGAGCATTTCGTAGGGGGTCCGCCCACCCAGAGGCCTTCTAGAGGGATTATTAAGTGCACGCTGTATGCTATAGAGATGGGCTAGCCAGTTCCGGCCTGTACCTAAAACCTTTGCTGTCAAGGATTGTCATAAGTCACAGTTCATTCACTTCACAACACTATTGCCCTCAGGCCTGTATGGAGATGACAATTTGACTTGGACCCCCAATGAACCCATGGCATCCTTGTACGCCTTTGAGGCGAACGCTGGACCCTGGTCCGAATGAAAGGTACCACATGCAAAAATTCCCACAAAGACACGCACATCCCTGATGACAGTGCGGACATCAGCACTCCTGTGTGGCCACACCCAAACAAAGCGTGTGCATGAAGAAACTGCAACTAAGATATACTTATACGCAGTATCTGAGGAGAAAGGACCGCAGTGATTTAAATAAACACACCCAAGCGGTTTATTAAATATGTACAACTGTGTCTGGGGCGGGCACGCAGCAGTTGAAGGTTTAATCTGCTGGCAAATGTCACAATGAAGGACATAATCACGCGTCTGTTTGTACCACCCATGCCACCAGTAACGCTGTTGTAGAAGAAATACAGAAGCTAACACACCTGCGTGAGCCAAAGCCATGCCCTCGTGAGCTGCTGTTATCAAAGCCTGCCTGCGGTCTGCGTTGGGAATCAACCTGTCACCAACGTCGTTAATTCTCACATAGGGTACTTTATCAGGACTTAAAAGATAAAAGTATTTAGAAGGGAAACCTCTAGGGTAATTACCTCCCTTCTCTGTTGCGGCAATTGCTGCCAAGATGGCATCATCTATCTTACTTCTGGAACATGTAACTGCTGCTACTAAGTATGTTGCAACTGCGGTCTTGGCTGCTTCATCAGTAAGACAGTTACCAACAGCGTGTACCCCCACACGTTGTGACCATGAGCATGAATTACAAACACGAGTGGCAGCCATTCTTTCAGCTCAGCCACTCGAAGCCATAGCATTTTGTGTTTAATCGTGCTACCTTTGGAATCGCGATAGTCATTCTGAGTCAAAAAGAATAAATTGTCATTGTAAGACTGAACACAGTAGTAAGAGTTACTCACAACAAGTGTAGTCACACAAGGGTCAGCGTACTCCAGTGCAAGCACCAGAGTACGTAGCTTGGCCAATTGGGTGGTACAGTCCCCTAATGTCTGTGTATGCACAACATCGGACTTGAACTCTCTATTCACCATAGTACCAACCACTATTGCACAGGCTGATGAATACAGATGCTTTGATTCCGTCGCGGGCTGAGCCAATCCGTCTGTGTATATGATACAATGGAAATCCTCCTGTGGGCGCATGGTCAGAGGAGCCGGATGAACAAATTCATACTGCAAATACTCCTGAGTCTGCAAAGAGGAATCAAAGATGAATGTGACATCAGGAGATGTCAAGGACTTGGCCCATTGTATCCACCGAGGATGCAAAGCTTTTGAATTAGGTACACTGGCTTTCGTCACTGCCTCCAAGGCAGGATACAGTGTAACAACCAACATACGTTTCCCCTGCGACAGTGCCTGTTCTTTCAGAATTGTCATCTGCACTGCAGTCATAACTTTTTCCACAGTGGAAAACCGCATTTCAGCCGAAGTGTACAAGTGTGACTTGTAAGCAATAGGGACTGTGTCACTCTCATTAAAGGTCAGGTACGTGAAACCCACCGCCCCAGGCACAATTCTTATTACCAGGTTGTTGTGGTTGTCACGAGTCAGTAAGTATTTAGATTCAAGAAGATCAGTCTGCAAAGATCGCAAAATTGCAGAATGTTCAGGCAGCCAGCAAGATTTGGTGAAAGTAGGTTGTACCAAGGCATAAAGAGGCTTGATACGGTGGGCATAATTGGGAATGTAAGTACGCCCGAAATTAAAAAAAACAGTAAAGATTGTCGTGTTTTCAGAGTTGTCGGAGCACGCAGCTGTGCGCATTTCTCCAGGAAGTGAGGTGCTAAACCTCGACCTTCATTGTTGAGCTCATAGCCCAGGAACAACACCGTGTACTCTGCAATGTGTGATTTTGCAAAGTTAAATTTGTAACCGAAGTCCGTAAACATGCAAATGATGCGGTCAACGCGACACATATGCGGCCATAACTCATCGTCTGTGAGATAAATGTCATCAACATACAAACACGCATTAGGGTCGAGTCTCTCCAAAAGAGAGACAATACGGGCGTCAAAGACGCCTGGACTGTTCTTATAGCCTATAGCTAATCTTCGGAACTGTTTCTGTTTACCGCCACAGGTGAAAGCTGTCCATTGACCACTAATAGAGGACAGATTATGGCTAAAAAAGCCATTGGATATGTCAAGTGTGGTCTTAACCCGTTTAAGCACGAGACTATCCACAAGGGCAGAACAGTGAGTATTCTGTACCTCGCAGGTCCGACAATGAGAGTTTAAGTGCCGGTAATCCAATACCAAATGGTATGAGCCATCAGGCTTGGTCACAGTTAAAAGAGTATTATTCATCGAAGACACACACGTTTCAATCAGACCTTGATATTCCAATTGGTCAAGGATTTCTGCCACGTAAGCTTTCGCTTCACGTCGCATAGGATATTGGGGTTGAGGCTGTGGCATAGACCGCAATGGTATCTCATGTCTGGGGGAAAATTTGTACCATCGACATTGAGTACGGTACAACGCAGGTGCAAGCACCTTAGCCCATTCTTCAGCAAAAAGCAGGGCCTGCTCATTCGGCACCGTGTGTGCGAAAGCAGGGAGGATAACCTCTGCTTGCGGAGTGGCCAGGACAAAAGGTGGGGGCCAATCGGCCTCCGCCAACAAAATGTCATAGATAGTAGTCAGATTTTCCCAAAATACCCCTTTTATAGTACGTTGTATGTCTCCTTCCATTAAAATGACTATCTCATAGAGTCTTTCGGGGGAGCCACTCTAGTGTCAGCTGTCTCAACAGTAACAAACGTGTCAGTTACTGCCACCTTCAGAAATGGATGCAATGCTTCACGTACTGCTGTAATTTCCGTCGCGCTGTTTAACAGCGACATCGCCCGTATCAGGTTCCGAAGCTGTTTTCTCACTATCCGTGGCATATCTCGCTGTTAAAGGGGTAACTTTCTTCTTCTGAAACTGGGGTTGATGATGCTGAAAGTCATCTTGCTTGCCTTTACAGTCTGTCTTGCGGGGCTGCTCACAGCTATGCTGGGCACCCAACCTTTGCTGCTGTCTCCTCCACCAGTTGGTGAGACTGATGTATCCTGCAAAGAGCGAGGAGAACGTTGATCAGGAACCTGAAAACGATCAGGTGACTTAATATTAGCGATGTCGCGCAAATCATATGTGCGTTCTGTAGACACAGGTATTGGCGAAGAAGGACGTGACCCCTGTTTCTGCTGCTTTTTCCCCTGTTTTTTATTCTTGTTCCAATTCTGCTTTGGAAAATTAGGGCAGTCATCTTTAGTAGACTTCTGCTCCTGTGTTTGCTTCTGTGCTGCTTTACCAAAAGTCTTAACACCCAAACTATTGCGGCCAATTGTCATATAAACCTCCACAATGATTTTTGGTAACTGTCTGGGTTTATCGACATCGGGGACTTTGCGCAGAGCATTAGACACCTGGAAGTTTACCGCATCTCCCTTGACATTAGCAAGGACTAGATCGGAAACCACCTCAAAAGCTTCAACAAGTCTCATTCCCAATTCAACAGCCGCCTCCGCTCCGTGTTCATCTTGGACACGCTTCATGACGGAGGATAGGACAGCCATGGACGGAGTGCTGAAAAACTATGCATAGACTGTTGCAAATATCTTACCCCAGGTTTCACAATCAGGTACCTCCGGTATTAGGTCTTTCTGCAAACGTATCATAAGAATCCTGTGTTTCTCAACAGGAGTAGTATTAGGAAATACTGCTTCCAGCTATGCAAATTTCTCGGCAAGCCAAAAAGGCATGTCATCCTTATCTGAGGGGCGCTTGCCCATAACCGAATTAACCATGACGGGATTTATTTTTATCCCTGCTTGTCCAGCTGGTTGAGCCGCAGCACCAGGTGGCCCCACCTGGACGTTTTGGGAGACGTATTGCACTAGAGCCTGATGCACCCCAACGAGGGAGGCATAGAGCACTCGCAATTCATCAACAGTGGCTTGCAGGTAACGCGGATGTGGCGTGTAACCAGCCAAAACGGGCCACGTGGCCCCAGGAATAGACAAAGGGCCCAACTGAACTGCCATTACTGATTGTTTAAGGAAGCCATTAAACCAAACTTGATGCTGCAAAGCCATAATAGGAATCTCCAGTGTCCTATATGGGGTGTAGTTTAGAGGCACGGCCGTGGGAGTATAAATGTGAAACAGACCAGAATCTGCATTGACTACAGGAAAGGTAATCCATGAGTAGAAAAGCACAAACAGGTATGCCGCCTCAGCACTCACCACAAAAACTACCGCCATGCCATTCACAGTGATGTCGCACGTCTGCAAATGATTGCGTACGGCCACTCTACTATGTTGAGGGATCTCGACATCAGCCATAAGGACACAGTAGGAAAAAGACAATGCAAAAGAATTGCAGCACTAACGGGTTGTAAATCAAAGTATGAACCGTTTTAAATTATCAAGCGTTTTGTGTTTATTTACTATAGGTAGGTTAATCCGTCACCACTGTCAACTGGAAACAATAGTGAGGGGGTCATGGCCTGATATAAGCACTACTCAAGCGTCCCAAAATTAGGACCACTACATTAGGTGCTCCATGTTACAGCGATTCTGCTCATACACAGAGCTCACCTCAGTACCTAGAACCCCTAACCGACTAGCATCAGTGTCACATTAGCTATTAGTCCTATAGCAAAGGTGCCAATGATTAGACAACCCAGAACATGCAACTTAGGTTACTCTCAGGAATGGCGGGAATCAAGAACACTCTTTCGTTTGTAATTCTCATACCAGTCCACAAGATGGGTAAAAAGAGACACAAGGAAGTTTAAAATGTATATTTTAACGATGTGCTCTAAGATGCAGTATTTTTGCTAACATAAGCAGGCATACGATTAAAAATAATACGATCAGCATTGTTACAATTCCATAAAACACAAAAGGAGAAAGCATATTATAATGATGGGGGAAACAGGTTCTAGAGTGCCTTGTATGCCACCCTCCCTAGCTAGGAACTATGTTTTATAAAATATAGAAGGTCTCTTAGGCTTGAATAGGGGACCCCATACCTCCAAGATCAGCAGGAGTAAATCACATCAGGATCTGCCAAAGCTCTCGCTCTCTGGAAACGGATGTTCTCCAAGTGTCTAAAATCATGTATGCAGTGCAATATTAAAGACACCAGAATTTCAGCTAGCTGCAGCTGTGTGCATGTTGTGTCTAGAGCATGAGCCGATTAGTCCGAACAACACCTAACATTGTTATGATAACCTTGGAGGCTTCAGCACTCACTGCGCAGACTAAGGTCAGTATGTAAGTCTAGGGATATTTGAAAACAAGCCATTCGCAGCCTAATTTACAACAACAGTTACATGTAATGTTGTGTGCAAAAGCAGCAAAAAGTTAAAATAGCAGTTAAACTTCTAATAAGCCTATGCTAACATAGCAATGAGCACAAGCATGGCCCTGACCTTCACTACACTATGAAGATGGAGAAGCGTTGGAACCTATACATGACCTCTAAGACTAATCAACCTAGCTGTTCCACAAAGGTTCAACACTACTGGAGAAAAGATTCATACTTGGAAACATTGGCACGTTGATAGTGAACTCCAGTGAATTCAGGTCGGTTGTAGTCTGGAGGTGGGAGACGACAGCCGGGGGCGCACCCACCTTCAACAGCCAGTTGTCGAGATAGGGGAAGACTCAAACCCCTAATCTATTCAGGTAAGCTGCGACCACCACTATCACTTTTGTGAACACCGGAGGGGCGCTGTTAAGGCCAAAGAGGAGCACAGTAAATTGAAAATGCTCGTGGCCTACCGTGTACAGAAGGTAACGCCAGTGGACTGGCAGGACGGGATGTGGAAATAAACGTCCTCCAAGTCCAATGCCACATCTAGTCTTCATGATGGAGGGCAGGAAGAACCTGAGCCAACATGAGCATTCAGGCCCTGAGGTCTAAGACAGGACGCAGACCTTTGTCCTTCTTGGGTACAAGAAAGTAGTGGGAATAGCAACCACAACCTACTTTTGGCATAGGGACCTGTTTGATAGATCCCTTGGCCCAGAGAGCTGTAACTTCCTGGCGGAGAAGGGCCAAGTGATCCTCTGACATGTGATGGAGTGCTGGGCTATCTGCAAAACCCGACTGTCTGCCGTGATGTTGTGCCAGTGGGGGAGGTGATGGCGAATCCTGACGCCCACTGGCATCTGGTGGTTCTGAAAGGTCGGACTAGGAAGGGGTAGTATGGGTAGACTGCTCGCCCGCTGGCCACCAGACCCACCTCACTGGGTCCCACGTCCACGGTCACACATAGACTGGGTAGCTTGCTTGGCCCTGTTTCTCAATTAGGTGGAACGTGGTGGGGCACCCCTTTTGTAGTCATGAAAGGGGCAAAAGGCAGACGGCAAGTGGCGAAAGGTGGCTGTGAGTCCCAAAGATCTGGCCATATTCCTTGAAGCACTCAAGAGCTGAGTTAGCCTTGTCACTAAGGCAACGGCCATCAAAGGGCATGGCCAAAACTGTAGATTGGACATCCCCTGAAAAATCAGACATCCTCAACCAGGCTTGACGGCTCAGGGCTACCGATTTGGAAACCGTTCTACCCAGAGAGTCGGCGGTAGGAGAGGAAAAGTGGGTCACCTGGTGCCAGGTGGTGGCGTTGGGCAATCATCCTGTCCACAGGAGCCCCTGTGTTGGGCTTGGACCAAATGGCCAGAAGGATGTTTGTGAGGGCTTCATTAAATGGCAGCAGGGGCTCCGAAGAGGCCGTTGCCGGCTGAAGCACCTCTTTCAGGACGCTAGTCCTGACTGCCACCGTATGAAGCTCAAGGCCCAAGGCCTCAGCCACCCTATACAACACCTCTGCTTAGGAAACTCCCACCTTCATAGCCACTGTAAGGGGAGAGAGGATGCCAATGTCTGTGGAGGTATCCAAACCACTGGCATCACCCAACTCCTCTTGCCAGTCCAGCTCTTCAAGCTAGTCAGCCAAGGGTCAATAGACCCCTCCCAGTCCTCCTCACCTTCCCCTGGTTGCCACTCAGGGCGATAGGGAATGCCAGGGATGAACAGCAGCACAAAAGTGCCCTCCAAAGTCAGGCGATGTCAGTCCGGCACCAGGTCCAAGTCGGGGGTGAGGCTGGGGTCAACGCCGGTTGGCGGCACAACCGGCGTCGGAGTCGTCGTCACTGGAATTGGCACCAGGGAAGGTACCGTGAGGTCGACCGGTGCCGATGCGGATCCAGGTCTGGATCCTCGGGGGCCCTCCAAGGCAGGAGCCCAAAGGTGCGCCTGCAGAGTCGGGCTACCCAAAAAGAAGTACGGAGCCGTCCCAGGAGCGGGCTCCGAAGACGGAGCTGGAGAGCCACGACACTCCGGGTACCTCGACGCGTCTGCTGACGGACGGGGAGAAGGCGAAGATGCTTCTTTGCCTTCTTTTTGTGCTTCGACTTAGCCGATGAATGCGTAGACTTCGAATACGAGTGGTGGTGGCTCCACGACTGATCCCGAGACCTTCCTCTTGACTGGGACTTCGAACGACGTGGATCGGACTGCCGGGCCTCCAAGAGCTTTCGGGACCGCTCCCGCAAAGACTTCGGATTCATGGCCTGGCAGTCGGAGCACACCTTCGGGTCGCGATCCAGGCACCAGAGGCACACGAGGTGCGGATTGATGACTGACAACAGCTTGTGAAAGATGTCACAAGGTCTGACGATGGGACATCCCTCATGCACCAGGAGTCGAAGACTTAAAAAAGATGTCAACAAAATTCGAAAAAGAGTAGTCGAAAAGTGACTAAGGAGCACACTCTCTCAATATCTGCACTGGCTGGCGCGGAAAAAAGAAAGAACTGGGTCTAAGTAGACATCGCAACATCATCCCGGTGACCACGATGCCGACAACAGACGCAAAGTCGACCGACGCCACCTACCGATGCACAGGGGTACTGCTGCGAAAAAATTCTCCGGATCCAGTCTGACGCCGGGGGTAATTCTAAAGGTAAGGAATCTATAACTACAGTCTCTTTCAGATTAGCGGTTCGACTATCCCTGACATTAGTCTTGACCCTATACTCTTGCTCTCAGCCAGTCAGATACCAGGCTTGATGGGTAGGTAATGTTACATTTTAATGTAATGTTTGTAAGATGCTGGCAATGAAACCATTCCTTCTGGAAAAGAGAATGACAGTGAAATGTTTATGTAAGAAAGGATCTGGTAAGTCCGCAGCCAGCCTAACAAAGAGGTCAGCTGCTGGCCCTCTGTCTGTGTCCTATGTTGTAACGTTTAAGAAAAGATAAAAAAGAAGCATTCTGGGTTTTGTCGTATTGTGAGCTTCAGGTAACTCATCGAAAAGTAACTTTAAGGAGTGCATTCTGCACCTTTATGGCTCTGACATCATGTATCCACCCATGAGGAGATGGGTTCCTATCATCAGCCCCATTCGATCTATTGACTGACCATATTCATCTGATGCGTCACTGTTTTCATCTTTTTCCTTGAATTCCCTCCCAGAGTATTCTGAGAAGTCTGTAGTTGGGATACAGCATTTTAATTGCAAATAAATTAGTAAGTATTATAAAAACGGTATGTCCCAGTACTGTGCTTATTGTGTGCCATTATTTATATGTATTACATAAAATCTTGCCTTTTCTGCCTACATCACACCACATTCCTTTTGTGGCCTCACGTTTTCACTGTAGACAGGGCTACGACAATTGTTTACATCTGGGTCTTCCACCCTGTCTTTTGGCCTCTCTTCAACAGTTTCAAAACTTTGCATTGAGAATGGTTCCTAATCGATGCTGCCTGTAGAAAGCTTAATTAACTTGACTCTGGCTTCTTTAAGGAAAGGATTTATTATAGTTTTGAGGGGGTGCTTGCACAGCACAATATGATGCAAAGCAAATGCTCCTATTTTATACCTATCATAAAGGTCTGGTAGCACAGTACAAAAATGCAGTGCACTAAAAGAGCGTTTGCTCAGACATTGGTAAATCTATCCCTAAAAGTCTCAAAATTATAGACAGAAAAGGTAGAACCTCTGCCCTTACACTAGAGACAGCCCTCTGCACTCCTCAATGTCCCTGCAATTCTCTGTCCGGGAAGTGAAAAGTGTAATACCTCTCATCATTCGTTCTGATTTTTGGCACCTAAACTGTAGAACAAACTCCCTCCGGAGAGAAGGAAATTGGGCAACGTGTATTTCTTGCTTTCAGTATGAGTCCAGGTGACCAACCATTAACATAAAATTCAATGGGAGCCAATACATTTTAATTGAAATTGATGGAACAGTCAGAACAACTCCTATGTTTTGTTATAGGCATTTCTATCACGGCCATAGAGAAAAGTTAGACCAACTACTGTTTATGAGGTATGATTGGCATATGGCCCTGTGTACAGTTACAATCACTCTTGTCTTGCTACTTACCGGTAATATTCATTACCCCAATTAGGGTCCTCCTCATCCCAGTCCTAAACATATTGAGGCAATCCTGACTCTCGACAGCCAATCAGTATGCTTATAATATTTTCAAAGGATATATAAGCCTCTCGTACCCACCACCGTGCCTGTTATCAACAAGTCCAGACACAAACACAGCGGGAGGGAGGGAACAGGACTGGGACGAGGAAGACCCTAATCGGGGTAATGAAGATTACCGTAAGTAACAAGACATTACCCCCTCATGGGTCCTCCTCGTCCCAGTCCTAACATAGTGAGGAATTCACAAGCAGAGACGCAAGAAGAAAAAACACAGGACACCAGGGATCCTTGCAAAAGTACAAAACTCAATCAAACAAAGGATTAAGGAACAGCAGCATGCAAAATGCCAACAGCAAAACGGGCCACAGAGGCAAGGAAAACAGCAAAGCGAAAATGCCAAACAAATGTGGGAAGGGACAGCCAAGTGGCTGCTCCACAAAACACCTGGACAGAGACCCCCCTCCTCCGCAGCCCAGGAAATGGACACAGAATGAGCCGAACGACCCAGCACCAGAGATGGAGGAGGCAGACCCACAGGATAAGCAGACCGCCAAACACACATAGCGAGCGAAGGTGGAAGGAGAAACCAAACACCCCTGAGCCATACCCCCACATGAGAAAAACAGGGCAGGTGGATGTATGTCGTTACTATGCATGCTTTTACAATGCATGCCTTTACCACGCAACTTTTACAACGCAAATCGTTACAAAGACTTGCGTTGGGGGGCGCTGGATAGTGAATAGTTTAATTTACTATTCCAACTCCAGTCCCCCGTGGATAGTAGGGAAGGTTTTGGATAGTAAATTCAACTATTCCCTATCCTACAGCGCCCCCCAGCGCAAGTCGTTGTAACGACTTGCGTTGTAAAAGTTGCGTGGTAAAGGTAGTGCGTGGTAAAAGTTGCGTTCTAAACGCTGTTTACCAGGCAGGTGAAAGACGAAACCCCCAGGAACGAAGAAAGAAAAAACAAAGGGTGCGAACAACCAAGGATGAAGGAACAAAGCAATCCCCAACCCAGGCAAAATAGGAAGGAATCGCCTCCAGCAGCTAATGAAACCCGAAGGAAGCCAAGGGCAAAAACCGGGCCCAGCCACAAAACAACCCCATCCAGCAGAAACTGCAAATAAAGGAAGGAGAGAGGCAAAGCACCCAACTCACCCAACCGCCACGCGGAGGAGACGGACAACAAAAAAGCCACAGTTGCAGACAACCACAACAAACAGCCTCCAAAAAAGGC
Organism: Lissotriton helveticus; assembly: GCF_964261635.1. Classification (NCBI taxonomy): domain Eukaryota; kingdom Metazoa; phylum Chordata; class Amphibia; order Caudata; family Salamandridae; genus Lissotriton; species Lissotriton helveticus. Next base: position 253,792,865 of record NC_136061.1, read on the forward strand.
ACAAAAGGGAGCAACTGCAGACTCCGCAAAACAGTAGGCAAACCCAAGGAGGCGCAATCACAAGAGAAATCGGATGTGGAAGCCAAAAATAACACAGAATCCAACACACCCAGGGAGCAACCTCCAAAGAGGCACTGAGAGCCCGACAATGCCTGAACCCCAGCCCAACGAGCAGACAAGGCAGAAGGGGAAAGGTCCATCAAAAACCCATCTTGGAGAAAGACAAGAAGAGAAACCGGACCACCAACCATAGATCCAAACCAAGAGAAGAGCACCAAGAGACAAAAGAGCCTCAATGCACACCACAGTCCTTAAATATAAAAGGCCGACGCGACAACCGAATGCCACAGGCCACCACAGAAGAACAGTCCAAAGACGCCAGCAACAGCCGCTCAAGAGCCAGGCCGTCAGATGCAGACGACAAAGAAAAGGCAAAGACAGGTGCGGACACAGAAGGGGAGCCGGAGTCAAGGGAAGCCGGCCAAACCTGCCCTGCCCCCTCCCCCTCCCCCCCCCATCAGCAGCAGGAGTGGAAACAAAAGGCAGCGAGGTCAAAAAGGAGCAACCAACTGCACAGGCACCTTCACCCCCCCCCCCCCAACCCCCCAAATCCACTGCAGCACCCCCGGGAAGAGGGAAATAGGACTATAGATAGCCCAAAGGCCAAGGAAACAAGAGAGCAACCCCCCAGCCTGAGGACAGACCACCACGGAACAAAACTAGGGAGAATAGTGTCATGAGGGGAAGCAAAAATATTGATCCAGAGAATCCCGATCTAAAAACAAAAGTCCCGGAACAGAGGAACAGACAGACAGCACAAAACAGAGGACGGGAGGAAGCGGCCCAAGCCGTCCCTAAGAAATACAGAAGCCTCTGAACGTAAACAGCCCTTAATGCCAACAGCTGAGAGGGCACCCAGACACAAACACGAAAGGAAGCAGGCACAGAGAAGTTCACCTGGACCCCCCAAGAAGGCACAAGTAACAGCAAGCCACCTGAATGACGCGACAAACCAAGAGACTTGTCAGCCACCAAGGACCCCAACCCCAAGGACAGGCGTCCGAGATCAACAAGAGGAGAGGAGGAAGCAGAAAATACACCCCCACACCAGGGCGGGAGAGCAAAGCCACCATACCAAATTAGGAACCAGAACAGGGGAGAGAGGAACCAGAGCCACGCAACTGGTATGGTAAGGGTCCCTACGAGCCAACAGAAGAATCACCAAGGAACTGAGGCACAGGCGAGTGCAAGGAACCACAGCCGTGGAGGCAGCCACCAACTCCCGGACCCGCAACCAACCCTGAGCAGGGCAGAAGGGTGACCCAGCAGGACCCTTAGAAGAGTCAAAAGGGCAGAGAACCGAGCCGGAGGAAGAAAATAGCCCCCCGCAAAGCGTCAAACAGGCCTCAAAGAAACTGAAGTCCCAGAACAGGAACCAGATGAGAAAAGGCCAGATCCAACATCAACCCCAGATTCTGGAACAAGGCCAGCAACGCCACCACTGTCAGAAGAGCCACAAGGAGGGTGGAAGCAGAAACCAGACAAAGGCAACATAGGGAAACACAGGAAAACCCAGACTCAGCAAAACCTCCACAGCAGGAGCCAACACTGCGGAAAAACTCGGGGAGCAGTAGAGAGGCCGAAAGGCAACACCTGAAACTGGCAATGGAACCTGCTCACCGCAAACCGCAGGAACCGCTGACCCACAACATAGACGGGAATGTGAAAACAGGCGACTTCCAAACCCAAGGAAGCCAAAAAATCATCCACCAGGACGAGTGGAACTACTGACACCAAGGGAATCATCCAAAAATGACCATGCCGCACCAAACTGTACAAAGCCCGGGAATTCAGAAACTGAGTTGAAGGAACCATTGGGCGCCTGGACCAGGAACACACAGAAAAAGAACCCTAGGCCCCGCACCGTCACCAGAACCAGCACAACAGTGCCCCATGACAAGAACAGGCCGACGCCAGAGAAGATGGCAGAGCGCACCACGGGGCCAACAGGCAATGGGGTAACCTCAAAAACAGTCCAAAAAGGGGACAGCCACGGAACGGAATCCGGTAACCAAGATCGATGACTGTCAAGACCCACCAGGCAGAAATCATTCCAGACCAACGAACCAGGAACAACCGAGCCGAGTCCTCAAAATGCAACATCGCCAATGATATAGACAGGGAACTCACAACCAGTGAAACACCAGGAGCGGAACACAACCCTTTGAGGAAGAGACCGCAACTGGAACCACCAACCGCAGTGACACCTCCTGGGCATAACAATAACTGACCAACACCCTGGGCCAGCAACAGGCGCTGCAGAGGCCGTACCCCAAACAGAATGCAGCCCCCTGACCAAAGGCCCGACCACGAAAGGGCCAAGAAGAAGACAGAGAATCCGGAAACTCCAGAAGAAGGTAAAAATACAAGCCCCTCTGCACAGACCGCATTTGGAGTAACCCAAAAAAGCCTGAAAGCCACATAAGCAGGTAACGGACCAAGGTGTCTGCGCAGCGTGAAGGCACCAAAGCGCGGTCCAGAAAGACCTCCTACCACCCACCGCTGCCCCAGCGGCCGAGGAGAGGACCCTCAGGGCAACAAAACACAGCAGACAGAAACTGAGCCAAGACCTCCATCTGTGCCAAGATAGGAGGGAGATCCCCCGATCTGGAAGACAGAAAAACAGGTACCCAAACCCCTACAAGGGCCCTGCGAAGCAGAGACTGAGGAAGTGCAAGCACAAACCCCAAAACGAGAATCAGTAGAAGAACACATGAGAGCAGACTCCTCCGAAGGCAAAGATGAGGAAAAAGGCATGAGGGTCAAAACAGACAGACCCGAGGAACCAGATGACAATGAGTAACTGTTAGACCTGGCACCATTGGCGTGGGTCTCCCTTCCGTTTTTGCTGTTGCCTCATGTGTTTTTGCTGGTGTTACATGCTTTGGGCACTGTGCCACTGCTGTCCAGTGCCACAGTGCAAGTGTTCCCTACTGTAAATTAATGTATTGATTAGTGATTCCATGATTGGATTGTTTGGTTTACCTGTCAGACCCTAGTATAGTGCACTGAGTGTGCCCAGGGCTTGTAAATCCAAATGCTGCTGGTGGGCTTGCAGCACTGGTTGTGCCGCCCACAGAAGCACCCTTGTAAAAATGTGTCTAAGGTCTGCCATTGCAGAACCTGTGTGCAGTCTGGTACTGTCATGCTGACTGGGCAAGTGCACCCACTTGCCAGTCCCTAAACCTTCCCTTTTCTTCCTATCAGACACCCCTATGGTAGGCCCATGGGCAGGGTACATTGTAAGTATAAGATAGGACAACCCCTGATGTGTGTTGCATGTCCTAATAGTGAATTACAGCCATTTTCGTTTTTCACTATTGCAAGGCTACCTGTTCTCCATAGGCCAGAATAGGAAGTTTGGTTATTACATCGTATAATCCTAACTGACTCAGGGAACACGGTAGAAATTCGATTTTAGTATGCCTGAACTCAGAATGATAAAATACATCTTTTAGTGAAGTTGGTTTTAACATTCTGTGTTTGAAAATACCACTTTTAGAAAGTAGGTATTTTCTTGTCTAACTATCCAAGGCCTGCCTCTGCTAGGTTGTGTATTCCTTGTCTGGAGTTTGAGTGACAGGGCTGGGGGATTCCAAGAGACAGAATGAGTCAGCCCAATAGTGAATAGACAGATCTGCATCTAGATGGGTGGGAGAAGTTGCACCTGGGACCTGAATAGGGCTGTGCATGCCTTCCACAATGCTGGCTCCACCTCCTATGGTGCGGCTGATGTCTCTGCCCTGCACTGTGAAAGAAGAGAAGGAATGATGTCAACAAAGTGCTACAGGACTGTGCTTTCCCTCCACAATACTGGCTCCACCTCATGTGGGGCGCCTGATATTTCTGCCCTGCACTGTGAAAGGAAGGAAGGAGTCCTGTAAACAGAGTGCTTCGGAACTGGTTTGGACTGGGCAAAGGCCCCTCTGCCCTCAGAGGACAAAGGATTTTGGGGTATAAATATTGGAACCCTGATCCCAAGAAATTAGATCACTTTTGGACTACAAGAAGAAACCTCTGCTGAGGAGAAGAACCTGAAGAAACTGAGGAGAGACTATTCCTAAGCTGAAGTGCTGCTTAGGGGATTGGCCTGCAGTGGTTGCCTGACTGCCAAAGAGAGGAGAAAGAACTTTGTGTGCTTTACTCCGACAGCCAAAGTCAGGAATTTGGGAGTCATTTTTGACGAAGGTCTCAGTTTTATGGACCATGCAAACAAAGTTGAAACTACGGCCCACTATAAACTGAGAATGATCAGAAAGATTCGCCCCTTTCTTCCGGAGGCATCAATTAAAACATTGGTTAGTTCTCTAGTTTTGTCATCTCTAGACTACTGTAACGGTCTATTTCTGAATGCTCAGGTCAGGGTCACAACAAAGTTACAGTCAATACAGAATGCGGCTGCACGCCTGCTTTCTGGAACTTCCAAATTTGATCCTATATCAGAGACGATAAAGCGATTTCATTGGCTAACGATCCAAAACAGAATAAAGTTTAAGTCCTTTTGCATAGTTTATAAGGCACTCAACAACCAAGGACCGCATTCTCTTAAGGACCAACTGAAACCTTACATACCCTGCAGACAGCTTCGCTCTTCCACTTTACATCAACTAGTGATCCCACGATCACAAACAGTGTCCTGGGGTGACCGCCGCTTCCTAGTGGCTGCACCCAAACTATGGAACACTCTTCCTCAAAACATCAGGACAAGTTCCTCACTCTACCAGTTCCGCAAACTTTTAAAGACATGGCTGTTCAATCAATGAGACTTTGAGTATGAGCATGAAACGGATGAACTGTTAGTGCCGAGACGCCTGCGGGTATTCGCCGCGCTCTACAAATGTCAAAAATAAAATAAATAAATAAATTTACTTTCAACTTGTGAAGGACCTCCAAGGGCTTGGAAAAGAGCTTGCCTCCTGTTGAAGTCTCAGGAACAACAGACTTTACCCCCCAGCTCCCCAGAGTTCTTTGGACATGCCTGCTTCTGTTTTGGGCCTTCTGAGGGACTGCGTGTCCCAAGGAGCTGGAAGCGCGACTCAACGAGGAAGAAGCGTGTCGCCGTCGCTGTGCCTGCCATTGCAACTCCGAAGGAGGGTGTCGCCGCTGTGGCTGTCATATTGCACCGCATCAAGATAAAAGTCTTGCAATGAAGAGGGAGCGTGTGACCGTCGTTGCTGCTGCTGTCGCAACTCCAAGGGAGGGTGTCGGCGCTGTAGCTTTTGTATTGCACCGCATCGAGAGAAGTGTCTCGCAAAGAGGAAGAAGCGTGTCGCAGCTGCTGCTGTCGCATAGTGAATGTCGGCGCTGTAGCTGTCATATTGCACCGCATCGAGGAAAGCGCCTTGCATCTCCCGGAGAAGCGTGCCGCCGTCGGAGATGCTGCCGTCGCATCTTGGATGTCGCCGCTGTAGTTGTCGCATTGTGTGGAAGCTTCTTGCAAACATCGGCGAAGAGTGACGCAGAGGAGGCTCTTGCCGTCGCATCGCTGAACAAGGGTGTCGCCGCTGCAGTTGACGCATCAAATCGAGACTTCTCCCATCATCGGAAAAGCGTGCGGGTTATTTTAGGAGTGTACCCCCTTTCTCTGACTAGAGGCAAGGTCCCTATTTGTCACAAGTACCTACCGGTGCCAACTAGAGACCCCCAAATCTAACAGTAACAAACACCGTCAGGTGATACTGCTTCCCCAGAAAACGCAGAATCCCCTGCATGTCGACCTCAAGCCATGCGACAGCCAGAACCGCTCAGATGACATAATGGAAAGGCAGGTCATGCACCACCGAGAAACAATACAGGGAGTCACCCCTCTGCAGACAAGGAAGCAGGTGTAAAGTTTTCACTGGACACACCCCTCAGCAGGGAAAATGACCACTTACACTCACTCTCCGGAGAGGAGGTAGCAGAAGGTTCAAGCAGCGCAGCCCGCATGGGAAGGCTTCTCAGCAGAATGAACGAAATCCCGTAGGCTAGACCCTGAAATCTGCAACAGGTCAACCACCTGCAGCTCCAGAAACATGATGATGCATAAACAAAGATCCTGCAGACACTGGAGCAGAAACCTCAACACCCCTGGCCACATGCAGCAGTATCAGGAAGCCACAGCACACACCAGGAAGTGCCCAGCAACTCCCCTAAAAAACTGTCCCCAAACAACCAAGTCATAACAACACTAGACCTGAGAAAGCAAAAGGGATAGCCCTGCAGTCTCCACCACAGCCACAGTACAAACGTTATGGCCGCAGGAGCTGGATGCCGCTAGAAGACCCAGCACCGGAACGACCCGAGGCCAGAATGCAAGAGAAATCTCCCAGCCCAGCACATGCACTGGGAGTGCCTTCTGGCCAAGGAGCAGGAACGCAGCCAACCTGAACACCGGTGCAGCAGCGCGCAACAAAAAAAGTAAAACAAACACTTCAACAGTAAAGAAAAGAAAAAACTCACGGCACCGCAAACCCAGCCCTACAAATTTGGGAAACGGCAAGCAGGAAACACTGAGCACACCAGCATTCCGACATACGGCAAAGTGGTGGGTGGGAGGGGCTTATATATATCCTTTGTAAATATTATAAGCGTTCTGACTGGCTGTCAGGAGGCAGGATTGCCTCACTATGTTAGGAATAGGACAATGAGGACCCATGAGGGGGTAATACATGTTTTCCTAGATCTCAACCCATTCTAGATTTGTTTGTCTAGAGGATGTATCTGCCAAAAGCCACAGTTTCAGAGAGTCAGAGCCAAGGCTTGTGGTAAAATGTCTTGAATAACAGACAAAAACCCTGATTGGTAACAAGGTATCTTTCGGGACAGAGGTAGGATGTCAGGTCTTCAGATGCACTAGACCAGTGGTTCCCAAACAGTGCGCCGTGGCACCCTGAGGAGCCATCAAACCTAGCCAGGGGAGCCAAGTTCCAAACACTTTAATGCATTTAATATTGAAGTTTCTGTTGGTTTCAGTTAAACTAATCAGACTTAAACGCATGATGTCGAAGATTTGTAAGTGACATGCCTAAAGCTGTAAACATAGTGCTTAATTGATGGCATGTCGAGGGAGATGGCCTTCATATTTCACTGGATCCCCATGTTCTAACACTCTCAAAGTAAGTGGAAGATGCCTGAGAAGTGTGGCTCAAATGGTTAGAGCGGCAGACCCTGATGCAGAGGTCTGGTCCGGAACCAGGGTGCAATACCTGCCTCGGCGGGTCTTGGGCTCAATTTCCTCGGACCTGATCATTCTCACCTCGGTGCCTATTCTAATCATGGGTCCCACTCTGCAACTCTGGGCAATAGCTTGCTTAATCTCCATAACGGCCCCAACAGCGCTGGGATGCCTGGCTTCACCTTGGGGGTGCCCAGGTGAGGACATTTCACAGGGAAAAAGCCAGGAAGGGTTCCTAAGCGGTATACGGACAGCGCCGGGACACCTCCGGTGGAGGTAGCTGTGCTCTTTACAAATGCCGGCATTTCATTTCATTTAATTTATTTTGTTAGACCTGTAAGTAGTTTTGCTTTTTTCCAAACGCATTTTACACCAATGCGAGTTATAAGGAAGTTACACATGTCCTGTTTATTAAACACAATATGTATTATTAAGTATTGACATTTCTACTTGAATTATAGGTACTTACAGTACACATTTCTTTCAGTACACACCCATTTCCAGACAGGCCTGTTCTCCTTGAGCACAGGGAAGTAAAGCACCATATACAGCATAATGTCAAACCATACAAATAAGTCCACACACGTGTGTGCAATTATATCCAATGTTTCACTATTTCTCCTGTGCCCGCTGGGAATATGGCTTTACATACGCGGTTATAAGGATTACTTCTGTTGTATGATTTCTCTAATCGCTTGTGTCTCACAGGAACCACACACAGGTTTCTAAGCTCTTCGGCTTCATAAACTAAGAAGTGAACAGCATCAGTTATAAACAAAGTAACTAACTGTGCTTGTAGGGACAATCAGTAAATTGTTTGGAGCATTTTTAAATGCCAGCGTCGCATACACTGAAGCAGTCCCACCAGGGGGATTCTCAGGGAACTCCAGTCCTCCAATCCTAATATTAATTTGCCCGACTGCCTATTGCTCATTGTTATCATCCTACATCAGTAGGGTTCGCATTATGCTGCTTAACCACACATTCTGCATATCTTTTGAAATCCAGCATGGCACCTGGGCTCAATTCTTCAGATTTTCCATATTCTCCTTCGATGATACATTTATGGCAGAGGAAGTGAGCACAACCTTCCAGTGAGTGTTATGCTGGTGGTCTGACCGATGCTTCGCCAGCAGACAAGAGCATTTGAAATCTGGAGCGGTCTGGCTAGCCTAAATTGAATGGTCTCCTGCTATCAGTTTTGGTGAAACCTAGACCATGGATATGCTGTTTCAGATGGCAAGTCCCACTTAACTCGCCTTATAATAGGAAAACGCAAAGGAGGGCTGGGCGGACGCTTGCCATTTTTTGCCAGACATACCATCACCATCCTTCTTCAAATCAGACCCTTGGTTCCACAGCATTTTCTGTCTAGTGGGTGCAAAATCTTGGAAATAGTTATGCATTTTGCAAATGATGTGTGTTGCTAAAACATGAACAGAGACTTGGTGTATTTCCTGACCGTCAATCAATGAAAGCAAATGTAGTCCACGGTGCCCACATCTACCAGGTCGACGACCATTGTATTCAGTATCTTCCCACAAATCATGAGTGGGCATCAATAATCGCCACTCTCAACAGCTCTCATCATTGCTGGACCCTCTTCACCCATGAAAGGGAAAAACCGTGGTGGGCAGGAGGGCGGTGGGCTGCCCTAGGGGCTTTGTGAGTTCATGATGCCCCAAAGCAGCGGGGTCACAACATACACTTTTCTTAAAGGCAGGCAGATTATGTGCTATTTCACAGAAATATTGCCACTGTTGGCAAGATAGCACACCATTAGCATCTGATGTGGGTTACGAGTTTGAATCCTGGCACCTCCAAGATTGGCAAGTTGAGTGTTATTCAATTGGGTATTAGTAATAGATGTTCAGTTTAGAAATGGCAGAAGTGCAGTATGAAGCATGAGCTGAGAAGGTTATAAAGTACCATCATAATAGAAGTAAGTAGAACATTTCACACATTTCTCTTCAGGACGACTTACATTAGATGGAATGTTGGGCAGTATTTCTGACAGACTGTATTGTAATATAACTTGCTTGCCGCCCCTTGGAACATATTCCGCTTGATTGCCTCCCTTTCTCTCTCACTGATAATAGGAGTCTGCTATTAAAAACCAATAACATTCCAGACAAGATTGAAACAGTGCTTAATTTGTGCTGGTGGGCGGAGGTGGTGGCACTGGCGCTCTGTTTTGGAGCCTGGGACGTATTGTTCATCATCAGACGTTTACCAGGAGAAAGGTAGAAGGTGGGATAGAACGATAAGAAAATAGTGACAAAGGGAGAAAGCAGGGATGATAAAAAACCTGCAAGAGTGAGATAAAGAAACACGAAGTCTAGGAGGGTGGAAGAAAGAGGCATGGGGTGGAATGAAGACTGGGCAGCCTTGGTATTCGGCACCCCCAATATTTGGCAGCACTAACAACAATTGAGCTTGTGCTCTTTTTTTTACAAACTATGCATTCATTGTCTTTTGCCCCCTGGGGCAGCCATGCGCCACCTTTAAAATCTGATGCAGCGGTCATCGATGCCAGGAAGGCGGTAGCAGTGGGTGTAGCCGGGCATTGCCAGTACCTCTGCCCGCGCCCCCTCGCATCTGTGAAAAGCCCTCGCCGCAAGTCCGAGCGAGCCGTGCTCGTGTTCGCCACCTCCGCACATGTCACCTTGAAATAATTCCTGTGGGTCTGTTGGTCTGAAAGAACACTGCCGGCCGTCATTCCATGACAAGCGCTTCAAAGTTCTCCCTCGGATTTAGATAGCATCCTATCAAAATAATCTGTGGATTACTACCGGCAGATTTATCAGCTGCAAAGATGTTCTCTGCCGCACAGGAGAAGCGAGATAAGGGAGCCGGGAGCACCGAGGGGAACTTGACTGAATGACTAAGATGAATTTACTGGGCTAATGGAAATCGAAGTGTGAAATAAAGATCTTAAGCAAATAAAATACATTAAAAAAACGCGCAGGAGTCCCGTGCGCGTGTCAGACATTTCAACTAGGCCTGATGATGGCGGGGGTGTTCGGGCGCATCCCTCATCGGTCCCCGGAACCCTCGGAGATAACGGGGCTGGCAGACGGTTTAAATGTAAGGCGAAGCTGGCTATGACTGGCACTAGAGGCCTCGGACAGCCTGGGTGCTTCCGAAATCAAGGCTCTAGAACGATGTCGTGGCACCGCGCTGTGGGTCCCATCTCCGTGGGTCCCTTCCTTCCTGTGCCTGCATCTCACTGATGAGGCCTGATTTACTGGAACTGGTTTGGTGTGCCTCATGTTCCTGTCTAGAGGGCACCAGGCCTGGCAGTTCAAGCTGGTCTGCTCCTATTGGACCAGGACCAGTTGCAGAGGGCTGGTCTCTATATAAAGTGGTGCTGTGAGTGAATTGCGATAGACTGGAATGTAACCCAAGGGAATGCCGTTTGCTGAGATTCGTTCAACCATTCCTTCAAGCACTTTGTTGTTTGTTGTAATAGAAACCCTAACAGGGGATGCCCAGGCGTGGGTTCCGTGTTCACTGAACCAAAGGACTCAAGCTGTACCTCCCTGATGAGGCATAAGTAGGCTGAAACTATTCTTTGGTTGCTTGTGTTCCTGTCTTGATGGGGCCTGGCCTTGCAGTCCAACCTGGATTGTTTCTATTGTAGCAGGACCAACGCTAATTTGTTTATAGCTGCTTACTGTCTAGAGTAAAAACAACAGTTGATGGACAGAATGCAGAACAATGTCATACATTCACCCCAGTACAGGGATCTGGGCCTAAATCCATCGTTTTTTTACTCACTGTGCCATTCCAGTTTGAACCCAGCCATATGCATGGCCATGTCTGAACTGGGGTTGTGGAGTGAGCTAAAGAATGATGATGGATTAAACCCAGATCAGTTGACTGGGGGTGAGTGTTTGATTTGCTCAAACGCTCCGTCCATCATCCCCTTTGGTATCGCTTTGTTCGCCCTAAGTTGTCAGGGCATGCCCAGACGTGGACCCCTTGCTCACTGTGCCACTGGATTCAAGATAGCCTGGCTGATGAGGGTTGTGAACCCGAAACCTGTCCCAGCATGCTTGTTTCCAGTCCAGGGAAGACATGGCTTGGCAGTTCGGGCTGGACTGTTCCCATGAAGCAGAGGGTCAGACTGATTTGCCTATGGACATGTCTGAACTGGGGTGGTGAGCTAAAGAATGATGATGGATTAAACCCAGATCAGTTGACTGGGGGTGAGTATTTGATTTGCTCAAGCGCTCCGTCCATCATCCCCTTTGGTATCGTACTGTCTAGAGTAGCACAGTGTGTGGAAAAGAAAGACCTGGAAAGCGGGCAAGCAAATGCTACTGACTGACATTAATTCAACCATTCCTTACATAACTTTGTTGTTTCCTACATATTTCAACAGCAGACACATGGATATCCCATAGTCGGCCGATTCCCCTGCAGAGTTCATATTCCTGTGACATGGTCACCAGTCATGCATTGGACCGTGACTGCGTGCAGCCAATTGTTTGAGAGCCCACATATAATATGGGGAAAAACATAGATCTGTCAACCCAATAAAAAGTTACAGTTCACCACTACTTTTTATCAGTATTGTTTGAATTATTTTGTGAAACGTAGATGAAAATTCAATAAATTATTTGGCAACAAGAACAATCCATTCAGTAGATCTGGAGATATTGAATTTTAAAGTTTTAGATAAAAGTAACACCAAAAAGCACAAGTACCAAATGTGGTTATCGGTTGGTGCCGGACCAGGACAAAGTCACAAGTTTTGGCCGACTACGATGGATTGATACAGGGACCAGGTTAGCCCCACTAAGAATTGTATCTTATATCTTTGATGAGGAGCTTTGTGTTGTGTTGCATCAGTTCCGATGTGGAGCTGAAAGGCCTGAGATGTGAATCCCTGCATCCGTTTCAATGAGGCTGCTGAGGTCATTCATTGAGTTATGTCATGCTGCATCGGTTTTGAGGGAACCCACTGTGAGGCCTGGTGGAGTATACTCTGATGGCAGCCAAGTATATAGGTGCCTGTGGGGACACCTTTGAGGATCAATGCTCACTCCCAGAGATGCCAGCAGCATGGTACATGCAGGTCTAGTTGAGTCTTTGCAGCTAGGCAGATGCAGGGAGGGTATCTGAAGCTTGGTATGTCCCTGCATCTCAGAACAGGAGGCCGGTCAGCTAGCCTTTGGGGTCACTCTGGTGGTTCTGGGTTCAAGGAGTAGATCCAGTCTTACTTCCACACCTTCCTCATGCAGCAGGGTAGTCCTTCTTCCAGCAGGGCAGCAGAACAGTTCTTCCAATAGCAGGGCAGCAGGGCAGTCCGTTTTCTGAGTCTGTCACAGGGCTAGAATTGATCTAAAAAGTGGGTATAATGGCAGGTCTGAGATATGTTTAAAGTTCAATTTAAGTGTGTGGAACAATAAGTGTTGCAGGCCCACTACTAGCATTTAATTTATGAGTCCTGGGTACTCGTAAGAACCACTTTATTAGGGACTTATAAGTGAATGATATGTGCCAATTTGTGTAAGTCTATTTTACAATCTTTAAAGGAGAGAATACAAGCACTTTTGAACCGGTTAGCAGTGGTAAAGTGCACAGAGTCTGAAAAACGAATAAAATGGGATCAGAAAACAGGAGGGGTGAAGGCAAGAAAGTTTGGGGGACTACCACCCAAAGATTTCAGTTGTAACAGTTTGCATTAATGTTCATTGACCAGGGTGTCCACAATGAAAGAACCATCTAGGTCTGTTACCCTGGAAGCCATTCCTGGCATTTGAAAGGTTGCCTTGTCTCCCACCCCGGCGACTGATAGCTGTGGGTCTAGAATCATCCATTCCAAAACTCTGTGTTGTCGAGTTATAACAGAATTTTATTCATGGTTTCTTCTATAAGAGTAATATCATTGGTATAACAGTTGTTCTTGCCTGAGAGTTGGGACCATCTATGATTTTTGGAAGGGGGTGGGAAAATGTGATGACGTGAGGCAGAAGGCTCATTATTAAGGCAAGAGAGAGAGATAGAGAAGGAGTTGCTCTGTGGATAAGAAAGTACCCAGAACCACCACGAGGTCCCAAAACTCTATGTGATCCCAGTGGGCACTTCGGAGGGTCCATATATTGTTTCTGGCCCCCTTGAACTTATCTTAACAGCACTCCTGACCTCGTTAGCTCCCCCTGCTTTCCACCTTTTATTAGCATCCATTCTGATATCGACGTCCTCTTCTTGAGAGTCTTTCTCAGGGCACCTCTGGATCTCAGGTGTCCATCTACTGAATTGAATTCATGCGGGCTGTATCTACCTCACGAGATTGAATATTTGAAAATTGAAGGAATCCACGCCCTGAAGAAATTGTATATATGATATGGTGATCCTTGCGCCCTGACGAAGGAACTGTGGATTATTGTCCTTTCCGAAACGTGCGCCGGCGCTTTTTTTGCTTGTATAATTCTTCTTTTGTTGTTTCTTTACTTGTACCTTGGTTTGTTATTATTGTATTGTTCTCTTGTGTTTGTGTACGACGTTGTGGTTGTTTGAGAGGATGCCTGGAAGTATGAGTATGATTGGGGGCTGTATGATGTTTATTTAATTGAATTACATTGTATATATTTATGTATATATTTTTTATGAAATAGTTATCATTGATGGATTGCAAAGAATAAAATCATATGTTTTTCGAAAGAATTTTGTTTGTGTGGGACTTTGATGCTGTATATAAAGCAATGGATATATTACCTATAGATTTATAATGTTCTGGGAGAGGTTTTTTGTGTTTTTGATAAATGACATAATTATCGTGTCATAAATATTGTTTACAGAAATATCCTCGAATTGGACTTAATAAAAGTAATTGTACACCCAATATAACATATTTTTGTAAACAATATTTCGGACACAAAATTTATGTCAGCCAATATTTCTATATACAGTATTCTGACATACAATTCTGGATGAAATACCAAGCGAATATCAAGTGTAAACAGACTCCTTCATGATTTCAGCTCTCTCCAGTTGGAAGACTGCAGACCCTCAGACCAAGTCCACTGTCCTTGAGCATGAAAGTTGTTGAGAGTCATATCCTAACCTGAACCATTTGCTTTGCTGGTAACAACACAGGGACTGGAGGGACGAGGCCAACCCCAGCCATGAGATGTTAGTGGCTGCCACCACTTGAGATATCTGTGAAACTTTGAGGCACCTCCACCACCTATTTGCTGTCCCCTGATTTTTGGTACAATTAGCTCATCAGATGCAGCATCTGGGGGTTGAGGTGAAAACGTGCTCATGGCATAAGAAAGGCTGTGGAGGACTTTTGACCCTGTGCTTGAACAGGAGGCATTGCAGCATCTAAATGTCAATATGGGCTGGAGAGCCAGAACTCCCTTGTCGAGAAGAAATAACCTGCCCAACTGTGTCGAGAAGGAACCCCTATTGAGCTCTAGAGTCTGGGATGGAGTGAGACGGAACTTTGAAAGATTGAGCACGAACTTTGGCAGATAGAGACTAAAACGAAAGCTTAACCAAATGTCTGGATATGGATGGAGCATGGTATCCTCTCTATGCAACAATCTTGTCAGCGAGCTTTGTCAATACCATGGGTGCAGTCTTGAGGCCAAAAGGCAAACCTGCAAACAGGAAATGAAATTTACCAAGCAAATTGGAGAAGCTGCTGGTGAGGCTTCCAGGTATACACAAGGAGATCTATGAATGACAAGAGATCCTGAGGCCACACCTGCTGCAATGTATCATCCTGAAATGGAGAGTGGACACCCAGGCATTTAAGTTATTAAGTTCCAGCACCAACTTTAACCCCCCTGTAAGTTGTGGAACCACAATGACTGTCAAATAAATTCATGAGTAAATTAATTCAGAAGTACTCTTCCACATCAAGTTCAAAATCCGCTCTGCCAGAACTCTGCTTGACTGGACACCTGAGCAATGGATTGGCACAATGTCAGATTCCACTGGAGGAGTGCCAAACTCTGCTCAACAGCTGTGGCCCGGAAATGATGGAAACCAAGAATCTTGGCTCCGGAAAGGACTTAGAACATATGCTTCTGTACTGGTGAAGGCACTCCCCACCACCACCAGAACCCTGTAGCACTGGAGGCGGAGGGAGGCATATAGTCAGAATTGCTTCTGTTCCTTAAAAGTGGAGGCTGGGAAACGTGATGTGGTAGCAGGTCTAGTGGAATAATTGTGAGCTTGAGCATAATGCATATCCCAGAAGCCTCCCCAGACTGATGTTCGGAATAACAAGGTTTAGACTTGAACTTGTCCCAGAACAGGAAGAGTACAGGGTTAGACTGGCCTATAGGGCAATCTGGCAATGCCGAGATTTCATGAGTGACCCAGCTGTCCCGAAATCACCTCTCCAAGCTGCCTGCTCCTGATTGCGAGGACATCTTGATGCACGCCAGCCAGCTGACCTATATGCTCTTCAGCCGGACTGACCTGCTCCGGAAACGATGAACCAGCTGTGCTCCCATGGTCCTGAGGTCCTTGCGACCAGCTCCCTCTAGTGGGCCTGCTAGCACTTACCTGTGTGTCCCCTTGTGCTGTGTGTCTTCAAGTGACCCTCCTCTTCGTAGCACATCAGCTACCAACAACTTCAACACCCTGCTCCCAGCCAAATCCGAGACGCTCCAAAGAATCTGCTGGTGCAACATTGGACCATTGCCATGCTAACTTCCAAAATCCAAAAGGTGAACTTTGAAAGTCGATTGTATGAATTTATAAGCATTTTTGTCTTTCTCCCCATTGACTTCAATGGTGCGTAATTGCACACATAGGTGATCTATTTTGCGAACTACAAAAATTCATAACCTGTAAAGTACTTACTACAGAACAAAGTTCTGGTCTGAAAAAGTACATAAACATCAACATTATTTTTGCCAATTGGTCTTGGATTTATTCTTGAGTGTGTATGTCTCATTTATTGCCTCTATGAGTACAACAAATGCTTAGCACTACCCTCTGATAAGCCTTTTTGCTCTCCCAAACTACCACAAATAGAGCGTTAGTATTATCTACATTTGCCTCTGTATACTAGTTTCGGCTCACTGGCCTCTCTGCACAGTGCACTTCTTCTTGGGTGCACTATATAGAGAGCCAGCATCCTACAGTGCCTGAGAAGAGAGGGAGAAGAGGCTTATGGTCAGTGACTAAATTTAACTCATGGGCACATAATTATAGGTGAAAATGGTGGCATGCCCACCTAATGGCAGTGTGCAGACAAAATATCGAATTGGAAATGTTGAACACAGAAATATATATAGTCCTAAATATTGTGAGTGAAAAACATCGACAGCAAGAATATCGTGGTCAAGAATATCAATTTGAAGGTAAGAAATATAATTTAAAAAAATATAGAAGTCATGAATATCGTTTGCTAAGATATAGTTGTTTAGAATATTTTTTATTAGTGTTATGTATTTTAGTATATATTTTAAATGTATGTGATGCATTTCTCTGTATAAGTAAAGTTTATGTTTTTAATATATGTGTTACATTTTTAGTAGTTAACAAATTTATTTTCAATAAATGTAGTATCTTTTAGTTCCGTAGCGTGTTGTGGCTTTATAAGGGAACAGGATGGGAAGTAATTTAATTGTAATAAATTATTGGTATTTTTTTATTTATTAATATTTATTTTATTAGTTTTCCATAGTGTTAATTGAGGGAAAGTAATGTATTTTTAATTCTTAATTTGTTTTTAATTATTGTTAATAAATTAATTGAAAATTAAATATGGAAATTGTGTAATTAATTTTAGGTGCGGTTTGTGGGGTTTATAGGGGTAAAGGGGTAGAAGTAATTTATATTTAATTAATTAATAATTAGTTATTAATTAATATTTATTAATTAGGAATTAAATATGGAAGTTGTGTAATTAATTTTAGGTGCAGGTTGTGGTGTTTATAGGGGTAAAGGGTATGAAGTAATTTATTTTTAATGAATTATTAATCAGTTGTTAATTCATATTAATTAATTATTTGAAAATTAAATATTGAAATTGTGTAAATAATTGTAGGTGTGGATTGTAGGGTTTGTAGGGGTAAAAGGTGAGAAGCAATTTATTTGTAATTATTAGTAATTAGTTGGTAACTAATATTAATTAATTGAAAATGAAATATGGAAATTGTGTAATTAATTTTATGTGTTCGATTTGTATGATTTATAGGGGTATAGGGTCCGAAGTAGTTTATTTTTAATTGGTTAATGATTAGTTGTTGAATATTAATAATTAATTGAAAATTAATTATGAGAATTGTATATTTAATTTTAGGTGTGGGTTGTGGGGTCTATGGGGTAAAGGGTGGGTAGTTAATGAATTTTTATGTGTTTTTATGTGTTTTTTATTTAATAATATTTATTTAATTAACAATTATGTAAATTATGGAAGTACATTTTATTTTTAATTTAGTTGTGGAATGTGAACTGTGTGGTGTCATAGGTATAATGTAATTTAAATAAATGTATGTAATAATGTTTTTGTTTATAAATAATGTCTAACTAAAAATATTTGTTTAATTTATTTAATATAATATTTGTAGGTATTTGTGACATTTATTTACCATTATAATATGGTTTTATTATTTTTAAGATTACATTATTAAATATATGTGTATTTTAATTTTAACATATTTATATATATTTTAAATTTATATTGTATTTCTAATATTTGTTATTGATATTTTGTTTGTTTGTAATTCTGAATTGATTAATTTTTACCGCTTCACTATCCAACACTTTCCCTACTGTTGCATTGACTGGAGTGGGATTAGTAAATTTTACGTCTCCCCTATCCGACACTTTCCCTACTGTTGCACTGACTGGAGTCTGATTAGTAATTTTTACCCCTCTGCTATCCAACACTTTCCCTACTGTTGCACTGATTGGAGTGGGCATAGTCTTTTTTATCCCTCTGCAATCCAACACTTTCCTTACTGTTGCACTCATTGGAGTGGGAATAGTAATTTTATTTCTCTGTTATCCAACCCTTTCCCTACTGTTGCACTCGAGATGATTAGGATGTTGTCACTCAGGTTGATCACTCCCATCAGTCTGGAGAGGGTTTCCTTGATGGCATTCTGAAACACCTCTGCTGCGGATGAGATACCGAAGCTCAGTTTCTTGTATTGCAGGAGGCCTACATGTGTTGAGGAAGTTGTGATTTAGCGATTCTCTGGGGCTAATTCTAACTGGTGATAACCTGAGTTGAGATCCAGTTTTGAGAACCAGTTTTATTCATTGAGATCGGCCACGATGTCATCCATGGTTGGTGTTATGTGGGGTTGACGTCGAATGGCTTGGTTAGTGAGCCTTATGTCCACACATAGCCATGGCTACAGGCTGTTTCGGCTTTGGGGAGACCGAGGGCATGAGGCCATTCTCTTTTCAGTGACTCCTTGCTCCTCCTGTGCTTGCAACTCACGTTCCACCTGTGGCCTCAAGTGAAAGAGGACTCTTCGTTGTCTTAGGGCCATGGCTTTGATGTATTCTTAGATGTGCAGCTTGACCTGCTTGCCCTTCAATTTTCCCAGACCTTAAAACCATCACAGGAATTCTGCAAGTGGGCAATCTGCGTGTGACTCATGCACTTGCCTTGCAAAAAACACCAATTTGAGATCTTCGTCAGTGTGGCACCTGAGTAGCTTGCCCATTCCCTCCTCTGTGACATGGAACTTTGCACACGTTGAATGCCCATCACTTGTGAGGTCTACCTCTATGGGTCCTCGGTGTTGTAGCGGCTCTGTTGCTCCATGTGTGTAGATCATCGCCCGGCTGGGGAAGAGTGGCGGGCGTGGCTCTAATTTCCTTAATTGCTCAGAATCCATTACATTCACAGAGAACCTTTACAAGAGTACCTCATATCTCCACCACAAACATTGGGGTGGCCACCTCTTGTGGGGTCCAGCTCAGGAGACAACAAAGACATTGTCTTCCTCCTCATCTGGATGGGTTGCTGCCCTGCAGATGCTGGGCACGCCACTTTCTACTTTTTCCTCGAGCCATAGCTGACGCAGGGCCGCTGTTGCTTTCCTTGAGTATTCCGTGTTGGGTTTCGGTCTTCCACTCTGGCACACTTTCGCGAAAAGTTTGGCTTTCCCATATTTTGAGCACCTCTTTTTTTTGGTAGGGCACATTCCAGGATCTTTTATTCCAGGCCACAGTTACGGCAGGTTACACTTGGTTTGGAGTTTGCAGCCTGCCATCCTGGGCCTTAACTTCTCTGTATGGCATTGACCCGCTCTTCTTTGATGTTAGGAGCCTTCTGGGAGCTGGGCACGTCACCGACTTGCACTAGAGCACTTTCATCTTATCAGCCGGGCTATTCAATAGTTCATGAGATCGAGCCAAGATGAGACTGTCATCTAGCGAGATACCTGAGTGTCTCAGGATGAGCCATCGTTGACCAGCAGGCATCCATTATTTGCTCTCGTATCTCCTCCTGCTGATAGATGTTGATGCAGGTGCTTGCGAGTTTTCTCAACCAGGCATAGAACATGTCGACCGACATAGTGTTTGTTTGTGTAGCCTGACGCAGCTTAAAGCGTTCGCAATCAGGGTTGAGCTGGAGGCCAAAATGCCTGTTTAGTGCTCTAACGGCAGTGCCATAATAGGCATCATCCCCAATGTTTGGTAGTGTAATAAATAGTTCGTAGAGTTCTGCACCTCCGAAATGCATTAGTAGCGATCTCATTGTGGCGCCATACGTCTCCCATGTGGCGTAGAAGTAATGCTGTAGACGCCCAATCCGTGATCGCCACCTGGGTGCTGCTGTGGCTGGATCCGACAGGTCACTGAAAGGTGGCAGTGGCATCACTGAGGCATGTGCATATGGGCCTCAGTCAGGGTGAGCCTGGTTCTGTGGTTGGGCTTGGTTGTCTTGTGGGGCCTAGTTCTGTTGTTGCTGTGGTGCACTCATGTTGCTAAGTATTTGTTTCTGTAGTGCGACACCCTGTCTACCACCTTGAGGGCACGTGGGGCAGGGGCTGGTGGTTGGAGAGAGACTAGCTCTCACTCTGCTTGAGCCTGCACTGTTTAAGAAGCGCCTAGTTTGTGCGTAGCGCTAGACTGCCCCGACCGCCGAGCATTTTTGTTGAAATCCGCCGAGGCCATTAACATCTTCAAGCATCCAAAGTGCGCTTGTGCGATAGCAGTTCCTGCACCGTGCTGCCTGAAATAATATTAGTGCCTGCTATTGCATATTGAATTTGCGCCTCCGCCTTTGACATCGCGCTCACCTCCATTGTGCCCCAGTGTTGTTTTAAGTTTGCCTGCTTGCTGCTGCCATTTTGTTTGTTGTTGCCCTGCCTCCTTCCCCTGATCTCCACCCCGCCTCCCTGCTGACCCTCCTTCCCACTGATACTGACCTCGCTGCTCCTCCGCGATCGCGCTGTGACCGCCCTGCTTTCAGCAGAAGCGGCCGCTCCACGCTCCCAGCCTCCTGGATCTGGTATCGTTAACGCTGAGATCGTAGCTCTCACTCTGCTTGAGCCTGCACTGTTTAAGAAGCGCCTAGTTTGTGCGTAGCGCTAGACTGGTATACAATGGTAACCACGCATTTTTTACAACGCGGTACCGTTAACACGCTACTTTTACCACGCAATTCGTTACCACGACTTGCGCTGGGGGGCGCTCCAGGATAGTAAATTGTTTAATTTACTATCCAACTCCTTTCCCTAGAGTCCACGGGGACTGGAGTTGGAATAGGAAATTAAAAAATTTACTATCCAGCGCCCCTCCACGCAAGTCGTTGTAACGACTTGCGTGGTAAAAGTAGCGTTGTAACGGTACGCGTTGTAAAAGTACGCGTGGTACCGTCATACATCCCGCTAGACTGCCCCGACCGCCGAGCATTTTTGTTGAAATCCGCCGAGGCCATTAACATCTTCAAGCATCCAAAGTGCGCTTGTGCGATAGCAGTTCCTGCACCGTGCTGCCTGAAATAATATTAGTGCCTGCTATTGCATATTGAATTTGCGCCTCCGCCTTTGACATCGCGCTCACCTCCATTGTGCCCCAGTGTTGTTTTAAGTTTGCCTGCTTGCTGCTGCCATTTTGTTTGTTGTTGCCCTGCCTCCTTCCCCTGATCTCCACCCCGCCTCCCTGCTGACCCTCCCTCGCCCCTCCCCCTCCACTATCCATATATGACAGATGCTTTTGCGCGCAGCGTTCACGCGCAGCGGTCGCGCCGAAGGTGCGCCAAAGGTAAGCCCGTCTATGCCCGTCCGCGCCTGCACCGCGCCCAGCACCAGACCCCCTTGTCCCCGGGACGGACGTACCCACGGCCCATTCGCCTGCATCTCCTGCAAGTTCAACTGCTTCAGGACCCTCAGCAAATCCACTTCCTCCATAACCAGCACCGACTCTAACCGCCTGAAGTGCATCCGGCTGAACACCCGCTCGGTCCACAGACACGCAATTGAACTCTGGGACCTACTCGACACTGCGTCACCGGACATCGCCTTCCTTACAGAAACATGGATGAACACATCATCAGCACCCGACATCGCCATAGCCATACCGGACGCTTACAAGATTATCCGAAAAGACCGCATCAATCAAACAGGAGGAGGCATCGCCATCATCCACAGGAACACCATCAAAATCACGACCAGCTCCGACGATAATCTTACAAACGCAGAACATCTACACTTTCAGATCCACACTGACCCTAGGACCACACTTAGAGGCTCCCTCATTTACAGACCCCCAGGTACCCGCACTCAATTCAGCGATGACATCACGGACTTCGTCAGCCCACATGCCCTCGCCTCCGAGAACTACATTCTATTAGGAGACCTCAACTACCACCTTGAAAACAAACTCGACAGCAACACCTCCACCCTTCTGGACAACCTAGCCAATCTCGGACTCAAACAACTTGTTGACACCCCCACCCACGTAGCCGGACACACACTCGACCCTATCTTCACCTCCAGCAAGCACATCTCCTTCGACCGCACCACAGCTCTCCACTGGACGGACCACAGCTGTGTTCACTTTAGCTACAAAACCACCCTGACCCACAACCGCCCACAACCTATTCCCCGGAGATACTGGAACAAAATCACCTCCGACCAACTACTCACATCACTCAAACAAAACCCTCCCACCCTCTCACTGGACCCAAACCAAGCGGCCACCCATTTCAAGCAATGGATCACCCACAGTGCTGACGAATTAGCACCCGTAAAAAAGCACCAGATCAAATCAGCCAGCAAAAAGGCTCCCTGGTTCAATGATGACCTTAAAAAATCCAAGAAGCTATGCCGCACCCTGGAGAAAACATGGAGAAAAAACCCAACCACCGTCAACATGGCCACCCTTAAGGCAGCCACCCGCAAACACCACCAACTGATTAGATGCGCCAAGAAATCAGCTTTAAAGGATCGTCTCGACAACAACACTCATAACACTAAAGAACTTTTCAACATCGTCAAAGAATTCACCAACCCCACCGCAGCATCCAACGACATCACTCCCTCCCAAGACCTCTGCGATGCGTTATCCTCCTTCTTCTACAACAAAATTGCCGACATCCACAACAGCTTCGAGAATACTCCCAGCGATCAACCCTCCCCACCCCCCTCAGATCCTACTCCGCCTATTAACAACTTAAGCGCCTGGAACCCAATCACCACTGAAGACACCATCCGCCTAATGAACTCAATCCACTCTGGCTCGCCAACCGACCCTTGCCCCCACCACATCTTCAATAAAGCCAACTCCATCATCGCTCCCCATCTCCGGGATGTCATCAACTGCTCGTTCAACTCTGCCACCTTCCCAGAAAGCTGGAAACACGCCGAACTCAGCGCCCTTTTGAAGAAACCCACAGCAGACCCCTCTGAACTTAAAAACTACCGACCCATCTCCCTCCTCCCATTCCCGGCCAAAGTCATTGAGAAAGCCGTCAACAGCCAGCTCGCCGCCTTCCTTGAATCCAACAACTCCCTCGATCCCTCTCAGTCCGGATTTCGAGCCAAACACAGCACCGAAACCGCCCTCATTGCAGCAACAGACGACATCCGAACATTACTGGATAACGGAGAAACAGTGGCCCTCATTCTACTTGACCTCTCCGCCGCTTTCGACACAGTCTGCCACAGCACCCTCACACAACGCCTCGGCAACATCGGCATACAAGGAAAAGCCTTGGACTGGATCACCTCGTTCCTAGCTGGGAGAACTCAGAGAGTCCGACTTCCCCCATTCATCTCAGAGGCCACTGAAGTCATCTGCGGAGTACCACAAGGATCATCACTCAGTCCCACCCTCTTTAACGTTTACATGAGCCCACTCGCATCCATCGCGCGCCAACACAACCTCAACATCATCTCTTACGCCGACGACACCCAATTAATCCTTTCCCTCACCAAAGACCCCAACACCGCCAAAACCAATCTTCAAGAAGGCATGAAAGAAGTAGCCGAATGGATGAAACATAGCCGCCTAAAACTCAACTCAGACAAAACGGAGGTGCTCATCCTAGGATCCTCCCCCTCTGCCTGGGACGACTCTTGGTGGCCTTCCGCTCTGGGCACAGCACCCACACCCACAGACCATGCACGTAACCTTGGCTTCATCCTAGACTCCTCTCTCTCGATGTCCAGACAAGTCAACGCAGTCTCATCCTCCTGCTTCATCGTTCTTCGCATTCTCAAAAAGATCTTCCGCTGGATCCCCCTCGAGACAAGAAAGACTGTCACCCACGCACTGGTCACGAGTCGACTGGATTATGGTAACACACTATACGCCAGAATCACAGCAAAATTACAGAAAAAACTCCAACGCATCCAAAACGCATCAGCGCGACTCATATTGGACATCCCTCACCAAGATCACATCACCGGACACCTAAAAGACCTCCACTGGCTTCCCATCAACAAAAAATTACATTCCGTCTTCTCACCCACGCACACAAGGCCCTCTACAATCTAGGACCCAAATGCCTCAACAATCGACTGTCCTTCTACAAACCCACCCGCCAACTAAGATCGTCCAATCAAGCCCTCGCCGCAGTCCCGCGCATCCGAAAATCCACCATGGGAGGAAGATCCTTCTCCTTCCTGGCGGCCAAGACCTGGAACTCTCTCCCCACTCGCCTCCGCCTCACTCAAAACCACATCTCCTTCAGAAAAGAACTTAAAACCTGGCTTTTCGACAAATAATGAACCCCTTCATTTTTCAACCCCTTCCCAAGCGCCTTGAGACCCTCTGGGTGAGTAGTGCGCTATATAAATGCCCGAACTTGAACTTGAACTTGAACTATGCAGCAACACTGTAACTGAGTGGACTGAGACCTAGTGGCATGCTGTCAACCCTTTTGCACTGTCTTCATGCACTGTGTGAGTCTTTCCTGTTTCTTGTGTAGCTGGACAGGGAGTTACTGCAGCAAATGTGCCTCTTCACCAGCTTTCTTTGCGTTCGTAGGCGCTGGTGAACAGTCCTCTACTTGAAAGCCCCTTCTCAGGCAGTTCACTGGTTTTCGTGGCTCGTATATGCTTTCCCCTGCTTGGCAGGGCCGCAGGCTTCTCTGATGCCCTTGCCTCACAAGGAAGATGCGTGCCACAGTTGCTTCAGGCAGCACTGCAACCGGGCCGCTTGCCAGTAGCCCCACCTGCAGGAGCGCGAAGGCCCTCACGCAGGACATAAACAACACAGGCCGTGTTAGGCCGATGCAAGAGTGCAGACTGGTAGGCCCAGGAAGATGGAGGGCAGTTACGCAGCAGGAGGGAGCAAGAGCACCATATGTGCACCCTCCGTAGGCCGCAAACCGGGGCAGGCACGCCGTTCAGGCCATAGGGGCGCCAAACAATGAGATGGGCCTCCCTTGGCCGCTGTGGGGTGCACGGAGTGCATTGGCAATGGAAACTTCCAACAAACTGCTGCAGGTAGGGAAGCGGGAGCCATCAGTAGCATGCTGCAGAAACCAGGGGCAAGGGCCGGCATGCAAGCACTCTGGTCGCTATGTTATGCAGAGGGCGATCACCATCGGGTGGGCACTCTGCCACTCATCCGAGCCCTCTGTAGTTCAACAATGAGGCAGGTAGGGTCATATTGACATCGTCCCTAGTGTAGCAGGCAGATTGGCTGGAAGGAACGCATGCACAGAGCAGTGATTAACAGACATGACACACACACGGTTAGGTACTGTTTCGGCAATGGCCACGAGCGAACATCTGCCCCTTTATTTATCTTCTTGGATCGAGCCTGGCCCTTGGAGTGACAAGTGGATACATTTTAATGTAGAAGCTGGGTGGCACTCTACAGGAACCACCATCTCCATGCTGGGAGTTTTGGAAAGCTGAGAGTGATGTGCGCATCTGGGTGGAATGGACAGCTGTGGGGCTTCTGATTCTCTGCAAAGTAGGAGACATTGTGTAAGTGCAGAAGGAAACACTTTCTCTCTGTGTGCCACAAAAAAATGTAGGAGGTGGCAACTCAAGCTCCAAATGCAAAGTAGACATGTGCCACCAGTGCGGTAACTGCTACAGTTTGACGGGGCAGAGAGCCCATGCTGTACAAAGTAGGTCCAAAAGGGCAGCGTCAGTGGGGGTGCCTATCCTTGTGATGCCATGCATAAGTCCCTCGTTGAGGAGCACAGTCGGGGCCCACTGGGGCATCAGAGGACCCATCAAGACCAGGAGCATCCTGGATGTTTGGGGCCAGAGCAAGAAGGCCCCAGGAAATGCCCTGGGGCAAATGAGAACCCATAAGCCAGGCCTATGGGTTGCTGGACCATGAATTCCCTTGAATGAACTTAAAGGAGAAAAGATGACCCCCCCCCCACCCGTAAGCTGCACCAACATGTGTTAATGAGGAGTGGAGCAGCAAGGAGTCAGAGAGCCACAGCAAAGTATGAGCTGCACAGACAATGTAGGCACCAGCAGGGTTTCAAGGATACCAGATTGGAAGGGATGGATGTTGGAAAAAGTGTTGGAAGACCGAGGATGGTAGGGAATAGTATGATCCCGGCCGTAGAGAAGGCTGGAGTCAAGGAAGTGGCTAAAGGATAGGGAGGCAAGGGCAGAGGAGTAGTGATGGGCTGGGAAGTTCATAAATGAGCATCATACATACCATGGTGGATGTGAATGAGGAGGGATGACTGCAGAGAAATGAAAGTCAGGGGCACGCCATAAGGCAGAGTGGCGTGGGACATGTAAAGAGTGGGTGAGGACACTGGATATTGTAGTGTAGTTCCTATTATCCCAATAGGCTCTGCGCATTGGAATAATACCTCCAATAGTATAGACCTAGACCAGACGTTAACTAGGTCTTCTACTGTCGATATTAGACTTAAAGTTTTGGGTTTGCCAGCTAGCTCAGAGTTCACTAGAAACTTTCTCGAATAGGCAAGGAGGAGTTGAACCTCCCTGGATAGACAAGAAGGGATTTAGTTTCTGACAACCATAGAACATGACAACTTTGCTCTCCCCTAATCAAGAGTATATCTCTAGAGTCGTGTGAAAACAAAAGACAACTTATTTTACTCAGTCAGTACGTGCATTCTTATTTGCACCAGATTGTAGAGAAAAGGAAGAGACGGGCGTGTTCAATAAAAGATGTTATTTATTGATCAGTCTCAGTCTCGTACAAGAGAAATGGATCGATATTATCGCAATACTTATGGTTAAGTAAAGTGCATACAATAAAAGCAGAATTATAAAATAATACTGTAAAAACATTGATATGGTTTCTAAGCCATTTGCTATTTAAAATGGATAGAATATATACATACACATATACATTTAACTAATCGTACTCAACTGGTGCTTCTAACCACGCCTACCCCGGTGTACCTGACCTAAGCCTAATACGTGGGCGGGGATAGAAAGTAACAGTTTAAGTTAAGTTTGTTTTGCCAAGTGACTGACTCAAGAATTCTCTGCAAGGGGTTATTCAGCTCTGTACCTTGAATCTAGGATGGTTGAGGGATGGTATCTCTCGTCTGAGGTCTCGATATTCCAAGCTGCCTGCGAGGGCTGCTCGGAAGCGCCGGAGCTGGATTTCTCGGCAGGAGAAAGCAGCGTCTCGTTCTCAGCGCGTCAGGAAGGCGGGGCAGCTAGTGGGCTTCGCTCTCTGCTGGGCTTCGGCAAGTCTCGCTGCTCCGATCTCGTCACCACCGCGTGTGTTTGCTTAAGGCAATGTCGGTAATATTTATACCTGTTAGGTGCCGAGATTGACGTAAGGATGGACATAGATACGTCAATAAGGATGTCATACGAGCTGGTCGTTAGCACATTCTTTTACTGAAGTTCTCGGTGAAATCAAAACAATGGCCGCAGGGTTTTTCCCAGGTTGTCATAGGTTTGATTTGTTTTGAGAACTCCGTATGCCTTATCAGGGGCTGGAGGAATATTGCTTTGCCTAATTAGATGGCAAGCGTTATGACCTAATCAGATAACGCGCTCCTGTGTCGTGGTCTGGCGTAATCAGATAACGGTTTCTGCATCATGGGATGGCTGCTAGTTAACGTGTTAACCAGAATAGGGTCAGGAATAGGGGGATCGATACAGAACCTATAGGAATACATCACACCCACTCCACGCTAACTATGGCCATATTTACGAATCTAGGCATAGTAAAACATACTGTAGAGTATCGTGTATACCTTACCACCCCAAAATACATATAATGCATTCCAAAATTATGTAATGTACGGGAAAAATAAAATAGCCATATGTACTATATGCACTTAAGCAGTAGACTAATGCTAAATTAATCACGCATGTATACATTATTAGTAATCGAATATGAGAATTACACATGAAATGGCTCTTAATACAGAAGAAAAGTTCGAGACCACTTCATCACAGTTCAAGAGAAAAAAATATTTATGAACATACCAGCGGGCAGCTAATGTCTATGAAGTTTCTAAAAACAGAAATTAGTTCTCTAAGAATAGTTCTTACTTTAAGCAGAAGAAAAGTGTACTGTAGAATTGAAAAAATTTGGGGCTGCTAAAAAAATTGCTGTCCGTGGACTGGAGGAGAAGTTGATCTTGCTACTTTATTATTAAAGTTGAAGGCCAAATTCAAGGTGTCTGGAACGCCGCGTGCTAGCTTGTTCAAGAGTCATTATTTCTGCTCTGGTGAGAACATCATATCATTGAGACTGCTGAAAAAGCTGTCAACAGCTTCCTGTGAGAGTTCCACTAACTCGGAAAAGGATGTAACCATGCATTCATGTGCATGATCGTCTCTATTGACGTTTTGAGTAGTATTGCTGACAGAAGGTTGTACCTGATCGATGCTGCTTTCATCTTGATCTTCACTACCCCTTAATCGTAGTGGTGAAGTTTCCACGAATGCCGTCATCAGGATTGGCAGCCGTTGAGGGCAGCACAATGCATGAGCCTTTACCGGACCCAACAGTGTTTCTGCATCCATTGGCGCATCCGATTGTAGCGTCAGACAGGTGTCCAACACGCATTCTTCTCCGCATAGCATGCACCTTAATACAGGTAAAACACATCTTTGCCATATCGGCCGAAATGAAAGAAACCAAGTCATGTTCAGGTCTCTAAGCCGGGTTAGTCCCAGGATTTTTGATATCCGGTCCCGGTATCCAATGGCTCGGATTGTTTCTTCCCTTGTTGCGGGTGTTTTGTCTGTGACATGGTTTGCCATAACGAAATATAAGGACTAAGAATAGGATTCCTGCAATTAGTCCCAAAATGAGGGGAACTCCTCCAAAAATCGAATGGACGAAGTCTGGAAAAATACCCAGTATGGCTTTGAATGGTGTTAATGCCATCGAAAATACTCTCTTAAATACATTTGAGACTCCACTGGTATCAGAAATATTTAAGATTTCATTCAGGATTTCTGAGAAATGTATGGGGGAATTAGTTGATAACAATGAGTGAATCTCTGCAGTCGTCCTTGCGACTAGGAGATCATACGTTTCTTTTGATGACGTGAGCCTGGTCGGCGTCTGAAGAAGCACTGTTTTCATTCTGCTTAAAGTATCAATTCGAATAGAAGTAATTTTCAAGTTAGGCCATGCCCTTGCCTCCCTGTCTGGAAAGGAGCTGGGGAACAATAAGCGTCCACAGCACATGACCTTCGCAGTCGTACTAACGAGATAAGGATCCCCGGGCAGTAGACTACAACATCTGCGATCCACAATTAGAATGTAACTCCCGTTATAGATTCTTTTAAAGAATGGTTCTATCTCTGTTGCAGGTGTGCCTAGCTGGTGACATGAAAGGTTATTTGAGTTCCCTTCACAGACTCCATGCAAACTAATTCCATTACACAGAAGTGTACCGCTTAGTGACATTGCACAATTATTGCCACTAAGAAACACTTTCTGTCCTTTATTACTGACACATGCATGTGAATAGGGCAAGTTCCATGTTGTCTTAATGTACCCTTTTCTCAATTTTTCGTACATGCCAGCCTGTATATATTTTTGGCAGTATTGAAATCTGAAAGTAGATATCGGAATATTAATTATCCCATGTATTATCCATTCAATGACAGGTCGTTCTGACATTGTCAATGGTAATCTCTCGAGTTTCTCAATGCTCAGGATTGTATAATCAGCACCCTTCTGTGCCATACTGATCTGTTTATCAGTAAGGTTAAAGATATTGAATAGTGACGTTGTGTTGATTAGACGCCAAGGCACATAGCCTGAACGCAGATTTTGTAACGTCCAGCCAAGCTGTACAATAGAACGCAATTGAGACTGACCGTGTTGTAACAACAGTAAGTCTTGCGATATTATGTCGATTGCTGATGACACAATGCTGTCCAATGAAAAGATTCTGGAGGACAGAGTCATTAACCCATTGTCCACTACAGAAAGCGATTTTTCCAAATTAATACGGTCAATTTCCCGTATACTTTCTGCTGTCTCAATTTGAGTTATCTTCCAGGCCTCGTTGTAAGCTGCATATATAGAGGCTGCTATGAAGCGTTTTTGACGCTGTTTGCGCGGTCCCATAATGAAATCACGCAAGTCAGCACCATCAGTAAGTAAAGTTAGGTGTTGCTTAATTTCTGTCAGTGTGGAAGTTTGTAGCCATTGAAGGCAGAGTTTTCCCACACTGTAGGTGGTGATTATCCCTGGGTGTTGTCTTTGGGAATATCTAGGGTCTGGCCTGGTCAATGTGAACCCCTGTGTTTTGTTCAGGAATCTGTCTTGACAGTTATTAGTATCTGTGGGCCAGATTAACCATTGTTTCCAATCAGGATTTGTTCTGTTTTGGTTTAATACATAGTTTACGTCTATCTCTTCATCTGCAGAGTTATTGCTGTTCATTGTTGGTTTTGGAATAGACGGTTTATTTAAGTCTTTGATTTTGGCTAATCCAAGACAGGTAGTTTGTTGAATAGTGTCATTCAAGAATATAATTTGTTCTGGGATCATGCAGGCTCTAAACAATGATTCTATACCCTGAACTTGCCATTCTCTTGTACCCCAAACACTTTTTACTTCAACATTTTTGTCCCAATAATCAAAACCAAATGTATTCATTTGTTCAAAAAACGAGTCAGAATATATCAATTTCGTGTTTGTAAGCATGGTTTTTGTTCCTGTCTTATTTGACAATTTGAAATAAAATGTTTCAGCATTACTTGTGTTGAACCCTGAAAAGTATGAAAATTTGTCATAAAAGGTTCTTGAGCTTCCTTTTGGAGGGGTTGCACAATGTTCCCATTGATTATAATTTAAAACATTTCTAGGTTGTGCAGATTTATGTAGAAAATGGTTACCATAGTGGTTGTAGCAGTACATACTATCATAATTAGATTAACCCTGCAAATAATGTTTGGTAAATTTAGCAGACATCACTAGATCAGACATCATGTTATTAATACTTTCAAAGTCCCAATCATCAGCAAATGAGTTTGCACTCAACGAGATCTTGATTTGGTGTGGATATTTGAGGATCTCAACCGGACCATAAATTTCATAGTCAGTATTGTCCCATGCTACCCCACCCGGTATTGAATTGGCTGTGAAATTGACTGAAGAAAGTTCTCTTTTCTTGACGTGTGAAGACGTGTGTGGCTTGAGGATCAAGTTGATTTTCTGGCTTGCTGTGTCCATTTTTGCATATTTTCCCTCAATGAAGCGTCCCAAGCATAGTACCATGATGAGCCAAAGTATGAGGATAAATACACCAAAGGACACCCAAAATTCAATCCATGGAGAAATCAGATAGGTTTCTTTCAGTTGTTTCAAAAGTTCCTTAGTTTTGTCTTTAAGGGTTTTTGTTGATGGCTGTGTCTTTGATTCACTGAGGTCTTCAGAGGAATCATTGAAGTTTATGAAGTAGCCGGATGCTGTTCTATCAATTGTTCCAATTGCTTCAGGATTACTGTTTCTTGCATATTCATTTGTTACTTCATTGTAGGTTGGTGTGTCTCTACTAAACGTTTTTATTTGGGTTTTCAGAGGTGTGAGTTCTATTGCATTGTTGCATAGTCCTTGTTGTTGTTCTGTAGGCGTTTCGAATGTGATTAGCCTTTTAGTTAGCACCTCTGTACTTGTAGCAAACCTCGGTGTTCTACTACTTATCGGGAGTCCACTTGGCCTACTGTTTGTTATCGGCCACATGATTGTGGTTTTACCAGGTCGATGGATACAACTCGGTTCTCCTTTTTACCAGCAAGCGGCGGTAGTACAACTGATCTTGTCCCGTTGATGGACAAGACAGGAACTGCTTTTCTGTAAGAAGGCCCAAATTCCTTCTTTACCGCGATCTTTTCTCTGACTAGATCCCCGATTTTTGGAATCCAGACAGGTCTTGCTGGGACAGGCGGTGTTTCTTCAGTGGTTATTGGCTGTTGTTTCAACTTTATATTGCTCAGGTCTTTTCTTGTTTCGTTTAAGTCCTGTAAAATAGCCAAACGACCTTTGATATCAAAGTTTTTTTCTTTCACCACTGAAGTCTGACTGTCAAGATCTAAGACTAACATCCTAGTTCCAAACAATAATTCGTACGGACTGAATCCCTTCAGAGAATTTCTTGGCAAGTTATTTAGACTACGCTGGACACTTATTAGATGTTTGACCCACCCAGCTCCCGAACCTAATACCTCAGCTGTTATAGATCGCTCTATGCCTTTGGTTTTTTCTTTACACCATCCCGTATCCCTCAGGAAGGAAGTGAGAAGATTTCCGCAAATGCAATGCTCATTCTGGCCAAGCACTCCTCACAAACCCGAGAGGCAAATGGGAAGATATTGGTCAGTACGTAGCATGCTTCTAGCGTATATGCCATTATAGACTTGCAAATCTTGATATAACAGTTCTGGCGTCAGCCGAAAGTTGGGGTCTACATTATAAGTGAAAACTAGTCTCTGTATGTTAATACGACGCATTTTTCATATTGGGATTTATTTTTTATTGTTGATCCTTTCTGGTGTGAAACTCCAAGGTAATATACCGTTTCTTTCACCACTGCGATTTCTGTTACAGTTTGGGCAGTTTTTTACAAAAATGGTAGGATGCAGGCTCATGCCTGGCCACCAGTACACTGATTGTAATTCTTCCAGAGAATCCTTTAGTTTGAGGTGTCTGAGACCCTCGCCCATATGTGCGTCTGCTATTAACAAGCCTCTCCTGTCCATGTTTGTAAATGTAAATGTATAGGCATTTATATAGCGCACTACTTACCCGTAGGGTCCCAAGGCGCTTCGACCGCTGCGAAACCCTTCCTGGCTTCCCTGAGAGATGGTCCCTTAATGGGTATCTCCAGGGTGAGACCAGGCATCCCCGGCAGTCTGGTGGGGCCGTTAGTGAAGATGAGGCAAGCTAATGCCCAGAGTTGCCGAGTGTGATCGCTGATCAGAGTGGGCACCGAGGCGAGAGAATTATCGAGTCCGCTGACCCTGGTCCAGAAACCTGCCGCGCCGGGAATCGAACCCTGGTCCCGGGCCGTCCTCTGCTCTCGGGTCTGCCGCCTCTAACCAGTGAGCCACACTATCCCCCACTCCAGGGATTCGAGCAAAAGGAACGGAGTTCGCATCGATTATGTATGTATATTTGAGTGGGTAACTGATCGGTAACGCTGAGCAGTCGCCTTTTGATGACGTTTTCACCGCCAGCATTGTTTCACCGTCAATGTATTTTACTGCACGCTTTTTTCTAGCTACGGAAGCCGATTTAGTTGCTACCGCTGTGGCTTTCCCAGCCAATGAATTCCCTGCAACGTGAACGCCATCACGCTGATGACTCAGTGAGTGTATCACGTGAGTCTTTGGTAGTTCTTTCTTTAACAGAACTATTTGTTCACAAAGCAGTTTTTGCTTTATTGTTGCACCTGTGTCATCTTTGTAACCGTTTTGAATCCATTTCTGTAAATCGCTGTTATATGATTTGATGCAGTAATACGAATCGGACACTATGAGTGTCGGGAATTCGCGATCTGCATTATCTAGCGCCATTTTCAATGCTATTATTTCAGTCTGTTCTGAATTAGTTTCTACTGAGTGTGTTTTTGTTAATAGAGGTCTTAGTATACCTCCGCGCCACACTTCTTTTGTAATCTCACATGTGGGGTTGTATGCTTGTTCTCCCCAAACGGATGGTTGAGCATGTCCGTCTGTATAGATTACACAAGCGTACTGTCGTAATGGCAGAATGTCGATTGGCAGAGGGAATATTCTTTCATATTCTAGATATTTTAGTTCCTCTAGTTCTGGATCAAAGTAGTATTTTACTTTGTCCATTGTAATGGAATTCACCCATTGTATCCATTCCGGATTCAATGCTGTTGTTGGTAAATTACACGGGGTTGTTAATGCCTCAAAGGCTGATTCTGCTGTTCTGACTGTGATGTGTCTACCGTCAGCTTTATCTTTTTCTCTAGCTATTGCGGTCTGAACTGCATGAACAATTTTTTCTTTAATGCTGAATTTCTTTTCAGCTTCTGTGTACAAGTGTGATTTGAATGCAATTGGTACCTTTTCTCCCTCATTAGAAGTCAGGTATGTGAATCCGCATCTTCCTGGGATGACTCGAATCACAAGGTTGCGTGTGTTATCGCGTGTTTCTAATTTTGTTTTAATTAACATATCTGTTTGTAAGGATCTCAGAAGTTCTGTGTGTTTTTGAGTCCAATTGGTTTTTTAAAAATCTGGTTTTATTAGATCATAAAGGGGTTTGACCCTTTCTGCGTAATTTGCAATGTATGTTCTTCCGAAATTTAGGAAGCCTAGAATTGACTGTAGGTTTTTTAGAGTTCTAGGTGCTTGGAGTACGGCACATTTCTCTAGGAAATTGTCAGCCAGGCTTTTGCCTTCACTTGATAATTCATATCCTAAGAACAGGACTGTTAGATGGGCAATTCTAGATTTTTTAAAGTTGAATTTGTAACCCTCTGCCGCGTACCCAAGTATTATGGTGTTCACTCTCTTCAAGTGAGTATCCAAGTCATCATCTGTTAGGTATATGTCATCGACATAAGATAATGCTTCGTCATCATATGTTTGTAGTAACTCCGTTACCCTCGCTGAGAATACTCCTGGGCTGTTTTTGTACCCCTGGGGTTACCGACAGAATTCTTTTTGAGCGCCTTTTATTGAGAACGCTGATAAGTATCTGCTCTCTGGTGCTATATTTTGACAAAAGAATCCATTAGAGATGTCTAAAGTTGTTTTGTATTTTTTGCGCACTATGTTATTCATTAGTGCAGCACTATGCGAGTTTTGCACTGCAAAAGTTTTGCAACATGAGTTAAGGTGTCTGTAATCCAAAACTAGACGATATGAATTGTCTGGTTTGGAGACAGGAAACAAAGGGTTGTTCATTTGTGAGGTGCAAGTTTCAATCACCCCCTGGTATTCTAGTTGATCTAGAATGTCTTTTACCTGTTTTTTAGCTTCTTGCTTGATTGGATACTGCCTTTGTGCAGTAGGTTGTGATTTTAACTGGATTTTGTGAGGAGGAGAGTCCTCATCCCATCCTACATGATTTTTATATAAAGCAGGAGCTTGAGCTACTGCCCACTTTCTTGCAAGTGTATATTTTTTATGAATTGGAATATGATTTGAGAAGGCAGGCATAATTATTTCTTCGCCATGTGGGCACTCCCTGACGAACTCTGGTGGCCAATCTTTTTCAGCTAGAAGGATGTCATAGCCCTTGGAGAGATTATCCCAAAAAAGGCCCCTTATTTTCCTAGTCTTATCCCCTTCTATACGTAAAGTTATTTCATATATTTTGTGAGGTTTGCTAACTCTGGTGTCTGCAGTTTCCGCCTGAATGTATTCATTCGTGTCCACTGTCTCCAGATGATTCATAAGGACTTTGCGTACTATGCTCACTTCTGCTGCGCTGTCTAGCATTGTCTGAGCCCACTCTCCGTTTTTCAGCTGTGTCCTCAGTATTCTCGGCATTGTTGAATACTTTAATACTGGCTACCTTCTTTTTTGGAAACTGTAATTTTTTATTTGGATGAGCAGGTTCCTTGTCTTTGGACTTGACGTGCCCTTCCCTGGGTTCCGATCGTCCTCTTCTTTCCGATTTCTGCGAGGAAGTCTGAAAAGATTGAGAGGGACGTGTATCAAAATCTTGATATCTATCCGGTTTCTTTATGTTATCCCTATTTCTAAGGTTGTATTTTTTCACAGAGGGCTCCCTTTGGGGAGACTTGGGTCCTTGGTCCGGAGATCTTTCTCTCCGCCGAGGAGACCTTCCTCTGGACTGGAATCTCTTTTCTTTTGGATTGGATTGTTTGTTTCCATCCCAGTTCTTCTTTTGACTGTTTAGATTATTTTTAATAAATATTTTTTCAGGACTTTCAATTAGTTGGGGCTTCACTGGTATTCCACCCAAACTATCTCTACCTAGTTCTTCATAGGATTTTTCTATAATTCTGGCAATTTCAGCTGGTTGGTCTGCTATATCTGTCTCTTTTAACCTCTGGCGGATCGCCACATTCGCTGCTTCCCCTTTTATGTTGGCTAGTAATATTGCCGAGACCTGCTTGAAGTCTTTTAGTAATTTCATACCGAGAGTTAAAGCGGGTTCTGGACCGTATTCGTCTTGAATTTGTTTTAGCACATCTGGTATTACTGACATGGATGGTACACCATGTGTTTTTGTGTAAATGGAGGCAAAGACTGTACCCTAAGTGTCACAGTCCTCCACGTGTGGTGCGATTCCCATTGGAAGACAGATAGTCAGAATCCTGTGTTTTTCTACCGGGGTGGTATCTGGAAATACCGCCTCTATTTGGGTGATTTTTTGTGCTAACCAGAATGGTATTTGTTCCCGTTTAGCTGGTACTTTACCTAGGCAGGACTGTATGTTCTGTGGTGTAATTTTATTTGTGTTCCCCTGATGTGGGGTCAGCTGTGGAATTTTAACTACAGGTTGGATGGTTGAAGTCCGCATTACATATTGGACTAGTTGTCTATATATTTTAATTAATTGTTTTAGTTGTACTAAGACATCTGCTGCAGACATCCTTTCGATGTCTGGATGTGGTGTGTATCCGGCTAGGACCGGCCACGTTGCTCCTGGTCTACCTAGTGGACCGAGCCTGGTGATGTGATTATTATGTTTTAGGGCGCCATTAAACAAGAGCAGGTGCTCTTGGAATTTGAGTGGTACTTCCACTTCCTCGAAAGGAGTGTAGGTATCCGGTGGTTCCTCTATTTAATAATAGTGGAACTCTTTTGTTACAGCATTTGCTGCTGGAAAGTGTATCCATGAATAGAATACCTCTGTCTGCCGATATTCGTGTGCCTCAATTACTGTACCACCTCTTGGTGTCAGTCCCTTGTCTATAAGTTTTAACGTTATAGATCTTCTTATGTTGACCGGGATGAGTTTTATATCCGGGTCTGCTTCTTGCATAGTATTATCAGCTTCTATTATTTCAGCTGCTAATCTAGCTCTCTCTCTTTCATCATCACTGTCTACCATTTTACCGACAGGAAGGTTTTTCTGTTTGTTTGCAGATCAGGTTTCTTACGGAAACAAAGATTAGATGCACAATATTTTGGAACAGTGTATCCTTCAACGTTGATTGAACCAAGAACCATACATAGGAGTTCCCTCCTGCGAGGTTTGGTGGATTTTACCTCTCACCCACTCCAGACGTCTTTGGAGTATTATGGGAAAAAGGGGTCTGAGTGAAAAAGCACGACTGAGTTACTCTAAAGTCTTGCGTTAGTTTTATCGCCTATCCAAACACGTTGGGCGCTATGTAGTGTAGTTCCTATTATCACAATAGGCTCTGCGCATTGGAATAATACCTCCAATAGTATAGACCTAGACCAGACGTTAACTAGGTCTTCTACTGTCGATATTAGACTTAAAGTTTTGGGTTTGCCAGCTAGCTTAGAGTTCACTAGAAACTTTCTCGAATAGGCAAGGAGGAGTTGAACCTCCCTGGATAGACAAGAAGGGATTTAGTTTCTGACAACCATAGAACATGACAACTTTGCTCTCCCCTAATCAAGAGTATATCTCTAGAGTCGTGTGAAAACAAAAGACAACTTATTTTACTCAGTCAGTACGTGCATTCTTAGTTGCACCAGATTGTAGAGAAAAGGAAGAGACGGGCGTGTTCAATAAAAGATGTTATTTATTGATCAGTCTCTTTTCTCGTACAAGAGAAATGGATCGATATTATCGCAATACTTATGGTTAAGTAAAGTGCATACAATAAAAGCAGAATTATAAAATAATACTGTAAAAACATTGATATGGTTTCTAAGCCATATGCTATTTAAAATGGATAGAATATATACATACACATATACATTTAACTAATCGTACTCAACTGGTGCTTCTAACCACGTCTACCCCGGTGTACCTGACCTAAGCCTAATACGTGGGCGGGGATAGAAAGTAACAGTTTAAGTTAAGTTTGTTTTGCCAAGTGACTGACTCGAGAATTCTCTGCAAGGGGTTATTCAGCTCTGTACCTTGAATCTAGGATGGTTGAGGGATGGTATCTCTCGTCTGAGGTCTCGATATTCCAAGCTGCCTGCGAAGGCTGCTCGGAAGCGCCGGAGCTGGATTTCTCGCCAGGAGAAAGCAGCGTCTCGTTCTCAGCGCGTCAGGAAGGCGGGGCAGCTAGTGGGCTTCGCTCTCTGCTGGGCTTCGGCAAGTCTCGCTGCTCCGATCTCGTCACCACCACGTGTGTTTGCTTAAGGCAATATCGGTAATATTTATACCTGTAAAGTGCCGAGATTGACGTAAGGATGGACATAGATACGTCAATAAGGATGTCATACGAGCTGGTCGTTAGCACATTCTTTTACTGAAGTTCTCGGTGAAATCAAAACAATGGCCGCAGGGTTTTTCCCAGGTTGTCATAGGTTTGATTTGTTTTGGGAACTCCGTATGCCTTATCAGGGGCTGGAGGAATATTGCTTTGCCTAATTAGATGGCAAGCGTTATGACCTAATCAGATAACGCGCTCCTGTGCCGTGGTCTGGCGTAATCAGATAACGGTTTCTGCATCATGGGATGGCTGCTAATTAACGTGTTAACCAGAATAGGGTCAGGAATAGGGGGATTGATACAGAACCTATAGGAATACATCACAATATACTAGATGAGTTGTCAGAGTCCGTATCGGTGAATGAAGGGAACTTCGACCATGAACAGGAGATCCCAGTTACAAGGGCATCTGGCCAAGGGTTCAGTAAGTGGGTGACACCGGTGCTGGAAATGCTGAATAGGGGAAGGAACACAGAGGTGGAAAGGCCCACGAGGCACCTTAGGGACAAGGTGAGAGACAGAAGGAAAGGCTCAAACCCGGATGGCAACAAACAGCTGATGCAGGGATGGAAAGAAAGAAGGAGGAGAGAAGGTGATAAGAGACTAAGGAAGGTAGGGCCATTGCATGCTATGGCATAGGATTCAAACAGTGAGTATGGGTATAATTGTTGTGTTGTATTAAGGCATGAGAAGTTATGAAGAAATAGGGATGGTGATGAGGGAGGAGTGTTGGAAGATGGATAAATAGAAATCTGGAGTAGCTTTAAGAAAAATTGTGGGAATGTTGAGATTCATGAAAAAGAAATGGGAGGTAGCAGCAACGAAGGGGGGGCACACTATCTACAGTGGCACAAGAAGGGGAGACAGAAGTGAGGGCAGGAAACAGGGGTGAACAAGCAACTATCACTGTTATATGGCCCTTAAGGTCATTCTCAACATTGCTAAGTTGGCATGAGCTCAGCTGCCATGATGCTGCTTTTGCGCACGTTACTACATGACTTAGTTTTGCAAGACTCTGTTTGTGTCTTTCACATGAGAACGGTCTGCTTTCTGTGTTCTATGCTGTTCCTGGAGTTTAGTCTGAACACGATGTGGAAGGTCAAAAAACATGCCCCTTGTTATTCTGTTCTGGGCAGTCCCTATTACCTAGACAAACATGCTACACACAGCTGCACTGCTAGAGAACGCGTGCTTTGATATTACGTTGTTGCATGTTGTTTATAGACACTTGGGGGAAACCTTTCCTTGGAGAAGAGCTATGTTGTTCCTATGATGTAAAGCTACCATCTAGGCTTTAAGGTATAGGGTCTGCTGACAAAGCCTAGAGATCTTCTTTTATATAATAAACCTCAACTTACAAACGGGAGAGTGGTTGGGCCTTATAGTCCTTTTTCCACTGTCTATATATAATGACTTCCCCCTTCATATTCTATGGTATTGTAACAATGCTAACTGTGCTAGGTTTATGCCTTTTGCTGTTGGTACTGGCTCGTATACTGCATTATAGAGCACGATTGTTACCTGTAAGGTGCCGAGATTGACGTAAGGATGGACATAGATACGTCAATAAGGATGTCATACGAGCTGGTCGTTAGCACATTCTTTTACTGAAGTTCTCGGTGAAATCAAAACAATGGCCGCAGGGTTTTTCCCAGGTTGTCATAGGTTTGATTTGTTTTGGGAACTCCGTATGCCTTATCAGGGGCTGGAGGAAAATTGCTTTGCCTAATTAGATGGCAAGCGTTATGACCTAATCAGATAACGCGCTCCTGTGCCGTGGTCTGGCATAATCAGATAACGGTTTCTGCATCATGGGATGGCTGCTAGTTAACGTGTTAACCAGAATAGGGTCAGGAATAGGGGGATCGATACAGAACCTATAGGAATACATCACAATATACTAGATGAGTTGTCAGAGTCCGTATCGGTGAATGAAGGGAACTTCGACCATGAACAGGAGATCCCAGTTACAAGGGCATCTGGCCAAGGGTTCAGTAAGTGGGTGACACCGGTGCTGGAAATGCTGAATAGGGGAAGGAACACAGAGGTGGAAAGGCCCACGAGGCACCTTAGGGACAAGGTGAGAGACAGAAGGTAAGGCTCAAACCCGGATGGCAACAATAAAAATTGTGACGTATACAGTGACTCTGACTATCCTTATTGTGGACAAGTAAGAGTGAGTGAACAAAAGGGTATGTCTTGCTACCGCAATTCCTGAGAGAGTCTGGAGTATTGGGTTCTAGGTTGTCTAATCATTTGTAGCTTCGTGATTTGTCAGAGAACAAATTAGACACTATAGCTAGCGGTCCTGGGATTTTGGGCACTAAGGTGGTACGAAGGTACAACCCCAGTGCACCGAGGTCCTGTTTTCCTGCACATAGTTCTGTGTGTGTGCAGAATCCCTGCAACACCGCGGAGGGTAGAGGGAATGAAGGTGAGTGCTAGACTAACAGGTCACTGACTGGCAAAATGACAGGGGAGACAGGAAAAAGGGAGGTGAGGGATATAGATGGAAAAACAAACAAAGTGAAACAGAAGGGACTAGTGTCCATGAGTATAGTGGCCTCCTTGGGCCATCAATAGTGCAAAATACCAAGAAGAAGATATGAGCCAGTGAATATGTTGATTCATTTTTTTGAAAGGTTTTATATAACGTAAACATGACCCATCAGGATATCAGAGCGCAGTACAAGAAAGCATGCAAGATAGACGGGAAAAGGTTTAAATACTAAACATGTGGTAATCAGGTAACCAGAACGTGAAAAAAGAACAACCTGTGTCATACAATATGTAAAGCAGTACAAATTGCATCGTTGAATCTTAACATCAGTGCTGTAAACAAGAAGGAAAAGTTTGTTTGGGTGGCTTCAGGTCAATTGTTGCAGGTATCTATTCAGGAGCAACCCTTTGTCTTCATTTTTGAATGAGGCAATTGAAGGGTTAATTCTGATTTCTGTAGAAAGACCATTCCATATTCACAGAGCAAGACAGGGGAAGGCTCGGTTATAAGTTCTCTTCTTTTTGAATGTTGGTTTCAACAATAGAGTAATAGAGCTTCTTAGGGCTCGATTCAAGCTGGACAGTTCAAGTTTTTTTGACGATAAACTGAAGTGCTATAATGAAGCACTTAGTGCATTAAGCAGGCTATCTTGAGCTGAATCCTTGCTTCGAAGGAGAGCCACTTGAGTTGAATTAGGTCTGGAGCGATGTGATCACGTTTTCTTGAACACGTGATGAGTCTGGCAGCAGAGTTCAGGGTAGCCCTTAAAGGGGCCGTCTAGCTTTTGGAAGCCCTGCCAGGGTCACAATTCAATAATCTAAGCAGGCGATAACTAGAGATTGGACTGTTACTGCATGTCGTCATTAGGCAGGAACGGTTCGATTTTCCATAAAGTGTTGAGGTTGGTAATTGACTCCTCTAGTTGTTGCACTTATGTGGTCTTTCATGTTCAGGTGTTTGTCCAGGGTTTTGCCTAATGTTCTGGTGGAGTCAACAACATGTGGAGCACAATTGAGGGCCATTAGTTGTTTTAACCAGGGTTGAATGGGAGTAGAATGATTATGGAGGGGCAATCAGGAGGAATTTCGTCTTTAATGTATTCAGCATAAGGTGATTGCGAGTTAACCAATTTTGAGTTTTCACAAGTGCAGAGTTAAGAGTTTTGATATCATCTGGTGAAGAAATGTTCATGTACAATTGAGTATCATCGGCGTACATGTGATAGTGTATGTTCAAACACTTCAGAACTTCGGCTATAGTTTCCATGAACAAGTTGAATAGCGTGGGTGATAGTGCAGATCCGTGAGGCACCCCAATTGAGACCCGGGTACTGTTAGTGAGGGGATGGTTGTCTTTGATTTTCTGTGTTCTATTATGTAGGAACGAGGCAAACCAATTTAAAACTGGTGCCAAAAGCCCCATCCTTTTTTGAAGAACCTCAATCAAGTTGTCCTGATTGTCTGTGTCAAATGCCGAGGAAAGATCAAGAAATATAAATAGGCAACTTTCATTCTAGTCAAGTAGTCTCAGGGCGCCATCAACAATTTCAGAGCAGTTTCAGTACTGTGTCCCAATCTGAAGCCTGATTGGTATTGATTGAGCGGTTGAAACTTTTGATGTGAGTGCAGAGTTGTGTGTATGCATTTCTCAAGTAGTTTGGCTAAAGTCCAGATTTAGAAATCGGTCTGAAGTTGTTAGGATCAGTTAAGTCTGCATTTGGCTTCTTTGGGAAGGGGTTGACTTGAGGCAATCAGGACTCAAGTCTTACAGGAGGGATTCATGGACAATCTTAGACTAGAGTGGGAGAATTGAGAATTTTGGTTCTTTGAAGAGCTTGGGGGCAGAGGATCAGTGAAATGTTTTCAAGGTTTTAATGAAGTTATAGTTTTGAGTAACTTGTCATCGTCCGGTAGTATAAAGGTATTCCAGGATGCCTTATTTTTTGTAGAATAAAACATAGCGCCAGAAAGAATGGAACTCAGCAAGGGTAGTGAAGAGGGAGTGGACTGGATCAGGCAATGTGTATTCGGTGAGGTGCTTTGCAGTTCTGATTTGATCTTTATTGTCTTTTAAATGAAGCGTGCTACAAACTCCTCACTGCTAGGGGATGAGTCATTGAGTATAGTGTGTGTGTTTGTTGTGTGTTTAATTTGTTGTTTGATAATTTCAAACAGTTTTTTCGGTCTGTTTTGGGCGTTATCAAGCTGTGACATAAAGTAAGTGGTTTTGGCACTAAGGATATGTTTATTATACTCACTTCTTGTCGTCCGCAGCTGCTTGAGGTTTGTGATGGAGGGAGAGTTCCTCCATGACTTCTCTGCCAGGCTTAGTTTGCATCTGTCATCGTTAAGGGAGCATTTGAACCAGGGTTTGGAGGGTTTGCTGGGTATCCTTTTGAGTTGCTTTGGAGCAATTGAGTCGAATATATCAGTCAAGGAGTGGATGTAATGTTTAGTAAGTTCATCCAGATTTGTCAAGTTAGGGGGCGGAGGAAGAAGGTTATTACTAATGTTGGTTAGATCATTTACATTGATGTTCCTCAAGTCTCAAGACCGTTACTTGGCCTTACGAGGTTCTCCTTGTCTAATCAGCACCCTTTCCAAGATGATAAATGAAATTAGGTAATGATCCGACCAGTCACGGGGTGATATGGCATCCAGTTGTATAACGTTGTCTTTAGCAATGATTAAGTCAAGGGTGGAGCCTTGATGTGTGTAGGGTTGTTGCAGGACTGGGTTAAGTTTAGGGAGGTAAGGAAAGCCTTGAAGGTGCACAGGAAGGGATCATTTGCATCGTTCCAGAGTGAGTTGAAATCTCCAAATAAGATATGGTTAGGGTGCTGGTCAGAGTTGGAAAATATGGTCTCCATTATGTGTTCTATGAAGAGAAGATTTTCATCTGGGCGATGATTGATCATGTGGACTATACAAACTAACTTGTCACTATTCCAGATTTCAATGCCCAGGTCCTCACATATTGCTATTGGAACAGTTTGTGTATATTTTAGCGCAAGAATTGAGCGAAAGATGCATGCTATGCCGTCCTCACTTTAAGAGGTCTATCCAATCCGATGATGTCATGTTCGGGGGGAACTAAAATGTCCAAAATTGGTAAGGAGGAGACATTAAGCCACATTTCAGTTAAGATCAGAAGGTCCAGTTCTTGCAAAAGTATGAGGTCGGCAATATCAGCAGCATGCCTTACCACTGACCTGCAATTAAGAAGCAATGATTTGATGTGGGATTTAGTTACTACTGCTTGTAGGAGAGATGTGGTGACAGGTATTACATTATCTATGTTCATAGTTTTGAGATTGACACTGGATTCTCTAAACGGGCTGGAGGGATTTGTTTGGATATTGAATGGTAAGAGTGATGAATTACCACTAGAAGCATTGTAAGATAGTAGAAAAGAGTGAATGTCCGCATCCAACACACGGTCAGAGATACTTGGGTGAAGCAAGTGAAAGCAAGAACATGTAGACCAAAAATGCACCAGATAAATTCCGGTTTTCAAGTGTAATTGTACTTTAATTCTTTTTTTTTAAATATTTTTATTTTTTAAATCGCAACAATCTTTTATCCCCAAACACAAGGGAAAAGTCAACTAACAGACCAGTTTCGTGTCGAAATTCTCAACTAAGAGCCAGCAAATCAAAAAGATCATCTTAAAAAACTGGAAAATGGTTAAACATGAATGGGACTTTAATGGGATCTTCAACCACGTACCACTTTTCGCATATCAACGATCCAAGAACATTAAAGATTTACTGGAAGTAACGCCCAGAGAAGAAGGTATCAGATACACGGGAACCAAACCATGTTTGAATTGCAGTCACTGCAACAATGTCACTCAGGGTAACGCATTGATTCACCCCACATCTGGGAAACAGGTTAAACTATTCACCAACGCAACATGCGATACCAAAAACTTGGTTTATTTACTGAAATGTCCGTGTG
Organism: Lissotriton helveticus; assembly: GCF_964261635.1. Taxonomy (NCBI): domain Eukaryota; kingdom Metazoa; phylum Chordata; class Amphibia; order Caudata; family Salamandridae; genus Lissotriton; species Lissotriton helveticus. The sequence goes on from NC_136061.1 coordinate 253,837,746, forward strand.
ATCTTCTATACGTGGAGAAGACAGAAAGAAAAATAAAAGTTCGCCTGACTGAACATAAGAGCACCATCAGGAACAAGGTCATGAAATCACCATTAGCTGCACATTTTACAACCTTAAAACACATTATCAGTTAGCTCAGATTTTTGGTTTTGGAGGTTGTCCCTGTCAAACAGGGTACAGACAACAGAAAGAGACTGTTACAACGTGAAATGATATGGATAAAGAAATTGGATGCTTGTCATCCAAAGGGACTCAATGACAGAAGTATAGTTGTTTCCTTTAATCATGTTTCTTTTATCTATTCCTTAATGATTTACTAAGCCTTAACAAATGTTGATTTTCAGCGCATTCATCTTCCAGATCCAGACAATTTTCCTTTACTCTCATTTTTCTCCTTTCCCTATACTCCCTTGAACTTTCCACTCACTCTTTTGTATTCGTCATGTTTATTTGTCTTTTTTCTTACACAGATCCTACTCATTTTAACAATCTGTAAGTGGTTCCTCAGACCACACTCAAGAGGACATGTCCTCACCTATGTGAACTGACCATTACAACATGGCCGACACGTGTTTGCTGCCAACTTAGTTGGCTTTGATCACCTGTGAAGACAGTCTCATTATCTTCATTACCGTTTGCACTAACTAGTTATTCGGTCCACACAATGTTTTGAGGTTATTTTTCACTTTTTTTATCATAACACAATTCTGGACCCACCACTCCGTAATTTTACCTTTGCAAGATGGCTGACACCGAGTTAGTCCACTTTTTATTTTCAGTAGTAAGACACACAGTATTTTTGGCGCAACCGCGGAGTTCGCATTGTTGAGATCGGAAATTGTGTTTAACGCCCGATGGGTATACACGTTGCAAGCTTCTACGCAGTAAGACCCGAACCACCTGGGTGTTTTCTACTGTTTATGATCCGGTGATTGCTAGAATCACCGTCACAGTACGCTGCCGACTCACGGCATTTCTCAACTTTATTTTCGCCGCCATTACATGTCATTATGGCATGGTGCGCACCAGTTTTTCCCTTTACAATCTGCACACCACAACCAGTTTTATCCAAAATAATACGGCACTCACGTTTGCCTGAAATCACGTTTTTACCTTTGATTTTGGCACCAAGGTCACGATAGATCTTCGTGCACCTCGTTGTCAACCAACCAGCAGGAAAGCCCAACGCGCATATCAAGTTAAATGATTAGGGCACCTTTGTGCACTTAAACCATACAATCTTTCACGAGCACCATCACTTTACGATACTGGCTACAGGCTAATCCACCAAACATTTGCACTTGTACTCACGACCACGAGTTTTTTTGTACTGTAGTGTGGGAGAGTAGCCGGACCTGATTACAACTCAGTATTTTTCCTTTCACTTCCTAGATTGTATGCAATTTCCCTGACGAAGGGCTCGGTCCCGAAATGCATAGGGATGCATATTTCTCAATTTGGCTATAGTACAATGAAGAGGCTATATTAATTTCATGTACATCGAGAAAGCGAAGAATTTACTAATGTTGTGAAGTAACAATGTAAAGACCAGAATAAAAGATGAACATTTGAATACATAAACCACAAATGGAGTTTCGCACATCATTGTTATGAACACAAACGTAACACACTTTGTCTACAAAGCGTGAGACTACGTCTCGTAAGGAGTGCCAACAGGGCACGGTGTCATTCATTTGACACTGCAGCTGTGTTTATTTTTTAAACAACATAATTATTCTACATATTTATACAAAGCAATACACAAAGATAGGTACATATCTATAGTGAACATAAATGCTTATATACAGAGGGTTATGCTGTAAATTTCTGTTTACGTATAGGTGCTTATTTGGGGAAGAGCCAATTCTTGAGTAGCTGAAGATAAGGTGGCTGTCTGTGGCTCTTATGTGGGGTAAAGAGTACCATAGTTTGGCTGCTTGAGCAGAGAAGGATGTGCCACCCATGTTTTTTTTTCTTGTATCTTGGGATTTTGAGGCGAGGTGCCCATTTAGAGCGGAAGTGCCTTTGTTGAATGTGTTTGGTGATTTTATTCCTTATGAAGAGCTGTCCCAGTCCATGTATTGCTTTGTGGGTGATACAAAGCAGCTTGAACGTGGATCTTCTGGCAACCGGTAACCAATTCAGGGCTTTCAAGGCAGGTGAGATGTGGTCTTGCGGTTTGATATGCAAGAGTAGGCTGGCAGCAGAGTTCTGAATCTGTTGTAGTCTTTTCATGGTTGTTAAAGGTGATCTGTGGTAGAGGCTATTGGCGTAATTGAGTTTGGACAGAACAAGGGAGATGGTAGCTTGGACCTTGTGTGGAAATCCCAAATGAGGGAAAATTTGTTGCAGCGTTTTTATAGTGCCAAAGCTTGATCTGGCTAGTTTGTACACTTGGGCATTCATCGATAGCTTGGAGTCCATGGTCATGCCGAGGTTTCTAACTTCCTTCGATACTTTAGGTTGCGGTGTTGCCTCTTTACAGACGTTGTTGTGCAGATGTTAATGTTCTCATTATGTCAAAACTTAATAAAAATTATTTACAAAAACAATTACAGAAAAACAAATAGAAACACCATTTCTAGCCATTAGTCCTCATTCAATGCTAACTTTGGATATTACAATTATGGGTGTGGGTACAGGGTTACAGGAATCACATTATTACCCTGCCAGGTCCAGTCTACACTAAGTAAGGTCTCAGTGCAGTTGTGAGCATTGCTTGTTTAATCCATCCATCCATTTGATCTTTATTTCGACATTTTTCAGTCATAAAAGATTGCAGTTAAAACATTGACCAATTGACATAAAATAAACATATCATAGAATCAGATTACCATTCAGAATGTAGATCATAGGATAATCAATTCAAAGTAACAAATTTCATTCAGTGTATACAGTCATAATTTCATAATATACAATTACCCCTGGGTGCCACTGTGATGAGGGAACATCTCTTGGACCACATGGCTAAGAGGAACTTGGAGAGTGCAAAGACTATGTGCGGTGACGTGTCAGTCTTAAGGACTCTCATTGCAACAAAACATTTATCAAATCCCATGTTCTTACATAAGGGCACCAACCAGTACTTTCTGGCTTTACTGTAGGCGGGGCACAAAAAGAGCATGTGTACTTCATTCTCCTTGATCGCACCACATACAGGGCAGAAGTTACTTGTGGGATTAGACCACATGCTTGTGTGTGCCCTTAGTGGTAGTGTTCCATGCCTCCATTGGATGTATAGCTTCCTCGCTCCTACAGGATATATGACATTCATAAACTCCTCAAAACCAAATGAGTGTTTGAGAGTTAGAAAGGTGATGGTCAAAGAGCCAGCTTTGGAGTAATGCAACCATATGTTTTGTTTTTGATCCCTAAAGGACTTCGCAAGCATTTTGCCTGAAACCCCCCTGCATGCCCGTTCTGGATCATACCAGAGGTCAGGTAGTCCCATTTTCCCGAGTTCATTTTTCACAAATACAGGCCAGGGAATTTTTGCTGCGCTACCGTGGCTCAGCACATCCTTCAATTTGAGCCTATAATTGGACAGTTCTGGAGTTATCCATAGCCTGCACCAAAACCTCAAAGGTTTCAGGGCTAACTCGTCCTGGATAAAACTCAGCCCTAAGTCCAATCTCAATGGCAAGAGAGGTGTTCTTTGGGGGAGTGCAAGTAACTGCCTCATAAACTTATTCTCCTCCCTGGGAAATTCGGGCCTACAGGAGTACCCCCAGAGTTCCCCACCATAAAGAGCCGATGCCCTTGCCTTTACTTTGTAAATCTCCAATGCGGGGCTCACTGGCTTGAATGTCGATTAATTTGACATTTTAAGGATACCACCCACTAGTTGGGAGAGTTTCAATTGGGATTTCGCCTGTTGGGGGCCCCAGGAAAGATTTTCGTCAATCGTTACCTCTAGATACTGAAAGGTCTGTACCCTCTCCAGTCTAACCGAGCCCAGAATCGGAGTTGGACGGGTCCGTGCTGGTGGACTGAAAATCATAAATTTGGTCTTATCAGCATTGATTTCCAGTCCTCGGCAGCAGCAAAAGTCTGTGAAGCCGTCCAGGACTCGTTGAATCCCCATAGGGGACTTGGACAGCAGGAGGGTGTCATCGGCAAACATTATCGCTGGCACCCTCCTGCCTGCCAATCTGGGTGCGTCGTTGTTGGGGACCGCATCCAGGTGCGATATAACACCATTTACATAGAGGCAGAACAGGGTTGGTGCCAGGACGCACCCCTGCCTGACCCCCCTGCAAACTGGAAACCGGGACAACAACGCCCCATCCCTCCCGCATCTAACCTGTGCATAGTTTTGTGCATGCAGCCTCATCAGCATCGCCAGTAATGCATTTGGGACTCCCAATCCCAAAAGCACCTCCCACAATTTGCCCCTGGGTACTAGGTCGAACGCGGACCGAAGGTCCACGAAGACCATATAGAGGCTGCCACCCTCTAATGTCGTCGTCTTCCAGAATAGCATTATTAGACGGAAGATCTGGTCCACAGTCGACGTGTTCTTCCTAAAATGTACATGTAAATGTAAATGTACAGGAATTTATATAGCGCAAATCACCGAGCGGTTTCTAAGCGCTTGCTTAGGGAACCCGTCCTGGTATTCCCCTGTGAGATAACCCCGGCAGGGTATCCGCAAGGTGAAAGCCAGGCATCCCGCTGCGAGGGGCCGTTGTGGAGATTAAGCAAGCTATTGCCCAGAGTCGCAGAGTGTGAACCCGTGAATCGAGTAGGCACCGGAGCGAGAATTGTCGAGTCCATGGACATTTTTTTAGGACTCAAGACCCCGCCGAGCCGGGAATTGAACCCTGGTCCCGGACTGACCTCTGGTCCCGGACTGACCTCTGCTTCCAGGTCTGCCTCCTCTAACCAGTGAGCCACACTTCTCCACAACCACACTTCTCTAAAACCAGCCTGATAAGGGCTAAGGATGTCACGCTCCACGGTCCACTCCTGTAAGCGGTCCAGGATCAAGCGGGAGAAGATTTTTTGAGGGACGTCAATGAGGCTGATAGGCCTGTAGTTGGTTGGGAGCAGAGGAGAGCCCTTCTTGAAGATCGGGACGATCTCTGCTCCCAACCAAGTACCCGGTACCTCCATGCCTCCCAAAATAGCGTTGAAAAGGGCACATAGGTAAGGGGCCCAGATTGCCGGTTGATCCTTGAATAGGTCACCGGGGAGTCTATCTAGGCCAGGAGCCTTGCCCATGGCCAACTTCCCTATGGCAGTATAAACCTCCTCCACTGTAAACTCCTGGTCGTCTTGTTGTTCCCCCAGACCAGGTATATATGCCGGTAGGCTTTCCAGACCTGTGTCGGCATGTAAGGTCTTAAAATGTAGCTCCCAGACCCCTGCCTCAATGTTAGGTTCAGTTGCGGATCTAGGCTCTCCTGAAGCGGTGCTGACAATTGCCCAAAATCTACGCGCGTCCCTCATATCCAGTGCGGAGGAGAGATTAGACCATTTCTCCATGTCCCACTCCTTCCTGGCATGGTTCAATGTTTCTTTATATTGTGATCTTAGGGAGCGAATTTTAGGTTTGTCTCTCCCGTCTTTTAAGGCCCCAATAAGCTCTGATTTTGCCTTCCTACACGAGGCATTGTACCATGTGGATACGGGTGCCTTACGCCTCCTATTAGAGCCAGGGGGATTGAAAAATTCCGCTAAGCAGGCTACTAGGTCCTGATGCGCACCCTGCATATTATCTTTAAAATCTGGTGCCAGAGGCTGGGAGATTAAAGAACCCACCTCCGTGAGAGAGGCTAGAATTGCACTATATAATTTAGGCAGGGCGTCTCTTGATACCGCCAGTTTCTCCCATTTGACTCTGCGTCTGTTGTTGGTTATGGTTAGCCCTTCAGCCACATCCAGGCCAGTTTCCTTCCAGCTTGACCTAGGCCCTGGACCCTCTATCTTCAGGCTGAGTGCATTGTGGTCACTATCCACCCTAGGCACTACCTCAAAGTCAATCACCTTCGACCACAAACACGACTCCACCATAATATAGTCAAGTCGTGATTCATGGCCCTTCTTGATGAAGGTGCACTTTGCCGGAGTGTCAGATGGAGTCCGACCATTACAGGCCCTGATGGAATTATTCAAGGTCAACGTCGTAATCTGTATGGCCAAGGGGGACCAAGACTTCGGATGTGGGGACTGGCATGGCGGGATTCCCCAATGTTCGTCCTCGCCCGTCAGAACTCCATCATTTAGACCACGAAGTGGCTCGTAATGGCAGTTTAGGTCCCCAGCGACCAAGAAATGTGTATCCCTACTAAGAGAGCCAAGGAAACTAGACAACTCTTCAATAGTTTTGGACTCGTTTGCCACACTTGTAGGCCGTGAATAAACATTCACGATGGCAAGTTTATAGGGGGTTGGCCAGGACAGGAGGACACACTGAATATCATCAGAGTATGTCGGGATGATCTCACCCAAACAACCCAGATGTAACCCGCCCCAGATTGTAAGGCCCCCCGATGGACGTCCCTTTCCTCCCCACCGTGCAGCAATGTTGAATGCTGCAAAGCCAACTCTATGTTGGTCCTCCCTAGCCCATGTTTGTTGGAATACACATATATCACTGTCATCCACAAAGGTACCCCATTCCGGACAGGCTAATTTGTTTGGTAAGCATGCCACGTTCCATGACAGGATGGACATGCAGTTTGTGTTCCCCTCCCTAGGTCATGTACTATCGGGTTGAATGTTAACACTCCCCGATGGTTTATCCGGACTGGTAGTAGCTAAGAATAATACTGGCAGGGGGTCTTCTACTGCCCTGTCCGACCCAGTGAGATCAACACTCCTGTTTCTCAATGTTGGGGACTTCTGGGCTTCTGGCAGCTCGGATACCTGGTCACTCTCTATCACAGCCAGGCCATCTCCGGCAACCACGTCACAAGGCAGGGCCTCCTCCTGCATGTCCTGCCTGGCCAAAGTCAGTCAGTCGACCTGATCCAGGCCACTGAACCTATTATAGCATGGGATCTGGTAGTGGGCGGATGGGTGGTGGCCGAGCCGGTTCATCCATCCCCTCCCGGCTCGACTATGTGATACAAGAGACCAACCCTCATCTGGGTCTCTCAGTTGTTTACTGGGGTAAAAATAAGAGAGAGGCCTAAGTTCAATTTTTGTGTCTGCGCTGGCTGGACTCCATTTACATATGTGGTCTACAATGTGTGGGTCCCTAAAGTTGACCAATACACAGTCGCCCGTTATAGTTTTAGGTGTACGGCCTACCCAAGCCACCCTTCGGACCATAGTTATTTCAGTAGTCATATGTGGGGGAAGAGGTCTATGCACATTAAGCCAGTGAGTGGCTTTATTTTTCAAAGTTGTATATTATTCAACGTTTGGCATACTAATTTCTGGGACCCCTGTTAAGACAATTAAATAGGGACTCACTTCTGGTGGCAATTCAACTTTGGGCCCTGTTCGGAGTCTCTTACTAGAGCCTGTATCTGCGATGGCCCGTCCATCGTGTGAGGTAATACCAGACACTACCCCACCTGCACTGCTAGGCACTGTATCCTTAACAGCCTTGGGTCCCCCTCCCGTTGTACTAAGCAATGCATTTGTTCCCCCTGTGAATGCTGCAGAGTTACCAGCAGCTTGTTGTGTCACATAGGCGGCAGGATTATCGTGCATCACAACTCGCTCTGCTATAATCGGCAAGTTCGGGTTGCCTTGAGCTAAAGCATTGTTTACCAAACTATTTAAAGTGCCCACTGTTACTTGTTCAAAGTTAAATAATTGTCTTTCAATGCTGGCAAGTCTCTCTTCCAATGGGCGTAGTAGGGCACTCAATAGCGCAGTGATTTTCGTACATGATGAGTCCTCCCATGTCGATGATTCTTCCCTGGGTGGGCCTGCACTAGTCACAGTAACACCCCCTGAGCTTCCCAGTGGCAGCGATGAATCAGGTGCAACAACTATCATTTGCGCCTCAGCGTCCTTTGGGCTTGTCAGAATTGCGTTTTTGTTGCGACCTTTTGCTGGTTTGGGTGCCCTGGCTCCTGCCTTATTTGCAGTTGGGTGTTTCTTCTTAGGAATTGCACCCGTGCAGTTACCCGGGAACTGGCGGGTATTGGGTCTTTCGGGCGTTTTTATAGGGGAAGGAGCATCCATTTGCACCGAGAGGTCCTACAGGGTCAGATGAGTGGGAGGGGAGGTACCGACCAGGCCCTGAGTAGGTGTTCGATTATGGTTAGTCAATTGGGTGTTATCAATGTCAATGTTCACAACCCTACCAGCCTCAGGTGTTCGAGCATTCGCAAAGTGCCCCAGGGAGGATCTTTTGGCCATGGCAAGATCCTGGGACACCCTGCGTTCCATAAGCACGATGCCCTGGTCTATCACTGAATTGGCTCTAACGATGAAATTGTCCAATGTTCCTGTGAGTTTATTAGTCTGGGCTTTACTCCTGGACTCCCGTACGGCCATGTTACAGATAATGCTATAGATAAATATATTTAAAAAAAAAAAATTTAAAATCTGTTTCCTCCACTGGGGTACTTATAAGTAGCTTACTCCAACTGGTTCCACAGATGGCGAAAAGGGGGGTGGCCTGGTCCGGTCTCCACCAGGCTCAAACGGGCTATAACGGTCCCGCGGAGCGTGAGTGTGCCGAAAATAAATACCGCAGGTAGGCGGGGAGAGAACGGGAAGAGGCACCAGCAGCAGGTGAATAGGGAATTCTGGTCCTCGCAGTCCCGAACACCCGCTCAGTAGGACAGTAGACACCACAATCCAGGTACCAAAGTTCCTCAGTGACACAGGTAGTCTGAAGGCAGAAACTGCTGCGAGCGGCTCCCGGAAAGTGGGTGCTGTGAGCAGGTAAGAGCAGGCAGGCACTGGTAGGCGGGGAGAGAACGGGAAGAGGCACCAGCTGCAGCAATCACCCAGCTGGTTAGGGAATGCTGGTCCTCGCAGTCCCGAACTCCCGCTCAGTAGGACACACAAATCCAGGCACCAAAGTTCCCCAGTGACACCAGAGGTCCGTGTGACAACAGGGGTCCGTGTGAGAGCTACAAGTAGTCCGAGGGCAGAAACTGCTGCGAGCTAGTGTTAATCGTAGCTGCGGCTTCTGCCGTGTTATACACCACTGCGGCTCCTGCCGCGTTACACCCCCCTGCTGCTGCTCCTACCGTTTAGGCGCTGCAATGCAGAGGGCTTGGCGGCGTTGCCACTGGTACTGACGAAGAAGAGGGGGGGGCCGGCTCCGGGTGCGGCTCGGCGGTGCGGCAGTCTCTGTCTGTTATCGTGGCTCAGCTGCTCCGGTTTCTAACACGCTGTCCACCGCTCCCAGCCCCACCGCTCACGGCCGCTCACAACCCTCTCAGCTCCGTTCCGCTCCTCCGCTCTTTGCAAAACTTGGACTGGATTTTAATCAATAGGTGTTCATTTTTAATTTTAATTAGGATAAACCATTTTTAAATATGGCCTAAGATTCTTAAAGACACATCTCTATGCTTCTTAGGGCAGACTGAATTAACAAATACATGGTGCAAAACACAAATTATGAAACCGTTGCCAGCACGGTGCATTCAGGGGTGTAGCTTGGTCAGTAAGATGGGGAGGGTGTGAGCGTCAGATTTTGCACGAATCATGCTGGCATAGCATGTCAATCATTATATGAGAAGCAGTGCATGGGGTGGGCTTATGGGTCAGTGAAAAGCGAAAGGAGTGTGGATTGTGATGGGTAGATATTACATAAAACTACGGGGCAGATTTACAAGCCCCGTACTCCACATTTGTGCTGCCGTTGCGTCACTTTTGTGACGCAGCGGTGGCGCAAAGCCAGCGCCATGCTGCGGGTTATTTACAAGTGACGCATCTAGGGGGATGTGTCACGTTGTAAAGCCCTGAGCCACATGTGGGCATTCCGGCGCAGGGGGATGGGGGGTGTTCCGGCACAGGAACGCCTCCTAAAAGTGGCTGAGTGAAATCTACAAGATTTCACTCAGTCACTTTTAAGGCCATGCTGCGTCAAAAACCTGTGCCTGCTTGATGCAAGCGTCAGGATTGACGCAGCATGTTAGGCATTGGGGCACCCCGAGCCTTGCTGGAGCTGCGTCGTGCTTGCGACACGACTCCAGCAATGCGTCACCTTTACGGCAGCAGATGAGTCATGCATCTGTCTATCCTTGTCCATGGTGCGCCTCATTGTAAATGAGGCGCATCCATGGTGGCGCAAGAGGTGTCTGCCGTGACGCACAATAATTGGCGCATCTTTGCGATATTCAGGGATGCGCCAGTTATTGTAAATCAGCCCCACAGTATTTTGTAAAATAACCATGGTTTGAGTCCTTCAAAACAAAGACAAGTGTGTGTGTGTTTTTGTTTCAGAACAACAAAAATTCCAGGTGAAATCCAACAGACATCTTACTATACCCGACTGAAAGCTCCTGTACCCACCTATTTATTAAATAATACATTTATTAAAGTGGGGGTAACATCCCCTCACCACGAAGCTACGCCCCTTGGAGCACTGGCATGAGGAGATGACGCTATCCTTTCTCTGTGAGAGGGAAGTGCCTGCATCTTTTACACAAAGAAAAGGATACATCATATTGAACAAGGAAAATGATCCAGAGACCACATGCGCCCAACGTCCTCGCCGCCCCTTACTTATGGAGGGGCTTCATGGCTAACCTCACGCCGTGCCTGCTCTCCCCGAGTCACGCGCTTTCCCAGATTCAGCAGTTGGAAAGCGCGCGTTCTCTGACTGCCCACTGGTGCGCGCGTAAGATTTAGAATTATATATAGACATCTTATATCTTTTCACTGCTGAGTGTGAGAAATGAGATGATTCATATGACACACAGACTCAGGGCGCCCATAAATACCCGTCCTGCTCCCATGTGAGAACGAGCGACAAATTACACTGCCCGCTGGTGCGTGCACCGCGCGCGCCAAATTACTCTAGAGCTAATATAGGGCAGTGGTCTGTTTTCTGGCAGCACTCTGTCACAATAACATGGTTTATTGGGTGATTTGATGTCTCTCGCAGGCACGGCATGAGCCCCACACGCTCCCCTCCCCTCTCGAGTGCTCTGCTCTCGTTTCCTCAGACAGGGCCTCAGCGGGGCCACCAGGCCTCACGCAGGCAGCGCATTACACATCACTGGCCCATCCGCATCCTGACGACTATCTGATTCCGCCAGGCGGGAAGCGAGCACGCCTCACACCGGCCCGCTCGCGGTGCTGTCAGAAAACGTTTCCCTTTTTAATGCTGCGGTGGGCCTTCATGCATCCGCGAGCCGCGAAGGGCCCTGCCGCGCCCTGGCGCGAGCCATCGGCCAGCGCCTCCGCGCGCTCGGCCACGGGGAGGCAGGCAGGGGATACCATGACATAACGAGATAATTTCTCATTTTGCATCAAATGCCGGCTGAAGAGATGACTAACATAATCCTTTCCCCGTGAGCTGGAAAGACAGGCTTTGCCCTTGAAAGCTGTTCAGAAATCACGAAGGGCAGTTCAGTTTTGGCTTGCCATATCAATTGCTTCGCATATTCCATCGACTGCTCCGCAGTGTATTTATAAACACATTAGATCGTAGAGCAGAGAGAGGCAGAGAAGGGAGAAAGAGAGAGAGAGAGAGAGAGAAGTCTATGTGTGCGTTTCTATCTATCCATTGGTTGATTCAGCATCTCTTCTGGAAGGTTAACTATATGACAAATATAATCTGTTAGGTGGAGCAGGCCTTTATATTGAGGTTTTCTGCTGAAGAAAAAAAATCATGAAGCTCGTATGGAACATAATAAGGCATTTAAAAATAGTTGGCAGCTTTTTTCACAACATCCCAATCGAATCCCATCTGTCATTGTACTGGAGTGAGGTAGATTGGACTGGAGGGGAGTGGGGGCTTCTGAAACGGATTGAATTGGGGTGGATTGAGTGGAGTGGGGTGAGCTGAATTACAGTGGGATTGATTGGGTTGGAGTGTGGTGGGTTATATTAGAGTGTGGTGGATTGGATTGTAGTAGGGTGGACTGGATTGGAGTACAGTGGAATATGGTGGATTGGATTGGACTGGGATGGATTGGACTGGAGTGGGGTGGATTGGGGTGTACTGGATTGGAGTTGGGTGTATTAGGGAGATGGGGTGGATTTGATTTAAGTGAGGGGATTGGTTTGAAATAGGGTGGATTGGATTGGACTGGGGTGTACTGGATTGATGTGAGTGAATCGGATTGAAGTGGGGTGGATTGGATTAGAGCAATTTGGATTAGGGTAAATTGGATTGGAGTGGGGTGGGGTTGATTGGATTGGCGTCTGGTGAAGTCTGGTGAATTGGGGTGGGTGGATTGGAGTTGGGTGGAATGGAGTGAGATTGGGTGGGATGGATTGGAGTGGATAGCTTGTAGTGGAGTTGATTGTATTGGAGTAGGGTGGGGTGGATTGTTTTGGACTGGAGTGTGGTGGATTGGAAGGGGTGGTTTGAGGTAGATTGGATTGGAGTGGGATAAACTGTATTGGAATGGGGTGTGATGGATTGGAGTGGTTGGATTAGAGTGGTTGGATTGAAGTGGGGTGGGCTTGAGTATAGTGGATTGGACTGGTGTGGGGAGGAATGGAGTGGGGTGGAGTAGACTGGAGTGCGATGTATTGGTGTGAGGTGGATTGAGGTGGAGTGGGGTGGATTGGATTTGGGTGAGGTGGATTGGAATGGGGAAAATTGGGTTGAGCTAGATTGGAGTGGGTGGATTGGGGAGTGGGGTGTACTGGAGTGAGGTGGATTGGTATGAGGTGGAATAGGTTGGTATAGGATGGATTGAATTGGTTTGGGATTGGATTGGAGTGGGGTGGAGGGGATTGGTGTGAGGTGGATTGAATTGGATTGTGGCATATTCGATTGGTGTGGGGTAGGTTGGGATGATTGGAGTGGGTGGATTGGAGTGGGGTGAGTGGTTGGGCTTGGGTAGATTGAATTGGATTGAAGTGGAGCGGGTTGTGGGGTGTATTGGAGTGGGGTGGATTTGATTGGTCTGGGGTGGATTGTATTGATTGGGATGATTTGGAGTGGGGTGGAGTGGATTGGGGTGGATTGGTATGGGTTGAGGTAGGGTGGATTGGAGTAGGGCGGATTGGATTGGAGTGGGGCTTATTGGATTGTGATGGATTGTTTTGGGGAGGATTGGGGTGTACTGCACGATTATGTGTTAAGGCATCATTTCAGAAATTCCACAAAGGAAGAAACAATGTCACTTTGCAATATTTAGAACAAGATAATCGTCATCTTTTGAGAACAGCGGCCATGAGCAAAAACAAAACATGATTCTGCAAAGTGAGAAAAGAAGACTTGCAAGCGTAAAGAAAGTTAACTGGATAAAATACAACTTTGCAATGTTGTTCATTCTGCTGGGGGCGTTTTTGCCAGTCACACACCTTCTGTTTGCAGGACATTAGAATTTAAAAAGAACAACATAGGAAGCGCCTCATTCAGGTTAGGAGCAACAGATGCGCATTGATTAAGTTGAATCAATCAGTGCTTGATCCATGCTCCACAGAAAGGAACGTAAATGATGTTTGGCCTGCAGTGCCCAATTAAAAGGCTGTAAAAAAGAGTGCCAAGCAAGCTAACACATAGTAAGCAACGAGCGGGCTCTAAGCCCGTTTTGTTAAAAATAGTGTCTCACAAACGAGGTGGGCAGCGGGCTTTCACACTTCCTCTACATTAAATTAGGGACACTTTACAGCAAGACGTGAGCATCTGAATATACAGAATGTTCTAAAAGAGCACAGGTCTTGCGGAGAAACTGGAATGTGATTGTCATGTCCTCTTTTGGTATTGAGGAACGGTAGTTTTGTGGCCAAATCATGTTGGATGTTGTACAACATAGAGACTGCCCATGTATGTTTTAAACATAGCTATTTTTTAAATCTTTTTTATATTAACTGAGTGAGTTTTAATTGATGATGATGATGATGGTATCAAAAAATAATATTTCTAAGAGGGTCAAAGGGAATATATTTAACGTCCTGACATCTCACTCCCTTGCTCCAATCATATCAAAAATATAGAACAGAGATGACAGGTCGGCTGTGTATCCTTCTGTACTAGTGACTAGGAACCAATGGGATTTATGTAAAGAAAATATGAGTTACATCTGGCTGAGAAATTCCCATCAGCCCACCCTTCTGGCGGAATCTCATCATGTGGGATTAGTGATTCAGTCCAAACACCGCCCAAACATCAATTGATGGTGCGGATGTGGATATCAGAAGAAACTCTAGCCAGAATGTTGCTCAGAGGGTGATGCTAATAGAGTGCTGTGCAGTGCTCTAGTGAAGTGATAATTAAAATTCACTACTTGGACAAAAAATATGTTTATTGAAGATTGTACAAGTGTCAAAGTTAAAACCACGCCTGGTAATCTAAATTTATAACTACACTATGGCGCTATGCAGGACGGTCAACATGTTTCAGCCAAATGGAAACTCTATCCGGCTTTCTTCAGGACCTTAATGGTGGTAAGCTACTGCAACATATGAATGGTGATGATGTGCAAAATAAAGAATGAAGAATAAATGATATACTTTACATTACTTATATCTACCAGGAACTTGAAGCCCCTGAGGTGCCGGGTTTTTAGGAACCCGGTGGTGCCAGGGGATAACACCCGATGACCTCTGAGTTCTCCCTTGTTCCGGACCACAGAAACAATGAGTCTTCTAGTCGCAGTCAGAGATCAAGTTTTATTGGTAGCTACCAAGTAACACGTGTCCTAGAAGCACGACAAACACGGGTCATGTATTCTCAGGAGACTGTACGTGTTCGTTTTTACAGAACCAGTCTTCTCCTTTTATACAGAAATAATGGCTTCAAGCAAGAATTCTTGAGTTTATGATATGGCTGTTAACATATTTCTGCAATAATACAAAGTGCGGCGTCACGTAAGCAAGCCCACATTTTAGATGTCCAGTTCGTGACAGATTACCCAGCAAGATCCGGGACTCCCATCAGATATCGATGAAACACCAATAAAGGCAGGTACCACCCAGTCATAAAACTGGCCATAAAGAAGAAGTATGGACAGGTGCATGTTTGTAGAAAGCATGTTCTGTATGGGGTAAATGGTTTGTGGAATGTTATGTGTCGATGTTATCGTATTCGGCCACTGGGCGGGGAGCCGCCCAAACAGGTTTGGCTTAAGGCAATGAAGTCAGTTTGGACAGGTCAGGGGGAAGTCAGGGGAAGGTGGACGTGTCCTTTTGGATCAAGCTCGACCTTTAATTGACTTAACATGAGGGCAAGACGTAAGATGGATGCCGTTCACAAAATGGAGTCTAAGGGATTGGGATGGAAATTACGATTTAGGGGTGTTGACAACCCTCGATTGTCACGCAAATACATAGGAATGATGTCCTAATCATTATCGGTTCTTGGACACTAAATTCGTCATGGTACGTTGATATTTTGTGACACGGGTATTGGACCTCGATATGGGGATAACAATAGGGTCCAGATTTTCAGAACCACAGACCCTCCTTTTGCCCTTATGTAAGGCAATAACTCGTTAATCTGAGTCTAAATCTGTATGAAGGAATTCGTGGAGATGCTGCTGTAACATCATTCTGTTGCTCAGTTCGTCCCTTGACGCAGGCTTCCGTACACATGAAGTAGCACAGAGGCCACAGAGTGCAGGAGCGCACTGGACACATAGGCAGAACATAAACAGAAGTGTTAAGATCATCCCAATGAAGATAAGCGTTTTCCATCCCTAGGCAGCGATCAGTCCCCAGAACCACCCTAGCAAGGACCAATCCCCTTTCTCAACGTGAAGGGAACCAGATATTTCATGTAGTTTAGAGATGGCCTGGTATACTGTCGGTGCATTATCAGGGATGAATATGCAACAACTGGATTGGATGACTCTCCACACACCACCACGATCGGCGAGTATGATATCAAGGGCAATTCGGTTCTGAAGGGTCATAAGTCGATCCGACTGAAGCTCGGTCGTCAAATTGCCAAGTGCTCCGGCCGTTGTAGTCACGGCGGATTCAACTATCCTTGCTAACTGGCGAATATTCCTGCTGTTCACCATAGGCCCCCAAAATGGCAGAAAACCTTTTGCAAAGTCAGCGAATTCCTGACCCGCGGTGTCGTCTTTACTCACGACACCTCTAGCTGTCCTTGTCCGATGGTAATCTGCTCGGGCCGTGTAGGTAGGAGGCAGCAGAAATGAGATGAAGCACGTGCCTGAGAAGTCAGGGGGTAACCATGTATAGGCTTGGTCGTGGCAGACAAAATACGTGCCTTTGGCTGCTAAGAGTATAGGGGAAGTTCGGGAGGCGAGCACATATGTTTCCGTGCAAATGATCTTTCCTAACTGTGCTGTAGGATCCCTACCAATACCTTGTAGACATAGGTGACCTCGGTGGGGCACTATCCAAACTGGGCGGGATTTCTTTGCTGCCTGGCTCTTGATCAGGTAAATGCCATGTTTGGTTACGTTCCAACGAGTGTATGGGGTCAGTTCATCTTTGGGGATAGTCAGATATGTGTCGATATCCCTACTCATATTTCTTAGCCCTGCTATTAGTGCCTTGTTACTGGAATCGCTCTCAGCGGAACGGGTCGGGTATGGTTCTAGGGCGAATAGAAACATGGTCTGAAAAGCCCACAGAGAACCATAATAACTAAATGGCAGGATGAAGTACGGGATACCCTTATCAGTCGTGTGCGGCATGAGTCCGCATATCCAACAGTTTGATGTGTTCATTATAGACTGGTGTTGGTGCAGGAGTTGGATGAAAGAGTTATTTACAAATTCGAGCCTTCTGGCAGACTCGTGTTCAGGTAGAGGGTGAAAAGAGTGTGGGGAGAGAGTGGGAGGAGGCGTTGGCAGAGTGTCATTTGAGAATAGGGAAACTCGAAATGCGAATAGAGCATAACCAATCAAAAGCATCACAGCGCTAAACAGCATTAGAACACATATTATTAAGAACCTTCTCTTGGACAGTATAGTACACAATTGTTTTTCAAAGTTCGTAAGTTTGACAGGTCTCTCTACCCTTGGAAACTCCATCCTCTACTTGCTGCCCGCGGTGGTAGGTCGATTCTGCCAGGGAGCGCGCTCTGTTCAGTCCGGGGTGACTCCCTCGGACCAACCAGAACCGTGGACCTAAAACTTCGTTGGTTGCACTCCCGACACTTCAACCGCGACCCTAGCAGCGGAACCGGATGGCGGTTCGAAAATCAAAAATGAGCTAGTTCCCTGGGACGAGAGAGCTGGAAGATAAAAATAGTTCTTGGGGGAAAAGGGAAATCACATTAGATCAAGGTTTTATTAGTCTCTGGGGCTGGATCTCAGGTCATATCGTCGCTTCTCAGGTACGGTGTGGTCTTTAAACAATGTCTCAGGTTCGGTAGTGTCCAATTGCATAGATGGTGACACACGTCCTTGCAAAATACGATCACTCTCCTTTTCGGTACCAGTCTCTTTTAAACGTGCATCGCTGAAAGGGATGAAACGAGGTACGGATTCAGTCTTAGAGTCGGCAAGTCCTTTATCGACCCACCGGTCGTATGGAAGGGGCAGAGGGACCCGTTTGCAATGGGTCCCATGCACCCAGTTCTTTTTGCCGTCCACCCGAACGGCTGACCTCGTAGAAAGAAGCACCAAATACGGTCCGGTCCACCTCGGCTGTCCGTTGCTGGTGCGCTGGAAGTTCCGCACCAGGACCCACAAGCCGGGTTCGATGGTATGACCTGGATCGTCAGAGGCTGGCGGAGAGGAACTGTGAACCTGTTGGTGTAAAACACGCAATTTAGCTGTCAATTCGCACAAATAATCAAGCAGTACGGGGTGTTCTATTTCACGGAGTTTCTTTGGTCTTGGCACGCCCCAGACGTTGGCTGGGCGGCCAAACACTATCTCGTGGGGGCTAAGACCTAATCTGGAATGGACAGTCATCCTAGTTGACAAGAGTGCTAGGGGCAAGGCGTCAGGCCATTTAAGACCTGTACTGGCTTGGATCTTGGCTAGCTTGAGTTTCAAAGTGCCATTGTAGCACTCTACTAATCCAGCTGATTGGGGGTGATTTGCAGCGTGGAATTTCTGGTGTATGCCTAGACACTCACACACTCTCTTCATCACTCGTCCTATGAATTCGCTTCCATTATCACTCCAGACAATTCTAGGCATACCGAATCTCGGGAAGAACTCTTTGACAAGAGCTTTGGCAGTTGTCAAAGCAGTATTGTCTTTAAGGGGGTACGCTTCCACCCACCTTGAAAAGGTGCAGACAACAACGAGCACATACTTTAGATTGTTGCACCTTTCCATGTGAATGAAATCGAGCTGCAAAACCTCGAACGGATACGTAGGAGGCGCAAAATGACCAGCTGGAGTTGGAGTTCCTTTACCGGGATTGTGTTTTAGGCATATCATACAGTTTCTGACCACATTTTCTGCATATTTTGGGATATTGCTATTCTGCCATACTGGGACCAATAGCTTACATATTCCTTTCGAACTGATGTGTGCCATGCCGTGAGCCATTGTTACTACTGCAAGTACGTATGCATTAGGTAGTAGCCATCGCTGGTGTTCCGATAATTCGACCCAACAGCTATTCGCATCCAATCTACCCTTACTTTTTCTCCACTCATTCAACTCATCCTCAGTTGCCTCAGCTTGTATACATTTCACGCTTTCAATGGTGTCCTCACACATTCCCACATCAGCAATACATCTAGCGGGACCTGCAACATACATCCGACTCATCGTGTCCCTTGCGGTCTCTTTCGCAACCTCGTCTGCAAATGCATTCCCGCGGCCAATATCGTCTTGAATTTTCTTGTGTGCACTGCATTTCATAATGGCAACTTGTAGTGGCATGGTCAGTGACTCAAGGAGCTCATTAACTAGCTGACCATGTTGTATCTTTGCACCATGTGAGGTAAGAAAACCACGTTCACGCCATAATCTCCCAAAACTGTGAGCCACGCCAAAGGCGTATTGGCTGTCCGTGTACACATTCACTCGCTTTCCTTTTGCTAACACGCATGCTCTGGTAAGTGCAATAATTTCCGCAGCTTGTGCAGAGTTGTGGGAAATACGTGCGGTCTCTATAATGGTGTGTAATGTTGTTACGGCATATGCGGCAGTCGTATCACCATTCGGTAATTTGAAACATGAACCGTCAACCCATAAAGTATCATTGCATTCAGGAAGGGGAGTGTCCTGTAAGTCTACTCTCCCTTTTGTCTCTTCTTCTGTCCTAAAACAGCAGTCATGTTTATCAATCTTGTCGGTTCCTGTCGAAATGGGTAATAACGTTGCGGGATTCAGTGTATCACACCTCTTTATGTGGATGTGGCTTGCTAGCAACGTAAGTTCGTAACTGGATAGTCGAGCGCTAGTAAGGTGTTGTGTCTTCGTCCTGTTTAGTAAAATGTCTACTACATGCGGAACCATAACGATCAGAGTATTATTCATGACTAATCCAGCGGACTGTCGGATGCAGACAGCTGCTGCGGCGGTGGCTCTCAGACAACTTGGTAGTGCCTTAGCCACGGGATCCAGAGTTGCCGAAAAATACGCGCATGGGCGTTGTCTGTTCCCAAAATGTTGTGTTAAGACTGATAATGCACAGCCTTCCTTCTCATGGACATATAATGTGAAAGGCTTACTGTAGTTGGGGTTTCCCAACACAGGGGCTGAACACAATGCATCACGCAACTTGTGAAAACTCGTCTGACAATCTTCAGACCAGGGAATAGGATTGGGCGTATCTTTACGGAGTAGTGTCAGCAAGGGTTTAGCTAGTAGTGAGAAATTCGGTATCCATTGTCTACAGTACGATGTAATGCCCAAAAAAGCTCGAACTTCTCTCTGTGTCCTTGGGGCATTTAGTTCTGCAATTGCCTGTATTCTTTCTGG
Organism: Lissotriton helveticus; assembly: GCF_964261635.1. NCBI lineage: Eukaryota > Metazoa > Chordata > Amphibia > Caudata > Salamandridae > Lissotriton > Lissotriton helveticus. The sequence goes on from NC_136061.1 coordinate 253,857,659, forward strand.
TGTCAGTCTCCTTGCCTCCTTCGACAAGACGTGACCTAAGTAGGTTACTTCTTGTCGGCAGAATTGTAGTTTGGAAAGGGAGACTTTGTGCTTCATGTCACATAAGTGATGCAATAATGATAACGTAGCTTTCTTGCAAATTTCTTCAGTGTCTGCAGCGATCAGCAGATCGTCTACGTACTGAATCAGAGTTGAGCCACTTGGTAGAACAATCGTGTCTAATTGTGTTTTCAGGGCCTGACTGAATATTGATGGGCTTTCGCAGTAGCCTTGAGGAGCGCACTTGAAGCGGAAGCTTCGTCCTCCTAAATTAAATCCGAAAATATCTCTACTTTCCTCGGCAATCGGGATACTGAAGAAAGCGTTCTTCAGGTCAATCACCGAGAACCAATTTGCTGAAGCTGGAACCATTGTCAATAAAACAGTAATGTCGGGGACGACTGGAAACTGTGGGATAACTATCTTGTTTACTTCTCTGAGGTCGATCACGAACCTATACACAGGGGGTTGTGAAGGATCAGTACGTTTTAAGACGGGCAAAACCGGACTGTTACAGACATTTCCTGTCGTTTCTTCGATGACGTCTTTATCAATCAAGTCATGGACAATTTTCAACAACGCTTTTTCGCATTCGCTAGATATTTTGTATTGGGGAATACGTGGCAACCTAACGTCGGCTTTCAACGTTATGACATATGGTGTTATCTCCAAACGACCTACATCATTAGAACCATTAGCCCAGAGTATATCAGGAAGTGACAATAATTCAGTTGGAATATTTTCCTTTGCTAAATACATCGAAGAAATGACCTTCTTGCCTAAAGTAAGTTGTACTCCCGAGGGAGAACAGTACAAAGTCGCATATAACCTTTTTAGTAAATCCAAACCTAACAAATTTTCACCACAACCTGTTGTCAAAATGAGGGGTGCTTCTAATTCGCATGGGCCAACAGAAAGGGATATAGGACTAGAGATCGGGTTTCTAACAGGGGCGCCAGAGAAACCTACTGAGACATTCATTTCGCCAGACAAAGGTGCGCCAGGAAGTTTTGAGTGCATGATACTACTTTTTGTAGCACCAGTATCCAGCAGAAATGGCTCTGACACTCCTGAGGTAATCACCTCGACATAAGGTCCATTCTGATCTACCGGAACTGAGACAACTCCCTCTCTTTGTCCATGGCTGTCCTAGCAATCGTTACCCTCATTTTCGTGTTCAGTGTAATAGTCGTCAGCATAGTACTGAGCTGACTTAGACGATGAACTATTCTGTTGGTCAAAGCTATTCATGGACTTCTGAGGCGGAAAAGGAGTTGTATTCTGAGTGAAATTTCCACGGCCTCTACCTCCAGGGGCATGCTGAACACCTCTCCCCCTTACACCTTGGCCACCGTTTAAACGTCGCGCAAGAGCCGGACAATTATCCTTAAAATTACCCTCTTCCTTGCAATACGCACATTGATTCGGGCCATATGTAGGACGCTGATGGGAAAACTCGTTACCTTGCGCGTTCCTCGAGTACTGCTGTCGTGGTTGATAGTCGGGCTGACTAGCCGTGCGAGGCGGATAGGCCTGCTGGAGGAGAACCTTAGTTTTCAAATCTTTCGTCTTTTTATCTGCCTTGTCTAGCTCGTCTTTACGCCTATTTTCATAGTACTGGGCTGTAGCTAAAATCTGTGCTGACGTATAGACAGCCCAAGCACTCTCAGAGTCTTTTAGTTTATTACATAGTTCAGGGAGCAAATTATGTACGAACTTGTCCACAAACAATCTTTGGCCACCCTCGGTAGCCATATCTTGACCACTGTGGTCGGTGAATGTTTCCTCAAATCTTGTGAAAAAGTCAGACACATTCTCATCTTTCTTTTGTTTACATGCTGATAGCTTGTCCCAATTTACGCGTACTTCAGGCATTATTGTCTTCATGTATGCTATAATTCTACCGGGAAGTTCAGCTATTAACGGCTCAGGTTTAAAACCACCGACTTGTCTAGCATCTGTAATCGCAATGTTCGCCCATGAGTCACCTAGTTCCTGATCGTGATCCATATGACGTATCTTGCTCCATAAGGGATGTGGAACAACGTTCCCAAATAACATGTCTACATCTGCTAAATTCATTATACATGAGCTTGCAGTTTGCGATAACTCCTTATAATACCCAGTTGGGTTCTTACGAGGGTCAGGTAGTGACTGTTTGAGTGCTAATACTTCCGATCTTTTCCATGGGACATGTACCCATACACGCTGGAAATGGGGCAGAATTGGTGGATTAGCATTCGCATCACCTTCCCTCCAAACAGGAGGAACCTCTCTCATGGGGTACTGTCTCGCTCTTTTCCTACTAGACGTACCACATTCAGACGATGACCCAGAGTTACCACCTCTGCTTCGATATGATAATAATACCTCAACTGCTTTGTCGACATCGGGACCTACAATCATGCCTTCCCCAAATTTAAATCGTACATTACACAACTCTCGAGCGTTGCTCTCTTGACCATTATCTTCCAAATCCTCACACAAAAGAACACACATCTGTTCAAAAACATATCTTTGCGTCGGTTCATCCCATTGACGGAAAACGTTCATGACGGACTCTACATCATATCTGGCTGTATCCAGAGCCCAATTCCGTGCTAACTTATTCAGGCATTCCCTCTCTCGATAATCAGGCATTTGGCTTCGTAACTGTCTTAGTCCCGTATTAGGGGTCGTTTTAGGCGACCGAAAAAGTGGTGAAGGAATGTTAGTAGCAATGCTGGCCGTTTTATGCCAGACGGAAGGTGAAAGTGGAGGAATAACTGGTGTCAGAACAGAGTCACGCAAAGCAGAAACAGAAGCGTTCGCAGAACTAGTATCGGAAGAAATAGAAGGTGCGCTAGGCGAAGTTGTAGAAGGAACAGTAGGAGAAGTAGATGTGACTGGTGAGCCTTGAGGAGGCTGCACTAGAGAAATAGAAGCCAGCTGAAGAGTAGCTGGTGAGTGCTGTAGAGGAGCTGGTATAACAGCTACCAGAGGTGCAACTAAAGGTTGCGGAGGTGCTGTGGCATTTTGCGCATAGGGTGGTGGCGAATTCAGCAAATGCGTCATTAATGGATCTTTCTCACGCTCTTTTACTGTCTCTTGCTGAAGAGATGGTAAAACAGGATAGCATTTATCTATTGCCATTTTACGTTGCCTGTGCAACTGCTCACTTATTCGATCCTCTTCGTTGTCTTTAAATTTTATCGCGGCTTGTATTACTGAAATACCCCTTTCCCTCTTATTCTTCTTTTCTAATTTAATTTCCTTTTGTTTGGCCTCTTTGCGCCATAAGCGGAAAGAGTCAAACATCGCCGGTCGGGCTTTCTTTTTGAACAGTTTGACCTCTAGGTTATCTAGAATTTCTGAGTCGAAACTACCATATTGGGGCCATTTTAAAACACCATCCTTACGGGTGTATTTTATCCATACTTCATTATATGTGATAGGACCTACGCCATGTTTTACATAGAGCTCATACGTTGGAGTTCCAATTGGAGGAACCGGACAGGAATCCTCTAATCGGGAATCCTTATTATAACCAAGACAAAACAAGTTTCCAAGTCTGCTAAAACCATGCATCTTCGCTCACTAGTCTAGCTTCAAACTTCAAAGGTTTATCTATTACGATATTTCTCGTGAAAACACGAGTCCTTCGGCTTTGGGGCTTGCAAGTGCCAAATCAAGTCGTATCTCAAGGATACCAAAAAACTAAGGACAAACTAAGGACTGGGAGACGCTCCACTTATACTTAACTGAAGTATTTGAAGATCGGTGACGTCGCTAGAAGACTCGTCTATCGTTTCGCTCTACCAAGGATCACTGGGTCCAAAACAAGGCGATAGTCAGGGCAGCAGTCCTTCGTAGCCGTCGGGACGCGGGGAACCTCGCAGCAAAGACCTTCGGAACCACGTCGACATACAGGGGTCGCTGAAGTGGCTGGCCGTCCTCCGGAATTTTCACACGAAGCTCCTCACGAACATCTGGCTTGGACCGTCGCCACTTGATATCGTCCCGAGTTGGTCGCCAACTGAGGTGCCGGGTTTTTAGGAACCCGGTGGTGCCAGGGGATAACACCCGATGACCTCTGAGTTCTCCCTTGTTCCGGACCACAGAAACAATGAGTCTTCTAGTCGCAGTCAGAGATCAAGTTTTATTGGTAGCTACCAAGTAACACGTGTCCTAGAAGCACGACAAACACGGGTCATGTATTCTCAGGAGACTGTACTTGTTCGTTTTTACAGAACCAGTCTTCTCCTTTTATACAGAAATAATGGCTTTAAGCAAGAATTCTTGAGTTTATGATATGGCTGTAAACATATTTCTGCAATAATACAAAGTGCGGCGTCACGTAAGCAAGCCCACATTTTAGATGTCCAGTTCGTGACAGATTACCCAGCAAGATCCGGGACTCCCATCAGATATCGATGAAACACCAATAAAGGCAGGTACCACCCAGTCATAAAACTGCCCATAAAGAAGAAGTATGGACAGGTGCATGTTTGTAGAAAGCATGTTCTGTATGGGGTAAATGGTTTGTGGAATGTTATGTGTCGATGTTATCGTATTCGGCCACTGGGCGGGGAGCCGCCCAAACAGGTTTGGCTTAAGGCAATGAAGTCAGTTTGGACAGGTCAGGGGGAAGTCAGGGGAAGGTGGACGTGTCCTTTTGGATCAAGCTCGACCTTTAATTGACTTAACATGAGGGCAAGACGTAAGATGGATGCCGTTCACAAAATGGAGTCTAAGGGATTGGGATGGAAATTACGATTTAGGGGTGTTGGCAACCCTCGATTGTCACGCAAATACATAGGAATGATGTCCTAATCATTATCGGTTCTTGGACACTAAATTCGTCATGGTACGTTGATATTTTGTGACACGGGTATTGGACCTCGATATGGGGATAACAATAGGGTCCAGATTTTCAGAACCACACCCCAATGTATACTGGAAGAAGTAAGTTGTCTTTTCTCCTGTTGGAAAAAACATACACAAACAAGCACATATTTACATGTATATCCACATGGTTACACAGAAACCGTACAGACAACACAGCAGCGTAAGTATTTTATACTTAGCTATCAATTGAGCATACTAGCTCCATTACAGAAAGAAATTCCCTTTCCATAATACTCACCCAGCTTTTTGTGGGAGACGACCTCACCTCACCTGGCAACCGCTCGGGAATATGAGGCCCCGCTCTAATGTGTAAAAGAAATAATAGGGCATAATTTAACAAGCACTGTCTTATATGCCCAGGCAAAAGTTGCTTTACACCTAAAACCCTAACCATCTGTTGTGGACGATGATGATGGTATTTCAGCTTCTGTTGAGCTGTCTGTTTCTATATGCCAAAAATAAATTAAATAAATTCTGCACAGGGCCTGCACAGGGCCTGCACAGGGGCTGTGGTGTCTTAGTCAGCCTGGACAAGCTAGTACCAGATTCCTCCAAACAAGATATGGCTGACATGCCCCAGGGTGTGAGTGCCCTCAAACAAGCAGAAGCCCAAAAAGGTCTAATCGTGCAGATTCATTACTTTCCCGCATGGGACAGGGCAATTAAATGATTGGCCTTTGAAGTTCCCTAGGATTGCCCAGGTGAGGTGATAGCTTAGTACAGTTAGGCTAGTGTAGTGATTTGAGAGCCTACAGCAGTGACCTGTGGCCAGCTAGCCACAGGTTACTATCCCAGCAGGTCAGATTCATCCTTTCATCTTTCACAGACTAGAATAACAGTAGTATCTGCTATCAAAGAGATAAAATGCTCTGCACTGTATGCACTGTTTATATTCAACATTACATATATGATCAACTTTTGCACCACAAGAGGAAGGGCTTGGGTTTTGGGTCCCAGGCAGGGGTGCACACATGGGTGCTAAAACATTCCAGGGAGAAATAGTGCCCCTCTCACAAGGTTAAGATTGGAGCTGTGCTTCTGTAGAGTTGCAGCCACTTTGAACATGCCTATTTCAAAGTGGAATACTCTGAACATGCCTATTTCAAAATGGAATACTCTGCTACAATAGTTTCCATTGATTTAAGGCTGAAAAAGAAGCATTCCGAGTAAAATAAAGTGCCGCAATAATGGCGCTAAATTTCAGTTTTTATGCTGCTAAATTTCCATTTTTGTGCCGTTATATTTCCAAATCTATGCTGCAATATTCTGGGGGGTCAGTAAAAGGTGCCATTAACGCTGGTCATGTCATAGCACTTTCTTTTCACTTTCAACTATGCTGCAATGAAGCCAGCCACACTGCTGTACTTCGTGGCCCAAAAACAATTTACAAAGCTAAATAGCTGAACTATTTGGCCTTGTCAATGTTTTTTAAGCTACATTGTACAGCAGCATGTCCACTGTGCAGCATATTTGAAAGTAAAATAAAAAAAGAGCTGTTACGTGGCCAGCATTGACTGCGTTATTGCTCTTTTTGTTTTAACTTTCAACCATGCTACATAGCATTCATGCTACCTTTTTTACAGCATGGCTAAATACATTGACAAAGCCGTTAGATCTCGCATCAGCAAGACCTATTGACTTTGCTAATGTTTCTCTTTTTAGTTACTAATTTGTGTTGGATCGGTAACTAAAAACAAAAAAGAATGTGAAAGCATTTTTTAGGCGGGTATGCAAAGCAACATGGGGAGCAAAGCAACGGGAGACACGGAGGGGCGCAGATGGGGGTGAAAGCAACATGGAGATGAGGGGCAGAAACATCAAGCATGGGTGCTAAGCAACTGGGGAAAACAACACAGAGGCAAAAGGGGCGGAAGCAACACCCGGAGTGCAGATGGTGTGACTGAATCAACTTGGGGCAATTGGGCAGAAGGAACACAGGAGGGTGCAGTGCAGGGCAAATGCAAATCAGGGGTTGTGGATGAGCGATCGCAACACAGAGCACATGGATTGGGGAAGGAACATGAAAGATGTTGGAAGGGGAGAAAATGGGCGACAGAAAGCAACGTGGAGATGGTGGGAGAACCACACGGGCGAGAAAGTAATTTGAGGGGCATGATGTAGATGCACATGAGTGAGAGAGAGGAATACAGGGCATGGCGAAGGGGAGAGAAAAGTTCACAAGGGAAACAACTGGAAAAAACACACACTGCTGTGGCATGCTTTAACAAAAAGAAATAAGTTGTGCTTGAAAAGCAAGCAGTGGAAAGACACAAGTAATGCATCCATACTTGATGGGAGGAACAAATGCACGAAGAGGAAGGAAAGCCCACACAAGCTAGCGAATTTGAGTAAGCAAAAGGAAGTGAAAGTAAAAACAACCAACGGTAAGCAATAGGCAGGTTATAAGCCCACTGTAAGCTAACAACATGTCTCGCAGCAGACAGCGCTATGCTGTCTAGTAGTCAATACCTTAAAACAAGTCCAGCATGCACATTGTTGGAATTGCATAGTGCAACCACCATGCACAGCAATACAATACAATGCAATGCATTTCTAAAACACACAGCTACCTAACAAAGTGTTCCACCGGCACAGCAAATGGTACCTTGGATGCAAACAGCTATGTTTTAGAATTGTTTTTTTGTGAAATTCAAAAACCATTTGAGTGATGGTTTACTATTTATTATTATAAATAAAATCACCATCCATTATGGAAAAATGCTATTTATTTTCCAATTTTGATAGTACATCTGATGTTATTCATGCGCCCAGAGATTGTAGTGTCTAACGTTTTCATGGAACTTTGAGTCTTGAAACATTTTTCTTTAGGAGATACACTCTCTGGGTTGCATCCTTTTTAGAACTGTTTTCTTCACTGTCTGATTTCAAGATCTTACCTCACAGATTGGCTGGTAGCATCTAAGCAGTGTGGAAATGATCTGAAGATGCAGAGACTCTTCCAGTCAAAACAGGTAAATGTGGTGTTAGTCATCTACCTTATGTAATTCAGTACTAAAAATATATACATCATGTTTTGCTGCCATATGATGATTAGGTTACAGTTAGAACAGTAGATGCACATCTGATATTTTCCGCTTGTTAGAAATTGGGTCTCTGGTTGGCGTTGGTATGCACCCTGTCCAAGCAGGAACCACAGTCCTGATAAGGCTAAGTCAGATACACACCCTAAATTAACCTGTGTTCACCCCCTGATAGTTTGGCACAGAGCAGTCAGGCTTAACTTAAGAGGCAATGAGTAAAGTATTTGTGCAAAACTTAAAACAGTAAATCAGTGAGAAAATCATACAAAAATAGACCACACCTTTTTGGAAAACTGAAAAAGTAGAACCGGAGTTATGAATTTTGAAAGAATATCGTGAAATATAGTGCTTAAAAGGTTAAAGCGCAAACTATCTATCACTCTTGACCAGGACAAATCCAAAAGTTCAGGCTGACTGCAATGGAGCATGGGTCGGATACAGAGACCTGTCTTGGCCTGCTGGAACTGTACCTAGGTTTGGGGTTGCATCAAGGACGAGATGCAAGGAGCAAGGGGGGCGATGTGTCTGTATCTATCCCTTCCATCCTGCCCAGGGTGGCCTATCAGGATGTGGATGGCTCACAAGTCACACCTAAGCTCCGTTTGTGGCTATCTGGAGTGAATGCACAATGCCCAGCTGTCACCCATCCCAGACGTGTATTAAGGGACAGGCAGAAGGCACCAAATGGCTAAAGTGAGAAAATGGCAACTTTCTAAAAGTATACTACAACGGGCACATAACTCGCGCACCCACTGTCGCACTGCGGTGTGGGAAATCTTCCCTCACATTGAGTCAATTACTCCTGCATTATCCATTTTATACACTTTGTCCAATTAATTACGCTGTTCCATATTTTTTACTTCTTCCAAGCTTATGTAATCACTAAGGAGACAGTAAAATTTTCCTTTATTCTTTATTCAACTTTTTCTTATGCTTCCTGCCTACCAATCCAGGTTTTTTACAGTGACACGTAAAGGTCAATCTTACATCAAAGTAGGCTTTTTAACTTATACCCAATGCATTTAGAGCCTAAAGGCTCTTTGTCAGGGGTCTCTGTAACAGATAGAAAAATGGGAAGGAGTGCATGCTTGCACGTATTTTTCAACTTTCTAAAAGTGGCTTTTTCAGAATTACAATTTAAAATCTAACTTTACCATAAGCTAGGATTTTAAATTGTGATTCCAGAGATACCAAACTTGGGGGTCCCATCACTTTCCAATCATAATTTACACTTATAAGATGTTATAAGGTAATCTCAAAGTTAAACTATGGGAGAGATATGCCTTGCATTAGTGAAAAATGAATAGAAGAGTTTTTCACTACCTGGACATGTAACACGTAAAAGTACATTTCCAACTTTTAAAATACATTGCACTCTACCCTTGGGCAATTACATGATGTGTAAATTTCCTCTTGCAGGGCCACTGGAACAAAGTGACTATGTGGCTCAGGTGTTTTCCTACATAGTTATGGATTTACACACTTGCCACTTGTTACACATTCAACTGCAAATCTTTCAGAAGTGAACAAATAAAATGAGGTAATTCATGGTACAAAACAGTGACAAGCTCCTCACAAATATGAATTTGTCACCTTTCAGTTGTTAATATATTTAGGTATAAAATTGGCACTGAACAATTTCATAATGCTCCCCAGACAGCACTTAGCAGCAGCTTATTTATTTATTTTATTTATTTAGAATTTATAATGCGCAACAGCTACCCGCAGTGGGTTTCCCGGCGCAAGGGACAGACTAAAGAAGAAAACTGACATCAGACACAGATGGATTTGGCTACAAGAGATACAGGAAGTAATTTAAAATAGTAGGGTCTTTAGTTTTTTTCGAAAACAGAGCATATTAGTCTCGGTTTTCAAGGCAGCGGGTAGGGCATTCCAGTATTTAGGACCAAGGTGGGAAAATGATCTTCCGCCCATCCTCACTAGCTTAAATATAGGGATGACGTAATCACAGTTTGCTGATGATCTCAAAGTACGACAAGGCCTATAGGGTTGGACTAGACTTTGAAGATATGGTGGGGCAGAACCCTGTTTAATTTTAAAAAGATAACATAAGGCTTTAAATTTGATTCGACTTGAGATCTTGAGCCAGTGGAGATCACGAAGAGCCTGCGCGGCCGAACACCTCCTCGGGATATTACAAAGAAGACGAGCTGATGAATTTTGTACGACCTGTAATTTCTTAACGGTCGTGACGTCCGCACCAAGATAGAGAACATTGCCGTAGTCCAGGCGAGATGTTACTAACGCCTGGACTACGGTTCTCCTGGTGGCATGAGGTAACATCCAGAGAATTTTTTGGAGCCATCTTAAGATAGTAAAACAGGTGGCCGCCACCTTAGTGGCTTGTTGCCTCATAGACAGTTTGTCGTCTATAAGAAAACCCAGGTTACGTACCACCTGGACTGGTAGAGGAGTAGGGCCCATAGTGCTGGGCCAATGTTGTGGGCCCCAAAGGTCCTTCTGCTTCCCTAAGATGATGATCTCGGTTTTGTCACCGTTAAGCTTGAGGAGATGCTTCTGCATCCACTCAGCCACAAGTGACAGACCAGTTTTCAGACCAGACACATTATTATCTTCAATGCTGGAGAGGGAAAAAACGATTTGCCTATCATCGGCGTATGAAAAAATAGTCAGCCCGGCTTCCTCTGCGATGTTAGCAAGAGGCTTGATGTAAATATTAAATAGCAGCGGGCTGAGAATAGACCCCTGAGGGACACCATACGCCGATGGACAAATCGTAGATGCAGCTTTCTGGGAAAAAACTTGGAACGTGCGCTCACTTAAAAAGGAGGCAAACCAAGCAAGTGCAGGGCCGGCTATTCCAAGGGAGCGGAGAGAGTTTAATAAGATGGAATGAGACACGGTATCGAACGCTGCGCTCAGGTCCAACAGGATGAGAGCAGAAGTTTCACCGCGATCGAGACCGTGCCGTAGTCTCTCCGTCACCCCTAGTAGAGCAGTCTCAGTAGAATAGTGAGCCCGGAAACCGGACTGAGACGGATGTAAGAAGCCCTGATTTTCAATGAAAAGAGTAAGCTGCGTATTAACATGCCTCTCCAGTATCTTTGAGAAGATAGGCAACAAGGAGATAGGTCTGAAATTGGACAGATTTGATGTATCTGCACCAGTCTTATGGACCAGGGGAAGGTTCTTGTCTGTCTCACAAAAAATTATTTATCTATTTAAATATAATTCAGAGTGGTAATAATGATTTCTTCTTTGCTATTGCATGCAATGTTTATTTATTCGTACTAAATATTTTACACCACTGTTACTGTTTTCTATTTAAAGAAAGCATTCGTAGTACAGAAAAATCCCAAACATCTTACTTCTCTTCCTAAGGTGTAACATTTTGATTCCTACTGTGTCTCCTAGTGAGACACTGCCATCAGACACATATAATGTACAATATGGTTCATTGAGGCTTTTTCTTAAAGGAAAGAGGTTCTAATAAAAGTCTGAGTACATTTCTAGCACTAACAGTTAGAAAGGTATTAAGAAAATTAGCTGTAGGGTGGGTGCCCTACTCCAAAGCTCACAGACGGATTCAGGTTATGTTAAACAGGGGAACAACTGACCGATCAGTCATTCTGTTAGGGTGAGGGGTACCCTATATATAGCTGTGTATCTCCTGTCCCATAATCACTAGCCTTACTGGATAAGTGGTCCTCAAACTTTTCCTGGTGAAGAAAGTTCATTTTTTGTGGCTCCAACTCAAAACAAAGTTATTTTAATCTGCGGTCACGTAGGCAAAGTCAAAAAGCAGACCTTGCGGTAAAGTCTGAAGAGCTCTGTATCTGAGGACTGAGCCAGTTGCTGAATCGCTCCATATCATAAGAAGTTCGTAGCAGGACCAATTGTGTGGCTTTAGAACACTCACAAAGCCCTTCCAGATATCATTTTTCCAAGGCAGCAATTTGGCAAGCAGACACACAAGTATAAGGGCAACCTGCAGCTCTTCAGACTTGTGTGTGGCCTTTAATAGATATACATCATCCAATCAGTCACTCAGGAGTACCACTGGTCCATTCACTCAGGTCAAGTCAGCCAGATTGGTAGATTTCCTGAAGTCAGGCATCCAGTTTCTATAAACATTTCAGGGCAGGTGGGCAGAGGTGCAATGTCAATCAAGGATGCTGCCTACTTTCAAGATTTAAATGCTAGCCAATCACTTTAGTATACACTTTTTCTCGCGTTCACCCCCTCTTGGGGTGTCACATGGTGTCTTTGATTGGCAGCTGCGCTCCGTGCAGGTAAGCGCGGTGGGTGGGATGGGGGGATGTCGAAAGACGATGGAATAGGATTTATTTATTTAATTAATTTTCCCTATTCCGTCGTCTGTCGACTTCGCCCCACTGAGCTTACCTGCACGGACCACTGCTGTTGATTGGACCCTTATTTGTATTCCAGGTCGAATCCAGATGAGAGAAACCAACTGTTACTAAGGAGTTCCCGACCAGTTGTTGCTGGGAAGGTTTCCATGCTTTTCAGGTATGGTGGCTCAGACATAACAGTTGTGCATTACAGCCAAATATATAAAGAGAGTGAGCATGTTGTGCTGGTATGCCCACATGCACATTTTTCGGATTCAAAGCCACCTTTTTTCAACACAGCAGCCCACTCACTTGGTCGAGAGGAAAACTCATCTTACTCTCAGAGGGCCATTGGATTTCACATTTGGGTGTGTCTGTGGAACTTTTTCCTGGGTTACTGCCATGCTACATCAGCAAAAACTATAAAGCCAAGCGCCAATCAGCTTCTTGAAAGGGGTTGTGCTATCACACCCTCTCAAGAACTACTGCGTGGCAACCCTCTCGGGCCACACTTCTTCCACTGGTAAACTCAGTCTCTACTGGGGACCACCACTGCCAATTTCTTTGTATTTCCTTGCCAAAGGGGCCAACCAAATACTCTGAAAACAGGGGTGTGGCCATGGAAATAGAAAAGAAAGCACAATGGGCTGCTATATAATCAACTGTGGTCTTTCAACTATGAATGCAGTAAAGAAACAGACCAGGGCATCAGCTTTCTTACTGTCTTCAAAGACTGTCAAAGTGGTGGTGTATCACCAACCATGTCCTAAAGGCCAGATGTCACTGTAAATAGTGTCCTTCGACAATGTGGCAGTATAGTCCTCCCTTGTCAATAACTCGTCTGGAGTGCCTTTGAGCCTATGGTTCCATGTGAGATACACTGATAGGTCTTGTATGATCCACAACCTCAGGAGGTTGGCTTAAACAATGGTTCATGGCTGGTTTCTTGTCAAATATCGAACTACAAGTCCTCCCCCAGTCTTATGCCATGCCTTATCAAATTTCAATGTTTGATCATTTGTACATTTAAGAATGAGGCAGTTTGTCGAAGAATTGTCGCATTATGCTTAGCCTACAGCATGTATGAATACATTTTCCTGGTATAGTACAAGAGATGTTTGAAAGATGTGTAATTGCAAACAAATGCACACCTGCTGACCACTGCCTGAATCTGATCGACTTATTGCGCACTTCTCAATAACTCCTTTTTCATGCCACATTAGCATCTCCGTGATGACTCTTTCCTTTGGCTGTAGTAAAGTGTTCCTGTATTAGTCCTTAAGGAAACTAAATCTGAACATCAAATGAGATGTTTGTTTTATGGAGCAGAACCCTCTAACGTTGGTGTGATAATGAAATTTGTTAGGAATGACAACCTTAAGCTCACAGGTATTAAATTCACCGCACATTCATCAAGCTGTGCACTAAAACCCCTTATTGTATTGCAAGCATTAGTGGTTTTGCTACATTAATTGTTAAGCTCTTTTATGATTCCTGTCCACCTACTAAATTGATTATTTCAATATTAAAGGTACGCAGCTGTACACTAATGAGGTGGGGAGTGATTTGATGGCCACCTCTCACATTGATCTACAAGCCGCACACTTCTCAACAGCATTTTCTCATTATCTAGGTTGATGATTCCTTAAAAAAGAATTAGTAAAGTGTTCTTTTTGCAGCCTGGGGGGACATTGCTGCAGATACAGAATTATGTGTGCTCTGCTTGGTTTTATATATTTGAAATGGTTGTCAATGACCAAATAAACATATTGATTGATTGGTTGACTTAAATATCATCTAGGCAGCTGTCATTTTTCGACATTGAGGATAGTTTGATGACTGTTACCATTTACTTTATTGCAGTGGCATATCGTCAATGCACAAATGAAAAATGAGTTTGGACCATCTTACCACATAAGTCAAAGTTCTCGTAAGGGCACTGATGAATAACCAAGGAGATTCATAAGGGAATGTCCATTCCTATCCTCTTGTGAGAGACAGAAAGTCTCCAATTTAGATTTTGTGTCTCAATAGTCTATTCAACAGTAAAGTTGAAGGTAGCCAACAAGTTGCAAAGGTTAACAACTGCTGGAAGGCACTTATATTTCTCCTGCAGCAGCTCCTGCCTGCTATCAAGTTGAGTGAGGTCAAATTCATTCTGGGGCTGTACACACAATGTTATGTTCCTCTTTATGTGGATCCTTCTATATCATTGCACACTCTCAAATTGGGCACAAAAGCTTTAGTCTGAAGTTGGCCCAGGAAGGAAGGGTCAAGCTTTGGTTTCTCTTGGAGTGCTTCCATAACAGCCTTTTTCAGAGGTGCTAAGACTCTTATCTTGGGAGAGGGAAATTATTGTTGTTTCTGCTAGGTCTTGAGTTCTGTTGTCTGGGGTCGTGGCTTTACGCCCGCGTAAGATGGTGGCGCGCGAGTGAGTCTCTTGGGACGAAGCGGACTGACCAGGCTTCAGAGCCCTTTGAGTGTTTTTGGCAAGGCGTTTTAACCGGCGGAAGATGTGCTGATAAGTCAGGCACATCTTACGTGCAGTTTTTGGGACATGCTATCCGGCTTTCATTAGGTTGCACTTTCACTTCATTCCGCGATGACCGTGACCGCCTTTTAGACGCAACAAATCCTCATGCACAGGACAGCAGAGGATAATTATTTGGAGGTCTATGTACTCTGGCAGCACCAATGATACAGTACTCTTTGAGGAATCCACTTAACTAAACAAAGATAACCTACATAGCCTATGTAGGTTGTTTTTTTAACAAGCAAACAAAGGGAAGAATTTCCACATCTGCCATTTTGTCTGTTCTGAGTGATATATTCCTGCCAGAACTATAATGAAATTAGCCATGTAAGCTATATTTCACGCTACCCTTCACGCCTCTTTACTTCCTGCTGAGTCTACTGTGAGGCATTTCCACACCACATTTCTCTGGGGATGGTTTGGCACATTTTTCCATGAAAGGAAGTCAATGTTTCCTGGATTCATTGGTGGTAACACTTTTAATGTGGTTTTTCCTTTGAGGGAGTGCTTCTACATTTTTTTTATACAGCTGGAGTCCTAGTATTCTATTTCTTACCTCCTCTTATGGGAAGATTGAAAAAGCTGGGCCCCCCCTGCATCACGTTGTACGCAGTCCTGTATTAAAAATTCTAAGTTTTTCATAACATATTCTAAAATTGACGATTCTCTGGTTACTATCTCTAAAGGTTCTTCACCCCTAGCACTATCCCGCCTGCTGTAGGGAAGACGGCTACCAAAGGCTTGAAAAAGGATCCACCTTCTTCACCAAAACCCTTCTTTCTTGTCACCTTAGACATGCTATTGGAGGAGGTATGTGCTCTTCATCCCTTCATGGAGGAAAAAACTACCAAACTGAAATTTATAACAGAGAACTGGTCTCAGATGAACAACGGCTTACAATAGTAGAGCATAGCATCTCCTCTTATGCACTCACCAACAAGAAAGTTAACACTCTTGAATCCCAGGTCTCTTCACTTCAGCAGCAGGTCGAAGACCTTAAAATTGGAACAGAATAAATATTCTTCATATTTATGTTCTGCCGGAAGGCTCAGAGGGCCCTGACCCCCTCTCTTTCTTCAGGTCTTTCCTTCCTAAATTGCTACATTTACCAGAAGGAACATCGCTCAATATCCAACGTGCTCACAGACCTGGTGAATCAGCATACAGATGTCTCTCATTCTCAGAGACCAAGAGGAGTTATCATATACTTTCTCGAGTATACAGACCTACTCAAAGTTCTTTCAGCAGCTAAATCAATTCAGAGTGTTACATGGTCCACTCCACTTTTTTTTTTGCTCAAGACTACGCCAAAACCACAGCGAATAGACGAAAAGAATTTCTCAACATGAGACCTGATTTAACTTCTTTGGGGGACTGCTATGGACTTTTTCACCCTTGTCTCTTCAAAGTCACCTATAAGAAGAAGACTACAACATATGAAGATCCAACTAAATGACAGAGTTTAATCAATTCTTGTAAATCAGAATCTATGGACTTCTCAGGAGCATCGACATCTCAAAATATTTGATGTTCCCCAATGTCCATAGTAGTTTCATATTTTCCGTTTCTGTTTCAGAGTTCGAATAAAGAGTTTAATAGTTTAATTCTGTTTGGTACTTTATTTTTCAATAGTTCATTTTGTCATCTTATTTTATACACCCCCTATTTAATAATAATTGCTTTTTCGCCTCATTTCCAGGGTTGTTGATGTCTGTGCCTGCCTTATACCCTTGCCCTGTGTGATGTGCTGTGGTCCTTCCTCGTTCTCCATTCCGTTAAGTTTGGACGTGCCATCCGTTCCATGTGGTTTCATCCCTCTATCCCCTTATGACACTCTTAGGTATGTTGTACCTTTTTCACTATTGTACCTTTCTCTTCCTTTCTCCTTTTCTGTCTTTGCTTTACTTTACTTTTTGTTTTCTATATCTCCTTTTCCTCTTTCCTCGGTTCAATGTTTCACATTTATACTTGTATTCATTCTTTTTACATCCTATTTATCGTTATATTATATGCATACATGGTTGGGCTGTTGTGAGATTTGTCCTATGCTTTTTGCCTAGGCCAATATCTTTTTATACTCTTGTCGTGGCTCTGTGTCTTTGAAAATTGTGTCATGGAATGTCAGAGGTTTGAATTCTCCCATTAAACGACAGCGTGTTTTATCACATTTATCTCAATTGGAAGCTGATACAGCCCTCATAGAAGAGTCTTATTTAGTGACAACTGAATCTTTGAAACTGAAAAAAGGCTGGGTATGGGAAGCTTTTTTCTCACCAGGTGATGGCAAACTAAAATGGGTATTAATTCTCTGTCATAAATCGATTTCTGTTTAGTTACTCTCTCAGTTATCTGATGATGATGGAAGATGGTTATACACTAAATTGCAAATTGGGAATGCTCCGGTTTCTTTGCTTAATATGTATGCTCCCACTGATGAAGACCCCTTTTCATGTACGTCTTTTACTCAACAAAGCTCATCTTGTATTGATAATATCATCCTTGCTGGAGATTGCAATCAAGTAGTAGATCCCTTTATAGATCGCAACTGGCTGGTCTCTTTTAAACCGCATAAAGCACATACATTATTTCTTCATACCATCCAGCAATATAAGCTTATAGATGCCTGGAGAATTTGTAATCCCACCACGAGGGACTATACATACTACTCTCCAGCTTATCAGACCCAAACTCGAATAGACCACTTTTTTGTATCACACAATATATCCCAAACTTTAAGAGATATTGGGTCCATTCTAATATCTGATCATGCTCTCATTTCTATTCACTTGGATGTAGTGCCTAAATCTAATATACCCAGGAGATGGCGTTTTAATAACTCACTCCTTTTATATCCAAAGTTTAACTCCTCTTTTGTTTCATTCTTTAATGAATACTTCTCCTTAAACCAAACTGATACTTTATCATTTTCTGTTATGTGGGATGTATTGAAAGCATCCGCCAGAGAAAACCGAAAAATTTCACATAAATTAACCAGAACTCTTTTGGCGAGGATAAAGAGATTGGAGCATTCCTCGAAGTCCTAAGATTGTTTGTCTCAGCTTATTAAGACAAAGTTTCCATTCAATCAGGAGTCAACAGATAATGCCTCACTTTATTTGTGAAAATCTAGTGCAAACCTTTCTGGTGGCCAGAACAAAGCTGGTAAACTCTTGGCGAATTATTTAAAAGTTAAACATAACAAGTATGATATTGAATCTATTATGAATGAGCAAAATATTTTAAGGTTTAAGGATACAGAAATATTAAAAGCATTTCTTCTTTTTTATAAAGCATCATACACTCCTGAAACCATACCCTCGGAAATTGATATTTCTCAGTTCCTTTCAGGCATTGAACATTCCTCTGACATCCAAATGGATCTCACTCCTTTAGAATCTGATATTTCACAACAGGAACTCCTCATCGCTTTACAAACACTCAAGAAAGACAAAGTCCCAGGTCCAGACGACTTTGTAGTGGAATTCTTCACACATTTCGCACCACTACTTCTTTCCACATTACATACTATTTTTAAAAAACTCACAATCAGATAAATCCTCTGGTTCTTTTTTAGAAGCCTTAATTTGTCTAATCCCTAAAGAAGGGAAAGATTTAAATTATTGTAAAAATTACAGGTACATTTCAATGGTCAATATTGACTACAAAAGTGTTTCTAAAGCTTTGGCCATGTGCCTGGAATCCCATCTCCCTCAATTGCTAGGCGCGGAACAATCCAGATTTGTTAAAGGCTGCCTTATCACGGATGATGCTCATCTGTTTTTTGATACTCTATCCAGGTCCTCTCACTCACCTCATTCAGTGGCAGCTGTGAATTTGGACGCGGAAAAGGCACTTGACCGAGTTAACTGGTCTTATCTCTTTCAAACGCTTAAATGGTTTGGTTTTGGCCCAAGGATTATATCTTTGATTTCGGTTTTACACTCTCATCCAAGGGCAGCTGTATATGTAAACAGTAACACATCCCCTTATTTTGATTTGGGAATTGGTGTTCTTCAAGGATGTCTATTGTCCCCATTCCGTTTCAACCTAGCGTTGGAACTTTTTCTGTCTAGAATTCGTCAAAGTAAAGATTACATGGATTTGATGTTAATAACAAACAAATTAAATTGGCTGCATATGCCGATTATATACTATTATTTATCTCAAGACCACAATCCTATATCCCTACATTTTTACAAGAGGTGGAGCTCTTTGCCTCTGTTTCTGGCTATAAAGTAAATAGAGATTAATGTGAAATATTACCTTTGACCAAGTATACTTTCATGGAAGATTTTATGACTTCAAACTTTATTTGGAATTGTAAGCACATAAAATACTTAGGACTATATTTGACCCCTTTAATTCCAACAACACTTTCTCTGTGTATGGAGAAGTGTATACAGAAAATGTCCACATTAACAACCAAATGGCTCCTCCTATATCTCTCATGATGGGGTTGTTTAGACACTATTAAAATGATGCATGTTCCATAGTATTATATACAATCTCCAATATTTAAGTACCCATTCCCTTAAAATTAAAAAGAAAAATCTATACTATCATCATTTTTGTGGAATAATAATAAAAATTTGCATTGAGATTAACAAGGCCAAAATCAGAAGGTGGTGTTTACTTTCCTGACTTTCCCACCTATCACAAATTTTTCTTACTTCGTCAATCTTTGAGATGGCTTTCTGAATCTCCACTGGATTGTCCTTTGTGGGTGAATCTTGAAAGTGCATATCTTTCTCCTTTTACTTTTAAAGAATATATTTCTTTCACCCCAAACCACAATCTATATCTACTCCTATTCTCAAACACACCTGTAACTTCTAGAATCTAGTACAACAATACCCCCCACAGATTCAAAATGTTTTCTTAATTCCACACTGTGGCACAATAAGTTCATACTGATCTATGGCAAACCCTTTTATTGGAAATATTGGAGACACAAGAGTTTAATTTGGTCACACCAACTTTTTTTCACAATGAAGTCATATGCTTTTCACAAGCTAGTCAGCTTTTCGGCCTACCACCCACTTTTCAGTCCAAGTACACTCTTCTAAAGCAGGCCCTCTCCACTGCGCATGCTCAAGTTTTATCCCATACCACTCCACTCCTCATCCTGTTAATGGTTTTCACACTCTCATATACTCATGCCCTAGAGCTTCCACTATTTACACTTATCTATGCAACTTGCATACTGATAGCGAGACTAAAGTAGAACTATCTTGGGAGGAGCATCTCGAGGTGAATTGTCCAATTCCCTTTTGGAACAAAATATCAACTAAAATAAAAAAATCCTCCAGAGCAGCAAATACTACACAAACACTAATATTTATTTATAATAGACTCTTATTGCATCTGGTTATCTTACATAAAAGACATTCTGACATCCCTGATAGCTTTTGGACATGTTCTTCGACATCTGCTGATTTAAAACATTTACTCTTTACATGTCCACATGTGCACACTTTCTGGAAAAACGTCTGGGTTCAAATTAATTTAATTTTTGGCTCCAAGATTCCTTTCCCCATTGTTCACTTCTTTTTTGGAAGTCTATCACCCGTCTGGGATAAGTGTATTTATAATACAAGGATTGTGGATCTATTGTTGGCAGTTGCCTTTCAGCAGATTACCAAAAACTGGAAAGATTGTATTAAACTATCCTGCCAAGCCTGGTGGTATGCAGTATACTTTAATCATAGACTGGATACAGCATTTGTCCATCCTACTCATTTAGCTACAAAACGCTTGAATTTATGGTCACCTGTCACAATGTACATTGATACAAGCGCTCTTTCTCCCAATCTCCTATTCAGCAAGAAGTTGCTCAACTTTTGTGACATTTCTCACCTTAGTAACTAGGGGGCCCATTAGGATCTTGGGCGGGTCGCCACCGCCCGCATGGCTGTGACTATCTGCCCGAGATCGGTCCCCGCCGTCCACCCATTTCCCCACCACATTACTATGGCGGGAGGACCGCGGCGGACGGAAAGACCGTCCGCCGCTTTTCCGCTCCGGTCAACAAGTCCATGGGGGTGGAAACATGCCTTTCCGTGGCGGCAAAGGCATGTGGTAATTGCTTGTGGGGGTCCGTTGCGGACCCCCAGGGAATCTGGGGGGTGGGGGAGTGCCAATGGGGGGTACCTATGGTACTCCCCTGCAGTTCCATGCACAACATGGCAGGCACCGCGGGGTGCCTGCCATGTTGTGCATGGAAGTGCACGACATGCCTTCCTGGCATTGTGGCAGGCGGTGCTGAGTGCAACGGCCGCCACAATGTCAGGAATGCAGGATGCGCCCGCCACTGTTGCGGGCGCATCCTAATGGTCCCCAAGGGACCCCCGCCCTTATCGCGGGCGGTACCATTTCACGATAGGATGGCCCGCCCGTTATCCCAATGACCCCCCCCCCTGGTGTTATGTTTCTGTTAATATCATTGTGCATTATCTTATTGATTATATTAATATATTTATACTCTGTCAATCCATCCCAGCCATGTTTGCCTGATATTTTTACTTTTGTAGGTCAACTTCAATGCTTAGTTCATATTTATATGATTATATATTGCTTACTGTATTATATATTTCTATTCTATGTTCTTCAATAAAATTACTTTTGAACTGTGAAAATCGAGTTCTGCTGTCTGTGGTGTTTTTCATAGTGACTACTAAAGCATGGCCCAAATTTTCTGTAATGCTCATGACAAAGCCCGGGTGAAAATAAGTGAGCGTTGCGTTTGGGACACAGATGTGCTCAATTGCATTTGTACCTGCTAAAACCTGTCCTATGTGTATGGGCAGACCTAAAGTGATGGAGATCAACCCAGATACTAGAAGTAGAGAACCGGTCCAGGTCTTACATTCCATTGCTTATAGACCTAAACTGGTAGAATGCTGAGAATGGAATGCATAGACATGAGGAGAGGGCACAGGATATGTTGCAAATACAGGATTCGGCATGAAAGTATCAGATTTCCCACCAGTCTATAGCACTGCTCTACGTACATAGAACATGAAGGACTACATGGCATGTCCAGAAGATTCATAGATGAGGTGGATAGGTACCAAAGGCTGCGCACCCATGACCAACATGGTGGCCACCAACTTCATAATAGTGCCTACAAGGAAACAGCATTTACCAGTCAATACCATGCATATAAAGCAAAACACTGTGCAAGGCTCTTTGCAAGCACGGAGACACAATTCATGTTTATTACACAGCATGAGAATTCCCCTGCCACCTCCATTAAATCTGCAATGTCAGCTTCAGATCCTTGCCTGTAGGAAGCTCCCTCAGAATTCATTCTGCACTTCACAACTGTGCTCTTGCTAGTGTTTACCTAAAGCTCTAAAGCTCTCATAGTCCCTTTCTCCCCCGTTAAGTTGCCTCTCCTTTCCTCTTTCTTGGTATCCAAACAACTGTCTTATGTATTTCCCTGTAGTAATCAGATTAACAACAATTTGTCATTACCTTCTGTCTCTTTACCTCATTAACACTCTGAAATATTGCTTAGGAAATAAAATGTTTCATAAAAATATGCATCAATTGCTACGCTGCATGTTTGCACGGGTACGTCCAGGCACTAAAAGGGCCTCAAGTATTACACATTGGTCACAATCAAGCTGAGGTCCTCTTGCTTAGAAGAAAAGGAGCCTGGTATACTAATCTCAGGTCACATTGTAGAGGCAATTTTTGTGTAGCATCTGTGCTTAGAGGTAGGCGGTGAACTCCGCTCCGCCAGAGTTTGCAGAGTTTTTCCCACTCTGTGCTCTGCCAGGAGCACGGAGTTCTGCAAAAACTCAGCCAACCACCACAGGGGGGAGTTCACCAGCATGCACGCCCACAATTTGGACTGTGCCATGGTTGAAAAAGTGGAAGGAGGCAGACGTGGGTGAAAGGTGGTCCCAGTGCGGAGCCCTTCACTATGCTCCTGATCCTCCCGCGGGCTTCTCAATTGTTGACCTCTCTCCCTGCGCCCCTCTCTACGGCCTTGCTACGCTCCTCCCCCCAGCTGGTGGCCTGCAGTGGCACTACTTCAATCCCAGGACTGTTGGGCCTTGCTGTCTGGGACCCAGCACCTTCCCTATTCTTGGAGAGTGGCCGCAGCATCAGTAGCAAGAGGCTGCATGGCAGGACAGGACACCAGTGGAAGCAGGACACCAGCGTCAGCCTCCATCTGCCCCCGGAGGTCTCCCAGTTGCTGCACTCCCTTGAGCCCCCCAGACATGTGCGACGCCACAGTGAGCCTAACAAACCATTTGGACTGCCATGCCACCCCACTCCCTCTGCGTATTTTGGAGGTGAGAGGGAGCAGCATGGGGTGTGGGCCCATAGAAGCTTCTTTCTTCATTGCATTGTGATACCCCGTATGGGCCACTTGGCGGCCTGCAACGCTCAGTGCTACCTGCTTTTGCTGACCTCTCTGGTTTTCTTTGATGCTACCACCTCCACTCCATTTATTAAGACTGTTGCTTTGCCCACTGAGCTCGAGCTGAACTTTAATGGGACCGAGAAGCTTCCTTTCTGGTAGGCCATAGCTCACTGGCTTTGTTCGGTGCTAGTTGCATTGTGGAGATGGAATATTAACAGGCTTGTGCTTGGGATGCCACCTGCTTCATTAAGTCTCCGTGGCAGTGTAGTTTGCAATCGGTCTGTTTCTTAGACATTGTACTGTGTTTTAACATGTACGTTGTGTAGGATTTTGTGCACATGCGCAGTCCTACCATAATATTCGTCAGATGTAGGGGATTCTGCAGGACCATGACGAGGAGGAGTAGCAAAGGTATGTTTGTTTTATTTACTTTAATTTTCGATTTTATTTTATAAATATTTATTTGAGGGGGGGTCGGAGGCGGGAGGATCCGGGGCTAAACTCCACTCCGCTGCGGAGTCGGAAGTTTTGCATGAACTTCGCGTTCTCCGCAGAACGCAGAGTATGCAAAAATCCACAAACTCCACCAGCAGAGCGGAGTACCTGCCCAGGGCTACTGTGTTTATTAGCTGTGTCTCAATGGTAGGTCTGTGTGCCGGTAGCTCCATGTTTTCAAGACGGAGCGGGGATACCATTTCCATGAGTCAGTGTACTGTTGTGTGATACCAGTCAATTGTGGTACTATTCTGGTTAAGTGGTCCCCCCGAAGAAGGGCCCAATTTTGCTGTTGTTCGGAAGGCCTCCGAATCGTATTTGGCTTTCTCGCATCCGATTAGTAGCCCTTGTTTCCATCCAAATCGTATACAGGTCTGAACGACCAAGTATGATGTGAACCAAATTGTTTCCGGGACCCGAACCTGTCCGTACAACTCGTTCGTAGTCGAATTGTGCCACCCAATAGAGCCGAATTCCGACCGAGCGAGTACGATGCATGATTCAGACAGCTGCTTCGCCTTGGTCTCAGTGAGGTGAAATGGACGTCGGAATCATAATTTGGAGCGGCGGTAGCAGGCCCCCTTTCACCCGGGGCCCTTTGAATCTGCCAAGGGGATGTGCCCATGGGTCCCCCCGATCCAGGCATGCATAGTATGTCGGGCACAATGGGGTGCCCGCCACAAGGTGTACGCTTTTCACCACCCACCCCTTTTTGCTATGAGTGCCTGTGTACACGTCCGTACACAGGCTCCCATAGACTTCAATGGGAGTCCGAGCGAACCAAGTCCGCAAGCATTCGGTTGCATCGCACTTGCTCGTTTGGACTCCCGGAGCACGTTTCGCTTGGAAAGCCCCCTCCAGATCCGAGTTGTATGCCAGATTGGAATCGGGCCCGAAGTCTGCTTCTCCCTCACTGTTTGATTCACCCGTTTTACTTTGCTGTCATTAGTGTTTGACAGTCATCCCTTTGTACAGCCATTTAACTGCACGTAAAATTATTGATCAGGAGCCTGCGGGTGGACAGGTCGAGACTGGTGCTTTTCTAGTGAGCAACTCAGGCATTCCCAACAAGCAGATGACTTGTGCTGTACCGTGTGACTGACTCTGGCCCCGTCCCACCGCACACCCAGAGGTGTTTGGTCCGGAGATGCAGGCGCTTCCTTTTCATGCCCGCTCCTTTCCCGCTGCCTCAGGTGACAGAATGCTCGCTCCGCTCAGTTAACAGCTGTTGCTGGTTGTGAATATGGTTTCCCCATATTATTTTGAAGAATAAATAGCCTCTCTGGCAAAATAGAAAAAAAGCCTTCAGGTACTAGGAGCCACTGTTAAGGTGGAGCAGAACTCTGTAGAATTCTATAGAGTTTTTATGCAATTCTGTGGAACTCTGCGTAGTACAATTCTGTGCACTTGCCACCCTTATCTGTAATGAAACCCATTATTTTTCTACAAATCTGTCACAGTGTAAAAAAATGTTCAGTGGGATTTACAGAATCCCTGGCACATTAAAAGGAATAATGCCTGACTGCATTGTTGAATGACTCAGCATGCTTGCAAATGCTGTTTTTTACTGCAACCGCAGGGGGTAGGGGGAACAAAACTCTCATGTTGCAAAAGGCATTGTTTGGAGTGTGCAGGTGCCCCCTGCACAAACTCCCCTAAATTTATAATGCCACATTCACAAGATGGAAGTGTGTTTTTGTCTATTAAGTAATTTTCAAATATTCAATGGCGTGTCAACATACAATTGAGCAGTCAAGAAAATCATAGTGTCAATAAGGAATTACTGTGCAAGAGATGTAACCATGCAGCCGTTAAACACTATTAATGTTCTGTTCCCTGCCCTGTACTTGGTAAGCATCCTGGCTTTGTCCAGCAGGTCCCTGTGCACACATTGACACACAAACTGTTTATTATAGAGAAACACTCAACCCATCCCACCCTCATCCTCCTCCTCTGGCTTCCAATCAAATACAGAAATATCATACAAGGATATCTATTCAATAAGGTCACAGTGTCATTCCACAAAGTCAAACAAATGTAATGAACTATTTCTAGACTAGAAATATAGCTCTAGATTTTCTGAATCTCTCTGGCCTCACCCGCCATCTCAATAGTCTTCAATACGCTATTCTCCTCTGGGGGTTCCAGTAATATTTGTGTCATACCGCCCCAGGAAAGCAAGGCATCTGTAGCATTCTTGTTTATGTGCATTTTTTCACGTATGCTCCCTTCAGCACTGGCCCATACAATTAGGTTCAATTTCCAGGCCTCAACCTTCGGGGGATGGCGGCTAATGCAGTTGATCGCTATGCACCACTTTGACACAATCAGGGCCGGACTGGGAACCAAAACCGGCCCTGGCAAAGTGCTTGGCCGGCACTCCCCCCATCCCCCCCACCCCCCGGGGGGGCCGCTGAGCTCTTTGCCGGGCAGGTTTTCGGCTGATTTTGTTATAGGGTCGATTTTGCAACTATGCTGTGAAAACGGCCCCGTAACAAAATCGGCCCCCTGGGGCCCCAAACCGGCCCCCACCCATGCGGCGCACCGGGGGATTGCCCGGTGCCCGCTATGGCCAGTCCGGCCCTGGACACAATAAGCTCCAGTGTCATGTATCTCCTGCCCAAAGTTTTTTTAGGCTGATCGAGGATTCGTCCTAGCAGGCAATTGAGAGCCAGTTTGGGGACCTCATGATACCTGTGTTGGATGGGTGTGGGGTGAGTGTGAAACCAACCCTCTGTAGTTTTTTTTTTTAACTGTTTTTATTGAATTTTTCAAGAACATACAGCAGTCCCGGCATGAAAAGCATACGGCACGTTTTCATCGATTGTAGACATGCACATCACATTGAAAATGGCGGCGACTGAGAAAGAATAGATTCAAATTAAAAATTACATTTAAACAACCTTGCAGGTACATACAATAATAACATCTTAACCACTAGGGGCCAGATGTACGACCCTTTTATTTAGCGGCTCGCAATTTGCAACACATTGTGAATTGCAAATTGCGAGGTGCTAAATAAAATGTACAACAGTGTGTTTGCACTGTTTTGCGATTCCCAATGGGCTCGCAAATTGCGAGGCTCATTAATAATAATGAGCCTCTCGCAATTTGCGAGCCCATTGGAAATGCCAGTCCTCCCAGGGATGGTGGTCTGCTGGGCTCAGCAGACCACCATGTCTGGGACTATTTTTTAATAAAGCACCTTTTTTTTTTTTAAATGCAGCTCGTTTTCATTAAAGGAAAATGGGATGTATTAACGTTTTCGTTTAATTTTTTAAGGGCAGGCAATGGTGCCTGGGATCACTGCCTGCCCTTACAAATTAAGGCCAGCACTTCCCACTTGCAAATGCCATACCACCTACTTGAAGTAGTTGGTAATTGTGACACAGTACATTGTTTTGAGACTAGCTATTTGGAAGGGATCGCTCTTTCCAAATAGCGAGTCGCAAAAATTTGCAACTCGCTAAATAGGCAATGTACATGGTCCAATATGTTTTTGCATACAAAAACGGTTTGCAAACCCATTTGCGCATACAAAGACAGGTCGGACATCTGGCCCTAAATATAGTACAATCGGCTAGCTGCCACAGTGGTTACGTCTTACAAAATGGACCCATCAATCAGTGAGCTCAGAGTGGAGTTGCAAATAATAGCGGAATGGCTGCCAGATGTTTTAAGGGCGGGAGGCAAGGGGCAACAGAGATGCATAAACATCGCTGGTGATGTTGCAGTACATCACCAGGCCTTCACAGTGTCGCCTCAATGTAAGGAGAATTGTCTCTTAGCCAATAGCAGTGCAATTGCGGAAAGCGTCTTATTCCAGCCCCCAGCGGGAGCACATAACCCAGCAGGGCCAGCAGCGGCGAGGGCGCGAGTTCAGACTCGACCATAAGCTCTAGGTGTCCAAACACCCCCTCCCAAAAAGCTAGAACTGCCGGGCAATTCCACGCCAAATGAATGAAATCAGCATGCGCATCTCTGACACTTGTCTGGCTTTCTGCGGTCCATCTTCGCAAGCAGCACAGGGGTGATATAAACACTATGGGGCCGATTATGATAGAGGATTTTCCGCCTCCTCCGGGCCGGCGGAAGCCACCGCCGGCCCGGAGGAGGCGGAAAATCCTCTGCGGAGTCACCAAAGACCCACCGCCGCATTAAGATGGCTGGTGGGTCTTGGATTCTGTCCGCTGCTTTTCCGCCGCGGTCGGATTACAACCGCGGCGGAAAAGCTCTCCTTTGGCTGGCAGTGTCTATCAGACACCACCAGTCAAATTAGGAAGCATTAGTAAACATGCTTTTCCGCGGCGGTTTTTCCGCCGTGGAAAAGCATGTGTACTTTTGCTTTTGGGGGCCCGTTGCGGGCCCCCAGGGCGTAGGCGGGTGGGGGGTGCACATGGGGGGTACCTATGGTACCCCCCAGCATTTACATGCACAAAGCAGCAGGCACCGCGCGGTGCCTGCCGCTTTGTGCATGTAAATGTTACACATGCACTTTTAACATTGCGGCGGGTGCTGCTTGAAGCAGCACCCGCCGCAATGTTAAATATCCAGGATGTGACCGCCAGGGTGGCGGTCACATCCTGATTTGCATGGAGGGACCTCCGCAGTCCATGCGGACGGTCCCTCCACCTCTGGGATGGCGGACGGACGCAAGTCCGTCCGCCATCCTAATCGGCCCTTAAAGTATGTATTTAAAATGTAGAAGCTTATGTTTGTAATTACTGGAAATGAAGCATCTTTGTTCTCAGCAAAAAGTCCACATTTTATCAGTCAGAGGGTGCGCCAGGTCGCCCTCCTAAGCCGCCGTCACCCCCCCACCACTGGGCATAGTGTTTGCGCAAAATGATACAGTCGGGAAACTAGGTGTGTGCAATCAGGTGATAGGACTATTGTGGTGAGTGGTGGGAACTCCCGGGGTTCCAGAGCCAAAGGGCAGATTGCAGCAGCCAGCGATACGTGCCTTCTGTGCACCAGGAAGCGATCCGGCATGGATATGTCACAGCCCTCTGGCAAATCCGCCACAGAGCGCATCTGACTGTCCCTGAGCATGTTGCCCATGGTATGAAGCCGACAGCGAATGAGCGCGTGTTGTGTTAAAATTTCGGTGGTAGGGGGTATCCATGAGTTGGTCAGGAGCAGCAAGTCCGGAGAATACAAGTGGTCAACTTTTAAATATTTGCAAAGGCGTCCCCAGGCCCAGCATGTAGTCTGCAAGGTATGGATCTCGCCGGGGTCCTCGCAAGGCCACGCGGGAGAATAGAAGAGAGAGGATAAGGACGGGCCTGTGTGTGGGCAGGCCTCAGAAATTGCAGTCGCGCATCCAGATGGTACCAGAAATAAGCGTAGTGTGTCTGTGCAACCAAATAATATAAATAAAAGTCGGGTACACCAAAGCCCTCACGAGCGAAGTGCTGAGTGAACGTCTGCCAACCCACTCTTGCTCGACCCGCCACCCATACAAGCCACGTTAGCAAGCCCCGAATAGAATTTAAGAAAGTGGCCGAAAGTGCTATCCAGCGATCTATCTGCCCCGCGATATGGTCTATGGCCAGGCTATAATTGTGACAGATAACATCCGATGCTGAACGATGCAAAAAAACTCCAAGACATCGGGAGGTCTCCACAGCACCTCTCATTCTCGGTATGTAACGTTTACAACGAAATTTTTACAACGCACTACCATTACAACGCAGGCATTACCACGCATACCATTACAACGCATTGCGCTGGGGGGCGCTCTAGGATAGGGAATAAGTTTAATTTTCTATCCAACACCTTCCCTAGTGTCCACGGGGACTGGAGTTGGAATAGAAAATTATACTTACCACTATCCAGCACCTCTAAGCGCTATGCGTTGTAATGGTATGCGTGGTAGAAACCGCGTTGTAAAGGTATGCGTGGTAAAAGTATGCGTTGTAACGTCATACATCCCTCATTCTCTAGAGGCAGTCCAGAGGAAAGCAGTGGACAAGTGCACAAATGCAGCTGGGAGGACCCAGACGTCACTGCTCGCATCCGTAATTTAACCAGATGACTCTGGGCACGTACACAGGTGTGGATGGAATCCGGATTCTTCGACAGCATGTTGGTTGGGTAAAAGTCTATCCGTGCCCTGTAGGTCGGGCCCGCTTGCTCTGGCGGTGGCATGGTTGGTGTCAAAAGTTTAAAATTGGGTGCATCGGGACCTTCGGTGGAGGTCCACTGCAGAGCATACTTGTGGAGTTTCTTGACTCCATAAAGGACAAACTTGTTAGAACTGGGACGGCGTTGATGATGTTTGTCTCCCTCTAAGGGCGTGGGTGCAGATTTACAAACCCCTTCCGCCTCATTTGCGCCACCGTTGCGTCACTTTTGTGATGCAGCGGCAGCGCAAATCCTGCTCCATGGTGCAGGGGTACTTACAAAGTGACGCATCTGGGAGATGCGTCATGTTGTAATGCCCTGCACCACATGTAGGCGTTCCTGTGCAGGGGGGGCGTTCCGGCGCAGGAACGCCTCCTAAAAGTGGCTGAGTGAAATCTACAAGATTTCACTCAGTCACTTTTAGGCCCATGCTGCGTCAAAACCCTGCGCCTGCCTGACGCAGGCGTAAGGATTGACGCAGCATTAACTAGATAGGGCACCCAGAGCATTGCTGGAGCTGCGTCACGCTTGCGACGCAACTCCAGCAATGCGTCACTTTTACAGCACAGATGCGTCACGCATCTGTGCCGTTTTTGCACCATGGTGCGCCGCATTGTAAATGCGGCGCATCCATGATGGCGGAGCTGTGGCGCACAATAACTGGCGCATCCCTGCTGATATGCAGGGATGCACCAGTTATTGTAAATATGCCCCCTGGTGCCTCCCGGTATCGGTTGGGGGAGCAGCTTCAGGCCCATCTTTCATGCGGGATTGTCTTGAGTCCTTTTCGCTAGGTCACCACAGCACTGCATGGACTGTGCTGGACTGCGACTTGGCCATGTAGGGGGGTCACTGCAAGGCCACCAGCAGAGCAGGGCTGAGTCATTCATGCAACCACAAAGGTAGATGTCACTGCTCGCATCCATAATTTACCCAGATGACTCTGGGCACAAACACGGGTGTGGATGGAATCCGGATTCTTCAACCGCATGTCGATTCGTGCATATGCGTGACTTACATTCAGTTCTCGTGCTAGACTGTGGCCAGTTCTACGTCGGTGGTCTGCTTGTGTCGGTGGTGGTCTGCTTGTGTCGGTAGCGGCACGCTCATGTAGTGGCACAATTCCTCAGTCTTGTCACCCTTGATCAATTTCTCCTGCGCCTCAGTCTTGTCATCCTTGATCATCTTCTGCTGCACACTAGTGGCCGTCATGTTCTTCAGTGTGACCAGTCAGGTCACACACCTTTCTCTCCTCTTCTTTTTCTCAAGTTCTTTCTTTTCAATCTGGCCTTGTGCCATGCGTCACATGTATTCTCTCCTTCTGGTGCGAGGTGGCGCAAGGCCATGTGTCACTGGCTCTCTTCTCATGGACCTCTTGCAGGTCTTGTCCAATTTGTAATACTGTACCTTTTCTCTTCATGGACATTTCGCCTGTCCTATCCTGTTCATAGGATTGTGCGGTTTCACCCATCATGGACCTCTTTCCGGTCTGGTGTTGTCTCTATGACTGTACATCTTCCCCGATCATGGGCCTCTAGCAGGTCCTCTCCTGTCCCTAGAACTTGACTCCTCTCTCCCATTGTGACATCTCGCAGGTCCGGTCCTGTCTGTAGGACTGCGTGTCTACTCTCAACATGGACCTCTCGCAGTTCCTGTCTTGTCTCTATGAGTTGACTCTGCTCTTCCGGTTGGTGTGGTATCCACCCATACTTCACATTACCCCTACTCAAGGATCTTCTTGGTGCTCTTCTAGGTGGATGGCAGTTAACCTTCCTTCCGCCTCCCCTTCAGTCCAGGACACAGTGCTGCTTAGGGTCACGACTGCTTAGCAGGGTTGGTCACTCCGTGCACCGTCCTCATTGACGGACCATTGGTGGCCATTCAGTGCTGGGCGGCGGCTGGTACAGCCCCTTTCATGCTGCCATGCATTGTCTGTGTAACCCGCTTCCTTGGCAGTGTCACTGCTGTGGTAGAGTTAGGTGGCGATGTCTTGGTGTAGTACCTGATGGTGCTCCGACGGCTGATGGGTTGCCACTTGTGTGCCCTCTCACTTCTTTGTTTGTTGAGGGTGAACCTCACGTTGTCTGTTAGCACCTCAGGTGGTGCTTGGCGTCAGAACCTTTCGCTCAGCCTGATCTCTCCCTCTGAGGACTTTTCATGGCTCCTGCCCTTGCTGTTAAATTCCTGGATGTAGCCCGTTGTGCACTTCTTGCAATTCATCCTTTCTTGTGCTGGATGAGGGACACAGGTGGTGTTGCTGGGTGCGGTGTAGGGTATTGTTGGACATATACTATGCCCTGAGTTTTTGCTTTCTGGGCACCTTGTTGATCTTCTCCTAAGTTTTGTGCTGTACTCCGAACCTTTGTCGCTGCTGTGAGTACTGCTGCAGCCCTGTTTCGATGCAGATGGGCTGGCTCTGGCGGTGCCCTCTACTGCTGTTCTGCCAATAATGTGGTACAGGAGCAGGCTTCTTTACAATATCTCTCGTTAAGTGGGCCTCCACTGGGCACACTCTTCCAAAAAGACTGCAGGTGTGCGCGCGCTATGCGTGGTGTGGGCGCACTGCACTGACTTCTCACTAGCATGCACCTCTCACATGTTCCTCACAGCCGTGGTCTTTTCTTCCCTGACAGGCAGGTGGCGACCTGGGAACAAACCTACCACCACCATGACTTGGGTCGGGGTCTCTCTTCTTATCTCCTCTATGGCTGGGGTGCGGTGCTGTGACTTTACATGGCTGCGACACCGTGTTCATCTGCAGGTATCCGGCATGCCTCTCACTGGGCCGCTGCGCTGCTCTTGTCCCGTTGCTGAGGGGCAACCGATAGGGGCACAAGGCCGCGGCAGACTTCCTTGATGCTGGGGGCCCGGAGGTGCAGGCGGAGGGGTGTTTGGGGGGTTGCAGCTGCTGCCGCTGGTTCACGTGGCAGGACGCCTCTCGCTTGGCCGCAGCACTTCTTCTAGTGCACTTTGCCTGGTACGCAGCAGGTAGGTGGCAGCCGTTATGAGAGAGAGATAGATTGAGATTGGGTGGGTTGAAGCAGGTTTGGGCACCTTTGCCATGGCCTGCTTTTCGTTCCCTAGTCCGCCCTAGTCATTCACAGAGCTCTGCGCGTCTGTGGCACATGGTTTTCTTTTGTCTACATCTCTTCTTTGTCATTCATGTTGAGAGGGCAGTTCGTTTTATTGTTGGCAAGAGTTGCTAGCGCCTAACTGCTGAAATGGCAACATGATAAGTGGTGGCTGGACGAAGGAGTGAGAGAGAGTGTATATTTCCGTGTCTGATTTGTTCATTTACACGGTGGGGCTGCAGAAGGATATATGTAGGGACTAGGGAGAGTTGCATAGAAGTAGCCTTTTAACCGAGGCATCTTTGTAAAGGATCATAAATAAAATCCCTATCCCTGAGACTCAGAGCCCTTCCCATAGGCTTTTCTGAGGTCGACGAGCTTTATTTTCTGGTATGAATGCCATATTTGCAGTGCAGGGGAAAAGCAAGGAGGTGGAAAGAAGGTACTGTCGCGTGTTGTTATTTCAGCACACAAGGTGATGCGATCCGCAGTATTCCCTCTTGCTGCTCGTCTGCAATTTCCATATCAAGCTACCTGTGAGCGCGCGGCTGGGGGCTCCGGCTAAATCTGCCACCACCGCAGCGCGGCTTATAATTTGTCAGCATCATCGCAGATGGGTACCTCCGCTGGGAGGTGGTGGGGAGCGACTGGCTGGTTGGGAGGGGTCCGAAGTGCTCATTATCCCTGCCAGGGCCCTCGGTGGGGTGTTTTCCCCCCACCATGAAAGTCAGATGCTCGGAGACTGAGTCAGTGAAATATTTCCATTGAAACATGAGGCCCTGACTCAGCAACCAATTCCAGTAGAAACGAACGGCATCTCTAGCGTGCCCTCTGCTAGCTTCTACCAGCAATGACCTACAAAACCATCCCTGCCCTACCTGTGCATCAAAGCCCACTGCAGCAAGAACGATCCCTGTCTTACCTGTGCATCAAACCCTACTGCACCATGGACGATCCCTGCCCTACCTGTGCATCAAAGCCCACTGCAGCAAGAACGATCCCTGTCCTACCTGAGCATCAAACCCCACTGCAGCATCATCAACCCCTGCCCTACCTGTGCTTCAAACCCGCTGCAGCGTGGAGGATCCCTGCGACCCTGCCCTAACTGTGTATCAAACCCCGCTGCTGCATCAACGATCCCTGGCCTACTTTTGCTTCAAATAGGCTGCAGCGTGGAGGATCCCTGCCCTAACTGTGTATCAAACCCTGCTGCACCATGGACGATCCCTGCCCTACCTGTGCATCAAACCCTACTGCAGCAAGAACGATCCCTGCCCTACCTGTGCATCAAACCCCACTGCAGCAAGAGCGATCAAACCCCGCTGCAGCAAGAGCGATCAAACCCCGCTGCAGCAAGAGCGATCAAACCCCGCTGCAGCAAGAACGATCAAACCCCGCTGCAGCAAGAGCGATCAAACCCCGCTGCAGCAAGAGCGATCAAACCCTGCTGCAGCAAGAGCGATCCCTGCCCTACCTGTGCATCAAAGCCCACTGCAGCAAGAACGATCCCTACACTATCTGTATATCAAACCCTGCTGCAGCATAAACAATCCATGCCCTACCTGTGCATCAAACCCTACTGCACCATGGACGATCCCTGCCCTACCTGTGCATCAAACCCTGCTGCAGCAATAACGATCCCTGCCCTACCTGTGCATCAAAGCCCACTGCAGCAAGAACGATCCCTGCCCTACCTGTGCATAAAACGCTACTGCAGCAATAACGATCCCTCCCCTACCTGTGCATCAAAGCCCACTGCAGCAAGAACGATCCATGCCCTACCTGTGCATCAAACCCTACTGCACCATGGACGATCCCTGCCCTACCTGTGCATCAAAGCCCACTGCAGCAAGAACGATCCCTGCCCTACCTGTGCATAAAACCCTACTGCAGCAATAACGATCCCTCCGCTACCTGTGCATCAAAGCCCACTGCAGCAAGAACGATCCATGCCCTACCTGTGCATCAAACCCTACTGCAACATGGACGATCCCTGCCCTACCTGTGCATCAAAGCCCACTGCAGCAAGAACGATCACTATCCTACCTGTGCATCAAACCCTACTGCACCATGGACGATCACTGCCCTACCTGTGCATCGAACCCTACTGCAGTAAGAACGTTCCATGCCCTACCTGTGCATCAAAGCCTACTGCAGCATCAACGATCCCTGCCCTACCTGTGCATCAAACCCTGCTGCACCATGGACAATCCCTCCCCTACCTGTGCATCAAACCCCCTGCAGCATCAACAATCCCTTCCATACCTGTGCATCAAACCATGCTGCGGCATCAACAATCACTGCGCTGCCTGTGCATCAAACCCTGCTGCAGCATGAACGATCCCTGAACAACCTATGTATGAAACCCCGCTGCAGCATCAACGATCCCTGCCCTACCTGAGCATCAAACCCCACTGCAGCATCATCAATCCCTGCCCTACCTGTGCTTCAAACCATGCTGCGGCATCAACAATCAGTGCGCTACCTGTGCATCAAACCCTGCTGCAGCATGAATGATCCCTGAACAACCTATGTATGAAACCCCGCTGCAGCATCAAGGATCCATGCCCTACCTGAGCATCAAACCCCACTGCAGCATCATCAATCCCTGCCCTACCTGTGCTTCAAACCCGCTGCAGCGTGGAGGATCCCTGCGGCCCTGCCCTAACTGTGTATCAAACCCCGCTGCTGCATCAACGATCCCTGGCCTACCTTTGCTTCAAATCGGCTGCAGCGTGGAGGATCCCTGCCCTAACTGTGTATCAAACCCCGCTGCTGCATCAATGATCCCTGGCCTACCTTTGCTTCAAACCCGCTGCAGCGTGGAGGATCCCTGCCCTACCTGTGCATCAAACCCTACTGCAGCATCAACGATCCCAGCGTGGACGATCCCTGCCCTGACTGTGTATCAAACCCCGCTACAGCATGAACGATCCCTGAACAACCTATGTATCAAACCCCGCTGCAGCGTGGATGATCCCTGAACAACCTATGTATCAAACCCCGCTGCAGCGTGGACGATCCCTGAACAACCTATGTATCAAACCCCGCTGCAGCGTGGACGATCCCTGAACAACCTATGTATCAAACCCCGCTGCAGCGTGGACGATCCCTGAACAACCTATGTATCAAACCCTGCTGCAGCGTGGACGATCCCTGAACAACCTATGTATCAAACCCCGCTGCAGCGTGGACGATCCCTGAACAACCTATGTATCAAACCCCGCTGCTGCGTGGACGATCCCTGAACAACCTATGTATCAAACCCTGCTGCAGCGTGGACGATCCCTGAACAACCTATGAATCAAACCCCGCTGCAGCGTGGACGATCCCTGAACAACCTATGTATCAAACCCGCTGCAGCGTGGAGGATCCCTGCCCTACCTGTGCATCAAACCCTACTGCAGCATCAACGATCCCAGCGTGGACGATCCCTGCCCTGACTGTGTATCAAACCCCGCTACAGCATGAACGATCCCTGAACAACCTATGTATCAAACCCCGCTGCAGCGTGGATGATCCCTGAACAACCTATGTATCAAACCCCGCTGCAGCGTGGACGATCCCTGAACAACCTATGTATCAAACCCCGCTGCAGCGTGTATGATCCCTGAACAACCTATGTATCAAACCCTGCTGCAGCGTGGACGATCCCTGAACAACCTATGTATCAAACCCTGCTGCAGTGTGGACGATCCCTGAACAACCTATGTATCAAACCCTGCTGCAGCGTGGACGATCCCTGAACAACCTATGTATCAAACCCTGCTGCAGCGTGGACGATCCCTGAACAACCTATGTATCAAACCCCGCTGCAGCGTGGACGATCCCTGAACAACCTATGTATCAAACCCTGCTGCAGCGTGGACGATCCCTGAACAACCTATGTATCAAACCCCGCTGCAGAGTCAACGATCCCTGCCCTACCTGTGCATCAAACCCCGCTGCAGCATCAGATACCCAAGCTTCGCAGGTCGGGATGAAGGATAACATGGTTTCAGTTTTGGTTAAAGAGCAATTAGGACTTTTCCTTCACGTGGAAGATTTGACATGCAGATAAATTTTTCTGCTCTAAATCCCAAGAAAATGGGTTTGGGGAGTTTTGCGTGGGGCTGCGTTTGGGGCCCTTTCCTATTCTGACTGCACACTTCTAATATCGCTTACAACTAGATTTAAGGGTATACCATTGGACTTTGTGAATGCACAACCTTTTCCATCGGCCACCCACCTAACACCAGCCGAGCTGGTTACCAATATCGCACGACTTCTTTCACGTTATGCAGAGGAATCCAGCTGTGTGGTGGGTCTCCGACAGCTGCAATGTCATCTTCAGTGTTTTATTTCTTTCTGGGGTTGCAAGGGGTGGGCGCCAGCACTCATCCTTGGGGACCAAGATTTCTTTTACATCATCAGTCATTGCCCCAGAGCAATCGGCAGAGAGACAGAGAAGGAAATATGAGGAAGAGAAGAGCATGAAAACAGAGACAGGGAGAAAGTAAGGTTAAAAACGTGCAACAGTCAGCAAAGGCGTCAGGAAGTGTAGTGTGGTGAAAAAAACAGACAGGAGGTGGAAATGGATTCAAGGCTAGGCAACCTTGGTACTCTGCAACAGGCAGCACCAGCTGGGTGCGCCTAAGAAAAACCATGCATTTATTTATTTTAGATTAAGCACCGCTCATCTGCCCCTCTAAATTCGCACAAGTCCTGAGTCTGTCTCGCAAGAGGTGTCATTTGCGACGCTGGTGGCGATTTTTGCACATTTACGTTTGACTTAGACCTGCAAAACGTGCTGTGAAACGGGCCCTACTATAGCAATGTTTTACTTGACCACTGGATGTCCAACTTAAATTGCTTGCATTTAATAAGGGCATAACGTGCTATTTGCTTTCCAACATGATGCACCTCTTACACGCCCCTGTCTGGTCACTTTAAGTCAATCAGATGTTATGCTCTCCACCTGGTGTCAATGGATGGCATTCTACGAGTGCAATCCTTATGCTCTGATAAAGGTAAGGTTTCCAGCGTTATACAAGCATCGGCGTGTTTGTTTTTACTGTGGTTGACTGCATGTGTTGTTCTTTAATGGACAGCGTCAATCAAACTCTTTCTTGGACTCATGGTGCAGAGCAGGCAATGCACAGATGGTCTACACGGATGTTCAACTGCATTCAGCAGATAATTCTTTCTCCAACGGAATAGGTAAGGTAGCCTTCTTCCTGCCCCAACACCTACTGCTTAAGGACCTTGGATCTCTTTGAGCTTGTTATGCCTGTGGTACCCCTTGAATGTGGCTGGCTGTGTTGTTTTGGAACATTTTGTCTGTGGCCTTATGTTTTAAAGGCTACTTCTGCATCCATCTCGGATTCTGTCCAGGCCTCATATGCCTGTTGTCCTACACTATAGGGCACCCGCAATGCTGATTATTCCCCTTCTGTCTCTGGTCCTTAGATATAATGCACCCAACCTGAGTAGAGCCCTCCTGGCCTCTGAGCCTTCCTTATCTGTGACTCCTCTTTGCATGTGACTCTGTGTTAGTTTAGTCATTTCACCCTGTGTCCCATTCTTGCCTGTGAACCATGGTGCTTGCCTTGTCTAGACCCCTTACTTCATCAGTCTGTGATTGCCTTTTGGTCCTTCACCGCATAGCTATCATGCTAATTGACCCGCCCTCCCTCTATAATTAACTCCCCGTGTATTATACAGTGTTGCAAATGTACAACTGCTCACAGCAATTTGTTTCTTCTTCAAAAAAGCAGGTAAGGAGACCTTCCTCTTGCGCTGCCATATCCTTAATACAGCTTCTCCTCGGCGCTGTTGGGGTACCTCCAGCCTATAGTACGCCTCTCCAATGCAGGTCAGGCCATTCCTACATATGGCCTCTTGTTGAAATGCTTCCTTCACCCCTGCATGCCGTTGTTGGTGCATCAAAGGCTTATTCAGATCTCTACGTTTAGAGTGAAATCCAACAAGATATCCAGCAGACAAAAACAAATCCCATACATAACTGCCAAGTGGCACTGTGTCATTCAGGTGTGTCACAGCAAGAACATATCAACATGGAGTGAGCCATGGCATTACTTGTAACTAGCTGTAAACAAATTCAGAAGCATTATGATTTAAAATGAAACACACAAAACAAGAAGAAACAGTACAAACCTGACTCAATGCCCCAACCCTTGATGGCTTCGAACCCCACTGACATTGAATGCTAAGTCACCTAGATTCACCCTGGACACAAACCTCAACCTCAAGGAAAACAATGCCCAAACCACAATGACAGCATGGTACTATCTCTCGCTTCTAAAGAAAGTTAAATAATTTCTTCCAAAAACGAACTTCAGAGCTGCTGTTCAAACCCTCATACTCTCGCATTTGATGGTGGTAAAGCCCTGCTACATGGCATCCCAGCCTCCACACTGGCATCCCTTCCTGGCATCTTACACGCTGCAGTACGTCTAATTCAGAACCTGAATAAATATGATCACATCACCCCCCATCCTGATGGAAGTCCATTGGCTGCCCTTGCCAGCTTTTTGCCATCTTCAAAACCAGCTGCTTCAGTTACAAAGCTATCACAAACAATATCCCCACTTATCTTGCACAAAAAGTCACAATCTATTGTGGTTATCTGCACACCTGCAGCCTAGACACTATCAGACTTCAGAATAAGAAGTGTAGAAAAGAATAAACAAGGCAGCAAGCCTTTTCCATCTATGCACCCTGGAACCTGAATAACATCCCCCTATCACCAGGACCCCCCCCAGTAATGTAGCAATTTATAAAGAGTTGAAGACACCCTCTTTAAAGAACAATACATCACAATGTATTAACAGTTCACAAACCAGATACCTCTTCTACAGTTTGTTGCCCTTATGCAAGCCTTTGATTCTGTGTGGCACCATGTTGCATTTTCTCTAAGTTCACGCTATATAAATACCACATACATAACAACAGATGACTGACTTTCCCTAACCCAGGCAGTGTGATCCGTCGCCCAGCATGAAGCTTAGTGCAGGCCACTCTGGAATAACGAAGGTATCCTGGTTTGGGAATCAGAGTTTGCTCTACCTCTCAGGAGATGACCCCACTGCTGAATGTTCTCTTTAGAATTCAGCCGCAGGATGAATCTCTGAGCGGGGGTATTAGGGTAGTGTTGCTTTTTGAATGACGGATGTATTTATTTTTATTAATGCAGTTTTGTTTAGCACTAAAGTGGCTCAGGGGCCCTAGAGCGCTTTACTGGGACAGAACTAAACAAACTATGGATAAAAAACATTAAGCAGTCATCCCTAATAATGATAAACAAACAGGATATAAACGACCATCAATGTTAAAAACAGCTTCAGTTGAGTTGGGAGATGGGACTGAACATTGAAGCACAATAGCAGTTTTCAAGGTGTTCTATGGCTTTCCTGATTGTACTAAAGTGCCTTATTTATTCTGTGAAATAATATCTCCACAAAGAGTTCAACATGTACAGCAAACATCAATGTCAGGTGAGGGAAGCTCTTGTAGTTTTATGTTTTTCACTTGCGTTCAAATATCTGTAGTTTTCTTTTCAAGTTATAGGGCTGCCAAATGCTGGGGCCTCGACACAAGTATTGATATTTGCTTAGACCTAACAACACGGATTCCCACAAAAATACAGGGAGAGAAATAGCACAGCCTTACAAGCACCAGCAAACTAGCACTGCCTGAGCAGCTTAGGCAAGGAGGCAATAAAGTTCCTTTACTTAGATCAGAGTATACAGCTTTCAGATGCTTGTATATAACTTTTTTTAAAAATATCTTTATTGACAGTATTGAATCATCGGTAGAAATCACATTATATTGAGCAGTTGTAGTGTAACATAAATACGGTGTCTGCGATTTCTATATCCAACATGACTATTTTCCGTTTTCGTGCGTACAGGTATAACTCCCAACCTCTCCCCCTTCCCTCCCCCCTAGCACTTACTTAATCCGCAAAATATTTCTAAACTGGCATTGACTCAAACACAAAGGCACAATGATTGACTGGTGGGACTCCGTTCTCCTAGTGTGACATATGGATAAACAGGGTATAAGTTTGTTAAGGTCTGTATCTTGTCCCAAGGGTATGCTCTCTAGCGCACATCTCTCTTGTGTGTCTCTCGGTGTAGGCGCCCTAATAGTTCCGGCCATGACGTTCCTGACCCCAGACTACTGAGTGTGCGACTATTCGATGTGGGCCTGAACACCCATTTCAAACTCTAGTAAGAGCGTGTTCCAGTCTAAGGAAATGGGAGTCTTCCCAAGGCCCCTGCATTCCTCTCTGAGTAGCTCTTGCCCCTCTGCCTTACCCCATCTCAGCACCTCCCCACTCCAAGTCTCCACTTCTGGCGCTCGAGCCGATTTCCATTTCATTGCCACCGCCCGCTTCGCCAATAGCAATGCCATATCTACAAATCTGGTAGCCACACTCCTCTTTTTCTCCTTGTGACCTAACCCCAATATGCTGTATGTCGCGGAAGTGTAAGGTCTGCCCGGTGCTACCTCGTCTAGAATCCGTTGAACCGTTCCCCAGTAACCTCCCAGTTTAGGGCAATCCCAAAACATGTGCAATAGACCCGCGTCTCCTGATAGCATCTGGGGCAGGTGTCTGCCGCATCTGGAAACATGGCACGGATCCTGTGGGGGGTCAAATAAGCCCTATGCACAATCATGAGCTGGATGAACTTGAACTTAGAGTTGCGTGATACTTTCTTCGGCAGTTTCAGTGTCTTTTCCCACTCCTTATCGCTTAGAGCCTGTAGTGATGATGTCCACTCAGAAGATGAAGTAGAGATGTTTATTTGTAATCAAGTAGTTAAGATGGTAATAACGCCCCACCAGGAACCTCTAGCATGATGCTCAGCCCAATGCTAACTGTCATCTACAGCCCCACAGAGCCCCAACATTCTACAATACATCATAGCTGGAACATTCCACAAGGAGATAATATGCAAAGCATAAACAGGATGCAAGAATACTACAGAGCCCTACCCATGTCTTCTTCCCAGCTCATCCGAAGGGGCTGTAAGGAAATAGCCCTGCTGGTTCGGATGCCATTAGTCAGCCATTTCGTCAGGTGACTACTCGTCCCCATCAGGTATTGCATAGTGATCAACGTGTTCGTGTCCGGCTCCATCCAGTCCTTCGCCCAGTGTGTGGCTATGTAATGTGCTACTTGCGCGTGTTGTATAAACAATGCCCTGGGCATCTGGTGTAGTCGAGTGAAGTCTGTGTTTGTTAGGAGCCTGCCTTCCAAGAAAAAATCCCCAATTTGTATAACCCATGCGTCGTGCCAGGGTCGCAGTTTGCGTTCCGTTAACGTGCCCGACCCCAGTGGGATGCCCAATAGTGGTATCGAGGGTGCGTACGCTGTACGCCTGTTCGTGTATCCGACTGCCCTTTTCCAGTGTGCGAGCGCTAATTTAAGTAGAGGCGGGGCTGACACTGGCACCCCGGCCTTCAGAAGCAGAAATCGATGTATGTCTCCCCGACTCCTGTCTGCCTCTGTCATGTTCAGTTCTTGTAGGTTGCGACACAGCAGTGTGTTTAGGGTTTCAAAAAAGGGCATAGGCACTAGGATCGGCAAGTTCGTAAAAAAGTATAGCAGTCTCGTCAGTACCACCATTTTGGAGATTGTAACTCTGCCTGCTACCGACAAGGGCAGGGTGTTCCAGAAACGCACCTGTCTTCAATGCATTCACTGCCTTGCCCAGATTGCCGTCCAGCAGGTCCTGTGTTTGTCGGTAGACCTGGATGCCCAGATATTTAAAAGTCGTGGGCGCCACCTGGAAGCGGTACGGCGCAAAATGAATGTGCGTCTCTGCCACTGATCCATGAAAGCCAAACCCATACGACTCCGTCTCATTGATCATGAGGCCCGACAGCTCTTGGAAGTCGTTAAAGATCTGCGGCAGCGGTTGCAGTGGGCTATTCAAATCTTTTAGAAACAGCAATATGTCATCCGCGTATGCCGATATGACATGACAAGCGTTAAGTCTAGCAATCCCAACCTCGGCTGCTTTGGCTCGAACTTTTATCAATAAAGGCTCCAGTGCGATTGTAAATAACAAGGGCGAGAGCGGGCATCCCTGTCTCGTGCCCTTCGCTATATCAATCTGGTCCGAGATGCATATGTTGGTCCGAACCCGCGCTGTGGGCCCTCGGTAAAGCAAGGACACCCAGGCTATGAATTCCGGTGGGATCCCAAATTTAGTCATAGCCGCAAACATGTAATCCCACCTGAGGGAATCAAAGGCCTGCCTGAGGTCCAGGGAGATGCAACCCTCAGTACCTCTTCCCATAGCATCTGGGGACATCAGTTGGCTGAGTCTCCTTAGGTTTAGGGCGGTGCTCCTGCCCGGCACAAACCCGCATTGGTCGGGGTGTATCATGTCCGGGATATATTGGGAGAGGCGCGTTGCCAATATCTTACTGAGGATTTTAGAATCTGTATTTAACAGCGACAGAGGCCGGTAGTTTTCCAGCTGTAAAGCGTTTCTCCCAGGTTTTAGAGGGGACACTATCAGAGCTTGTAGTGTCGTGTTCGGTAGTGCGTCGCCTGCCAGTGTCTCTTCGTAGAGTGCGTGCAGGCGGGGGGCCAATAGGTCAATATACGTCAAGTAGAATTCTGCTGGTAGACCGTCGGACCCAGGTCACTTGTTCCTCGGCAGAGCCTTAATGGCCTGCCTAACTTCCGCCAGCGTGATGGGCTTCGAGAGATCCGCACCCTGGGTTTCCCTCAGTTGGGGTATACGTATGTCAGAGAAAAATGCTTCAAAAGCCTGTTCCGAAAGCGGCTTGTGTGTGCCATATAAAACAGAATAATAATGTCGGAACGCGGTATTGATCTCCCGTTGGTCCTGAAGTAGCACTCCAGTACTGTTTTCCACTTCCATTATAGGTGCGCCTGTCGTGGTGTCTCGTATCAAGCGCGCCAAAAGCGTGCCCGCTCTGTCTGCCTGTGTGTGTTGCCTTACAGTGTATTCCCTATAGTCTATCACTCTTAGTTCTTCCAAGAGTTCCGCATGCTGTA
This sequence comes from Lissotriton helveticus, assembly GCF_964261635.1. Taxonomy (NCBI): domain Eukaryota; kingdom Metazoa; phylum Chordata; class Amphibia; order Caudata; family Salamandridae; genus Lissotriton; species Lissotriton helveticus. The sequence goes on from NC_136061.1 coordinate 253,901,606, forward strand.
TATGGGCCTCCTGGAGTTGTGTAAAAATGCCGTCCGTGCCTACGGCTTCGTTCTCCAGCATCGCTAGGCTATCTTCCACTGCCCGTACCTTTTCCAGCACCAGGTGTTTAATGCCCACCTTGGTACCCATTGCCACCCCTCGTATGGTAGCCTTAAAGGCGTCCCATTCTATTTGCCTGGAGTTAGCCGTGTTTGTGTTCTCGTTAAAGTAGTTGGTGCTGGCATCGAACAAAGTGGATCGGAAGACCAGGTCCTCCAAGAGGCCCGGGGACAGGCGCCATGTCGGAATAGGAGTGGGGATTCTCCCCCATTGCAATGACAGTTCCACCGGGTTGTGGTCCGACAGTGTTTTACCCATGTGCTGCACCGCCTCAATGGATGTCGTCAACGTCCTGGAGCAGAAGATACGGTCTATTCTAGTGTGTAGTTTGTGTGGCGGGGAGTAAAATGTGTATTCCCTATTCGACGTGTTAAGTACCCTCCAAGCATCATCCAGCTCCCAACCATCCGCCCACCGTGCTAAAGCTATGGCCGGTTTTCTGCTGTCAGTCGCGTGTAGTGGGGGGTGTGATCTGTCCAATGTGAGGATCAATACCGCATTGCAATCACCACCAACAAGCCATTCACACTCCGCCCAATCCAACAACACCCTGCTAATATCGTCAAAGAACTTCGACTGATCCGTGTTTGGAGCATATATGCTGCCTAGTACTATGCATGTACCATTCAGTACCCCTTTTACAAACACATATCGGCCCTCCTTGTCCACTCTCGACTCCGTTAGTTTAAATGGGACAGTGTTCTTAAGCCATACTGCAGCCCCCCGGGAGAACACAGAATACGCCGTGGCGTAGAGTTGGCCTTTCCATTTCCTCAACAGTTTAATGCCCTCAGCCGCATTCAGATGAGTATCTTGGAGATACGCTATTTGGACCTGTCGCCTATTCAATTGGGCCAGTACTCTGTGTCTTTTATGTACGGAACCCAGACCCCTCACATTCCAAGAACAGACCTTGTAAAGATTAGGAGACGTCATACCCCCAAGTACTCTCACCGCGAGACAATGCCTCTGACCTTAGTATGTCTGACCTCATGTTGTACATTTTCAGTGCTGTGTGTGTATACATTTCCCCAACTTTAAGGCCCCCCCTCCAGAAACGTAGAGGACCAAACCATAATACCCAACGGGGGTAGGAACGTACTGCTATCGTGCCTGAGCTTGGGGGTGTGAGCCCAGTCAAACGCTCACAACAGTCTTTACCAAGAGTCTCGTTTTCACAGTCCCCTTCGGCTGCAAGTGTCCCGGGTTCAAGACCCCCCCCCTCAATACACAAGAAGGTTATCCTTTACATTACCAAGCCGCTTATGTTGTACCAATGTTCACATTTCAGCTGCCATCTGTGCCGTGATTCGATGGAACAACTGCAGACTGCCTTCCGTATCAGAGACAGTCGCACAAGAACTGGCCTGTCCATTCGACACCGACCCAATGTTTTCATTATGTTCCGCCAAGGCGTTAGTTGTCAGCAGTGCCACCGCTATCGGCTCGCCACCTCCCGCGGCCTCCAGCCGATCATCCTGTAGTGCCTCCAACTCCAGGGTCCGGGGGCGGTCCTGTGTCGTGTCCTGGCCATCGGATCTCTGCCTTTCCGGGACTTCCCGGCCCGTCCTCGGGGACGGAGGCGGTGTGAGTGTCACTTCCAGCCATTCCGAAGCCTCTTCAGGAGTGTCAAAAAAGTAAGTTTTACGGTTGTGGATGACCCAGATGCTTGTATTTAACTTCCCCCCTTCTAAATGCAGGACCACAAGTGGCAAAATGCAAAAGTGATGGTGAGCTCCCAAGGTTGGACGAGGTGAACCTCTCATACTTGGCAAGAGGGAGTTTGGGAGCTCTGCAGTAGGCTGATGCTTAAAGTGCACATACAACACAAGCGTTTATTTATCATGTAATGCAGTGGGATTTTGAAACTCGCAGTGGAGCAGAAAATGACACATCTGCACTGTGTATCTGACATTAGCTGCTCTAAAAAGTGATGGCGATAGGACTGCATATTTCGGGGGTGGAGTGTGTGTATTTCCACATTGCTCCTTTCGTTGAAGAGCTCTAATACACAGTTCTATGAAACGCTTCAGTAAAAGCTTGTGCTCTTTGAATGGGGTAAGGCACTGTAAGTGACAAACGAGCACTACCCTCACACCGAAAGCTCCAACAACTGTGCTGGGTTCTTGGCCCAAGGTCCGACTACTAGCCTGGTCTCTTACCAGAAGCAGAGTCTTTTCTCCTTACTTGATTCAGCGGTGGTTAAGATTCCTACACATGCCATCTGACTGAGTGGACTCTTTTGGATAGGAGAGAAGTGGCCGCTGGAAGCAAGACAAGTTAGACAACACAATCAGGAGATTCAAGAAGTGCGGAGGGCCCTTAGATGGCAAAATCACGGATGGGAGCACAGTCAGGAGTCAGAGCAGGGGAATGAGGTAGGACCATGTGATGGTTTGTGGCCCCTGAGTCTGTGAGGGTGCACAAGGTCATACTGATTCCCGTAGTTAATCAATCAATCAGTGAATTGTAAGTGCGCTACTCACCCGTGAGGGTCTCAAGGTGCGGGGGGTCAGCAGTACCATTCAACCGAAGAGCCAGGTCTTTAGAGCCTTCCTGAAGGTTTTCAGGGATGGGGTTCATCTGATGTTGATCGGGAGCTTGTTCCAGGCCTTAGCCGTGATGTGGGAGAAGGATCTTCCCCCTTCTTTGGCACTGTGGACGCGTGGGATTTTGGTGAGGACAGGGTGGGCAGATCTGAGGTTCCTTTTGGGAGCGTGGAGGGTGATTCTGTCATTGAGGTATTGGGGTCCAATGTTGTGTAGGCATATGTAGGCATGGATGATTATCTTGAAGGTGACTCTCTTCTCGACAGGGAGCCAATGGAGCTTTAGTAGATGTTGGCTGATGTCAAGGGATACCAAGGGCTAGTCTGGTGGCAGTGTTTTGAATCGTCTGGAGCTTGCGAAGTAGAGACTTGTTTATGCCGGCATAGAGGGCATTCCCGTAGTCCACCCTGCTGGTGATGAGTGCGTGGGTGACTGTCTTTCTGGACACATAGGAATTACTTCATGTAGGAAATTGTATGTTAAAGCTATGGGGCACACAGCAACAGTCATACTAGGTGCTATAACTGAGTTCTGAAAGACCGAAACATTCTGACCCCTAAAGCTTAACTTGGTTCTGTGAGGAATACCCGGCTCATCCTGAGTAACCTGGCTAAAGCAGCAAGGCCTTCTGCAGGTAAATGCATGTTCCGCAACTTAAAACGAACATACAGTTAAGAAAATAAATAATCTAAATTTTATGTCAGAACTGAGTTAGGTCTAAGATAAAAATATGCAAATCTGATGTAGGGATCAAAAGTTATTGCAAACGTGAATAAGGGTTATATTGGCTAAATAGCTTTCTTTAGCCCGAACAAAATATTTATTTTCGGATAATTGCCATTTGCGGGCCCAGTGCATTTGCTGCTAGCAGAGAAAAGAAACTACGAGTCCACTTTCCATTTTTCAAGGTTAAATGTCTTTTGTAAAGCAGATTTGTTTAAATACAAGTTCTGCTCAAGTGCAGCAGAATTGCCCATCTATACAAAAATCTACTATAATGATTAACTGTCCAGGTATTATGAGCTTGTTCCTCAGACACCAGTCTATAGTTCATGTTACAGGAAGGCTTCTCACAACTCTAGTGCGAGTAGATAGCCAAACGTCGAGTTGCAACTGGCCTTTGGAAATTTCTCTGTGGCAGTGCCAGCTTTCTTTGTCTACGTGGCCTTCTGCCTTCACCAAAAACATGGAAGATGTTTCAGAGGAGCAGGCAGGCGAAATATTCTTGTAACTGGTTCACTGTTTTTCTTCCAGGTGAACAGAGTGTCCTCTGTTTCCACATCTCTCTGCGCTCTCCACCCAATGAAAAGAAGCTCCACCGAGGCAAATAGACTTCACTTGCAGGTCCTGTACCCCTGTATCCTTGGAGAGCAGCAACAGCAACTGTCTGGTAAAAGACTTTAACTTTTTGCGCGCTCGTGACGGAACCGTTCCGTCATGAGCCTCGGGTGGGCTGTGCTGGTGACGGAACGGTTCCATCACGGCCCGCTCGCCGCGCCTGCGCGGCGCGAATTCCGTGCCTAGGCTGACATTCTAAAGAGCGGGCGGGGCCGTGACGGAACCGTTCCGTCACAAGCACAGCTCACCCGAGGGCCGTGACGGAGCGGTTCCGTCATGAGTACGGGAGCGCCGCGCGGCCCCGCCTCCCCCTTAGCGCTGCGGCGGAATAGCCATCGCAGCTAAGGGGTTAAACGGAGCTGGGGACAACTCTCTCCCCAGTCACCTATCAGCCAGTCAGGAATTCCTCATTGCAGCATGCAGCTCATTTGTTATCCATCCCATGGGTAAGAATGGCAAGTCTCGGGAGACCAACTGTCTTGGTAGTGATAGGTAAAACCTGAAACACACTCCCTCTTTCTCCCTGATACACTGAAAACTACCATCAGGCCTGCAAGAATCTGAAAACCTGGGGGCTTAGTTACAAGCCCATTGTGCCGCCGGTGTGTCACTTTATTTGACACACTGGCGACCCAGTGTGCCTGCCCATAATTATAAGGCCACGTAAAGCCACCTTGCATGGCTTTTTGTGGCCTGGTAAAAATGCCCCCCTTTCACGCATTACTCTACATGAAAGGGGGTTCCATGGGTGTTCCCACACAACATACTTGGAACCTGACGCATTCCCATATTTACAAGGTTTAGTAAACCAGGGAATGCATCAGATTCCTATGGCTTCCCAGGGAAGATGTAAGGGAGGCGCAACGATAAGAATTTCCTTTATTTCTCTTTGTTTTTCCTTTTTCTAAGTGTGTTGCATTCTCACACATAAAAAGGGGAAAATCCCTTTCAGAGTGGTTTTTCTGCAGGAAGGTGTCCCTTCCTTCACAAAAACATTCACACCTACAATGCAGACAACCTTGCACCATGAGTATTAATGAGGTCTTATATTCCTGGGTTGATACTGAACCTGCACATTTTGTACCAGATATACTCCAAACGACCCCCCTAGTGCAATATGGCCCTTCTGGGTAGATTGAAGTGACCTTAACATGCACTGAACACATGACTGACATGGAGTAGATTTCCACATAAGATACATACTATATGTTGGGGGTCATTGGCTTTAGTGCAACATGCATTGCTAGTATTAGCTACCTACACTTCACACTCTGAAGGGGACCAACACAGTGTGAACGTAACTAAGGAAATGTTAAGACAGGTCATAGAGATTTATTGACAGCTTAGAAAATATGTGCAGCAACAGCAGAGTACAGAGATGATGCGAACGGCTCAGACCCCGTTCATGCTTAAAACATCTGTTACTAATCCTCAAACTATTAATGTGATAATGCGGTGTTGGCCGACCAAGCGAAATGTGATTCTGAGGCGGTGTGCCCTCACTCCATACTAAAGGAGAAACAGAATAATGAATATGTGTCTCCCTGGGTGAGGGTAGCTAATTCTCAACAATAAGAATAGAATGGAAATATATTTTAAATTTATATATAGCCACGTACAATATTCCTTCAAAAGAGGTATTACTTGTACTTTCCATCAAAAATAACTTTTCAATTATGTTTGACCAATAAAGTCCTGGGGTGTGTTCTGTAAACAGAAAGAATCAACATTATCCTAGAAAGGAGGATCCACGGGGATAGAATTTAAGATCCTGAAAATATATTGGGGCTCTTGGCAGGTATCAATCCTTTGATGAGGGGTTCTCTCACTCTATGCAGGGTCATGGGGATAGGAGAACTGGTCAACACATGCATGCCAATTCTAACCAGGGACCTGACAGACTATCAGTATGGGAAAAGGGATGTCAGAGCCTGTTCAGAGGGCCATGGGGCAGACAGAAGCTACAGGTCCCCATCCTTGATGGTTGATGTCATTTGTCTCTGGAGTCTTGGGGGTTAGTCCTACTAAGGTTCTGGAAACTGGGTCAAGTGCATCCCTTTCCAGAATTGACACCCAGTGAAGTCAGGGGGAGCAGTCACCAGCTTCTCAGCCAGGTTGGGTGAGGGGCAAGAGCTCCAAACTCAACAATCAACCAACAGACACAATAAATCAATGTCCAGCCAGACCTCTGACTCTTTGTAAGAGAAAGTCCTTTAAATCACAAGGCGATATTGAATACTACACAATCCAATCTGTCTGCAAATGCAGGGTATTACTCCTGAACACAAGTCTTCCTCTTGTGGGCACTATACTACTCCTCCACTCAATGCTCTACTCCCACCCAGGTGAACCTATGTATTACAGTCTCCCAGCAGTCTCTAACAGAGGCATATATTAGACTCAAGTGCAGATTACAGTCTCCACAGTTTTAAATGCTCAATCGGTCACGTTGATCTTACCCTAATCATGGTTGTGAGCGGAATCAGTCTCAAGTCCTTTAGCTCAAGTGAGTGCATTGCAGTTCTCCGTCATGGCTGCGAACAGAGACTCACGGTACTTGTTCTTTGTTTCCTTCGCAGTCAAGACTGGAGGTTGAGTGCAGCCCATATCTTCAACATGTGTGGCCTTCCGACACAACAGATGATACAGCACAGTGGGCTTTGGCGTAGTGATCCAGGTGCATTCTGCAGCTGCAATCCTTGTCTAGGCTGATTCAGGTGGATCCTACCGCAAGACCATTGACCACTCATGGGACAGTGCAAACAAGTCTCACAGCATGGTAACTTCAACCCTCTTCTGGGTTGGTGCAGACAAATCTTACAGCAAGGTGGTTGTAAGCCTACTCTGCATAGATGGGTCAGCAAGCATGTGCTCTTGACAGATGCAGCCTTCTGAGGCCAACCACATTGCAGCCTACAGTGACCACCATAGGCAAATACAAATAGTTGATCGTGGGCAGTCGTTTGGGTGCACTTCTTGACAGTAACCGTGGAGGGATTACCAAGGAGCAACTTGTAGCACAGTATGCCCTGGAGTACCGTCTCAGACCAAACTATTTTTTCTGGGTTTTCTCCACATTAGGAACACGTAGGCTGGCTTCTGGAAACCAGGCAGGCCTTTAGCCCCTCCAGCAGAAAGTGCAGAATTCAAGTGATGTGCCCTCAGCATTGGGGACTGGCTGTCGAGCAAACATTAGCCCTGGTCACATAGCAGCCCTTCAAATACTCTGCAGAGCACTTCCTTGCTAGGTCATGACGAGTGTAAACTATAACAAAGTGTTTTGATTTGGGTCCCATTTCTATACACATGTTCTAGACAGGAGGTGTAGTTCCACTCCCTTCAACTTCAGAAATTCTTTGGGTGGTTCTCCATTCATGTATCCTTCTCAAACTGCACTCCAGGCATAGTGTTTGTATAAAGCGATGCTTCTCACATCAGATACTACTAGGGCTGTCTCCATGTTGGAGCACCTACAACATGAGCACAATTAAGTGTGAGGTTTCTGCACCTGATTGTCATCATCCTACCTGATGTATTAATCAGGGATAGACAAAAGGACAGACATAATCTAGAACGTTCTTCTTGTAGAACAACAGACATTGCAGTCTCACACTTTACTTCTACCACCAGCCACATGGCAGTATTCAGGAAGAACTAATCAGCAACCCCTAGCTGACAAAGTCTTCATTGAATTTCTAAACGTAGCCCTGCCTTTATACTCTTGACTTTGGTGTCTGAATCTCCACCCTCCAGCCACAGGAATTCAGGCAATACACTTCCACTATCTGGGACAGATGGGCCTCATTCTCCGTCTTGGGCTATGCTAAATCAGGGACATCCAAAATGGATTGCATTGGTTCCATTACTTAGACTCTTACACACAAACAGTGGAGTTCTACTATCAATCATGTATTACACACTATACACATACACACATTAGGCATACAGACAGGATGTCAGCACAAGGTTCTGGATTTCACATAACAGTTTCATTTTTATCAGAGAGGGAGCAGTGGGCTTCACTCACTGACAGGGCGTGACCAGACCCTTCTATCTAAGTATTGGCAATACATGGTACGCTGCCACTACAGCTTTATGTGCTCAGCTCAGGACAGGAAGAGTAGTCCTTGGTCCACTATGAGGGGATTCTTGCAGTACCCTCCAGGTCACAGGACTGGTCCTGTACTTCCCATTGTCAGGCACACGCCTATGTCTCTGCCCACAGGCTAGATTAGCATACTGCCAAGACCAAAATAGAAGTCAGGATACCAGGTTCACCAGCAGTGATTTACTCAGGAAACGAGTATATTCTAGATCATCATGCAGAGGTCATTCCCATCTCAACAGGAAAAAACGGGGAAAAGTTAGATTTCTTTATCACCAAGAAGTGGAAGGTGATCATCCTAAACAATGTGGTACACATCACGAAAGCCCGCCTGAATTTCAGGCAACTCCTGAAATGAAGGAAAGTATAAATAAAAACTCAAGATGAAAATGTAAGTGAACCAAGCTTAATTCCCAAAAGTCAAGTTCAGATTGAAGGTGATATTAAGTGGGCAATTTCAATAATATAATATTGGCTGAGGAAGACTGACCACCACAGGGAATATTTGGTGCACCCAATGGAGAAGAAATTATAATACATGCCTTCTTCTTTCTGACTTCCAAGTCACCTAAGGCCCAATATGCCACAAAGTGAGCACTAGTGTTTCCTTTTGCCTTTACAAAAATTGCACTGGTTGGGAAAGGGTCTCTATTCCACATGTTATTCCTCCAGGTGGTGTTTCTCCTACAAAGAGAGAGGCTAAAAGTGATCTTAAAAGAATTCCATATTTACCTCAAAATAGATTTATGCCATGTCATTCTACAATGAATACCCTGAATTTGTAATTTGTTAAACAAGTGCAGTTCAAAATACTTATAGTACTGGACCAATGATTCAACTAGTGCCCCAAAAAAATAAGAGCACAACTGACACTGTAAATTATTTTCCACACAAAGTGTAATAACTGAGTCACAATACCCAACAGCCTTCACATTTGGAGGTACACAATACGGGCCCATACGTTTACTATGGGGGTATAAGAATTGTCCTCTCACCTTTTCAACACACATCACTGAGCTATTGATACAAAATGAGTGTAGTGTTATAAGTTCACCATCTACATATAAATGATGATCATTTAGGTGGACATTTAAAAAACTTAGATAAAATACTCATGATAGTTGAGAAAATAGGACACACAATGAAATTCAGAAAGTCAAAAATTGGCTTTTTGAATGTGATCTTTCTGGACTAACAGTTGCGTATGAGGGAGAAGGTCTACCGCCTGATGTGCTAGAGACGTTTCGTGGACAAGAACTCATTTATAATCTCTGAAAGATGTAATATGTAAGTTTTTTATGTGAACTGAACATACTTGCCACATTTTGATGAATGGTTACACCACTATCTGAATTCATCACCCCAACTTTCATAGGAAAGTATTAGACTGAAGAGCATACTTCTATCTTAAAATAATAATTTTTTGAGGTGGGTGATATAACATTTCCTTACTCTATGCAACATTGCACTGCGATGCACCTTTATGGCCTGTACTGCTGTTACTGCCACACCACGGTATTGATTCTTGGTGCATTGAGGCTATCGCTTTAGCATTCATTTCACATATTTGACACCAATATTTGACTGACACAGCCTCCCATCTACTTTATAGAGTGGCTCTGGCCTCGCCAATCAAATATCGATGCTCCCAGTCACAATGTGACCAAACGGACTGGTTTGCGCCCCATATCTAGTGGTACCTCCTTGGGGCTGGCTTTGTTGCAGGGACTATGGGTAGCTTTGTGTGTTTTTTCTGACTAACTGCCTGTATTGAGCAGCGTAGGGTGGCTCTATGGTTGCCTTACACACAATTTGTATCAGACTAGCACTTCCCATTAACATATTTCCGCCAGCACATGGTCACATGCCCCTACCATGTCCTCGATTTTGTTTGCATAATCCTTGAAATGTAAAGGTACTCTATCTCTCTGTAATTGCCTCAGTGTGGGATCTCTTTGTTTCTCTATACAATATGGTACTTTTCGCTCAGTCACTCGTGCTCACTTTGTCTCAGAGAGATAGACAGAATAAACAATAGGGGCGTTTACAATAAGCATTTATTGAGCCAGCGTCTTTCTAGTGTAAAATATGTGTGCTGTAACAACCATAAGACAGAAACAGATATAAACAATGTTGAGCAACACAAGAGTAACTGTATGGTAGATTTCTATCATAGTGCTAAAACAATAGATATACGTAGGTATATAGATACATGATAGTAAAACTATGCACTCATATGATGCTAATTCTAATTAGAGGTACCTAAATGTACCTAGCATGTATGTAGGTGTATAGCCAAGAATCACCCTAGGATAGAACCAACCCCATTACCGGGTGTGAGAGAATGAAGGACTTTGTCTTGGTCTTAAACGGACACCCTGCAAGGGATGTCAGGCCACTTCATGCTGAAGTTTCTGCGTGCAGGAACCTCAGCGTCTTCCGTCAGTGTGTCAGCAAGGAAGTCTTTCTCCTCTAACTATCTAATTAAATATGTGGTGCTTATATACCCAAAATGTACACTCAGGCATTCTACCTTGCTGTGTCATGTCAGCCGAGGATGAGGAAAGGGGTGATCCTTATACATAACTCTTATGCAAAAGATGCAGTAGATGGTAGTCCCGCTGAGATTCTGAGAATCCTCATGCATAATAAATGAGGCTAGTTTTTGGAGAAAACCACACAACATTTTATGGAGCACCTTACTAGGTAAAAGATCCGCCCAGACCCATTAAGTAGTACAATTGCACGGTAAATGTAGGTAAAAGGTTAGGTGGCTACCCAAGCCTCTATTGGGGGACATTACAAATCATAACACCCACTCCTCATCCGACGGGACGATATACTAAAAAGGGATTGTCTTTTTAATCAATCATAAAACATGGTTGTTAAAACTTTATTTCAAAGAAAGAATAAACAATGTTAAAAGTTTACAAAAGTATCTAAAAATATTCTATAAGTCCTTTAAAATATGTTCATATATAATGAGTGGACACTTTTAGAGCATCCGCAACCAATGGAAGTGTTAGACAGAGATCCAACACGCATTCTTGTCTGCAGAACAAGCAGCAGAGAACAGGCAAAACACAGTCGATCCAGACTAGTTGGAATGATAGTGACCAAGACTCGCTTAGCTCCCGAAGTCAAGGTGTGCCCAGATGGAGTACCATGCGATTTCGGTAACGTCATTCCAGGAGTTTTTTTCCATCTCCTTGGTGACTGGGATGTCCATTGAGCAGCAGAAAAATTAAAATCAGGATTCTCACTACCAGTAGCAAGATTATAGGAAGCCCTCCAAAAATGCTTCCAAATACAGAGTGTATAAAAGCAGTAATCACTCTGCCTGATCGGGAGCCAGTGAAGTTTGTGAAGCAGAGGGGAGGCATGGCGTCTTCTAGGTAGCCTAAAGATCAGCCTGGCTGCATCATTGTGTACCACCTGGAGCTTGTGAGTGAGTTTTTGAGGGAGGCCAAGGTATAGCGCATTGCCGTAATCCAGCCTGGAAAGGATAGTGGCTTGGACGATCATTTGTAGGGAAACCGAGGAGAGCAGGGGGGCTAGTTTGCATAATTGTCTAAGGAGTCCTATGCAGGTGCCTACCACCGTGGTTATTTGGTTGGTCATGGAAAGCTCTAAACTGTGCTAATCAGTCCAGTACCTATGGCTAGGTGTACTATACCCTTCGTATCAGACATGTTAAAGGTATGGTGTACCATTTCTCTGACCTGGAAAGGGCAGTTAGTTCATACCAGTGCCGGTATCTCAGCTGGAGACCTTGCAACCTGAAGATCAAAAGCCTCTTGGGCTGAGACTAAGGGCATAGCTTTCTGAAAAAGCATGGCTTTCATTCGGCTCAAAGTATCAAACCGTATTAAGGAAACATTCAACGAAGGCCATAACAGCGCCTCCCTGAATGTTTGGGTCGGTGGAAATAATACTTGCATACAACAAGTAACCCTGGAACTTACTGTAACTAGATAATGCACATTTAAATGCGACTTTGAACATCTTTCCTTTCCAAACTGTGAAGCGACCCCTTTTAAACTGACTCTGTCCCCTCACTTCACTTTTTCTGGTATACTTGTTTACCGTCCCCCAGACTCATCCTCAGCTTGGACCTCGACTTTCGCCAAATTCATTGCTCCATATACCACAAAGACAGCCAATTTTGCTCTTCTAGGAGACATTAATCTACATCTAGAAAACACAGCCTGTAAAATTAGTTCCAATTTTATTTCTGATCTGGCCTCCTTGAATCTCCACTTATTAAATTCGGGTCCAACACATATTGCTGGGCATTTTTTGGATCCCATCTTCTCCAATCTTACAGTGATTTCTTGCTCAGTGGCCCTTCCAACTAATTGGTCTGATCATTATCTGATCAAATTTGACCTCACACTTCCTATACATAAATCCTCCACAATAAGCTCACAGGGGTCAATGAAAAGAAACTGGAAAAACTAGATATGAATAGTCATAATGATCTCTTAGATTCCCAGAAACCATTGTCTGTGCAAAAGTCAATCAGTTTTCATCCTCAGTACATAATTGGCTCTCTAAAGCCATAGACACCTGTCTACCTCTCACAAATAAAAAAACTAACCATCGTTCGCCAGCCCCATGGTACGATGAGTCACTTAAAATCGAAAAAACCAACTGTAAGATCTTAGAAAGAAAGTGGAGAAAAGATTACACCACAACGTCTAAACTCGTCTACAAAAATGCCTTGAATAAATATCACAAACTCCGTAAACAGGCTTGTGCTAACTTTGTTACCTCGACCATTGCCAAAGTGGCCAACTACTCTAAAACTCTTTTTAATACGGTAAAAGAAGTCACAGGATCCAAAACTTTAATACAACCTCCTGCACTGACTCAGCCTAAGTGTGAGGAATTAGCCTCCTTTTTTATCAAAAAAGTCGATAAAATATATCAAGATATTGTGTTAGAACAGGCAGAACATCTCATCACCGCTCATCCTTCACAACCCTCGCTTGGTACAGCGTACTATTCTCCTCCAAATCAGGCAGAAAAACTCAATGACCCTGACCACTCTTTTACAACTTGGCCTCTACTTACAACAGAAAGTGTAATTAAACTTTTAAACAATATAAAATCTGGATCTGCAATAGATCCATTAACCATCTCTATATTAAAACAACTGAACACTTCCACACTATCTGTGATAACTGATCTCCTAAATGCCTAAATAAAGGAATTCACTATCCCTTCAACATGGAAACATGCGATGATCCATCCGCTTCTCAAGAAGGCAAATGTGGACCCACAAGTGTCCAGCAACTAACGTCCCATATCTTTACTCCCTGTGCTGTCTAAAATTCTGGAAAGACATATTCATTCACACCTAATGCAATATGTTACAGCACATGGCCTTCTTCACCCCTCTCAATCTGGCTGCAGAGCGGGCTTTTCCACTGAAACCACTCTACTTGGGGTCACAGAAGGTATACGTCACCATCTAGACAACTGGGACACAGTGGCGCTCATCCTATTAGATCTGAGCGCTGCGTTCGACAGGGTGTCCCACGTGGTGGTCATAGATACACTCAAGTCACACGGTATTGGAGGGGCCGCCTTAAATTGGCTCATTGCCTTCCTCTCCAACCGTACTTTCCAAGTCTTCTCCCAAACTGCCTTCTCAGAAGTCCACTCTTTTGACCATGGGGTGCCACAGGGATCCATCCTCATTCCCCTACTATTCAATCTATATGTAAGAACGCTGGCTGAGGGGGCTGAGAAATCAGGCTTATCCTTGTTTTCCTATGCAGATGATTCTCAAATCATTTTCTCCCTATCTTCACATAACACAACTACCTCCTCCATTCTGAAAACAGGTTTAAACAACATAGCATCATGGATGCAAAAAATCTTTTTGAAACTAAATGGAGAAAAAACAGAGATCCTGGTGTTGGGAAAACAAAACGATCTCTGGAACCATCAACATTGGCCATGCAAAATGGGTGATCTCCCATCCCCCTCACCACATGTTCGTAACTTAGGCTTCATAATCGATGATGCACTCAGCATGTATCCCCAATCAGTCAAAGTCGAGGCAACCTGCTTTACCATCATCAAATGGCTACGCAAAATCAGCTGGATGCTACCAGAAGCAACCAGAAAAACAGTAGTGAATGCCTTAGTTACATCAAGGCTTGACTACAGTAATGTGCTTTATTTGGGCTCAAATAAACCTGTAATCCACAGACTACATATGGCACAAAATGCCACGGTCAGACTTTTGTGTGGAGACTCAAAGACCACCTCTATCTCAAGCCATCGACGCAAACTACACTGGTTAAAAATCAAAAATCGAATAAAATTCAAGGCACTCAGTTATATGCACAAAATCAAATTCGGTAGTACGCCCAGTTACCTGCTAGCTCTTGCCAAACCATACCTTCCTTCTCGTAATCTCCGTTCAGTCACCCAAGGAAGGTTCGTTGTCCCGAAATTTTAATTAACCTGGATGGGTGGCAAGTCCTTCTCCCACTTAGGCCCTTCACTTTGTAATTCTCTTCCCACTGCACTCCGCAACGAAACAAACTATTTCCAGTTCCACAAGTCTTTAAAAATCTGGCTGTTCGACAGATAAAATTCTGCTCTGTCCTTTCACGCCTGGACCTGCCGTTTGCGCCAGGAAACCCTTTTTGGGTAGCTGTTTGCGCATTACAAATTTAAAAACTAAACTAAACTAATGCCTGGAAGCATCCCACAACAACCTTGATCATTCAGCATTAGGTAACTATCATTTGAGAGGAGCCTGAACACCGGATTAATCACGGCAGCTCGGGAACCCTTTAAATGACAGGACAAGTTTGCAACTGAACCATTACAGGCCCGTATAGCATAATATCCTGACAAAGTAGAGAGTATACCCACTTAATGAAGTCCCCATTCCTGCATTGAAATCTATACAGTAATTCCCAAGATTCATGGAGGAAGTCCTTACCCAGTGCTTCATATCTACCTACCTGGTGGTGTTCTAGTCAATATTGAATTTGGAAAGTTGTTACTAGTAATGGTATATTGCCATGAATTAACCATTCTGTGGACAGTGACTCTGCCACAGTGAAAGGTAATTGGCCTAATTTTTCAATGTGCAGCATTGTATATTTCACATCTCATTGTGCCATTATTGTCTGTCTCTCTGATAGATTGTATGCAGAGAACAGAGACGTGCTGTTAACATATCACCAGGGCACATGACCAGAGCGCAATGACTGGAGAGTCCAGCCTAACAATTTAATGGATCGTAACTGCGATTGTCCGTGTTGTAAGATGGACAAATCCTGTTCCAGTATATCTATTGCAGAAGACACAATGTTGCCCAGTGAATAAATCCTGGATGTCAGTGTGGTCATACCGTTGTCAACCACAGCCAAAGCACTTACCACCGGCTTTTCTAGGTAAACAGGCCCTGCGGAAAGCTGAGAGAGCCTGGAGGCAGGATTACAATACGAGGGCACGGAGTCTATATCAGCAGGAGTAGGCTTCGTATAAAAAGGCTATTGTAGCCCGCAAATCCGAGTTTTTTGGGACAAGGATTGCAACTGCCCAAAATCCCCAGAAAGAAATTTTTAAGGTGCTCTTGGAACTGAGAAAAAATAAGGAGCAGAGGCCTGACTTTGCACAGAAGGACTGTCAAAGCTTCCAGGACTTTTTTGTTAATAAAATTGAAGATCTCCTGTCAGAAATTTCATGCACCCCTGTGCTGGAATGCCCGCTTCAAGTGAAGCCCCTTACCCCCAAAGTGGATTTTCCTCTGAATAGCTTCTCTTTGATTACGAAAGAGTTGCTAGCAAGCCTGGTGGGGAGGGTAAAGTCAGGTTCCCAAGAAGATCCTTGCCCCCCGAAAGTCTTTAAGCTAGCCATGCCAGGGTTGGAGGAGGATGTCCTCCACCTCCTCAACAAATCTCTTGAAACTGGACAAGTTCCGGCTATGTTTAAGGAGGCCCGGTTGATTCCGCTGCTAAAGAAGCCAGGGGCGGATATGAAAATTCTAAAAAATTTTAGGCCTATCTCCCAATTACCTTTTTTAGCAAAGGTCTTGGAACAACACGTGTTATCCCATCTTTCTAAGCATCTGGAGATTAATGATCTGCTAGAGCAAAATCAGGCTGGCTTCCGGCCATGTCATAGCACGGAGTTGGTTATGGCGTCTATTTTAGCCGAATTGAGGTGCAGAGCTGACAAGAGGCTCCCGGGGGCCCTGGTGCTACTTGATCTCTCCGCGGCTTTTGACACTGTTTGTCATAGTCAACTGCTGGCACGCGTGAGAGATCTGGGCATAGGGGGCCCCGTACTGGGCTGGCTTGCATCCTTTCTGCAAGATAGATCGCAGAAGGTGCAGCTGTCTGACCTAGTTTCAACATCTTCTGCTATCACCTGTGGAGTACCGCAAGGCTCTGCCCTCTCACCACTCCTTTTTAACATCTATTTGCAGCCACTGATTTCTGCTCTGAATCAGATGGAGTGTCAGATCTTTAACTATGCTGATGACACGCAGATTATTATCCAATTAGGGGATTCTCCAGGGGTACAAACCAGGTTGCATAACATCTTAAGGTACACAGTTAATTGGATGTCCGCCAACTCCTTGAAGATCAATCCGGACAAAACTGAGGTGCTGCCCATAGTCATCTCGGGCAGCCCCTGGAATGACGGTTTTTGGCCTAAGGAGTTGGGTAGG
Organism: Lissotriton helveticus; assembly: GCF_964261635.1. Taxonomy (NCBI): domain Eukaryota; kingdom Metazoa; phylum Chordata; class Amphibia; order Caudata; family Salamandridae; genus Lissotriton; species Lissotriton helveticus. The sequence continues at coordinate 253,918,405 of NC_136061.1, forward strand.
GCACCGGAACCAGCAACCGTGGTGAAAAGCTTGGGAATTCACATTGACAGTAACCTGTCCATGAACAAACAGGTGTCCGTAGTGGTTGGCACATGTGTTGGTCTCCTGAGACAGCTTCGCAAGATTTCTCAATTGCTGTCTTTTTCCACCTTAAGAAGTGCTGTGTCAGCTATGATCCTGGGCCGTCTGGACTATGGCAATGTGTTATTTAGGGCTCCCCCAGCGGCAACTTGCGAGGCTGCAGATCGTAATGAATGATGCCGCGAGATTAATTTTTAAGATGCCAAGGAAAACGCGTGCTACCCCTCTCCTGCATCAGTTACATTGGCTCCCAGTTAGACAGAGGGCGCTGTTCAAAGGATTGTGTATTTCACACAAGGCACTCTATGGTAATGCGCCTAGTTACATCAAGACCAGACTCACGGGTTATACCCCTGGCAGGGCACTACGGTCCTCTGAAGCTACTCTTTTGGCCAATCCACGTTTTCGCCTGTCCACTATGGGCGGGCGTGCTCTTTCCACTTTGCTTCCAGCAGCATGGAATAAATTGCCAATTAGTCTCCGCAAGGAGTCCAATCTATTGCTCTTTCGCCAAACATTAAAAACAATACTTTTTCGGGAAGCATGGGGAGTGCTATAAGCTAGACATCTGGTTTCGGTAGCACTGGTTTCCTTTTATGTACAAGCGCTTAGAGACCTCGGGGTGATAATGCGCTATATAAATGGAAATAAAATAAAAAATAAAAAATACATTAAAAAAACTCTGTCAATTTCACGCAATCTCTCTGCAGCTTTTTGTTGAGAGATTTTCCAAATTTCATTGTATATAGCATATATTTGTATTTGTATAGCGCTAATCACCGACAGGTCTCTAAGCGCTTTAGGAGGCAAGGCTTAAGGCAATGTGGACAGATCAGGAAATCCAACAGTGGCGGGGGGTTTAGCCGGTGGTAAGTGCTTCCTTGAACAGTAATGTTTTTAGTTGTTTCCTGAAGGCGCGGAGCGTGGGCTCTTTGCGAAGGTCGTCTGGCAGCTCATTCCAAAGCTTCGGGAGTATGATAGAGAAAGTTCGCCCCCCTTTCGATACCAGAGTGTATTGGTGGGTCACCAGGTTGCAAGCCTCAGTAGATCGAAGTGAGCGCCCTGGTACGTAGATCTTGAGGCGTTCTTTGATATATGCTGGGGCTTTGCCATATATCGCTTTATGGGCAAAGCAAAGGCCTTTGAACTTCACTCTTTGCCTGATCGGGAGTGAAGTTTGTGAAGCAGAGGGGAGGCATGGGTTCTTCTAGGTAGCCTAAAGATCAGCCTGGCTGCATCATTTTGTATCACCTGGAGCTTGTGAGTGAGTTTTTGAGGGAGGCCAAGGTATAGCGCATTGCCGTAATCCAGCCTGGAAAGGATAGTGGCTTGGACGATCATTTGTAGGGAAACCGAGGAGAGCAGGGGGGCTAGTTTGCATAATTGTCTAAGGAGTCCTGTGCAGGTGCCTACCACCGTGGTTATTTGGTTGGTTATGGAAAGCTCTTGGTCTAATGTAATGCCTAGGCTTTTTACGGTGGCGGAGGGGGAGGGAGCGGAACCCAACTCCTGGGGCCAGAAGCAATCATTCCATGGGTTGCTTTTTGTAGGGAGCACAAGGACTTCAGTTTTCTCTGGGTTGATTTTCAGGGAATTTTAGGTCATCCAGTTTATGGTGAATCTGAGGATCTTTTGCGCAGTTTCCTGGGCTTGGGCAGTGTTGTCAATCCAAAGAATAAGCTGGGTGTCATCAACATAGTTGAAGACACGGCAGTCCATATGTGCCAGGGCTGTTACCAGTGGTTGTAGGTAGGTGTTAAATAGGAGTGGGGAGAGGGCGGATCCCTGAGGGACCCCGCAGGTAAGGGCTCCTCTGTTTGATACCGGTTTCCCCAGCTGGATCTTTTGAGATCTTCCAGTGAGAAAGAAGATCAGCCACTGATGGACCGAACCATGGAGACCCAGAGCTGTAAGGCGGTCTAGCAGTTGAAGTGGTTGACCGTATCGAACGCCGCTGATAGATCTAGTAAAATCAGGGCGCCCGGTTGTTTTTTATCAGCCATAAGCATCACATGTTCGGTGCTGTGGTGTGCTCTGAAACCTGCCTGTTGTATTTGTAGGAGTTGGTGATCCTCCAGGAAGAGTGACAGTGTTTTTAGGACATGCTGCTCGATTACCTTAGCCAGGAAGGGTAATTGGGAGTTCGGCCTATAGTTCTTTGGGTTAGTGGCGTCTGCTCTGGATTTGTTTAGGAGGGGGGTTACTCGTGCTTCCTTTAGGTTTGTGGGCAGGTAGCCAGACTCTGGTGAGCAGTTTAACAGTTCTAGTATCTGGTGTTCCAGCCCAGGCGCTGCCAACTGGAAGATCCTTGGGGGGCAAGGGTCCGCCGGAGAGCCTGATTTAGTGCCATTCAATAATTGAGTTAGAGAGGTGTGATCCAGTGGGGGGGAAAGCCGAAAGTTGATGGCCTGTGGGATGGGGTGCCTGAGAGTTGGTAGGTTGATTGGGGTGTTGTGAATCTCAGTAATGATGTCTTTAACTTTTTGCAAAAAATAGGACTCGAAGGAATCTCAGTCTAGCGAGACGTCGATGACGTTAGCTTTGGCTTTTTGGCTAGGTTCTCTCAGAATTTTAAAGGTCTCTTTCTGTTTATTTGCAGCTGTGATAATCCTAGCCTCATAGTGTGCCGCCTTTCTTTCGGTGATGGACTTTTTGTAGAGGTTAAGTATGATTTTGAAGCGTGTCAGCTGTTCTGGATCGTAGGTTTTCCGCCATTGTCGTTCGGCCTGGCGGAGGTTTTGTTTTTGTACTCTTAGAGAATCATTAAACCAGGGTGCTCCCTTCCCTTTGTCTCTAACTCTCATGGTACTCTCTGGTGCTATTTTATCTAAGACTTGGCGCAGGGTGTTTGTCATGGTTTCGCTTTCTAGGTCCAGATTTCCTGGAGTGAAGGTGGGGGCCTGGGGTAAGCTAAGTAGGGCTTGTGCTAGGTTGGTGGCATTGATACACTTCCAGTTTCGCAACCTAATCTCATCTGGGGGTGGTTGAGGAATTACGCAGTCCATGGGGGCCCAGCATTTTAGGAGTGCATGGTCCGACCAGGTGCAGGGACTAATGTCAGTTAGGCTGGCCCAGGGTTGTGAGGTCCAGATTAGGTTGAGGGTGTGCCCTTTCTGGTGGGTGGGGACATTTACCATCTGGTGGAGCCCCATCGCTTCCATACCTATCTCGTAATGCCTTGCGTGGGATTCCTTCGGGGCGGAGTCCCAGTGGTAGTTGAAGTCTCCCGTGAAAAGGAGCCTTTTATAGCGAGAGCACAAGTCTGTGATGATTTCCAGGAACAGTTTGTTAAAACTGGGGGTTGACCTTGGGGGGCGATAGACTACTGCCATTAAGAAGCAGGAAGATTTAAGTGAAATTTTGACCCCTAGAATGTCAGCTTGGTCAATGCTTTCAGCCACTACTTTGGTGACCTGAAGCCGTTTGTTGAAAAAAATGGATAATCCCCCCCCGGGTTATTCCTTGTCTATTGTGCCAAAGGACATCATAGTTCTCTGGAAGTGAGGCAATAATGTCTGGGGCGGAAGAGTCCTCAAGCCAGGTTTCAGTGAGGGCTAGGATGCCTACCTCATCATCCTGGAGGAGTGTGAAGATTTCTAGATAGTGTTTCTGTAGGGACCGAGTGTTTAGGACTGCTATTCTTAGGCCGTGGGGGGTTTTGGGTATGGGATTGTCAGTAGGGGATAGGTTTGGTTCGTTTTAATGATAGGCCCTTAGCAGATTTTGTGCCCGTAGTTTGTCTGCCACACTATCATTGATGGTATGACTGCCCGGTGTAAGAGAGAGCAGCGTAGCTTTGGAGTATGTCAGAGGTTGGGCAGGGGTCTGGCCCCCGGCCCCGGACGGTCGCGGACGGGCGCAGATGGGCTTGCCTTTAGCGCACCAGCGGCGCGCCCGCTGCACGTGACCGCTGCACGCATCCGCTGCACGTATCCGCTGCGCGTCAAGGCAGGCATCCTGTTTTTATAGCTCGAGCTCAGCCACTAGAGCGCTGACCTCGCGTGTGCCCCTACCGGAAGTTCCCCCTGGTGCTTCCCGTGTGCGCAACGTTCCCTCCACTCAAACAGTAACAACCGCGGTGGACCGGGGAACACGCAAGCAAGTCACCAGGTAAGTTTGGGGCAGCTTAGCACACAATGGGATTAGAAAGTAAATGATAAAAACAGTACAAAATGTCTTTTTAAAATGAAAAGGGTTTGGCTATCCCTTAGTCACGCAACTTAGCAGCAAAGTAAAGAAGTTTGTGCAATATATTTGGTACAGCAGAAATAAAAAGCTCCTGGCGTGTATTACACTACTGACCGCTTTTGCCTTAGGTTGTATCGAGTTAAAAGCCTCTAGCGCGTCCGTTGTGTGTATAAGAAGCGTTTATGACCTGGTTTCTGGGGACCTAACAAAATTTTTTCCCAATCTAGGCATAACTTCCAAACACTGTATGATGTCACCACCCCTGGATGTTCTTGTTGTACATAGCTCAAGTCAGGCCTAGAGATTCTAAACCCTTCGGTGGAACCCTTGAATCTTGACTGACACTTATTTGTGTCAATAGAACAAACTAACCATCCCTTCCAAATGGGGTCGGATGAATTGTGTGAAACACCATGTATGATGTCACCTAGTGTACCCTCACCATTTTCTGTATAGTTTTGCAATCCCCCAAAGTGTGAAAGTGAGGGAATAAGGTGTGTTCAAGTCCTTAATCTCTTCTAACCCAAGCCTGGAAGCCTGTTGCACAGTGTCGTTCAGGAAGATAATTTGTTGTGGTATGAGGCATGCTCGGAATAGTGCCTCAGGTCCCTGAACCTGCCATTCCTTAGTATCCCAGACAGATTTTATGTCTACAGTGTCTTTCCATAAGTCAAAACCCTGTTCACACAGTTGGGCAATAAACGATGCAGAGTATATCTGTTTCGTCTTAGTAAGCATATTTTTCTTTGCTGGTATAGGTGCAAGCCTATAATAGTATGAGTCTGATGTATTGAACCCTGAAAAATAATCAAATTTCTGTGCAAATGCGTTTGAACTACCTTAGTGGTGTTCGGCAATGTCCCATTGGGGGTATGTGAAAACGATGCGACCCGTGTGCGCATGCTAAATCTGATAGGGCCATGTACAAACACTATTTTGCAAGTTGCAAATAATTTACGACTCGCAAAATAGCGTTTTGCAACTCGCTATTAGGAAGGGGCATTCCTTCCTAATAGCAACTCACAAGCCATGTAAGAATGTTTTACGACCGCAATTGCGGTTGCAAAACACTCGCAATTTACCGCCTCTTCAAGAGGGTGGTAATGCACTCGCAAATGGGAAGGGGACCTCTCCCCCTTTACAAATGCAGGGGAAAATATTTTTTGGGGGCATGCAGTGTCCCAGGGACCACTACCTGCCCTTAAAAAATTAAATGAAAACATTTTTTTTTTAATGCATCCTGTTTTCCTTTAAGGAAAACGGGCTGCATTTAAATAAAAAACTGCTTTATTTAAAAGCAGTCCCAGACATGGAGGTCTGCTGAGCACAGTAGGTCACCATCCCTGGGAGGGCCAGGCATTCCCAGTGGGGTTGCAAATTGCGAGTGCCTCATGAATACTGATGAGACTCGCATTTTGTGACCCATTAGGAATCGCAATCAGTGTCTCAGAAACTATTGTACATTTGAAATTGCAAATCGCAAATTGTGACTCACAATTGAGCGCAATTTGCGAGTCCGATTTTCAAATAGTCATACATCTGGCCCAGAGTTCCTGTAAAACAGCCAAACAGTTATTGATGTCAAACTGTTTTTCATCCGCCACTGTGCTGCCACAATCGAAGTCGGGTACCCACAGTCTCATCCCAAATAGGACCCTGTAAGGAGTACGGCCTCCTTAGGAACTTCTTGGCATGTTATTAAGTGCCCTCTGGACCCCATATAGGTGATTGACCCAACTACCACCCGAGCCTAATACCCTTGCTGTTAAGCATTGCTTTAAGTCCCGGTGTTTCCTTTCCACAATCGAATTTCCATCAGGATGATATGGAGAGGCTATGGAGAGAAATACCGTAATGCTATGCCAAAATATCCCATGGCTTCATTGTAAGCTCGAGAGCTAAATGCGGGGCCACAGTCAGAATGTAATGTGCCAACTGCGTATGTCGCTATGAAGACAACAGGAATCTAGAGCATGAATCCACTGCCACCAATATGTACTTGTAAGCCCCGTCTGATTGAAGGGGACTGCAGTGGTCCAAGTAGACACAAGCGAGAGGTCTGTCTGGAATTAGTAGTAGTGTTTGTGGCAGGCGTGCTACGGTTGAACCCTTTATCTGCTGATAGATGCCGCACTTCAGGACGAATGCTTTCGTCTGTTTTAAACATGGCTACCAATAGCGCTGTTTCAGTAAAGAAACTGTTGCAGTAAATCCTGCGTGTGCTGAACCCAGACCCTCATGAGCAGCTAGCATTAAACCTAATCTGCGATCCATGTTTGGTATTCCTCTATCCCCCACTCCTGGAATTTGAGCATACAGAATATTTTATGCCTCTAACTTGTAGGAGTACTTGAATGGAAAGCCTTTAGGCAAGGCTTAGCTGTTTTTGTGTGAAGCAATGACTGCTTCCATTATCTGTCTGTCTACTCTTGTGCAAGAATGAGTGATTGCAGCTATGGCAGAAGTTTGCAATGTCACCTTGGCAGCTTCATCAGCCAATGAATTCCCTTCAACGTGCACGCCAACACATTGATTACTCAGCGTATGAATCACGTGAGTCCCCGGCAAGCCTTTTTTCTGCTCTGCCACTTGTTCCCAAAGCAGATTATGCTTTTTATTGTGCAACCTTTTGAGTCTTTAAACCCATTCTGACCCAAGTAGTGAAGATATTCATTATAAGACTGCACACAGTAAAATGAATCACATACTATTAGTGTGGGGAATTCCCAATCCGTATTTATTAGTGCCGGTATTAGGGCTTTTAATTCTGCCAGCTGTGCAGTGCAGTCTCCTAAAGACTGCATCTTTGTAATGATAGGATGGAACTTGCCTTCCTGCATACGTCCTTTTACAACCACACAAGCCACGCTAGATTGCTGTCTACTTCCTATGGCAGGCTGAGCAGAACCGTCAGTGTACATAATGTATTCATACTGATCTAGAGGCATTTTCTCATTCTGGAGTGGATATTTTTGTTCATACTGTAGAAATACTTGTGTTTTTAATGTAGAATCTAATTTGTAGTCTACATCTGTTGCAGTGAGAGAATTAGCCCATTGTATCCATTGTGGATGAAGTGTTTTTGCATTTGGAACGCTAGCTTTTGTAACAGCCTCTAAGGTTGTTACTGGAGTCACGACAATTATCCGTGTCCTTTGAGCCAGTGCTCTTTCTTTTACCACAGCAGTCTGTACTGCTGTTAAAATCTTTTCAGTAGATGCAAAGCGCATCTCAGCATTTGTGTACAGATGGGATTTGTATGCTCTGGGTACAAATTCGCCTTCATTGAAGGTTAGGTAAGTGTACCCTGATTGACCCGCGATTACACAGATCACCAAGTTTGTGGTGTTCACAGGTGTGTGTAAGTGTTTTGAAGCTATCATGTCAGCTTGTATGGAATGAAGGATATCTGTGTGTTCATGTGTCCAATATCTAGTTGAAAAATCAGGACTGATTACATTGTAAAAAGGTTTTACTTTTTCTGCTAAAATGTAGGAATCACAGTATGGATTGTAAGTTTTTCAGAGGTTTTGGAGGTTGGAGCAGTGCACACTTTTCTAAAAAGTAAGCAGTCAGGCTTTTTTCTTCACGTGTGAGCTCATATCCCAAAAATAGGACATTGAGGTGGGCAATTTTTGATTTTTTTGTAAAATTTGTAAACCTCAGAGGCTAACCCCATTATTATGTTGTTCACCCTAGTCAAGTGATCCAATGAATCATTGTCTGTCAGATAGATATCATCTATATAAGACAACGCCTCCTCATCAAAATGTTGCAGTAACTCTGTTAGTCTTGCTGAGAACAGTCCACGGCTGTTCTTATACCCTTGGGGCAGTCAACAGAATTGGCTCTGAGAGCCTAGGTCTGAAAATGCTGTTAAATGTCTGCTTTCAGGTGCTATGTTCTGGCAGAAGAATCCGTTCGAGATATCTAGCATTGTTTTGTATTTTTTCCGCACAATGTTATTCATTAATGCGGCACTATGTGCATTTTGTTCTGCAAATGTCTCTGTGCATGTATTCAAATGTCTGTAATCTAAAACTAGACGATGTGAACTATCTGCTTTCATTACGGGAAACAAGAGATTATTCATGGAAGAGGTTCAATTCTCTATAACATCTTCGTATTCAAGTTGATCCAAGATCTTCCTGACTTGTTTTTTTAGCATCATGCTTTATTGGGTATTGTCTCCGTGGAGTTGGAGTAGTTTTTATTGGGATTACGTGGTGAGGTGACTCAGCATTCCACTGTAGTATCGTGTTTACCCTGTTATTTATGGTAGAATATAGAATGTAGTGATGTCACTTTGAATGGGTTTGTATTGGGGGAGTAGAATGTTGTTGGGTCATTACCACACCTGTGCTTGTACTGCTGGAAGCATCCTTGTATACGGCTTTGCAATAAACTTTAATAAAGGATCTTCGTGTCAGAGTAATTGCTACAAGGATTTTGTTGACGAGTTGGGGAACTTGCGGATGCTGACGTGTCAAGGAAGATTTATGGTCTAGCAAATCTACACCGTGCCTATGTGTTAAACGGAGTTTATGTACCAGCTAGCTGATACACATGGTGTGACCTGCTGTGAGCGGGCACTTTGTGAACGATGAGGGACTCCTTACAAGCAAGCCCTTAAGAAGTGTTGTACCTGCTGTTACTTCTATGGAGAAGAAGTGTCATGGAAACCTGTGAGTGCCTTTTAATTTCGCAACAGCTTACCAACAGAAGATCTCTGCAGCCGCAAGCAAAATGTTAAAATTCCACATTTCTTGCGTGTGCCGGAATTCGAAGTTCCTGGGTGACGGCATACAGAGCCAGTGACAATGACAGTGAGGAAGGACTTCACGCTGTGCTGACATCATCACGCACACAAGGACACGCTCGGTGGCCATTTTGGATAGGGCTTTGATTGGTTCTGCAGAAACATAGGCTCGTTTTCGACTATGTGTGCACGCCCGGTAACCTGTGTGTGTCAGTTTCATTTAATTTTTCGCATGCCTGGCATCAGCGTCTCAGGCAGTGGTGATTTCACCAGACATTTTGCAAGATTTCAAACAAAGTAATGGCACAACGTTTAATAGTATGTGATTACTTTTACGAAGGGTGTTTACAGTGCTTGTGGAACAATTTTCTGCTACATACTTTCATAGCTTCTTCTCAACGTTATTTCTTGCTTTTAGTCTTGTTTTCTTGTATTACCTTTTTCAAGTCATGCCTACATCAGAGGCCAGCACATCAGTGGGTGATGTGGGAAATTCATCTATGCATATTAATTCACCCAAGGAGTTTTTAGTTACACCTGGGGAACCTTTAGTTGCATGGATTGATTGGAAAGAGTACTTTCTGAACTACAGTGCTAGTCTTGAAGACCTTAATGGGATCTTATCAACAGAAAGAAAGAAAGAATTGCATGTATTGTCTTGGATCCGAAGGTTTGTGCATTTATAATGAATTACAGAAACCTGAGAGGGTGGTAGGTAATGTTGATGCGTTTAAGGCTTCAGTTTGTATTGCTGTTACCAGACCTGTTTTTTCAAAGAAAACAAGAGAAACATGAGAAAATTTAGGAATATGTGCCAGCATTAAAAAAGTTAGCAAGTAAATGTAGGTTTGCACAGCTTCATGACAATTTCATATGTGACCAAGTGATAATGTAAACTAAAACAAAACCATCTAGGATAGATTATGGGTGAAAGGTGAAGGGTGCCTTAAGGACATTGTTGCCATGGTAAAAAAGTGGAATTATATGAACGGTGCGCAAACGCCACATTGTCCTATGATAAAAAAGAGGGTGAAATTGTTGGTAACATTTCTGACAATAAGTCTATACGTAAAAGTAACCATATTGGGGACACCAAAATGGACAAAAAGAAAGAAGATAGATTTGAGTATAAAAGAGTGGGCAAGATGGTGTGCTACAGGTGTGGAAGTTTTTCACATTCAGCGAACTTTGACAAATGTCCTGCAAAATCAGCAAAATGCTTAGAGTGTGGCATTATTGGACATTTTGCCAATGAATGCAGAAGCAAATAAAAAAAAAATTACAAGGCTAAAATTGCCTGTTTGCAAGAGGGGGAGGATGAAAGTTGCTCTAGCTCAAGTGACGAGGAAGTACAAGTAAAACCTGATCAGAAGAAAAAAGTGGTTCTTAATATTTCCGACCATGGTTCTTCTAAACCTTTATGTCATATGTCGTTAGGAGGCATTACAATTCAACTTGCAGCGGATTCAGGATCCCCCTATACCATCATTGCTCAAGATGTGTGGGAAAAACATTTTGTATAGAATATTGGCAATTGGATGGAATCTAATGATATTTCTCCTGAAAGCTATACTAGTGAAAAAATTGACTTGCTGGGTTACAGAGTTTTAGTATTTCGTTTTAGGGAAAGACATGCCACTGGAAAATTGTACATTGCTAAAGAAGGGCCATCTGTTTTGGGATGGAAAGACCAAAAAAGTTTAAATATTATATTAGACCCCAACAGTAAATAGCCAGTTTTGATTTCGTGTAATGGGAAGGATACAAGGAATTGGGTATTACAGGAATTCCCTACAGTTTTTGCAGGAATAATGGGTAAGCTCAAGGGTTTTACTCATCGGATAAGACTCAAAGAAGCTGCTGTTCCAAAAGTACACAAAGCACATAATATTCTGTTCATTGTGCGGGAGGAGGTAGAGGCAGAACTAGAGAAATTATTGAAAGATGATGTTATTGAACCTGTGGAAGCTTCAGAATGGGTTTCTCCATTGGTCGTAGCTCGTAAATCCAATGGAAAAGTCTGTTTATGTGTGGACTTGAGATATCTGAACAACAATATAGTGGTGGTTCAGTTTCCTCTTCCCAAGATAGACAAGATGTTATCTTTAACAAGGCAAGCAAATTGGTTTTCCACTTTGGACTTGTCCGCGGCGTACCACCAGGTTTTTTTTAGAAACCAAGAGTAGACACTTTACCACATTTTGCACACCCTTGGGATGCTATATATTCAAACGTATGCCTTTTGGATTGGCTTCTGCCACCGCAGTTTTTCAAAGGTTAATGTTTAAATTGCTTGGACACATTCCAGAAGTTGTTTTCTTTCAGGACAACACCTTGGTAATGGGTAAGAACAGGAAGCACCATGGTACTATTCTTAGAGAAGTACTTATCATTCTCAGAGATAACGGTTTAGCAGCTGAAGGTAGTAAATGTAAATATGCTGAGAATATGGTTACTTTCTTAGGACATGAAATTTGCAACAGTGGTATCAAGCCAAAAAACAAACTCATTGATGCTCTTATTAATGCTCCGGCTCCTAAATCCAAGGATGATCTTAGATCTTTCCTGGGTTTAGCGGAATTTTATTCGAAGTTTGTAAACCATTTGTCCCAAAAAACACATGCTGTGCTCTTAATGATGAAAAACAAATCTTTCATTGAGATTAAAAGGGCAATCTTGAATGCTCCCACTTTGCAAAGGTTTGATCCTTTTGCAGACACCTTTATCACCACTGATGCCAGTGCTACTGGTTTGGGGGGAGTTTTGTCCCAGATGTCTGAACAAGGCAAGGAGGTGGTTGTAGCTTTGGCCTCACGAACATTGTCTTCTACTGAAGAAAAGTACTCTGTTATAGAGAGGCGGACTTTAGCATGTGTGTGGGCCATGGAACATTTCAGGAAATACATTTGGGGCCGGAAACTCATATTGTGTTCTGGACACAAAGCCCTTACTAAATTGTTCACCACGGAAGGATTATCTAGAGCATCAACCAGGATATCTAGATTATCTATGAGACTCCAGGACTATGTGCATGAGGTGAAGTATGTTCCTGGCATTAAGAATGTTATTGCTGATTTCCTCACCAGGTTGTCCTCACCACTTAGAGAAATTGGCGTCATTTTTGTGTTGCTAGCCTATTTTCTGACACATTTGGATTACAGAAGGAGGAATAGAAGAATGCGGACAAAGTTGATGAAACTGTGGGGGTAGTAAGGAATAAAATTGTGTGTGGATGGCCAAATGCCTGTAAGAATGACCTGGAGGGTGAACTAAAAGCATTTTGGGAAGTGAGAGATGTGTTGAGTGTCGATGAAGAATTGGTGTGCAGAGGAGAGAAGATTATTCCTCCCAAAGGAATTTGACAGAAAATCATCAGCATTGGACATGAACGACAGGCAGGTATTACTTGCGCCAAAATGAACTTTAAAGCACTGTATTGATGGCCCAAAGTTGATTTAGAAATTGAAAGATGTGTGCGAACTTGTGTGGAGTGTGAGTGTTTGGAATGTGTGGAGTGTGAGTGTTTGGATAAGGCTCAAAGAACACTTAACCCACTAATATATTGGTTAGGATGTCCTAAACTACAGTGGGAGGAGGTTGCTTTGGATATTATGGGATCTATCACATGGCAAGATGGTTCTTGTAAGTATGTATTAGTCCTAGTAGACATGTTTTCTAGATGGATAAAATTAGAAGTTGTAAAAAAAATTGACACAGACACTGTGATCAAATTCCTAGAATAATTTTTCATAAGAGAAGGGTTTACTGTATCTATTTTAACCGACAATGGAGTGCAATTCAAATCGGAGGTGATGAGGAAATTTGTGGAGATGGTGGGAATTGAACAAAACTTTACAGCACTTTACCAGCCTAGAGGCAATTCTATTGTGGAAAGAGTAAACAGAGTTGTGAAAGGTGTACTACAATTAGCCAATAAAGGAAACAAAAATTAGTATGATGAGTTGAATAAAATGTTATGGTCTTACAGAGTGATGGTGCATGATACGGAGGGTGAGAGTCCTGTTGGATTAATGAGAGGTAGAATTCCTTAATGCAAGATCAATCCAGGATGGGTGGGAAAGAGCAAAAAATACGAATGGGGCAATGAGCAGGTACAAAAGTGCATAATAGCCTCTCAGAACAAGAACAAAGTATATTTTGATGCTAAGTAGGGTACAAAAGAGATATGTTTGAAAGAAGGACAATTTGTGAGGGCCAAACGTGGAAAGAAAAGTAGAAAGGGGAACAGCTAATGTTCTGAACCAAAAAAAGTTGTTAAAGTCATGTGAAACACTGTTAAATTGGATGATGGGAATGTTCACCATATGAGTCGCATTTCGGTTGCTCATTCTCAGAGTAATGAAAAAGAAATTGTGCAGTAAAAGCAAAGGGGAGTTACTGGTGAATGGAAGTGTTAACCATAGTGAAGATGGGAAGAGTCAAGGAAGAGATTGAGTGTTTGCGAGCTACGGTGTCTTTGGATAATTCTGCGGCTGTAGAACAAAGAGGAGAGGAAAGGGGTATGTCAGATTTGGTGGAAAAGGCAAAAGGTGCTGACTGGTTTGATGAGTAAATCAGTTGTTGGTAAATCCAGCAAATTTGGCAGATGTATTAAAACCCCAAAATCTGTGGAAGGCTTTATATTTGAGTTTTTTGCTTTATTGTTTTTGCTTTATTATTGAACTTAAGCTTTGTATTTTTGTTTATGTGTTAATGCAATTTTACTGTACATATGTTAATCTTTTACATTGTTTTAATTAGGAAAGGGGATGTGTAGTATCGTGTTTACCCTGTTATATTTAGTGGAATATAGAATGTAGTGATGTCACTTGGAATGGGTTTGTATTGGGGGAGTAGAATTTTGTTGGGTCATTACTGCACCTGTGCTTGTACTGCTGTAAGCATCCTTGTATATGGCTTTGCCATATACTTAAGTAAAGGATCTTTGTGTCGGAGTAATTGCTACACCCACCCTACATGATTGCAGTATAATGCAGGAGGTCATGCTACCACCCACTCCTGTGCATATGAATGTTTCAAAGATTCTGGGATGAGGTCAGAGAAAGCTGGTAAAATCACTGATTCTCCTTTCGAGCAATCCATAACAAATTCAGGCGGCCAATATTTTTCTGCTAAAAGACATGGTCTCCCAAAAGAAACCTTTCCCTTTCCCCTCCGCATGGAGTGTTATTTCATATAACTGATGTGGGAGACTTACCCTAGTATCAGAGTATTCACCGCGATATGCTCTTTCAACACTGCTATCACCAGTTATTCCATCAGGTACTGGCGAGCTATGGTTTAGGTATAGGGATTTATAAAGCGCATGGCTACCCATGGGCATCCCAGCGCTATGACAGGTAAGTTCAGCTGTCTGGGGAACAAATGAGGGGAACAGCCAGGTTTTAAGTTTCTTTTTGAAAGACTGTTCATTTTCGATCAGTCGCAACTCGGGTCCATGCTATTCCAGAGTTTGGTCACCAGGTGTGCGAACGACCTTCCACCCCACCTTGACCTCTTTATTCTGGTAGTGTTCATCAAAAATTCGACCCTGATCTAAGACAACAGCGGGGTGAGTAGGGGGAGATCAGAGTTCGTAGCATGGCTGGGCTTATACATACATGGCTCGGGGGGCGTGGCCACGAGCCGAACATGGCGGACGTGATCTGAAGTAGCTCCATCCATTGCCCACAAAAATAAGCTGATTATCCTGCATTCCGGTGTTCCCCAGTCGCCCATTTAATCCCTGGACACGCTGGAAGTGAAGTGAACACTCGACTACCAACTAGAGAACCCGGCGACCATACGGGAGCGCAAACGAAGTTCGGCGCCGGAGAGGCCTGGTCCCCCGTAACAAGCCACGGGCTGGAGTTGCTGAGGGGGCCGACTCCGGTGAGCGCTATTGAACATTGGACCCTAGGGAACCACCTGAGTGAGGCTGTGCCCTGAAGCGATAGAAAGACCGGAGTGTGCACACGCCGATACCGCAACTGCCCGCACGCGTGAGATACAGGAGACGCAGCGTGGTGGTGTTCCCCAGGCCAATGACAGAGGGATCCTGAGAGTGGATAGGGGCGACGGCTGGAGCACCGAGGTAGGGCGTTACCTTGGCAGACCGGGACCGGAGAGGCAGAGACGGGCCCGCTAACGGCTAATGCCCTGATTGCCGACGACACCCACCCCCGAGACCTGTGAGTGAGCCCAGTCCATAACCAAACGGGGGTACGAATTACTGAGGAAGGGCTAGGCCCGAAGGGCGCCATCTTGGATTCGCCGTGCCGGCCGCCATTACACAGCTGGGACTGGCGCGGATCCTTGAACGGCCGGCACGGACCCCGGGAGGGGACGACGTCTGTTGCCCCCAAACAACACATGGGAATAGAACCATTGCACGGCGCCAGACACGGACGGGTGGCTGGAGCCCATTTCATGCCACGGTGAACCGAGCCTGTTGGGACCGGAGCGCACGTCCAGGCATACGGAGAGAGGGAGGGAACCGACCTCCTGCTAGCGCACTGTGTGGGCCCTGGGGATACTGGGTGCGGCGCCCAACGATTGCCCCGACTGTGGTGTGGCGCAGGGCACCGCGGAGGAAAACAGCGGACCTCCCACTGAGTGTCGAACCGGGAGGCAGCAGGAATCTGACCCTGCAGTCGGGTACGAACTTCACGCCTGACGATACATCTGCATCCCTGCCTCTGTAGATACCTGTGGAGGGGTTGTGGACTCGCAGTGTGCAGTCACTAACGGTCCAATATCCATACACTGGCACCCAGTGTGCGGGAGTGACTTGGTCGCCACTACCCTGCTGACGAGGGCCATGGGGAGAAACAGAGCCAAGGCACAAGAACACGGCCCCGGCGCAGACATCCAGTCCACCGGCTCGGAGGATCCACTAGCCTCCTCCAACATGGAGGTAATACCTCCGACAGGCAAATGCACACAAGAAGCCAAACTGGACCTTATACTGGCCGAAATAAAGGCATCCAGGGAGGCACTGGAGCTGCGTATGGACACCATGGCGACGGGCATGTCGCTTCTCAGAGCGGATCACAACAAATTGACGGAAAAGGTTTCGGAACACAAAATTGCACTTGATGACCTGATACCGCAACAGACGGAGCACTCCGCGAAAATAGAAAATATGGAGAAACAGATTAAACTGCTCTGGGACAAGGTGGATGATGCTGAAGGGCGGGCCCGCCGCAATAACGTGTGAATTTAGGGAATTCCGGAGCGCAGTGAAGGGAGGAACCCCACGCAATTCGTAGAAGACTGGCTGAAGAAGATTGTGAGACCACAGGATCTCACCCCGCTATACAGCGTGGAGAGGGCGCACAGGATGCCGGCGAAACCACCTAAGCCGGGAGCACCGTCACGCCCACTAATAGCGCGCCTCTTACACTATAAGGACAGAGACTCTGTGCTGAGAGTGGCGAGGGAAAAAGCACCGCTGAGATACGAGGACAAAACCATTTCAGTATACCCAGACTTCACCCATGGCGGTGCAAAGAGCCAGGTCGACATTCCTGGGGGTGAAGCGCAAACTACGGGAAAGAAACTTGAAATACGCCCTGCTGTTCCCTGCTCGACTGAAAATCCTACATGAAAACAAGTCGTATTTCTTTGATACACCAGACGACGCAACGGAATGGATGGAAATAACGCTCTCACCGCCAAACACACAGGACCTGTTCGGAGAGGACCAGAACAGCGGACCATCGCGCCAGGGAGAACATCGCCGCACCAACTCGCATAGGGACCATGCGCAGGGATCGACGGCAAGTGGAGGGACAACACCGGCCCGATTGGGAAAAACTGCGGAGATTGGCCAGCTGCCAGAGGCCGCACTGGCGGCGCATGATGCGAAGGGCAAATCAGATGTGGGCAGTCGCTCAGGCACGCACACGGAGGTATCGGGATCAGCGGATAACCTACAGCTTTTTCCCAAGGTCACGGCCCAAGAGGCGAATTAATTCTGACTATGCCGTTAGAAGACTCCGGTTGGTAAAGTATGTAATTTGCACTGGGATCGACCGGGGATGAGGGGTACACTAGCTAAGAGCAAGCCGAAGTAACACCAACAAGGCTCTGGGCAAGTGTGAGTGGCCCCCACTCCCCACCGCGTAGAAATGTTCCGATTTGACTTCTGCCCATGTTGGGCAGTACTGTTTGGACCCCGAGGGTTTTTGATTGGGGACCTTGAAGTTGAGGGGTTACACGTTACTTTGGCACCAGGGTCACTACATGTCACAAGCCCAAGATTAATGGTACCGAGCCTAATGCTTATACCTACCGCGGACCGCATGGGGACTATAAACACCTATAAAATATGCACCTGGAACGTCCGAGGTATGGGGTCTGTACACAAGAGGCATAGACTGTTGGCACAACTCAACCGGAGAAAGGTTATGATAGCATGCCTACAAGAGACTCATCTGAACAATACGGAAAGCGTGAAATTACTTAAAAAATGGAAGGGACAACTCTTCGCTTCCTCTTATTCTGTGTTTTCGAGAGGGGCGGCTGTGTGATTTAGGAACTCAGTTCCCTTTAAACTGGTAGAAAAGAGACTGGATGCTGAGGGCAGATATGTATTCATCCGTGGGATGCTAGATGGTCTACCTGTGGTGCTTGGCAGCGTCTATGCGCCAAACTCAGGCCAATCAGACTTTTTGACCACTATTAATAGAGCATTGGCGGATTGGGCAGAGTACCATTTGATTATAGGTGGGGACTTTAATGTTGTGCTAGATGTTTCCATGGACAGGTCGCAGCCGCCCCTACATGCCACCGAAAGTAGGAAACAGGCTGAAGCGCTTGCGCAGTGGGCGAAGGGATAGCAACTGGCTGATGCATGGCGTTGTAAACATTTGTTGAATAGAGAGTATACCTTCTACTCACCACCACATAAGCTACATACCAGGATAGACCACGTCTTCTGCGCTAAAACATTGCTGGGGCGGTGACTGCAGCGGAACACATGGGCAAGACGTACTCTGACCACAACCCGGTAGAGGTTACGGTACAGTGGGGTAGGATCCCAACGCCTATACCGACATGGCGCCTTTCACCAGATTTACTGGAGGACACGGTCTTTCGGGCATCACTTACTGATGCCATAACAAGTTACTTTGACATAAACACTGGCTCCACTAGTTCCCGGTGAATAGAATGGGATGCCTTTAAGGTGTCCATCAGGGGGGAGGCGATGAGCACACGAGTGAGCATGCGACATACCGTCATGGAGAGGCTTCAGGAGGTAGAGGGGCGCTTGGCTATGCTAGAAAACGAAGCTGCGGGCACGAATGTCCCTTTCACCCCACTGCAAGAGGCGCATATACACCACGCCGAGTTACTAGAAGAGCTGCGAGTGCTGGATTATAGAGAGTACACATGTAGGCAACACGCGCAAGCGGAGAGGTCTGGACCCTTGTTAGCCCAAATGGTGCGTGATGACCTAATGTATCTACCTATAATAGAGGTCACCGACCAAGAAGGGCTGCCGGCCACGACCCAAATAGACATTAACACCGCGTTTAGGAACTACTATGAGGCACTGTATGGCCCACATGAACCACTGTCTAGCGCGGCGTTCGGGGAATTTATGGAGGGAATAGAATTGCCACGGCTTGACGACCGACAGACTAAGGAGCTGTCACGCCCTATCACGATTGCTGAGGTGCGCCAGGCTATACGCGCGCTCCCGAGGAACAAAACCCCGGGAACGGATGGCCTCCCGGCTGAATTCTACGGGGCCTTTATTGATTTACTAGCTCCGCGCCTGCAGGTAGTGTACCAGGAAGCATTAAGATCGGGGGAACTGCCGCAGTCGTCGCTCCAAGCACTAATAGTGTCACTACTGAAACCGGGCAGGGACGGTCTAGACCTGGCTAACTACAGACCCCTGTCGTTATTAAACACAGATTATAAGATACTGAGTAAGATACTTGCGACGAGGTTAGCACAGTATATCCCACGACTGATACACTACGACCAATGCGGCTTTGTGCCTGGCAGGAGCACGGCTATGAACCTAAGGAGACTCAGCCAACTCATGCTCTGCAACCAATCACTAACGAGAACGGAGGGCTGTAGTTCCCTGGATCTGAAGCAAGCATTTGACTCCCTCAAATGGGACTACATGTTTGCGGATTTCACAAAATTCGGAATACCGCCCGAGTACATTACTTGGGTCCAGTTGTTGTAAACCCGCCCGACGGCCAGAGTTCGCACAAACAGACGCATATCAGCACACTTGGACATAGCAAAGGGGACAAGGCAGGGATGCCCGTTGTCCCCGCTATTATTTATATTGGCGCTGGAGCCATTGCTTTGCAATCTCCGCCGATTGGCGCTGCACAAGGGCGTGTGTAGAAATGGGACGACCCATGTGGTGTCGGCTTACGCCGATGATATAATTCTATACTTCCGTAATCTACAAGGGGATTTGGACCCTGTCCTTGAAATCTTTGAAAATTTCCGAGCAGTATCGGGACTTACCATTAGCGAACGCAAGTCTTACGGGTTTTGCTTCCCCGCTGCGGGGGCGATCACCCAGCTGCCCTTTGCACCACACACTTTCCAGATGGCAGAGACAACCTTTCATTATCTGGGAATACAGGTATATAGAGGTGAGAGGGATATGCTGGATGGAAACCTGGGCAAGGCATCGGCAGCGCTGAAATCACAGGTACAGTTTTGGACCGCCTTGCCGCTATCAGTGGCAGGCAGGGTTGCCATCTCTAAGATGGTGGTGCTGCCCCGCCTTCTTTATTACTTTACAAGCCTGCCGTTCATGATTCCTGCCTCCACGTTGAAGACACTAAATACCTTAATAACGGAACTGTTGTGGGGGTCGGGGAGATGACGCATTAGTCTAGCGACGCTGCAGCTCCCCACCGCGGCGGGCGGTATGGGGGTCCCGGACCTACAAGCGTATAACTATGCATGTCAATTGCAATGGCTGGCCTACTGGCTGGCAGGGCGCAATTTACATGAAATAGACATGTCAGAAGCAGACTGGAGTCGAGGGAGGATTCACACCCTATTACTACCAAGGGCAGAGGTTCCGAGATCAACGCCCCCCTTGCTTAGACTCGCAGTTAGCTATTGGAGGAAGGCTGTGAAGTACACGTCCAACACGTCCTCTTACGCCCCTCCGATACTGCTACTAGGACTCCCTGTAGGGCCGAATCCGCTCTCGGGCCAAATACTGTCCGCATGGCACGATGCGGGGGTGTCACAAGTTGGGGATTTGTTTGCGGATGGCCGGGTCCTGTCATTTGAGGACTTTCGGACTGTGCACCGCACCCCGGGAGGGCTGTTTCTGTTACATGCTGGAGTGCGCCGGTATGTGACACAGACATGGGCGCCGAACGGGGAAGAACCACCCACGAACCCATTATTAACAATGCAGTACCTCATGGGAGCGGGCAGTCATCTAACGAAATGGATAGCGAATAGTATACGGGAGGGAAGGGCACTCTCGCTACAGCCATTATGGGACAAATGGGAAAATGACCTGGGGAGAGCAGTCAGGGGTAAGGAATGGGAACGTATTCTTAAGTTCCCGAGGAAAGTATCAAGAAACCCAAAATTTTAATTCATACAGTTTATGATACTGCATAGGGCGTATCTGACACCCCATCGCTTGCACGCAATGTTCCCCAACACGACTGACAAGTGCCCCCGGTGCGGCGCGGACGATGCGCGATTAATACATATGTTATGGGACTGCCCGAAATTGGGATACTATTGGAGGACAGTCCATGACACTCTAAGACGCATAGCTCCTTCCAAACCATATGCTGCCTTGGAGTATACCATACTAGGGCTGGGTCCTGCGGAACGAAATAAGAGCGTACACACACGCTTCACTGACCTAGCCTTACTGCTTGCTAAGCGCACCATAACCATGAAATGGAAGTCGACTAGACCACCAGACCCAGAGATGTCAGGGCAGAAGTAGTACGATGGGGGAAGGCTGAGGGCGCAACATTGCAACGTGAAGAGCGTAGGGGGCTACCGAAGACATTAATATCATTAGATTGGAACACTCTGATGGGGTCCTTTGAGACGGAGGATGATACTGCGTCTGTTATTTCAACTGCCTTGACCACTTCCACATAGATGTAGTGTGATGTGCTTGAACAGTATATGACCCCCGATGTTTATGATCACCCACAATATGGATGTTGACAGAAATCCCGGGCGTAAGGTGCAGAAATCATACAAGTTTAGAACTGTAAATAGCCCTCTGTGAGGTTATGACGGGATACCGACTGTGGAATGTTTGCATTAGAATAGGCCGAGTACCGCAAATGATTCTTGTGACCGAGCGTAAGTGCCAAGGGTGGGAGGGGGAGGGAGGGGGGTATTTTGTTGGGGATAACTAAGCTATTTAGGAAGAAAATGAAAAAGATGACTACTGCACAGATATGTCTGCCATGTAAGAACAGAGCAATATGCAAATAATGATTATGTCAATTTACTGTGTTTGCTCTTACTTATTCTGACAATAAAGAGATTAAAAAAAAAAAAGAAAATACCATACATGGCTCTATGTGCCAAGCAGAGGGACTTAAATGTAATCCTGGCCTGAACGGGTAGCCAATGTAGCTCTTTCAATGATGCTCTAGCTGAAAGATTCCTGGGTATCCTAAAAAGCAGTCTGACTGCCGCGTTCTGTACAACCTCTAACCTATCAGTGACGTATTTAGGTGACCCAAGGAAAAGAGAGTTTCCATAGTCAAGTATTGAGACCACCAAGGCCTGTACCACTGTCCTTCTTGAGTTCTTTGGGAGTAGGCTAAGAATTTTTCTGAGCATCCGAAGTAAACCAAAGCATGTACCCGCCAGTTTCTTCGCTTGCTTCTAGATAGTTAAATTCTGGTCAAGCCACATAACCAGGTTTTTATGGAGCATTTAGGGGTAGGGGGGAGGCCCCAGTTTGCTGGCCAGGGGATCTCTATATGAGGGTTGAAATTGCTGCCCAAGATCATAAGCTCGGTTTTGTCCCCATTCAGCTTAAGACTGCATTCTGCCATCCATGTTCCAATTTTTTCCAAACATGGGGTCAGTTGCCTATGGTTGGAGGTAATTGACACCACTAACTGGGTGTCATCTGCATATGACACAATGGAGAGTCCAAACTCCTGTACTATATTAGCTAACTGACACATATAGACATTAAAGAAGTTGAACTCAGGGAAGATCCCTGAGATACTCCCCAGGGAGCTGAAAAGGTGTCTGATAAAATGCCAGCCTCCATCCACTGAAAGGATCTTTCGCTCAAGAACAAGGCCACCCATTGGTTGGCTGTGCCTCTAATCCCAATATTTTTCAGCCTATTGACAAGAATTTTGTGGTTTACCGTGTCGAAGGCTGCGCTTAAATCTAATAATACAATAGCAGCGGCCCTTCCCTGATCTAGTATACATTTTAGTTTTTTGGTGACAAAGAGTAGAGTTGACTCCGTACTATGCTCTGGCCGAAAGCCCATCTGGGTCTGGTGTAAGATGCCATTATCTTCTAGAAACTTTGAAATAGTACTGTTCACATGTTTCTCTGCGATCTTTCCCAAAATGGGCAATAGTGAAATCGGGTAATAGTTTACCATAACCACGGGGTCTAGTTGAGGTTTTTTAACAGCGGTTTTACAATGTATTTATTTTATTTTTATTTATTTATTTGCAAAGTTTTATATAGAGCAGGCTAGACTCGGAGGTACCAGAGCGCTTTATATGATGATCAGCAAGTTACAGATTACATGATTACTTCAGTTACAGATTCCAAGTATAGACATAGGAGAAAGATAGAGGGAAAGAAATATAATGGGGAGGCGAGGAAAACAATGTCAGATGTCCGGCTGGGTAGGTGACGGCCAAGGGGGTGAACCAGGGCCAAACTCCTTTATAGATGCATAGGACAGCTCCACCGGGCATCGGCCAAGTTTGTTCGTATTCCGCATTGAGAATAGAAAGTAGAGGCGCAACCGCTGATGCTTGTCCAGGGATGGCCAACGCGACAGTGATTTTTTGCTCAAGACTCTGGCAGAGGCGCACCCGCTGATGCTTACTTCATGGACCACAATGCTTTGGGGCAACACGCTGGTAGGACAAGCAGTGTGCGACCAATTGGACTTTCTTTTATATTCAAGCTCTCTTGAGCTGGTGGGGCTGACGAGCCCGGGTTACGCACCTGCGTGCCACGAGCGGTACCGGACCTGAGAATATTTTTTGGTAGCCTACGCAGCACCCCTACATATATGCCTATTCCCTGCTGATGAGAGGTAACTACCTCGAAACACGTGTCCAGGGATGGCCAACGTGCCAGTGATTTTTTGCTCAAGACTCTGGCAGAGGCGCACCCGCTGATGCTTACTTCATGGACCAAAATGCTTTGGGGCAACACGCTGGTAGGACAAGCAGTGTGCGACCAATTGGACTTTATTAAAGAAGTTGGACTCAGGGAAGATCCCTGAGGTACTCCCCAGGGAGCTGAAAAGGTGTCTGATAAAATGCCAGCCTCCATCCACTGAAAAGATCTTTCGCTCAAGAACGAGGCCACCCATTGGTTGGCTGTGCCTCTAATCCCAATATTTTTCAGCCTATTGACAAGAATTTTGTGGTCTACCGTCTCGAAGGCTGCGCTTAAATCTAATAATACAATAGCAACGGCCCTTCCCTGATCTAGTATACATTTTAGTTTTTCGGTGACACAGAGTAGAGTTGACTCCGTACTATGCTCTGGCCGAAAGCCCATCTGGGTCTGGTGTAAGATGCCATTATCTTCTAGAAACTGTGAAATAGTACTGTTCACATGTTTCTCTGCGATCTTTCCCAAAATGGGCAATAGTGAAATCGGGTAATAGTTTACCATAACCACGAGGTTTTTTAACAGCGGTTTTACAATTTATTTATTTTATTTTTATTTATTTATTTGCAAAGTTTTTTTATAGAGCAAGCTAGACTCGGAGGTACCAGAGCGCTTTATATGATGATCAGCAAGTTACAGATTACATGATTACTTCAGTTACAGATTCCAAGTATAGACATAGGAGAAAGATAGAGGGAAAGAAATATAATGGGGAGGCGAGGAAAACAATGTCAGATGTCCGGCTGGGTAGGTGACGGCCAAGGGGGTGAACCAGGGCCAAACTCCTCTATAGATGCATAGGACAGCTCCACCGGGCATCGGCCAAGTTTTTTCGTATTCCGCATTGAGAACAGAAAGTAGAAAAACATGAGATTACACAATAACATAAGTTATTTTTGCGTTACATAGCAAAAAAGAAACGTCTTATGTGGAATGGAAGCTAGAGGGGAAAGGTAAACAGGGGAATCGGAATGCAGATTGCGTCAGGCAGACTAAAGGGGGTAAGAGACTTCAGGGGAAACAAGCAGTCAAAGTGAAAGATAGACAAGACCGTGAAGCACCGTTAAAAACGATGTCTGATGTCCAATGGCATGCTTCCACTCTTAAGGTACTCTCCCTTTTTCAAAAGATAGAGAGATAAGGCTGGCGAGTTGAGTTAAAACACAGTTTCTCCCCTGGGCGAGAATAAGAGGCGGTGCTGGGTCTATAGGAGACCCTGATTTGATGTTACGTAGAAGGAAACCAGTCTGTTCAGCCTGAGAAACGCGACTATAGTTGGAAGAGGGAGGGTTTTGAGCTTCTCTGTGCTAATAGGGAGTACCTGAGACCTCTTAGGGACTATGGTTGCTGAAGGCATCAGGCTCAAGAGTGGCATCGGCTCACGTTTAGTAGGCATTCTTCCCATAAATGCGTTCAGTGTTTGTGAAGTAATTCTAGTTGCAGTGTCATGTATTTGTCCTGCTGGTGTAACCCATTGTGGTTGAAGTGTCAATGTTCCCATAACAAACTGTGTCAAATTTCTGCAAAGTTTTCTTACTTCTTTGTGTAGGGGACGTAAGACTGCTACCGGCACTGTATCAATGTGTGGATGCGGTGTGTAAGCCGCGAGGACCGGCCAAGCCGCTCCGTCTCTGCTGAACGGACCGAGTCTTACTTTATCTATTGTTTGTGGGAGGGCACCTTTAAACCAATTTATATGCTCCTGGTAACTGAGCGGAACTTCAATGTCCACATGCGGACAATATTCTTCTGGTATTTCATCTGGAATATAAGAATGAAATGTTCTTGTACGTGCTTCCGGAGGTGGGAATTTGACCCACAAATAGAATACATCTGTCCTGAATGGCTCGAGTGCCTCAATCACAAATGTTACAGTCTCATCTAATGCTGAGACTCCAAACTTTACTAGTTTTAGGCAGAGTGCATTTCTGACATTTTCTGAATTAAAGGAATTATAGATCTTTTCCACCTTATTCTTGAAAAACGTGGCCAATTATTATTACATCTTTCTTTTGAGTGTTGAGAGATGTGGGTACCTGACTCAACTGTTGTGAGTGATTTTATGATCTTGAACAGCTCCTTCGAGCTGTTTGCACACCTCTCTATGTTTGCTTTAAAAAAGCTGCTTGTGCATTCCTGAGGTTCTTATGGTATTGCTGGATGGCTGCCTTGTATGCTATTTTGAGCTCAGGGGCCTATGTCTTCCTCCAGCAACCCTTCTAGCTTTTTGCAGCTTTTCTTTTGGGCAACCAATTGAGGGCTGAACCAGGAAGACCTATTGGATTTATTAGGTTTTATAGGATATGTTTCCCTAAAATTCATATCCACAGTTCCATTCATCCAGGTTGACCACTTTTTTTGTGCTTGCTCTAGGTCATTAGTTTCTAATGGTGCGGTCGCCTCAAGATCTGTGAGCCAACCTTCAGGGGCCAACCTTGGCCATTTGCGTTCAAGCGCTGTCCCACTACCCTTGAGCTTTACATTATGGGGTTTTAAATACCAAATAGGGATGAAAAAGTGATCTGACCAGGGCATCCGCATGGGAGCAAGCGCCTCTAATCTGGGATCATTGGAAAAAATGGCCTTTTTCATGAGTGCCACAAAACACTATGAGAAAGGAGGACAGAGAGCATTAAAGAAAAAGGTAGGTCCAGTACTATTGCTCCCAAGAACTAGCATGTACTCACTGACTGGTAACTGATCCTAAACGGAAGGCAATTACCTACTTGGTTACATAGAAAAGAAGATAGAAAGAGGTCTCTATGTTGTGGTTTCAACCTGATGAAGGTGGGGTAATTTCTCCTTTAGAAATTAGTGCCCTCACACACTGTCATGTCATGCTTCATCATTGGGCATTACTCCTCGTGGGGGTGGCACTACTGTCCTCCACGGGCCCCGCAAGAGGGCTCTTTATTGCAGATTTTTTAGGAGACGTTACAGTTGTGTATGTGGGCCTAAAAGGAATTAGTTCAAGTGTAATAAAATTACCCCACTGGTACCTTGAAGTAAATTTTATTCGTAGGTCAGAGTGGTAATTGTAAAAGAATTATACAGGGGAGATGGGGCACCTCTTTTAGCAAATATGGTAGAGGTCGAGGTATTACTCTGCTGCTCTTAGTACCCGTGTTTGTTTGTGAATGTGAAACCTGGTCAACATGTTTCGTGCTGGAAAAAAGGTTCCTTATGGATCCTGGTGCGCTTCGTCAGGACTGTGCAGTGTGAATTTGTGAATAAAAATAGGAGCAGGGAAAAGGACAAACTATATTCCTATGATACCTCTATTAAGGTGTGAGTGCACCATAGTCCTCAGGGGAACATCTCAAACGTGTTCCTGTTATTACCACTTCAAAAGAATGGAGTGCCTCCTCTGTGATTCCCCGCGGTCTCGAGAGGGGATAAGAGTTAACCGCTAGCCAGATGCCGGATGAGTGGCCTGAAGCATGAGTTGTATTAGTTGTAGGGCCTCGAGATCAGCTATACATCTTTTAGTTGACAGATTGTTCTGATCGTCCAGATGAATATTAAAGTCGCCTTATACAGTAAAGGCTTTTTTCTCTATCATCAAGCCGGCCAAGATGTCCAGGATCGCCTCTATTAATGGCGTACAGGTACCTGGAGGACTGTAAATGAGACTGCCCGCGAAGTAGGAAGTCTGGGTAAGGAACAGTCTAAATGCGAAGGCTTCGCAATCGATGATCTTAAGTGGGGTGATGGTGCAGGCCAAATGTCCTTTACATATGATGGCAATGCCACCTCCTATTTTTCCGACTCTGTAAAGTTGGTGTATCTCAAAGCCATGGGGAGAGTATTTACAATCTCAGGGATGGAGCTTTCTCGAAGCCAGGTCTCTGTAAGGAACAATATCTCCAAGTCTTCCTCCT
Organism: Lissotriton helveticus; assembly: GCF_964261635.1. Taxonomy (NCBI): domain Eukaryota; kingdom Metazoa; phylum Chordata; class Amphibia; order Caudata; family Salamandridae; genus Lissotriton; species Lissotriton helveticus. The sequence continues at coordinate 253,945,693 of NC_136061.1, forward strand.
CTATCAATAGCTTGATCTCCGTGGAGTGTTTTGGGAGGGATCTACAGTTGATAAGCCCCATCTTCCAGTGTTTAGAGTTGTGTTTCCCCATCCCTGCATAATTTATTTGCTGGGCCAAAGTCTCTGATGTGAAGCCACAAAAGTGGCAGTTCAGTGATTCATTGGCATCCAGTGAGTGCAAACAGGAAGGGTGAACTGCTCCCTTTAGGGCTTTGAGTTCCTTTTTTGAGTATTCAATCAAGTTGGCAGGAGCTAGTGTAGTTTGAGCAGAGTTCCTGGCCCCTGGTTCCGGCCGGGCACGGATGGAGGCAGACGGGCACAGACGGGTGCAGATGGGTTTGCCTTAGGCACGCCTTCGGCGGGCCAGCGGCACACCCGCTGCATGCGTCGGCACCATCTGCTGCGCTGTCTAGCATCGTCAGAGCCCATTGCCCATTCAGAAGTTGAGCCCTCAGCAGCCTGGCCATTTCTCACTTTAAGGCCAGCGTCTTTCTTATTTTTAAATTGCGGTTCTGATTTTGGTTTATCTTTGTTTTTGATATTATAGTCCGAGGTACGATGTGCATCTCTAGACTTTGTTCGTTTTTCTGATCTGTGTTCTGATCGTCCTTCCCTCTTGGACTTTGTTGATGAACCCTGAAAGGAACATGAGGAGCATGTATTAGTATCCTGATACTTGTCAGGTTTTTTTAATATTATCACGATTCCTAAGGTTGTATCTCCTTTCAGAGGGCTCCTGGTGAGGAGACCCACCCCTTGATTGTGATCTATTCTCTCTTTTTTTTTCTTGTTTCTTTTCCCATTTCTTTGTGGAAGAATTAGGTGCCTGGTTGGTGTTATTATTTTCTGGACCACCCATGAGTTGAGGTTTAGTTGCTCTAGCTCCCAAATTATCTCTACCTAATTTGGCATATGTGTCTATGATTCCTGCTCCTGTATAGGAGTGGAATCCCTTAGGCGTTAGTGTATCACCACCGCTACTGCCTTTCCTATTATGTTTGCTAACATAATCATAGAACCCTGGGCAAAATTTCCTAACAATTTCATCCCTAAGTTTAGAACAGGGTCTGCTCCATACTCATTCTGTATCTGTCTCAATACGTCTGGTACCACTGCTATTGAAGGGATACCATGAGTTCTGGTATAAATGGCAGCGAGGACTGTACCCCAAGAGGTACAGTCCTCTATTGGAGGACCTATCCCCATTGGCAGGCATATTGTTAGCATTCTGTGTTTTTCTTGAGAGCCTGTGCGCGGGAGCACTGCCTCTAACTGTGCAATTTTCTGACCTATCCAGAGTGGCATCGGCTCACGTTTAGTAGGCATTCTTCCCATAAATGCGTTCAGTGTTTGTGAAGTAATTCTAGTTGCAGTGTCATGTATTTGTCCTGCTGGTTTAACCCATTGAGGTTGAAGTGTCAATGTTCCCATAACAAACTGTGTCAAATTTCTGCAAAGTTTTCTTACTTCTTTGTGTAGGGGACGTAAGACTGCTACCGGCATTGTATCAATGTGTGGATGCGGTGTGTAAGCCGCGAGGACCGGCCAAGCCGCTCCGTCTCTGCTGAACGGACCGAGTCTTACTTTATCTATTGTTTGTGGGAGGGCACCTTTAAACCAATTTATATGCTCCTGGTAACTGAGCGGAACTTCAATGTCCACATGCGGACAATATTCTTCTGGTATTTCATCTGGAATATAAGAATGAAATGTTCTTGTACGTGCTTCCGGAGGTGGGAATTTGACCCACAAATAGAATACATCTGTCCTGAATGGCTCGAGTGCCTCAATCACAAATGTTACAGTCTCATCTAATGCTGAGACTCCAAACTTTACTAGTTTTAGGCAGAGTGCATTTCTGACATTTTCTGAAATACTTATCTCACTGTCATGCTCCTCATTCCCTGCTGCATTCGCATGTGATGCTGGTACAGTGTCGCCTTGGATAGACATTGTTGAAAATAGTTTCAAGGAAAAGGAGATAAGTTTTTATGCACAGTGTAGGGTACAACAATTCTTCAAGCTTGAATAAATCTACACCCAATACTGCGGCGGATTTTCCCTCTACACTCCAGACGTCTCTGGGCACATGTGAGTAGGGGTCTCTGAGAAGGCATGACTAAATGACTCAGATTTGACCATTAAATAAGAACCAAACCAACGTTGGTGATGCCATGCCGTGTAGTTCCTGTAACTATATGTAGGATCTGTGCATTTAGACAACATAAACTAGGATAGGTGTCCAGACTGATTCCAGACACCCCCACCGGATATGTTCGCCTGTATACCAGCTGGCTCACAGAGCCCGCATGAACTCCTCTTACCAAGGAGTGAATAGTTTTTGGCAATTCTTGAACATGACAACCCTATCCCCGTTGGTATCGTGGAAACAGTACGGTAATTTTCGTTCAGTCACTCGTGCTCCCTTTGTCTCAGAGAGATACACAGAATAAACAATGGGTATGTTTTCAATAAGCATTTATTGAGCCAGCGTCATTCTAGTGTAAAATATTTGTGCTGTAACAACCATAAGACAGAAACAGATATAAACAATGTTGAGCATTGGATGGTAGATTTCAACCATAGTGCTAAAACAATAGATATAGGTAGGTATCTAGATACATGACAGTAAAACTATGTACTCTTACTATGCTAATCTGAACTAGAAGTACCTAAATGTAACTAGCATGTATGCAGTTGTATAGCCAAGAATCCCCCTAGGATAGAACCAACCCCATTACCTGGTGTGAGAGAATGAAGGAACCTGTCTTGGTCTCAAACGGACACCCCGCAAGGGATGTCAGACCACTGCGTGCTGGAGTGTCTGTGTGAAGGAACCTCAGCGTCTTGTGTCAGTGTGTCAGCATGGAAGTCTTTCTCTTCTAACTATCTCAGTAAAGATGTGGTACTTATATACCCAAAAGGTACCCTCAGGTGTTTTACCTTGCTGTGTCATGTTGGCTGAGGATGGCGAAATGGATGACCCTTATACATAGTTCTTATGCAGAAGATACAGGAGATGGTAGTCCCGCTAAGATTATGAGAATCCTCATGCATAATAAATTAGGCCAGTTTTCAGAGACAACCACACAACATTTTATAAAGCCCCTAACTAGGTGAAAGGTCAACCCAGACCCATTATGTAGTACACAGCCACAGTAAATGTAGGTGAAAGGTTAGGTGGCTACCCAAGGTTATATTGGGGCACATTACAAATCATAACAATACTTTGCTAACTGCTTTAAGACTTCAGATAGCTCTACCAAAGAAATTTCTAAGATTGTAAAATCCTTTACTAATCCTACAGCTATAGATAGCTCTTTTCTCCCCTCTCTTGCTCAAAGCTCGAGCTTGTCGGACTTCTTTGAGGAAAAGATCCATAATATCTATTCCGCTTTTCAACTGGATTTGGAATCTACTACTCACCTGCAGACCTTCGATTCCTTCATCTCATTGTCAGAATTTCTCCCTTTGTCAATAGGGGAGTCATTGATGGAGCTACTGAAATGAAAGTCCGGCTTCCTTGGTGATCCCTGCCCTGCCCGGTTTTTAATATGCTGGCTCATTGGCTAAATCCCATACTAAATCAGATCTACTAAAGAAACCTAAGCAGACCCTGGGTGCTCAGCAACTTCAGACCTACTTCAGTGCTGCCAGCCACTGCTCAAATTTTAGAGAGGGTGGTTCAGAAGCAACTGGCAGGTTTTAAAGAACCTACTGGCCTCCTACATGAATCTCAATCAGGCTTCAGAGACGGTAACAGGACTAAGACCGCTCTTCTAGAAGTCTCTGAATCAGCACGAGGGTCTGTGGGCCAAGGCACTTCTGCCATGCTGGAGCTGTTAGATCCATTGGCAGCATTTGATACAGTGGCACACCCTATCCTGCTTAGGAGATTGAACCGAGCGGGAGTGCATAGAATGGCATTGAGCTGTCTATGATCATTTCTGGAGAATCGTTCCCCACAGGTGTTTCTTTGCCTTTTTCTTTCTTCATAGAAACCTTGGGTGTGCAGGTTGCCGCAGGGATCGGCACTGAGCCGACTGCTTTTCAACATCTACCTCGCCGCATTGGCCACACTTATTGAATCCTGGGGTATAAAGGTAGTCTGGAGTCTACTATGCGGATGACACACATATGGTGTTCTCTTTTAAAGAACACTCAGTGGCGGCTTTTCACAATTTCAAGGAATGCCTGAAAAACATATTGGATTGGATGAATGGGAATTGCCTAAAATTGAATGCAGGAAAGACTCTTTAGTCAGGCATCACCCGCTCCATCTAATCTTTGGTGGCCTTCAGAGCTGAATCCACTGCCAATTCTGACAAATTCAGCTAGTAACCTGGGAATCAGGCGGGATAAGGACCTATCATTCACCACTCAGGTACGACACATCTCCTCTACGTGTTTCTGGAAGCTGAGATCCATTAGGAAATTCATACGCTTTTTGCCAGAGGAATAACGGAAGACTTTGGTCCACACGCTGGACTACGCTAACAGCCTGTACCCGGGGCTACATGCATACTTGATTCGCAGGCTACCATTAATTCTGAATTCCGCTGCAAGATTGATTAGGTGGGTACCCCTCCATCCCATATCTCCCCTCATTTGAGACAGCTTCACTGTATCCCGGTAATCAGGAGGATAGAGCTCAAGTCATTGATCTTGGCTTTTAGAGTAACCAGAGATATAGGCCCTAGGTACCTTAGGCAGAGGTTGCATTTATATAATCAGGATTGGGTCTTGAGATCCAACCACCTGCGGCACCGACGAGTTCCATGTTTCTGCAAAGCCCAGCAAGCTGGCAGATCCTTTGCGGTAAAGACAGCAAACCTTTGGAACTCTCTGCTGGTTCACCTTTGCCTGATGGAATCAGAACTAGAATTTAGGAGCGCATTAAAATTCTGGCTCTTCACTCAGGCATAATTGCCAGCCTGACCCTCGCGTGAGCCTGCTGCTAGCACCAGGACACTTCCGTAGAGGTAGTTGTGTGCTTTATGAATGTTAATTACATTACATTACATTGATCAGTTGTTGTGCCAGTTACATTTTTCATACACCCACTACAGCATATTGGCGAGTACCGGGAACAGTCCACAACAATGTTTTCTAAAAAAAAAAAAAAAGGCAAAATAAAACAGGCCTTGACAAACCCTAAAGGGATTTGGTTGATGTAGAATCTATCTACAGTGATCATAATGTTATTATGTTAACTCTTTCAGTGGATCCTCCTAATTCTGACCCTTGGTCGCTTAACGGTGACGTGGTCACATTTCAAAAAACAGGAAGATGTTTCTGGGATTTTAAAGCCATGAAGGGTTTGGAGCCTATCCTTGAAAAAACCTTAACTATTTTAGATAATTGGCAGGGGTTAGAACTGTCCTCTTTCGAGGCTTTTATGAAGGAGATTATCTCTGCAGTAAAAAAATCTAATTTAATCAGAAGAAAAATCTCCTTCCCTAAAGCAGTCATTACCCTCAATAAGGAAATAAATAAGTTGGTGAGGGAGCAATATATAAGTGGATCAGCAGAGAGATCTCAGAAAATATCTCTCCTCAAAAGAAGGAGAAGTAGGGTAAAGAAAAAAATGAAAAAAGAAAAAGAGGACTCCTTATGGGTTGGTTTGCGGGAGGCTGCTGCTCAAGGCAATTCTAGACAGTTCTGGACTCTCATTAGGGAGGGTTGTGGTACAAGAGTGCGTCCCCTTCCAATTCCTATCTCGGAACAAACCTGGGTAGACTATATTTCAAATTTGTATGCCAAGAATGACTTGCGAGTGGAATTTAGGGGAATTGGCGAAGATATTAACTCCACAGTTGAGTCCCCTTCTGAATCATCCATAGAACTGGCTATTAGGGATATGCGTCCATCAGGAGCTATGGGACCGGATGAACTCCCGATATCAGTCCTGAAACAAGATCCAGTATCCTGGAGCAAACTTCTATTCCCTCTATTCAGAATCTGTTATATTAAAAAAACTATTCCAACTTCTTGGAAGGGGAGCATTTTGGTGCCCATGTTTAAAAAGGGTGATAGAAACCTTCCCAATAACTACCGTCAAATAGCCCTTTTAGACGCTATTGGGAAGGTTTTCTCTAAATGCTTATTGTCCTCAATTAATGATTGGGTGGTTCTAAATCAAATTTTGCCACTAGAACAAGCAGGCTTTCGCAAGGGGCATGGAACCCTGGATAATCTTTCCGCCCTTCAGATTATTACTGATAAATACATAAGGGTACGTGGCGGAAGAGTGTATGTGGCCTTTATAGACTTCTCCACAGCATTCGATAAGGTTGATCGCCCTCTGCTGTGAAGAAAGCTATCCGCTTTGGGTATGCCCCTTCAATTGTTAGATATGATCCAGGTGCTACATACAGACACATGGTGTCAGGTTATACAAGGAGGAGATAGGGGATCATCTAAGATTATTCCTTCAATTAATGGCCTTAAACAAGGTTGCCTCCTTGCCCCACTGCTTTTCTCACTATATATTGCAGATTTACCCGCCTCACTTTCCTCTTGCGATGGTATAGCCCCAGTTTTGGGCGGAAAGCACATTTCATGTCTGTTATATGCGGATGATATTTTAATAATGGATCTTATGCCTAAAGGTCTCGCCAAACGCCTCCATGCTCTACATCTATATGCAGAAACCCATTACCTAAAAATCAATGCATCAAAGAGTAAAATTATGTGTATTTCAGGCCGGAAAAAACATAAGTTTAAAAGCTTTGTCTGGTCTGTGGGAGGTGACAAACTTGAGGTGGTAAAGAGTTATGCTTTCTTGGGAAAATTAATTTCAGACACTTTAAGTGATAAACCCCATATCGAGAACAATGCCCGGAAAGCCTTATCCCAAGGGAGAAGCTTAAGTGCATTGTATTCGGCAATGGGAAGAAGGCATTTTTCTTATTTATTGGAGGTCTTCAGGGCAAAAATTCCTTCTACCCTCTTGTATGGTTTAGAATTGGTCGACCTAAAGCATTGGGATTTTTTAAATGTGGTTGAAGGAAAATTGTTAAGAAGCTTAACTTCCATTAATTCCGCCTGTTCAGTGGCTGCTTGCAGACTTGAGTTTGCCCTGCGCAGCAGCTGGGTGCAGGGTCTGGCAGCTGTAGTACGTTGGGTCGCAAGCATAGCCAGAGGAGAAGAGGGGACTATGAGATTCCTCTTAAAGGCAGAATTATTAGGAAGCTTAAGAGAACATTTCCTAATTGTTAAAAACTTTAGAAAGGCTGTATCGCTTCTACAGTTGGAAGAGAGTACCCTCTTTTCCTTATCCGCAACCCAGTTAAAGTCTGTCTTGAAAGAGGCCTCCTGGGACCTTAGCTATAAATTGGACAGCGCCTCAATTCTTGTTAAGAAAGGTGTTAACCCTCTTACTGACTCATTTGCAAGAACATTTGTGCAACCTTATGTCACATGGAATCTGCCTCATGGCGTCCGAAGATTCTGGTTCCTCCTGAGGCAGGACTTGCTACCTCTAAATAATCTATTGTTTAAATGGTATGGAGTCCCTGCAATCTGTGACTTTTGTCAACTGTCCACTCAAGATCGAATGCACGTACTCTTTATATGCCCATTGTTACGACCATTTCGCCGTAAATGGCTAAGGAAATTATGCTTGCAAATGGGTATCTTAAATGCTAACTCTTTTATGTTTGCCTTATATAACCCCCCAAATGAGAGATTCTGTTTTAATATTTTTAATTTTTTTTAATGCTTTTTAGATATTTATTGAAGGATCGCCTATGATGTATGTATCTATGAATTGTTTTGTATTGCGGTAATTGCTGTAAATTGTCTTTCTGCAATGAATGGAGTTTTGTATTGTGTGTTTCTTTTATGTGGACCTCTATGGAGTTCCAAAACATAATAAAGATTGAATTGAAACCCTAAAGGCTGGCAGCCAACACCGAACCAATTGAGTTTGCCAAAGCTTGTACTTCTGCTATCATGCCTATAATTCATCACAATTTCACATACATTACAGCACTTCAAGAGATGCGTCTTGAAAATCTGGTTATGAAACCCCTTTTAATATTGGGTCACAACAAGGGAGATTTGTTATCCCCCCTGAAGAAGATTGTTGTCTCTGCGTAGAAAAGGAAAATGGACATATATTTGCCAACTGTTAGACCTGGCATCCTTCGCGTGGTTTCCCCCTAACTTTTTGCCTTCAGACCTCCTCTTATTGCTGACCTCGTTTTTGCTGTACTTAGGACTCTGCGTACTTTACCACTACTAACCAGTGATAAAGTGCTTGCGCTCTCTGCTTAAAACATGGTAACATTGACTTATACCCAATTAGCATATTTAATGTGCTTATAAGTCCCTAGTAAAGTGCACTAAATGTGCCTGAGGCATGTAAATTGAATGCTACCAGTGGGCCTGCAGCAGTGATTGTGCCACCCACACGAGTAGCCCTTTAAACATGTCTAAGGCCTGCCATTGAAGAGCCTGTGAGTGCAGTTTAAACTGACTTGTCGACATGGCAAAATAAACTTTTTGCCAGGCCCAAATATTCCTTTTTAATAGATATAAATCACCCCTAAAGTAGGTGCAGGACAGCCCAAAATGCAGGGTGCAGTGTAAATAAATAGTTGGACATGTACTTTAACATTTTATATGTCCTGGTATTAAACAACTCTTAGATTAATTTTTCACTACTTCAAGGCCTTACTCTCCCATAGGATTTACCTTATTACATTGTAAAAGTGTAATTTCATAATGGGAAGAGATAACTAGTTCACGTTTGGTGTCTCTGGAATCCTAATGTAAAATCCTAACTTATGGTGAAGTTGGATTTCAAATTATTATTCTGAAAATGCCACGTTTAGAAAGTTGGCATTTTCTTGTTTTAGCCATTTTGGGGCCTGCAGCCAGTCTCTGGTCACATGACCGGGTGTAGTTGTCAGATAAGCTTTATGTATTCTTCCTAGACAGCCACATTCAATGGGAGCTTAGGTGTGACTAGATGGGCCATCACTGGCAGAATGGGAGGAGGAGCTGTGCCCGCATCACTTACACCTGAATGGGGTGTGTCTTTTCTTCACACAGAGGGCTGCATACCCCCTTTAGTTAGTCTGGAGCCAGGGCAGGGAAGACAGGGTATCTGTGCACTTCAATGTCATGCCTCTAGAAGCTTCTCCCCACTTCAAGGCCACAAATATGTATAAAAGTAGGACCTCAGACACCGCCACTTCAGTCCACTTCTGGGCCTGTAGATACTCTGTCAGGAAGTAGGACTGCTGTGCTACTGAAAGGGCTGTCACTCTGCTGGGCTGCCATCCTGAAGGACCTGCTGCCTTGCTGACCTGCTGCCTTCTTGCCTGGGGAGGAAGAACTGGACCTGCAACCCATCTTGAACCCAGGACCCCAGAGTGACTCAAAGGACTGGTCTACTGGCCTCCTCATCTGCACCTCAGGAACATAAAAGGCTCCCCAAATGTTCCTGGACCCATTTCAGCAAGTTGCTGACCCACAAAAGGTGTCTCCAGGTCCTGGACCCTTGGCCGGCTCTTGAGCTCTTTCATTCAAGCTTTTCGGCACTTCACGACCACAAGCGGGTCCGTTCAGACTGGAACCGTGCCGCTCACAGTGAGAATCAGCCCAATCCAACACCAGTCCGTCTCTTCATATAGCAGCTTCGACCGCTCGCGGGGTGCCACCAGCACGAAGCACCAGCCTGCCCGTCCGCGATACTCGGCCTGCTCCTTGCACCATCACAATCACCACCCTTGACGCTGCTCTTGCTCCTCGCAACCCCCTCCAAAGCAAACAGGACTCTTAGCACAAAACCTGAGAAGGTAAACCTTCAGCGATACTAATCTGGAACTGTATCCGACCCCCACTCCATCAGGGTCCAGTTGAACTTTTGACATTGACCTGGTCGAAGGCGACTAAAGAAACGCATTGGCGCTTTATGCTGTTGTATAGCATTTTAGGGCCCTTGTGTAATTTTCCCGATTCATGCCCTTATGTAGGTATAAATCACCTTGTCCTTATATAGGCATAGAAATCATAACCATATTTAGACATAGCCCATGCAGTCCAAATACAGGCATGGATACTTCCACTAGTTCCGAAAAGCCACAACGATTTCTTGGAAAACTCGGCTTCAGCAGTCAGGGACTTCCCCTTGCTTGAATATTGATTTGTCCAAGAACTCATGTAGTTTTCAAAGAACTGCGATTCTTTGATGACGTTGTTATGTCCAACTTTACGTCAAACTCGGCACCTTCAAGGTATAAATATGCCCACACTTGCCCTAGCAAAAACACGGTGGTTTGGAGCAGTTCGGCTATCTACTTGCCCAAAGCAGCTCGCTACAGCAAGTGCCGAAAGAAGCCGACCCTCCAGCTGATGCACTGAGAGAGACGCTGTCTTTTCTCTTGCCGAGAAATCCAGCTCCAGTGTTTCCAAGCTCCCCTTCCGGGGTGTTCGGAAATTGAGTCCCGAGACAGAGAGATACCAGACCTCCTTCTTTCTAAACCAAGGTACAGAGCTGAGTAGACCCTAAGAGAAATCTTGGATAGATTCTTGGCAAAGAATACTAAACCAATGCTACACCTCACTTACTTCTTCCCTTGTACTAGACTTAGGTTAGGTACATTGGGGTAGGCGTATTTTAGAAGCCCCAGTTGAATACCTTTAGTCTTTATTTATTTATGTATGTATTTTATGGCTTAGAAACCGTACCATGCTTTTACAGTATTAATTTATAATACTCTTCTTGCTGTACGCATTATACTTTACATCCAGCATTACGATTGTAGTAGTTAATTTCTTCTGCATGAGAAAGAAGACTGTTCAATAAATACTTTTATTGAAAACGCCTGTCTCTCTATTTCTCTACACCTCTGATGAAACGAAGCATGCACGATTGACTGAGTGAAATATCTATCTATTGTTTCCACGACTCTGAAGATACGTTTTATCTTGGGGAAACAAAGTTGTCATGTTTATGCGGTTGTCAGAAACTAATCCCTTCTTGTTTATTCGAGAAAGTTTCTAGTGACCTCTGAGCTAGCTGGCAGTCACAATTAAGTCTAATATATTCGCTAGAGACCTAGTCGACCTAAGTCCTACGTCACATCTATAGGATATATTATTCCAATGTGCAGAGTTATTGGGAATATAGGAACTACACTACAATGCTTTCTGGCACTATATTGCAGTTTATTCTTTAGAAATTCATAACTCTAGTTTTACTGATTCGATTTTTGTTGTTCTGGTCTTGTTTTATTTATTAAATTAAGTTCTATTTTTTGTGCCCGATGTGGGATCTTTTTGTGTGGTGTTTTCACTGTTTTACTGTTTGAAGTGTTACACAAATACTTTACACATTTACTGTAAGTTAAGCCTGACTGTTCTGTGTCAAGTACCAGGGGGTGAACACAGGTTAATTTGGGGTTTGCTTGTGCCTTACAAGGATTGTGGTTGCTGCTTGACCAGGGTTCACACCCCAGTCAACCAATAACCCAATTTCTAATACCAACCCTTCCTTCTGACTTTTTTTTAAAGGAGTATATGGGTGTTTATAATCTAATAGACCTGCCACAGGAGCTCATCCACTTTCAGGGTATAGATAAGGGACCCTGTTCTAAACCCCCAAACTCAACACAGATACATGCCTAGGTATTTTATAATAATTAGTTTATATTGGGCACTCATTTAATGTAAATCATATGATATAATATTGTAATCATGATACTAGATAACTCGGCATTCATAAATTGTATCAAATTTTAAAAAAAACATTGGTCTGCAATTTTTTTTAATTACAGAGCACTAATTAGTCTGGAAGTCCCTCTCTGCCTTGCTGCAGTATTTTACTGTGCTTTCTATTGCGGAGTTGTTTCATACACTCCACACATCCACTTTCTGCAGCCCAGACGGTCTTTTGTGAAATACCCTTACAGGCAGTGTGGCCGCCCAGATTACTGTTGCGCTTGCCACCCCTTCCAAATTATGAGGTGTTTATATACCTTTCTTCCCATAACGTTTCTATAGAGCTGTTGGGTGCATTCTCAGAACCCAATGTTGCTACATCCAAGTAAGCACAATGCTTTCAATTGAAGCATTCAGAATTGTTAATACAAGTTACTTCAGAACCCCATTAGTACAGAAAGCAAAGCTTTTAGGAACAACACTCAGCCACTGGAAATGCAGGGCATCAAGCAAATGGAAAATTCACCTTCAGCTGAAGCGGCAGAACAGAAAGCGTGTGGCAATTTTGCACACATAAAACAAAACATATTCTACTTTGCATGGCAAAGCAAGAAAATATTATTCATAATAGAGGCTCATTCTGAAGCCTACTACTAAGGGAGCACGTTCAAATGCACCAGCGCAAACACAAGTAACCTATATTTAGGACTCCTTATACATATTAACACAGTTAATATACATAAAGAACGCTGCTGCATGCCACAATGTACAGAGAGGAGCTTAGTAATGGCTGAGGCGTGTAGTGTGAAGTACTATATAAAAAATGTTATTATTATTACTTTTGTCGATCTCCTTGTGAGCTGAATTTTATTGCAACCAAATGTCATTTTTTAAACTTTTTTTTGTACTTTTATATTGTGTGATCTTGGCCTAATGGCATTACAGAGCTTTGTATCAGCACCTAATTATTTTACACATAGTCAGATTTATTGTTTGCCCAGTTGTAGGCACAGGAAGATTTAGGGTTTGGAGGAGACAGTACTCCTTCTAAAACATCACAGAACGGATTGTACCTCACCAGGGCATCACAGTAACATACCTCCAAATTTACAGATATCCACCGGCCCAGTGAATATCTCTACTTATTGACAAGAACCACCATTACCGTGGTTTCTATCAATGAGTTAAAAGTTTGGCGATGGTAGGTACTGTCTAAATGACAATACCGTCTGAATACATTTTTACTTCCTTTAGTTTTTTCAAAAATCCTAAAACATAATTTTGTTTCTGAATAACCAAAAACGAATGCCCTCCACACCATGGGAGTGTTCTCCCATAGTGTGGGGGTAATTTAACCCCTTCGCTGCTAGGCCTCCACCCATCCCCTCCCGTGCTAAGCCTTTATTTGGCTATTTGGGGTAGTTTGCGCATAGGCCCCTGAAACTTTTTGACCACATAAGGTATCCGCCCCAAATTTGCGTCCTTTTTTTCCAACATCATGGGAATTCTAAAGGTACCCAGGGTTTGTGGATTCCCCTGGAATACTGGTAAATTGTGTTCTTTGGGGGGGAAATGGTAAAAAGGGATACAGATGAAAGCATCTGTTTTTTTCCTTGCAAATGGTATAAAAAAGGGGTTGTGGTGCTCAAATCACCATCTTTCCAGCTTTCAGCGACAAGCAGACTTTTGTCAGAAAACCAAAATGTTTACACAGTTTTGGCATTTTTCTGGGACATAGCCTATTTTTGCAATTTTTTGTGCTTTCAACCTTTTTCCAGTAAATGGTAGAAATGAGTATGAAAGCAATAATGGATCCTGAAAACCTATACATTTTTGAAAAGTAGACAAAATTCTAAAGCAAGGGGTCATTTGTGTAGATCCTTCAAGGTTTATTCATAGAAACTAGCTGTTGAATATAGGAAAAATTGAACATTCATTGAAAAAAACAGCCATTTGTGTCAACGTTTTCACCTGTAACTTCTCCTAATAATGACAGCTGTTTGAAAGCAATATACCGTTACATCTGCTGGACCTTTCTAGTTGTGGGGATATATAGTACTTGTAGGTTCACCAAGAACCCGACGAACCCAGAGCCGATAACTGAGCAACATCTCTCAATGGTTTTTTATTATGTTCTGAGCATATAGCAATTAATTTGGGAAAATATATACATTCTGAAATTGGAACAAAATATAGAGTTTAGAAACAGTAGATATTTGCACATTTCCAAAATTGTGAGTACCCATACTAGCATGAGAATTATAGGTTATTTTGCAAAATGACTTATTTATTACACATTGCCTTTCATTTGGAGGCAGAAATCCATCGTAAGTCAATAGGAGATAACAGTTGCTCTACAATTCTGTGTTACCCTAAGTCTCTCGATAAAAATGGTACCTCACTTGTGTGGGTAGGTCGAGTGCACGCAACAGGAAATGGCTCAAAACGCAATGTGGGCACACCTATTTTTTACAGTGAAAACTGAGCCTTTTTTGTGTAAAGTGCATAGCTGTAGACTTTGAACCCTAGCTCTGTCGGCACCTAGGGAAACTTAGCAAACCTATACATTTTTTAAAACTAGACACCCAGGGTAATCCAGTATGGGGTGACCTGACTGCCTCTCACCAGGTTCTGTTACCCAGAATCCTTTGCAAACCAAAACATTTGTAAAAAAAACCACATGTTCCTCACATTTCTGTGGTGGAAAGTTCTGGAATCTGCGTGGATCCACAAAATTCCACCCACCCTGCATTCCCCAAAGTCTTCCAACAAAAATGGTACTTCACTTGTGTGGGTAGACTTAGGGCCCGCGACAAGAAACGGCCCAAAACGCAACGTGGGCACACCACATTTTCACAGGGAAAACAGTCCTTTTTTGGCAAAGTGCCTAGCTCTAGATTTTGAACCCTAACTCTGCCAGCACCTAGGGAAACCTAGCAAACCTATACATTTTTTAAAACTAAACACCCAGGGAAATCCAGTATGGGATGACTTGACTGGCTCTCACCAGGTTCTGTTACCCAGAATCTCTTGCAAACCTAAAGATTTGTAAAAACAAAAAAGACATTTTCCTCACATTTCTGTGGTGGAAAGTTCTAGAATCTGCGTGGATCCACAAAATTCCACCTACCCCGCCTTCCCCAAAGTCTTCCAAGAAAAATGGTACCTCACTTGTGTGGGTGGGCCTAGGGCCTGCGACAGGAAATGGCCCAAAACGCAATGTGGACACACCACATTTTCATAGTGAAAACTGACCCTTTTTGTGCAAAGTGCCTAGCTCTAGATTTTGAACCCTAACTCTGCCAGCACCTAGGGACATCTAGCAAACCTATACACTTTTGAGAACTAGATACCCACGGGAATCCAGGATGGGGTGACTTGACTGGTTCTCACCAGGTTCTGTTGCCCAGAATCCCTTGCAAACCTAAATATTTGTAAAAATAAAACACATTTTCATTATATTGCTGTGGTGGAAAGTTTTGGAATCTGCGTGGACCCACAAAATTCCACCCACCCCACGTTCCCCAAAGTCTTCTGAGAAAATGGTACCACACTTGTGTGGGTGGGTCTAGGGCCCACGACAGCAAATGGCCCAAAACACAACATGGACATACCACATGTTCACAGTGAAAACTGACCCTTTTTTGCAAAGTGCCTAGCTCTAGATTTTGAACCCTAACTCTGCCAGCACCTATGGAAAACCAGCAGATCAATACATTTTTTAGAACTAGATACCCACGGGAATCCAGGATGGGGTGACTTGACTGGTTCTCACCAGGTTCTGTTGCCCAGAATCCCTTGCAAACCTAAATATTTGTAAAAATAAAACACATTTTCCTTATATTGCTGTGGTGAAAAGTTCTGGATTCTGCGTGGACCCACAAAATTCCACCTACCCCGCGTTCCCCAAAGTCTTCAGAGAAAAATGTTACCTCAGTTGTGTGGGTAGGCCTAGTGGATACACAAAATTCCACCTTTCTGCCTCCCTGGAGAGGAATCGGGGGAGGGGGGGAGTTTGCCCCGATATGGCCCCAAGGGGGTCAGAATGACTGTGGCTAATTTTTGGGCGGGTGGGGGCATTGGTGTGCCCATTCTGGCCAGCCCACACGCATAAAAAAGACAGCATAATCGCTAGTGCCTAGTGGGCTTTCTACCCCCTAGGGAGCAGATGCTCCCTGCTTCCTTCTGCCCCCCCCCCTGGGAGGGCAGAAAGACTGGAATTTGTCTGGGGTTGGGTATTGTCATGCCCATACATGAATACAAAAAAAATCCCTGGTTTATAGTGGGCTTTTTACCAACACCCCCCCCCCCCGCCGCCTCCCTCTGGGGGGTGGGGGCATTGACATGCCCGTTTTGGGCAGCCCCCACCCTAATTTCAATTGCGCAAAATAAGTCCCTGGTGTCTAGTGGGCTTTTTGCCCCCCCCCCCAGGGGGGCAGAAATACTGTAATTTTGGCAGAGATGTGGGGGCATGTGCATGCCTGTTTTAGGCAGCCCCCCACCCTAAGTAAAATTGCCCAAAAAAAACTGGTGTCTAGTGGGCTTTCTGCCTTCCCAGGGGGGGCAGAAAGACTGAATTTTTTTTTGAGAGTTGGGAACATTGACATGCCTGTTTTGGGCAGCCCCCACCCTAATTTCAATTGCTCAATATAAATCCCTGGTGTCTAGTGGGCTTTTGCCCCCCCCCGGGCAGATTGGGGGCTACTGTCCCCAAAGGCTGCAATTGTGGTGGTGGGCATTGGCATGCCCGTTTTGAGCAGCCCCCACCCTAAGTAAAATTGTGGGGGGAAAATCCCTGGCGCTAGTGGGCTTTCTGCCCCTCCTGGGGGGCAGAAAGACTGTCATTTTTTGGGGGGTTGGGGGCATTGGCATACCCATATTGGTCAGCCCCCACCCGAATTTCATTTGCCCAAATTAAATCCCTGGTGTCTAGTGGGCATTTTGCTGTCCCCCAGGGGGGGCAGAAAGGCTGTAATTTAGGTGAGGGGGTGGGGCATTGGCATGCTCATTTGGGCACCCCCCACCCTAAGTACATTTTTGGGAAAAGAATCCCCGCTGCTAGTGAAAACCAGGTAGGGCCTAAAGGAGGTTGGAGAAGCTCTTCCCTACCTCCAGAGGCCCCCACAAAAAATTGAAATCCCTCTGCTGTTTACAGCAGAGGGATTTTGTGCCCCTGTCCTCGTGACATAATGGTTCCGTCATGAGCACAGGAGCACCGGTGCTCATACGGAACCATTCTGTCATTAGCACCGAAGGGGTTAAACATTTTTACTGTCCCATACCACCACATTTTTCTTAGTGGTAATGTAGAGTAAAAATTACCCATTCCACACCCACTCTAAATGGGACGGGCGGTCAATGGCCAAATCTCTGACAGACCTTACTCTGTCAGGCCGTCATGTCAGAGACGGAGTAGTCTCCTTTGCTGACATACGTAAATTCCACTCCACGGAGAGGGTACTACATTATGATTGTGATGGAGTGCCCTCTGTCTCCAACTCTAAATCAGTCCCTGAGTGTTTTGCCCAGAATCAAAGGATGTTGAGCCAACGCCAGAACTCGAAACTAGTCACTCAGTCCACAGTCAGCAGGTCATTAGGCAACATCTCCTCCCTACATTCCTGATGGCAGTTCACCTTGTGTACACCCACATGTGAAAACCAGGGGGCATATTAACAATGGCCAGCGATAATCATTGCTGGCCGTGCTGAGCGATAGTTTTATTATCGCCGTCCATCTCTGGTTTTTATCGCCCTGGTAGCGCCTAATTAACAACGCGTTACTTCAGGGCGATAAAAATTCCAGAGATGGGGAGGTCATCGCCCTTTTGCGGGGAACATCGCTGGTTTTCCAGCGATGTTCCCTGCAAAAGGGCAATAACCTTGCTGATACGACCCACAGGGTCGTATCAGTATAATCCACCCCCATGTAAGGGATGGCTAAGTTAAGATTTTAGCAGATGTTAGATTTTGGCAAAAACGGCCATTTTCGCCAAAATCTAATGTGTGCTAAAATCATGTGGGCTGCCTTGTAAATATCGCGATGTAAACATCAGCGATATTTACAAGGTAGTCCATCTCTAGTATGCCCAGTAACGCCCACTTTGCATCTCATTGGAGATGCAAAGGGAGGCGTTTGGGGAAAAGGGTGCTAACATGCGATTATGCATGTTAGCAACCTCATGTAAATAGGGCGCTGGTTTTATCTCCACTTTTTTGGCTTCGTAAGCCCTTGTAAATATGCCCCAGGTTGGGTGTTATGTTACTGGATTTGCAAAATGCTTCCCCCATGCTATATCACTGCCTCTTGGACGCACGCCAGGTGTGCATGTGTACTAGAGTGGTAGTACACTTACTTGAGTTGGGGTTTGTTGAACTCCTGTTCACCACCGACAGGAACCAAGTAAGTGTATAAACACCACTTCTCCCACACACTATTTGAGGACATGTGAACAAAGGCAGAGTAAGAGCAAGGATCCTCTAAGCTGTAAGGATACAAAAAGATTAGCATCTTTCCTGACAGTAACGCACCACATACCACATCCCCTTGGTTGTCACCTCCCGGAAAGTGTTGGGTAGACTGGGAAAGCCTAGTTTGGAGCATATGACACCAGACAAAAGGTCAAGTAAAATATTTACAGAACAAGGAGTAAACAGAAATCAAACCCTTGCTTCCCCAATACAAACCAAAACACTGAAGGTACAACCTATACTACCAGCCACTGAAGTCTCAGACACACAGGACCACCAGAGACCCCTTCACAATATTATTTTAAAAAGCCAAGATTGTCAAACAGGCCTAAACAAATATTCCAAAAAAATACAAGCAAAAACAAACTTCCAAAGTCCAAATTCTTATGGTAAACCACCCACAGGTACAGCATAGGCCTCGCGGGCAGCATTATCTTTTTATACAGCCCAAAACCCCACACCCTCGTGGCTGTTTCTCCAGATCAAGTATGCTTAGGGTTGCTACCCTTCAAGAGAAGAAAAAGACGGCCATTTGTTCACTTTTTAGGATTCTGCAAAGGCCCAGATATGGTAATTAAATAGAACGTTATATAAAAGTGTTTGTATTCATTTTTAACCTCGGCTTTTCTGTCATTTGTTTACATTAATTTTCAATCAGGGATCATTAGGGCAGCTTTAGAGCACACTCTGTTAAAAGTATTTACGGATAAACGGCTTCAGTGTTTTTCCTATGTATGGTACCACCAGGACATTAGAATACTGGTGATGCTAGTATAAAAATGTATGGGAAGCAACTCTGAGTGTACCTTGCGATACAGCATTCCTTTTTGCCCGAAGCTGAATTTGTGGAGTGGGGTTATGCCCCCTGAAGGAATGGGCATCAGCTGCAAGGCCTGGTCTGGCTTCCAGTGTAACTGCT
The DNA here is from genome assembly GCF_964261635.1 of Lissotriton helveticus. Lineage (NCBI taxonomy): Eukaryota > Metazoa > Chordata > Amphibia > Caudata > Salamandridae > Lissotriton > Lissotriton helveticus. Next base: position 253,964,755 of record NC_136061.1, read on the forward strand.
GGTGTGCCACCCACCACACCCAATATTTTTGAGAGTGGGATTGGTGAAACCTGAGGATTTCAGACACTGGGTGTGTCAATGGGTCTCCTGGTAGGGTGACCAACAGTCCATACATTTCACAGACTGTTCGTAATCGGGACCTCACGTCCGTTGTCCGTGAGGATCCCTTTTACGGACACCTTTTGTCCATAATTTTGGCCTTTTGAGGAACAGCCCCGTTCTCCTGTAAGAATCTACAACTCCCTGATGGGGCCGCCCTGCACTCCTCTGAGTGCAAGAGCAGCCCCACCCCGCCTATTGTCATTCTGTATGGGCTGATTGTCACAGACAGAAGGACAATGGGCCAGTCTGGCTTGCAAAAGATGTGGTGGGCCTCCTCCAGTCTCGGGCATCCTGTCCGAAGGAAGAAATGTAGGAAAATGCACATGCTGCTACGAGAGAATCCAGTTCATCAAAATAAGGTGGTGGAAGAACTTAAAAAAAAGCGTTACGGTTCTTTCACAGTCGCATCATTTTTTAACTGATGCATTTTCAATATTATATTCCAGGAAGCCATTGTTTCTGGATTTTTATTTTATGAAACTAACAACAATTGACAAAGCCAGTAGTCCTGGCTTGTTGTAGGTGTGATGTATTATATATCTGGGTGCAATAACAGAAGTAGCAGAATACCAGTCGGGCGGCACACTATGCTAAGCACAGATTTTTTGCTTAGGTGTTTTAAGCTGACCCCTTAATTACATCAGACACCCCCTTTGGAGAGACTCCACAGTTTTGTCATCCTACTTAAAGCCCTGGAAACAACATTATGCCACAGTCACCTCACGCCCTAGCACTGTGCATCAAGCATGACTTCCAAGGTTTCAGATTGACTATGTGCAGCTTGAACCCCTTCCTTTGCTTAAGGAACCACAGCGAGGGGTGAGTGCCTGATGGGTCTCTTCTGTCTGCAACTCTGCAGACGAAGGCTCAGCTCACAATTAATGTGAAAAGGTGGGTGAGAGAGTAAGTGAAGGGATGGCTGGATGGCTGAATGGATTATTGAAAGGGTGAATGGATGAATGAAAGAGTGAATGGATGGATGCTGAGCGAAAGAATGGGTGGATGGATGAGTGAAATGATGGATGGATTGATGAATTGATAAATGAAAGGGTGAATGGATGGACAGATGTGTGAAAGGGTGGATTTAAGGATGGATGAGTGAGTGAAGGGGAGGGTGCATGGGCAAATGGTTGGATAAATGAGTGGAGTGAAAGAGTGAATGGATGAGAGAAAAGATGGATGATGATTGAAAGGATGGATGAATGATAGGGTCAATAGATGGATTCACGAGTGGATGAGTAGATGGAGGGATGGATGGCTGGGTAGATGGAAGGAAGGATGGATGGCTAAGTGAAACGGTCGATGGAGAGAGAAAGGGAGGATGGCTGTGTGGATGACTGAAAGGGTGAATGTCTGGAAGGGTGAGTTACTGGGTGGATGGATGAGTATGTGAAAGGGTGACTGGATGGGTGAAAGGGTAAATAACAGGATGGATGAGTGAATGGATGGATGGGAGGAAGAGTGGATGAATGAGTGTGGGGATAGATAGGGTGAAAGGATGGATGGATGGATATTGGATGGATGAGTAAAAGGGTGCATGGAGGAATGGATGAGAGAAATGATGGATGGAAGGATACATGATGGATAGGTTTGGAAATGGTTGAATATATTTGGATCTGGATTAGCTGCATTTTATGCTTGACACTTTACATTTCACAATGTCTCTACAAGCAGATCTTCCGGACCATTTCTCTCACCAAACATGCCTGCTCAGGACCATGAATTGGAAACAAAATATCAGACTGGACAACCCAGTGCTGTAACCATATATATAGATTATTATCATATGAAATACCACAAAAAGACCTGCACAGTTGATCGAAGCAGCATGCATACTGAAAAAACGTGAAGTACACGATTGTTTCAACCTAATATAAACTTATTTTGACTAGTGCTTAAATGGTTGTCTATTTACTTAAATAGATACTGCAAGTGGGGTTTTTAAGTTATCATGAGAGTAAGGAGAAAAAACTGGTAGGGTAGTGATGCGGAGAGGCGAGCGGATAAGACCCCTTAACCGTTCAAAATGCAGGTTAGAAAACTAACATGCACAACAACAAATGCTACAAAGCCCTCGCACAAACAAATATATTATGACCCTTAATGGGCAAGTAGCAACAACAAACAGTAAATCAGAGCGAAATAAGGCAACTGTGTCCAGGACTGTGAATGAAGCAATCAAGTGTAGTTTTAGTGGTTCCAAAAAGCCAGCCGACACGTGTTTCGTCGCATGGAAACAGATTACTGCGACTCCTCAGGGCTGGGAAAGAAACACAATGGTATGGGTACAGCGTTTTTACAGTAAATAAGGGCATATGTACACATATACACAATCACTGAATCTTTAACAAAATTTATGCAGTAAAGATATTAAAGTGATAATTTGTATAGAAAGTGGAAATTGATAGAAAAAGTGTAATTAAGATATCCAAAAGAGCACCAGAATAAGTGAATAAAGTGCCAGAATGAAATGCCCATAGATTAAACAAAATCGCACTTAATACAGAAAAAACAGGGCTACTTCATATACAATCGAATCATTGACCCAAACACACGTGGTGTGAGAGGGTAACAGAGAAAGAACAGCAAGAGCGAAGAAAAGGAGATACCACCGAAGAAGAGGTGTTCACACACAGCAAGCAGCTTGTAGCTGTCCGTCGGCGTTGTATATAAGCATGCATGCATGAGAACCCCATGATGAAAAAACACTAAAGAGAAAAAATCTGAGTGTACATAAGAACGCATACCTAACGAAACGACCCAAAGAAACGTCCCTCTTGGTCGATATAAGTTGTAAAGGTACCAAAATGACTACTACAAAAGAGAAGAAAACAAAAAGGGGAAAACAACGTGTAAAAAATTCACAACGTATAAAATTTAAGGGAGACAGGGAAGGAATGCATCAAAGTGTCATCCAGAGATGGTTGTCACGATTCAAACCAAAACACATCATTTTAGGAAGTCTGATAAAGTTTTTAGACATACATTAAATTCTAGATAAGAACTCTCACCTTAATTGACAATAATGGTTAGATGTTGGCTATCCAGAAATGGTGAAAATACGTTCCTAAGAACACAATTTCAGTTCTTAAAAGGGGGCCAGGTGTGATGGTACACTCCTATGGTAAATTATAAAGAACAGCGTTGCTAATGGGAGCCAACGTATAAAGATGTATAGTCTCGTGCTAGTTACTGACCAATAGAGACGTGTTCTAAAGAAACTACTCACCTTCGTTTGTGAGTAGTCCTTAAGAAAAATATTTATTTACTAAACAGACTCAATCGTAGGTGAATTCTTTACTAAAAGTGTTCTCTTCACAAAGTCCAAATCGGGACTAGTGATGCTGCCGGTGCTGGGAAAAGGGAAACGTAGAACACGAGTAAATATCCTTGACATGTTCATAGATTGTACAGTAGAAAAGATCACGTGTGCAATTTAAAAGGCACAAATATGTAATAGTGCACTTGAATAAAAGGTACCTCAATGCTTGTATACATCAAGCCCTAGACCGGGAGGGGACGTGTAGGTAGGATACCGGTTTGGATGTTTGTAACCAATTGCCGGAAATCTACAGAAACATAAATTAAGCCCAGCCTTAAGAAAAGAGAATATTAGGATATACTCTCGGGTAATGAGATTAGTCCGGTAAATGCTCGTGTATATTAGAAAGGCTCACCGTCTCAGTGTAATCCCTCCTCCTATGGTTCCCGGTCGCCGTCTTCCTGGTACGGTCACGAGACCGGAAACGGAAGCGATTAAATAGTTCAAACAGTTAGACAACTAGAGCGGAAACTATCACAGTAAAGTCCGCCCTAGAGCGAAAAGTGCAAGGTGAGAGACATAGAAAAGGGGGTATTCTAATTAAAAACAACCGAAGGCATTGACAAAAAGACACATAAAAGAGGTTGTTTTCTATTAAAATTACAAAACGTTAGAACCGTGAATGCTGTAAGCCAGGTTGGTTAAATGGGAATTCATCAGTGTATTCACTAGACACTAAGTTGTAGTGCTACATTCAAAACGGCGATTCGATGTGTCATAAAGGACAGACAGAATGTAGAAAAAAAGGGGGAGATTTAAACCACACCCTACTCACCGTGACCCTAGCAAAAACTTCTGTTGTACATGAAATTAATTATGTAAGGTAATCCAACGTTATAGGGTGTTCACTGAGACACTATAATTACTAAAAACACTGTAAGTGTTAAACATTTCACATAAAATTAATTACATAAGGCAATCCAACGTTAAAGGGTGTTCCCTGAGACAATGTAATTATTCAAAACACTTTGAATGTAACACATTTCGGATTCTAGTGCAATTAATATGTAATACTGTAAATTAATACAAAAATTACAACATGCATGTATTGAGTACAACAAAATGCAGGTAGAGATAGATTCATAATTGAGCCTAATTAGTCACCCAGGAAGAATTGAAGCTCTGGGTCATAATTGAGCCCATGTTCTATACAGTGATCTTTTCTACTGTACAATCTATGAACATGTCAAGGATATTTACTCGTGTTCTACGTTTCCCTTTTCCCAGCACCGGCTGCATCACTAGTCCCGATTTGGACTTTGTGAAGAGAACACTTTTAGTAAAGAACTCACCTACGATTGAGTCTGTTTAGTAAATAAATATTTTTCTTCAGGACTACTCACAAACGAAGGTGAGTAGTTTCTTTAGAACACTTCTCTATTGGTCAGTAACTAGCACGAGACTATACATCTTTATACGTTGGCTCCCATTAGCAACGCTGTTCTTTATAATTTACCATAGGAGTGTACCACCACACCTGGACCCCCTTTTAAGAACTGAAATTGTGTTCTTAGGAACGTATTTTCACCATTTCTGGATAGCCAACATCTAACCATTATTGTCAATTAAGGTGAGAGTTCTTATCTAGAATTTAATGTATGTCTAAAAACTTTATCAGACTTCCTAAAATGATGTGTTTTGGTTTGAAGCGTGACAACCATCTCTGGATGACACTTTGATGCATTCCTTCCCTGTCTCCCTTAAATTTTATACGTTGTGAATTTTTTACACGTTGTTTTCCCCTTTTTGTTTTCTTCTCTTTTGTAGTAGTCATTTTGGTACCTTTACAACTTATATCGACCAAGAGGGACGTTTCTTTAGGTCGTTTCGTTAGGTATGCGTTCTTATGTACACTCAGATTTTTTCTCTTTAGTGTTTTTTCATCATGGGGTTTTCATGCATGCATGCTTATATACAACGCCGACGGACAGCTACAAGCTGCTTGCTGTGTGTGAACACCTCTTCTTCGGCGGTATCTCCTTTTCTTCGCTCTTGCTGTTCTTTCTCTGTTACTCTCTCACACCACGTGTGTTTGGGTCAATGATTCGATTGTATATGAAGTAGCCCTGTTTTTTCTGTATTAAGTGCGATTTTGTTTAATCTATGGGCATTTCATTCTGGCACTTTATTCACTTATTCTGGTGCTCTTTTGGATATCTTAATAACACTTTTTCTATCAATTTCCACTTTCTATACAAATTATCACTTTAATATCTTTATTGCATAAATTTTGTTAAAGATTCAGTGATTGTGTATATGTGTACATATGCCCTTATTTACTGTAAAAACGCTGTACCCATACCATTGTGTTTCTTTCCCAGCCCTGAGGAGTCGCAGTAATCTGTTTCCATGTGACAAAACACGTGTTGGCTGGCTTTTTGGAACCATTAAAACTACACTTGATTGCTTCATTCACAGTCCTGGACACAGTTGCCTTATTTTGCTCTGATTTACTGTTTGTTGTTGCTACTTGCCCATTAAGGGTCATAATATATTTGTGTGTGCGAGGGCTTTGTAGCATTTGTTGTTGTGCATGTTAGTTTTCTAACCTGCATTTTGAACGGTTAAGGGGTCTTATCCACTCGCCTCTCCGCATCACTACCCTACCGGTTTTTTCTCCTTACTCTCACGTTCACACAAGGCAGTGCGCTCATTCCTTCTGATAACTTAAAAACCCCACTTGCAGTATCTATTTTTGTGGACTCAGATAGGGCGCCTCCACGTCTAATATCTTCAAACCCAATAAGGTATATCTATGGATAGAGCCAAGGCAGCTGCAGAACTGTTTGATAATCTAGCTAAGGGCATGCCTACTTATAAAGCATCAGCGAGCTCAGGACAACCACGTACAGAAGGTCTTAAAGATAAATTTAACAGACTAGAGAAACTAAAAAAACAGGAGAACTCCCGTTGGTGGGATGGAACCACCTTAAAAGAATATATGAGACTCAAACAGATACCCAGGGGATTACGCTCCCAAGTCTTGCCTACTTATGACGACTTGGATACCGACCTTATGACCAAATGGGAGGACTCCCTCAATAATAACTCTATCGTACTTATGGACATCCTGATAGAAAGTGCAGATCGAAAGACAACTAAGTTACAGGCAGAAATTTTAATTCTTGAACAAGAGATTAAAGACCTCAATCTCCCTGAGGCCACTGTCAAGAATTACACCCTACTGGATGAGATCCTCTTGAAACATCAGACAGAAATTAAGAATAGGAAGGCCCGTCAATTAAAAAGGGACGAGGCTGATTACAGGGATGGCAGGGTATTTACCTACGCACGTAAATACGATTCTATGATCCCTAATTACAAACAAGGAAAACAAGCAGGTTTATCCATTAGTAACAGCTCAGCAGCATCTAGCACCACTTCTCTTAGTACAGCAGGACTTACAGGGTCGGAAACTGAGACTACTGATAACATTGGTACCACTGGTTCGGCTTTTTTAGTGGAAATGCAGCGTATCAGGAAAGGCAACAGGGCATTGCCACCAAGAAACGTAGCAGATCCGAAACCCACAGGGGCAGGCGGGGCAAACAACGACGAGTACCGCAAGAAGTTGAGGTCAGGAACCACGAGAAACTAGGAGATACTTGCCATGATGTACAGGTTATCAATTTGTCCTCTTTCCCACTAACCACAGACATGACTTCTCTACTCAGCAAGGGTCTTAGTTTTAATCCTTATTGTATTGGGGATATTTGCCAGACTAAAATTGATGTCTTCAAGTTTATTCGCAATTTAAAACTTAAGAAACACTTTGCTGGAGTTAAGGATGTTACTAAACAGTCTAAGAATATTCCTACTGTTTTTGATGCTGATCAATTGACAATAAAAGTTGTGCAAACAACACACTTGCTTCTTTCCTTGACTGAACGTGAAGAGAGTCCTTATGACATGGAGAGACTTCTGGAAGAACTTGATGTAGAGACAGATTACTTCTTAGCCAGTGGCTTAAAGTCCAAATCAAAATGGACCCCAACGCTACCTGGGGGCAACTCTATTGATAACTTCCACAGACATATTCTGGAAGATCTCAATAGGTTGAACACAAATAAACTGGATTCCACATTCAAATACAAAGATAATCTCACTAAGGGTGAACGCCATGCACTTTCTACATTGAGCAATAACTCTGACATTATTATCAGGGAAGCTGAGAAAGGGGGCAATATTGTAGTTATGAACCTTCTTGACTACAATCAGGAGATTTTGCACCAATTGAGCGATGAGAGTTGTTACTCTCTGGTTACACACAATCCAATGGGTTGTTTGACATTGTTAATCAATGACAAACTCCTCCATTGGAAACAATCCGGCCTCTTGAACGATGAAGAGTACCTCTACCTGAAAGTTTCCAAACCATCTTTTCCTTGGTTATATACTCTACCGAAGATACACAAAGATCTCCCATTCCCCCCGGGCAGACCTATAGTCTCGGGGATTGGCGGACCTACAGAAAGGTTAGCGGAATATGTCGACCTTTTTTTAGGACCTCTTGTTAGGAACCTACCCTCCTATATACAAGATTCGAAGCACATTCTAAACATAATGACCGACATGGAATGGCAACTTGGCACTACTTTGGTGACTTTAGATGTGGTGTCTCTATACACCAGCATCAATCCCATACTGGGCATGGAAGCCATGAATAAGACCTTATCTAATAGCCCAGCATCGCTATGGGCACATACCAACATGCTTTTATCCATGATGGACATTATCCTTAACAACAACTTCTTTATGTTTGACCGCAAGTGGTATCAACAGAGAAGGGGAGTGGCCATGGGTTCGAAGTTTTCCCCTTCCTTTGCCAACCTCTTCATGGGGGTATTGGAAACAGAATTAATTTGGGGCACTGGAGGTTCGGGATTTGTCGACTCCATCATTTTTTGGGGTTGTTACATAGACGACTGCGTCATGTTGTGGTCTGGTTCTGAAGAAACTCTAACAGATTTCTTCACATACCTTAACACCAATTCATGGGAGATTAAGTTCACTATGAAACACAGCAAAAAGAACATATCATTTCTTGATCTAGAATTCTTTGTTATCAACAACACTTTACAAAGCCGTTTGTACAGAAAACCCACCTCTTGTAATGCAATTCTACAAGCGTCCAGCTCTCACCCTTCGCACCAAATACAATCCATTCCCTATGGTGAATTTTTACGTGCTAGACGTAACTGCAGTGAACCAATTGAATTTGAGAATTGCATTACGGACATGAGTAATAGATTCTTAAGGAGAGGTTACTCTGAAACTACTGTTAACAAAGCTAAAAAAAGAATCAAGGGCATCCAAAGACCGGACAGTCTTAAAAAGCGTACATAATCTAGATCCACCACCAACTGCATTAGACTAATAACCAAATTTAATGCAATACACCATACCGTACAAAAAAGTTTCAATAAACACTGGAATCTTTTGAAAACAGACCCTGTAGTAAGGGAATTCATTCCTGACAAACCATCGATCACATACAGAAGGGGACTGACTCTGAAAAATAGACTTAGTCCTACTGTACCACATCATATTCCCATTAATAACTTGATGACCCAACTGAGCACTGGTTTCTTTAAATGGGGTTTCTGTTCCATGTGCAGATGGGGCAAACATGGTACTAAAACATTTGTAGGGTTTGATGGCGCCACCTACAAAATCAAGCATAACATCTCCTGTTCAACCAGATTTGTGGTCTACATAATTGAATGCCAATGTGGGAAATATTATGTGGGTAGCACCATCAGGGCTCTCAAAGAAAGGATGGCAGAACACATGAGGGCCTTACAGAAAAAGGACCCTAAATACCCAGCGGCTTTACATGTTGCTGATTGTCGACCTACAGAGGTAGATGCCAAAGTACGCTTTTTTGGTATTGATTTCATTCCTCCCAGTGTTAGGGGTGGAAACCGCGAACTCACTCTTAGACGCAGGGAAGCAATGTGGATCATGCGCCTTCACTGTATAGAACATGGGCTCAATTATGACCCAGAGCTTCAATTCTTCCTGGGTGACTAATTAGGCTCAATTATGAATCTATCTCTACCTGCATTTTGTTGTACTCAATACATGCATGTTGTAATTTTTGTATTAATTTACAGTATTACTTATTAATTGCACTAGAATCCGAAATGTGTTACATTCAAAGTGTTTTGAATAATTACATTGTCTCAGGGAACACCCTTTAACGTTGGATTGCCTTATGTAATTAATTTTATGTGAAATGTTTAACACTTACAGTGTTTTTAGTAATTATAGTGTCTCAGTGAACACCCTATAACGTTGGATTACCTTACATAATTAATTTCATGTACAACAGAAGTTTTTGCTAGGGTCACGGTGAGTAGGGTGTGGTTTAAATCTCCCCCTTTTTTTCTACATTCTGTCTGTCCTTTATGACACATCGAATCGCCGTTTTGAATGTAGCACTACAACTTAGTGTCTAGTGAATACACTGATGAATTCCCATTTAACCAACCTGTCTTACAGCATTCACGGTTCTAACATTTTGTAATTTTAATAGAAAACAACCTCTTTTATGTGTCTTTTTGTCAATGCCTTCGGTTGTTCTTAATTAGAATACCCCCTTTTCTATGTCTCTCACCTTGCACTTTTCGCTCTAGGGCGGACTTTACTGTGATAGTTTCCGCTCTAGTTGTCTAACTGTTTGAACTATTTAATCGCTTCCGTTTCCGGTCTCGTGACTGTACCAGGAAGACGGCGACCGGGAACCATAGGAGGAGGGATTACACTGAGACGGTGAGCCTTTCTAATATACACGAGCATTTACCGGACTAATCTCATTACCCTGGAGTATATCCTAATATTCTCTTTTCTTAAGGCTGGGCTTAATTTATGTTTCTGTAGATTTCCGGCAATTGGTTACAAACATCCGAACCGGTATCCTACCTACACGTCCCCTCCCGGTCTAGGGCTTGATGTATACAAGCATTGAGGTACCTTTTATTCAAGTGCACTATTACATATTTGTGCCTTTTAAATTGCACACGTGATCTTTTCTACTGTAAATCTATGAACATGTCAAGGATATTTACTCGTGTTCTACGTTTCCCTTTTCCCAGCACCGGCAGCATCACTAGTCCCGATTTGGACTTTGTGAAGAGAACACTTTTAGTAAAGAACTCACCTACGATTGAGTCTGTTTAGTAAATAAATATTTTTCTTCAGGACTACTCACAAACGAAGGTGAGTAGTTTCTTTAGAACACTTCTCTATTGGTCAGTAACTAGCACGAGACTATACATCTTTATACGTTGGCTCCCATTATCAACGCTGTTCTTTATAATTTACCATAGGAGTGTACCACCACACCTGGACCCCCTTTTAAGAACTGAAATTGTGTTCTTAGGAACGTATTTTCACCATTTCTGGATAGCCAACATCTAACCATTATTGTCAATTAAGGTGAGAGTTCTTATTTAGAATTTAATGTATGTCTAAAAACTTTATTAGACTTCCTAAAATGATGTGTTTTGGTTTGAATCGAGACAACCATCTCTGGATGACACTTTAATGCATTCATTCCCTGTCTCCCTTAAATTTTATACGTTGTGAATTTTTTACACGTTGTTTTCCCCTTTTTGTTTTCTTCTCTTTTGTACTAGTCATTTTGGTACCTTCACAACTTATATCGATCAAGAGGGACGTTTCTTTAGGTCGTTTCGTTAGGTATGCGCTCTTATGTACAGTCAGATATTTTCTCTTTAGTGTTTTTTCATCATGGGGTTCTCATGCATGCATGCTTATATACAACGCCGACGGACAGCTACAAGCTGCTTGCTGTGTGTGAACACCTCTTCTTCAGTGATATCTCCTTTTCTTCGCTCTTGCTGTTCTTTCTCTGTTACTCTCTCACACCACGTGTGTTTGGGTCAATGATTCGATTGTATATGAAGTAGCCCTGTTTTTTCTGTATTAAGTGCGATTTTGTTTAATCTATGGGCATTTCATTCTGGCACTTTATTCACTTATTCTGGTGCTCTTTTGGATATCTTAATTACACTATCAATTTCCACTTTCTATACAAATTATCACTTTAATATCTTTACTGCATACATTTTGTTAAAGATTCGGTGATTGTGTATATGTGTACATATGCCCTTATTTACTGTAAAAACGCTGTACCCATACCATTGTGTTTCTTTCCCAGCCCTGAGGAGTCGCAGTAATCTGTTTCCATGCGACGAAACACGTGTCGGCTGGCTTTTTGGAACCATTAAAACTACACTTGATTGCTTCATTCACAGTCCTGGACACAGTTGCCTTATTTTGCTCTGATTTACTGTTTGTTGTTGCTACTTGCCCTTTAAGGGTCATAATATATTTGTGTGTGCGAGGGCTTTGTAGCGTCTATTTACTTATTTACATACTATTGTGCAACCTCTTCTGATGTGTCTGTAAAACTTACCTTTTGTCCAGAAGTTTTGTTCTGAATTTTGACTTCCTGTCCTGGATTTTTGTCCTGAATTTTGAACCTTTGTCCTGAATTTTTACACTCAACGTCCTGAATTTGCACCCCTGCCAGTTGGTCACCCTATCTCCTGGGTGCAGAAGCTCTACAGGAGGCAGCACATATGCTTTTCCATTGCTCTCTCAAAGGATGAAAGGCCTCCAACCTCACCATGCCATGGCAGATGGCAATCCCACATGTGTGCATCCCCAGATTGATAAAGATCAATTCAAAATGGTCAGGCGATTTCAGTAGATGTTTCCTAAGTTAAATTTGCCCGGCGTAAAACGCCTCTAATACCATACGAAGTTATTCAATAAAGAGGCAGGCGCTGGAGACAGGAAGACAGGAAACAAGTTTATTCCGTCGGAGTAGAACACATCAGATCAGACAACAAGGTATCGTCTCGAGGTGCTCTCTCAACCTCTCTGAGACCTGGTCTTTTTATACACTGGTCTAAGACATGTGAACGTTCTTTATTACAGCAAGGACATTGTGAAGTATGAGAACGACATCCCCGGCTCCCCCCAGTTCCGGCCCATTCCAACACATGACAACAGTAGAGGCCCTTTCCCCTCATATGATTGGGAGGGGCCATCACACAGCTGAGTGTTCTGCCGATTCCTTTGGAATGTGTGCGCCTGATCGAATCTCAGGGGGTGGGGACGTCATGATCAATAGTGGTCTCTTTCAGGAGAGGCGAGTGCATGCAGTAGTGGGCAATAAACTGTATCCTCGGGCTAAGGGATGACCAGCGGTTCGTACAGGCAGTCGGGCTCAGAGGAAGGGGTCATCAAAGGAGGGGTATTCATGGGCGGAAAGGAGGTGTTGGTCAGGCGCGGGGTGTGATTCCCTGAGACAGAGTCATGGGGGGGTTTCATGGCTTTTGCATGTGAGCGCGGGGGCAGCCAGGAGGCGCGGGGAAGGCTTGCAAGGTTCAGGGAAGTGTGCTGATGGGCGATCGTGAACAGGGAGACCATGGTACCTAAAATGGCTGTCGTGTATGTTCATACGTGAATCGGCAAGATGGCGTAGATGATGTTTAGTACATGAACTAAAATTCCACAGTCCTCCCTTTAACATGTCTCGCCAGCTTGTCAGTTCGGATCGATCCCCATGAGACCACGCACCTCTATCTCGTATAGGGGACTCATGTGCTCAGGTTTAAAGTTCAAAGTCTTTGGGCACATACAGTTGGAAATGAGTGCACATAAAGGTGGTAAACATTGAATACCTAGGCAACACCCACACAGTATCATGATTGGTATCAATAAAAACGTGAACAATCTCCATCCCCAGTTCTTCAAAGTGTCCCAGAACCAGCCTCCAAGCGACCATCCTTCCTGCTCCTGGTGAACCTCTGAGGACAGTCTGTGGAGGTGTTCGATTGCTTTGTAGACTGAAGGTGAGTTATCTGGCACGTAGGTGCAACAGCTGGAGCCGATGATGCGGCATGCTCCTCCGCGGTCGGCCAGAACCACATCTAGAACAAGACGGTTTTGAAGAGCCACCAGGCGGACGGCCTGAAGCTCAGCCGTGTTGTTGGCGAGGATGCCAGCGGTGATGTTAATGGTTGTTTCTAATGCCTGAGTCAGGTGTCGGATAGAGCGGCTATTTGCCATTGGTCCCCACAGAGGAACAAGTCCCTTTGCTGCATCCAGGAACTGTGCTCCGGTGGAGTCGGCTTGTTCAACATCTCCGGCGCGCTTTTGCCGGTGGTGGTTGGCTGAGGTAGAATGAAGGCGATGTAGCACGTACCCCTCCAGCCTCTTGGGAGCCAAGTGTAAGCTTTGGTGCCACAAACAAAGTACATATTCGGGGAAGCAACAAAGGTGGGGGGTCAGCTGAGACCAATGTTTTGGTGATGCGACAAGAACTGTGACCCACCAGCTGCGTTCCTTGTCCTTCGAGGCATACGAGTCCTGTGACATTGATGACAGACAGGGCCACGGTCAGGGTGGCAGCCGTTTTTTTCCGCAGGTGGGAGAAGGTGGGTCTGGCTGGATTGTGGAGCACTTGCATTTCGGCCCTTTCTTTGGCAGGGATGTTCGTAAGGAAGGTTGAACCTGAAATTGCACGACAAAAGGGCTTTCCTGTCTTGTTCAGCCAGAACCCATAGTAGAAGTGTGACACGGTTTGACCAGAAGTGGCGTTGTCCTTGTGGCTTTCCTGCATGAGGATCAACCAAGCGAGGCAGGAGCCGTGAACTGAGAAAGGAGAAGGGATGAAGGGGATGGAGTGTTCGGTAGCATGTGGGAGCAACCCACAGATCCAGCAGTTCGTGGCATTTGCAGCAAGGTTGTGCTGGTGCAACAGTTGTAGGAAGGAATTGTTCCTGAACTCGCTACGCCTTTCTCGGAGCTGAGGTGAAAGGGTGATCAGGTGGTGCTCTTTCATGGTGGTTGGCTGGACAGTGGTTGGCAACATCTGGTGAGCGGGTGTGCTTTCCTCCAAGATCCAGAAGGAAGTCATGAGGAGGAGGCAAAAGAGGAAGACAATGAAGAGAGCGATTGTCTTTGATTTGTGCAAATTGTCAGTCTTTGGGTTCCTGTAGTGGGTATTTCCTGTTGCTTCCGACGTCTTCTTATCTGGCGCTTCCATCATCTTCTTATCTGGCGCTTCCATCATCTTCATCTTCAAGGTGCTCGGTAGTGGGCAGAACCACAGACTTTGTTTAGCTTCTCTCCGGGTAACCCTTGGTTGCTTTGGGTCACCGTTCTGAGATTTTTAACTTAGTCAGTGGACTACTTAGCCGAAGCTCCCTCCTTTCGACGCAGGAAATACCCTTCTCGGGATGGCACAGTGGGATCAGAGTGTTTTGCAAGTTCAAGTGCCTCGGTATCAGGATAGCAGTTCAGTGATGGTCGGTCTTTGTTCAGGAGCTCTTCTTGGGTGCTGACGTTGTCTGTCGTGGCCAGGGTCGAGGAAACCTTTTTGCAGTGGTGGGCGTGCAGCCAGTGCTTCTTCCCCTCCACTCGAAGAGCCGTCCGAGTGGTGATCAGTACTTGCCAGGGGCCCGTCCACCGGGGTTCCAGACTCTTCGCTCGTTGAAAGTTCCGGATTAGGATGTAGTCACCCTGTTGGATATCGTGACCGGGACCCCTGGAAGCATCGGGGATGGCCTGCTGCACCTGTTGATGAATGACAGACAATGTTTTAGTTAACTTGTATAAATAATCTGACAGCAGGACGTCGGGGACGTCGTGAATGGAGGTCGGTTTGGGGGCAGTCCAGAGGTTCATAGGCCGCCCAAACACAACTTCGTAGGGGGTCAAGTGGTGCTTAGTGGGAGTGGAGCGCATCGATAGTAATGCCAGTGGAAGGGCATCTGGCCACTTAAGTCCTGTGGTGGCCACTATTTTTGACAGTTTCAGTTTCAGTGTAGCGTTGTGTCGTTCAACCAGGCCAGCGGATTGGGGGTGGAAGACCGCATGGAACCTTTGTTTTACCCCCAACCCCTTCAGGATTAGTTGGATAACTTCGGCTATGAAGTGGGGGCCATTGTCGCTCCATAAAATTCGACAAAGGCCGTAGCGGGGGAAAAACTCTTTCAGTAGTACTTTGGCAGTAGTCATGGCAGTGTTATCACGGGTCGGATAGGCTTCCACCCATTTGCTGAAGGCACATACAATGACTAAAACGTACTTCAGGCCTTGGCACCTCTCTAGCTGGATGTAATCCATCTGAAGGACCTCAAAGGGGTGGTCGGGGATCCCAAATCCTCCCCGGGGTACCACAGTTCCTTTCCCGGGGTTGTGTTGTAAGCAGATAAGGCACTGCTGGACTAGGCGTTTGGCCGAGTCGGGGATCTTGTTGTTGTGCCAAACTTTGGAAATGAGTTCAATCATGGGAGCAGAGCCTATGTGTGCAGGGGAGTGTGCCATTGTCAGTATGGGGATCAAATATGCATCAGGCAGCAACCATTTGTTCGTGTCTTTTGTCCGCCAGCAGCCTTCATCGTCCCTTAGACCCACCCGCGCCCACTCAGTCAGTTCGTGTGGTGTGCTGGCCGATTGGATGTCCCTGATTGTTTCCCTAGCGTCGGTCCATTTTTCTGCTTGTGACCTGGTCACATACATGCGTGTCGTTGTCCTATTCTCAGCTGTGGTTCGGGCAGTGGTGTCGGCTAGTGCGTTTCCCTGTCCAACTAAATCTGTCACCTTCTTGTGTGCCTGGCATTTGATCACTGCTAATTGTCTGGGGAGAAGAACTGCTTCAATCAGGGCGGAGACTAAATCTCCGTGAAGGATGGGTGTACCGTGGGACGTCAGGAATCCCCTTTCCCTCCACAGGAGCCCAAAATGATGAACCACCCCGAAGGCGTACTGGCTGTCCGTGTAAATGTTTGCCGTGGTTCCTGCTGCTATGATACATGCTCGTGTGAGGGCAATTAGTTCTGCTGCCTGTGCGGATCGTTGTGTGATGCGAGCGGTTTCAACTACTGTTCGAGCTGTCGTCACCGCATAGGCAGCAGAAGTGGTGCCATCTGGGAGTTTGATACAAGAGCCATCTACCCATAGTTCTCCATCAGGATCTGTGAAAGCAATGTCTCGGAGGTCAATTCTACTCCTGGTCTGTTCGTCCGTGAGGGTCACACAGTCGTGTATAGGGGGCACATCGGGGTCATTTTCGGGCAAGGGTAACAGTGTAGCAGGGTTCAAGGTCGTGCATCTCTTCAGGGTGATGTGGGGTGCAAGTAGAGTCAATTCGTACCCTGTTAGTCGTGCGCTAGTCAGGTGTTGAGTCTTAGTCTGGTTCAAAAGGGTGTCAACTGCATGGGGCACTAATACCGTGAGGGAGTTTGAAAGCACAATTCCCTCACTCTGGCGGATAGAGACAGCAGCAGCGGCTACTGCTCGAAGGCAGGCAGGTAGAGCTCTGGCGACTGGATCAAGAGTGGCAGAGAAGTAGGCACAAGGGCGTTGTTTGGCGCCGATGGGCTGAGTTAGAACAGACAATGCGCATCCCTCCCTTTCGTGAGTGAAGAGGGAGAAGGGCTTGGAGTAATCTGGTGTGCCTAGAACGGGTGCCGAGCAAAGGGCATCCCGCAACTCCTTAAAGGATGCTTGGCATTCGGGAGTCCACGGGAGTGGGAACGGAACATCTTTGGCCAACAGGGAGAGTAGGGGTTTTATAATGAGACTGAAATTTGGTAACCATTGTCGGCAGAAAGAAGTAAGGCCCACTAATGAACGGACTTGCTTCTGTGTTTTTGGAATGGGGGTGTCTAGGATGGTTTGGATTCGGTCGGGTGTAAGTTTCCTCCCTTCTTTGGACAGGAGATGGCCTAGGTATGTTACTTGGGACTGGCAGAACTGCAGTTTCTTTTTGGAGACTTTGTGGCCATTCTCCGCAAGAAAGTGCAAGAGTTGGATAGTGGCTGTGATTGCAAGTGGAGTGGTGTCGGCCGCCAGAAGGATATCATCAACATATTGGATCAACACCACTCCATCTGGTAGCTGGACGGCGTCCAGCTGTCTTTTGAGGGCCTGGCTGTAGATGCTGGGACTTTCAGTGTAGCCCTGGGGAGCTCTACAAAATCGGTACGAACGGTTTTTTAAAGTGAAGCCGAAGAGATAACGGCTGTCTGGATGGATGGGGATAGAGAAGAATGCATTTTTAAGATCAATAACGGTGAAGGTGGTGGCAGTGGACGGGATGAGAGTCAGAATGGTGGCGATGTCTGAGACTACGGGGTACTGTGGTACCACCACTTTGTTGACTTCTCGCAGGTCGATGATGAAGTGGTACGCTTTCTCATCTCCCTCACCTTGCTTCTTAACAATGGGTAGGATAGGGCTATTGCAGACATTACTAACCACTTCCTCTACCACTCCTGCATCTACCAAGGACTAAATAATTGCTACCAATGCCTTCTCGCCTTCGGGCGATATCCGGTACTGTGGGAGTTTCGGGAGTATTGCATCTGGTCGAACAGTTATGTGTACAGGATCGATCATCATTCGTCCTACATCCGAGTCGTTTCTGGCCCATAGGTACAGGGGTAGGGTATCGAGCAAGGATAGGTCAGCATCTGTTATGGCGTACATATGTCGTGCGGGGTGGGGTCTGGACATGCTCGGGTTGTCGTACAGGATGACTCGGACTCCATCCGGGGAACACCTAATAGTAGCTCGGAAATGTTTCAGTAAATCAATACCCATAATGGCGTCAGGGGAGTTGGAGGAGAGCAGAAATGTTGTGTCAGTGGGATTGTTTCCTAGGTCAAAGGAGATAGGTACAGACAGGGGATTAGTGGAGGGCGTTCCATCGAAACCTATCGAGGTAATGTGTGAGCCAGACAAGGGTGCCCTTGGAATCAGTCGTTTTGATAATACACTACGTGTCGCTCCAGTGTCTACCAAAAATGGAGACTTTGTACCCAGGACCTTAGCAGTGACGTAAGGACCTTGCTGGTCAACACAGAGCTCGACTGGATCCCTCCCTTGCCCCTGGCAGTCCTATGCAAAGTCGTGAGCATTGTTGCAGTCGGACTGTTGGCACTGATTCTGTCGGGGGCGGTCAAATGTGTTTGGTCTGTCAGATCGGTCATTGGTGGTGTCGCGGGTCTGCCCTCGTCCTTGCCCTCCAGTTTTGGAGCCATTTGTCATGTCCCTTGTTTCTTTATTTTTAATCATTTCCCGAAGGGCCAGGCATTGAGACTTCCAATGCCCAAATTCTTTGCAAAATGCACACTGGTTCTCATCGAGGTCGGTTCGTGGAGCGCCAGGTGTGGGGTTGCGATCTCTAGGGGCCGAATTCCTAGGGGCATTCGACTGGTAGTTTCCCCTATACCGTTCCCTTCCTGTAGTCACTCCCTGCAATTGAGCAATCATTACTCGTTCCTTTAAGTCCTTTTTCTTTTTCTCAGTTGCCCTTTCGTTCTCGTTCTTTTGGTGTTCGTAGTACTGAGCCATCTGAAGGATAGCTGCAGGTTTAGAGGCTCCCCAACTACTCTCGCTAGTCTGTAACTTCTGGGAGACCTCTTGCGATAGCCCCTTTACGTAGTTTTACACAAATAGGTGTTGTCCGGTTGCGGTGGTCATATCTTGGCCACTGTAGTCGGAGAACACTGTTTCAAATCGTGAGAAGTATTCTGATACATCTTCCTGAGGTTTCTGGCAACAAGCCGTGACTACCGACCAGTCTACCTTCTTTTCTGGGATCAACGTCTTTAGCTTCTGCACTATTTTGTCGGGGAGTTCCAGTATGTCTTTTACAGGTTTCTTTCCGGGCTCTCGCTGCCTATCTAGGTCATCGAGTTGTTTCCAGGTGTGTCCGAACAGGTCTGTGTGGTCGGCTTTCCGGATTTGCTTCCATACATCAGCCGGCAGACACAACCCGAAAAACAAATCAATGTCCGCTAGAGTCATTATGGTTGAGCCCAAGGCTGTGCCTAGTTCTGTATAAAATGCTGTAGGGTTTTTTCGTAAATCGGGCAGGGTTTGCCTAAAAGTTAAAATATCTTGCCGATCCCATGGTTGGTAAACCCAGTTGTACACAACCCTCCCTTTTGCATCTGCGTGGTTAATATCATTGTTTGTTCCCTGACCTCTTGGGGGAACCCAATAGGGGGCGGCTTCTCTGATAGGCATCATCGTGTTGGCTGCTTCTAATGAGGGCTCAATCGTCTCAGGGACTGTGATCTTGACCTCTGGTTTCTGTTCCGCGAGGTGGCGGAAGACCTCAAGCGTTTGCGTGAAGAGGTCCGTCACATCGCTCTCAGTTCCATCTCCAACATCGACCCTTCTATATAGAGCCGTCAATTTAGCAGGACCTTTATTCTGGTACCTATCCTCATACCCGTTCAGGGTGTGGTAGCTGAACCGTAAGATGAAATGCCGTCTGTGACTACCGGCATGTGAATTATGCATATTCATCGTATATTCTTCGCTCTCCTTCCGTTCTACCAATGTTTTTGCTATCTTGTCGATTCCTTCCCGCTCATCTTTGCTCAACCTATGTGGTCTGGCTGTTAGGTGCCTGCTAGTCTCATGTTCATCTGCTGTTGTTACCAATGCGGCTGGTGCGAAGGCCGTAAGAGCCGGGGCACTAGCGCTAGAGTCACCCACGCCTGCACTTTGAACTGGTGAGTGTTGTGCTAGAGGCTGGCTGGGAGCATAAGGAGGAGGCATGTAGATAATTGGAGGACCGAGTAGTAGCTCGTCATTTGCCCGCTGTTTGGAGGGCATCTCCGGGTAGAGCGCAGAGGTGGTCCTGACAGGGCATTTGCCTGCCAGTCCTGATTCTTGCGTTTGTTTAACTTCCTCTCTTCTTCTTATTTCTTCATCTAGTTCTTTTGCGGCCAGATGGGCGGTTTTTCGTAACTCTTTCACTATTTTCGCTTCCTCTCTTTTCCTGCGGTGTTCTGCTTCTTTGCGCCACATGCCAATACTATCAAGCATAGTGGGCGTTGCTTTGTTTATTTTTACAGCTGCTTCTAGTGTTTTTATTTTATTTTTATCAAAAGAACCTATCAGTGGCCACTGATTTTTAGGATCCTTTTTTGTATATTTATGCCATAACTTACTATAAGCTATAGCGACTAGTCCTTGCTTAGTAAACATGTCCTTATTAGGGGTGCCTTCCAGTGGAGCTGGATGGTTCATCTCTAATAAGCGGTCCGGGTTGACCCAACTATGAACCAATGGGGAGAAGATAGGCATGACGGATTACAATGGGGGGCAAAAGCCTGCACTACCTATCTTTTCACTACTTGCAAAGACTGGACAGAATATTCTATTCTACGCTATTTGCAAATAGAGAATACCTCCAAAAAGAACCAATTCCCAAAACAGTCAATGTTCAGGCAAACAATCAATCAATGAGGAACGGAATAGGCACGACGTGTTAAAGGTTTGCGTTACCTACCCTTCACTATCGGCAAAGGGAGAGAGAATATTCCTATTCTTCCCCGTTTGCAGGCAGAGAAGATCCTTAAGAGAACCAACTTCGAACAATTCAATGCTCGATTCAATCAATCAATAAACGAGGAGAAAAAATAGGCACGACGTGTTAAAGGCTTGCGTTGCCTACCCTTCACTATCTGCAAAGACTAAACAGAGTATGGCGATTCTGTGCTTGTTTGCAAATAGAGAATTCCTCAGAAACAGTCAATAAGTAATACTAGTATTTTCAAACAATCAATCAATCAATTTCGCAATTTGTCGTGTGTCACGACCTTACCCGGACCGCATGGACAGTTTCTCGTCTTCCGCTTCCAGCGCCCGATCGTCCTCTACTCTCTGTTGCTATCGCGGCACTCCTGGTGGTTCCCAGTCAGGACCGTAGATCACTCGGGAGAGGTCAGCTCGGAATCAGTGAAGTTCAGATGATCGGCTGTCAGACGAGGGTCTATCGGACAGGAGCTCTTTCCGATCGTTGCAGTTGTTCACTCTGTCGTCGGGACCTCTCCCATTGGATCCACGTGTCGCTGATGGGCCCCGCGTTTGGGACGCCAATTGATAAAGATCAATTCAAAATGGTCAGGCGATTTCAGTAGATGTTTCCTAAGTTAAATTTGCCCGGCGTAAAACGCCTCTAATACCATACGAAGTTATTCAATAAAGAGGCAGGCGCTGGAGACAGGAAGACAGGAAACAAGTTTATTCCGTCGGAGTAGAACACATCAGATCAGACAACAAGGTATCGTCTCGAGGTGCTCTCTCAACCTCTCTGAGACCTGGTCTTTTTATACACTGGTCTAAGACATGTGAACGTTCTTTATTACAGCAAGGACATTGTGAAGTATGAGAACGACATCCCCGGCTCCCCCCAGTTCCGGCCCATTCCAACACATGACAACAGTAGAGGCCCTTTCCCCTCATATGATTGGGAGGGGCCATCACGCAGCTGAGTGTTCTGCCGATTCCTTTGGAATGTGTGCGCCTGATCGAATCTCAGGGGGTGGGGACGTCATGATCAATAGTGGTCTCTTTCAGGAGAGGCGAGTGCATGCAGTAGTGGGCAATAACCTGTATCCTCGGGCTAAGGGATGACCAGCGGTTCGTACAGGCAGTCGGGCTCAGAGGAAGGGGTCATCAAAGGAGGGGTATTCATGGGCGGAAAGGAGGTGTTGGTCAGGCGCGGGGTGTGATTCCCTGAGACAGAGTCATGGGGGGGTTTCATGGCTTGTGCATATGAGCGCGGGGGCAGCCAGGAGGCGCGGGGAAGGCTTGCAAGGTTCAGGGAAGTGTGCTGATGGGCGATCGTGAACAGGGAGACCATGGTACCTAAAATGGCTGTCGTGTATGTTCATACGTGAATCGGCAAGATGGCGTAGATGATGTTTAGTACATGAACTAAAATTCCACAAGCTGACATCAGCAAAGATAGAGCATCATAAAAGCTCCCTAATCCACTCTTCTCCACCTGTCACTGGCACTTTCTTAATGATGTGCTCTCCAGCTCTCTACAACTTCAGCATTTTTCTTTCTGCGTATGTAAAGACATGTTCAAATTGGTAACGTAGCCATGAAGCACCTGGACCATGCACAATGGGAGAAGCCCACTGGTATGATTCATGGTCTCTTACAGAGACAGGTCACAGGGGTGTTTCTAGAGTCAGGGGGGATTGTGTTCCTTGAACAGATGAGTCTTCAGTTTCTTTCTGGACTGCAGGACATTTGGAGCGGTTCCGATGTGATGGGGTAGGCTTCTCAAGCAAGGCAGGATTTAGTGGCACACGTCAACATGAAGAGTACTGTTGTGGTTGCCTCTCCAGGCATGCACTGTCCTTTGACAGTAGACATATGTTTCCTCATCCTTCATCCCCCCCACTGATGTTCATAGGGTTGGGTGTCTGGGAGACTGAGACGGGTGATGTCTGACCTTTAAAGAAAGTAAGAGATTTTGGCAAATCTCTAAATGAGAAGTTATACGTAAGGGGAATACAACTGCGTAGATGTAAACCCAGAAGGGCTTCAGTGTTACGAATACAAATCAAGGGAATATTTTGAGTTTAATCCATTAGTATGTAGAGCAAAATACTTACTATGATGTATCCTAAATTGGGTGTTTAAAGGTGAGTTTTGTCATTTATCTGGATATGAAATAAGTTGTGGCAGATCTTGTGAGGCTGGTGGGGATTGTAGACAATGAAAGCAATGAAGCAAAGTTTTTCCTTTAGAATGTGGCTTATCCTCCAATGGGGCAATGCCCTTTCCCCTTTTCATTCTATTGGAAAGTCTTCAGAACAAGCCGAGCAAATTTCGAGTTGGGCTGAGGTAATACTCCATCCTTGTGCCTTGTTCAATGGACAGCAGTTGTGTCCTTCGCTACTGCTTTGTGCAGGGGCGACTCCTCCGCTGAGGCATAGGAACATCGCCTCACTGCTCTACCAGTAGTGTCAAAAAGAAAAATTAAAACGATAATAACTAATGTTATTATCGTTTTAATTTTCCTTCTTACACAGGTGCAGGGTAGGGTGGGCAGGATGGGCTGCCCAGCGCATGGGGCAGGGGAGGAGTGTAAAGCACACTCTAAAGTGCTCATGACGGTTTAACCGGCCAAAGAGGGCCGGTCAAACCATCATGCGTATCATGCATCTTCCCCACCAGGCTGCATTACACAGCACGGTGGGGAACATGCAAAGCCTCCAAGCCCCTGTCTGAGCGCTGATCCTCGTCACTCAAACGAATCACAACGCTGCTTAAGGTAGCATTGTGATTGGACAGGGGATTCTGGGAGCCTCCTGTTGCGGCGCAGAGGAGATGGAGCAGAGGCAGCAGTCAGTTTATTTTTATTTGTTTTATTCCCCCTTCCACTCCCCTCTCCATTCCCCCCACCACCACCCACGGTTAGTAGGGGCCGCTACTGGCTTTGCGTGTGCAGCACTGGAAGCATTGCAAACAATTTTACTATTGTTACACGACTGGGTGCCAAGGATATGTCCTACATCTGTCTGCCATATTAAAAATACAGTTCTTCTTAAGAAGGGCTACCAGTCAGAGTCTGGTTGTCAGTCAAAGCTTAGCCATTTAAAGCACTATCATGGCCGCAGACCACCAACATGAGAACTAAGAACAGATGACAACACTTTGGCCCCTTAGGATGGCCGGCGGACTTCAGTCCGCCCACCTCCCTAAAGGTGCTGGGACCGGCTGCCAGGGGTGTGGCGGTCCCGTACCGCCAATTAGGATGCGACCGCCACCCTGGCGGTCGCATCCCGCATGTTTAACATTGCAGCAGGTGCTGCTATAAGCAGCACCCGACGCAATGACAAAGTGGCATTTTGTGCATTGCCACCTTGAGCATGGCAATGTAGGGGGGTATCATAGGTACCCCCAAGTGCAGCCCCCATCCCAACACATCCCCCGGGAGCCCACAACGGGCCCCCAAAGCAATTCCCGCCTGCCCTTCCATGGTTGCATGGCTGCCTTGGAAAGGCCGGATCTGCCAGGTATAATAATATGGATGGCGGTGCCACAATATCATGCTCGAGTTCCGCCCAGCCAGCAATCATGACGATTGCTGACCGGTGGAAAAGCGGCAGACAGACTTTTCGTCCGCCGCTGTACCCCACGCCATGGTAATATGGCGGGGGTAAATGTGGTTGTGATGACGGGCAGATAGCCACCGCCGGCCGAGCGGTGGCGATCCCCCCGCCATCATAATCACCCCCAAAGTGTCACAAATTGCTAATTGAGCCATGATTTTGTTCAATAAAAGGATGTTACCAATTCAGATTCCATCTAAACATCTGCCTTCTAGTGATATTTGTATCTAACACAACACTTAAAAAAGGGATGTTTGCTGATATGAAGTAAGCACTATAATAATATTTACATAGGCTAGATGTTACCTCTTCATTGTTATCTCATCTTCTATAAAAGTTGTGCAAAGCTGGGTAGAGTACACAACTTCTGATATTTCCTGATGTTGCAGGAATGCACTTCAACACCTTTGCCCAGCAGTAAATCATTTTGCGTAAAATCTCATTTTTCAGCAAAAAGAAAAAAACAAGCATTTGCAATGCAATCGGTCTCGCCTATGGGACCTTATTTGTATTTAGCTATGCAGCACATTAGCCTGGGTGCTGAAACATCTACTATTCTTCAACATGGAGGGAAAGTAAGTACCAAACTGTGTGACACGCCAGGTATGGGAACTCATGGAGAGAAATATTGCCTTTCAGTGGGAAATGATATAGTCCAAAGCTCTGTTTTTAATATAAAAGCAGGGCCTTCGATGGACATATCACTGAAAATACAAAATTTGAAAAAATTATTGTTATCCACCGGTGCTCGTGGAAGACAATTTCTATGGACTGGAATCTAGAGAATGCTAAAGTGATTCTAGTATATTACTAACCTCTGCTGGTCGTTTTCTATCAAGAAAGTTAAATAAAGGCAGTTGCCAGAAATGTTTTAAAAAGGAAGTCTCTCAGCAGAAAGCAGTTCTGTTATTTTACTGACTTCTACTGGTCCTTTTCTATCAAGACAGTTAAATAGAGGCAGTTGAACAGGAAAAAAAGTCCCTAAACAGAAGCAGACAAGTCCTAGGGCTGATCTCCAGAGCCCACAAAGTACATACACATATAAGTATATACTGAAGTATATACAAGAGGTCTCAAATGCTCAACCTAAAAAGCTTAGTATGAGGTTTCTCCTCCTGGGCTTAGTTCTCGTAAAACGGAGATTAGCTATCAGGTGGTCATCTCCTATTGTCCCCAAAGTGTCTGACTGGTTATGAGACATGGCTGCATGGGCAGTGGTGGAGGAGTGCCATAGGCACCGGTCCCAAAAGGACAGCAAACTTGCGAATGGCTTGCAGACCTGGGCAGCAGTGCTTCCTGGGCTTCCCCTATATACACTTCCTGCCCTTAGCCCTTCCGTAGCAATGAAGGGGCTGCTGAGGGATCTGCAGTGGAGCCGTCGCTCATTGATGACACCAGTGGTCAAAGGGTTTGTGATGTCATTTCCTCCAAACTTGCCATTTAAGTAACTCTGCACCTATGCGCAATTTTCTTTCAGCATTTGAATCATGCATTTATATTTTTAGCTGGTACTTGATGCTTTTTCAGGTAAATTATTTTACCTGTGCTCCAGACGATTTGACCCTTCCACCAGCCCCCACCACACACAGCCAGTGCCACCCTGGAGATAACAGTTCTACTGAACTTTGAGCTCTGGAGGGAAAGGGGACTGAGAGAGATTGTAACAGAGATAAGGGAAGAAGGAACAGCGAACAAAGATAACAGAAGATTAGGAAAGGGCTGTTATATGGTGCAAAAGGAAGCAACGTAAATAAGGTGTCATGAAAGAACGGGACATGATGGAGGAGTCAAAAAGTGAAAGGGAATCTACATAAGGGAAGAAAACAGAAAGAGAAAGGAGGGAAGAGAGATATGAAACAATTTAGGGCAGTGGAAATAAGAGAGACAGGAAACAAAAAAGGTAAGGAAAAAGGAGGAAGAGTGAAAGAAAGTAGAGAAAGAGTATGGAATATGAGGCAACGAGAACGAAGCTAATGGAAATGAAGGGAAAAGGAAGGTAACAGAAATAAAAGAAAGAAATGGTGCTTGAAACAGGGAGAAAAGGGAATCGAGTTATGCAAGTGGGAAAGAGAAAATGGGCAGAGAAAAAAATCACAAATAAAAAGGAGAGGATTGGGATGAGAGAAAGAAGCTAAAGAGAGAGAGTGTTGACAAAGCATGAAGAAATAAACACAATTAAGAAAGGGGGAAGGAGGCAGAGAGAAAGAAGCCAGATTTGCACAAAAAAAGTAAAGACGACAGGGAAAGGACCCAAAGAAACTGGGGGAGAAAAAACCTAACGAGAAAGGAATCAACTTACAATAAACAAAGCGAAGAGAGAAAGCTGGAAACTAAACAGGTAAAAATAACGCCAAGAAAATGGAACAAAGGTAGAGAGAACAACACTAAAGAAAAGGGAAGAAAATGAATCAGAGGGAAAAACAGCCAACAAAGAGGAAGCGAGAAAGGTAGTGAAAAGGAGAGGGGCTTGAAAAGCAGGATGTTTGCTGGAAAGGACATGAAAATGCGACGGAGAAATGAGCTGAAGCTATAAGTGTGCACAGCCCCTGAAATCCATGGCTGCTTCCTTGCACGTTCCAGATGTGTGCAGCTGCAGGAAGCCGACAGCCAATAGGTGAACGCAGATCTACCGGGCTTTGAAAGTGGAGTACCGTGCACATTAGAAGAAAATTACGAGGTAACAACGGTGCCTGGGTGCTGCACGTTTCAAGAGCGCAGGTGACAAAGGTGATGCAGCAGTGGCGTAACGAAACTTGAGGGGGCCTCCTACAAAATACAGCGATGGGCCCCCCATTCTCTGCGCCACTCAGGATCTCTCAGGCCAGCCACCTGCCATACTGCAGGGGCTGTGGGGGCTATTGCTACTCCACTGGTACTAATAGGGGCGTTCTAAGTAACCCTGGATGGTGGAGTTAACAGTTGGGCTTAGTCTGCCTGCAGTCTATCATAGGTGGTGGGCTATCCACTACAGGGTCCCTGCCATCAGTACGCAGGGGAAGTTTGCCCTATTTTAGGTGGGTTTCCTGATGCAGACTCCTGTCAGGATATGCAACATTGGGCCCACTTTTTGTTCGGTTTTGCCAAAAGTGCATCCATTGCTCCTTCTCTTTCACACCTCCTTCCTCCCTCTTGCTTTCTATCTCTTCCATTCCATTATTTCTGAGCATCCTATCTTTTCTTCATTCTCATCCCAGCCTGTTGCTTTCTATTCACTATCACTTTTATCTCCAACTTTTTCTCTCCTATCCCGTCAAAATCATTCCACTATGCTTTTCCTATCTCCTGTTCAGTATTTCTCTCCCTTTCTCTGCTCTTTTTATGATATCTGCTTTGTATTTCCTTCGTCCATTTCCTCACCCTCTCCATTCCCTACCTCTCTTTTCTTCTTTTATACCCCAGCTGACCTTGTCCCTATAGCACCTTGTGATTTCTTTCCTTCATGCTTTCTCGCTGGGTCTCTTGATTAGCGCTTCCAGTGCCTGCTTATGCTCTTCATCAATCCTATACAGACCTTATTGCCCTTTTTCTTTCTCATACACTCCCAGAACCCCTAGCCTCAAAGTCTGTATTTGTTTACTCCGGAGTCTTAACTGGTGTCTCTATAAAGGCCAGATGGTGCCTGTTCCCCAGTGCTCTTTGTCCTGGCTCCCGTAGTGCCCGCCACCACTGCTGATTAATGTATTGGGTGACGACACAGAAAAAACAGACCCTGCACCTTGCCACACACATTAAATTGTCCAACTACCTTTTGTAGCAAATCAGTGCTGTTTGATTACATTGTTTGAATCTCTCTCTCTCTCTCTCTCCATCTACATACAAACACACACTCACACACATACAAAAAAGCCACTGATGGAGGAGAGGATTTTGCTGGAGTGGGGGACACATTCTTACCTCTGACCCACCACAAGCACATTTTGTTTTGGACCATGTATAATAGCCTTCTTCAAACCCTTTCATTTCACTTATCACTCATACAGCATTCTCGTTGTATTCTGTACATAGCAATGTTGTCGACTTTTATGCAAACAAGAAAAAGATCCCCACCAGGTCAATATCTCATACCCAGAGACATCCATATTGACACAGCTCTCAAAACCCCCCAGGCATATTCCAACATAGGAAAAGGTGAAAAAAAGTATATTGCATGAGGTGCATCTATTAGGTCAGCACATTGGCTTAAATGGGATATACACTTTTCTTGTGGTCAGAGTTTGTTTTTCAACATTTTCCATCACCTGTGACATTAGTAAACCTGGTCTTGGAATCTCTCCCTGCTGCCTTTTAATTTTGCTAATTCATTGGTGTTTACACTCTGATAATAAATTGTAAAGACCAGGCAGGGCTAAGGTTTTTAACACATGCAACTGTCTGTTACCATTCATGGACAGATGTATTTAAACAGTACATTGTTGTATTTCCTGGATACTAACTACTCACTCTTCCTGTGTTTTCAACCTCCACGCCACTACCTCACAAAGCCATTTACTGATAAGCAACACTATAGATCAAGGACAAAATCACCCCAAAAAATAAGCTGTGTTCCAACCTCACACCACCTTCCCAATAACTCACTTAAAAATATTCTGCAGAGGTCTGATCCATTTAATGTTTGACAACAGCCCTTGAAATAGACTTCCTGTAGAGCATCAAAACCCATCCAACCTGCTACTGTTCAGAGAACAACTCAAGGATCGCCTGTCGATACCCAACCTACCAACTCAAGACTCATAAGTTTCCCATACTCCAGGGCGTGGCTTAGGCGCCGATGAGTACGGCGGCGTGAGCTAAAGGCTCTGTACCCGATCTCGGAATTACTCCTGAAACCGATCCTGAAAAGTGGCGAAATTCGGTCACCAGACGTCGGAACCCGAGGGGGCTGATATCCTATTGCAGCGGTGCTGTGAGATGATCCCAGCAGAGCCCAGAAGTGGGTTAAATAATCCTAGAGAATCGAGGGCGGCAAGATGGCGGCGGGACAGAGCTAGTGCCGGGGAGCTGAATGAGTGGTGCTGCATTCCGAGCAAGGAACGTTCCCGCACAGAGCTGCTGGCAGACCAGGGGGATGGGGCGCGGGCCTGGCCAGCTTCTTGGGACCGCGGAGGTGTAGGAGGCACGTTAACCTCTGCCGCAACACTCAGGCCATTACGGATTCCAAGATGGCGGATGATGGCGGTGCAGCCGCCTGACCGGGGAGACTGGGCCCTGCCTTCCGACTTACCAGAGGAAAGTGAAGGCGGCGAGAGCGGCCCTACAGAGGGTCAATGCTCCGGCACCGGAGTGCTGATTTCCTAGAGCCAGGTCCGGAGCTGCGCTAGGTGACCCCCTGCGCACAGCAGCGGCCGAGTACAGAACAACGGGCCACAGGAGACGCGACGAGAACTGGAATAACACCCGCTGGGCGTGGAGACGGCTGACCTCCCACAGATCACACGACAGGGCGGCCGACCTGCGGTGCATCAAGAATCCCGGTAAGTGGGGTGGACCGGGCCTGCACCCAGTACTACTGAGGTGGGGGCGGGGGACAAGTCTGTGAAGCCACATGAACCGGGATAGGGACAGGCACCAAAGGGGAGTGGGACCTGTGGGTGCATGGTGGCGGAACGGCAGCTGTGCGGGTGAGAGCCTCGGCGTGATCCCCGGTCACACAACCGACTGACACAGAGAACCTGCAATTGGGACCGATAGAGGGATCAGATAAAGGGCTGGCAGGAACGTGGAGCCCGACAGTTAGCACTGAAACCCTGTCGGCATACTACAGGTGGAGACCCACGCTGGGGTGCACCGCTTGCGACCAGCCGCACCAGGATCACTGGCCTGATTCACGTTCGTGTGACTAATATTCCTCCGGGACTGGTCAAGGAGGGACGGAAGTGTGGTCAGGTACTGAATTACGGCGCTACTTGGGGCACCACAGCTGGAATACTAGCGAACATTTGTGGTGGGGAGCTGCCACTGTCTAGGAACTGTTTAATTGGAGATATTTGAATCCTCACTGCCACTTCCACTGCCCAGAAACGAGTCACAAAAGGGTGCACACACAGAATAGTGGCATATCTACGTTGTCTAAATGAAACCGAAGCTGAAAGCTGGGGAGCCCACGATGCAGGACCATAACCAGGGTGCGGCGGGCGGATCAGAGGAGCCGCTATCCGAAGTTGGGATACGCCAACAACTTGACCAGATCCTGGAAGCCATAGCGACCATGAAGGAATCGATACATCAGGATATAGCACAAGTGGCGACGGGATTGGGACTGCTACGGGCAGACCACTAGAAATTAGCGGACAGAGTCAAGGAACATGAAACCACCCTCCAAGAGCTGAAACCAGCACAAATTAGCATGGAACGGCAACTGAAGGATGTCCTGGGACGCATGGAAATTCTAGAGAAGAGGGCAGAGGATTCAGAAAGTAGGAATAGACGAAACAATATACGCGTGGTAGGTCTTCCGGAAAAAGTGGAAGGGTCTGACATGGTCACGTATATGGAGAACTGGCTCAGAACAGAAGTGGCTCCGGAGGGTCTGTCTCCCTTTTTTACGCTAGAGAGAGCGCACAGAGTGCCGGCTCGGCCTCCGCGGCCTGGCCGCCCGCCGAGACCAGTGGTGGCCAACTTACTCCATTATAAGGACAGAGATATGCTTATCCAAAGAGCACAGTCGGTGGGGCCATTTAAGGTCGATAATAGCACAGTCACAATATTCCCTAATTACACCCAGGAAATCCTTTCCAGCCCACGACTCATGTTGCTGACCCAGAGGGTAGATAGGTAGCGGTAGAAGGGAGATTATATGGACGAGATGTAGTGCTCTGCAGCGTTTAAGCCCCGAATACAGATCAGGCCCGCTTCCTAGATAGACTATCAGGCACACTGGCACACTTTCTGGCAGGGCAGGTGATACTGGGGGGTGATTTTAATTCGATAACGGACATAACTTTAGACAGATCACACCCACCTTTGGTGGAGTCACCGGTTCGTAGGCTAGCTATACAGAGGTCAAATTGGCAGGAAAAATGGGAGCTCACTGATATATGGCGGGGACACCACCCCAATGATAGAGATTATTCCTTCTTCTCAGCACTCCACGATCTACATGTTCGTATAGACACCATCTTGTGCAGCCACTCAATAGCGCCGCTGGCAGTGCGCTCTGAGTACCTGGCTAGGACCATTTCAGATCATAACCCCCAGTTGGTATCCATTAGCTGGCAGCACGCGAGGGCTATGGTCCCTACATGGCGATTGCGTCCGGACACCCTTGATGATCCGGTGTTTTCCGCAAACATTGAGGAAGGCATAGAGCACTATTTCACTGACAATCAGGGGACAGCATCTACCAGAGCAGTGTAGTGGGATGCCTTTAAGGTGGTGATAAGGGGGCTATGCATAAGTAAATGCTCGGGTGAGAGAACAGTGGTACTTGCGGATGTAAAAAGGGCGGAGGATAAATTGAGAGATATTGAGAGGTTGAGACCAGAGCAACCGGCTCTGCAAGCGCAGTTGCGGGAGGCTAAGGAACTAGTTGCTGCTGAAACAGAGCGCCTAAGAAGCTATAATTTTAGACAATACACAGCGAAGGTCCATACGGAAGGAGACAAGGGGGGCACTCTCCTGGCGAGACTGGCGAACCCGGTTCCAATAGGCTGCCCGATCATGAGAACACGAACGGCCTTGGGGGAGATGGTCTACTCACAGGCCGCGGTCCTTTCAAACTTCCTAGACTATTATAAGACCCTATACCAAAGCAATCTGGAATCTGACGAGTTGGAAATAGAGGGCTATTTGGCGGAAATTCAGCTCCCAAAGCTAGATGAGGCAAGCGCTAAGACACTGGGCCAAGGCATAATGATACATGAGATCAGGAGTGCGATTAAAAGTATGGCTCGAAATAAGACACCAAGGGTGGATGGTCTGCCCATAGAATTTTATGCGAAGTACGTAGACAAGTTGGCTCCACACCTGCTGGAGATTTATACAGATTATTTAACAACAAGGGGTGGTGATGGACAGAGTTTCTGAATTAAGCAGAATACTCTCACCCAGTCAAGAGATCAGGGCTAGATCCAACACCGTTTTTTAGCTCACTGCACCATCCCAGTTCAGAACCTGGCTATATGCAAATTAGTCTGTTCCTGTCTCAGTGCATGATGGGAACAGGGCAAACCAAACTATCAAGCCAATTCTTACACTGGGAAGGAAACAAGCTTCCGGGGACCGGTTTCTGCCATTTCTGGCGTCGTCGGCCCGGCTTGCTTGAATCCTGATGGTGCAATGAGCAAGGGACTCACATCTGAGTATACCCTTCCACTCTTAGGGTGGACAAAATATTTAACAACAAGGGGTGGTGATGGACAGAGTTTCTGAATTAAGCAGAATACTCTCACCCAGTCAAGAGATCAGGGCTAGATCCAACACCGTTTTTTAGCTCACTGCACCATCCCAGTTCAGAACCTGGCTATATGCAAATTAGTCTGTTCCTGTCCCAGTGCATGATGGGAACAGGGCAAACCAAACTACCAAGCCAATTCTTACACTGGGAAGGAAACAAGCTTCCGGGGACCGGTTTCTGCCATTTCAGGCGTCGTCGGCCCGGCTTGCTTGAATCCTGATGGTGCAATGAGCAAGGGACTCACATCTGAGTATACCCTTCCACGCTTAGGGTGGACAAAATATTTAACAACAAGGGGTGGTGATGGACAGAGTTTCTGAATTAAGCAGAATACTCTCACCCAGTCAAGAGATCAGGGCTAGATCCAACACGTTTTTTAGCTCACTGCACCATCCCAGTTCAGAACCTGGCTATATGCAAATTAGTCTGTTCCTGTCCCAGTGCATGATGGGAACAGGGCAAACCAAACTACCAAGCCAATTCTTACACTGGGAAGGAAACAAGCTTCCGGGGACCGGTTTCTGCCATTTCAGGCGTCGTCAGCCCGGCTTGCTTGAATCCTGATGGTGCAATGAGCAAGGGACTCACATCTGAGTATACCCTTCCACGCTTAGGGTGGACAAAATATTTAACAACAAGGGGTGGTGATGGACAGAGTTTCTGAATTAAGCAGAATACTCTCACCCAGTCAAGAGATCAGGGCTAGATCCAACACCGTTTTTTAGCTCACTGCACCATCCCAGTTCAGAACCTGGCTATATGCAAATTAGTCTGTTCCTGTCCCAGTGCATGATGGGAACAGGGCAAACCAAACTACCAAGCCAATTCTTACACTGGGAAGGAAACAAGCTTCCGGGGACCGGTTTCTGCCATTTCAGGCGTCGTCGGCCCGGCTTGCTTGAATCCTGATGGTGCAATGAGCAAGGGACTCACATCTGAGTATACCCTTCCACGCTTAGGGTGGACAAAATATTTAACAGCAAGGGGTGGTGATGGACAGAGTTTCTGAATTAAGCAGAATACTCTCACCCAGTCAAGAGATCAGGGCTAGATCCAACACCGTTTTTTAGCTCACTGCACCATCCCAGTTCAGAACCTGGCTATATGCAAATTAGTCTGTTCCTGTCCCAGTGCATGATGGGAACAGGGCAAACCAAACTACCAAGCCAATTCTTACACTGGGAAGGAAACAAGCTTCCGGGGACCGGTTTCTGCCATTTCAGGCGTCGTCGGCCCGGCTTGCTTGAATCCTGATGGTGCAATGAGCAAGGGACTCACATCTGAGTATACCCTTCCACGCTTAGGGTGGACAAAATATTTAACAACAAGGGGTGGTGATGGACAGAGTTTCTGAATTAAGTAGAATACTCTCACCCAGTCAAGAGATCAGGGCTAGATCCAACACCGTTTTTTAGCTCACTGCACCATCCCAGTTCAGAACCTGGCTATATGCAAATTAGTCTGTTCCTGTCCCAGTGCATGATGGGAACAGGGCAAACCAAACTACCAAGCCAATTCTTACACTGGGAAGGAAACAAGCTTCCGGGGACCGGTTTCTGCCATTTCAGGCGTCGTCGGCCCGGCTTGCTTGAATCCTGATGGTGCAATGAGCAAGGGACTCACATCTGAGTATACCCTTCCACGCTTAGGGTGGACAAAATATTTAACAACAAGGGGTGGTGATGGACAGAGTTTCTGAATTAAGCAGAATACTCTCACCCAGTCAAGAGATCAGGGCTAGATCCAACACCGTTTTTTAGCTCACTGCACCATCCCAGTTCAGAACCTGGCTATATGCAAATTAGTCTGTTCCTGTCCCAGTGCATGATGGGAACAGGCCAAACCAAACTACCAAGCCAATTCTTACACTGGGAAGGAAACAAGCTTCCGGGGACCGGTTTCTGCCATTTCAGGCGTCGTCGGCCCGGCTTGCTTGAATCCTGATGGTGCAATGAGCAAGGGACTCACAGAGGCAGCAGAGTTGGGTTGTCTACCCAGTTCAATGCGAGAGGCGCTGGTGGTACCCCTTCTGAAACCTGGGAGAGAGGATAGTGATGTGACCTCTAAGCATGGGCGGATTTTGCGGATTGGCAATCCGCGAACTTGCGTATTTACGGATTCGCAATCCGCGAAGATCCGCGAACTCTAGCGGACTTGCGGATTTTTCCGTTTTTTGTGTTGGCGCGTGTTCGCGCCGATTTTGGGACAAGTTCGCAATTGCGAACTTACTTTTCGGCTTGCAACGGCCGCGACTATGTTGTTTCTACGTCTGGTTTATCATCACAGGTTCACAGCACCCTCTGTTTCACCACTGCCACCCTCTGGGACACCCATGCCACCCTCTAGTACATCCTCACAGGCACCTATTAGGTTTATTTATTACTGTAGATTATGGTGGTTGAAAAAAGCTAGCACACCTGCCCTTCTTCAACTGCCATCAATTAATTTGTGTTTCATTAATGTGTCAGTAATTTTGAAAGTTCCAGTCTGGCTGGCACCTGCTTCCTTCCTTATCTGTAATTTGCTTTTTGTTGCAGTGAAATTTTTTTTTTACAGGACCTTTATGGTGCTATTCTATGAGCCTGCTGTTTGGGTCATAGCAGGGTCATAGAATTGTTGCAAACTCTGGAGGGGCCCATCAGGAAGCACTACCTTGAATGTTACTAATGTTAAGTTTGAACTTTTGCACCTGCTCATTGCTTTCATTTTAGCTAAAATCGTTTTTTTTGCAATTTCGCGCGTTATTTGGGGCGCGAATCCGTGCGAGATCGATTTCGGAAGCCGCGAATACGTGCGAATACAAAATTGTTTTTGTTGCGACGTGTATGTTCGCGTGATCTTGCGCGTGTTCGCGAGGCGCTTCTAGCTATTCGTTTGCCAAGTTACCCTATCGGTCGTACACGGGCGCGGCCATCTTGTTGGCGTGACGTAATTCCGTTTCCGCCCGCTATGTGTAATCTCGCAAAGTGTGCTGCTCGCGAGTACAAGTTCGCGCGTACTCGCAAGGAAAATCTCGCGCGAACTTACCCACGCGGTCGTGAACGGGCGCGGCCATCTTGTTTCTCATTCATTGCTATGGTTCTGGGCATGCTTTCTCTATCCTCTCTCAATCTCTGCCATCCTTTGCTTGTTTGAAGTTTTTTTGATCTAATTTTACTTATTATCTAACCCTCTATTTTTCTAGCTCTATATTTTTGTGTTTTCTGCAGCTTTTAGTTACTTTTAAACTACTTTTTTAAACTCTTTTATTTTCTTCTTCACTATTCTATTTCTTCTTTATCATTTAAGTTTATTTCTGCCCAGACCATGGTAAAGGGAGCCGGGAAGCACCCTGAGAAGGGGAAGGGTCCCGCACCCCGTGCCCGGCTCCCGTGCGGGCGTTTAAGGGGGGAGCAAGTGGTCCCGAGGGAGATCTTTAGCGCGGAGGAAGTGGCGGCACTGATCTTCCATGTCCAGCGCCGCCTCCCCAAGACGATCCTGGGAGGCGGCAAGATCGCGACCGGCTATGGCATCCGGGAGCGCCGCCAGCGGTGGGAGAAGGTGTGCCGGGCCATGTACAAGATCTCTGGGGTCCGGCGCACATATAACCAGGCCACCCACCGCTGGACCGATGTCATGGACCGGGAGCGGGACTTGCTGGACGCGCTCGGCGTAGAGGTCCCCGGGCTTGGTGAGTAGTAGTAGTAGTACATTTACTACTCTGTTTTATCCTGCTCTGTTATTTGCAAATCTTTGTTCTTTACCAAGAGCAATAATGCTGCCGATTACATTGAGGTAAATTATATTTCAAAATCTTCTATGCATTTCATTTTCAGGTGCACTGCTCTCCTTCTCAGTAGCCTTGCTTGCTACTATGCTTCTTTGTTTTGTATGTTGTGTTCAGAAGCATTTCATTGGCCTGAGAAATTATGTATCAGTGTACTGTAAAGAAAAGAACTGCGTAATGCTAGACAGTAAGGGTCATATTTTCAATTACCGGCGCATCCCTGCAAAGTAGCAGGGATGCGGCAGTAATTGTGTGCCATGCCACCACCACCCATTGGCCCAAAACGTCACAGAAGCCTTACGCATCTGTGCCGTAAAGGCAGCGCATTGCTGGAGTTGCGTGCCAACGATGGCGCAGCTCCAGCAATGCTCTGGGGTACCCTATCTCCCCAATGCTGCATCAAGCCGTACGTCGGCTTCAAGCGCGCAGGGTTTGAGTCATGCATCATTGTCATAAAAATGACTGATTGACATCTTGTAGATTTCCCTCAGCCACTTTTAGGATTCGTTCCTGCGCAGGTACGCCCTCCCTTGCGCCGGAACGCCCCCTGATGGCGCAGGGCTTTACAACGTGATGCATCGCCCATATGCCCATATGTGTTTTTTTTTTTAATATATACGCCGCACCAACACCATGGCGAGTCTTTTGTTCTGCCGCTGCGTCAGAAAAGGCACGCAACAATGGAGGAAAATCAGCCGCAACTTCCGCAAGGGACTTATAAATCAGCCCCAACAGACTGAAGTCCAGTGTCCTTCCTTTAGACAGTCACATGGCTATCAGAAGAAATAGTGGCGGTGGTGGCGGGTGGATTGATAGTTTGAGTATTCACTGATCTGCAAGCAGGATGGACTTTGTCTGTCACGTGTTGTGCACTACTGCCTGCAGTGCCAGGCCTAGGCAAACCTCTTTAGTAGTCTGTTTATTGAGTTACATAGGAACTTTCTAAGTCAACGTTCCGCAAATCAGGCAATACGAATAACGTAGTATACCACATGAGATAGATCCCGTGGAATAGTTGTCTATCTATTTGCTATTTTTCCAAAATATGTTGTTATTGTTCTTTTGAAATGTTTGATTTGGTTGAAAAATCTCATCCATGTTTTATGGTTTTTCTTTCTTTCATGTTGTACATCAGCTCCCCCCAAGGGCAAGAGGACACAGGAGGAGGGTGCTGAGGATGCAGGCCAGGATCGGGCAGGCGAGGGCTCCTTTGCTGGCCCCAGTAAGTTTACATTTTACTAAACAGTACCTATTTTTTCCTAGCGTTCCTCATTCGATTTTTTCTAAATCGTCTTTGATCTTCTTGTAGACTGGATATAAATTCTTATCCTGCCTCGAATATGATGACTCCCTGTGGTATTACTAGACTATTCTTATTAGTCTGTCTGTGTAGCTAACT
This sequence comes from Lissotriton helveticus, assembly GCF_964261635.1. Classification (NCBI taxonomy): domain Eukaryota; kingdom Metazoa; phylum Chordata; class Amphibia; order Caudata; family Salamandridae; genus Lissotriton; species Lissotriton helveticus. The sequence goes on from NC_136061.1 coordinate 254,002,717, forward strand.
AAGATTGGACATTTGGCAATTCCATTGGACTCCCATTATATTCAGCAATACCTCTATGCACTGTCTCCTTACTGACTAGATAGTGTGGCAGAGTCATTCAGCTCCCGAAGTCACCGATTATAGATCCCCAATGATCTCTAGATTATCGTACGCAGGACAAGAGAGTAGTACGGAGTCACAGCACAGTCAAGAAGTGTCAGAGGCACTCATGCTTGCAAAAATTCCAAAACCTTTAGCTCATCCACTCTAGTCTAGAGGAACAAAAACCACAGAGTCTATTTAAGTGTAAAAGCTTTATTAAAAGTAAACACATTTATTGAAATCTACTTTGTCATAAAACTATTTAACTGTAAACGGAAAAGTGGTTAGTGCTGACGATTAATTGGACACATTTCTTGTGGTCGAGCCGAACTCTCACCTACTTTGAACTTGATCCTGGTCGTGTTCTTAGGACTCAGGAGTCAAGCTTCTGTCTGTTAGGAGAAAAAGTGGTGCGTGTTAAAAATCAAAAGCAAGCATTCATCAGTTGTGCATAAAAGTGCAGCAAGACAACAGCCTTCCCTGGAAAATGGGACATTTTTACTATGGAGTAGACAGTCACAAATTATTACATTGTATTCTGTTTTTTTAACATTTCTCCTAGACCAAATATTATATAGTAGTGAGTGGTGTATTCTAACTTTCTTAAATGTACTTTGTAGGTGTAACATCTGGTGACGGGGCCAGCGCGGAGGTGGCTGATGTGTTGGACTTGGACTCGGAGGCCTCTGGGGAGGATGCGGCGGTAGAAGAGCTGGTGGCCGTTCCTGTGGGGGATCAAACGGTGGTGGCGGAAACAGGTAAGCTATATATTCCTTACTTATTGAGATTGAAGACTGCATAGTGTGCTTTCTGCACGGGTGTATTACAATTACAAATCAACCAGGTAGTAGCCTCCTCGAAATGTACTTCGACTTAGCTGTGAAGTTTTTGGTGAGAAGAATCCCAATAAGTTCTTAGACGAACGTGATGGATGGGATGAACGAAAAGCGAAAGAAGGGTGTAAGTAAGTGGGACGCGAACTTGTATGATGGCTGGCAAAGAAGAACGATATGTGTTTGCTTGGACCCAGAGGTGGCTGGGAAGGAAAGAATATGGTATGGTGCATGGCTGGGTCAATGATGAAGCAAGGATGGGTGGAAGGACAGCAGCCTGGGTGGGTGAAACAGAAACTGTATGTGTGCGTATACTTTGAATGAATGGATGCCTGGAGCATGGTATTCTCTGACTCTTACATAGCAAATGTGTATCTAGAGAGAGTAGATGGTCGCCAGGTGAAGTAAGTGTTACCTTGAAGAGCATGTACCACCGCACCCGCACGTCCGTCCCAGTGCAGGGAAGGCAAGGAAAAGAAATTGTAAATGTGTCCAATACTACCATGAATAGTAGCAGTACTTTGTATTGCGTTTGCATTCACAGCATATATCTGGTTATTACGGTGGACACTCCGTACCTCTCTTAATAACTTTAGTTTACTTGTAGTACGTCATTCATGTGTGGGTGTATCACTGTGTTCACTCAATATTAAGCAAAGCACCTAAAGTCATCTCATCTGTCATTAAATACGTCCCATGTGAAGTGATAGATAATCAAATTAGTTAGCTTCTTCAGTTTCCTTTTCTAGTACTCATTTGCACTGTAGGGTGAAAGGTAAATTAATTAAGCAGTAGCCCTTGTAACAGAGTATTCTCAGTGCCACCCGTAATAGAAAAGTAATAGCTTCACCACCTGCATGTACTGGACCGGTACAGTAACGCAAGTCTGTCTCCATCATCATGGTGTGCAACTTTTTTTCTCGGGTGCAACTTCACTGTGCTGTGTCCATGTCATTCTGCCGGCTTGCATAAGATAACGTACCCATTTCCCTAAACAAGAGAGAAGAAGAAGAATAAGACTGGTGTACTGTCATAGTCGACTGTAATGGAAGTCCATAGTGGTCGTAGAATTAGTTCATTAAACTACCACTACTGTTAGAGCAAGGATGCAGAAGTGGGAGGGTTACATAGATACTGTCCTCAATAGTTATGTACTGTGCTTTCAATTTGCTACTTGTACTCTGTGACCCAACTTTCGGCTCAATCACTTTGTGTTATTAATAAGGAGCATTGGTTACAGACTATGTCTTTCTTTCTTCATATAGTTGCTCCTTCCAAATCAACAACAAGGAGGGAGCAGGCTAGATTGGCCCGGCAACGGAGGCTGGAGGCCACAGTCGCCGAGTATCGGCGGCTGGTGGCCCTGGAGGAGGAGGAGGACACGCAGTCGAGCGGGGCAACATCTTCGACTGTGACCACTGCATCCTCCTCCGTGACTAAACCAGCGGGACCGAGCCGGGCTAAGAAAGCCGACCGCCACCGCCAAGCACCCGAAACACCAGCTGCCCCCCACAGGAGCTGCAAGGAACGCCAACACCGCCTACGAGTCCGCATGTCCAACCTGGAGCAGGAGGTCCTGAGGTATAAGACCTTGGTTAAGGGCCTCCGCTCCGAGCTTGCCACCCTCCGCAAGGAGTATGATGCCCATGCCGCATCATGCACCAGCACCAGCACCCTCCAGTAGTGGAGTGTCCCTTGCCCTTTTTTTATAGACTTTTGGGGGGTGGGATTTGGGAGTTGGGATCGTTTTGGGACGTTTCAGAGACAATCGTTGGGGTTAGGGTGGGTGAGGGAGATTATTTTGTTAGGGATAAATAAATATATTTTTCAACTACTTTATCTGACCATACCTGTTTTTTACTGCTTTTCAGTCTGGTGGGTGGGGGGCGGGGGTGTAACAGTAACTTTGTTTTCCTGAACAGTCGTAGGACTTTAGTAGTACAACCGTCAAACTCTTGTCTACTCCGAAATAATACTCCATTATACTACCTCCCACCAAACGCTTATCTTACCTGTAATTTGTGTTAGAAATTAGGGCTAGGCCCAGGGCTGGCTCCAGGTGAAATGGGGATTAACGTTGTCATTCCTGGGCGGGTGACATTTCCTCATTGCGGTGTTACTAGTGGTGTGACACAGTGGCAGTTGCATGCCTATGGAAAAAAAGAAAACGAAACCTTGTTTGTACTCCTTACTGTAGCATTACAACGGTTACGGTACGATCGAGAAAATAGCAGGTGACAGTACACTAGAACAGTGCCATAATGTAGCCTAACAAATGGTAAAGTATTGCAAGTATAACTAGTACTTGTGTTGAATTTATTTGACATTGGCTACTACTACTAGAAGATATAGTACTGAAGCTGAGTAAGTCTAGAAGATATCCTCGTATTCCTTCACCAGCCTGTTGCTGCTATCACCTTATCCTCCCCAGCAAGTGTGTGGAATTATTGATGTCATTTTAGTCAGACATCAAGCAAAACAACACAGCCCGGGGGAAGAGGGTTAGGGTTTGTAAAATGGATGGGAATGGGGGTTTCTTTTTGGGTAGGTTTTGTTGAGAGAAGAAAAAAAAAGCAGAGCATGGACAAACAATAATTGAAGATACAGAGTTTACAGACAATCTTTGGTTACAAAGTAAAGGTAAGCACATGCAGTCACACTCATAGAATAAAAGACAACAATGGATACTGTATCTGTATTGCGTATGTTGTTGGAGTTGTCCTGTTGAAATTGGTAAGTAAGTTGCATGCAGCAAACAATTCCTCTTATTGGCGGCACTCCTCCATTCCAGCTGACGCTTCGTCCATCAATGTGGTGGTGTGACCACTGACAGAAGAGACACCCTGTCCACTGCCTGCCTGGCGGATGTTGACTGAAACCCGGCCTGTAATTATTGAACGGAAAACAGGAAGTGCTATTACAATACCACTGATAAATAAATAAAAGGTATGTACGCTGTGTGGTTCAAAAAGTCACACTTTGATTTCCCTAATAGACAGTACAATATTTTTGAAATTGCGTGCTCTGTCTGAGTCACCTTTTTAAGGATCAATAAGTATGGCCAAAATATTATAGCGGATCTTTCCCCTCAAGGTGGGTGTACTACTGTGTTTTAGAACAAAATTTGACCTTCCCAGCAATGCTCCCACCAAGACCCTTACTAAAGCCAGTCGCAAAAATGTAGAAGAACCCAATCATATCTCCAAAAACGATGCCTAGCAGAAAAATGGTTACAAAACGTACTTTGAAAGTAACAGTAGACCCAAATACAGACCGTGGATTGTATTCAAACCACTTGCCTGCAAGCAAAAGTATACATAGCCAGCATCGCTCCAACAGTGCTCTACAACAACAGAACCGCGTTGCAATAGAACCCCCCTAAACACATGCAATCCTGCTGCTAGGGCTAACCCTAACGAACCCTAACTTACAAAAAGTGCCAAAACTGGTGTTTCCTTATGGATTTTGTCCAACTAACTTCTAGCCGGTATTAGACCTTCCCAGGAATGCCCCAGGCAAGACCCGCCAACCCACCCGCAAAAAAACACCCGACACAACACCACCAAACAGCGAAAAAGCTAAATCTCATACTTACAATGTCTCTCGGCCTTCGGTCCAAACGCGGCGCTGTGCAGCTAGGTCGTCATCATCATCATCAATCATCATAACTCCTGTTTTCCACCACGGATTTCCTGAAAAGCAAATGCAATCAAGATTAGACTGTCGCAGCAGTGCTTCGACAGAGACCCCGGCCGCAACCCACCCACGAACAGCAGGAAGCCCCCCAAAACGCTACATTGAGCAAGATGTCTGAAGAAATGGCAAAAAAAAGGCTGTTCCTTATGGATTTTGTCCAAAACACTTGTATCCGGTATTAGACCTTCCCAGGAATGCCCCAGGCAAGACCCGCTGGCGCCAACCCACCCGCAAAAAAACACGCGACACAACACCACCAAACAGCGAAAAAGCTAAATCTCATACTTACAATGTCTCTCGGCCTTCGGTCCAAACGCGGCGCTGTGCAGCTAGGTCGTCATCATCATCAATCATCATAACTCCTGTTTTCCACCACGGATTTCCTGAAAAGCAAATGCAATCAAGATTAGACTGTCGCAGCAGTGCTTCGACAGAGACCCCGGCCGCAACCCACCCACGAACAGCAGGAAGCCCCCCAAAAGGCTACATTGAGCAAGATGTCTGAAGAAATGGCAAAAAAAAGGCTGTTCCTTATGGATTTTGTCCAAAACACTTGTATCCGGTATTAGACCTTCCCAGGAATGCCCCAGGCAAGACCCGCCGGCGCCAACCCACCCGCAAAAAAACACCCGACAACACCCCCAAACAGCGAAAAAGCTAAATCTCATACTTACAATATCTCTCGGCCTTCGGTCCAAAGTAACGCGCTGTGCAGCTAGGTCATCATCAATCATCATAACTCCTGTTTTCCACCACGGATTTCCTGAAAAGCAAATGCAATCAAGATTAGACTGTCGCAGCAGTGCTTCGACAGACACCAAAAATTACACACAAACCCCCGGAACCCCGCCAAAGAGCACCTCAAAGGCAAGCAAGTCAGCAAAAACGGCAAGAAATTTCCACCTCATATTTGGTCCAAAACACTTTTGTCCATTATTAGAGCTTCACAGCAATGGGCCCAAAACCGTCAACTCACCCGCAAAGAAGTACAACACCCCCACAAGTGCTGAGTCTTTCTTCATTGTGCGTAATCCAGCACTCTGCTTGGAGGGAAATCGCAGTCTGGAGGAGGAGGATAGAGGAGCATGTTCTTCAGAACTTGTGAACCTGAGGAATGTAGACTGCGGCACCTTCAAATCAATAAGCAAACAAGTGAAGACAGTTCTGATGATGGTCTTGTTTTTGGGATTAGGTGATTAAAGTTTGAATTAAATTAACTGTGCAAAACAAAGAAAGAGAGACACAAAGCACACAGGAATAAAAGTGAATAAGGACGAAAAAGAAAGTTCTTGATTGATTGTCTCATTTTCAGGGCTCGGTGTCAGGGAATAAGAACAAGATTTCGTCATCATACTCTGCGAATTCAGGCTGGATGAGGTCAGTGGCACCGAACAGAGAAAAAATCCCCTCATCTACGTTGCTGTCCTCATCGTCTTCATGTGGCGTGCTTTCTCGCACTTTGTAATCTGGTGGTATGAGGTGCTGATTCATCTTGATCATTGTCAGCCGCTCCACATTTTTGGGCGATAGGCGGCTCCGTTTGGCAGTTACAATGCCACCAGCAGCACTGAAAACACGTTCAGAAGACACACTTGCGAGTGGGCAAGACAAATAGTTTATAGCCAGGTTGTAGAGCTGTGGCCACAATTGTTTTTTGCCATGCCAATACTGCAATGGCTCCTCATTAAGAAAGACCACTGTTGAGTCATTCAGATAGTCCTGCACCATCGACTCAAGGTCATCAACTGTTCCTCCACTTTGCTTACTTTTTGCTGTGCCTGTGACATTTTTTAGAGAACCATACCCCATCAAACTTAGCCAATCCTCCTCCCCAGCCACTGTTAGTGTTGTCATGGTGTGTGGTGCAGATGATCCAGTTGCCGGTGTCTTTAACGGCTGAGAGGTCACTTGTGCCCCAGCCACAGGTGCAGAAGTGGATTCTTGTGACTGCGGATGGCCTGCTGATGCTGATGCTGATGTACTGGCTTCTCCTTCAATAACCTGCCGTTCTTTTTCAAACCTCTTGGCTGACCAGGCTAACCAATGTTTGTACTTTTGAACATCTGCATCAGCGAAAGGAAAGAATGCGTTGTCTGCCAGCGCCTTTTTGTAGCGTGGATCCAGAATAGTAGCACAAATGTAATGCTGATCTGAGTTGATGTTTTTAAGACGTTCATCACCACGTAGGCGATGTAATAATTTCTCAGACAAAATGAAATGGTTTTTTTTTTTTTCATCTTTTTCAAACTCAGAAGAAACCGCCATCAGTTGGTGCTCCAGTATGCACAACAATGGGATAGCTTTTCCCAAATTACAGTCCTCCTGGCTGACTGCACGCGTGAAGAACTCAAAAGGACGAAGCATGTCTGTCAGGCTTTTAACTATGGCCCATTGCGCCTTACTCATCCGCAGGTCCTCCTTCTGAGATGTAGCCTCTGTCAAGAAATAGTGATCGAGTACCGTATACTGCTCATGCAGACGCTCAAGCATGTAGAAGGTTGAGTTCCAACGTGTTGCCACCTCCTGGATGAGTGCTTTCACTGGCATTCCACGTTGAAGTAGCAGTCTCCGCAGATGCTTCCGGGCCTTAAAAGAATGGCTGAAATGGTTGCACATTTTGCGGCAGGTGGCCATTACCTCGAACGCTGGACTCTCTTTATCACTCAAGAATTTTTGAACTACCAGGTTGATACAGTGCGCCAAACACGGCACTCTAACATGGTGACCCTGTGGCATGGCCTTAACTACATTGGCGCCATTATCCGTGGAAACATAACCAATCTTGCGTTTTAGGGGGGATAGCATTGACAACACCTTTTTGTCAAACTCTTCCAAAAGGTTTTCTGCTGTGTGACTTTTCTCCAAGGCAAACATGGCTAGTGTTGCATGTTTCCGAGCAGCTTTGAAAACTTGGTCCGGGTCAACACCTGCGTTTAGCTTTGCTATAACACCTGAAAAAGAGACCCAGTGTGCAGTGATGCACATGTAATCATCGCCTGGGCCACTGGTCCACATGTCTGTTGTCAGATGTATTGTGTGAACAGCACTCTTCTGCAAAGCTGCCCCAATCGCCTGCAGCACATCTTCATGTAGTGCTGGAACCGCAACTCTGGCAAAATAGAACCGGCTCGGAACCTTCCATTTAGGGCAGAGCGTTGCAACTAATTCAAGAAAACCTACCGCTTCTACAAAAGAAAAAGGTAGAAGGTCCACAGCTAGCATTTTAGCCAGCTTAGTGTTATACAGACGCGTCAGTGGGTGGTTGCGTTCATATGGCACGTCTGAAGTAAGCATTGTTCTAATGTTGGCCTGGACCAAGCATTTACGGGCTGATAATGACTTCGTTGACCCAATTTTGCTCGCTGGTGAACTTTTGTGCGTTGGTGTCTCACTCGCTCCAACACTCTTAGTGTGCCTCACATTGGGTGTGCTGCTGAGAGGGGTACTGGGTGTAAGGGAAGTGTTTGACACGTCTTCTTCCTGCTCGTCAACATCAGATGAAACATCAACGTTTCCTTGATTTTGGCCTTTCTTGATCGCAGCTAGGTGCGCAAACCATTGGACACCGTGCTTTCTGTCAAGATGACCACTCTGGCCGCCGGTACCATAGTTGCTACCTGGCTTACCACGACTAACTGCAAGCTTACAAAGGGTACAAATGGCAAACCTTGGATTTTTGGGACAAACAGTAAAGAAGTCCCAAACTGGGGACTTGAAGTGTCTGTGGGACCTGGAGGAGGCGGCGATACTGGTGGTGGTGGTGGTCATGAAGCTAATGCCAGATGAAGTGGAGGATCTGGATTGGCCAACTTTTGTACGTTTTCCACTTTCACCGCCACTAATTAAGGTCGAGGTTGACGCAGGTCTCTTCTTGCCAGAAAGAAATATGGAAGCGGGACGAGTTGGTGTACTACTTAACTCCAATGATTGTGGTGTTTCCACTGCCTCCTCATCGACAACATCATCATCATCATCATCACGCGCAGCAGCTCTTCGGGCTAGGGTCAAAATGTCTGTTTGCTGCATGCCCGCTGGGGCTGCAGTGACCTTTATGATGACTGGGTCGTCGTTGGCAGAGTCTTCATCAGCAGCAGTATCCGCCACTTCTTGTTGAGCCTCATCACACTCCATAAGTCTGAGACTTTGGACGAGCTTCCTTTTACGCTTAAGTACCTTTGTTGGATCATGGTGTGCCTCACTCTCAGACGGCTGTGGTGCTGGTTCCCAAGTTTGATCCGTATCATCAGAAGGAGGTGTGCTTGAAGAGGATGTAGACACCACCCTTGATCTCTTCCTTGCTAGGGTTGTGGAAGACAATGAAGGATCATCAGGAGGAGTGGCTTCCTCAAATGATACCTCGCCTTGATTGTCGATTTCCTGATGTGCCCCTACTTCGGGAGGAACAACTATTGTGGGCACTTGTTGTGACCCTCCATGCACCTCTGCATGCGCATCTCCTTGCGCTGCCTCTCCTTCCACATGTACTTGGGCTTGTACTTGCACATGTGATTGTTGTTGCCGCTGTGGTTGTTCAACACTCGTCAGATGAGCTACAACAACCTGTGTTGATTGAGGGACATTGCTGCTGCTTTCTTGCGATGAGCCAACATCACTGGTCGATGGTGATTGAAGAAGTATACTGGCTGCCTCTGCAGCACTCAAGGGCTTGGACTTAAGTTGGCGTGGTGGTGGTGGTGGCACTGAGCCCAATGGAGCGGGGGTGCTGCTGCCAGCTTGGTCCCCAGCAGGTCCCGCTGCAGCTGCTGCAGGCATACTTTTTTTTTTACTCACAAAAAAAGGGGCGGGCGGCACACCAGTGTCCTTGGTAACTTGCTTCTTCTGCTCCTTACTGGCACCTTTCTTGCTAGAGGAGATACGGGTTACTTTTTTTGGGGCCATCTTCTTCAGAGCAGGTCAGCAGGCAGCAGTTGCACGAGTTGCAGAGGGTTCTGTGTCCAGACGTGACGTCGCGTGACGTTATGCTGCACACACCGCTGCAGGACTTCTTCCTGGCACTGGTGGTTCTATTGAGTCTTCTTGTGCACCTAAAAGCAATGGAAGACAGAGGAACATCAGTTCAGTTATACACCCCAAAAAATCGACAAAACACAGAAAAATGAGCACAATCCCATGCCATCCATGATGTTTACATTGAAGACACCCCACAGAAAGACTAGGGACATGCAAGTATGCAACACTCACTACCCCTGGGCATAAGGGATGAAAAGTAGGCAAAATAAGTGCAGGCCTCAGACACTGCCTCTCCTCAAAATGGCCCCCTTACACCCCAAGCACATGTTGCCTGTACCAGCCAGCACTCAAGATGGCCACCACCACCACCCACATGGCCAGTCCACATCAACAGTACACCCCCAAAAAACAGAAAAACAGCCAGAAATCACCACAATCCAATGCCATCCATGATGTTTACATCAAAGAGAGTGAGACAACACCACAGGCACACTCAGTCCATGCACCACCACCACCCCTGGGCAAGCAAAAGGCCACACCAGCAGCCCCCCAAAAACGACAAAAAACAATAAAATAAGCACAATCCCAGCCCATCCATGGCCTCAATTATGTTTAAATTCAAGAAGACACCCCACAGAAAGACTAGGCCCATGCAACACTCACCACCCCTGGGCAAAGGGCCACACCAGCAGGCCCAAAAAAACGACAAAAAACAATAAAATCTGCACAATCCCAGCCCATCCATGGCCTCAATGGTGTTTAAATTCAAGAAGACACCCCACAGAAAGACTAGGCCCATGCAACACTCACCACCCCTGGGCAAAGGGCCACACCAGCAGGCCCAAAAAAACGACAAAAACCAATAAAATCTGCACATTCCCAGTCCATCCATGACCTCAATGGTGTTTAAATTCAAGAAGACACCCCTCAGAAACACTAGGCCCATGCAACACTCACTACCCCTGGGCATAAGGGATGAAAAGTAGGCAAAATAAGTGCAGGCCTCAGACACTGCCTCTCCTCAAAATGGCCCCCTTACACCCCAAGCACATGTTGCCTGTACCAGCCAGCACTCAAGATGGCCACCACCACCACCCACATGGCCAGTCCACATCAACAGTACACCCCCAAAAAACAGAAAAACTGCCAGAAATCACCACAATCCAATGCCATCCATGATGTTTACATCAAAAAGAGTGAGACAACACCACAGGCACACTCAGTCCATGCACCACCACCACCCCTGGGCAAGCAAAAGGCCACACCACCAGCCCCCCAAAAACGACAAAAAACAATAAAATAAGCACAATCCCAGCCCATCCATGGCCTCAATTATGTTTAAATTCAAGAAGACACCCTACAGAAAGACTAGGCCCATGCAACACTCACCACCCCTGGGCAAAGGGCCACACCAGCAGGCCCAAAAAAACGACAAAAAACAATAAAATCTGCACAATCCCAGCCTATCCATGGCCTCAATGGTGTTTAAATTCAAGAAGACACCCCACAGAAAGACTAGGCCCATGCAACACTCACCACCCCTGGGCAAAGGGCCACACCAGCAGGCCCAAAAAAACGACAAAAACCAATAAAATCTGCACAATCCCAGCCCATCCATGGCCTCAATGGTGTTTAAATTCAAGAAGACACCCCACAGAAAGACTAGGCCCATGCAACACTCACCACCCCTGGGCAAAGGGCCACACCAGCAGGCCCAAAAAAACGACAAAAAACAATAAAATCTGCACAATCCCAGCCCATCCATGGCCTCAATGGTGTTTAAATTCAAGAAGACACCCCTCAGAAACACTAGGCCCATGCAACACTCACTACCCCTGGGCATAAGGGATGAAAAGTAGGCAAAATAAGTGCAGGCCTCAGACACTGCCTCTCCTCAAAATGGCCCCCTTACACCCCAAGCACATGTTGCCTGTACCAGCCAGCACTCAAGATGGCCACCACCACCACCCACATGGCCAGTCCACATCAACAGTACACCCCCAAAAAACAGAAAAACAGCCAGAAATCACCACAATCCAATGCCATCCATGATGTTTACATCAAAGAGAGTGAGACAACACCACAGGCACACTCAGTCCATGCACCACCACCACCCCTGGGCAAGCAAAAGGCCACACCAGCAGCCCCCCAAAAACGACAAAAAACAATAAAATAAGCACAATCCCAGCCCATCCATGGCCTCAATTATGTTTAAATTCAAGAAGACACCCCACAGAAAGACTAGGCCCATGCAACACTCACCACCCCTGGGCAAAGGGCCACACCAGCAGGCCCAAAAAAACGACAAAAAACAATAAAATCTGCACAATCCCAGCCCATCCATGGCCTCAATGGTGTTTAAATTCAAGAAGACACCCCACAGAAAGACTAGGCCCATGCAACACTCACCACCCCTGGGCAAAGGGCCACACCAGCAGGCCCAAAAAAACGACAAAAAACAATAAAATCTGCACAATCCCAGCCCATCCATGGCCTCAATGGTGTTTAAATTCAAGAAGACACCCCTCAGAAACACTAGGCCCATGCAACACTCACTACCCCTGGGCATAAGGGATGAAAAGTAGGCAAAATAAGTGCAGGCCTCAGACACTGCCTCTCCTCAAAATGGCCCCCTTACACCCCAAGCACATGTTGCCTGTACCAGCCAGCACTCAAGATGGCCACCACCACCACCCACATGGCCAGACCACATCAACAGTACACCCCCAAAAAACAGAAAAACAGCCAGAAATCACCACAATCCAATGCCATCCATGATGTTTACATCAAAGAGAGTGAGACAACACCACAGGCACACTCAGTCCATGCACCACCACCACCCCTGGGCAAGCAAAAGGCCACACCAGCAGCCCCCCAAAAACGACAAAAAACAATAAAATAAGCACAATCCCAGCCCATCCATGGCCTCAATTATGTTTAAATTCAAGAAGACACCCCACAGAAAGACTAGGCCCATGCAACACTCACCACCCCTGGGCAAAGGGCCACACCAGCAGGCCCAAAAAAACGACAAAAAACAATAAAATCTGCACAATCCCAGCCCATCCATGGCCTCAATGGTGTTTAAATTCAACAAAACAGTTGTATCATGCACCCATAACCAACCCTGGTCCTACTGGATACTGTGGCTACCCACAATATAATTTATTTAATTTTCTGAAAAAGTTCCAAAATTGTACTTGCAGCAACTGTAATGCCCCAAACAAACTTACTTGTGAAAGTTGATTTCTAATCCAAAAGTGATCCAAAGACAGTCAAAAAGGCCTCAAATCCAAATATCCAGCAGCACCCACAAAAAGTAATCCTTCCAGCTCCAGATCCAAATGAAAGTGACCAGGAGATGGACAAAGCACTGGGAGGAGCCTGCTGGACAGGAACAGGAAGTTGGAGACTGTGGGGCACTTCCTTCCTCCCCCCCCCCCCAAAATGGACTCCTTGCAAAAAAAAAGGCCATGCAAATGTCAACCTGAGGAGTGATTCTGATAAAAATCATAATTTTCTGAAGGTTTATCCTGTTTGCTGGTGATTTTCTTGTGCGAAATTGCAAAATCTCTATTTCGCAAGTGCGAGATTGTTCCTTTCCGCCGCAACTACATGTTCGCAATTGCGAACTCTCGCGAGGTGTGCTGTGCAAGGTGGCAAGCCGCGAGTACGTATTCGCGGGCGACAAACTCCCGCGGGAACACGCAGCAAGATCTAAAATGGCGCGTCACTCGCAAAGAAAAACAACTCGGCAAACGCTAAAATGACGGAAAGTGAACGCCGTGCACCACGCCGCGCGCCGCAACCAAGCAAAAAATCCGCCGCGAGCGGATTCACGGATTTTCGACAAATTCGCGAGCGTTCGCGGATTGCGGATTTGCCGAAAATCCGAAAAATCCGCGAGCGGAGCGGATTTTACGCCCATGCTTAGTGACCTCCTATAGACCGCTGTCCATGTTAACAGTAGACTACAAAATCCTAAGCCGCATATGGCTACCAGACTCCTACCGCATATGACCACTCTGGTTCATGCGGATCAGGCTGGGTTTATCCCAACCAGGAATACCTCGACTAACATTCGACGCCTACTGCGGGTGCTTGAGGGCGACTTCAGTGAGACACGGACAACAGCTGTACTCTCTGCAGATATAGAAAAGGCCTTCGATAGCCTGGAATGGGTATACCTACATGCAGTGCTGAGGAAGTTCGGCGTGGGCGAACAATTTGAGCACTGGACGAAAGTATTATATTCCTCTGCAACGGCCAGGGTGAGGCTGGGATCGGTGATATCGTCCAGTTATCCGGTACGAAGAGGGACGAGGCAGGGGTGCTCGCGCTCTCCCCTGCTGTTCGCATTGGCGATCGAACCCCTGGCTGCCCAGGCCAGGACGGGAACACCGTATAGAGGGCTTGAATATTGTGGAACCCCGCAGTACATTTCGCTGTATGCAGATGACCTGTTGCTGTTCTTGGAGAACACGGACGAGGCACTGCAGGGGGCGATAGGAATGCTATCACGATTTGGAGAACTATCGGGCCTTAGGGTTAATTGGAATAAGACGTGCCTTTTCCCGGTGAGAACGGATACCCCCCAACCGAGGCTCAATGAGGACATTATATGGGAACGATCCTGTTTCACCTATCTAGGGGTGCGTGTCTACCATGAAGTTGCTGACATGCTCGAAGGGAATATAGGACGCTGTATAAGGGGCCTGAAGGGTTCCATGGCGTTCTGGGCAACTCTTCTCCTTTCAGTAATGGGGAGAGTGGCATTGCTCAAGATGGTGGCTTTGCCTCGGCTGCTCTATTATTTCCGCGTGCTGTCGGTATGGGTCCCTCAACGGATATTCTGGGAACTGAAAACACTAACCACAGAATTTTTGTGGGGCCGTGGACGGCGACGAGTAGCGCTATCCACGTTGATGAGGACCAAAGAGGCAGGAGGAATGGCAGTTCCTAAATTTGAACTTTATTATTTAGCTGCACCACTGCAGATCCTCACACAAAATGTTGCGGTGGAGTTTAGGGGACCTGAATGGCACCGGGGAAGGGGGATACAGAGACACATTCTCTCGTATATAATCATGCAGCAACAGCTGGATTTAAGGGACTTAACACTAGAGGAGAAAACTTAGCGTTTATGCTGGAACAGGAGTCAACGGAGGGCAGGGGTGGCACACCCCTATGCACCAGAAATTCCCCTGGGAATGTTGACGGTCTTACCTCACGGAGGAGACTGGTCCTCGCTCCTTGAATGGGAGGAGTTAGGAATTCAGGTAATAGGAGATCTATATATAGATGGTGAATTATTGCAGTTTCGGGTGTTGCAGGAACAGTTTGGCCTTCCTGACAGTAACTTCCTATTACATGCGGCTCTAACAACGGCGATACGGAAACACTGGAAACCTGGGCGGGCGGAACCACCTACCACCATGGCCTGCCAATATGTGGTGATGGCTGCGGGTACATACCAGGCGGTCACCTGCCTACACTCTCGAATGCTGAATGAGGGTTTAGAACCACAGGTAACACTCAAATTAAAATGGGAGGCAAGCGTGGGACGACCCATACCAGACACAACTTGGGGCCGTATACTCCAGAGAACATGGAAAGGGAGCAGAAATGCTAGGTTCCAACAGGTACACTTCTTTGTACTACATAGGGCATACTTAACGCCAGGGAGAATCCGGAAGTATTGTCAGGCTCAGGATGCTGCGTGCCCTAGATGTATGGCACCCGATGTGGAACTGGAACATATGTTGTGGAATTGCCCGAAGATGGGGCAATACTGGTCTGAGGTAGGAGCGCTCCTTAATGAAGTTACAGACAGGCAGGTGGAGTATGACATGGCGACCTGTCTGCTACTATGGTTTCTCCACACGGCCAAAACAAAGATTACCAGTAAGTTCATTTACTTGGGCCTAATTTTAGCTCAGAGAGAAATCACTTGGCATTGGAAGTCGAGGGAGGGCCCCTCTAGTGGGCGATGGAAAACAGAATTATGTAAATGGGCCAGCAGTGAGAGTACTGTTAGACTACGGCAAGCAATCCGCACAGCGAATGAGAAAAGCTTAGAAGAAGCACGAGCATGGGAAGTATTGGTACAGGCTCTAAGGAATTCCCAAGAGGAAAGTGGAGACTAATGTGGGAGAAGGTTGAATTGTGTTCCATGTGAAGAGGATGTTGATGTATATTGATCCGTTAGGTTTTGTCAATTGAGCTGTTATTTCTACCTTCACCATGTCCACACCAACAGCAGTAGGGGGGTGGGACCCGAGGGGTTTGTTGGAGGTTCTGATAAAAAAAAATGTTAGAAAATAAATAAATAAATAAATAAATAAATAAGTTTCCCAAACTCCTGCCTTGTCTATCATCAGCCCAAAAGTAAGACCTACCTCTTTCTTCAACCTACTGTACTGCAGAAACAATCCAAGGTGTCTTCCCCAAATTTCTCTAAATCGATAAAGACAGACAACCAGTCACAAACATAACCTTTCACACTGTGCAGCTTTTTCTTCCATTGTGGCTGAGAGACTGACAGACACACGTTCACTGTAGAGTGCGTACCAGCACTTCTCTTGTCAATTGACAGAGAGCATGCATTTGACCGAATGCACAGGCCTTTTTCTGTGGGAAATACTAAATAAGGTGGGTCTGGGAACACAATTCAAAACATGGGAATTGTGCAACTGTTCTTGCCCCACAGCTCAGAAGCTGAGCTGGACTTTCACTTGATCATAAATAAATGGACTGACATCGTCCACAAAGTGCACATCTCCTCATTCTGTGCCTCAGGAAAAGAAGCAATGCTTAAGGTGACACACTATTAGTACTACACTCCAGCCAGAAGGTGAAATGGAAACTCAACAGTCCTAATGGCTGTTAACGCAACTTCGGCCACCCAGACACACTGACTCGTGTCCTCTGGTTCTGTCCCAAACTCAACCGCTACTGGTAGGTCGTCTGAAAGATATCAATGAAATGTTTGCAACAGATATACGCTGTCTTTCTAGCTATGTCCTACTGAGCCTCACCAATGCCCAAACACACCCTCTACACTCTAACAAAGGGAAAGCAATAACAATGGGTTTTGGCTTTGTGTGGGGCTATACATGTCACCAAAACCAAATGGGGCACAGATACCTTGTTGTCTCACTTTGGCTGCATAAACTGTGGGACCTCACAGGGATGGACAAGCTTACTGCTTTCCTGCAGAACAAGTTGATACACTTTGACAAAATGAAGGGGCCATGCATCCGATATGTGGCACAGGACTTTTGGGAACTTACCAGTCCTATTTACTTATGAGTACACCAGCTTACAGGACAAGCGGGCACACCTGATCAGCAAGACAAAGACTGACCGCAGGGGGTATGACGCACTAAAAGACCCAGCCTGCTGACACTGAATACGTTGCGAAAGAGCTAATTCTGGCGAGAGCCGCTATGCTCCCTCCTGGGTGACAACCCCTGATATTTTATTGCTTCCCTCTCGCCTTTCCCAGTCCCCCCTGGTATCCTCCCTTCCTCGCCTTCTATCTCCTTCTTCTGTTCTCCCACTGTTCTACCTCACCGGCCTTTGGACTCAGGTAAGAGTATTTGTTCCTGGATAAATCAATATAAAGATCTGAACCATAAAAGATCAATGAGTCAGCTAAATATTTTCATTTTAACATTATTAATATAATATTCCATCAACACAAGTAAAATTCAAAGTGTTGTACTAACTCGCAGCTGCTGTCACCTCCGTCTCTCAGAACTATGTGCTTGTTGTTTTTGGGAACTACAACACGAGCTTTGAGATTAGGTAGCAGCGTATAGAGCTGAACATGTGGGACACCTCAGTTAAGAGAGCGTTGGCATCCTGTCATGGCGGCAACCCCACAATGTCATGGATAGCGTGTGCTTCAGCCAAGGCGACAATAACTTCGGGTGTCTGCGTGTTCCCAGAGGGACTGAAAGGGGATGCCTGTCTGAACCAGTACTCCATTTATTATTCCATTATGAGTGCCTTGGAGACAGCACCTTTTTAAAAAAACTATTTTGTTTCCTTCCATACCTCTCACGAGAAATGCGCATTCGCGGGCGGCTGCGCATGCGCATTAGGATCTAAGACGGCGGCGCGATGACGAGTGGGAGCCCCGGGGACGCGGTGGACAAGGTAAGTGGTTTTATAATTCATTTATATATTTATGTAAGCATTTAGGGAGTGAGGGAGGGAGGCGGGTGGCGCGTGGTGGGGCTACGCCCAGTGCGTGGGTGGGCGTAGTTTTTTGCCCACTTCGCGTAGCTTCGCGAAGCCCCACTACGCCCACTACGCCCAGGGTTATATAACAGGAGGCTCCTGGTTTTACACCAGAGGTCTTCAATCTGTGGGGCGCGACCCCCAGGGGGGTCGTGGAGTTCTGGGAAGGGGGTCGCAGGTCGGGCTGATTGACGGTGCTCACAGCGGAGGCCTAAGGGGTGAAAAACATCAAAGCCTCAATAACAAGTAAAAGGTCTTTTAAAGACCTGTCAAGTACTCGGGTGTGCCTTTTTGTGTGTCCCTGAAGCTGTTTCAGCCCCGGGCTCACATACAAGAGGGGGGGTGAGTGGTGGCTGGGGGAAGAGGCTGTAGCCCTTTGAGTTCAATGGACGTTGCGCACCTGGAGCTGTGGGGTTTATTTTTATTTTTAACCTTTTATATAGCACTAGCTTAACCCGTAGGTATCAGAGCGCTTTACAAACACACAGTAAACAGCAGAAGGACATTACAATCAGTGGTTCAAGTCCCAGGAGCCCTCATACCTGGCGCCTGTGCGGGAGAAATGTGCCTAAGAGTTGGTTCTTCACCGTGAGATGTTGTTACAGCCTGTCTGCCCCCCCCCCTCCAGCAGGGAGGCAAAGAGATGCCCTCCCATGAGAGAGGAGGAAGAAGAAGAGGCAGAGAGATAATGACCCCCCCCAATGAGAGAGGCACAGAAAAGATGGGTGGATAAATGATGGGTGGATGGATGAATGGATGGAAGGAAGGATGGATGGATGTGTGAAAGGGTGGGTGGATGAATGATGAATGGATGGATGTAAAGATGAAAGGATGGATGGATGAAAGGGTGGATGGAGGGATGAAAGGGTGGATGGATGAAAGGGTGGATGGATGAAGGATGTATGTATGGATGGAAGGATAAAAAGGTAGATGGATGAAGGATGGATGGATAAAAGGTTGCATGGATGAATGAGGGATGGATGAAAGGGTGGATGGATGATGGATGAATGGATGGAAGGAAGGATGAAGGATGGATGTGTGAAAAGGTGGGTGGATGAATGATGAGTGGATGGATGTAAAGATGAAAGGGTTGATGGATGAAGGATGGATGAAAGGGTGGATGGATGTATGGATGGATAAAAGGTTGCATGGAGGAATGATGGGTGCATGGATGGATGTGTGAAAAGGTGGGGGGATGAATGATGAATGGATGGATGGATGAAAGGGTGGGAGGATGAAGGATGGATGTATGGATGAAAGGGTGGATGGATGTATGGATGGAATAATGAAAGGATGGATGAAGGATGGATGAAAGGGTGTATGGATGGAAGGATGAAAGGGTGTATGGATGAAGGATGGATGTATGGATGGATAAAAGGTTGCATGGATGAATGATGGGTGAATGGATGGATGAAGGATGGATGTATGATGTAAGGATGAAAGCGTGGATGGATGGATGAAGGATGGATGGATAAAAGGTTGCATGGATGAATGATGGATGCATGGATGGATGGATGTGTGAAAAGGTGGGGGGATGAATGATGGGTGGATGGATGAAAGGGTGGGTGGGTGGAGGGTGGGTGGATGGAGGATGGATGTGTGGATGAAAGGGTGGATGGATGTATGGATGGAATAATGAAAGTGTGGATGGATGAAAGATGGATGTATGGATGAAAGGTTGCATGGATGAATGATGGATGGATGTGTGAAAAGGTGGATGGATGTGTGAAAAGGTGGATGGATGTGTGAAAAGGTGGATGGATGTGTGAAAAGGTAGGTGGATGGATGTGTGAAAAGGTGGGTGGATGGATGGACAGCTGGATGGGTAAAAGATAGATGTATGGATGGAAGGTTGCAAATGAAAGGAAAGAGGGATTGAAAGATGAAAGGGTGGATGGATGAAGGATGGATGGATGTGTGAAAGTGTGGGTGGATCAATGATGGATGGATGTGATGAGGTCTAACCAGCGCATTTATGGTTGTCGATAGTTGTTGATGATGAGGAGTACCAGTTTCTAGAATCTTTTGTCGGAAGGGGGTCCTTACGCCTAAAAAGGTTTTACAAGGGGGTCTCAGCATCAAAAAGTTTGAATACCTCTGTTTTACACAGAGTAGAAAGACGCGTTCAAGCTGCCTATGTGCACATGCATGTGACTGGGACCCATGAGGAAGAACACAGACACTGGAATGTAGAAAAACATCTGTATCATCCCTAGTTTACGCAGGTTCATCTGTGGCCCTGGGAGTTGTACCGAAAAGCAATGAATGCAGAAGACATTGTACATGTGCACACGGGGCTCTGAGACTTGTACATATAGAACTGTTAAATAGGTCACATTCACCCCAAGACTGCACATGCAGTTGTTAGCCTGCATGTTAAAAAAACAAAGCCAGTAAGGGGCAACTATCCCTCGTGTGTACACATGCTTGTGGATATACAGATGTAAGCAGGAAAAGGACCTTTGGGGCCTATCTCAGCCTTCTCCCCACTCTCCTCCCCACATTTACCTGCATTAACAGGAAGTGTTTTAGGGTGTGACATATGGGTGGTGTATCTCTTGTTCCCTGAAGAGATAGTAGGTAGCTATGGTCATAGCAGCTATAAAGGGACCCCATTACAAAAGACCCCTTCAGGCATCACTTTGGGTGTTGGGAGTTTAGGTGTACACTCAGCTGAAAGCCTGTCTTGGCGGCCTGTGTCAAGCTTTACTGGTCCATCTTGGCATCTCCAATAACTCATGTTTGGCACCCAGCATCCACTGTGTACTGTGGGGGCAGATGTTGTGCCCTCTCACCCCCCTCCTCCATAGGCCCTGCTATGCTAGGTGTTCAGCTGTTAGCATGCCACTGACTTTCAGCCTGCACTGATTTTTCCAACAGTGCCATGCAAGCTGGATGAAAAGTCTGACACTGAAACTTTAACCTGGTATCCTAGACAGAAAGTAGCAGCATAGCTCTGCTTTTTAGGTCAAGCTTAGAGCCAGAGCGCTTTCCACTTGCTCTCTGCTGTGCCAGTCAGAAATGCTGGCCCCCCTTATGGTGGACTGCTTTCCAAAGTCCCACCCCAGGCAGCTTGGTTGATTCCCAGGCTATTTCACTAAGAGAACAATGTTTTTGGCCATGCTTCTTCCTGTTACAGCGTGAACAGTCCCTCCTCTTATCTGCATTGCGTCTTGCTAAAGACCCGCCTCCCCTGCTCCTCCCACTGCTCGTGCAATGGAATTCCGTCGACATAGTTTTGAAAAGGTTAATACGTTGCGCTATGTTTATGGCAGATTATTCACTGATAAATACCGAAGCTATCTCTTTAAAAACAAAGAGTGCTAGATATCATGAGGACAGTTTAATTTTTGTATGTAGCTTGACACAATCCCACTCCAAATAATTCCAGGACACTTAATACCACATAATTACTATCCACATAATTCCACAGCACCCATGCCACATAATTCCAATACATAAATTCACTCCACACCACACAATTCCAAGCCACACAATTACACAACTAATTCAATCCAACCCACATGATTTCCCAACAAACCACATGCATACCCACGGTAACAAATAAATAAAAAACATTGCCATTTACAATGTCAATAGCTCCAATACAAACAAATGCGAGGACAATTGCATTTCCAATGCTTGCTTACCTTCCAATGCGTCCCACCAGAGTCCTATTGCTGGAGCTGCAAACCTTCTCCTGGCCAGAGATGTTTTAAGGCATGGGCAAAGTGGGGTCTGGCCCAGGGCCCCGGCCTTTCAGGGGGCCCCCTCATAGAGCTAGCTCTTTTCTGCAGAGTCTTGTCCTGTGACCTTGAGTAATGCTTAGACAGTTGGTTTTATATACCATTTTTCCTTAATTTATTTTTTAAGTGGGTAATGTGTGAAAGTCAATTACAGACATTTTGCAGAAAAATGTTGTGTTTATGTTTCATGCAAAATCCATTAAAAAAAGGTTGTTTTAGATCAAAAGGACCTGAAATATGAGAAATGGGAGGGTGACACAGAGGTTATTTGCAGTAATATTAGTGAGCTGCTGCTGTGCTACAATATTGAAAACACAAGTCACTATCCCTTAATATTAGATGTAAACACATTTAGAATTTGCAATAGTGTGCTTGTGCACTGTCAGTGACCTGGCCAAAGGGTGCATGAAAGAGCTGAAATAGGATCATAAATTCAAAGCTATTCCAAAAAGGAGCCCCCAAAATAATTTGGCCCAGGGCCTCCAAAATCCTTAAAATGTCCCTGCTCCTGGCCCTGTCAGCTCTGTGCTGCCTCTTCTCAGAGGAGCAGTGCTCTGTGGGGAATGTTCTCTCTGAGGCCCCCACCCCCATCCTTTTTGCGGCCTGGCTCTGACTGAAGAGAAACAATGTAAGTTGTTACTTTGTTTCTCTTCAGTCAGCGCAGGAGCTCAGAGCAGGCTGCAGACTGCACCTGCTTTAGAGGGAGAGAGGCTTGCTTTAGTGCAAGCCTCTTTCACAGCTCTCTACCGAAGAGCTGAGGGGGCCCCCTTCATTTACTGAAGAGTGGGCCCCCCTCACCGCGGGGGCTGCGGGGGTGTTTGTTACGCCCCTGTGATGCAGATAGATGTCCTGCAAAGTCTGGCATCCCTGCCCCTGTCTGATGACGTCAGGATGGCCTCCTCCTCCCTCAGCCTAATGGCCTCCCTGCCCCTGTCTGATGACATCAGGGTGGCCTCCTACCTCAGCCTGCTGGCCTCCCTGCCCCGTCTGATGACATCAGGATGGCCTCCTACTTCCACCTGCTGGCCTCTCTGGAGACAGGATGGCCTCCTACCTCCACCCGCTAGCCTCCCTGCCCCTGTTTACTGACGTCAGTATTGCCTCCTACCTCCTCCTGCTGGCCTCCTCCTGTCCTGCCAGTGAGTCTGATGAAGTAAAACCTGCTGGCCTTCCTGCCCCTGTCTGATGACATCAGGATGGCCTCCTACCTCCGCCTGCTTGCCTTCCTGTCCTTGTCTGATGACATCAGGATGGCCTCCTAACTCCGCCTGCAGGCCTCCTCCTGTCCTGCCGGGGAGTCTGATGACGTCAGGATGGTCTCCTCCTACCTCAAGCCTGCAGGCCTCCCTGCCCCTGTCTGATGACATCGGTATTCCTCCTACCTCCACCAGCTGGCCTCCCTGCCCCGGTCTGATGATGTCAGGATATCCTCCTACCTCCGCCTGCAGGCCACCTCCTGTCCAGCCAGTGACAGGGAGGCCGAGCAGGGAGCCACCGCCCCTGACAGTAAAGGTGATCCTCGCTGACAAATATGGCTCTGTGAGCTGAACAAAGAGGGCCCTGTCTGAGCCGGCCCGGCAACTGTCTCGGTGCAAAGGCCTCCCCGAGAGCGGCTGGCAACCGGATCCCAGCCGGGGTCAGCTCTGTAATGCGGCTGCCGCCTCCCAAGCAACGAGAATAAAATGAACCCTGGGGCTCTTGGCAGCCGGCTGGTGCACCACTGACCCAGACCGGCTTACAGGAAGTAGGTCTTTGTTTACCCACAGTGTAACCTGAGGCCAGGCCCTCCACTTGGGCAGCTATGCGGCCAGGATTCCCGGGGAACAGAGGAACTGTAGTGTAGTTCCTATATTCCCAATAGGCTCTGCACATTGGAATAACATATACTATAGTTTAGACGTAGGACTGAAGTCGACTAGGTCTCTATCGTACATATTAGACTTAATTGTGAGTGCCAACTAGCTAAGAGGTCACTAGAAACTTTCTCGAATTCACAAGAAGGGATTAGTTTCTGACAACCGCATAAACATGACAACTTTGTTTCCCAAGAATAAGAAATCAATCTCTAGAGTCGCGGAAACAATATATAGCTAATTCACTGAGTCAATTGTGCATGCTTCGTTTCACCAGAGGTGCTGAGAAAAATAGAGAGACGGGCGTATTCAATAAAAATATTTATTGAACAGTCTTCTTTCTCAAGCATAAGAAATGTACTGCTACTATCGTAATACTGGTAATAAAGTACAGGGTATATAATACGAACAGTATTATAAAGTAGTACTGTAAAAGCATGATATGGTTTTGAAGCCATAAATGGCCTTAAAACGGATAAAATACATACAGAGTTAAAATAATGGCTAAAAGTACTCAACTGGTGCTTCTAAATTAAGCCTACCCAGGTGTACATGACCTAAGCCTAGCACAAGGTAAGGAATAAGTGAGGAGTAGTTTAAGTTTAGTATTTTCTGCCAAGGATCTAATCAAGAATTCTCTAAGGGTCTAATCAACTCCGTACCTTGGTTTAGAATGAAGGAGGTCTTGTATCTCTCTCTCAGGACTCGATTTCCCAGCAACCTGCAAGGGTAGCCTGGAAACACTGGAGATGGATTTCTCGGCAGGAGAAAAGACAGAGTCTCTCAGTGCATCAGCTGGAGGGTCGGATTCCCTCGGCACTTGTTGCTGCAGGGCGTCGGGCAAGTAGTTAGTCGATCTGCTCCAAACCACCGTGTGTTTGTCTGGGCAAATCTAGGCATATTTATACTTTGAAAACTCCATGATTTCTTAGATAAATTAGTATTCAGGCAAGGGAATGTCCCTAGCTGCTGAAGGCGGGTTTTTCTAAGAAATCGTTGTTGATTCTTGGAATTTAGTGGAAGTAGCCATGCCGTATTTGAGCTGCAAAGGCTCATTCTAAATATGGTAATGATTTTTATGCCTATATAAGGATAGGATAATCTATACCTATATAAGGGCATGAATCGGGAAAATTTACACTAGATTCATTTACAACAGAACCTGTTGGTGACGAATAAAGGCGAGGGGCAGGGCTGACAGTGCTTACTTTGTAAACAAGGATTGACAATGCAATAGGACTCGCTTTTACATGAGACCTATTACATTGCAAACAGGAATGAATGCCGGTGAAAAGGCACAAAGGGGGAGAGAAGGCATTGGATTGCAGGGGGGATGGAAGTAGTCTGTGCAGTAAAGGGGCCAGTAGCCATGGAAGGACACAAATGACGACATGGCAGTCATAAGGATGGACTAACAAGCCTACAACCAATCAGAAGGCAGCATTTATGACACAAGCCAATAAAAAAGATGGGCGGAGAATGGGGGGAGCTTCCACAAAGCTTACACACTATACTAAATACTGCATGCCTCGCAAGCGCGCATTGCATGCGCTGCAACGCTAGACTCGACCTAAAAAGGACAGTTCTCTCACTTTTAGCTTTGGATTTTTCCCCAGATTTTTTTGTTTAAAACTTTTCAAACTTTGTATTGTCCACAAAGTTGGAAAAATTTTGGGAAAAAAAACTTCACAAATCTGGAGTAGCCAAATTTGTACATCTTTGGCTAAGAAGATATTCTAAAAGGTAAGAGTGCTAGATACCAGGGAAAGAGCATTTCATATGAACTTACACATTTTTTCTGATGTAAAGTGTAAACCCGGTTCTGGCAGCTATTCTTGAGCCTATGAATCATATGAATCATTCCACTTGTGTCTCGATGTAGTGTGCAGTGCTTAGTTTGAGCTAGTGGTTTCCCGGTGCTTGGCACTGGCACTTAATTGTGAACACCAGCACTTATGACAGTCTGCCACATGGTGGCACTGTTTGTTTGATTTAGACATGAGCACAACAATGGTTATTTATTCATTCAAAATTCATTGAAAATTATTAATACCTGCCACCCTAGTTATCCTTCAGCTTTGGGGGCTTGAAATAGCCAAAAATGCCACACTTTTAGGACCATGATGGTTAGTAGTTGTGTTGGTGCTCTCACTGCCATTGCTGGCAGGGCACTGGGTGGTGTAAGCTGCAGTGGTCTCCTCACAAATTAAGGTCTGGCAGTGTGCCAGTATAAATACTCTGGTTACTTACTGGTAATAATAATTATCCTTAGTCAGTATTTAGACAGAATATTGGAATTAAAAGCATTGTCGAACTAAATATCATGTTTAGAAATTGAGGACATAAATATTGTGAAGATAAGTTTCTTTAGGTAAGCAAAGTGTTACTATATATAATATATGAACCTTTGAAAAAATATATATATATTTTTTTCAAGGTAAGCAGATGTGGAGTTAAGAATAGTAAATGTATACTTACCTGTTTGCACTTACCTTCTCAATATTTCTGTCTTTGATATTTTTGACACAATATTCAGATATTCTGTCAGTGATCCTGGACTATAATAATTGTGAAGAGCCCTATAGACTAAGGATACTAAAGATGACCAGTAATTGTCCGTGTTACAGTCACTTACCCCTGAGGAATGCCACAGACAATACTGGCAGAAGAATCACAAGACTCAGTTATACTTCCCAGAATATTCTTTAGTTTAATACTAGAAAGAAAGATGTAGACATGAAGATAACCAGAAAACAGAGTACATAGAATCTTCAAGAAGCCAAAACAGATTCCAACACTTTGGGACCGAAAAAAATCTTACCAACTCCCCCCCTAGATCTTGTGCTGGTGCAAGAAAGTGGAAGGAGTAGCGAAGATACCTGACTGGCAAATGCCAGCAAAGGGACACTCTTGAAATCGCCCCAAGAAGCAGCCACTTGCCTTGTGAAATGTCACTGGATAGAAGAAGGAAGGGATACTTTAATAGACCCATTTGTAACAGAAATAACTTCACAAAACCATATCTACTAATGGTAATACTAGAAGCCTTGCTATCCTGGTTGGCCCCACCAAAAGTAATGAACAAGCGATCTGATTACTTGAAAGACATAGTACAATCCAAATAAATTAAAATGATTTGTCTCACATCCAACAATTGCAACAAAATTGTCTTCTTCTGAAGAAGGATTGGGGAAAATAATAAAAGAAAATGTTCTTGTTCTCTGTGAGCCAGGAAAGGAACCTTAGACAGAAAAGTTGCCCAATGATCAGTTTTCAATATGGCTCCATCGTCTATAATCCGCAAACCTGGAGAGTTACACAATAATGCTCCCAATTCTCCAATGCGTCTAATCGTGGAAATAGCCACCAAAAACACAATCTTCAAAGGCAATCATTTTTAATTCCACCATGGAAAGAGATTCAAAGGGAAAACCCTAAAGCGAAGTGATAAATAGAGGATGATCCCATGGAGGACAGGAAGATCTCATAACATACTTGGAAATAGCAAAATTCTTAAGGAGCTTGAAAACCAAAACACCCTTGTCTGGAACCTTGCCACCAGGAGAACGAAAGGGCCCGTATACATGTCCATTGCACCCTTACAGTAGCTACAGAAAGACCTTTATGAAAACTATCCAGAAGAAATTGTAACACTGCACCAATTTCACAGGTAGAGGGAGAGTGTTGTGTGTCATTACTCCATCTTTGAAAGTTTTTCCGATGCCTGGAATTACAACATAGAGTGGAGGGGCACCCAGACTGCTGAATAATCACTGATAGTTGATCAGGAACCCTTTTCTTCCTTAACCATACCCGTTCAATCTCCAAGCCGAAAGAGATAGACAAGTAGAGACAGACGAGTTAGAGGGAGAGACCCCGGAAATAACAGAGGAAGTGGGACAGAGGAATTATCCAGTGAGGAGGAAGAGACATCGAAAGAAGAAGAGGCAACCAAGGTCTCCTTGGCCAAAAAAGGGACCACTACTTTAACTTCTACTCCTTCCTTCTGAATCTTTAACAATAACTTGGTGATCAGAGTAAAGGGAGGAAAGGCATACAGGAGCCTGTCAGGCCAAGGAATGGATAATGCATCCATTCCCCAAGCTCCCAGAGATGGATTCTGAGAACAACATCTTGGCAGCTGTATGTTCTCCTGAAAAACTGTCTATAAAAGACACAGATCTCGAGATGTGCCAAACTTCCTGCTTAGAGAGTCCATTCGAACGTTGTTCTTTCCTCTGATGTATGTGGCTTCCAGAGAGTGGAGAAATTGTTCTGCCCACTTCCTTATCTTCATAGCCACCAGATTTAGGGGGGAGGACTTCGACCCCACCCACCCCTCTAAGCAATTAATACACAGTTGTCTGTCCTAACCAACACATGATGATATAGAAGATGTAGCTTGAAAATCGGGCAGCTGCCCAGATTGCTGAGAGTCCTCTCTAATTGGATGACGTATGTCTCTGGGTTTGTTACCATAAGCTTTGTATGAAGAGCTCTTCAAGAGTTGCCCTACATCCCAAAAGACTGGCATCTGTTGTTAGGACTTAAGGAGGATCTGGATTCAGAGGGAACCCCTTATTTAATGTAATTTCCAACGGGAGGCCACCCCGTGCTTTGGAGAAGAAATCGCCGCCGTGGCCTTCACAGCGCGACCAGAGCCAGTGGGCTCGTCAGGAGGGCCGCGCTGCCATTGGCTGGCCCCAGGAAGAGTTGCCGCGCAGCCATTGGCTGCCCACCGGAAGAAGAGGTCCGGCCCGCCGCCTGGTTGTAGGCGGGGCCGGGAGGAGGTGTTTTCCGCTTCCCCCTGCCTGGGGGAAGCCATTGCCGGTGTTGCCGGTCTCCCGTGGGAGACTGGAGAAGAAGATGGCGGCGCCACTGTGGGGCCGTGACCTAGAGGGAGCCCCGAGATGAGAAGGAACTCTTGGGTTGAGCCCCGCCACCCAGGACCGCCACCGGAGGAGTCAAGAAGCAGCCGGTGAGTGCGGGAGGGCAGGGGGCTCAGAGTGACGGTCAGAGCGGCCCCAGATGGCAGCAGGCCGCTCCAACAGTGTATAGAGTCTGAGAGGCTCCAACGATGGCCACAGTTGTTTCTTTAGAGCCCGTGAGAGGCTCTGGGGGCATAGTTGTTCCTGAAGAGCCCTGAGAGGCTCCAAGCCCGCAATATTGTTTTAGAGCCCTGCAAGGGCTCCGGGGGCATTTGTTCTTTCGAGTCCCCCAGAGGGGGGGCTCCACCGAAGGTACCAACATTTGTTGTAGAGCCTGAGGGCTCCATGGGGAATATTGGTTTAAGAGCCTGTGTGGCTCCCAACGCTTGGGGGCATGTGTGATGTCCAGAGCCTGTGTGGCTCCAACATGCGCAGTTCAGAGCCTGTGGGGCTCCAACAGAGGTTGCAGATTAATTCTAGGGGCTAGTGACAGCCCCTGTCGCAGTTTTGATTCCCAGCTGCCCAGCAATTAGTGGGCAGCTGCACCGTTTAGGTCTTTTGATTGTTCCCAGGTGCCCAGCAAGAAGTGGGCACCTGCAACGTTTAGGTTTTGCACCGGTGGCGCACCCCTGACTGGCGCTGCATTGGCAGCACGCCCTGACATTCTGGACACAGGGCTCTTCAGTCCCTTTATTAGATGGGGGCTGGTATGTGATTTTATTTAGGCGCAATGTGATTATCTATGTGATGGTAATTGCCTAATGTGAGTTTTGCGCAATGTGATGTGGTGCTAGGAAATGTAATGCATTTAATATGATTACGCACCTTGATCTTACACCTCTGAATGTTTTTATGCATCATGTGTTTTTGCGCTATTGAGTTATGTTCTGGCACCTCTGAATGTTTTTATGCATCATGTGTCTTCCTTGATTTTACACCTCTGAATGTGTTGGTGTATGCATCATTTGTTTTTCCTTCCCTGCACCTCTGAATGTGTTTATGATGCATCATGTGCCTTATTATTACACCGCTGAATGTGTTTTTATACATCATGTGTTTACCTTTTTCCCTACACCTCTGAATGTGTTTTGATGCATCATGTGTAATGTGTTCTTGCTGATACCCCTAAATGTATTTTATTCTTAGGTGGTTGTTCTTTCCAGTACAGGTGGTCCTAGTGAGGTCCTGGTCCCCTGCGTGACATTCTCCTAAGGTGGTTAGGGTTGCGTAGGTGGTACTTACCTGTTACCAGTAGTTACTGGTTGTGTGCTATTCTTGCTAATTTGTGCTACAGTGATTTTATATCCTTTTATTCTAATTTCTGACAGTATTTCTATTTCTCAAAGTGTTGATTCTGACAGTGGCCCATGTGGCCCTGTCCTGTACATAATCCCTTGTGAATATTGCCCGTGCCAGTTGGCACAATGTACATGTGTGATTTCCATCTGATGTGATTGTGACAATACAGAAGTTATTTTTATATAACCTTGTGTGGAGTTCCTTTTGTGGTGTGCCTAGGATGTTGTTGCTGTTGTGTGCTGGCGCAAATGCTTTACACATTGCCTCCGAGTTTAGGCTTATTGCTCGTGCCAAGCTACCAAGGGGGTGAGCAGGGGTTATCTTGGCGTGTGACTCCCTTGCCCTGACTAGAATGGTGGTTTCTGCCTGGCTTTGGTGTCAGCCTTAGCCTACCAGAAATAGCCAGTTCTAACAGGAGCGATAAAAACATTTGAGTGACTAAGTCAGGGCTGTATATAGAGTATTGGGTCACCCAATGGGTGCTTGATTGAGCGAGTTCTTTTTCTTGTGTGGTGAGTGGAGGTTCGTCGTCCATCCAATCATCCAGGGCTTCTTGTGTTTGTTGGAACAATCTATCTGAAGAAGCTTACAATTTTTTAGTCTTACTCCTGAGTTGTCCGCTACCTTGGGAATGAGGGATACGGGAACGTACTGCTCCTTGAAAAACAGTTCCTTCTTCCCTGTCTTCGTCTGTACCCTCATTCTCGGTTTCCTGGCTAGGGACATTTTTCTGGTGTGAGTCGGAAACCTTACTGGTAAGAGAGGGATGAAGAGATCTATTTCTTTTATTTTATTATAATTTCCCGCTACCACTGCTTGATCTAGCTGAAGTAGGTCGTCGGGAACCTTTTTTCCAGTACTTTAGATCATACGGATGAAACAGGTAATCATAAATCGTGAGAGACATTTTCTATGAGCAATAGGTCTATTTTTAATAGCCTCTTGTAGGACTTCTAAATTTTCCCCTGTTCGGAGAGCCTCGTAAATTTTATTCAGACAACTTGTGATATTTGGTACCTCCCGTATGTTTTCTAGAGCTTCCCGTAAGCGATAGGAGACATCTGCTTGTGGACCTTCCCCTGGAGTCGGGTCATACCCACACTCTAACATAGGTAGAACACCACCTGAGGTGTTAGGGATGGGTTCCGTCTGGGTAATTACTCGTCTGGCCATTATGTGATTAGTATAAGAAGGAGGTGGTTCCATTAAATAGGTGGTAATGAAGTCTTCGGGCACGGAAGGAACCTTAGGACGTGGAGGTGCTGTGGGGACGTTAGGGTCTGAACTACCATCGGACTTTGTCTTTTGCGAGAAGACGGGATATATACCCGTCACGGAGGCCGAGAACTCCCTTTTCTTTTGTTCAAAATTAATATCATCATTCTGATCCTGTAACTTTCTCATCTTACTTTCTTCTGACATTCTCTTTGCTTTCTCCACCCCTTGCTCTTTCTGTTCCCTTCGATGTGCTTCCTTTCGCCATATTTTGACACTCTCTAACATCGAGGGTCTTGCTTTCTTTTCCCAACATTTCTTTTCAACTGCCATGATACAATTTAAATCCCATGTGCCACTCTTTGGCCATCTGATCGCAATTTCTAAATCTTAAGTGTAACCTTCCCGGGGGCGCTAGAGGGCGCACTGCGGGATGGCTGGCTAGATCGTCAGCTCCGCCGGACGGGTGCGTGGAATAGAGAAATTGACCCTCTCACACTACTGCCCGGACACCGAAAAAGATACTGCTGGTAATCGGAACGCAATGCCTGTAAAATACCAGTAACGAGACCTCCGAAGGAGCATCAGAAATATTGAAAAGGGAGAAACCAAAACAAAAGAGCGGCGAGACCTAAGATGGCCGCTCCAGACGCTGGACTCTCAGGAGCATCGGGACCTGACCGCAAACCGCTGTAAAGTGCAAATCGCCTAAAAAGCATTGTGAAATACCTGCGTCCTAATGCTGCCACAGCGATATGCTTCAGACACTGCAGGCGAGGTCAGATAACCGCACTGAGGGGCTGCGTTCCACGATGCGCAAGATGGCGGCAGCAGTGGAACGCAAGCAGTAAGGAACCGTCGGGTGCTCTTGCGAGTCTACGAGACGGCTTGGCGGACATCGGTGCATTGTTAGCGGTAGGGGCTGTAGTGACCCACGGCTATGAGACGACACAGACGAGCGCAGAACCTCGGCTCAAGTGCGTACAGCGCTGTCTGGCTGTGGTGAGTAGCGAGCGCTGTGTGCATTGTGGTGCCTGCTATCAATCACTGCCTGGCGCGAGAAATCACACGCAACCCTCGAAAGCTCCTAAACTATGCACGACGGAAGACGCAGAAGTGCGCTGCGCTCATGAGCATCACCCACTAATGCTGCCGCAAAAGATGTCGGAGATTGGATCACAGACGGTAACTAGAGAATAGCGGAATGGTGCAAGGGGCCACGCATACTAGATTTCAGCGACAAACTCGGAGAAGTGCGATGATTGGGAATCGCGCCATAAGCGGCTAGCGGAAAGAAGATACGAGGGAGCTCTGGCACGGCCAATCCTTACAAACAGACAGGGAGCTGCGCAACGCTGGGAAGCAGACGAATGACCGTGGTGGCGGATGCATAGCTCAGCATCGCTGAGGGCGGCAAAAACACCCCAGCGACGACACCAGCTGGCAGCACAAGCCACGTTGACGATAAGCCCGGGGAGGACACGTCACAGCCCCACACGGAACGCATGTAACATGGGGAAACCGGATAAGCAACAAACTACCCTACCATTTGCGACACGTAAGCAGACAAAAAACTACGCCACTGCGTCGGATGCAGAAGGGGAGCAAGACGTGGCGGAAGGATCGAGCATGGAGTTAGTACTGAGAGCGATCCAACAGAGTCTACAAGAGATGAATAACAAACTAGATAACGTAGTGCAACGTGTGGGCAATATGGCAGCGAAGATAGAAAAACACGATGAGCGAATCGTGGAGGCGGAACAAAGGATCTCCAAAGTGGAAGATGAATCTAGAAACACGTCAAAATCATGTGGTGGAATGGAGCAAGGGTGGAAGACCAGGAAGCGAGATCGAGACGAAACAACGTCCGCATATCGGGACTGCCAGAAACCACCAACACGGGCAAAATGGAAAGCTAAGTTGCTCTTCATCCTCTGAGGCGAAAAGCCGGAGGTTCTTGCTCTACCCTTTGAAATACCAGCAGCGCTTGTCTCGCTTGATTAAAAAAGCGTTTTATTTTGCATTTAACTTGTGGAGTATTTTACCTTCAGTAACTTTTAAAATTCAGCGCTTGCACTCTGGAATTGTCTCCTCTGCTCCCTCTGTTGTCTGAGCCACTCTCAGCTGAGTATCGACGCTGAGAGTTGGTCCCGGGGAGGCGAGGGCAGGACAGCGGCCATATTGGGTCGGGCTGCGCCGTGAGGCGCTCCAGACAGCATAAAAGGGGAAGGGCCTTTCCGCGCAGCGGACGCGCCGGATGCCCGCCGGAGTCACGCCAGAGTCCAGCCCGTCTGCGCCCGTCCGCGCTAGTCTGGGCTCTGGCATAACCTCCTGCCATAATCTTCCGGTGGTGAGCAGGGCTATCTTTTTCACCATGGTAATCTCATACTCTTTTGTTGAGTTGTATGCTTTGCGCAACTCCCCCAACACCAATTGTTCTTTATATCCTCTCCTCCCCACTAAGTTTCGTTGTCCTCACTGTTATTATTCATTGAAAAATCCAACCATGTGCAGATCTTTATGTCACCATGGCAGACGAAATAGACAGGCGATCCCCAGGTTAATCTCGCCTAGGCCTCCACTAAGCTTTTGGAGCATAAATTGTAGATCTTTACCTCAACACAGATACAATATATTTGATTTTCTTGCTGAGCATCAACCGGATGCGATATTTTTGACCGAGACGTGGCTCAGGGACTGTTCAGGGCCGGATATTGCAGATGCCATCCCCTCTAATTATGCTATTCTTCGCCAAGATAGAGTTTCTGGCAGAGGGGGTGGAATTGCAATTATCTACAAGAATATATATAATTGTAAACTGGTTGATGCTACCCAAAAAGATTGTGAGTCAGCTCTATTCCAACTGTCTATAACCCCTCAATTTACGTTGTCAGGTTTACTGGCATATCGTCCCCCTGGGACAGCAAGTCATTGGATAACTTCACTACCTGACCTACTAGCCCCAGTCCTGCTTAAAGCATCTAATTTTACTATTCTAGGAGATTTAAACATTCATTTGGATGATAACGAATGCTCTTATAGAAATCAGATCTTTTCCACCCTAGAAGCTTTTAATCTTCATTTACTCAACACTGGTCCCACACATTGTGCCGGCCACCTACTTGACCCTATTTTTTCGAATCTGCCTCTAGACTGTTCCCGTGAAGCTTTACAAATTACTTGGTCTGATCATTTAGCTGTCCCTTTCACCTTAGATATGACTGATACAGTAACTAGATCTCTGACAGGAAAACTGGGGCCATCTCGGAATTGGGGGAAGGTCAGCATTCCAGAACTTAACAAACTACTGATCAAAACTCTTCCGTCTATTGAGGCATCGATTACTGTTCTTGATGATGTTACGAAACTTTGGCTTACTAATGCTGTAGAACGGGCGTTACCAATGACGTCTAAGTCTTCAGTTATACATCATCCACCTGCTCCATGGTACTCGGAACAACTTAAGTGTCTTCGCTCACAATGTAAGATCCTGGAGCGAAAATGGAGAAAAGGCTACTCTCCTTCCCGTAAAATCACATATAAAGAAGCCTTAAAAAAGTACCACAACAGCTGCAAAACGGCTAAAGCAAATTACACCACGAGAACAGTGACTGATGCACAAAACTGCCCTAAGGTATTATTCTCTGTCGTGAAAAAATTGACCGGTGCAAATTCCACTCCCCCTCCCCCGGCTCTTGATGCCGCACAATGCCAATCCTTGGCAGATTATTTTGTAAAGAAAGTGGATCTTATCTATGACCACTTTTCTCCATGTTCTGAGACCACTTTCATCTCTCCTAACATGGCCAAGGAATTAGTGAATGCAACCTCTGATGCCACCATCACTATCTGGCAGCCGCTAGACACTATTTCTTTTGTGTCCTGTTTAAACAGCGTGCGTTCTGGCTCCCCACAGGATGTGCTCCCGGCCAAAATCTTAAAACAATTGGATCCCCTTACCCATCCCATTTTTATTAAGCTACTAAACACCTCTCTGAGCGAGGCCCAGGTCCCTCAACCTTGGAAACACGCCATGGTGGTACCTTTACTAAAAAAATCAGGTGCTGATTCTTCCAACCCTGCCAACTTTCGCCCGAAATCCTTGCTGCCAATCTTTTCGAAGATATTGGAGAGACACATTAATTTACAGCTCTCTAAACTGGTCGAAAACACCGCCTTTCTCCACCCTTCTCAGTCGGGTTTCCGGCCTAGGCACTCAACTGAGACAGCACTCCTGGGGGTAACGGAGAGTCTGAGGCACGGTGTCGACCAAGGGAACACTATGGCGCTCATCCTGTTGGATTTGAGCGCAGCGTTCGACACCGTGTCACACTCCATCCTTATTGACTCTCTGAAATCTCTAGGAGTAGGTGGCCAGGCCTTGGCCTGGCTGGTGTCTTTCCTTAATGACCGAAGTTTCCAAGTGTTGTCTCCTAAAGCAGCATCCACCATCTGTCCTTCTACCCGCGGTGTCCCTCAAGGCTCAATCCTTAGTCCCTTATTATTTAATATTTATGTTAAACCCTTGGCATCCATTGTAGAACAGGCGGGACTTACCCTGTTCTCGTACGCTGATGATACCCAGATTGTCTTCTCCCTATCAGGGAGAGACGAGAACAACATCTCCGCACTCAAGTCAGGCCTAACTCTTGTGGCTGATTGGATGCGGAGAAACTGTCTCAAACTGAATGGGGAGAAGACCGAGGTGGTCATCCTGGGCCGGAATAAACATCTCTGGGGCCCCAGCCACTGGCCCATTGAATTGGGTACCGCGCCAACTCCTTCCACCGCTGTCCGCAACCTGGGTGTCATCATAGATGATAGATTATCTATGCGACAACAGGCCACTAAGGTTGCGGCCATCTGTTTTTCAACGTTACGGTGGCTCCACAAGATCCTATGGATGCTCCCTCTTCCATCCCGCAGAACTGTAGTCCAGGCGCTCGTAACATCTCGCCTGGACTATGGCAATATCCTTTATCTGGGTGCAGACAAAGCCACCTTACAGGTGCTACAGGTAGTGCAAAATGCAGCTGCACGCCTTCTTAAGAATGTTCCCAGACGCTCCTCAGCCAAGGCCGCCTTACATGACCTTCACTGGTTGAGTATCCCTGAACGTATCAAATTCAAGGCACTCTGCTATATGTTCAAGGTTAAGCAAGGCAGTGCCCCAGCCTACCTCCAAAAGCTGATAACACCCTATAAACCCTTACGGCCATTAAGGTCATCTGACATGGGGAATTTTACCATGCCAAGATGGAAGCTGACAAAGATGGGAGGTCGCTCCTTTTCCACTCTAGGACCTAAATATTGGAACTCACTCCCTTTGGCTCTAAAATTAGAGACCAATCTGTTCCGCTTCCGTAAGGCCTTAAAGACACTGCTTTTTACTCAACGTGCCTAATAGTCTGCTGTAGCTCAAATCAGGTGAAGTTGCCTCCTTCTTCTTTAGTCTATCCCTTGCGCCGGGAAACCCACTGTGGGTAGCTGTGCGCGATATAAGCTTAAGAAAATAAATAAATAAATAAATAAATAAATAAATAAAAGTTGCTGA
This sequence comes from Lissotriton helveticus, assembly GCF_964261635.1. NCBI lineage: Eukaryota > Metazoa > Chordata > Amphibia > Caudata > Salamandridae > Lissotriton > Lissotriton helveticus. The sequence goes on from NC_136061.1 coordinate 254,039,140, forward strand.
CGGACATATTTGGAGCGGAAAATCTATCCACGGTGTTCCTCGTTGAGCGTGCGCAGCGCTCCCTGGCGCCTACACCGAAGCCGGGTGCCACTCCTCGCATGATAATAGCCCGCCTACTCAACTATAGAGACAGAGATGCCGTTCTCAGACTGGCCAGGGAAAAGGGTGCAATTTCTTACCAAGGCAACACTCTAGAATTCTACCCTGATCACACGATGGCGGTACAGATGGCACGTAAGGAATTTGCGCCTGTTAAAAAGAAGCTACGAGATCTAGGCATTGAATATGCAATGCTCTATCCAGCGAAGCTCAAAATCACGAATGCTGGCAAACCCGTGATTCTACCGACGGTACAGGCAGCACAGGAATATGTCAAAAAAGTAAACAAGCACCGTAAGGCGCAAGACCGAGAAGGTAGCACAAGTGGCAATGACTGAGACACTGGAAGGGGCATTACCGCACACATGTAGAAGGTTAAATGAGGACAACGGCACCCATCAAAATGGACGTGGACAGTAAGAGTTGAAGCCGACGTTGAGGTGGTTGAGGACTTACGAACAAATATAACGGATTGGAACGGCTGACACCTCAGAACAAAAATGGCCACTTTCACTGACAATATTGATGAGCAACGCATGAGCGCGGGAGTTGCGCCACAGAGCAGCAGACGGCCTATGCAAGATATGGGTCGTGATAGGGCACTGAATGCTGGATAATATACAAGCGATATCGTAACAGCGGCATTATGTGTCACTTCCACGCATGAGAACTGGCGAACACTGGGCCTAACTTGCGCGCTGGAGCAGGTGAGACAACTTGCGATCTAAAAGGGGCGAGAATGCAAAAGAATGTACTCCTATGTTGCGCCTGACCCCAGAGCTACTGCTGCGAAATGGGACGCTATATAATTGCAGAGGTGGGTTGTTGGGACCTGGCTAGACTCAGACGGTGAAAGAGAGGTGATGAGGTAACAGCGATCAAAAGAGATAATGTACGCACCCGTCCACATCCACCATGTGGATGGAGACGTGTGTACCTGGCGACACCCCCAGGCGGGTGCGCCCCCAACTCAAGTTCTAATATTAGTTTTGTTGACAGACGGGGATGGCTTTGGCAAAGTTGGGGTGCTAAAGTGGGAGGAGGGTGGAGGGGGGGAATGGGAAATGTTCGTTATAACTCACTGTGTCTGAGAAGCATTGCAACCTCTCTGGGAAACAAAGGCGCTGTTTTACAAACAATGAACTCACTGTTAAAATGTGTACACTCGAATGCGGGACAGATAACGAGGGAAACCTAAAGCACGAGGTGGAGGGCTTTGCTACGATTCATTGCACATCACGTATGTTAAGATGACGCACTCCGCCACACTGAAATGCATCACGTGGAATGTCAGAGGTTTGGGCAATCCAAAAAAGATTAGGCAGATGTTTGCATATTTCGACAGGTTACATGTTGATGTGGCTTTCCTACAAGAAACGCACATAGCCGCTACAGACTCCTCCACAATAGGGACTAGATGGGCAGAATCAGTCACCAACTCCAATTACTCTTCATACTCACGTGGGGTTAGCATTTTGATCAAAAAGGGAGTGCACTTTCAGATCTCGGAAACACATAAAGATGCTGAAGGAAGGAGTGTAATTGTGGTGGGCACGGTACGACAACACACGTTAGCACTGGTGAACACATATGGCTAAGCATGGGCGTAAAATCCGCTCCGCTCGCGGATTTTTCGGATTTTCGGCAAATTCGCAATCCGCGAACGCTCGCGAATTTGTCGAAAATCCGTGAATCCGCTCGCGGCGGATTTTTTGCTTGGTTGCGGCGCGCGGCGTGGTGCACGGCGTTCACTTTCCGTCATTTTAGCGTTTGCCGAGTTGTTTTTCTTTGCGAGTGACGCGCCATTTTAGATCTTGCTGCGTGTTCCCGCGGGAGTTTGTCGCCCGCGAATACGTACTCGCGGCTTGCCACCTTGCACAGCACACCTCGCGAGAGTTCGCAATTGCGAACACGTAGTTGCGGCGGAAAGGAACAATCTCGCACTTGCGAAATAGAGATTTTGCAATTTCGCACAAGAAAATCACCAGCAAACAGGATAAACCTTCAGAAAATTATGATTTTTATCAGAATCACTCCTCAGGTTGACATTTGCATGGCCTTTTTTTTTGCAAGGAGTCCATTTTGGGGGGGGGGAGTAAGGAAGTGCCCCACAGTCTCCAACTTCCTGTTCCTGTCCAGCAGGCTCCTCCCAGTGCTTTGTCCATCTCCTGGTCACTTTCATTTGGATCTGGAGCTGGAAGGATTACTTTTTGTGGGTGCTGCTGGATATTTGGATTTGAGGCCTTTTTGACTGTCTTTGGATCACTTTTGGATTAGAAATCAACTTTCACAAGTAAGTTTGTTTGGGGCATTACAGTTGCTGCAAGTACAATTTTTGAACTTTTTCAGAAAATTAAATAAATTATATTGTGGGTAGCCACAGTATCCAGTAGGACCAGGGTTGGTTATGGGTGCATGATACAACTGTTTTGTTGAATTTAAACACCATTGAGGCCATGGATGGGCTGGGATTGTGCAGATTTTATTGTTTTTTGTCGTTTTTTTGGGCCTGCTGGTGTGGCCCTTTGCCCAGGGGTGGTGAGTGTTGCATGGGCCTAGTCTTTCTGTGGGGTGTCTTCTTGAATTTAAACATAATTGAGGCCATGGATGGGCTGGGATTGTGCTTATTTTATTGTTTTTTGTCGTTTTTGGGGGGCTGCTGGTGTGGCCTTTTGCTTGCCCAGGGGTGGTGGTGGTGCATGGACTGAGTGTGCCTGTGGTGTGGTCTCACTCTCTTTGATGTAAACATCATGGATGGCATTGGATTGTGGTGATTTCTGGCTGTTTTTCTGTTTTTTGGGGGTGTACTGTTGATGTGGACTGGCCATGTGGGTGGTGGTGGTGGCCATCTTGAGTGCTGGCTGGTACAGGCAACATGTGCTTGGGGTGTAAGGGGGCCATTTTGAGGAGAGGCAGTGTCTGAGGCCTGCACTTATTTTGCCTACTTTTCATCCCTTATGCCCAGGGGTAGTGAGTGTTGCATGGGCCTAGTGTTTCTGAGGGGTGTCTTCTTGAATTTAAACACCATTGAGGCCATGGATGGGCTGGGATTGTGCAGATTTTATTGTTTTTTGTCGTTTTTTTGGGCCTGCTGGTGTGGCCCTTTGCCCAGGGGTGGTGAGTGTTGCATGGGCCTAGTCTTTCTGTGGGGTGTCTTCTTGAATTTAAACATAATTGAGGCCATGGATGGGCTGGGATTGTGCTTATTTTATTGTTTTTTGTCGTTTTTGGGGGGCTGCTGGTGTGGCCTTTTGCTTGCCCAGGGGTGGTGGTGGTGCATGGACTGAGTGTGCCTGTGGTGTGGTCTCACTCTCTTTGATGTAAACATCATGGATGGCATTGGATTGTAGTGATTTCTGGCTGTTTTTCTGTTTTTTGGGGGTGTACTGTTGATGTGGACTGGCCATGTGGGTGGTGGTGGTGGCCATCTTGAGTGCTGGCTGGTACAGGCAACATGTGCTTGGGGTGTAAGGGGGCCATTTTGAGGAGAGGCAGTGTCTGAGGCCTGCACTTATTTTGCCTACTTTTCATCCCTTATGCCCAGGGGTAGTGAGTGTTGCATGGGCCTAGTGTTTCTGAGGGGTGTCTTCTTGAATTTAAACACCATTGAGGCCATGGATGGGCTGGGATTGTGCAGATTTTATTGTTTTTTGTCGTTTTTTTGGGCCTGCTGGTGTGGCCCTTTGCCCAGGGGTGGTGAGTGTTGCATGGGCCTAGTCTTTCTGTGGGGTGTCTTCTTGAATTTAAACATAATTGAGGCCATGGATGGGCTGGGATTGTGCTTATTTTATTGTTTTTTGTCGTTTTTGGGGGGCTGCTGGTGTGGCCTTTTGCTTGCCCAGGGGTGGTGGTGGTGCATGGACTGAGTGTGCCTGTGGTGTGGTCTCACTCTCTTTGATGTAAACATCATGGATGGCATTGGATTGTGGTGATTTCTGGCTGTTTTTCTGTTTTTTGGGGGTGTACTGTTGATGTGGACTGGCCATGTGGGTGGTGGTGGTGGCCATCTTGAGTGCTGGCTGGTACAGGCAACATGTGCTTGGGGTGTAAGGGGGCCATTTTGAGGAGAGGCAGTGTCTGAGGCCTGCACTTATTTTGCCTACTTTTCATCCATTATGCCCAGGGGTAGTGAGTGTTGCATACTTGCATGTCCGTAGTCTTTCTGTGGGGTGTCTTCAATGTAAACATCAAGGATGGCATGGGATTGTGCTCATTTTTCTGTGTTTTGTCGATTTTTTGGGGTGTATAACTGAACTGATGTTCCTCTGTCTTCCATTGCTTTTAGGTGCACAAGAAGACTCAAGAGAACCACCAGTGCCAGGAAGAAGTCCTGCAGCGGTGTGTGCAGCATAACGTCACGCGACGTCACGTCTGGACACAGAACCCTCTGCAACTCGTGCAACTGCTGCCTGCTGACCTGCTCTGAAGAGGATGGCCCCAAAAAAAGTAACCCGTAGCTCCTCTAGCAAGAAAGGTGCCAGTAAGGAGCAGAAGAAGCAAGTTACCAAGGAGACTGGTGTGCCGCCCGCCCCTTTTTTTGGGAGTAAAAAAAAAAGTATGCCTGCAGCAGCAGCAGCGGGATCTGCTGGGGACCAAGCTGGCAGCAGCACCCCCGCTCCATTGGGCTCAGTGCCACCACCACCACCACGCCAACTTAAGTCCAAGCCCTTGAGTGCTGCAGAGGCAGCCAGTATAGTTCTTCAATCACCATCGACCAGTGATGTTGGCTCATCGCAAGAAAGCAGCAGCAATGTCCCTCAATCAACACAGGTTGTTGTAGCTCATCTGACGAGTGTTGAACAACCACAGCCGCAACAACAATCACATGTGCAAGTACAAGCCCAAGTACATGTGGAAGGAGAGGCAGCGCAAGGAGATGCGCAAGCAGAGGTGCATGGAGGGTCACAAGTGCCCACAATAGTTGTTCCTCCCGAAGTAGGGGCACATCAGGAAATCGACAATCAAGGCGAGGTATCATTTGAGGAAGCCACTCCTCCTGATGATCCTTCATTGTCTTCCACACCCCTAGCAAGGAAGAGATCAAGGGTGGTGTCTACATCCTCTTCAAGCACACCTCCTTCTGATGATACGGATCAAACTTGGGAACCAGCACCACAGCCGTCTGAGAGTGAGGCACACCATGATCCAACAAAGGTAGTTAAGCGTAAAAGGAAGCTCGTCCAAAGTCTCAGAGTTATGGAGTGTGATGAGGCTCAACAAGAAGTGGCGGATACTGCTGCTGATGAAGACTCTGCCAACGACGACCCAGTCATCATAAAGGTCACTGCAGCCCCAGCGGGCATGCAGCAAACAGACATTTTGACCCTAGCCCGAAGAGCTGCTGCGCGTGATGATGATGATGATGATGTTGTCGATGAGGAGGCAGTGGAAACACCACAATCATTGGAGTTAAGTAGTACACCAACTCGTCCCGCTTCCATATTTCTTTCTGGCAAGAAGAGACCTCCGTCAACCTCGACCTTAATTAGTGGCGGTGAAAGTGCAAAACGTACAAATGTTGGGCAATCCAGATCCTCCACTTCATCTGGCATTAGCTTCATGACCACCACCACCAGTATCGCCGCCTCCTCCAGGTCCCACAGACACTTCAAGTCCCCAGTTTGGGACTTCTTTACTGTTTGTCCCAAAAATCCAAAGTTTGCCATTTGTACCCTTTGTAAGCTTGCAGTTAGTCGTGGTAAGTCAGGTACCAACTATGGTACCGGCGGCCAGAGTGGTCATCTTGAGAGAAAGCACGCTGTCAAATGGTTTGCGCACCTAGATGCGATCAAGAAAGGCCAAAATCAAGGAAACGTTGATGTTTCATCTGATGATGACGAGCAGGAAGAAGACGTGTCAAACACGTCCCTTACACCCAGTACCCCTGTCAGCAGCACACCCAATGTGAGGCACACTAAGAGTGTTGGAGCGAGTGAGACACCAACGCACAAAAGTTCACCAGCGAGCAAAATTGGGTCAACGAAGTCATTATCAGCCCGTAAATGCTTGGTCCAGGCCAACATTAGAACAATGCTTACTTCAGACGTGCCATATGAACGCAACCACCCACTGACGCGTCTGTATAACACTAAGCTGGCTAAAATGCTAGCTGTGGACCTTCTACCTTTTTCTTTTGTAGAAGCGGTAGGTTTTCTTGAATTAGTGGCAACGCTCTGCCCTAAATGGAAAGTTCCGAGCCGGTTCTATTTTGCCAGAGTTGCGGTTCCAGCACTACATGAAGATGTGCTGCAGGCGATTGGGGCAGCTTTGCAGAAGAGTGCTGTTCACACAATACATCTGACAACAGACATGTGGACCAGTGGCCCAGGCCATGATTACATGTGCATCACTGCACACTGGGTCTCTTTTTCAGGTGTTAAAGCAAAGCTAAACGCAGGTGTTGACCCGGACAAAGTTTTCAAAGCTGCTCGGAAACATGCAACACTAGCCATGTTTGGCTTGGAGAAAAGTCACACAGCAGAAAACCTTTTGCAAGAGTTTAACAAAAAGGTCTTGACAATGCTATCCCCCCTAAAACGCAAGATTGGTTATGTTTCCACGGATAATGGCTCCAATGTAGTTAAGGCCATGTCGGAGGGTGGCTATTTCAGAGTGCCATGTTTGGCGCACTGTATCAACCTGGTAGTTCAAAAATTCTTGAGTGATAGAGACAGTGCAGCGTTCGCGGTAATGGCCACCTGCCGCAAAATGTCCAACCATTTCAGCCATTCTTTTAAGGCCCGGAAGCATCTGCGGAGACTGCTACTTCAACGTAGAATGCCAGTGAAAGCACTCATCCAGGAGGTGGCAACACGTTGGAACTCAACCTTCTACATGCTTGAGCGTCTGTATGAGCAGTATACGGTACTCGATCACTATTTCTTCACAGAGGGTAAATCTCAGAAGGAGGACCTGCGGATGACTGCGGCGCAATGGGACATAGTTAAAAGCCTGACAGACATGCTTCGTCCTTTTGAGTTCTTCACGCGTGCAGTCAGCCAGGAGGACTGTAATTTGGGAAAAGCTATCCCATTGTTGTGCATGCTGGAGCACCAACTGATGGCGGTGTCTTCTGAGTTTGAAAAAGAAGATGAAGAAAAAAAAAACCATTTCATTTTGTCAGAGAAATTATTAGAGCGCCTACGTGGTGATGAACGTCTTCAAAAGATCAAGTCCGATCAGCATTACATTTGTGCTACTATTCTGGATCCACGCTACAAAAAGGCGCTGGCAGACGAAGCATTCTTTCCTTTTGATGATGCAGATGTTCAAAAGTACAAACATTGGTTAGCCTGGTCAGCCAATAGGTTTGAAAAAGAACGGCAGGTTATTGAAGGAGAAGCCAGTACATCAGCATCAGCATCAGCAGGCCATCCCCAGTCACAAGAATCCACTTCTGCACCTGTGGCTGGGGCACAAGTGACCTCTCAGCCGTTAAAGACACCGGCAACTGGATCATCTGCACCACACAGAATGACAACACTAACAGTGGCTGCGGAGGAGGATTGGCTAAGTTTGATGGGGTATGGTTCTCGAAAAAATGTCACAGCCACAGCAAAAAGTAAGCAAAGTGGAGGAACCGTTGATGACCTTGAGTCGATGGTGCAGGACTATATGAATGACTCAACAGTGGTCTTTCTTAATGAGGAGCCATTGCAGTATTGGCATGGCAAAAAACAATTGTGGCCACAGCTCTACAACCTGGCTATAAACTATTTGTCTTGCCCACTCGCAAGTGTGTCTTCTGAACGTGTTTTCAGTGCTGCTGGTGGCATTGTAACTCCCAAACGGAGCCGCCTCTCGCCCAAAAATGTGGAGCGGCTGACAATGATCAAGATGAATCAGCACCTCATACCACCTGATTACAAAGTACGAGAAAGCACGCCGCATGAAGACGAGGAGGACGGCAATGTAGATGAGGGGATTTTTTCTCTGTTCGGTGGCACTGACCTCATCCAGCCTGAATTCGCAGAGTATGATGACGAAATCTTGTTCTTATTCCCTGACACCGAGCACTGAAAATGAGACAATCAATCAAGAACTTTCTTTTTCGTCCTTATTCCCTTTTATTCCTGTGTGCTTTGTGTCTCTCTTTCTTTGTTTTGCACAGTTAATTTAATTCAAACTTTAATCACCTAATCCCAAAAACAAGACCATCATCAGAACTGTCTTCACTTGTTTGCTTATTGCTTTGAAGGTGCCGCAGTCTACATTCCTCAGGTTCACAAGTTCCGAAGAACATGCTCCTCTATCCTCCTCCTCCAGACTGCGATTTCCCTCCAAGCAGAGTGCTGGATTACGCCCAATGAAGAAAGACTCAGCACTTGTGGGGGTGTTGTACTTCTTTGCGGGTGAGTTGACGGATTTGGGCCCATTGCTGTGAAGCTCTAATAATGGACAAAAGTGTTTTGGACCAAATATGAGGTGGAAATTTCTTGCCGTTTTTGCTGACTTGCTTGCCTTTGAGGTGCTCTTTGGCGGGGTTCCGGGGGTTTGTGGGTAATTTTTGGTGTCTGTCGAAGCACTGCTGCGACAGTCTAATCTTGATTGCATTTGCTTTTCAGGAAATCTGTGGTGGAAAACAGGAGTTATGATGATTGATGATGATGACCTAGCTGAACAGCGCCGCATTTGGACCGAAGGCCGAGAGATATTGTAAGTATGAGATTTAGCTTTTTCGCTGTTTGGGGGTGTTGTCGGGTGGTTTTTTGCGGGTGGGTTGGCGCCGGCGGGTCTTGCCTGGGGCATTCCTGGGAAGGTCTAATACCGGATAGAAGTGTTTTGGACAAAATCCATAAGGAACAGCCTTTTTTTTGCTATTTCTTCTGACATCTTGCTCAATGTAGCGTTTTGGGGGGCTTCCTGCTGTTCGTGGGTGGGTTGCGGCCGGGGTCTCTGTCGAAGCACTGCTGCGACAGTCTAATCTTGATTGCATTTGCTTTTCAGGAAATCTGTGGTGGAAAACAGGAGTTATGATGATTGATGATGATGATGACCTAGCTGAACAGCGCCGCATTTGGACCGAAGGCCGAGAGATATTGTAAGTATGAGATTTAGCTTTTTCGCTGTTTGGGGGTGTTGTCGGGTGGTTTTTTGCGGGTGGGTTGGCGCCGGCGGGTCTTGCCTGGGGCATTCCTGGGAAGGTCTAATACCGGATAGAAGTGTTTTGGACAAAATCCATAAGGAACAGCCTTTTTTTTGCTATTTCTTCTGACATCTTGCTCAATGTAGCGTTTTGGGGGGCTTCCTGCTGTTCGTGGGTGGGTTGCGGCCGGGGTCTCTGTCGAAGCACTGCTGCGACAGTCTAATCTTGATTGCATTTGCTTTTCAGGAAATCCGTGGTGGAAAACAGGAGTTATGATGATTGATGATGATGATGACCTAGCTGAACAGCGCCGCATTTGGACCGAAGGCCGAGAGATATTGTAAGTATGAGATTTAGCTTTTTCGCTGTTTGGGGGTGTTGTCGGGTGGTTTTTTGCGGGTGGGTTGGCGCCGGCGGGTCTTGCCTGGGGCATTCCTGGGAAGGTCTAATACCGGATAGAAGTGTTTTGGACAAAATCCATAAGGAACAGCCTTTTTTTCAAGGTCAAATTTTGTTCTAAAACACAGTAGTACACCTACCTTGAGGGGAAAGATCCGCTATAATATTTTGGCCATACTTATTGATCCTTAAAAAGGTGACTCAGACAGAGCACGCAATTTCTAAAATATTGTACTGTCTATTAGGGAAATCAAAGTGTGACTTTTTGCACCACACAGCGTACATACCTTTTATTTATTTATCAGTGGTATTGTAATAGCACTTCCTGTTTTCCGTTCAATAATTACAGGCCGGGTTTCAGTCAACATCCGCCAGGCAGGCAGTGGACAGGGTGTCTTCTGTCAGTGGTCACCACATTGATGGACGAAGCGTCAGCTGGAATGGAGGAGTGCCGCCAATAAGAGGAATTGTTTGCTGCATGCTTATTACTTACCAAATTCAACAGGACAACTCCAACAACATACGCAATACAGATACAGTATCCATTGTTGTCTTTTATTCTATGAGTGTGACTGCATGTGCTTACCTTTAGTTTGTAACCAAAGATTGTCTGTATCTTCAATTATTGTTTGTCCATGCTCTGCTTTTTTTTTCTTCTCTCAACAAAACCTACCCAAAAAGAAACCCCCATTCCCATCCATTTTACAAACCCTAACCCTCTTCCCCCGGGCTGTGTTGTTTTGCTTGATGTCTGACTAAAATGACATCAATAATTCCACACACTTGCTGGGGAGGATAAGGTCATAGCAGCAACAGGCTGGTGAAGGAATACGAGGATATCTTCTAGACTTACTCAGCTTCAGTACTATATCTTCTAGTAGTAGTAGCCAATGTCAAATAAATTCAACGCAAGTACTAATTATACTTGCAAGCAAATACTTTACCATTTGTTAGGCTACATTATGGCACTGTTCTAGTGTACTGTCACCTGCTATTTTCTCGATCGTACCGTAACCGTTGTAATGCTACAGTAAGGAGGACAAACAAGGTTTCGTTTTCTTTTTTTCCATAGGCATGCAACTGCCACTGTGTCACACCACTAGTACCACCGCAATGAGGAAATGTCACCCGCCCAGGATTGACAACGTTAATCCCCATTTCACCTGGAGCCAGCCCTGGGCCTAGCCCTAATTTCTAACACAAATTACAGGTAAGATAAGCGTTTGGCGGGAGGTAGTATAATGGAGTATTATTTCGGAGTAGACAAGAGATTGACGGTTGTACTACTAAAGTCCTACGACTGTTCAGGAAAACAAAGTTACTGTTACACCCCCGCCCCCACCCACCAGACTGAAAAGCAGTAAAAAACAGGTATGGTCAGATAAAGTTGAAAAATATATTTATTTAGCCCTAACATAATAATCTCCCTCACCCACCCTAACCCCAACGATTGTCTCTGAAACGTCCCAAAACGATCCCAACTCCCAAATCCCACCCCCCAAAAGTCTATAAAAAAAGGGCAAGGGACACTCCACTACTGGAGGGTGCTGGTGCTGGTGCATGATGCGGCATGGGCATCATACTCCTTGCGGAGGGTGGCAAGCTCGGAGCGGAGGCCCTTAACCAAGTTCTTATACCTCAGGACCTCCTGCTCCAGGTTGGACATGCGGACTCGTAGGCGGCGTTGGCGTTCCTTGCAGCTCCTGTGGGGGGCAGCTGGTATTTCGGTTGCTTGGCGGTGGCGGTCGTCTTTCTTAGCCCGGCTCGGTCCCGCTGGCTTAGTCACGGAGGAGGATGCAGTGGTCACAGTCGAGGATGTTGCCCCGCTCGACTGCGTGTCCTCCTCCTCCTCCAGGGCCACCAGCCGCCGATATTCGGCGACTGTGGCCTCCAGCCTCCGTTGCCGGGCCAATCTAGCCTGCTCCCTCCTTGTTGTTGATTTGGAAGGAGCAACTATATGAAGAAAGAAAGACATAGTCTGTAACCAATGCTCCTTATTAATAACACAAAGTGATTGAGCCGAAAGTTGGGTCACAGAGTACAAGTAGCAAATTGAAAGCACAGTACATAACTATTGAGGACAGTATCTATGTAACCTCCCACTTCTGCATCCTTGCTCTAACAGTAGTGGTAGTTTAATGAACTAATTCTACGACCACTATGGACTTCCATTACAGTCGACTATGACAGTACACCAGTCTTATTCTTCTTCTTCTCTCTTGTTTAGGGAAATGGGTACGTTATCTTATGCAAGCCAGCAGAATTACATGGACACAGCACAGTGAACTTGCACCCGAGAAAAAAAGTTGCACACCATGATGAGTGAGACAGACTTGCGTTACTGTACCGGTCCAGTACATGCAGGTGGTGAAGCTATTACTTTTCTATTACGGGTGGCACTGAGAATACTCTGTTACAAGGGCTACTGCTTAATTAATTTACCTTTCACCCTACAGTGCAAATGAGTACTAGAAAAGGAAAATGAAGAAGCTAACTAATTTGATTATCTATCACTTCACATGGGACGTATTTAATGACAGATGAGATGACTTTAGGTGCTTTGCTTAATATTGAGTGAACAGTGATACACCCACACATGAATGACGTACTACAAGTAAACTAAAGTTATTAAGAGAGGTACGGAGTGTCCACCGTAATAACCAGATATATGCTGTGAATGCAAACGCAATACAAAGTACTGCTACTATTCATGATAGTATTGGACACATTTACAATTTCTTTTCCTTGCCTTCCCTGCACTGGAACGGACGTGCGGGTGCTGTGGTACATGCTCTTCAAGGTAACACTTACTTCACCTGGCAACCATCTACTCTCTCTAGATACACATGTGCTATCTAAGAGTCAGAGAATACCATGCTCCAGGCATCCATTCAGTCAAAGTATACGCACACATACAGTTTCTGTTTCACCCACCCAGGCTGCTGTCCTTCCACCCATCCTTGCTTCATCATTGACCCAGCCATGCACCATACCATATTCTTTCCTTCCCAGCCACCTCGGGGGCCAAGCAAACACATATCGTTCTTCTTTGCCAGCCATCATACAAGTTCGCGTCCCACTTACTTACACCCTTCTTTCGCTTTTCGTTCATCCCATCCATCACGTTCGTCTAAGAACTTATTGGGATTCTTCTCACCAAAAACTTCACAGCTAAGTCGAAGTACATTTCGAGGAGGCTACTACCTGGTTGATTTGTAATTGTAATACACCCGTGCAGAAAGCACACTATGCAGTCTTCAATCTCAATAAGTAAGGAATATATAGCTTACCTGTTTCCGCCACCACCGTTTGATCCCCCACAGGAACGTCCGCCAGCTCTTCTACCGCTGCCTCCTCCCCAGAGGCCTCCGAGTCCTGGTCCAACACAGCCACCTCCGCGCTGGCCCCGTCACCAGATGTTACACCTACAAAGTACATTTAAGAATGTTAGAATACACCACTCACTACTATATAATATTTGGTCTAGGAGAAATGTTAAAAAAACAGAATACAATGTAATAATTTGTGACTGTCTACTCCATAGTAAAAATGTCCCATTTTCCAGGGAAGGCTGTTGTCTTGCTGCACTTTTATGCACAACTGATGAATGCTTGCTTTTGATTTTTAACACGCACCACTTTTTCTCCTAACAGACAGAAGCTTGACTCCTGAGTCCTAAGAACACGACCAGGATCAAGTTCAAACCAGGTGAGAGTTCGGCTCGACCACAAGAAATGTGTCCAATTAATCGTCAGCACTAACCACTTTTCCGTTTACAGTTAAATAGTTTTATGACAAAGTAGATTTTAATAAATGTGTTTACTTTTAATAAAGCTTTTAAACTTAAATAGACTCTGTGGTTTTTGTTCCTCTAGACTAGAGTGGATGAGCTAAAGGTTTTGGAATTTTTGCAAGCATGAGTGCCTCTGACACTTCTTGACTGTGCTGTGACTCCGTACTACTCTCTTGTCCTGCGTACGATAATCTAGAGATCATTGGGGATCTATAATCGGTGACTTCGGGAGCTGAATGACTCTGCCACACTATCTAGTCAGTAAGGAGACAGTGCATAGAGGTATTGCTGAATATAATGGGAGTCCAATGGAATTGCCAAATGTCCAATCTTAGTTAGCTACACAGACAGACTAATAAGAATAGTCTAGTAATACCACAGGGAGTCATATTCGAGGCAGGATAAGAATTTATATCCAGTCTACAAGAAGATCAAAGACGATTTAGAAAAAATCGAATGAGGAACGCTAGGAAAAAATAGGTACTGTTTATTAAAATGTAAACTTACTGGGGCCAGCAAAGGAGCCCTCGCCTGCCCGATCCTGGCCTGCATCCTCAGCACCCTCCTCCTGTGTCCTCTTGCCCTTGGGGGGAGCTGATGTACAACATGAAAGAAAGAAAAACCAGAAAACATGGATGAGATTTTTCAACCAAATCAAACATTTCAAAAGAACAATAACAACATATTTTGGAAAAATAGCAAATAGATAGACAACTATTCCACGGGATCTATCTCATGTGGTATACTACGTTATTCGTATTGCCTGATTTGCGGAACGTTGACTTAGAAAGTTCCTATGTAACTCAATAAACAGACTACTAAAGAGGTTTGCCTAGGCCTGGCACTGCAGCAGGCAGCAGTGCGCAACACGTGACAGACAAAGTCCATCCTGCTTGCAGATCAGTGAATACTCAAACTATCAATCCACCCGCCACCACCGCCACTATTTCTTCTTATAGCCATGTGTCTAAAGGAAGGACTGGACTTCAGTCTGTTGGGGCTGATTTAGAAGTCCCTTGCGGAAGTTGCGGCTCATTTTCCTCCATTGTTGCGTGCCTTTTCTGACGCAGCGGCAGAACAAAAGACTCGCCATGGTGTTGGTGCGGCGTATATATTTAAAAAAAAACACATATGGGCATATGGGCGATGCATCACGTTGTAAAGCCCTGCGCCATCAGGGGGCGTTCCGGCGCAAGGGAGGGCGTACCTGCGCAGGAACGAATCCTAAAAGTGGCTGAGGGAAATCTACAAGATGTCAATCAGTCACTTTTAGGACAATGATGCATGACTCAAACCCTGCGCGCTTGAAGCCGACGTACGGCTTGATGCAGCATTGGGGAGATAGGGTACCCCAGAGCATTGCTGGAGCTGCGCCATCGTTGGCACGCAACTCCAGCAATGCGCTGCCTTTACGGCACAGATGCGTAAGGCTTCTGTGACGTTTTGGGCCAATGGGTGGTGGTGGCATGGCACACAATTACTGCCGCATCCCTGCTACTTTGCAGGGATGCGCCGGTAATTGAAAATATGACCCTTACTGTCTAGCATTACGCAGTTCTTTTCTTTACAGTACACTCATACATAATTTCTCAGGCCAATGAAATGCTTCTGAACACAACATACAAAACAAAGAAGCATAGTAGCAAGCAAGGCTACTGAGAAGGAGAGCAGTGCACCTGAAATGCATAGAAGATTTTGAAATATAATTTACCTCAATGTAATCGGCAGCATTATTGCTCTTGGTAAAGAACAAAGATTTGCAAATAACAGAGCAGGATAAAACAGAGTAGTAAATGTACTACTACTACTACTCACCAAGCCCGGGGACCTCTACGCCGAGCGCGTCCAGCAAGTCCCGCTCCCGGTCCATGACATCGGTCCAGCGGTGGGTGGCCTGGTTATATGTGCGCCGGACCCCAGAGATCTTGTACATGGCCCGGCACACCTTCTCCCACCGCTTGCGACGCTCCCGGATGCCATAGCCGGTCGCGATCTTGCCGCCTCCCAGGATCGTCTTGGGGAGGCGGCGCTGGACGTGGAAGATCAGTGCCGCCACTTCCTCCGCGCTGAAGATCTCCCTCGGGACCACTTGCTCCCCCCTTAAACGCCCGCACGGGAGCCGGGCACGGGGTGCGGGACCCTTCCCCTTCTCAGGGTGCTTCCCGGCTCCCTTTACCATGGTCTGGGCAGAAATAAACTTAAATGATAAAGAAGAAATAGAATAGTGAAGAAGAAAAGAAAAGAGTTTAAAAAAGTAGTTTAAAAGTAACTAAAAGCTGCAGAAAACACAAAAATATAGAGGTAGAAAAACAGAGGGATAGATAATAAGTAAAATTAGATCAAAAAAACTTCAAACAAGCAAAGGATGGCAGAGATTGAGAGAGGATAGAGAAAGCATGCCCAGAACCATAGCAATGAATGAGAAACAAGATGGCCGCGCCCGTTCACGACCGCGTGGGTAAGTTCGCGCGAGATTTTCCTTGCGAGTACGCGCAAAATTGTACTAGCGAGCAGCACACTTTGCGAGATTACACATAGCGGGCGGAAACGGAATTACGTCACGCCAACAAGATGGCCGCGCCCGTGTACGACCGATAGGGTAACTTGGCAAACGTATAGCTAGAAGCGCCTCGCGAACACGCGCAAGATCACGCGAACATACACGTCGCAAAAAAAACAATTTTGTATTCGCACGTATTCGCGGCTTCCGAAATCGATCTCGCACGGATTCGCGCCCCAAAAAACGCGCGAAATTGCAGAAAAAACGATTTTAGCTAAACTGAAAGCAATGAGCAGGTGCAAAAGTTCAAACTTAACATTAGTAACATTCAAGGTAGTGCTTCCTGATGGGCCCCTCCAGAGTTTGCAACTATTCTATGACCCTGCTATGACCCAAACAGCAGGCTCATAGAATAGCTACAAGTAGACCATAAAGGTCCTGTGAAAAAAAAAATTCACTGCAACAAAAAGCAAATTACAGATAAGGAAGGAAGCAGGTGCCAGCCAGACTGGAACTTTCAAAATTACTGACACATTAATGAAACACAAATTAATTGATGGCAGTTGAAGAAGGGCAGGTGTGCTTGCTTTTTTCAACCACCATAATCTACAGTGATAAATAAACCTAATAGGTGCCAGTGAGGATGTACCAGAGGGTGGCATGGGTGTCCCAGAGGGTGGCAGTGGTGAAACAGAGGGTGCTGTGAACCTGTGATGATAAACCAGACGTAGAAACAACATAGTCGCGGCCGTTGCGAGCCGAAAAGTAAGTTTGCAATTGCGAACTTGTCCCAAAATCGGCGCGAACACGCGCCAACACAAAAAACGGAAAAATCCGCAAATCCGCTAGAGTTCGCGGATCTTCGCGGATTGCGAATCCGTAAATCCGCAAGTTCGCGTACGCGAGATCCGCTAGATCCGCCCATACTTACATATGGCCCGAACGTAGATGACCCGGGTTTCTTTGAGAAGGTATGGGGCACATTAGCAGATATCCAGGTCGAAAATATACTGTGGGGAGGGGATTTCAACATAGCGCTGAAGGAGGGACTTGATAGGTCCCTGAACACACTGGAACCACACGTAAAGGCGAGAACGACTCTGTTGGAGGCTATAGAAGATCTACGGATGGTGGACGTATGGAGGGTTAGACACCCGGGGGAGCTGATGGCGAAGCACATAAATGCAGTACACAAAAGCTGGTCTAGGTTAGACTACTGGCTGACCACACAGGGAATGACGTCTTGGGTGACAAGCGTACAACACCTCCCACGAACACTATCAGACCACAGCCCAGTAATATTGGAAGTGGAAATGCCGCGATATGCGCCGCCACCATTCACATGGAGATTCAATGCTGTAGCCTTGCGCGACCCAGTGTATGCAGACATAATACGTAAAGCAATAATAGAATACTTTGACCTGAACGGCCCCACAACGGAAAACTCGAACCTATTATGGGAAGCTTTCAAAGCGACATTAAGAGGGGTGTGCATCAGTACGACGACGGGCATCCTAAGGGACATCAGACAACAATTAAAAACACGTGAAAGCGCCATACAAGCACTGGAACACAGGTATACGCACACAAGGGACACGGCAATACTGGGGGAAATACAGGCTCTCCTCACAGAACACCGGCAATTTGCTGCAGACGAGCTTCAATATATCCATAAACGTAAAACGGCTAGGAGATATGGTGAGGCGGGTCGGCCTGGTAGGGCTCTGGCTGAGAAGATATGTACAGGGCGAGCGCCACAACACATTACAGCTATCCAAACACGTGCAGGACACATGACATACGACATACAAGGGATAATGAGTGAATATAGGGACACTTATGGTAAACTATATGAAGCTCGCCCCTCGTTACCACAAGAGGAATTACTGTCTTATATGACGGATGTAGAGCTGGCGTGGTTGTCTGATGGCCATAGAGAATACCTTGCTCGCCCTATCACGGTAGAGGACGTGGTGGACACTATCAAACGTCTGCCGAATGGCAAAGCACCGGGACCCGACGGGTTCACGACAGAGTTTTACAAAACGTTCGCAGACTTATTGGCCCCACACTTAGTGAGACTATATGGGGAGGCACACGAGGTGCAGATGCTCCCAGAGACTATGAGGGAGGCTTTACTGATTGCATTACTAAAACCGGGCAAAGAAGGGGAATACTGCGATTCATATCCCCCGCTATCCCTCATAAATGTAGATACCAAAATCATAGCCAGTATCCTAGTGGATAGACTAAAACCGCTTATGCCGCTCTTGATAAGGCCTGATCAATCTGGCTTCATACCGGAAAGGTCGACGACACATAATACGCGCACCTTATTTGCACTGGCGCACTATTTGGCACCCGAAGTGAAGGCTGTGGCTGTGTTATTAGATGCGGCCAAGGCATTTGACACGATCGATTGGCCTTTCTTACAGGCTGTGCTAATGAGAATGGGGTTTCCTCCTATCTTCATGGGATGGATCGCGATGCTTTACACCGATTTGACAGCACGCATTAGAGTGAACAAACACATCTCGGAACCGATAGCAATATGTCGTGGTACCAGGCAGGGGTGTCCACTCTCGCCGATGCTTTTCGCTCTGGTACTGGAGCCCCTAGCCTGCAAAATCCGACAGCATCATCACTATTCGGCAATTCAGCTACCGACACGCCCAATTCATATCTCACTTTACGCGGACGATATGGTGCTGTACGTGAAACATCCGGAGCAACACTTTAATCCACTGCTGCGCGAATATATCAAATTCGGCCAACACTCTGGGCTCCAGATCAACTGGACTAAGTCCCTCATACTGACATTAACAGACGGCACGCACCCAACGGTTATGGATTACCCGCTCGAATGGCAGGATGAACCGGTCAAGTACTTAGGAGTGTGGTTTCACAGAGACCCAGAACTTGTAATCAGGACAAATTATGGGAGAACGATCTCGAATCTAGACGACAAGATTAAACGGTGGAATAAGCTGCAGCAATCGCTAGCAGATAGAGTTGCAATCGTGAAAATGGTGACACGCCCAAAATTCTTATACTTGTTTAATAATATCCCAATTAAGCCTCCAGCAGAGGTATTTCGAAATATCAAGAAATTGGTGCTAAATTTAATCTGGGTGGGGAAACAAGCAAGATTAGATTTGCAAACGATGACATTGCCATACGCTAAGGGGGGTTTCAAGGTACCGGATCTTTATCTGTATTACTTGTGCGCGCAAGCGCAATTTGCGCATTACTGGTATCACGAGGTTCCCTTCCTGAACCATGTGGCGGTGGAGGCTGGGGATGCAGACCCGATCCCCCTAACTAGCATATTAACCCACAAGCGAGAACGATTAAATGAACAGGCCATAAACCCGGTGAATACCACCACAGACGCATGGAGACAGATGGGAAAAGTGGCGAAGCGGCTCCCACTGTACACGCTGGCTCTCCCCCTAGCACATCATCCAGCACTATCAGTCACACAAGAAAGGATTGGGATGGACCTTCTAAGAAACGTGGGCATAGATACAATGGGAGATCTATATAAAGAGGGTATCTACCAAACGCTAGAAAAATTAGGCTACATTAGCAACCCTACACTATTATTTACCTTCAACTACTATAGGTTGCAGAGAGCGATCAAGGAACACTTTCCTGACTTTCCGGAGGAGCCCCGGGCTCTGTCTCCCTTACAACTACTACTCACCACACCGACTGCCGCCCACCTAGTATCCAGACTCTACACAAGCATACAAACTGACATAGGGGGGAACACAGACAAAATGAGAGATAAATGGGGCGCAGTACTAGGTGGGGCATTATCAGACAAGGACTGGGAAACCACGTGCCTCCTCACAAGCATGTTACCAGCAAATGGGAACTTGAGGATCATCCATTACAAGTACATACATCAAATGTACTATACGCCTCAAAGACTCCATAGATACAGATTGAGGGATGACTCGAAATGTGTACGATGTAAGCAGGAAAATGCGGATTTCATGCATTTAGCATGGAACTGTGGTTCTGTGGCTGATTAGTGTATGCAGACATAATACGTAAAGCAATAATAGAATACTTTGACCTGAACGGCCCCACAACGAAAAACTCGAACCTATTATGGGAAGCTTTCAATGCGACATTAAGAGGGGTGTGCATCAGTACGACGACGGGCATCCTAAGGGACATCAGACAACAATTAAAAACACGTGAAAGCGCCATACAAGCACTGGAACACAGGTATACGCACACAAGGGACACGGCAATACTGGGGGAAATACAGGCTCTCCTCACAGAACACCGGCAATTTGCTGCAGACGAGCTTCAATATATCCACAAACGTAAAACGGCTAGGAGATATGGTGAGGCGGGTCGGCCTGGTAGGGCTCTGGCTGAGAAGATATGTACAGGGCGAGCGCCACAACACATTACAGCTATCCAAACACGTGCAGGACACATGACACACGACATACAAGGGATAATGAGTGAATTTAGGGACACTTATGGTAAACTATATGAAGCTCGCCCCTCGTTACCACAAGAGGAATTACTGTCTTATATGACGGATGTAGAGCTGGCGTGGTTGTCTGATGGCCATAGAGAATACCTTGCTCGCCCTATCACGGTAGAGGACGTGGTGGACACTATCAAACGTCTGCCGAATGGCAAAGCACCGGGACCCGACGGGTTCACGACAGAGTTTTACAAAACGTTCGCAGACTTATTGGCCCACACTTAGTGAGACTATATGGGGAGGCACACGAGGTGCAGATGCTCCCAGAGACTATGAGGGAGGCTTTACTGATTGCATTACTAAAACCGGGCAAAAAAGGGGAATACTGCGATTCATATCGCCCGCTATCCCTCATAAATGTAGATACCAAAATCATAGCCAGTATCCTAGCGGATAGACTAAAACCGCTTATGCCGCTCTTGATAAGGCCTGATCAATCTGGCTTCATACCGGAAAGGTCGACGACACATAATACGCGCACCTTATTTGCACTGGCGCACTATTTGGCACCCGAAGTGAAGGCTGTGGCTGTGTTATTAGATGCGGCCAAGGCATTTGACACGATCGATTGGCCTTTCTTACAGGCTGTGCTAATGAGAATGGGGTTTCCTCCTATCTTCATGGGATGGATCGCGATGCTTTACACCGATTTGACAGCACGCATTAGAGTGAACAAACACATCTCGGAACCGATAGCAATATGTCGTGGTACCAGGCAGGGGTGTCCACTCTCGCCGATGCTTTTCGCTCTGGTACTGGAGCCCCTAGCCTGCAAAATCCGACAGCATCATCACTATTCGGCAATTCAGCTACCGACACGCCCAATTCATATCTCACTTTACGCGGACGATATGGTGCTGTACGTGAAACATCCGGAGCAACACCTTAATCCACTGCTGCGCGAATATATCAAATTCGGCCAACACTCTGGGCTCCAGATCAACTGGACTAAGTCCCTCATACTGACATTAACAGACGGCACGCACCCAACGGTTATGGATTACCCGCTCGAATGGCAGGATGAACCGGTCAAATACTTAGGAGTGTGGTTTCACAGAGACCCAGAACTTGTAATCAGGACAAATTATGGGAGAACGATCTCGAATCTAGACGACAAGATTAAACGGTGGAATAAGCTGCAGCTATCGCTAGCGGATAGAGTTGCAATCGTGAAAATGGTGATACGCCCAAAATTCTTATACTTGTTTAATAATATCCCAATTAAGCCTCCAGCAGAGGTATTTCGAAATATCAAGAAATTGGTGCTAAATTTAATCTGGGTGGGGAAACAAGCAAGATTAGATTTGCAAACGATGACACTGCCATACGCTAAGGGGGGTTTCAAGGTACCTGATCTTTATCTGTATTACTTGTGCGCGCAAGCGCAATTTGCGCATTACTGGTATCACGAGGTTCCCTTCCTGAACCATGTGGCGGTGGAGGCTGGGGATGCAGACCTGATCCCCCTAACTAGCATATTAACGCACAAGCGAGAACGATTACATGAACAGGCCATAAACCCGGTGAATACCACCACAGACACATGGAGACAGATGGGAAAAGGGGCGAAGCGGCTCCCACTGTACGCGCCGGCTCTCCCCCTAGCACATCATCCAGCACTATCAGTCACACAAGAAAGGATTGGGATGGACCTTCTAAGAAACGTGGGCATAGATACAATGGGAGATCTATATAAAGAGGGTATCTACCAAACGCTAGAAAAATTAGGCTACATTAGCAACCCTACACTATTATTTACCTTCAACTACTATAGGTTGCAGAGAGCGATCAAGGAACACTTTCCTGACTTTCCGGAGGAGCCCCGGGCTCTGTCTCCCTTACAACTACTACTCACCACACCGACTGCCGCCCACCTCGTATCCAGACTCTACACAAGCATACAAACTGACATAGGGGGGAACACAGACAAAATGAGAGATAAATGGGGCGCAGTACTAGGTGGGGCATTATCAGACAAGGACTGGGAAACCACGTGCCTCCTCACAAGCATGTTACCAGCAAATGGGAACTTGAGGATCATCCATTACAAGTACATACATCAAATGTACTATACGCCTCAAAGATTCCATAGATACGGATTGAGGGATGACTCGAAATGTGTACGATGTAAGCAGGAAAATGCGGATTTCATGCATTTAGCATGGAACTGTGGTTCTGTGGCTGATTACTGGAAACAGGTGACACGGGCAGTAAGTAACATGTTGGGGGTACCACTAGGCTGCGACGCTAAGATCTGCTTGTTAGGAATTGTCCCAAACCTGCGAGCAACTCGACGTAGGTTTTGTGTGGTAGCGCTATTGATGGCGAAAAGGAGGGTCTCACTGCATTGGAATAGTAAGATAGGGCCGAAGATGACAGGCTGGCTAGAAGATTTGACTTACTGTTGTGATACGCTAGCCACGTATGAAGAGGAACTACCGGTTAGATCACGCCCCAGGGACTATTGGATGTATTTGCATGAATACTTACTAACACACGCGACGGAGAATCCCGCACAGAGTGACTAAGCATGATACATGCTAGGATAAATCCAGATGAGTAATAAATATTTAACAGAAAAGAGGAAGAATGTTGTGACACAGTGGTTGAAGTTATGGATTTTTAAGTTGTTGTTATTCCAGGTTTATGACACAATTACGAAATTATAAAATGTAAGACTGTGGACATGCTCTGAACGTATACAGTTCTGTTTTCTGATATAAATGATATTTCATGCTACGCCGCCGGTCCTAGTGATGTCGGCTGATGGGCTGTGTACGAATCTCAATGTATTATATGACATGCACTGCTATGTAGCCGGCCTAATATGGTTGTAGGCGCAAACTTGTTTACTACTCCTGCGAACTGTGCGATACACATCTTACTACAATAAAAAAAAAAAAAATTTTAAAAGTGTAACCTTCCCAAAGATCCAAATACAAGATGGCACCAATTCCATATTTCATATACATGAAGTAACCAGGAGTATCCTTCGGGGGGACTGGTACAGGTTGTTCCACTAACCCCTTCCGGGTACCCAGTTTACACAATTTGGAAAACAAAGGCATTGCGTTAATATATATAAAAATTTACACTTGATAACTTGATATACCCTGAGTATCAGAGTACAAACATACCGTTTTTCAGAAACCTAGAACCCATCTTGACCGTGTTCTGAAAATCAGAACCTGTCTTGATACACCCCCAGCAGTACTCACCGAAGTGCAGAAAACTTAAAGACCTTGAAGACCTTGTCACTGGACTAGTTACGCTGCGCTCTTGATCAGGGACTTGTCGGGGTTCTGAAGACCTCGGACTGGGCAACTTCACAAGGTTCGGGCTCTGGGTCGAGACTTCCGCTGTCGTCCTCACCGCCTCGTGTGGATGGTCAGGCCGCGGCACGGTCTCTCTTCGACACGAAGGAGTTCATGCAGGAACACCCTGCAGTGTGCACTTTGAAGTCCGTCGGTGTCTGGAGAGACAGGTTCGGGTCCGCATCACCAGCGCGTGGGGAGAAAGGGAAGTTCCTGTTCGGGCGCCAATTTACTGTGGTAAATATTTCAGTAATTTACCTTGATCGGAATTTCTATAATAATAATAAGGTCAAGCATGAAGAGCGTGGTGGTTAGAATTCAGGGTCTTTATTCAGTAACTCGAGTTAAGGGAGAGCTCCGTCACCTAAGGAGGCTCGGGAATAGTCTCTACTTTAATCAAAGAAAACATAGTATTTATAAATTTCTGGACATAGAAAAGAGGAAGGAGCTTTCCTTGAGCAAAATTCAGTTACTTGTGTTGTAATCATACAGAAGTCATGGCAGAAGCGACGTAACTGTGTCATAATCGTGAGGAAGTCACGGCAGAGGCAGAGTGTTGGGAAATAACCCTGGGCTGGTTCCTTAGATAAGAGAGAGAAATGGTCGTGACAGGATGTCTGGTGTCATGTCTTAGCAAACAGGAGCTGTTTTCTCGGAATTGGTTGTCATGTCTTGGCAAACAGGGGCTTATTTCTCGGAATCGGCCTGACCATAAGAATGTGTGGTTACAACAGGTGCTTGTTTCTTGGAATCGGCTTGGCCATAAGAATGTATGGTTGCAGTTAGAGGAAGAAATGTGTTGTGTGCAACCTTACGTTTATGTGCCCGGGTTTTTCTAGTTACCATCATGATGAGCTTGGGACGTGAAAGAGAGGGTGTATAATGGGACATAAATACCAAAAAATATCAATTTTCCACAATCCGCCCGTTATCCTAATCGGCCCCTAAATATTTGCTCTTCTTAGAGTGTTTCCCCATAATAACAGAAAGCCACACACAGCAAAAAGAATCAAATGGCAATTGCCACACTATAGATATAGCATGAGGTCATACTGCACGTTCACTGCTGGAGACCCTTCCTTTAAATACCCAGAGACGGAGCACCAACAGTACGAAAGCTCAGGAATGCGCTTAGCTCAAATTCACTTACATGCATGCTCCAAAACAAGACAGAATTCTCTTCAAGCATGCTCCATGAGAAAAGCAGAGAAATATACATAAATACAACATTTTAGCCGCCCAGCCAAATATACTCCGCACGGCTGAACAGCAGGCAAGAGGAACGCAGTCTCACTGATATCCCCGGTAAGTGCTGCTTCTCACCTATGCCCCTCTTCCGTTTGTGCCAAGCAGTGGGTGTAAACTGGAATGAACAATGAAGCAACAGCCTCCTCCGTACATCCCTGTTGCTCCCACGACAGGTAGAGGGACTGACTCATTGCCCGGCATGGCTCAGACTTTCTCTACCAGGTAAGAGGTCGTGCAGACCCCAGTCCTACCACCCTGTCTCGGTCCTCGGAACAGAAACAAAGTCATGAAGAGGAATTGGATTTGTCACTCCTTATACCACCCTAACTGGGTGATACTAAGTCAAGTCCACTCCTACTTCCTGATTTTGTCCCTGTCAATGAGGTGGGTTCACCTCACGAGTAAGTGACTGTGAGGAGGACATAGGGATCAGAGCCGGACTGGGATCACAAACCAGCCCTGGCAATTATGTCCGACCTGCCCGGGAGGGTCGACGGGGGGGTGCTGGTGGGAAACAAGGCTGCTGCGCTTTTCTTACAAACCAGCCCTTATTAACAAAAATGGCCACCACCGGTCCAAAACCGGCCCCCACACTTCCGGCCCACCGGGGAAACACCCAGTGCCTGCTACGGCCAGTCCGCCCCTGATAGAGATAATGCAGAGACATCCGTGCCTTCATTGCATTTCAACAAAAGGAGGAGCAGACGGTTTTTCTTCCAGGGCAACATGCCTCACTTAATGGACAACTCAATTCCATTTGACTAAGAGAAATATCGGCTAGAAACTATTGAAGTTCCAACGTAGAAAAGTTAAAATATCAACCCTGACAGCACAGCAGCCTGCAGTGTGACTTCACGAGTAGCTAAGATTAAAGGAGATTTTAAAGAGTTTTTTACTTTCTTAGGCTTTGGGTCTATGTAAGGTATATAGCGATCTTGACTGTCTCTGTAAATATACAAGGTATGCGTTTCTGTGCGTGGGAATGCACAAATAATACACATTAACTTGCAGGTATCCTGGGATCTCTCAACAAAAGCAATAGAAACTGAGCTATCGTACATAAAATACAAATCTTTGACCCATACTTACACGCCAAGCTTTGCAGCAGGTACATAATTCAGCATTCCTAATTAAATGAAAGTTTGTTATGGTGTCATACTGCCACGAACAAATATTAGAACTTTTATATTCTGTGCTGTATAAACAAATGCTTTAATGTGATTTTTAGTTGTGCATTTGTGCATTTGTGCATTAGTGCTGTGCGGGTAACGTTTTCTAGTGTCATTTCTAAATAGAAAGGTGTATAGTTGATTAATTATATACATACCATACCTACGAAGATAAGAACAGACAAATTATTTGGGACACGAGTGAATCAAATCTGTTCTTTCTGGCTTCGAATTCAGCCTATCTTCCTATTATACGCCCTGAAAAGAGAGCTTTATTCCAAGAGCTTCCTTTGTTGTGTGTGGTTCGATGTGACACACTTGGGCCAGTTTCACGCTCTACATTATTTTCAAAATAAAGTAGAACCATAAAATTCAGTACGCACAGCCTATTGGTCATGGAGTCATTTTTGGGCTTTGATATGACTCGAAAATAAAAAAAATAATGTTTACAAAAACAGAATTCAGGAAAAAACCTGTGAAGCGAAGCGTACATGAGTTTGAGAAAGTTCTCCGAGGCCCAGGCTTGTTTTCATCTAGAACGCAAACGATCGGGCAGCAACAGTGAAGAGTCTGCTTCACTGCGCAGCGTGGCATCCGGGGCCACGTGCCCTGAACAGCTGCAGAGAACAGGCTGCGTCAGTGCGTCACGTATGACATTTCCAGAAAGGATCCCATGATGTAATGCCTTCTTTGTCCCATCCGGCCTCTCCCCGGGACTTTGTGCGTTTGCAAAAAAGCTAAATACAAACAAAGCACCCCAGGACTTAGACGAAAAGATTTCTTCTCTCACACCCTTTGTCCTTTGGTTACTATTTATTTTGAATGTGATTTATGAGTGAGAGGACAGATTTTGTACACAACAGCACTGCAATCTGAATTGCTTCTAGGCTGAATAGAACTTTTTTTCTCCATATAGTGTTTAATTATGTTAGCACTGTTCTAGGACTTCGGACGGCAAGGAAGCACGATGGGTCTGATGTATTACTTACAGG
This sequence comes from Lissotriton helveticus, assembly GCF_964261635.1. Taxonomy (NCBI): domain Eukaryota; kingdom Metazoa; phylum Chordata; class Amphibia; order Caudata; family Salamandridae; genus Lissotriton; species Lissotriton helveticus. The sequence continues at coordinate 254,066,252 of NC_136061.1, forward strand.
TCACAAAATATTGGTCACAGTTCACGTCCAGTATTTTTGTGAATAGAAAATATTTTTATGCCTTGGCCTATGTAGTGATAGGTCAGTTCTTAAAAATCCAAATCATAGTGGGTCTCATTCAGAACTGCCTCATGAATATTAATGAGAGAGGTTTTAAATTGTGACTCACTACGATTGGAGGCAATCACAGGAATAATAGTCTGCTGAGGGCATACATGTGTATGATACCATACACATTTTATTGGATTGCCAACTGGTTTTAGATATACAGAAATAATTTTTATGTCCGATTTTTAAAAAGTATAGCATAAAAAACAGGGCACAGGGAGCAGAACCTTTACTAGAAATATTAGATTTGGATATAACCTTTGCTATGGGAAGGTTTATGAAAAAAGTAAAAGAATTTTTGAAATGTGAATAGCATCCCAAAGGGCGCCTGATTGCAGGATATGTGTAGGAAGCACAGCTGAAAATAGGATAAAATATCTTACCCTGGATTCGTATGGTGTTGTGTTTAAAGTTGTGCCTCAGGGAGAGCATGCAACAAGCTAAAGTAATTCGAAATACGCCCAATAATGAGTCTTGTTTTGACCTAAGAAACGTATTAGGATATATTTTATGGCTGCAAGTTAAGGAATGAACAATTTTAACTCAATAATTATGATGTTGTTTTTCTGTTTATTGTGTAATTTGTGATTTTGAAGCACTGTTTTATGACGATTTTTATATGTTTAATGACTGTATATTCCAAATAAACTTTGTCTTAGAACTGAACTGAACACAAGCCTAACTAAACCTGCCTTTATTTAGCTAGTCATCGCCATGCATCAGTGCTGAGATACGCAAATGTAAAATTGACTACACAATTTGCCTTTTTTGTCCCTGTGCATTTATATAAATGCCTACTCTGTGTTATTTGTGAACTGGATATCTATCTTGTTTTTACTTTGAAAATTGAAGTGTATATAACAATGACTTGGAGCTTCGTGTTATTTTCTAGATATACCTTTACATAGCGACTCACAAGACTATCATAGTCAAGCGACATTAGAGGGCTCTCATTTTGCACCTTTCAACTTACTTTTACCTAGATCCTTGTCTGATTACTCTTGTAACATGGAATTACTATTAAATTCCGCCGGTCTGTCTGCCGGCACAATTATCAGCATTGGGAATATCCCATTATGCAGCCCTACTCAGTGGTCCAAGCGGGAGATGTTACAGGGGTGAGGTAGTGATGTAGACCAAGGGAAAGCGGAATTTGTGGGCTGAGATCGAAAGTGGCCCAAGTGGCAGCTGAAGGAGGAGCAGGAAGCCAGAGGAGAGGGACCGAGGCAGGCATGGCATGCGTGTGCGCTGCACGGCACCACTTTCTGCGGCGAGAAGCGCCCGCACAGCCCCATAGCTATTGAATGTTTGGTTTCCCAAACACCAGCTCTTCCTCATCCAGACCAGAAGCAGAGGTAGAGGGTAGGGAAGCCGGGGTGGCACCAGGAGCATAACCACAACAAAGCCCGGCACCAGCCATGCATGCAGACTGCAGTGACGCTGGGGCACACAAAGCGGGGATAGTCATCCAAGCCTGCCTGCTGCTGCTGGCCGTCTTGTGGTTGGGCACTGGCCGGGCTCAAAAAGGTGAGTGCCATCACCTGAAGGACCCACCTCATACCTTCCCCATACACTTGTGTCTGAGACTTGAGGGGTGTGTAATTCCATCACTTCGCCAGGGTTTCAAATTGGTAAGGGTTTGTTGGTTGTCTTTGGTCTTAATGTATCAACAGGAAACTTCGTAATATGTAATGTTTGCACCATATACCTTATTTTTTCATTGTTGACAGGGTTTTTCTAATAAATACGATTCTGAACAATACACTAAAATACCACCAATACGGGGGGCGTTACTTGACTGCTGAGCATGGCAGTCGCTCCCTAGAGGAGCTCCGCTGAACTGTGCCTTCAATTCAATTGTAGCCGTGCTCCCAAGGGCAATGCTGCTTGTGTTCAGTGTGTATCGGCAGCTGACATCAGGCTCCTCTCCTATGCAGAGAAGTAGTGCATGGCTGAGCAAGAGGGTGGCATTAAGAGCTGACGGCCAAATGTGCTTGCAGCTGGCAGGGCTGGCTGGCGGCTGAAGCAGCGACTCGTGTAGCTTCGAGGAAGGAGTGGGTCTCAGGGCTGGGACCACGGTCTAGCACCAGATTCAGGAGGTGGGGAGTTCTCCCCTTTAGCCACCGGACAACCGGCTTCCCTGTTGGGATGTGGATATCATGCCTGCGCCCTCCGATGGCAGTGTCTGGTGCTGTTGAAACCATCCATGGCGGCATGGCGAGGTCCGCAGATAGGGCAATGGGGGCCTAGGTTGGCCAGACTACATCAGGGCACCAGGGAGCTGAGAGGGGCCCAGGGCTGAGCGACCCTTCGGATGTGGCTAAGAAGGTGTGAGAATCTCACCCACACTGAGAGGGAGGACAATTGCAGCCTGCGAGGTCACATGACGACAGAGCTGTTGCCTCACTTTTTGGAGGCATACAGTGTGACCAGGGACCTCACTTGAAATTAAATAAAAGGGGACCCACCCTATTGACATTTACTGGGCCCAGATGAACGGATGCGCTAGCAGGCATCGGCTGTCCTCTTCGCGTCCCCCGAGACCGGCACTCAATATGACTGCAACGGACTTCGACCGCGGTCACAGTTGAGCCCTGTGGCCACTGCAGCAACAATTAGTGCACATCCCTAGAGCCTGGAAGGAGGCGCTATGGCCTGCAGGGAGGCTCCGAAGTTAAAGGCCTGGACGGAGAAGGACTGCGGTGGCGCTGCAGTGGCAGCCTTGATTGAGGTGCTGCGGGCTGATGCCTTTTCCCTCTCACCCCCTCACGCTCTTCTCCCACTCTGCTTTCCTACCACTGTGATGTCTCTGCTTATCCTCTGAGGTAGAGAGGGATTGTGTGGAGGGCTGTTGCCTGGATCTGGCGGGGTCCGCTGGGGCTAGGCCTGCCTCACTGCTCCTTAGGCAAAACAAACCACGGTTGCCTGCACATACATCGTGGGACTACACAAATGTTTACTTGGGGGCCAGTGAAGGTCAAGAGGTACGCAACACACCATGGAGTGGCCCCATTGTGTTGGCGAGCTTTGAGTAAGTGTGGCCCACCAGGGGCGCAGCGTGGGCAGCGGCCAAATAATTTCTTCTCCCCCCTCCCACTTTGGGGTTCCCTGACGGTCAGAGATGATCATCCGGGACACAGGGAGCATTTGACGTCCTGTATTGGAAGCAGCGATCGATTCTCAGGCCATGTGGAGCTGTTGCAGCCAGAGTAAAAGGTGGGCCTGCGTACACTCAAACTGCCATAGATGCTGCCTGTCCCGAGGCCTCTCCGGAACCTTCACAATGCTCATTAGGGATTACCACATGGTCCCCCTGTCCCACCACTGTGAAGCGCTGATGGCATAGGTTGGGGTGCTCCCTCTGCATCTGATTCATCATGGCTCCCTGAGTCTGGCCAGACTTTGCTCAACAGGAGAGTGGCCTGCTTTGTAAAAGCGAGGGCCTCATTGGTCAGAGATAACTTTTGCAACACCAAACTGGCGTAGTGAATTCCCCATAGGAAAGCGAGGTGCACAGGACATTGAGTAGACCAAGTTGAGACTTGCCTCCTTGACTCTGATGGATATAGTTCCCCTAGACACATCATGGTAAAAGACAAACCGGTGGCTGCCTACCAGCAGAAGATTGATAAATTCACTAAGCACACAGCCCCCACAGACGAGACCGTAGTGGCTGGGGGTGGCCCTCAACATTGGAGGGCAAGAGGGGGGAACTAAAGGTTGGCCTGGCTCTAATCAGACAAGACTTGTGGAATTCAACCCACAGGGTCTCAGAAGTAAAGTGTAGGGTATCTGAGATTGAAGACACAGTCAAGTCACATGTGGCTTAACTAGTAACTCTAAAATGCCTAGTGAGACAGTTGGAGGCCGGTGCTGAAGACGTGGAGGGAAGAACACGGTGCAATCATTTGTGCATTGTAGGAATACCACAGGGATCTGAGGGGACTGTGCCCACCATATTCATGTACAAATGGTTGCTAAGCTGGGTTCCCATGGGAGAGGTGTCGAACTGCTTCATAGAACACTGATCGCTAAGCCCCCAGTGGACTCACCACGTCCCCCGTTCATCTCTCAGGTGCTTAACTATGCCGACCAAGATGGTGTTCTGAGAGCTGACCAATCAATCCTCTCCCATGATGATCTTTCCGGACTATACTCTGAAGGTCCAACAGCAAAGATGGTCCTTCCAAGAACCAAAACAAAAACTAAAGGCCATGGATGGATTAAATGCTTTTCTTTCTGGCGTACATCAAAGGTCATCTTTTAAGGTAAGACATTCTTTTTTGACACTCCTGAGGTGGTCTGGGAATGGATAGAAGAACACACTGCACTGCACACAAGAGATCTTCCATCTCTAGGGGGTGGGGAAAGGACTGAGGGAGGTACAGGGGGTCCTCCTAGAGAATGTCACACAGCTTTAAGAAGGAGGGCCCAGTCCATGGGTCCTGAAAGATCCCCTCTGCTGGATGACTCTTCAGTGGTGGCGGAGGAATCTGTTTCACAGACTGCCTGTAATGACCCCTGACTAGCCGTGCCATACACTCAGTGATAATTGCGTGGGCACAGGTTCGTAGGTGCTTCTGCAGAATACAGTGAAGGCGTATTGAGGCTCTGCACAGCTTCACAGGCTAGCCCTCTCATCCTTTTACTTTGTTTCCCTACCCTCTTTTCTTCATTTGTGGGTTTGAGTTGGCTTTAGTTGGGGTGGGGGCATGCACAGTAGGGAAGATGCATATCTCAGGTTAGTCCTGTTGGCTAATGTTCCTAGACGCATCACAACAGGTACTTCCAGTTCACAAAGTATGGGGCTGGAGTTGTAGGTAGGGGTGGGTACAACTGAATTGTTTTGGGTTACTCCTCAACTGGTACTATTAGATAATAGATGCACAATAGGCACACGAGACACACACACGTAGATAATTGACATGGTTAGAGAATGACTGGTACACCTGAACTCATGGCTGGGATGCAGTGGTACATCACTCGAGGAAAACTTACAGTCCTCTAGTGGAATGTTAATGGCATGCTTGACAAGATCAAATGGGGGAGTAGTACTCAAAGCAATCTCAAAAACCAACTCACCTTCTTGGCAATCACTGCCCCTTTCCAGCCTGCCAAGGTTAGGCTCAGGCTTATCATTAGGGTTTCCACTGGAGCTTGTGAGGCATAGCCATCAAGACACACACCATTGGTGTCCAAGTTATGGAATGATGATCTGGGCTGGTATGTAGCGGTGACGGGCACCTTACAAGGCTTCCCGCTCTCTTTAATTTGTGTTTACACCCCTCTACTTATAAATCAGCGAGAGAAGTGAGGTTCCGTGAATTCTCAACCCGTTTCATAAAGGTCATGGTTTCGTTACAAATTTGATATTAGCGAACCGTAACTAGGTAGTACGACAAGTATGAGTGTTTTCATCACGTTAGACCGATGGATTCACTACGTATTTAGGGATTTCGTTCTGAACCCTTGGGTTCCATTTTGTGTATGGCAGCCATTTTGTGGTTGCCCTCACATAGGCCGATGACTGTGGCTGAACAAGTCCTTTAAGTACATGTATCTCCAGTTCGTGCTGACTCCTGTTTGACCTGAGTGAACTGACCCTGTTGCCTGAAGCTGACCTTGTTAAACCAGTTCCTGCCCTTTAGCTGATCAAGATTAAGGATCAGAGCACAGGACATCGTTAAAACTTTATTGCATACAAATATGCCTTATCCTACTCGCACCTGTTTCTGCTCCTTCCTTTATGGTCTATTTACGATGGGGATGTGCCTTTTTTTATTATGGGTTCGTTCGACCTGTTTTAAGAAGAATGTTGGGTTTGACCAATGATTGATCATGGGCCGGGTAACTGAAAAGTGTGTTTTACCGTCATGCGATACTTTGGGTGTGGATACATGTGATTGGACAGTTTGTAAATGTTAGGTATTTGTCTGGAATGTGATTTTTGGCATAAAAAGGCATGACTTGCTTTGTAAAATTGAGCAACTTCAGCGGTACCGGTCCAAGCCTGAAGATCGTGAGGAGCTTCGTGAGGTAATTCTGGAGGACGGCCACCACTTCATCAACCCCGGCATGTCGAATGTGGACTTAAGGTCTTTTCTGCAAGGCTTCCCACTTTCCTGACGGCTACAAAGGACTGCTGCCCTGACTGTCGCCCTGTCTTGGACCCATTTGTGATGCTTTGTACGGCGAGACGATAGACGGGTCTCTGTATTCTAAGACAGGTGAACCCGAAGACTTTGGGCGTTCCCCTGGTGCCGCTGGGTCTTAAATAACCCGGTTCTTCAGTTGGCGCTTCCAACGTGGGGCGACTTCAGCGGTACCGGTCCAAGCCTGAAGATCGTGAGGAGCTTCGTGAGGAAATTCTGGAGGACGGCCACCACTTCATTGACCCCGGCATGTCGAATGTGGACTGAAGGTCTTTTCTGCGAAGCTTCCCATTTTCCTGACGGCTACGAAGGACTGCTGCCCTGACTGTCGCCCTGTCTTGGACCCATTTGTGATGCTTTGTACGGCAAGACGATAGACGGGTCTTCTGGTGGCGTGACTGATACCTCAGTTAAGTATAAGTGGGTCGCTCCCAGTCCTTAGTTTTTGGTCCTTTGGTTCTTAGTTTGTTTTGTCCTTAGTTTTGATTTGAAAATTGCAATTTCCAAAGCCGAGGGTCTTGTATATTTACGAGTGTATCGGTAGAGATAATCCCTTGAAGTTTGAAGCTCGATTAGTGAGCGATGATGCCTAATCATAGCAAATTTGGTACTTGGTTTGGTTGTGGTTGTAACAGGGATTCCCGATTGGAGGACTCATGTCCGATACCTCCGGTTGGAACTCTGACTTATGAGCTCTACTCTAAACACGGCCTGGGCCCCATTATGTTTAATGAAGTATGGGTCCGATACACTAGGAAAGACGGTGTTTTAAAATGGCCACATCATGGTAGCTATGACACAGAGATTCTAGATAATTTGGAAGTTAAATTGTTTAGGAAGAAAGCCCGGCCGGCAGTGTTTGACTCCTTTCGCCTTTGGCGTAAAGAAGCTAGACAACGAGAAATTAAACAAGCTAAAAGAGATAAAAGAGAAAAGGATTTATCAATAATGCAAGCTGCTAGGCAGTTTAAAGAAAACGAAGAAGATAAAGCAATTGAGGTGTCAGATAGACAACATATTATGGCTATTGATAAATGTTATTACAAAGCTACCCCTGATGAGAGGTAGGCTCCCCAGTGCACAGCTTGAACATGACACGTGGTCTAAAGTTTTGAAACACGCTTCACATAAAGTTCAATCCACAAGATTCATTGATTCTTCATTCTTTAATGAATATACATTCTACTCCATGTATAATTCATCATGTTCCAAATATTGATAATATATATCATCCACAAAGGTAGTTCTCAATATTCAATGATCCCAATGCATTTCGGGCTAAACCGTAGCCCTTCCTCAGGGGATAGCTAGCAGAACGCGGTCAGCCCGATGTCAAACACGGTCTGACGCTGACCGCGTTCTGCTAGCTATCCCCTGAGGAAGGGCTACGGTTTAGCCCGAAATGCATTGGGATCATTGAATATTGAGAACTACCTTTGTGGATGATATATATTATCAATATTTGGAACATGATGAATTATACATGGAGTAGAATGTATATTCATTAAAGAATGAAGAATCAATGAATCTTGTGGATTGAACTTTATGTGAAGCGTGTTTCAAAACTTTAGACCACGTGTCATGTTCAAGCTGTGCACTGGGGAGCCTACCTCTCATCAGGGGTAGCTTTGTAATAGTCTTTGAATATACGCTGACCGGTACAGACAGCGTTTTTCCCTGGCTGCACGCTACACATCGTTACCTGTTGAAATCACAGATCACCTACAGCTGTGCAAATACCTCTTTCTGATCTTTATTGATAAATGTTATCCAGCATTGCCATCTCTTCTTGAGAATGCAATGAAGGACCCTGAGAAGGATCCTTTGATGTCACATTTGTTGAGATTGCCATCCCCTTATGCACAGAGTGCTACGGCACCACCGCAACCTCCAGTTGCACAACCTCCTGTTGCTGTTCCGCCACCGGCTCCTCCTCAGCTGGTTCTTCCTCCTACGGCGCAGCCTCCTCTGGGGCCGCCGACTTTGCTATCAGTTTTGTCTGAAACTACTTTGCCTTATTCTCCTGTACCTTCAACCTCTCTTGCTACTAACCCTACGCTTCTATCACCTCAAAATACTTTGTCTCCTGTCCTTATGACAGCTTCTCCTTCTGCTCGACAACGAATGACTGATACTGTTACTGGTCTTTTGTCTCCTTTCTTTGGGTCATTGAGTATGACCCCTGTTTCTGCACGTAAACAAATGCGTAGTCAGCTACCTGGTCCCGAAGAACGGGCAGTGTTAGATCTCTTGGCTTGCAGATGGGTTTCGAATGTTTCGAGGTATAACTTAGAGTCAGTTATGGATGTTTTCCAGCAGTGGGAAGCACCCAAGCAAAGGTATGTTTTTGAAGTTATGTGTACTTTCCTTCGTGAGGAATGGGAAGATAATGATTTGGGTTCAGTTCCTGTAGAATTGCTAAATGTCCAGTCTGAGTTTGCGAAAGGGACGATAGTGGGTCCCGGAATTGAGAATGCAGTTGCGATGGTACTTGCGTTAAGGAGCGATTTCCCTTCTCAGCGACTGTTTGAGCCTGATTCCGCAGTTAGGAGAAAAGCGAGACAGTATCCCATGAGAGAAGTTCCCCCAGTTTGGAAGGAAGGGGACCCAAACGCTAATCCAGCTATTCTGCCTCATTTTCAGTGAGTATGGGTACATGTCCCTTGGAAGAGAGCAGAGGTCTTGGCTCTTAAGCAGACCTTACCTGATCCCCGTAAGAATCCTGCTGGCTATTACAAAGAATTGTCCCAGACAGTTGACGCATGCATCATGAATTTGGCAGACATAGATATGCTGTTGGGTAATGTAGTACCTCAACCTCTATGGGCAAAGATTTGTCATGAGAATCATGCGGCAGAATTAGGAGATACTTGGGCGAATATTATTGCTGCAGATGGTAGACAACAGGGAGGTGCTAAACCTGAACCTTTGGTTACGGAATTGCCAGGTAGAATTATTAATTTAATGAAGACGATGATGCCTGCTTTACGAGTGAATTGAGATAAGTTAGCAGCATGTAAGCAGAAGAAAGATGAAAGTGTATCTGATTTCTTCACTAGGTTTGAAGAAACATTTATAGATCATAGTGGTCAGGACATGAGTACGGAAGGTGGGCAAAGATTATTTGTGGACAAATTTGTCTTTAATTTGCTCCCTGAACTTTCTAATAAGTTGAAAGATTCTGAAAGTTCTTGGGCTGTTTCATCGTCGGCCCAGATGTTGGCGACTGCACAGTACTATGAGAATAGGGATAAGGACGAGAAAGATAGAGTAGAGAAAAAGACTAAAGACTTAAAGACGAAGGTTCTTTTGCAGCAGGCGTATCCGCCTCGCTCGAATCAGCAAGAATCACAGCAACGCCAACAGTTTCAGCAACCTCCACAGTTTCAGAGACCGCAACAGAACGTTGGATATTTTCCTCCAAGACCACCCTTGGGTTTGAATCAGTGTGCGTATTGTAAGGAGGGAGGTCATTATAAAAATGAGTGCCCTGTTTTACGGCAACGTGCGAGTGGTATGCCGGCCCCGAGAGGTCATGGTGGTTTTCAGCAGGTGTCTAGGGGTAGAGGACGAGGTGCATTTCCTCAGAACGAACGTTCCTTTCCTCCACAAAATTCTATGAATTGCTTTGATCAACAGAAGACTACATCTGGTCGATCGACTCAGTACTATGCTGATGACTATTGTGTTGAGAGTGAGAATGCTGACTATAATGATTGCTAGGACAGCCATAGACAAAGAGAGGGAGTAGTGTCGGTTCCAGTAGATCAGAGTGGGCCTTATGTTGCAGTAGCCACATCGGGTGTGGTAGAGCCTTTTCTTTTGGATACTGGTGCAGCGAATAGTTCTATCATGCACTCTAAACTCCCTGGCGCACCTTTGTCTGGCTTAACCAATGTTTCGGTAGGATTCTCTGGTGCCCCAGTTCGTAATCCAGTTTCTAGTCCCTTGTCTCTTTCTATAGGACCTTGTGAATTGGAAGCACCCCTCATTTTAACAACAGGTTGTGGTGAGAATTTGTTGGGCTTGGATTTGTTGAAAAGGTTGAATGCGACATTGCATTGTTCTCCTTCGGGAGTACAGCTTACATTGGGTAAGAAAGTGATCTCTCCGATGTATTTGTCTAAAGATCGGCTTCCACCGGAATTGTGTTCTCTTCCTGATACTCTTTGGGCTACTGGTCCTAATGATGTGGGTCTTTTGGAGATTCCACCTTACGTTGTAACGCTTAAAGCGAATGTCAAATTGCCACATATCCCCCAGTATAGGATTTCTAGCGATGGTGAAAGAGTGCTTTTAGCAATCATCTATGATCTGATTGAGAAAGATGTGATTGAAGAAACGAGAGGTAATGTGTGTAACAGTCCGGTTTTGCCTGTCCTAAAGTGCACTGACTCTTCTCAACCACCTGTTTACAGGTTTGTGATCGATCTTAGAGAGGTTAACAAAATTGTCGTGCCACAGTTTCCAGTTGTTCCGGATATTACTGCTTTGTTGACTTTGATTCCTGCTTCAGCTGCCTGGTTTTCGGTTATAGATCTGAAGAATGCTTTCTTCAGCATTCGAATTGCCGAGGAAAGTAGAGATATTTTTGGCTTCTCTTTAGGAGGCCGAAGCTTCCGGTTTAAGAGAGCTCCCTAGGGCTATTGCGAAAGTCCTTCTATTTATACCCAGGCTTTGAAAACTCAACTTGATACTCTTGTGTTGCCTGCTGGTGCTGCTCTTATTCAGTTTGTGGATGATCTGTTAGTGGCCGCTGATGATGAGAAAAGTTGTAAAGAAGCTACTCTTTCTTTGTTGCGAAATTTGTCGGACTTGCATCATAAAGTGTCACCTTCTAAGTTGCAGTATTGTTGCCAAGAAGTGACATACTTAGGTCATCTCTTGTCAAAGGAGGGAAGAAGGTTGACCCCAGAACGAATTCAAGCGATTGCTCGAATGACTGTGCCAGTACACAGAGAGAAGTGCGTGCTTTCTTGGGTATCACGTCGTATTGTAGACAGTGGATTCCAAATTTCTCTCTATTAGCGAAACCTCTGTTGGCTTTGACTTGTAAAGATACACCGAATCCTCTTCCGTGGTCTGACGATTGTCAGAAAAGTTTTTCTGAGTTGCGTGATGCATTGTGTTCTGCTCCTGTGTTGGGTACTCCAGACTATAACAAGCCTTTCACGTTGTATGTGCACGAGAGAGAGGGATGTGCGTTGTCAGTGTTGACACAATCTTTTGGGGACAAGCAGCGTCCATGTGCGTATTTTTCATCAACGTTAGATCCGGTAGCTAGAGCGTTGTCGAGTTGTTTGAGAGTCACAGCGGCAGCCGCTGTTTCCATTCGACAGTCTGCTGGCTTGGTGATGGATAATACGCTGATTGTGATGGTTCCACATGCAGTGGATACCTTGTTAAACAGGACGAAGACACAGCACTTAACTAGTGCTCGATTGTCAGGTTATGAGTTGACACTTTTAGCGAGTCATGTGCACATAAAGAGATGCAATACGTTGAATCCAGCTACGTTGTTGCCGATTTCAGTAGAGACAGATGTTTCTGAACAGCATGATTGTTTTCTTAGGACAGAAGAGGAAACGAAAGGAAGAATAGACCTTAGGGACACTCCTCTTGTGAAGTGTGATGGTACCTTATGGGTGGATGGTTCGTGCTTCAAGCTTCCGAATGGTGATACGACTGCGGCATATATTGTTACGACTTTGCATACGATTGTTGAAACTGCACGTATACCACAGAATTCTGCGCAAGCAGCAGAGTTGATTGCACTGACTAGAGCGTGTGTGTTGTCGGAAGTAAAACGAGTGAATGTTTATACCGATAGTCAGTATGCGTTTGGTGTTGCTCACAGTTTTGGGCGTTTGTGGAGAGAGCCTGGGTTCCTTACTTCCCATGGAACTAAAATCCAGCATGGACAGTTGGGGAATGAGCTTCTCGAATCACTTACTTTGCCGAAGCAAGTTGCGATTGTGAAGTGTAGTGCTCATCGGAAGGTTACGGATGATGTTGGCCGTGGTAATGTGTTTGCGGATGAAGTTGCGAAAGACACAGCAAGAAATCTGAAGAGTCGAATGTATGTGGCAGGTCCTGCGAGATGGATTGGTGATGTTGGAATGTGCGAAGATACGATTGAGAGTGTGAAATCGATACAGGCTGAAGCTACTGAAAGTGAGAAGAATGTTTGGAGAGAAACTACGGGGAGATTGGTTTCGACTGGTTGTTGGGTTGAATTGTCAGAACACCAAAGATGGATGTTGCCAGATGCGTACGTGCTTGCAGTGGTTACTATGGCACATGGTTTGTCTCACATCAGTGTGAAGGGGATTTGTAAGTTGTTGGCTCCAGTATGGCAGAATGCTGGAATTCCCAAATGTGCAGAGACTGTGGTCAAGAATTGCATGGTGTGTTTGATGTATAATCCTGGCAAGGGAACTCCAACTCCAGCTGGTCACTTTGCGCCTCCGACGTATCCGTTCGAGGTTCTGCAATTAGATTTTATCCACATGGAAAGGTGTAACAACCTGAAATACGTCCTTGTAGTTGTTTGCGCCTTTTCTAGATGGGTAGTAGCATACCCCCTAAAAGATAATACTGCCTCGTCCACAGCTAGAGTCTTGCTCAAAGAATATTTCCCGAGGTTTGGTTTGCCAAGGATGGTGTGTAGTGATAATGGAAGTGAGTTTGTGGGGAAGATCATGAAGAGAGTGTGTGAGGGTTTGGGAATACGACTGAAGTTCCATGCTGCAAATCACCCCCAATCAGCTGGACTAGTGGAATGTTACAATGGCACTTTGAAGCTAAAGTTAGCCAAAATTCAGGCGAGTTCTGGTCTCCAATGGCCAGATGCTTTGCCGTTGGCACTTTTGTCAACTAGAACTACAGTACATTCCCGGATTGGCCTTAGTCCCTATGAAATTGTTTTTGGCCGTCCGGCGAATGTGTGGGGAGTGCCGAGGCCTGTGAAGTTTAGTGACATCGAATATCCTGTGTTGGTGGACTATTTGTATGATTTGAAGGCTAAATTGCGTGTCTTGCATCAACAGGTTCATGATAACTTGCCACCAGCATCTGTGGATCCAGGTCACACCATCAATCCCGGTGACTGGATCCAAGTGAGGAATTTTCAGCGTCCAAAAACGAGCAGCCCTGCTGGACCGGCCCCAACCAAGTGCTCCTGTCCACAAGAACTTCGGTGAAGGTCTTCGGGAAGAAAAATTGGATTCACGGCGTATATTGTAAGAGGGCTCCTTTGCCTTTGCCGTACAACCGGTGGGTCCAGAAGGGTATTCCTGATTCAGAAACTGACACTGTGCCTCGTTTTCTGCCTTTAAGCGATGCACGTTTAATTGGGACGAGTTCTGAGCGTGAAAGCGACGATCTTCTGCAAGAAGCTGTGCCACCGTCAGGTCGACTGGACACTACTGAGCCTGAACTTTTGTTTCGAGATCAGACATTGCCTGATAAAGGCCGTTATAATTTGCGACCAAGAATCGTGGGACTAATAAAGTAAAAATTATTTTCTTTGCTATTTTTTGAAATTCAGCTCTCCCATTTGAGAAACTGTTTTGACCGATTTTTGTTTTTCGAGCTGCCATCCGAGCTCAGCTGTAGGGTCGCGGTATAAAGACTAGAGAGTGCAAGCCGAAGACACAAGGTCAACGGTTCTGGTTGGTCTAAGGGAGTTCCCTGGACTGACAGACGCATTCCCTAGCACGGAAGAACCAACTGCCGCGAACAGCACGGTTAGAGGATGGAGTTTCCTGGGATAGAGAGAGCTGCTGAGAGAAAAAACTCTAAAATGAAACTGTGTAAATTAATGTACAGCATATGTTTTCTGATAACATGTGTCCTGATGTTTTTAAGCATGACGTTAGCATTGTCTTTTTCTACTGCTACTTCTGTGCATTCATTTCATGTCCTACCTGAACACGAGCAGATTAGAAGGTCAGAATTTGTACATAACACATTCATACAGCTACTACACTAGCATCAGTTGGTAGTGAACATTACTAATTGCTGGGTGTGTGGTCTTATGCCACATACTACAGGTAGAGTTGTTCCTTATCTGATTTACTGTTTAGTCAGAATGGGTCGATATGGGCTTTTCAGACTATGTTCATTTACGCCCTGGAAGTTTATCCTCTACATTCCATGAGAGATAACTTAAGTAATCAAGCTTTGGTGAAGGGAGTTATGAATATGAGCAGAGATATCGACATGTATAGGACTATTCCTAAGGAAGAGTTAGCGGCTTATGTTGGATGGAACACGACTGGTTACAGTGTTAGTCTGAGTGAAAGGCAGAAACGAAAGAGGTCACCTCCGATTTGGGTCGTACCCCACCGAGGTCAATTTTGTCTGCAAGATATTGGCAAAAATCCGAAAGCTCAGCTGGGGAAGAGTGTTTGTACTCAGACGTACGTTTTTACATCTCAATCTTCCCCGCCGTTTTTGGCAGCTAAGGGCACATATTTTGTTTGTTACAACAGAGCATATACATGGTTGCCCCCTGATTTTTCGGGAATATGTTATGTTGGATACTTGTTGCCTCCTACGTATACTGTTGCTTCAGATTACCACAAGACGAGAGTTGTTAGAGGTGTCTTCGATCAGGAAGATACTGCTGGACAAGAAGTGGGAGACTTCGTTAAGGGTTTCTTACTGTTTTGGGGACCTATGGCTAACAGTAGAGGTTTACGACAGTTGACGAGAGTGGTTGAATCCACCATAAACTGCTGGTGCCCTTAGTAATCTGACAGCTGAGCTTCAAGCGGATCGCCTTATGACGTTACAAAATTGTATGGTTTTAGACGTCATACTCGCAGATCGAGGTGGAGTATGTAAAGTGATCCAATCTAGTTGCTGTGTTTTTATCCCAGATAATGCCCCGACAGTTTACGAGGCCATTTCCAGGTTACATAAGATCTCCGAGTCTATACATGTGGACAAAGGAGATTGGTCGTTGATTGGATGGTTTGGGGAACTGTTATCGACCTGGGAATGGAAGATTCTGATGATCATTGGGATGGCTTTAGCGATTTTTTTCCTGTTCTGTCTTTGTGTGCAGTGCGCTCCTGCTATATGTGGCCTCTGTGCCACTA
This sequence comes from Lissotriton helveticus, assembly GCF_964261635.1. Taxonomy (NCBI): domain Eukaryota; kingdom Metazoa; phylum Chordata; class Amphibia; order Caudata; family Salamandridae; genus Lissotriton; species Lissotriton helveticus. Next base: position 254,081,619 of record NC_136061.1, read on the forward strand.
CGTGTGCAAGGAGACCTGTCCCAAAAGAGATACTAAGTAATAGGATTACGCTCCAGCAACATCTTGATGATCTGATGAATATAAACCTGGACTCAGATTGAAGTGAGTGTAGGTTATTGCCTATGTAAGGGCAAAAGGAGGGCCTGAGGTTACGTGAATTCTCAACCCGTTTCATAAAGGTCATGGTTTCGCTACAAATTTGATATTAGCGAACCGTAACTAGTTAGTACGACAAGTATGAGTGTTTTCATCACGTTAGACTGATGGATTCACTACGTATTTCGGGATTTCGTTCTGAACCCTTGGGTTCCATTTTGTGTATGGCAGCCATTTTGTGGTTGCCCTCACATAGGCCGATGACTGTGGCTGAACAAGTCCTTTAAGTACATGTATCTCCAGTTCGTGCTGACTCCTGTTTGACCTGAGTGAACTGACCCTGTTGCCTGAAGCTGACCTTGTTAAACCAGTTCCTGACCTTTAGCTGATCAAGATTAAGGATCAGAGCACAGGACATCGTAAAAACTTTATTGCACACAAATATGCCTTATCCTACTCGCACCTGTTTCTGCTCCTTCCGTTATCGTCTATTTACGATGGGGATGTGCCTTTTTTTATTATGGGTTCGTTTGACCTGTCTTAAGAAGAATGTTGGGTTTGACCAATGATTGATCATGGGCCTGGTAACTGAAAAGTGGGTTTTACCGTCATGCGATATTTTGGGTGTGGATACATGTGATTGGACAGTTTGTAAATGTTAGGTATTTGTCTGGAATGTGATTTTTGGCATAAAAAGGGATGACTTGCTTTGTAAAATTGAGCAGTCTCCTGAGAACTCATACCGTGTTGACTTCTAGGACTTCTGTTACTGGCTGCAGCCAATAAATTTGATCTTTGACGCCACCAAGAAGAGTCCAGTGTCTCTGTTTTCTAAGACAAGTGGAACCCGAAGGCTTTGGGCGTGCCCCTGGCGCCGCTGGGTATTAAATAACCCGGTTCTTCAGAAGCCATCAGATAAATACATTGGTTGCCAGTTATACAACAGTGTAAGTTCAAAATCCTCTGTTTGGCATTTATTTCTTTGCAAGGACTGGGGCCTGACCAGTTTAAGAAAAAATGTAAATGGTACATACCGGCAAGAACACTACGCTCAGGCTCGACCAGGAACATGATGGTCTCCCCATTTAAAATGGCTAAATGGGGGGGAGTAGCATTTACAGGACAACAGCAATGCTTTGGAATAATTTGCCACTTTCCCTAAAAGCAGCTCCTTCTCTTCTCAGTTTCAGAAAAACCCTAAACATGTTTTTTTTACACAGGATGGATAAAGCATCGTAGCCTCCCGCATACCACCGTGGCTATTTCTGCTGCCCTGGATCAGAGTACTACAGCGCCCAGGAGCCCTTTGGAATAAGCCGCGCTTTATAAATTATATTTACATTACATTACATTACACCTCTTACATCTGAGTTTTTGGGATGGTTCTGCATAACCTGTCTGTGATTGACGTTTCGAGAGCACATCACCGAGCAGAGCCAGGGTATACTTTTTACTCTGAAGCTCATCAGTCCTTCTCATGTCTAGAAAATCTTCTGATGCCATGCCATGAGGGACACCGAGGTATAGATATTCCACCTTTGGCACGGGGCCTACCAGATCATTTGCCTGTAGGTGCAGATTTGGACTGGGACCCACCCCAGGCTGCAACAGGCTGGCGCCTGAATTGTTGAAGCCTCCAAAGTGAGGAGTTTAGGGAGAGATGTCAACACATGTGCCAACGCTTCCTCACTGATAACCAGGGATCAGTGAAATCACAGGAAAAATGTGGCGGCCCAGAAGATCACCCTCCAGGGAGACATTATTAGTTACTCTGAGAGTCAACCAGACAGCGCTCAGCGGAAGGTTACAGATCATCAGGAGCACGTGATCGACCTTGAGAGCAGTTGCATGGCATCAATGGAGGAAGCTCTATTGAGAGACTCACTACACACGCAAACTCTGCCTCCGCAGGAACTCACACTGCAGGCTCAAGAGACATAGGTGGACACCAGAAGTCGAATTTACCAAAGGGGCCACAAGCCCAGCAAGACTTTACATAGGCTTTGTACTCCTAAGGAGGCGGGTGCCTATGTAGCCTTCTTAGCTGCCAAGGATGGTTCTTGAGTGACCAGCAGTGAGCCCATCATGCATGCTTTCGCATCCTACTATTGGAGCTTGTACAGCTCTGAACCTGTAAGCCCCCATACAGATCTGCGTCAATTTGTGTCATAGCTGCTGGTACCATGTCAAGCCATGCAGATCGCAAATCCTTGGAGGCTGCAGTTACCTGCAAAGAACTGTGCGCAGCTTTTGCACAGCTTCAGGCAGGCAAGGAGTCAGGACTTAACGGCTTCCAGGCAGAGCTTTGGCATCTGGTTGGCCGCAGATTGGTCCCTTGCTGCTGGCGGCCATCAAGGAGTCTGTAACACAAGGCAAGATGCCCCCGGATCTCAGAGAGGCAGAAATCATTGTAATCCTGAAGCCAAGATTGGAGGATGTAGACTGCGAGGATTGTAGACTGATTTCACAATTGAACTCGGAGGTAAAAATCTGGGGCCAGATGCTGGCCAACCGACACGCAGAACTCATTACTCATCTAGTCTACCCGGATCTATCTGGGTTTATGCCCCACCTACCTACTCGGCACAACTTACAAAGGGTCCACTATGCCATTGAACTGAGCAAAGGGCATCCAGGGTGTAGAGCCTTGCTCTCTGTTACTTTAGGAAACCCTTTGTTTCTGTGGACTGGGAGTTTTGGTTTGCTCTTTGACCCCGTCTTGGATTTGAGCCAAAGTTCATTGGCTATGTGTGCTTGCTCTATACCAATCTCAGGGCCAGGGTACACATCGGAGGTGAGCTCAGATTGGTTTCCGATAACAAGGGACACTTGCCAGGGTTGCCCCTCATTCCCTTGCTGTTCACCTTGGCAATTGAGACTCTGGCGGCATGGTTGTGAGTCGCGCTTTGTTACAGAGCTTTAAATGGTCCTCCGAGTTGAGCAACATAATCTCGTTGTATGCTGATGATGTCTCGATGTTCCTAGATGACTTGGAGATGACGGAACCCTGGCTTTTCAGATCTTTCAGATCTTTGGAATGTATTCTAGCCTGCACATGAACACTAACAAGTCCTCAGTCTATCCTAATGCCCCCGGCCCACTGGATATGCCATGGGCTCCAGACATATAGGTACGCCCCTTGAGGTGTAAATACCTAGGGGTCTATATAACAGAGAATGGTGCACAGTCCTAAGCACTTAATCTTCTCGCTCAGCTGGAAGATCTTGCGAGAGACATGAAATTCTGGTTTACCCTCCCTCCGTTTCCCTTCCACTCCTCCTATATCAGCTGTTAAACCAACTATTCCTAGTGGGTTGGGCCTTCTTCTCCAAAGTAAATGCATTGATTAGAACCCTCTTGTGAGTAGGGGATCCCCCCGGAATATCCTTGGGGAAGTGCTGTCAGCTCATCCTTGAGGGAGAGATGGCTACTCTTGACATTTGTTTATACTACAGAGTGGTGTACTTACTAGTGAACGAATAGTGGTTTGAGGGCCTTGATGATCGGGCATATGCTACGGAGGGATGGGTGGCAGCAACCTTCCACACTAGCTTTCTGGTGGCGATGTTTCTCCGATCCTGCTTCTGCCACAAGAGTGGCACTGGCGGTCTCGATATGTTACTGCAAAACCCATGGGATGGGTGAGCAGGTTAACGCCGTAGACTCAATTGTGGCAAGGTAGCAGACTCCCACAAGTCGTGGCTCTTCATGGTTTCTATGCCTGGGATACAATAGTTATATATACATTGGAGGATGTGGTCTCAATGGGTCATTGAAGTCCTTTCTAAATGTACACATAGAGTACAATATGCACCGCACACAATCCTTCCAATACCTGCAGCTCCACCATGTGCTCCTACCCACTATATTGTCTGAAGAGGACATCCATGAACACTCCCCACTTGAAGCAAAAATTCTCCTTACAAATATTAAGGACCATAAATTGGTGATACGTACAAAATGCTCATCTGAAACTTGCCGGATCCAATGCTGGGGTTAGGGAGGCGTGGGAGAGGGAACATGAACTGATGGATAACAAGAACTGGCGGGAAGCAGTAGCAGACCCTAGAGAGACAGTAACATTCTCAGAATTTTGACTGATACAGCTTAAGCTGCTTCATCGCACAAAACTTACCTGAGCAAGGTTGCACCGCATGGGACTGATAGCTAAGGGAAATTGCCTACAATGCAGTGACCCACACGGAGATCTACCCCATACATTCTGGCTCTTCCCTGTACTTTACAGTGTTGTGTCTGGGTATATCCAAGGACCCCAAGCTCATCCTCTTGCATGTTAAGGATGGCCTAGAGGGCAACAGGTATCAGTGGGTACTGTTTTGGTTGGGTCTGATCATTGCAAAGTGAGATATCACGTGAGCCTGTAAAGACATGGAGGCTCCCCCTTACTAGAAGTGGGCCAAGGGCCTGGACTACTGTATGGGATTGGAATGTCCCATCTACCAGGCAGGAGGGTGCCCCCAGACACACCATAAGATTTGGAAGGATTGGGCCGTGTACAGAGGTATACAGTTAGAGCTCTGCCCAGCTAGACCATGGTCCATTTGTGGGTTTGCATGTTCATGTGACCCCGACACACATAGCTCGCGCACAGGGTGAGGAGCTCAGAGTTTGCCATGCTGTCATATGCTGTTGTAATATGTTTTGTACGTTGCTGCCCTAACGTTCGACCTCTGTTGACAAAATGCTGCTGTCACTTTGTGCCTTTATGCTTTATGATCTGTGCCTTTTATGGGATCTGTTTGTTAAAACCAATTAAAATGTTTATCAAAAACAGTACCACCAATATGTTTTACTGCTGAGATATTGGATTACAGTTTATCTATATTTGTGATTTTGTATAGCGCTTATGAGACCCTCGGGTAGCAGAGCACTTTACCAGGGGCGTTAGAAAGGCCCCCGCAGCCCCCGCATTGCAGGGGGGGCCCACACTCCAGGGGCCTCCTCCGCTGCCGAGCAACCAGTAAGCACTACACACGTCCATCTGGGATGTATGTTGTGGTTACCTTATGCTCGCTGGCGTTGCTTCTGACCTTGCAGAACACGCCTGATCAGTCATCATAAATTAAATTATGCGCGGTGCGCAGATGCGTCAGTATCTGCGTGGTGGTCTTCTCGCTTAGGGTGGGACATAGGGTGGGGCTGCGCTCAGTGGCATTGCTATGCGTAATTAAAACAGTGCACATGAAGTGAGGCATCCGAGGCGGCTGAGAGGGACCATGCAGCCATAATTTCATAATTACAAGTGAGCCTCGCCCGGTCTTCTGCCGCCTGCGCCTGCCACCAAAGCTGCGTTGCAGGCGGGATCGGAAGAGCACAGCGTGCCCCAACTTTTTAAATTTAACACAGTCCATTTCCCATACTTCTGGATTTTAAAAATGCGCCCCAGGATGGCAGGAATGGTCCGAACGTAAAAAAATATTGCGTGATCGTCCAGCCCTGTGTTTTGCACATTAAGGAAGTTGCCACAACCTCCTCCCTCTTCTCTGTATCTGGGGGCAGGGGCCTGCAAAGCAACACTGTAGGAGTAAATAACCAGCACTCGAAAACGGCAACCTTTGGTGGCCCTGCTGCTAGAGTGTGATTACACCTAATTTATCGAGGAGGCTCCCTGCCTGCCCCCACTGTGACCAATACAATGGTCACATCAGCATGCAGTTTAGGCACCTCCCTTAACCTCGTCTGCCCTTTATTTTCGGGCTCACACAGACTGATGACGCCACAATGAAAGGAAAAGCACTCCAATGTAGAATTTCTGGCAGACCTTAGCGCTTTAAAAAACAAGCATTTACAATGCAATAGGTCTCGCATTTCCAAAACTTTGACCTATTAGTATTGTAAATAACACTCATTTTTATTATTGCAGGTTTTTTAAACATAAATAAAAGGAATTGTCATTTACAATGCCAATAGCTCAAAATATCGCGAATGTGAGACCTATTGCATTGCAAATGCTTGTTGAAGTTTGTTTGATAAAATCTGCAAGTTATGGATTATGTGGGGTCGACGTCAACTACATTACTACTCAATCCAGTTCATTTTTGCTGGCTACTGAAAGTATGTGATTGTGCTGGTGTGGAGATTTCCCTCATAATAATGAATATGCTGCACTTGCATAATAATTGACCATCTTCGACATAATATACAGCTGTGACCCAAAACAATTTTGTTACTAGCTGGAGCCGATGTGAGATTCGTAAGAGAAAGCGCCCAATGTGGTGTTGCAAAGTGTTGGACATATTGGGAAGCTTAACCAATCAACTTTAGTTACAGATTTCAGCATTCGGATAATATTTCACTGGTACTAACAAGGTGAAATTTACTCCCTGGCAGTATTCATTAGTGTTAAAATAACAGCATGGGAAACTAATAATGTCACAGGATGCACTGTGTTATACCGCATATTTTCTAATTTTAATTTAGACAAGTATGCTTTATAACCTGGAACTCCTTCGCCCTACTACCCTGCTGTATCACCAGAAGTCAGATGAGTGACATCTTCTGCTGTCCTTCTAGGACACGCACTGCTTTCCTAATGCATCTTGGTCGCAGTTTGCGAAACTCATAGTCACCCTCACTTGCTTAGGGAGACCAGCAATAGCCAGTAATCAAATTATTTAAAGGTGGGCCTGCCAGGGAATAATGATAACTAGTCCAGCTGCATTACTACAAGCAATAAATGCATTCTGGGATCTGTAGTGCTAACATTAGTACTGCAAATTGGGCCTGCTTGTAAGTCCATAGCGCATTGTGTCTAAGCTTAAATATGGTCGGTGGAATTTTGGTGCTGTTTTACCTGGAATTCACTATCATTTATCATCATAAAATGTTATTGGTCAAATCAATGTTATCTTCCCCAGCCCAGCTGAGAAACAGGAATACATCTGAGCTAAGAAACCTTGCACGGAGTGCAATTTGCAAATCGCGGAGATAGAGTATTGCGTAACATTGTAGCATTTATATAGCACTTTTCTCACTCTGTGTGTGTAGGGATGCTGCAACACTTGCCCGCAGGCATGCCTGGCAGGCTGTGTGGCTGATAGGGTATGATGCTTGTTTTGATCACATGTGAGAAGTGCTTACTTGTCATGCGTGATGACCACAGAGGTGCAGTTACCCAGTTATGAGACGCAGGATTTAGCAGTGTGTCTAATGGATGAACAGTGAGAGAACAGTAGCCTAGCCAGAGGCTGTTTTTATTCTGATGTTAAGAGTTTTGTTGTCAGGAGTCAAATCCCGGACTACCCAAATTACCATATAAAGAAACAAGAACAAGGCGTAATATGGAGCGGTTATTATATCTATGTTTCTGACTGTTAGCATCCACCTCAGTATGATTTTACCACCATTTCATACTTCGCATTGGGGCCTTCTTCCATTTTACTGCCACTACATTTTCTATATCAGGGCTCAGAAGAAAATACTGTTTCATAGATAAATAAATTAATTATTGGCTGGCTATATTCGGACCAGGAATGCACCATAATCCCACACCCAGTTCTTGCAATATCCCCGCTAGTGTGCTGAAAGACGCGGGGTGTATCAGCAGTTCTATTACAAAGCCTGAGCGGAACTCCTGCCTGGTCCTCGTGGCTCCAGGACCCCAGTGATACTCAAAGTACGGCCCCTGGTCCACATGCGGCCCTCCTGACCTTTACATGCGGCCCCCTGGGCATCAGCAGCACTGGGCTGCTGCTTACTCAATTCAGCACTAACATGGAAAAAAAAATCAATATACAGCAATCACTTATTTAAAGGTTAATTGCAGTTAGGGAAAGGAAGTAGCTAGGCCTCTAACTTTAGGAACACCTTCATTTTTAAAGACAGCCACTAAATATACATGCTTTGCTTCCCCTAAACGCACTTTACACCCCCTGCTGGCATTAGTGCGGCCCTCGGTCACACCATAAACCAAACTTTGCTGCCCCCAGGAAAATATTTGTTACTATCCATGCTTCAGGACAAACAACCCGCCCCTCTGGCTGGTGTTTCGCGGTCTACTCTTCAATCTCTTGGCTTTCATTGCCAGGCAGCAGGGGCGGCTCTTTCTTCTACCCTAATCCGTGACTACAAATATTAAACTGGTTGTTGTGATATTATTATCTCTTATCGCCCTTTCATTAAAGTAAAAAAACATAAGAAACAGAGCGCAGGGTCCATGAAGCGGGCGCCATGCTCAGTATTAAAGTTTATTAAAAAAAAAAAAGGTAACAGAGCACTGTGTCCCTGAAGCGGGCTCCGTGCTCATCATGCAATTTAGAGCGCCATGGCGCTCTGTAAAAAAATCAGCCGCCATTGTGGGTGCGCTGCAAACACAAAATGCAATCGCTATCGTCATCATCAGTGTCAATAAATAAAATAGTGCTCACCCATTTATAACGCAGACCATATAACAACCTAAGTAAAAGTTCCAGTCCTTATGGGCGGTAACAAATGCAGACAGGGCGGTACCAAGGAGCTACTAACAAGCCTATTTATGAATCAGAAGCTGGCGTTTATGAAGGACAATGACACAAAGCCAATGACAAATATGGGCGGAGAGTGGGCGGGGCTTCCAGTACATACTCTATTACTTGCATGTGCGCTGCTGCTAGGCTAGACCTAATAATAACTGAAGAAAACATTTAATGTCTTGTCAGCTGTTTTCCTTATTTTATTTTCAAAAAATGTGTACTGCTGCTCTGTCTGTGTTCATGGATGTGCTCTTCTTAAAAATACTGTTTACCTTTTTTAAGAATATAACATAAAAGCAGCCCGAGGTGTCTAGTTCTATGCCACCCGAGCACCAGAACCACTGGTGTACCTCATCCAGGGTAGGACTGTGAAAACAAATAGGTCCAGGCACCAAGACAAGACTGGCGTAATGGGCATCAGGCTGGAGGAGTGGGACACTGGTTTTGTTACTGGGGGCTGCAAAACTGGCCCCCAGTAACAAAACCAGCAGGACAGTCCAGCACAATGACTCACTTCTCACTCTCAAAAATGCATAAATCATTGCAGAGTTCCTTGTAAACCCAACAGTTTTCATGCAACAATAAAACAGTCAAGATTGATGTCTCTGGTGGTTTATCTGTTGGAGAGAGATCGGAGTATAGTCTATTGAAAGTTTTGAATCATCTACTGTAGCGCCGAAGGTTAATATGCCTGCTGCTAAGAACGTGTACCCTACAGATCACATAACTGTATTTATTGTGTGTATATCAGTGGGTTACTGCTTTTGTCACAGAGATCTTTTACTTACTTGTAGTGCATAACTTACAATTGCAATAAGCCTAACACCTTGAGCTATGACCAGCCATCAAAGAGTTGCATGGAAACTGCATGGTTCAGGTTTGGAAGTTGTGTTTTTCCCCACTCTATCATTATCCTAATACTGCTAAAATGGGTTTATTTGGGTAGAAATACATTCTTATTAGTAAATTCAACCACTGTGTTATGTTTTGAATCCTGGGTTTGTGCTTCTCCAGATCGTTATAAATGCCTACCAGAATTGATGGCATGTGAATCCTACACCTTGTAGTCCTTCTTGTCTTGTATGACATTTTTCTGAACACTAATTTACAAACATATGACTCATTGTCTCTGTCTGTGTGCATGATGTAAAGTGCTCCAAATCCCTACACTGGTATGAGAGGTGCTATAAAACAAATGAAATATATGTGAAAGAGAGAGGCTATGAAGAGATGAGGGGCAGTGTTGGAGGGTCATAGTGAGGGAATCATTGAAGAGACCCAACAAGATTGTTGTATCCTGGCGAACTGTAAAGTCATCATTTATTGTGCTCTAAAAGCTAATACAATTAAATATATAATAAAATGTGTTGTAAAATGCAACATTTATCCAATTTTTCCAAAATCTTCTTGGAGATTGAACACCCTCTCCCCCATATCCCCTTTGTAGTGGTCAGGGTCACTTGCTGCGTTTGCTTCCAACACACTGCACAGAGCATCGACACAATTTGCCAGAGCTGCTTTGGGTTCCAAGTTCGGCCCTGTCTGGCACCAAATCAAAAGTGCCCCATTTAACAAATGAGATAATTAAACAAGCATTGGCAAAGCCAATAGGTCTTGCTTTTGGGACCTTTTAGGTTTGTGATTTTTGACACTTTGCAGCATCACTAACATACTATTGTGTCACCAAAATTAAATTACTTTGAATATATACTTCACTTCTCGAATGAAAATATAATTTTGTCTTATACTCTCAAGAGCTCTCTCAAGTTTGTTGTGGGTAGGAGAGTTAGCCACGCCAGGCAGTTCAAAAGGTATCCTTTGCAGGACACTTGAATACATAATGTCGATGTTTGAGCAGCTAGCTGGCTGACATGAATGTAATGCAGCCCTTGTGGGTTTCGGGGAGTCAGATCAGATTCTCCAAAAGAGTCCCTTGATCTTATGAGCCCTACTTAACCCTTTCCTTGCTGTCCATGAGTGCAACAAAGGCACACCTGTGTACAGAAGGACCCCTGTATTCATGTCCTTAACGTTTGAGGCAAAAAATACTCATTGATTTCTGAACAACGAGTGTAAAAGCTTTAAGGTAACCATGTATTTCCTGCTTATATTTTGCATACTTTACATGATTTTGCATTAGTCTTTGCTTTTTCCATGATGTTGTTATTTTTTCAGGCAGTGCATACTATGTATTGAGTCACATCCAAGTGTTTATAACTGAGCACAATTTGGTTGTAGCTGAAGGCAGTGCAAGGTTCTCTAAGTGGGACAGAAAGGTGTTCGGGGGAGACAATGTGGCACTATGGCCAGAGCTACCGAATTTGAAACTGGGGAACAAGGATCAGGATTGATGACCAGACTATGCTCTTGAGGGACCACATTCCCATGCTAGACCTTAGAAGGCCTCGTTAGACCATAGAAGCCCTAGTCTCTTAGCACCAGCAGGTAGACCCTACTGGAGGCCAGAGTGGGTTAAACTTGAAGGCCTGTCTACAACAATCCATACTGAAGTTCACCTCCAGTCTTGCAAGCAGGCCTACGCAGCAGCACACCCTAGATAAACAGAGGCTTTGTCACTGAGGTCACAGGACCCTTTAGGCCAGTCCGCCTCACCCATTGGAGCCTCCATTGGCCTTGTTCCAGCAATTGTAGTGAAACTCACCAGGGGTCGGCAACGCAGGATTTTCATGCACACCAAACTAAGGGGCATATTTACGAGGACCTTGCATCCTGTTTTCAGAATGGAACGTGGTAAATGCATGATGCAAATCTCTAAGTCATATTTATGAAACCACTAATAGCTGCTTTGCATGGCTTGAATGGTTTCATAAATATGGAGTAATGCGACACAGGAGAAATCGCCTCTTTGCCTTCCTCTGCACAAGGGACGTGTTGCGATGAGTGTTCTCAAGCAACTCCAATGGTTTTTGATGCATTCCTAGATTTACAAGGACTTGTAAACCTGGAAATCTTATTCCTCCCCAAAGGAGGCTCAACAAGGAGAAATATCTTTATTTCTCCAAGTAGTTTTTTCTATGTCTATATGTGCAGCACACATAGAAAGAGGAAAAAGTCTCTCAGGATTGTTTTTGTGCAGGAAGGTGCGCCTTCCTGCACAAAAGCAATACTGCATGCAACAGGGTGCCTGCTTTGGCCCTAGACTGACGAAAAAGACAGAAATGGACCGAATTGGATAAATACAGTGCATTCCTGCCCTTTCCCTGTGACGCAGACCAGTATAGCAAAATAACTTGCTGCGCTGCGCTACGCCACCATTACCGTGTATATACCTCTCAGTTCGCAAACTTCACAATTTCTCTGCTTCATACACAAGTACTTTTAACATGTGCAGCCTACTTTGGGGCCACTGCAATTATGCAGCAATGGAGGACAGAATTATGTTGCAGTGTTGATTACATTATGCAGCAAAGAAAGGCCGCAAAGTAATGTGTGGGACATTTTCTGATACTTTATTATTTTGACTTTTTTACACATACCAAAAGTCTCTGCAAAGCTTTTGCCTTATTAATACCAGTTAAACATTCAAGTGCAGCAGTGAGAACAGTGACCAGTCAACCTTTGGAAAGGGCCTTCTACTTCATAGCAAAACAAGTCATGTGTTTTGAACGGTGTGAGCTGCAAACCATTTTTTTGTTCAAACCATCAGATTATGCAGCCGATGGTGTATTATGTGGCAATTATGGCAGAGCTTTAATTATGTGGAAAACATTTGCAAACTAGGATATTTTGCCATTCATGTTTGAACTTCCTCATGCAGTCTCTGTTGGGTGGTATCTCCAGACACCTACAGTGCTTGGGGAGAGACACAGGATGAAGGTGTCTAATAGTGATTGCAGAGGATAGTAGTGTGAAGGGGAGAAAATGACTGATTGAGATAAACCAAGGAACACTACCTATTTCTGACTCTACCACTGTTTGAGTCTCATAATTTCCGAATTCATACATTTGCAATTCTCATTGCTAACTAACTTGAATAGTAATTACACAGACTACTAATATAATAATTGAATCTCATTCATCTGATATTGCTTAAAGCATCTGCAAAACCAAGAGGTCTGGGATGTTTTAGGTGTATATATATTCGTTTTTGAGTGCTATTTCTAGATACAATAACAGGAAACCAGGAGGCATCTAATGCAGGCTTCATGACATGTTGTGTGAAGCACTTAAAAAACGTAGGAATGCAATTTTGCATTGACCGAGGGGCACAGAATGATGTAATCAAGTGTTTCCCAACATGTGGTGCTTCCTGTCATAGAATTTAAACCCAAATGTAATGTTCAGAAATGGTTAGAAAAAAGGAGGAGAAGTGCTGATAAAAGAAACAGCATGGCTAGGAAACAAATGGTATCTGGTTTCACTTATAAGCATATTTGGGACATTCTGTGATTGAAAATGTATCCCACATTGTAAGTATATATTAATGTCATTAACTCATATGTTAAACCTCAAATAAACGTGTATCCATTGGTTGTATTAAATAACGTTATAAGCTGTAACTGGTCAGTAAAATGCCAAACATACCAAAAATTGGTATGTTTTGCTCTTTTTAGCCACACCTCTGACTCCGCCCACTGACCCAATCATCTGGTTATTCCCACATCCTGGTGCTCCACCCAGTTCCCCTACTGTTTTTCCCACATCGACTTCTGAGTGCAGGCCTCAGGTGAGTCCATCGGAGCTTCAATCAGAGGGTGAGTCGGGTGGGCAGGCATACTGGACATCTCCCTGTCACATTATGGGCAGCGTAAAACAAAACATAGGCCCCGCAGCCCCTATGCTGCAGCCTGCATTGGCCCCCTCAGTCATTCTGCACACAGTAGTTGTAGCGCACACAGCCCTACTCTGTCTCGCCGGCGTTGTATCAGTTCAGTAGTTGCCTCATAAATTAAATGGTGCATGCGTACGTGCGGTGGGTGCAGGTGACCTGAGCTCCCAGCAGCTAGAGGGTTGAAGGCAACTGCCTCGGGGCCAGCCAGAAATCTCTACTCCTGAAAGAGGTCAGTGTAAATATGGCAATTCCGGTTTAAAGTGAGGGTGTGCTCTCCAAGCTGGTGCATGATGTTAGAGCTAGCCTGGAACAATGCAGCATTAAATGCAGAGGTGTTTGGTCTCATTAGTGAAAAGAACATGGGGATATTCTGAAAGTGGTCTGTTCCCATGAGTTGCATGTGTTTGGTGAAACCTCCACTGCCAAATGTAAGCCTGCACTGTGCTCAGTGTCATGAGTTTCAATTTAAAATAAAAGTCTTGCAGTTTTTCATCATTCTAAAGAATACATTCCCATGCATAACTATGTCAACGGGAGTTTACGTTTGCTTTGAAAGTTTAAGAATAGAATCCAGTAAGTTAAGGCATGCTGTACTGTTTTTGTGAAGGGTGGCCCAGCATGGAAATAATGGAAATAGAGACATATATTTTTATGTTTGTCAGTCATAAAATCGCTCCTTTTAATGTATTTCCATTTGGTTTGGTTTTTTATGGTGTTTCCAGTGGAAAGAGAACATTTACAGTACTTTGGATTTGCCTTTTTCCATTGCCCTTCAGCTATTTTGTATAATGAAGTAAGTAAAAACATTTTTCTTTAAGCAATGTTTGAAGCTCATGAAATTCATACGGATACGTGATCCCAAATGCACTGCATGCAAAGTTCCTAAAGCATAATTCTAGTAACCTTAACCCTCATCAGAATAATTTGTAATTGTCTTAATAGTCTAATAACTGGTCAGATAACGCAGATGAATTAAGCTCCCCCTGCTGAAATCTGCTTGCACCCTGAATCTCTCAGGCCACTACTTTTCGTAAAGAACCAGAAGGAACTACTATATCAACAGCAAGAAGCTAAATAGATTCAAACCCCAACATTCATATAATGACAAGTCACTACAATTCACCCTGTATAACAGCTAACCTCACACTTGGAAAACATGTTCGCTACTGTCTCTCCTGAAGACAGGAAAATCATTCCTCTGAGGAACTGTTGTCCTAGCTCTCATATTCTTGCATCTGGATGGTGACATTATTCTGCTCCTTACAGAACCCAAAAAACACTTCCACTTCCAAACACTGCCCGCCTGAGAATAAGGGTGCCTCCAAAAATATTGGCGTTTGGTTCGATGAGAATCAAAATTTTCTAACGTATGTAAAAAAACTGGCTGGCACCTGTTTTGGTGTGTTGAAAAGTTTGAGAAAGTTTCTGCCCTTCTTGCCGAGCTCGGCCAGAGATACGGGCACTGATTCTTTCTCGCTTGGACTATGCCAATGCCCTCCTAGTTGGCAGCCCAGGTTTCATTGTGAAGAAACTACAAGTGGTTCAAAACTCGGCTGCCAGACTCCTAGGGGGGCTGCCATCCAGGCACAGTGCTCGGGCTCTTGTACGGTCATTACACTGGCTTCCTGTCGAAATTCGCCTGAAATTTAAAATGCTCTAAATTGTGCAACAGGCCCTTTACGGCCTCGGTCCTACCTATTTGCAGAAGAGACTTACTTTTTATACACCAGGGAGACAGCTGCGTTCGTCTTCACAGCTGCTGATGCAGACTCCGAAATTTAAGCGCCAGCGACTGGGGGGGAACTCCTTTGTGCGCAAAGCTTGTCTGGCCTGGAATGCGCTGCCCTTGGCTTTGAGAGCCACTCAGGATCCTCTTCTGTTTAGGAAAGCTTTAAAAACCCTACTGTTTTAATTGGTAATTGTGCATCTTCTGCCTTTTTGCTGTTAGCGCCGGGACACTTCCGAGTAGCTGCGCGCTGTATAAATTAAAATAACATAACATAACATAACATTGGTACATTAAGCTTCACTTTCAATAACAAATGTTTTGCAATCCAGTCTTCTGCCGCCCGCCTGTGCCTGCCAGTGCCACCTAAGCTGCAGCCCCCAGGTGAGTCGGAGTCTCGGACAGAGACAGATTGACTGGGTCAGGCCAGGGTAGCAAGGGACAAGGAAGCAGTATCAGGTGCTACCCTAAAATGATTCTAATGATGGTCGCGTACCCTGGCTTGAACATATGAAGCTGCAGAAGGCTTCTGTATGCCATACCTTGGAGAAGAGTGGTCTATAGGGTGGATCTCGGTTGGGGGTGCCCTGTCACTGCGTGTTCATGTTCAATTAAATGGCCCAACCGATTCTGTAGCCCTGTTTAATATCAGGAGGACTGCCAGCACGTCATCACTTTAATGATGTGTGATGAGCAGACTGGGAGAGCGCCTCCGGACCGAACCCAGGAGCATCTGAAGGTATCAGGAGAAGAGTAGAATACTTGGACATGGGCATCCATGCTCCCAGCTCAATACTGGAGGGCAGGTGTGTACAGCTGGCCACGAATGATTGGATAAGAGAGTCAAGAAACGTGGTCCCAACACATTGCCACGAGAGGAAGTGATGGGGTAAGTGCTGCAGACCCCCAGAGACGACAAGATGAATACTATTAGTCCCATGCCCTCAATGACTATTTTGTGTAGTGTTGACTTGAGTACTAGTTGGAATGTTCTATACTTCGCTGAGGCGGGGGCTGCTTTTATTTAGGGCCCCCTGCCTGCTTGCGTTGCGAGGCTCGGGCCACTCAGCAACAGCCATATTTAATAAAACTTGTCCTTACCACACGTTATTGGATATGCATTTTGAGAGCCTGCCTTCATGCAACCCTGTGAGCTAGGGCATTGGATTGATTGATTAATTCTTTAATGGAGAGTCCGGTGATTTTGGTTGCTGCAAGGGAGAGAGAGGGGTTAGGGCAAAGTACCTACTGGGGTTGTGATGGCACCGCTTGGTTTTTTGGGGTTACTGGCTGTTTGCTCCATCGGAGGGCCCCCGCCTCAGTATATGTCTTTTATGCATTTGTGTGTGTATGTGGGGGGTGGAGTCATTCTTGGTTGCACAGGCCTGTTATATGGTAATGGAGTGTACTTAAAAAAAAACACGTATGCACATATTTAAAAAGCAAACTTACAACTAGCTATTATTTGTTAGAAATCATGTGCCATTTGAACAGATTTGGATGCTTCTTACTAAAATGTACATGTCTTTGGTTTTCCAAGTGTGAACCAATGTGAGCGGCTGCAAGACATCTTTTCAAATTATTTGTGTGCGTGGGTTTAGGTGCCCCTTTGCCTACAGGACTGTCTCTGGCCACCTTGCTACTTGCATTTACATGCCCAACATTTTGTGATGAGCTGCTATCTTCCCTCACACTTCCTTTCACGCACAGTAAATTCTCAGCTCCTGTTCCATGCCAGGGCCTAGGCCTGATTCTAAGTGCTCTGACACGTATCATGTTTATCGAACCCTATCCTTGGGATTGCTTCTTGCCAGGGCCTCCTTTACTTTCCCCAGGTACAATTGCTGCCTCTTAAGCTGCCATTACTGGGTGGGAGATTGTTGCATCCATTAAAGGCGATGCCATCCAGAGATGTTTTAAGGCATGGGCAAAATGGGCTCTGGCTCAGGGCCCCAGACTTTCAGGGGCTCCCCTGATAAAACCAGTGGAGGCCGGGCCGTGGGGGGGGCTCCATGTGCTTTGCAGGGGGGCCCCCTCAAGTATCGTTACACCACTGCACTTTACCCTTTAAAAAGGGTAGCCTAAAATTATGGTACATGATAGAAGCTGCTGCAAGAGGTATGCACATTATATTAACTTAAGTTTGATGTATAGAATATTTTCTACAAACAAGTGTGCTGCACAACTTTTGCTATTACGAGCACATTACAAAGGGACCCTGTTATCTACAAATTTGAATACTGACTTTGGAAGTTCACTTCCGTTCCCTTGGTGTTCTCAAGAGAAAAATCCCTGTCATATATCATGAGAGAGCAGGCCCTTGCTGGCACATTCAATGGCACACAGAAAACAAGTGGGCTTGATATCTACTCAGTTCTCTTTTCTTAATTTGCCTCTGCAGACTCTGTAGATTTATATCACATCATATGCAACCTGCTACCAAGGTCTCTGGTGCAACGCTTATGCAGGGGTGAGGCCTCACCTATGCGGTATGGTAAAATGCATATGGCACGTACAGTACTTACTGGCATAAAAATCATAATTCTATTTCTTCAATGTGTTTTTAAAAACTCAAAAATGTTTGAAACACCATTTGAGAAGTCAAAATAAAGGCATACTAATGGGAAGGGAGTTATCCTTCACTCTGAGAAATACCCTGCATGCCGAGCCTGCCATGTGGCACAGCGCAGAAGGTGCATGAGGAACTAGAGTTGGGCGGAACTCCACGGAACCTTGCTGAGTTTTTATGTAACTCCTTGGAATTCTGCAGAGTAAAACTCTGCACGTTCAGCTCACTAATACTATAAGGTTGTACGGTCTGTAGGAGAGATCATGAAATATTCTAATGCTATCATGGTGTATCATGAAAATCTAATGTTTGCCATAGTTATTGAAGGTTCACCCTTATTCCTAAACTCTAAACCATTGCCAAAAAAAGGCATTTCTCAGCACCCTTTCTCTAAAAATTTATTTAAAAGACAATTTGTGTTATTATAGGTAGTTGAAAAATTCTTATTATGTAATTTTACATAGCCCATCATTTTATAACATATATTTACAACATTATGTAATTGTGTTTTCTTTAATTCTCCATTCCACTTACTTTCATTTCTCCAATCTATCCCTGCTTAGTAGATTCACATGCATATGTTATGACACAGAAGCTACTTGATGGGGGCGAGGGGCGACACCAGTTTGAAAGTGACATAGATGTCACATTCTCAGGCATAGACCTTTCAAGTTCAGAGAGCATACTGGCTCCAACAGACTAATAGGCTCAGGCCTCAGTAATCCGTTATTAACATTCAACCTACCCCAGACATCATCCCCCTTCCCTAAACCCACCATAATCCACTCACAAATCATCCTCAAACACTCTCTGCTGGCCCTAAGAGTACTCTGAATAATTTAAGACAACCCTAAGAGTGCCTTAACCAACTCTCAAAAGCCCTTATCGGGTCCTATATTTCCTTAGCCGTTCTCCACAAATCCTCTGTTCACCTTTATAGATTACAGACTCTATTCTACCAAGATCCAGAACTCAGCTAGTGTCTGTTAAAGTCTCACGACTGATCCTCAGATACCTGTGGCAAGCCCATAGGGCTTTTTGACAGTCCCTATTGCTTTTTAGACCTCTTCAAAGAGTCTCAAAGATGCTTTAAAATGAAGAGACAAACTATTATTTTTGACGTTTGAGCAAACAGGTGAAATATTATAATTCACTTCACTTACATAGCCCTCAATGATGGCACAACCCCTTTTACTGATCCTCAGGGGGCTTCGTCTACCTCTCAGAGCCTTTCAGCTAGTCCCAGATCCCCCAAGGATCCCTCAACTACCTCCTAAGATTGAACTTTCAGCTTTCAAAACCTCTTACCTGGTCTCACTATTGACTCAAGGCTTGAAGAACACAGTTTGTAGCCCCCAAAAAGCCTCTGAGGCCTTCATCCGTCTTCAATCATCCGCAAAGCTTTCTAGACCCGCTTTACCGACTTCCACATCAGATTTCTGTACACTCAAAGCCCATTATACTCCTTGTCAGCTTGCTATCAGCTCCCCTTTGCAGTTCTCAGAGACCTTTAGAGGCTCCCTTTCAGCACAAGAGCCCATTTCCTGGTTCTCCTTGTACATGAGACACCTTATCGCCCTACAAACCTGCCCTCAGCTTCCCATTCCAGAGGTCCCAGGCAGCTGCACTCACTGTGCCTCCAGGTATTTTGCCGATCTGAAGTACCTCTCTTGATATGAGTGAATGCAACTTGAGATGTAGGTTCACACTGAGAGTCCATGATTCTGCTTGCAGACAGAACTGTATACATGATACGCAGAACTAGGGCTTAATGGTGTGTCATTGCTGAGGGTCATTCCTCGTATAGGATCCGCCCACCATAGAAACATCCATTAGCAGTGATGCAAGGCACTAGTCTCTGCTGGGAGTGGCATTTGTTCCTAAATTATTCAACTGCCCCAAGCTAGCACAGTTAGAATAATTTAAGAGTGTGCTGCAACTAATGCCATGGGTGCGTGAAAAGGGCCACCAGGCCCCAGGGGTTGCTACAGCTGTTCGTTTGGCTATTCTGGCCATGAAAATATGTGGTAAGTGGTATTTCAGATTTATCTGATTTCAGTAGATGTGGTCGTGGGTGAAAAAACCCAAGTCTTACACTGTTTCTGACCCCACGGCGACTACTGTGCACTTGTAATGAAGAATTGACTAACTGCCTTCACCTGACTTGACCTGAGCCAAAGGCAGGGTTGCAGGGGGCCAGGAAGGGACAACAATTATCATTGTTAAGTTGGTTTTAGTGAGCAGTGCTGTCAGCCCATGGATCTGCAAACTTCACTAACCCCATCTCTCCCTCTCCTTTACCTTTGGGATCTATTGGGCTGTCAGGTCTCAGCGTTTAAATTCATTTACCGAATCATCTTTCTTTGGTTAGCCTTTAAACAGAAAAATCATTTATTTGGCCATGTAGTTACTCGCCTATTTAATATAATCGATTCATTCCAATTGATTTTCAGAGGTCTTTTTGCAGTGCATCCGAGCTATGGGAGGACCCCGAACATGGCTGCCAAAGGGTTTCGCGCAAAAGCTTGGTTCGAATTTACAAAGACAATAGACTAGTACTCCTGCTGAACGCACAAAATAGCGGCACTCTTACCGACCGATTCCTGGAATCCAAAAATTCCTATGTATTTGAATCTTTTATGGATTTTATTTTTCCCATCTTTGCGAGGAAACTGTTCGTACAATGGAGGCTAGGCACTCTGCCCACAAGAACATTCATTTGCAAATGGCTAAAGGGTATCGACAAAATGTGTCCAAGCTGTAACATTCATGAGGAAGATGAACTTCATATTATGTTTGTCTGCCCTGCCTACACCAAAGCCAGGAAATATTGGTTAGCGCCCCTTTGCAGGAATTTGGGGCTTAGTAATTATTTACACGCATATAGAGTAATGAAAACCAGTACTCTCGCCCATATTGTGTTTGCGGTGGCCAAATTTCTAATGGCAGTTTGGCAGATTAGGAAGAAGAAAATCTTCTAAATGTATGAACATTGTTATGATCTGGTTTTTACCTTTTTTTTTTTCTTTTTCTCGCCTAGTTAGGTGGGAAAACAATTGTAAAGAACTGCATGAACTGTGCTCTTAATAAGTTAAGTTTTTATTGTGTTTTTATTGTATCTTTTATGGTCTAAATGACCGAAATAAAGAATTTTTGGATTGGATTGGCAGTGCAAAATTCAAGAAAACGAAATGAAAGCTTTTGCAGCTTTAAATAAACCAGTCCAACTCATTGAGGTTGAATGCATGGGGAAATTGGCTTTATGTATATGTGTCATACAAAATGAAAGAACTGGTGGCAAAAATATCAACATATAAACACAGCGAGTTTGCCCCAACGCTTCTTTTCAAGTAGTGAGATAGAATAATATTTAGGCGCTGTCCGTTCTGGAATGAATGTTGTTATTGATAGGATGCATTGTCTCATTCTGCCCCACAGTGCGCTCTTACACATGTGCAGTAGGTAAAGGTCTATAGCTTGCACAGTGAAAAAAAATCTACGAGTTATAGATATGTATGAACTAAACAGTAACCACTATCACATATTGAGACCACAACCATATCTCCAAAAATACATATAGATTTTATTTTTCAAAACAATTTTATCAAATATATATTTTAGTTTTTGCTCATTATATAAAAACCAATTTCATTCTATTCCATATAATCAAATGTGCGGAGAACATAATAATCTGTTGATGAGTGAGTACATTAGACGCATAGTTGATGGGGGGGCAATGCGTATGTGCACCAGTCAGACCAGGACAGTGCACCCAAGCAGAGTGAATGTGCTCTGAACAGTGTATTAATGAAAGGTAGACCACCTGTTTGAATCTGAAGAGGAGGCAGGCAACATTAAAACATGGTGGGGTGCGATGCACAAAAAATTCACCATATATGTTGCAGTTTCTGGCTCGCAGGCTCTGGTTGCGGTCTCTCTCTTTGTTCTGGCATTCTCCTCAGTGGTGACTCAGGGAGGAAAGGGAAGGACTTCATCCCTTGTGCAACGCAAAACCAACCAAGGATTGGTTAGAGCAGGCTAACCCAGCGCTCATTTTGAGGCTGTGAACCTGTGGCTGCAATCCTTCGGCTGTTTCTCAGCCCTGGGCTTGCTAGCTCTTACTGCACATGTCAGATTGGTCGGCTCTAGACAGCCGGCCAATCTGACATGCACACTGGCAGGGGCTGAAGTAATAGTGCAATTGCACTAATCAGCCCCATCCTCTGCCCTCGCGCTGTAACACCGCAAGCCTGCAACACATTAACCCCTTGGACGCTCATGACGAGCTCAGCTCGTCATGAGCTACGGTACTCGTGTGCTCATGACGAGCTGAGCTCGTCATGACCGTTGAAACACTCGCACGCTGGGTAATTCCCCTGCTGTGCAACCATTCTAAAGAAACGGGTGTGGTCTTGACGAGCTCAGCTCGTCATGAGCACCCGACCACCGTGGCTTGCACCGGGGCGCTGTGCGCGCCCTCCCTCCCTCCAGCACAGCAGGGGAATGAGCCCCGCATGCAAAGGGTTAAAATAAAATGGTATTTATTACCATTTTATTAATGTGTGTGCCTGCTGCGCTCGCAGCAGGCAGGACGACATTCCTCCGCCATAACAGTGGAGCCGCCACTGCTACTTTCACTGAAGAACGCAAACTGGCCTCGCGAGTACAGTTAGTGACTACATCTGCCTGATGCCTGATGCAAATGTAGTCCCTGAGACCCTGTGCCACCCCTCCAACCGGCATCCTAGTGGACACACTGACTGTGTACAACCTTCTTGTGGCAGACAATCAGTATGCCTCCTGGTGGCCTCTTTGTCTATGCACCCGGCTCTGTAATATGGTGCTTGGGTGAAGACAAAGGGGTCCATCACGCATCTCAGGCACATCCCTTTCGGGCTGTGCGGTGCACATTTAGTGCTGGTGTGAACTATATTATAGGAGAGTGTGTGCTATGGGTCTGTGGCTCCTTCTGTAACACCATAGATTCACAAGGGTGCAAAAAACAGGCACAAATTCCCATTGTCCATTGTCCAAGGAAGTCAGATCATGCAGGTCCGCAGGATTGGCTTGCTTCGACCCACGGAACACACATTTAAATTGCGCACTGGTGAGGTTTATGGACTGCGCAGTAAAAAATCTAGGGAAGGGGAGATGCCAATCGCTAACTCAGCCAGAGGCACAGATGCTCAGACCTCCACAATATGGACAATTACTGCCCTGTGGGCACCTCGAAAAAAACGGACGGAACTGCAAAAGTGCAATCAACACAAATAAAGGGCTTTGCACACAGGCTGGATACCGTTAGTCTGCTAAACACAATCCTGGCCACATTTTGAAGAGATAGTCTCCAAAGGTGCAGGGCACAAACAAATAAGAGAGTTCGGACACATGGTGGGCTGGGCATTCTTTTATTACTTTTACTACTGCTGTCTAACAAGTGTTACATTTTTACTCATAATTCTACCAATTTAGTATGTATCAAAACGTTTTATCTTTTGTATTGTGCAAAGGTTTTTTTAAATCACGAAATAAAGTTTACTTACTGTTACTGTTACTGTGTGCTATGGTTCTGTGGCTCCTTCTGTAATACCATAGATTCACAAGGGTGCAAAAAACAGGCACATATTCCCATTGTCCCCATGGGGCCCCTTTTTGTAATAGAGCCTCCATTTAGCAAAGAGAGGCTAAGCGAACATTCACAGCAGGTAAGTAGAAGATAGTTAAAGTAAAATATATTTAAAAAGAATACACAAGAAATGGAAGCCATACTGCATCAAGTCTACGGCTCAATTAAAGACCAAAGAGAATACGGGCAGTGGTTGGATTGAAAAGAAGTAGTAGCGTAATTAGGAAGACCAACATAAATTAATAAGCAATACTCTAAGAAAAGGACTAGAGTTAGAAGAAAAGAAGTAAGTAAACAAAATGTTAAATATTATCCTGATATTACTTTAAGTGCCAAGTCCATGTGACTCTTGAGATTTCTCCAGAAATGAAATAAACTGAAAGTGTGGATTAGAAGCAGAGTTGGCAGCACTACAGATGGAGGAGGAAGGAATCAGACTGTTAACAGTGGAGCGAAGGGAAAATAGAGAGTATGATAGATACGCAGCTAATGCATATGAAGTGGTCAGTTACCCAGATCTAGACTTGTGGTCAGCAGACAGAAATACGTCATAGACGGAATGAGAAAATGTCAGAAAGGTAGGAAGATCTGAGACTCTTAAAGACCAAAAATGCACTTCAACACAAAGCGATATTAGAGGAGAGGGGAATAGTTTAAAGTATTAATAAGAGGGGCTCAATAATATACAATGGCTTAGGTACTCTGTTTCATAAAATAAAAGATTAAGAAGTAATATTTTTGTAAGATTTAGTTCACTTGCAGTCTTAGAGATACCTCAAGAATGCCTTAAAATGCATATCTATCTATCTATCTATCTATCTATCTATCTATCTATCTATCTATCTATCTATCTATCTATCTATCTATCTATCTATCTATCTATCTATCTATCTATCTATATATATATATTTATGAAAGCATTGAATGGCGGCGTAAACATCGTGATCAAGGGAGCATGACTCCCGAAACGCGTTGATGTATGCTAAGAATATTAATAAAAGCCTAAATTAAAGATTTCCATGTCCGAGTGCCGGATGACTTCTTTTACAATACAAAAGAAATCCTATTTTGAATATATATATATATATATATATATATATATATATATATATATATATATATATATATATATATATATATATATATGTATATATATATATATTTCGGCAGCCGAAACTCGTCATTTGGACCCGTTGATGTTGCAATAAACACCGCTTTACATCCACTTGGAGTCTGTGCCCATGTGTTCCTCTACCGTGACAGAACCTTGGGATTTCGCTTTTGGGTATTTTGGCGGGAAACGATTGCGTAAAGGACACCCTCTTCACCTTGCATTCCTGGGCATATGTGATTGCTTGCAGTCGTACCGAGTGTTGCCTCCGGGAGGAGAGAGGACTTATCCCTGCCCCCCGCCAGCACAGATGTATTCGTGAAACCGCCACCGAGGCACGGTTGTACCACAGGTCGGAGGACACGTTTGTTCACCAGGTGGTGAGTACTCATGACTCTGTATGATTGGCAGGTCTGAGGAGGTTCTCTTTTGTTCCATCAATAGTTAGCGCTTGCTTCCATTGGCAACTTGACTATTTCAATGCATTCATCATGTCCAATGATGCGCTGCGTGAGCAAGAGGCCGCAGCAGAGGAGCTTTTCGAAAACCTACCAAATGTGCACAATCAAACAAGAGCCAATGATCAAGCTATGGGCTCCACCAATACCTATTACACATCTTTGTTAAAACAATCTGAGAAACTCATGCACACAGAATTGACCAAGTGGGAGGGCAAGTCTCTACAAAAATACCGGGATGTGGGCCGTGTCCCACGTGGACTGATAATCATGCTGGCCCCCAGCTTTGAAAGCCCTAACCCCCACATGCTAGAGGAACTGGCAGAGAGCAACCTGGACGCATCGACGAGGCTGGTTTTAATCCTAATAAAATATGCAAAAATCGATCGCATATCCACACTTAAATCGATTGAACGCATTAGTAATGAACTGGATAAAATGGATCAAAAGGACTTGATAACCAAAGGTCACGATGACATTACCACAAGTCTTAAGAAGCATGAAGAGACAATTAAGACAATCAAAGCCTTCAAATTTGCCCGCGACAAGGTTTTTTTTTTATATATATTTTTTATTTTAACAGTAAGACAAGAGTAGGCATTACAGATATCAGGTGTCAAACGGTAAAATGCAGAACAGGGACAGGCGGGGGAAATATTCATACAAAAACCATCATAAGGAACACATGGCCCATCACGATTACGCACATTGAAAGGAGAAATAAACAGTCAATTATACGATCCAAAACAATCCCATCCGCGCGACCCCGTCCTCAATTATACAGGATAATTAAAGCCAGTGTAGACACCCGGACAATAAAGGATCTGTGGA
This sequence comes from Lissotriton helveticus, assembly GCF_964261635.1. Classification (NCBI taxonomy): domain Eukaryota; kingdom Metazoa; phylum Chordata; class Amphibia; order Caudata; family Salamandridae; genus Lissotriton; species Lissotriton helveticus. The sequence continues at coordinate 254,107,299 of NC_136061.1, forward strand.
GAGTAAACAGCCCACCTCTCGTTGAAAGGAAAAAGGAAAGACAAAAGGGCCATAGAACAAAACAAAGGCAAAATAAAAAAAACCTCCCCTAACCCCCCCACCCTGCACCCCTGCAATGGCTACGGCCTAACCCCACTAACAGCGTGCCTGTCGCCCAAGAACTACCCTAAAAGAAGGGAAAAAGAGAGAAAGTGGAGGAGGAGAAAGCAAACACACTCCCGGTCTCCCGTACCCCCCGCCAACAGCGATCACCCCGAGACGTGGTAAAACCAATAGTCAGCAAAATATACAAACCAGTCGGGGGAGTATAGTCAATAACCACCCAACTCCCGTCACAGTATAGGCACAACCCCGGCATTGCATAAAGCTATTATATCAGATCTAAGCGATCAAGTTCAGCCCTGGCCAGTACGATCTTTCATAAGAGTCTTCTTCACACGAGCCGCCATCTTGACGGAAAAGGCAAAGCGTTCATAAAAGTTCATGTCAGTGCAGTAGGATCGAATACAGTATAAAAGTTCACGAATCGAACGAGGAAAGGTGTCCAAGAACAGCGAGTATCTCGAACAGTTACTGAGGAACTTGTTACCACACAGAAGACCGTCCATAGATGTGTTAGGCGGCAGCAGAATCGAGCAGGAGACGCTGGCGATAAGCACGGGCTGGCTTGCTGTTAATTGGGGACCGCCAAGGCTCATTAACTCCGGGATCTGCACGGGGACCTCGATTCCAGACGTTCGGTGCACCGCTGGTACCACAGCTAGCTGGAAACTTAACGCAGAGTCGTCCTCCGGTTCCAGGATACCGTCCACTTTCACAATCAATGTCCGGAACACAACGATGCTATGCGAATGGGGCGCCTCAATGGCGGCCATAACGGCCTGCAGCGATGGCGTGCCTTCCGTCCGCACCATCCCCTCTCAGTAGGCGACAGAGCAGGACTTGAACCCCGGAGGCCGGCTACTCCGGGGTAACAGGCCACGCAAATCTGATGTCGAACAGTGGGCGCTCCTCGTCTAGCAGAACACACCTACGCCGACAGTGAGGGCCCCAGCCCGTCGACCCCGGGAGGGCAGCAAGGTCCCCGGGCACCGGACCCCCACCCCGGCAGCCGGTGTGACACGCTGGTGCGTCCTCGGTGTAGGTCATGCACAGGATCGTCACCAAAAATCAACAATTCACGGCACACTTCGGGAGACCGGGCTCAGTCCAGGTCTCACGGCCGATGTTGATCAATTCCAACCCGGATAGGCTAGAAATCGAGGCCCGGCTTCCACACGTTGTTAGGCCGAGAATGGAAACACGGCGTATCTTTGTCAGCCGATGAGGTAGAAAACTCGGGATTGCGCCATTAGAAGCAGAATAACTTCATGAACAAGGAAATCTGGTGTAAGTGCAGGATTAAAGGCAGGATATTCGAGCTGCTGGCGGAGGTCAGCGGAGCCCGGAGCTTACGCGGCCATCTTGGTTGCTAGCAGGGCTCCTCCTCCCCCGCGACAAGGTTGATTATGAATCAGGGCAAATATTCACCTTCGCCAGGAGAAACGACTCTGTAAAGAAACAGAGAATTAACAAACCTGCACTGAAGGAGGAGCCGCAGCACCCATTCAAGAGGCAGATTCTGCTTCGACCTCTGACCTCAGTTCAGCACTTGCAAGTGACCCAGACTCAGAAGATGGCAGCAGAGGGAGTGGCCAGGTTGACACAACAGCATGCAGTTTTAGTCTCGCAGAGCAATTGGATTTTTTAAGAATAGACCGAGCCAAAGCCCGTGCCCGCGGCTACCCAAGCAACAAAGAAGCGACGGGATCACAGGAGATGCAAGCAAATGAAATGGATCACATCCAAGAACAAACAACAAGAAGAGAAGCAATTGGAGACGCAAATGAATACAGACCCAAAAACGATAATCAATATCACTGACCTAAACCTCACCAAAGCAGAAAACCAACTCCTCTCCCTAGGTATGTCCTTCTGCCCGGAACGCAGCTTCAACTATATCAGCACACAAATTAACATTTTCAAATTCATTAGAAAATTTAAGTTGATCAAGTTCTTTAAATTGAAACATACGAACAATGTCATTCCAGAACCGACTGCTATTACTACACCCTGAGGGAGTTACTTGCAGGTATCTTACAGTGCTACTATCCGCACTCTCTATGAGCTGGAATCCACTTCTGAGACCGCTTCTACACAGCAGATCCTACTGAATGAGAGTATCTTGTGTAATAAAGCTATCCCCAGTCCATTCAAACCCAAATCCGCATTTACCCCTATGATGCCGAGAGATGCCATTGATACTTTCAATGATGTAATTGTTGAGGAACTAAAGTCTCTACGCCAAAGCAACACTCGTAAACGTCGCAGCCATCATTTTCCCAACAAACAATATGCAGACTTAATCAATAAACTACAGAAGAACAATGAGGTGATAATCAATAAATCAGACAAAGGTGGGAATATCTTTGGCCTAGAGCTCTGTACCTCTAAGAAGCTAACAAACATCTCAGTGATGACAACTGCTACAAAATATCCAGACACATGATAGCAGCCTCTAAGAGCAAGGAACTTAACCGATCTGTGAATCTGAAGGCCCCTGGCCATCTGACGTTACGGTGGGCATGTGAGGAGGAAGGCAGCGGGCCGTCCGAACCGCTCACGTGTAGTATTTTTCAGCACCGCAGGGGAATTCCAGCCGCAGCAAAGCGGTTAAAAAGGAACTGAACTCATTCAGGGTAGAGGGCATCATCATGAAAGATGAATTTCAATTTCTCTGCAATGTTTCTCCGCTACTCCTGGTACTCTACTTCCTTCCCAAGATACACACAGGTATCTCTTCTGTCCCAGGACACCCAACCATCTCAGCTCGCAAAAGCCTATGCGAGAATATGTCTAAATATGATGACTTTATCCTCCAGGAACTGGTCACCTAGCTACCCTCCTATCTGAGAGACAAAAGCGATTTCTTGTGGAAAATCAAAGATATTCCATGGTCTGATGACTACGGCCTCCTGTCTATGGACATCACCTCGTTATACACGAATATTCGACACAGTGGTCTCTTTGCTTGTCATCATTTTCTCAAAAAATGACCTATCCAGTGCTACAAGCATAATGACGTGCTTCTTTTCATGATTGAGTGGGTCAGAATAATAACTTTTTCATGTTTAACAACCCGGTCTACCAGCAGCTCAGGGGTGTGGCCATGGGAGCCTGTTTCTCCCCCAGTTACGCATGTCTACATGTGGGCTGGTGAGAGGAGCGGGTCGTCAGGGTTACACACGCTACTACCTGGAACAGTCACATTGTAATGTGGCTATGTTATATTGATGACGTGTTTGTTATTTGGAATGGGACCATCAAAAGTGCAATGTCATTTATTTCTGCTTTTAACTCTGATGATCCTAATCTTGAATTCAATGCCAATGTCAGTGCTACGTCTGTTGAATTTCTCGATGTCAATGTTTATATCTCCAATGGACACTTCACTCCAAACTACACAGGAAACTCACTGCTGGCAATTTCACCTTGCGTGCCTCTAACTTCCATCCTAGATATCTCATTGCCAGCATCCCTTATGGGGAAATGCTCAGCTTACTTAGAATTTGCAGCTCTCATAGCGACTTTGCATTATGCCAAAGGGAGGCGCATTATAGATTCATAGCACCAGGGTACTCCGAACACACAGCCACAGCAACCAATAGGGCTAACTCCATACCTAGAGAAGAGCTCCTCACAGGCACACCAACCATCAACTCAAGTAACACGGATGCCCCTGCAGAGGCTCACAAAGACGAGGTGGCAGTCAACACATCAATAGCAGAAATGAAGGGACCCCCTCAGAATTAATGTGGGTCAGGAAAATAGGGGAATAAGTAAACACAGAAGTATAAGTTTTCTCTCATTGACCATAGTACTTTATTAATGATATTCTAAAAAATTCTTTATGTATCAATTTTTAAAGTACACTAGTGACAACCAGAAACAGTTCATTATACTTTTTGTTTTCTCAAAAAAAAAATTTTATTCCTTTTTAAAAAAAAATATTTCATTCTTTGTATATATCAAAAAGGTATTTCTTTTCTTTCTTTATCACATTATTTCATAGGTTTTATATGTGTACACATCATAGAAAAATCCCCATCAGGTTTAGAGATAATTACAGTCCACAAAAAACACCCCTGGAAGCAAAACAATCTCACAACAATCATTCCATTCCAACCACACTCACATCAAATACACTCAAACAATATCTGTACACGGACGAGATCTAAATGACAAAGGAAAATCTCTGCCAAAAGATAAATCTCAATGCCAAGCATGAGATTCCACACTAGGTCAACGCGCGTTTCGGTTGTTATATACCACCTTCCTCAGGACCTTTCCAGATATGACCTTTCACTTCCCAGGGGACCTATAAATATATAAAATATTTGTCACCATAGTTGTACTTGCAAGAGACGAAGAAAACTAAGTACAACTGAATTTAGCAACCCAACACAGACCTTCATATGTGACTGAAGAACATGTACACATAATTCAAATGCAGTTTTTACATTGATGCACCAGTCAAGGAAGACTTGAGTATCGCATTTAATTACACAGACTTCCTTGCATACAAAAAAAGTTACCTCCTAGAGTTCCAATTAATAAGAACAAAGTAGAGAGGAAGAAAGAAAAATAGAAATCCTAAGAAGGGAAGATTAAATTGTGATAATTAAAAAATCCCGAATAGAAAACACCATCACCAAAACACCTAAAGAAGACCTATGGGCCCCACTGTGTATCAGAGATTTGCACCTGATATGTCTTTTTATCAACTCCTTGTTTACTTACTTACATGCTACAAGGAGAAGGATGTTCTTTTAACTTAATTCTTTGTTTTCAAGAGGCAACAGAGCACTATGCGGGATAGAATCCAATTGCCACGGAGAACCCTTTATAAAAAACCTGCAACCAAAAATTAAATAGATGTCTATAGTTCTAGAACTTGCCAAGTGCGCGCAGCCAGGACGACAATTAAGCGGTGGTATCTTACCAGCTGTATTTAAGAAGATTTCATCTTCTCTATGAGGGGTGATTTCCTTAAGTATTATGGGCTGATAGATACTTCAAGTAGAGCTAAGGAAAACAAACACGGAGCCCATAATTACCAAGTTGACACCCATCTTGATCTAAAATAAGAAAAAGACTTCATGGTTTACTAACCTTTTTGTTAAGACATATTGGGGCAATCGTCTTCACATGATTAATTAATGTATTTTTCTTGAGTTGACATTATGCAAGCCTTGGTGACCAAGATCCAAGCCTGTCAGAATTAATAAACATGATTGGAGATCATGCAGTCCTAATCACTCTAAATGAGTTCCTCAGTAAGCACAGAAATTAGGCCCCATGTGTCGTAAGTTTAGTATGATCTAGCTCTACCTCATCACATGTTTCCCTTATTAATAGTGGACAGACGAGGCAGGTCCTATAACTAGGGCATTGCTATAACAGCCAACCTGTACTGTCTCTCAAGGCTATATCCACTCATCCCCCCCTCACGATTTTTGCCTATTTGTGGTTATATCCATACTAATATTATAAAGAGAGAGCCCAAACCTTTGAGGCGGGTTATCTCAGTAACTACAGCACCAATCACAACACCCAATACAGCGTTGGAAAGGGCAGTTGCAGCAGAAGGACAAGGGCTATGCAGACTGCCACCATATTTTTTTAATTTTTTTTTGCAGAGTTTTATATAGCGCAAACTTGACCCGTTCTGAATCAGGTATCAGAGCGCGTTACATAGCACCAGTTACGTTACATGAGGACACACATTCATTTATGTTAGGCACTGGGAGATTAAGTGATTTGCCCAGAATCACAGGATGTTTGGCGTTGTTACCAAGACTCGAACCCAGATCCCCAGGTCCGAGGTCGAGCGCCTTAACCGTTAGGCCAACTCCTCTATACATTTAAAAGGTAAAAGAACGGTGCCAGCAAAGTAGTCCCTTGTGGGCGTGTCTGCGTTGTGCTGTGGGCGTGGGCTGGGGGCGTGACTAACGCTGGGGGCGTGTTGTACAGCATTCATATCGTGGGCTGTGGGCGTGTGCTGGGGGCGTGACAAATGCTGGGGGCGTGACAAACGCTGGGGGCATGTGTCCGCCCTTCATGCCATGTGAGTCGTACATACAGGCACCAATTACGTTGCTGCGCAGCATCAAGGGGCACGCTGGGGGCGTGAGAAACGCTGGGGGCGTGTGTGCGGCCTTCACGCCATGTGAACGCAATTGCACCGCATCAAGGGGCACGCTGGGGGCGTGAGAAACGCTGGGGGCATGTGCTACGTTCCGCCCTTCATGCCATGTGGGTCATACATTAATCAGAAGATCGTCTGCTGTGGCCGTGTGCTGGGGGCATGACAAACGCATTCAGCTGGAGGCGTGGTAAGTAACGTTACTGCAGCCTCTCCTGCGCGCTGTTACTGAACTCTCTCATTCAACGAAATTACACGCGCCTGCTACCATCAACCAGGGCTTTAGCCGGGCTCAGGCGGCGGATCAGTACACTAATTACACGCGCCTGATAACATCAACCAGGGCTGCCGCTGGGCCTCAAGCGGGGGAACACGCGCCTGCTAACATCAAACAGGCCTGCATCTGGGCCTCAAGCGGGGGAACACGCAAATGAGCGTGTCTGCGGGGACAATTACTGCAGCCTCTCCTAATCGCTGTGTTAGACCTGTCAGCCCTTTGGGTGGTCCCTCCTTTTATTTATTTATTTTTGTCCCCTTTTCTGCCCCTCAATCCTTTCATTTTTCTTTTATGTCCACTGGAATTTTTAGGTGTTGACCTGGGGGTTAGGTACTCCTTGACCCCATGGTTTCTCATAGGCCTAGAAATCCCTCCTCTTCTGAGGGCAAGCTTAGTTACTCAAAATGGTGGCCAGTAACTGCCATAACGGTTACTTCAGGAAAGGGACCCATAGGATAACATAGGGAATCTAGAACCTTCTGGCTTGTTCTGGACACTTGAGGCTAGGGGTATAAAAGGCCAACTGTAGGGCGACCATTTTGTTAGAGAGAGAGAGAGTCAGCTGGAGTGCAGTCTCTGGTAGTAGGTGGGGGTAGGACATTCAGAGGGTTGACTTCCTTCCTTAGGGTTGCCTCCTTACTGCTTTCACCACCCCTTGCCCCTTCTTCTGCAGATCTGACCCTGCCAAGTGGAGTTCCTGATGACCCTGGACATTGGATCCTCCCCAAAACCTTAAAGTCATCCTCTAGCCTGAGGGGGAATTGGAGTGATCTTAAGGGACTGAACGGTGTGGTAGTCTGGTCCCCGTTGTCCATTGGGTGGACCTCTATTAGAAACTTTGACTGAATTACCACGATAGGAGAGAGGACAGAAGGAGTGGAGTTGATACCTTCACCCTTCTTCTCCTGCGGTTTATGATCGTAAATACGCCACGCTTTCCCCTATTGATCCCCTCTCACCTGGGTTAAATTTCGCCAACCTGTGAACAATCCTATTCACGAGTGAGACCGGGTGGGAGATAGTAAGCCTGGGGAAAGAGTCGGTGGCAGTGTTGACAGTTAGCGTGGCCGCTCTGAGGAAAGGGAAGATTGAGTGGCAGTGAGTTATGCGCCGCCGCGGAACTGCGCAGGCCCTGTGACGCGAACGCTAGTCTCCGAGGAAGGGGAGGCGCTGTTGAAGTGGATCGCGCCGCCGCGGAGCTGCGCAGGCCCTGTGAGGCGAACGCTAGTCTCTGAGGAAGGGGAGGCGCTGTTGAAGTGCATCGCGCCGCCGCGGAGCTGCGCAGGCCCTGTGCAGGGTGATCGCTAGTCTCTGTGGGGGCGGAGCAGCAGCAAGAGGCCTGCCGTGTCCGAGCAGGTTCAGCGGGGAAATCAGTGGTCTCCTGCGCTTGCCCACGGACGCCGCTCCTCTACTTCCCGTGCAGCCTTCCCACAGCGGTAGGCCAGTGATCGAGTGGCTTGACCTGTGGAGGAGGCACTGTTGGGAAATAACTGGGGTTACTTAACACCTCTGCCCCCCACAGCTGTCCGGGACGTTGGAGACAAATGCCAGATGATTCAAGTAAGGAGTGATCTGGGAGCTAACAAGGAAACTGTGATCGACTGTGGGTCTGGGGACTGACAACAGAGGAACAGGAGGGGAGATTCTTTCCCCCTACAATCGGTCTGGAAGTACAGAGATTGACAAAGTGGGAAAAAGGCTTCTAAGCTTATTTAAGTACTGTCAGTGACTATGTTTATTGCTTAACCTTTTTATTACAGTGGCAGAAGAGAAAGGTTACTGTAAATTCCTGGTGGAACTGTCTGCTAAACCTGGGTAGCTTTAAAAGACAAAGGGGCTTTTGAGTGAAATGTATACACTGATTACTCCATAGAGAAACACCAACCTTGCCGTTGCTTAATATAATCTGTGAAGTTGTGTTTAACTTTTGTCTTTTAGGAGATTGAGTGTTTCACCAGGAACAAGGAATTGTTGAGTTAAAATTGATGTAAAGGAACAAAGAGAGAAATAATTGATTAAAATAATAACGAAGCTGTTGGATAAGATAACAAAAGAGTAAACAGAATTATTGTTATAAAACAGCTCTATTTACCTAAAAACAATTGGTGTAGTGTCCTTTTTGAATGGATGGATGCTAGGTTACTGTAAGGGTGTGACGCAAACTTAACAATTTTGCCTTTAGGTTTGACCGTCCTACTCTATGCCAGGCTACCCTATGTGATCTGGAACCCCCAGGTCCAACATAATTGGTGTCCAGCGGTGGGATGAGAACTGTGCTTGCGTCCACTTTATAGTAACGTAGTGTACTCCATAGACCTACACCTGGAGTTTTCTCCTAGCGGACTCCCGAATTATATTTTTGTTTTTCCAAATTTACTCCTGGTGGTGGGTGGAGGTAGCTTCTAATTTCCCCTAAACTAATTCCTTCCGAGTGGCTGTCCCGAACTCTTATTGGCAAAATGGAATTTGCTCTGGAAGAATTAGAGACCTATACTGTGGCTCAACTCCGAGAATTTTGTCAAAACATGGGAGTGTACTTCAAGCATGGTGCTAAAAAGGGGGAATCCAAACCAGCTTGAGGGCGTGGGTGGCAGCTCACTCAGATGGGAAGGAGTAGGAGGAGGCAGACCGGGACACTGTCATCGGGGTAGATGTGTTGTACCAATCTGAGAGGGAGAACCTACTGACAGGTCCTAGAACACTGTCAAGGGAGGGCAGCAGTGTTTCCGTGAAAAGTTTGACTGAAGCCGAACTAACGGACAGGAGGGAGGAGAGACAGTTAAAATGGGAGTTGGCGAAATTGGAAAAGGCAAGAAAAGAGAGTAGGCTAGCTCATGATTTGAGCCTCAGAGAATTAGACTTTAAGGCCCTGCAAGTAGGGACTTCCAATTCTCCAAATGGTGGCAGCGAACCTAAGGATTTGACCAGGGAACCCAGACCTTATTTACCTAAGGACGTAGTTGCCAGCTATAGCGCAGGGGATGACATCGCCAAGTGGCTGGCCGCCTATGAGGTCTCCTTAAGAGCCCATGGGATACTGGAGAAACACTGGGGGCGTGGCTTGTATAAATACATGCCAAATACATGCCTCCTGCAGGAAGGGATACACTATTGGCCCTGGAGCAGGGAGAGCAGACCCACTACCCCACCATGAAAGTGTCGCTAATAAGAAAGTTTGGACTGACTCCAGAAAAATACCGACAGAAGTTTAGGGGTAGTCAGAAACTAGGCACACAGAATTGGGTGGGTTTCTTGGACTACGCAAAGAAGGCACTAGAGGGTTGGGTGCAAGGCAGCGAGGTGGGGGACTATGAGGGGTTGTATGACCTTATCCTCAAGGAGCACCTACTCGAGAAATGTTTTCCCGAGCTGCGTCAACACCTGGTGGACAGCAAGCTGACCAACCCCCGGAAGTTTGCTGAGGAGACGGACATCTGGGCTAGTACCCGGGTGTCCTCAAAGGGGACTGGAGGGGATTCCCAAAGGACCGGACAGGGCACCCCCCAGAAGAAAGAGGGGGGAGATAAAAAGAGGGAGTTCTCAAAAGGCCCCCAAACCAGTTTCCAGGGAAAGGGAACAGGATTCACCCCTAAGGCTAACCCGCCCAGAAACCCTCATCCTGGCCAAAGTCAGCAGCCAAGGGTTGTCCACTGTTTTGAGTGTGGTGGTGTTGGACATTATAAGGGAGATGTCAAGTGCCCCAAGAGACCACCCCCTCCCACTGGAGGAAAAGCCCCGGGAGTAGCTAGTGTAGTGCTCGGGGAGGAGTTGCCCTTGGATAAGGGGGGGAAGTGGGCGGGTGTCACCTTGGTGTCCCTGGGAGATCGGGAGATGGTTCCTAAGATCCAGGTGCCCTCAAATACTACAAAGTATGGGCAATGGGTCATCATCAATGGCCAAAGAGGGGAGGCTCTGAGAGACACAGGAGCCAGTATGACTATTCTCATTTCGTGCTCTCCTCTCTATGAGGTCTGGATGTTGATATAATGCCATTGGTAGATTTTACATCTAGAGCGCAGCAAATATATTTTATCCACCATGTACCTAGCACTATACTCACTGTGACCGTATTCATGGTGAAAATGCACATCACTCCGATGTTGCATGCATTAAACTAGATGGTAGGATCACAGTGTTTTTAATTGTCACAGGGTACAATTGATGGTTCTCCAAGCGGGATACATACGCTATAAACATTGGTCTAACAGTTTTTTTACTAATTCTTAGCCTTGTCTAATGCCATAGGTCGGGTGCATGCCTAAGGGAACAGTGTCTCCCGGCGAACTTCTGCGCGCTAATTCAGGGGCAGCCACAAAGTTGAATATAGAATAACATTCTGTCAGGAGGCGAATAATGTTACAGGTGCATCAGAGACCAGCATAGAAACCCCTTTAACAAACGATGCAATATGTTTAAAATATAAGTTAAATCATTGCTTTTGTTCTTAACTATTGGCGCATGCGCAAAGGAGTAGTGTTCTCTCCTCGCGCCGGTCCCGACAGTTGTGTTATGCCCCGTTCGCCTTACCATCCACCGTTTGTCGGTTACTTAAGGGTGATGGGCGTCCTTTCAAACACCTCCACTTCCGCTTGACTCGTGGACAGGGGCACCGACGGACAGGTGACTATCATATTGAACTCTCCTTATCTCAGCCAGTTTCTACCGATGAGAGTTTTCGCTGACTTAACAAGATTAACAGCAGCCTGGATGTTCCTCACTCTCGACATGACTGTGCTGTTAAAATGGGACTTTTTTGTTTGTTTTTTGCTCTATATTTCTTGAGATTGCAGGGGCCCTTTACTGTGGGCCGCCCTGTTGATCACCTTTGGGCTTATTAGCTCCTCCCACTTATGTCATTTAGACTTAGTTTTACAATAAGCGTCTAGTTTATGCAATTGAATGAGGAGCTAAGGAATTGTCAATAAACCCTTATAGGTCCAGATTATGTCTTGTGACATGAGGTATGTCGCATTGGATGTGTCATATGGGATGTTGTGTGGGGGCTTTGGCTTGGTTTGACAGTTGGGCACCTATCACACGTTCGTTGGGTTATGTGTGTAGAGCAATTGGCTTGGGCATAGTAGAGTAGTGTGCTGACTATGTCCCTTTTCTACACCACAGAGCGGGGCCTCATACTCCCGAGCGGTTGCCGGGTGAGGTGAGGTCTTCACCCACACAAGGCTGGGTGAGTATCACTGGGAGGAAATGCCTCTAGGTGATTAAGCTATTATGCTTTTTTCCATATATGCAGAATGTCAAGTATTCATGCAGGTGTGCTCGTTCTGTACTGTCTCTCTGTATTCAGGTGGATGTGTTTGTGTAATTTAGTGTTGTTTTACAATAATTTTTGTTTGTTGATAGGAAGAAGACAAGCTTCTCCCCCGCCAGTGGACGTCTAAGCATTTAAGTTCCTGGTAGATATGTATCTGTCTATTAGTAAACTTGTTATTTTTTCAATTTTCACATCACTCGTAGTTATGGTTGCAGTAGCTGCTTTACAACTTAGGTCCTGAAGAAAGCCGGGGCAATGTCCCATGGGCTGAAACATGTCGACCGTCTGCACAGCGCCACATGGTAGCCTTTCTACCAGGCGTGTTTTTAACCTTTGACACACAGATTTCTTTATGTGAGCTTTTCCAGAATCAGTGTAGTCAATTTTATTTATCACCATCACCTGAGCACTGCATATTATCTAGTCCACTCTATGGTAAACATCATGGCTAGATTTCTGACATCCATTTTCCACACCGGCACTATATGGTCGGACGTGGTATGGATTGATCAGCAATTCCCACGTGACGCTAATTCCACCACGAGGGTGGTCTGATGGGAACTATTCTAGTTTTGTGTTACCAATATCTTTCAACAGCATTGGCTCACTTACACATCCTACTGTTTCATAGTCACAGGTATAGGTGCACACCATCTCCAGACCTGTTCTGCTCTTTTGTGTGTTTTCTATGGTAAGGAGTCAACTGGTGTCTCCAGAGCAGGTGATTCCACATGTACTCCACCCCGCCGCGATGGCTGACGGCAGATTGGGCCACTACCCTGTGGCCGAGGTTCCATTTGAGTGGGAAGGGGTTGCAGGTTCACTTCGAGTTGCCGTAAGCCCTGCTGTGCCAGTCGATTGTCTGTTGGGGAATGACATGGAGCACAATGCTTGGAAGGAGGTGGAATACCGGACTCATTCTGAGATGCTGGGTACACCTGACTGGGCCTGTGCGAGCACATGGTCCGCGACTACCCGGAGGGGGGAGTTTGCTTGGGCTGGAGCCTGGAACAAGAGCCCAGCCAGCTGCCAAAAAGGGAAAGAACCAAGGACAGGAGAAGCCTGCCTCGGCTTCCACGCCCCATGAGACAGATAGGCCACCTGCGATGGTGGACCAGGAGTCTGTGGAGGGGGAAGTAGTCTCCCTGGAGGACTTACCTATCCCTGCTGAGTGACATGTGGAAGAAGGGCCTACTAGGGAGGAGTTTTGTAAGGGCCAGAGGGAGTGCCCTACCCTTGAGGGACTGAGGCGACAGGCCAAAGCCCAGGCAGCAGGGAACGTTACTGGGAGTACCATATTTACTGGGAGGAAGGACTCCTCTACAGTGAACCTAAGGCACCTGTGCACGGTTCATCACAGGCCTTGGTTGTCCCTCAACGTTACCGAGCCTTTCTTTTAGAACTGGCTCATGAAATCCCCTTGGCAGGACACTTAGGACAGGACAAGACCTTTGCCCGGCTTGTCCCCCACTTTTACTGGCCTCAGATGAAAGTGGCATCCGACACATACTGTCGGACATGTGTATCCTGCCAAGCCAGTGGGAAAACAGGGGTGAGGCTGAAAGCTCCCCTGGAACCACTTCCTGTCGTTAGCACCCCCTTTGAAAGGGTGGGCATCGACATTGTGGGGCCATTGGATCCACCAACTACAGCTGGTCACAGGTTTATCCTGGTTCTGGTGGATCACGCCACACGGTACCCAGAGGCAATTCCTCTGAGGACCATTACTGCACCTGCAGTGGCTAGGGCCCTGATGGGGATCTTTACCCGAGTGGGTTTCCCCAAGGAGGTTGTGTCCGACAGGGGGACCAACTTCATGTCAGCGTACATGCGGGCTATGTGGAAGGAGTGTTGAGTTACCTACCGGTTTACCACTCCTTATCACCCACAGACCAATGGTCTAGTGGAAAGGTTCAACAAGACCTTGAAAGGCATGATAAGAAGTCTGCCTGAGAGCCTGCGGAGGAAATGGGACGTCCTCCTACCCTGTCTGCTGTTTTCCTACAGGGAAGTTCCACAGAAGGGAGTGGGCTTCAGCCCCTTCGAGCTTCTGTATGGGCACCCTGTGCGTGGACCTCTCAGCCTGGTGAAAGACGGATGGGAAAAGTCTCCCAGGAAGCTTCCCCAGGATGTGGTGAGCTACATGCTGGCCTTCCGGAGCCAAATGGCTAAGTTGTGGAAGCAAGCTTCAGACAACTTGGAAGCCAGCCAAGCAGTGATGAAAGAGTGGTATGACCACAACGCTCACCCCGTGGAGTTGGAGCCTGGCCAGAAAGTGTGGGTGATGGAACCTGGAAAGCTAAGTGCCCTCCAGGATCGCTGGACAGGCCCCTTTGAGGTGATGGAGAAGAAGGGTAAGGCCACGTACCTGGTGGATCTTAAGACCCCTCGACAGCCCCTACGGGTGCTGCATGCCAATCGCCTCAAACCCCACCATGAGAGGCCCGAGGTCATCTTGATGATGGTGACTGATGGAGCAGAGGAAGCGGAAAGCGAGCCTCTCCCCGATCTCTTTTCGTCTCAGGAAAAGGATGGGTTGGTGGAGGGAGTGATTCTCTCCCCATCCCTAACTCCTGAGCAGCGAGAGGACTGCCGCCAGGTCTTGGAGCAGTACTCCTCGTTGTTCTCCCTTGTCCTGGGAAGGACCCACCTGTGTACCCATGATGTGGACACAGGAGACAGCCCACCTGTGAAGTCTAAAACCTACCGGCTGTCAGACAAGGTGAAGGCCAGCATCCACAGTGAAGTTACAAAGATGCTGGAGCTAGGAGTAATTGAACCTTCTAGTAGCCCCTGGTCCAGTCCGGTGGTTCTGGTACCAAAAGCTGCCCCGCCGGGCACCACTCCAGAACTGAGATTCTGTGTGGATTACCGGGGATTGAATTCAGTGACCAAGACTGATGCACATCCGATCCCTAGGGAGGATGAACTTATTGACCGGCTGGGAGCTGCCCAATACTTGAGTACCTTTGACCTTACTTCAGGGTACTGGCAGATCTCCCTTACAGATGGAGCAAAGGAAAGGTCAGCCTTCTCCACGCCTGAGGGCCACTACCAGTTCTGCGTGATGCCCTTTGGGCTCAAGAACGCCCCTGCCACTTTTCAGCGGCTGGTGAACCAGGTCCTCTCTGGAATGGAGGCTTTCTCCGCTGCTTATCTGGGTGACATTGCCGTCTTCAGCAGCAGTTGGGAGGACCATTTGTGTCAATTACAAGCTGTTCTCCAGGCCCTGAAACAGGCTAGCTTGACAATCAAGGCCAGTAAATGTCAGATCGGGCAAGGGTCGGTTGTGTACCTGGGCCACTTGGTGGGCAGGGGAGCGGTGTAGCCCCTCCAGGCAAAGATTGAGGCAATCATGGCCTGGGAGCCCCCCAAGACCCAAACTGAGGTCCGAGCTTTCCTGGGCCTCACAGGTTACTACCGTCGCTTTGTGAAGGGGTATGGCACTATTGTGGCGCCCCTCACTGAGCTCACATCCAAGAAGCAACCTCGACGGGTAGTCTGGACAGAGGCTTGTCAGCAAGCTTTTGTAAAGTTGAAACAGGCAATGTGTGCAGCACCGGTCCTGAGGGCCACGGATTTCTCCAAGGAATTCATTGTCCAGACAGACGCATCAGAACATGGCATTGGGGCAGTGTTATCGCAACTCAATGAAGAGGGTCTAGATCAGCCTGTGGTCTTCCTGTCTAGGAGACTGCTTCCCCGGGAACAGAAGTGGAGTGCAATAGAGCGGGATGCCTTTGCGGTGGTATGGGCTCTGAAGAAGTTGCGGCCATACCTGTTTGGCTCGCACTTCCTGGTTCAGACTGACCACCGACCCCTTTGTTGGCTGATGCAAATGAAGGGAGAAAATCCCAAGTTGTTGAGATGGTCCATCTCCCTACAGGGAATGGACTTCCGGGTGGAACATCGGCCTGGAGTGGACCACGCCAATGCAGACGGTCTCACTAGGTATTTCCGCCTTAGTGATGAGAACTCCCAAGGGATTGGGTAGCTCTCCCCACTTTCAGCTGGGGGGGGACGCGTGTTAGACCTGTCAGCCCTTTGGGTGGTCCCTCCTTTTATTTATTTATTTTTGTCCCCTTTTCTGCCCCTCAATCCTTTCATTTTTTTTTTATGTCCACTGGAATTTTTAGGTGTTGACCTGGGGGTTAGGTACTCCTTGACCCCATGGTTTCTCATAGGCCTAGAAATCCCTCCTTTTCTGAGGGCAAGCTTAGTTACTCAAAATGGTGGCCAGTAACTGCCATAACGGTTACTTCAGGAAAGGGACCCATAGGATAACATAGGGAATCTAGAACCTTCTGGCTTGTTCTGGACACTTGGGGCTAGGGGTATAAAAGGCCAACTGTAGGGAGACCATTTTGTTAGAGAGAGAGAGAGAGTCAGCTGGAGTGCAGGCTGTGGTAGTAGGTGGGGGTTGGACATTCAGAGGGTTGACTTCCTTCCTTAGGGTTGCCTCCTTACTGCTTTCACCACCCCTTGCCCCTTCTTCTGCAGATCTGACCCTGCCAAGTGGAGTTCCTGATGACCCTGGACATTGGATCCTCCCCAAAACCTTAAGGTCATCCTCTAGCCTGAGGGGGAATTGGGGTGATCTTAAGGGACTGAACGGTGTGGTAGTCTGGTCCCCGTTGTCCATTGGGTGGACCTCTATTAGAAACTTTGACTGAATTGCTACGATAGGAGAGAGGACAGAAGGAGTGGAGTTGATCCCTTCCCCCTTCTTCTCCTGTGGTTTATGATCGTGAATACGCCACGCTTTCCCCTATTGATCCCCTCTCACCTGGGTTAAATTTCGCCAACCCGTGAACAATCCTATTCACGAGTGAGACCGGGTGGGAGATAGTAAGCCTGGGGAAAGAGTCGGTGGCAGTGTTGACAGTTAGCGTGGCCGCTCTGAGGAAAGGGAAGATTGAGTGGCAGTGAGCTACGCGCCGCAGCGGAGCTGCGCAGGCCCTGTGAGGCGAACGCTAGTCTCCGAGGAAGGGGAGGCGCTGTTGAAGTGGATCGCGCCGTCGCGGAGCTGCGCAGGCCCTGTGAGGCGAACGCTAGTCTCTGAGGAAGGGGAGGCGCTGTTGAAGTGGATCGCGCCGCCGCGGAGCTGCGCCGGCCCTGTGCAGGGTGATCGCTAGTCTCTGTGGGGGCGGAGCAGCAACAAGAGGCCTGCCGTGTCCGAGCAGGTTCAGCGGGGAAATCAGTGGTCTCCTGCCCTTGCCCACGGACACCGCTCCTCTACTTCCCGTGCAGCCTTCCCACAGCGGTAGGCCAGTGATCGAGTGGCTTGACCTGTGGGGGAGGCACTGTTGGGAACGAACTGGGGTTACTTAACACCTCTGCCCCCCACAGCTGTCCGGGACGTTGGAGACAAATGCCAGATGATTCAAGTAAGGAGTGATCTGGGGGCTAACAAGGAAACTGTGATCGGCTGTGGGTCTGGGGACTGACAACAGAGGAACCAGAGGGGAGATTCTTTCCCCCTACAATCGGTCTGGAAGTACAGAGATTGACAAAGTGGGAAAAAGGCTTCTAAGCTTATTTAAGTACTGTCAGTGACTATGTTTATTGCTTAACCTTTTTATTACAGTGGCAGAAGAGAAAGGTTACTGTAAATTCCTGGTGGAACTGTCTGCTAAACCTGGGTAGCTTTAAAAGACAAAGGGGCTTTTGAGTGAAATGTATACACTGATTACTCCATAGAGAAACACCAACCTTGCCGTTGCTTAATATAATCTGTGAAGTTGTGTTTAACTTTTGTCTTTTAGGAGATTGAGTGTTTCACCAGGAACAAGGAATTGTTGAGTTAAAATTGATGTAAAGGAACAAAGAGAGAAATAATTGATTTAAATAATAACGAAGCTGTTGGATAAGATAACAAAAGAGTAAACAGAATTATTTTTATAAAACAGCTCTTATTTTCCTAAAAACAATTGGTGTAGTTCCTTTTTGAATGGATCGATGCTAGGTTACTGTAAGGGTGTGACGCAAACTTAACACTTTTGCCTTTAGGTTTGACCGGCCTACTCTGTGCCAGGCTACCCTATGTGATCTGGAACCCCCAGGTCCAACACGCTGTCACTCAACTCTCTCATTAAACGGATTTACCCGCGGCTGATAACTCTCTCATCAACGACATTACACCTGCCTTCAAACATCAACCAGGGTTGTAGCCGGGCTCAGGCGGCGGATCACTACACCAATTACACGCACCTGCTAACATCAACCAGGGCTGCAGCTGGGCCTTCTCTGTCCCGATTCTAATGAAACAAAAAATGTTGTCTACCGCGAGATTTTAAAATAAATTGCCCTTACTAAATACACACATTACACACATTCTATTTCATACCTGCACAACGTCGTGACGGGCTGCTAGTAATAGTATAATTGGGCTGATACACCTCTGCATATAATGCTCAGTTTCTAGATAGAAAATTCTGGGATATATATTATCATTTCCCATTCTTGAAGGCCCTATATAGCGTTGTTCCACCAACATCTATCTTTATTGTACACAGAGTAGGGGCAAGTTGTATCGAGCGCTGAAAGTATTACTCACTCGGCAACACGCTGAACGTGTTGCTCACTCGACAACGCGCTAAATGTCTTGCTAACTCAGCAATAAGGCCACCCGTATATATATAACCATGTCGCCAATAATTGGGTCAGATTAACTCATCCCCATGTTTAGATAACCGGTATCTCAACCCGGGCGCATCAAGACGATAATACATAGCTGCCACCCTGATTAGATATATATCCCCAAATGCGGAGCTAGTCACTTACTTACTTTTATCGATGCTTCTCGAGACTGTCGTGTCAACACGTCTCATTATTACACACAGTAAGGCGGAGCAAACAATAAGAGCTATCATTAACAAACACTGGAAGATCATTCTGTCCGATCCTACACTAGGGACACTGGTCCCAAGTGTAGGTCCCTAGCACAATGCCCCACCATCACATATAGACGTGCTTTTTTTTTGCTTTGGGAACTGGTTAGAATTCACGTCTAGTTGAAAAAATGTAAAAAACCGTCAAAAATGTAAACATAGTAGAAATACTTGCTGTTCTACTTAAGTTGTAACGTACTTACACCACACCATGTGATGAAGGCTGCACACCGGAGGGGTGAAACGCGTTATTTGGACCTGTTGATGTTGCAATAATCACCGCTTTACATCCACTTGGAGTATGTGCCCATGTGTTCCTCCAGCGTGACCGAACCTTAGGATTTCGCTTTTGGATATATATATATATATATATATATATATATATATATATATATATATATATATATATATATATATATATATATATATATGGACGCTCCCTTTACACCAAGAAAAACAAGTCACTCTGAAAGCGGGTGCTTCAAACCGCGACGGTGTCCGCGGTCAATATGTCAGCTCCAAATCCCAAAACAGACCCAGCCGGGTTTCTCAGGAAATAGCACTCACAAGCACGGCAGTAAATTTAGCAGGGGGTTGATTTATTCAGAATATACGCGTTTCGGGAGAGCACTCCCCTCGTCAGTATTTACATCTGAAAAACTATACATAGCGCCATTATCTATGTTTGTCCCAACAATAGACATAAACGAGGGACTAAGCCATAAGCGCGTCATTATGCGCCATCTTTAAATGTGCAAATACAATGATTGCTAAACATTGCTGGCAAATTAATTACACCATTAATCAAGCCGTGTATCGGCACAATCATCATCTTAATTGTCACCCACATCATATTCAAATCCGGAAACAATTTAAATCCGAACTACGTGGCTAAGATGACTAAAACACAACTCCAGCCCCTGAGTCAAGTCATAAATTAGACATAGAAACATCGGGCAAATCTCGCCGTGGATCGGCAATGGCAGCCCCTTAGGACTGCCACAATAAAGGTGTAACAAAAAATGCAGCAATGTACACCGCAGATGTAACTAAAAATAGCATCTTCAACACTAAGCCACAACTTCTAAAATACAATTCATCTCAAAATCATGATTTCGTCATTATTTCATTATCAGAGCACTGTAACCCATTTTATCAACCCAAGTGAGAGGCCAGTTCTTCTCCCATGTTCAATCCCTTGGGTGCTCTAGTCTCTAAGTCTATGATGTAACGGGACTCAAGTCTCCTTAATGCGAGCAGTCTATTGCCCCCTCTCGGATTTTCTTCTACTCGATCCAGACAAAAATATCTTAGGAGGTTCCTGTCACTATTGTGTCTAATAGAAAAGTGGCGGGCCACAGGATATGAGAAATCCTTGTTTACAATGGCCCGCATGTGTTCCAATATCCTCAACTTAACAGGATTAATTGTGCTGCCTACATATCTCAACATGCAGGGGCATACAAGGCAGTAGACTGCATGGTCGGAATGGCAAGACATAAATTTGCTGATCTTCTTCCCTCCAATGCAGCCAGGGACCTCATAGCTCAATGTTCTTTTACTTGATAAACAGGCCTTACATTTACCGCAAGGAAAGAAGCCTTTGGCATCCTTTAATGTGCCCTGTTGCTTATCAATGGGTCGTAGATAGCTATGAACTACTTGGTCACGTAATGATCTCGCCTTCCTGTACGTGATTAATGGCGCGTTGGGGATGTCAGACCCAATGATTTGGTCTGATTTTAGAATATGCCAATGTTTCGACAGGACTGATCGCAATTTGTAAGAATCCGCAGAGTAAGATGTAATCATGCGGAATTTTCCTTCTGTGGTAGGAGCTGGTTTCTTAACAAAAAGACTAGAGCGAGGTATGTTTCTAACCTTATTCAAAGTCTCTCTAAGAAGATGGGGATTGTATCCTCTCATCACGAATCTCTCCACACACTCCTTGGCTGCTTTCTCAAAATACTCGTTCTGGCTACAATTGCGTTTGAGCCGCAAAAATTCCCCGTACGGAATGTTGTTAATAAGTTTGCGGGGATGGCTACTGGACGCGTGTAAAACGCTGTTACCAGCAGTGGGTTTGCGGTACAGATTTGTGCAAATGCGCCCATCATTGATACTCACTTCCAGGTCCAAATAGTTGACCTTTTCCCTGTGAATTTCTTAGGTGCAGTCTGATCTATGTCAACAATGGCCAGTCTTTGAGTAAGTGTATTGACCACTGTATCAGTTTCCATGTTACACTCTCGCCTCAAATTATGTAGAACTTGTATAGACCATGACCAGGGCCTTCACGCAGTGGAGTACTTCCTTAATAAGAGAGAGCTTAAATATGCAATGCATAATAAGATGTTACTAGAACTAATTGCATTTTGTTTGCATAACAATATTTTTCTCTTTCAGGATACTATGTACCGCCAACTGTCTGGAACGGCCATAGGCTCCTGCTTCGCCCCCAGCTACACGAATTTATTCGTGGGCTGGTGGGAGGAGCAGGTAGCCTGGGCCCCCAGGCTTTCCACCTGGAACACCAAAGTGGTGTTATGGAGCAGGTATATTGACGACCTGTTCCTAGTGTGGAATGGTTCGATTGAGGAAGCAAATCAGTATATTCAAATTCTCAATGATAACGAGCATCATTTGAGATTCACCGGTGAAATTCACAGGGAAAAGGTCAACTATTTGGACCTGGAAGTGAGTATCAATGATGGGCACATTTGCACAAATCTGTACCGCAAACCCACTGCTGGTAACAGCGTTTTACACGCGTCCAGTAGCCATCCCCGCAAACTTATTAACAACATTCCGTACGGGGAATTTTTGCGGCTCAAACGCAATTGTTGCCAGAACGAGTATTTTGAGAAAGCAGCCAAGGAGTGTGTGGAGAGATTCGTGATGAGAGGATACAATCCCCATCTTCTTAGAGAGACTTTGAATAAGGTTAGAAACATACCTCGCTCTAGTCTTTTTGTTAAGAAACCAGCTCCTACCACAGAAGGAAAATTCCGCATGATTACATCTTACTCTGCGGATTCTTACAAATTGCGATCAGTCCTGTCAAAACATTGGCATATTCTAAAATCAGACCAAATCATTGGGTCTGACATCCCCAACGCGCCATTAATCACGTACAGGAAGGCGAGATCATTACGTGACCAAGTAGTTCATAGCTATCTACGACCCATTGATAAGCAACAGGGCACATTAAAGGATGCCAAAGGCTTCTTTCCTTGTGGTAAATGTAAGGCCTGTTTATCAAGTAAAAGAACATTGAGCTATGAGGTCCCTGGCTGCATTGGAGGGAAGAAGATCAGCAAATTTATGTCTTGCCATTCCGACCATGCAGTCTACTGCCTTGTATGCCCCTGCATGTTGAGATATGTAGGCAGCACAATTAATCCTGTTAAGTTGAGGATATTGGAACATATGCGGGCCATTGTAAACAAGGATTTCTCATATCCTGTGGCCCGCCACTTTTCCATTAGACACAATAGTGACAGGAACCTCCTAAGATATTTTTGTCTGGATCGAGTAGAAGAAAATCCGAGAGGGGGCAATAGACTGCTCGCATTAAGGAGACTTGAGTCCCGTTACATCATAGACTTAGAGACTAGAGCACCCAAGGGATTGAACATGGGAGAAGAACTGGCCTCTCACTTGGGTTGATAAAATGGGTTACAGTGCTCTGATAATGAAATAATGACGAAATCATGATTTTGAGATGAATTGTATTTTAGAAGTTGTGGCTTAGTGTTGAAGATGCTATTTTTAGTTACATCTGCGGTGTACATTGCTGCATTTTTTGTTACACCTTTATTGTGGCAGTCCTAAGGGGCTGCCATTGCCGATCCACGGCGAGATTTGCCCGATGTTTCTATGTCTAATTTATGACTTGACTCAGGGGCTGGAGTTGTGTTTTAGTCATCTTAGCCACGTAGTTCGGATTTAAATTGTTTCCGGATTTGAATATGATGTGGGTGACAATTAAGATGATGATTGTGCCGATACACGGCTTGATTAATGGTGTAATTAATTTGCCAGCAATGTTTAGCAATCATTGTATTTGCACATTTAAAGATGGCGCATAACGACGCGCTTATGGCTTAGTCCCTCGTTTATGTCTATTGTTGGGACAAACATAGATAATGGCGCTATGTACAGTTTTTTAGATGTAAATACTGACGAGGGGAGTGCTCTCCCGAAACGCGTATATTCTGAATAAATCAACCCCCTGCTAAATTTACTGCCGTGCTTCTGAGTGCTATTTCCTGAGAAACCCGGCTGGGTCTGTTTTGGGATTTGGAGCTGACATATATATATATATATATATATATATAGTAGCCACAATCCTGTGAGCGATCCTTTCTCGATCCAAAGCAGGTACGGACCACAACGTGAAGGTAAATATCCTTTTTATTTTGCAGATTTAAACATGCAAGTGCATAGTAGTTACAAGCAAGTGTCTAGTCTGACGCGTTCTGACTGCCCAACAGCAGTCTTGATCACAACTATCTATATATACACATACACACACACACTCAGGTGTTCCGATTTCCAATGCCTCGTGATGAGGCAATGACTAATTAAAGAAGATTAAGGGACTACAAGTGCGATAGGACAGAGAAGAAGCCAATGAAGAAAAGTGGGAAAGAGAAATTGAAATTACACTAAAAACAAGCATTTGCAATGCAATAGGTCTCGCATTCACGCAAGTTTGAGGTATTGGCATTGTAAATGACAATGCCTTTTATTTATGTTTTGGGTTTTAAAACATAAATAAAAGGCATTGTCATTTACAATACTAATAGCTTAAACTCTCGCAAATGCGAGACCTATTGCATTGCAATAAAGGGCCTTGTCGATCGCTTGTTAGATTGTAAATATCAGAGGAAGAGACTGTCTTCAAAGTAGTGATAAATAGTAAAGTGAAAAAGATGGGTAAGTGTTGGAAATTACACAGACACAAAGTGTGAAGTGAGAGTTACATATGATCTGAGCTATAAACACTAACACACCGATCCAACACCTTTCGCTATGTGATTACACTGTCGTGGCTCAGGAGGAAGAATGGGAGGGGGGCTATTTCCTGCCCTCTACGTGATTTGAGTGTGCTGTGTGGTATTGCGTAATGTTATTGCTATCTTTGGCCTAATATAAAACACTCCAGCTGTAGTAGGGCCCTGGCCCCCCTCCAGGTGCAGGGCGGGCTGTGCTTTATGGCAGGCCTGGAGGGAGGGATGGTCTGGGCTGCAGCACCAGCCTCATACAGTGCCCCATTTATGACTATTGGTGGTGGTGGTGGTATTGGTGGTAGTAGTGGTGGTGGTATTGGTGGTTTTGGTGGTGGTGATATTGGTGGTGATGGTGGTATTGGTGGTGTTGGTGGTATTGATGGTATTGCTGGTGATGGTGGTATTGGCGGTGGTGGTGGTGGTATTTATGGTGGTGTTATTGGTATTAGTGGTGGTAGTAGTAGTGGTGGTTGTCGTATTGGTGGTGGCATTGGTGGTATTGTTGGTGGCATTGGTGGTGGTGATGGTGGTGGTATTGGTGGTGGTATTGGTGGTGGTATTGGCAGTGATATTGGTGGTGGTGGTATTGGTGGTGGTGGTATTGGATTGGTGGTATTGGTGGTGGTATTGGTGGTGTTGGTATTGGTGGTGGTGGTATTGGTGGTGGTGGTATTGACAGTGGTGGTGGTATTGATGGTGTTGTTGTTGGTGGTGCTATTGGTGGTGGTGGAATTGGTGATGGTGGAGGTGGTGGTATTGGTGGTGGTGGTAATGGTGGTGGCGGCATTGATGGTGGTGGTGGTATTGGTATAGGTGATACTGGGGTAATATTGGAGGTAGTGATACTGATATTGGTGGTGGTATTGATATTGGTATTGGTAATGGTGGTGCTGGTATTGGTGATGGTGGTATTGGTGGTGGTATTGGTGTTGGTGGTGGTGATATTGGTGGTATGGTAGGGGTATAGGTGTTGGTGGTGGTGGTATTAGTGGTGGTACTGGTGGTGGTATTATTGGTGGTGGTATTATTGGTGGTGGTGGTATTGGTGGTTGTGGTATTGGTGTTGATAATTGTGGTATTGGTGGTGGTGGTGTTGGTAGTGCTATTGGTAATGATATCGGTGATATTAGGGATGGTGGTGGTATTGGTGATGGTATTAGTGGTGGTGGTGGTGGTATTTGTGGTGGTGGTATTGGTGGTGGTATGGTATTGGTGGTGGCATTGGTGGGGGTGATTAAATCAGTGGTGGTGGTGGTATTGGTGGTGGTATTGGTGGGGTTGGTATTGGTGGAGGTGGTATTGGTGGTGGAGGTGGTATTGGTGGAGGTAGTGGTATTGGTGGTGGTGGTGGTGGTGGTGGTATTGGTGGTGGTGGTGGTGGAAGTGGTGGTTTTGATGGTGGTGGTAGTATTGGTGGTGGTAGTGGTATTGGTATTGGTGGTGGTATTGGTGGTAGTGGTATTGGTGGTGGTGGTATTGGTATTGGTGTTGGTGGTGGTATTGATGGTGTTGATGGTGGTAGTGATATTGGCGGTGGTATTGATGGTGGTTATGTTGTTGGTGGTAGTAGTATTGGTGGTGGTATTGGTGGTGGTGGTAGTGGTGGTGGTATTGGTGGTGATGTTGGTGGTGATGTTGGTGGTGGTGGTATTGGTGGAGGTGGTGTTATTGGTGGAAGTGGTGGTAATGATGGTAATGGTGGTATTGGTGGTCGTAGTGGTATTGGTATTGGTGGTGATGGTATTGGTGGTAGTATTGGTGATAGTGGTGGTGGTATTGTCAGTGGTATTGGTGGAATTGATGGGGGTGGTGTTACTGGGGGTGGTATTGGTGGTGGAATTGGTGGTAGTGGTATTGGTGGTGGTGGTATTGGTGTTGGTGGTGGTAGTATTTGTGGTGGTGTTGATGGTGGAGGTAGTGGTATTGGTGGTGGTATTACTGGTGGTGGGATTGGTGCTGGTGTTGGTGGTGGTGGTATTGGTGGTGGTATTGGTGGTGGTGGTGGTGTTATTTGTGGTTCTGGTGGTTGTAGTGGCATTGATGGTGGTTGTAGTGTTGGTGGTGGTGGTTTTGGTGGTGGTGGTGGTGATAGTGGTATTGGTGGTGGTATTCGTGGTGTTGATGGTGGTGGTATTGGTGGTGGTTTTGGTGGTGTTGGTGGTGGTAATGCTGGTGGTGGTGTTGGTATTGGTGGAGGTGGTGGTATTGATGGTGGTGATGGTAGTGGTATTGCTGGTGGTGGTATTGGTGGTGGTGTTGTTAAAAAAACAAGCTTTTGAAAACAACCCGTCAGGTGACTTTAGTACAAATGACATGTAACACAGATGTGCTGTTGTGAGCTTCAACCCATTAGCGCAGGATTATGTGCTACCTGGAATTCACATGACTTAATTCGCTAATCATTTCTAAATCCATTTTATTGGGGGGCTTGAAACAGGCACGAGATAATGCCGGGTCAAAGTGATTGAAAGCAGGAGCCCGTGTTACGGGGCGGCCATGCTGCTTAAAAAAACACAGGCGGTCTCAGCTAAAGCAGTGCATGTCTGGCCCGCAGTAAGAGAAACTCAATAAAGTATATAGTGTTTACAGACTAAATACCAGGTCCCGTGTAACAACTGAAGTAAAAGTGCCAGTCGCCATGGGAGGGTAGAAATGAAGACAAGGCTGTACTACCGAGGGACTAACAAGCCTATTAACGAATCTGAAGGCAGCATTTACGAAATGAAAAATATGGGAGGAGAGTGGGCGTGGCTTCTCTCCCATACTCTACTCCAGCAGTCTCGCAGAGCGAGCAGCGTATGCACTCTGCCGCTAGGCTCGACCTAAAAAGGGTACTTATTAGGATCTAATGTGGCGGACCCCTACACCGTGAAGGAAGTAGCAGTTGGGGGAAGGGTGAGTGGCTGTAAAGTATCAATTTAAGTAATCCATACATTCAGATCATTGTGATGGGAAGATCTGATAGTATTTTATATGGGATTTTTGTTAGCCAAGGCAGTGTTGAGTTATTAGCTCTAATTTTTTGTCACCATCATCCTACGTTTACCTCAGATCTTACTTTCTTTTGAAGAGATTTACATTTTCTGTACCCACCCAGGACAACGTTGGTTCCTCCCATATATCCTTTCTACTGGATAGAGCCCCGAGTCAGAAAGAGAACCCCTTCCACCTTGAGCAGAAGGAAGCATCAGGGACAGAACATACCACTACAGGCTCCTGAGACCTCCAGAAAAAGCACCACTCTCCTGGCAGGACCAACTGCATTCACTACCCCAAAGATCAATGGACAGTCTCAATGCCCCCGGGACTCTCCTCCCTGATTCCGAGTCTACAAACCTAGAAAACTTAGTACATTTGCGGGATTTCCCCCCTATTTCAGAAATGGACTTGTGAGACTGGCGCATGGGATCACTTCAGGCTCCCCTCTCGACCCTCTGCCTCCCAAAATATGGAAAATGTTTGGATCAGAACTCTTTGGTATTCTTCGGAAGATCTGTAATCAATCCTTGCGTTGTGGACTTGTTCCAACGCTTTGGAAGCAGGCTCTCATCACTCCGCTGCTCAAGAAACCCTCCCTGAACCCCGAATGCTTATCAAACTACCGGCCTATCTCCCTTCTGCCATTTCCGGCAAAGATCGCCGAACGCTGGGTGAGCTCCTGTCTCTCCACACATTTGGAGCAGAATCACATGCTGGACGATATCCAATTTGGGTTTCGCCCAGCGCATGGGACTGAAACAGCTGTCCGTATGGCCATGGAAGATCTTCGTATGCGTGCAGACAGGGGCCAAGCAGCAGCTCTGATCTTGCTGGACCTGTCTGCCGCATTCGATACGGTCAACCATGTGATTCTGTTAAAAAGACTAAGGGAATCTGGGGTTGATGGTACTGCCCTGCTTTGGTTCCAGTCCTATCTTAGAGACAGGAAGCAGGCTGTGTCCCTCCCCCCTTTTCAATCTGCCTTCTCCTCGGTGGCCCATGGGGTGCCCCAAGGCTCGTCCATCAGCCCCATTCTCTTTAATGTTTACCTAAAACCTCTGGTCACATTAATAAAACCTCATGGGCTAAAAACCATAAACTACGCAGATGATACACAGCTCATCTTTTCTTGGGATGGGGCAGAATCAATCCCTCTAGAATCATTTCATGATTGCCTGAGAGATACCGCCAGGTGGCTACACAACAACTCCCTGCAGTTTAATTCCGCCAAAACTGAGGTGTTGTTTTGCGCAGGAAGTAAGATTCCCCGCCCGCTCCCAACTGATTTCTGGCCCCCAGAGGCTTCAGAAAAACCACAGCCGGTGACTACTGTCCGCAACCTGGGGGTTATGATAAACAACAGGCTCAGCATGGAGACTCAGGTTGCGAGAACAGTGTCCACCTGCTCGGGCCTATTACGCTCACTTCGCAAGATTATGCCACTCCTTCCGGTACAAGCCCGAGCGTTGGTAGTCAGGTGTACCATTCTTAGTCGCCTGGACTACTGTAACGCTTTGCTACTTGAGTCACCAGCTGTTTTGTTAGACCGACTCCAAAGGGTTCAGACAGCCGCCAAACTAGCTCTTGGCTGGACAAGGAGATCATCGGCCACTGCAGCCTTAGCCGAACTGCACTGGCTCCCCCTGAAGCAACGAGTGGCTTTTAAGGCACTTTGTCTTGTGTTCAAGGCTTTGCATGGAGTCGGACCCATACCCCTGCAAGCTATGTTCACTTGGTACACTCCTACAAGAGCCCTCCGTTCAGCCTCAGCCTACCTTGTATCAGTCCCTAAATTTAACAAGGTTAGGACTGGGGGGAGATCCTTTGGAGTTGCAGCGGCAAAACTATGGAATAGTTTGCCCCTGGATATCCGCCAAACACCGCAACTCCTTCCCTTCAGAAAACGCATCAAGACCTTGCTTTTCCCCTAACCTGTTCACTTGACCTCCTCCCCTTATCCTCGTCTAAACCATTGTTTTAGTCCACTCGTTCTTACCGCTCTATCTTTCCCCCTGTGGAGCTATTTTCTGTTTTAGCGCCAGGATGCCTGCAAGGCGACAGCCGCGCTCTATAAATGCTTTAAATAAATAAATTAAATAAATGTGATGCACATATAGCTCTTCCCCAGGGCCTCTCCCTCAGGCATCAGTGCAAAGTGCCTAAGTTACTTCATGTGGCCCACATGGCGACTCCTGTTTGAGGGCCGTTGGGCCAGAGAACATATGGAACGTTTGCAACCTCTACGAATGTAACTATACCTTCTATCACCCAGAACAATACACAAGACCTGCTGTGATTGCAACACATAATAGACTCTGCACCTTATAATATATTATGAAAGCATAACACACTAACTAACTCTCCATGCACAATATGTGCCATGAAATCGTGGACATATTTCTGACATGCTATATACTAAGTGCTAGGTCAGCCATCAACTGTTTTCACATACACAGACAATCTGGTCACTGAGTGGGTTTTATCGCCTTCTGCTTTCAAATTGCCCCAACAACACACACAAAATCATACAGGTGTGCGTCAAGCTGTCACCCAAAATCAACTACAAAATACTGAAATGCTGTTGCCAACGTGATCGAGCCAAAGTAGTCCTGGGGCGCTTGTTCACCTTGCTATTCAACCTCTCTCCACATCCAATTACCTGATAATAATAGCCAAACACTGCAGCTTCTGGCAAGAAGATGACTCAGTATCCTCAATAAAAGAATTTCTAGAGCTGTGTGACAGCCTCAGCAAAATAATGTCTGAAGGTGGCACAAAATACCAAGGTCACTGTCTGGAAGCCATTCTCCAATCTGGGCTGCAGATCAGCAACATAATCTCAGTCACCTGGTCTGATTACAAAACTCTACCCTTTACCATGAAGCTCATAAAGCCCAATGCCCTATGACTCGGAAACAAATCAGTAGATTCAACAAACAATGACATCTTTGGACTAAAAACACACTGCCTCAATCAAACGGACCTTTGCAATCAACCACAACCTCCTTTAAGTAATCAGAACAGATGTCTCCAGAACACTTGACAATTAAGAAGCCCTGAGAAAGGAGAGCACAGGATGCACCACGACCCCCTGATTAGAGACACAATAAATACACTCAGAGCGACTGTCACAGATAACAGATATTTTGTTGCAAAACACCAAACCCTATCTCCACAACCAAACTGAAGCATGCACACACCAGCAACTACAAAGCAATCTATGGCACCGCAAAAGAACAATTCCCTGGAAGTTTTAAGTGCTTAGCAATCAGCAGTCCCTGTAATATTTTCATGGTTGTGTGAATGTTCCCCACACTTCAATGCACAACAGCTGACATAATTCGAACACACGAACTTTGAAACACCTGTGGTACCTTTTTCACTGACTAAGTTCAGAAAATGACTTCATTTATGCCTAATCACACCTCTGCCTCTCTACTGCACCACAGCAACTGCCAACCAAGAGCCCCTCATTCACCGCTGCCAAATGCACATACATACTCACTCCTCCACAACACCTACCTATCATTATCTACTCTTTCAGACCAGTCTCACAGAAACACTGCATTTAGTAAAAAGAACACTTTGAAATCCAGCTGAGACCCAGAAGGCTCATGCCACGCCATGCTGAGCACAACGCAATAGTAGCACATGCGGCAGGCACCCTGCTAGGCCAATAAACTGCTCTGTCAAAGGGGACCAAGTTCCTGCTACCCTTAAACACTCCTGCAGAAGATCAACACATACATTACAGTCCCGCCTGCTACTGCCACAAAGCAGGCCACCCATGGATTTTAACAATTCTGAAATAGGTTACTTCCAGCGCATAATTTGAGCTGGTGGTTTCCGGTGCTCAGCACCAGCACTTTAATCATCAACACTGGCACTTTACATGAGAACCAGTCAAGGACATATTCATTTGTTGTAGGCACGGGGAGATTAAGGGGGATATTCACAAGGACACAACTCCGAATTATCCCTACCGTAACGCAACAAATGTGGAGATAGAATTAACACCCCATTCACAAGCTGGTGCAAACTGCAGACATCGCCTGTATTCTCGTGATAACTGCCCCAAAATGTATCTCCATGGTGGACACCACCAACTAACTCTAATGAGATGCAGAGTAGGCGTACCCATGCAAAAACATGAAAAAACCACACCACCACTTTCACAACAAAATGCAAGATCTGCGATGTGAACCACAACCACGCAATAAGCAGCGGTAGCAGCAGGTATTTAACACCTGCCTCCTGCAGGTGTTAAGCCGGACGACTACCTGCAGTAGGCAACAGGTCCCCCCACACAGCCACACCCAAAGAACAAATGACGCCATGGAGCTACTCATCATGTTGTTTGGAGCCCCAACAGGGCCACAACACCCACCGCCACCACCCCCAGTACCGCCACCACCCCAGGATCCGGACCCGCCCCTCCCCCCCGGACTACCACAGAGGCAGCGCAGAGTAAGACAGCGGACCTACCGTAAACGCACCAGTCTCACAGACCTAACGCCCGAGGAAGTCATTGCCCACTGCAGGCTCAAAAGGACAACAATCATCCACATCATGACCCACATCGCCCACAGGTTGACGGTCCCAACACAGCGGAGAACCAACATCCCTCCGCAGACAAATCTGCTGGCTGTGCTGCACCTGTTGGCCTCTGGTACCTTCCAACCAACAACTGCCAGAGTCGGAGGGGTCTCACAGCCAGCCTATCAAAGTTCATCACACCTGTCCTGGAAGCCATCCTCAGCTTCATATCCCAGTACCTTCACTTCTCCCACACTGCGCAGAAAAAGCAGGAGACCAAGCAAGGCTTCTACGCCATAGCTGGATTCCCGCCGTGTTGGGGGCAATAGACTGCACACATGTCCCACTTTTGCCCCCTGCGGATACAGCACACCACTACCGTAACAGAAAGCACACGCATTCCAACAATGTGCAGGCAATAGTGGACCACCGGGTAGTGTTCACCAATGTCGTCCCAAACTACCCGGGCAGTGTGCACGATTGCTACATCTTCCAACAGTCCATCATCAACCAGAGCTTCCAGGATGGTACATATGGAACTGGACTGCTTGATGGTAAGTGCCAAATCAACACCCCACACACCTCAAAGCCACCATCACACAACGCACAATTGTGGGAATGCACACGTGACCAAACCACATACAACATGGCACTCAACATGCCCACCTACCAGACACGACAACACCACTCCATGGTGACCCTGGCCTACCCATCACACAATACAGCCAGATCATGGCACCACAGCCACACAACAGCTGAACGTATGTAGATACAAATGCAGCCATGTGTGAAGGATGCAAGTGACCCGTGAATGGCAATGTACACAATGACAAGTGAGGCGTGGATGTGCAGGACAGACATGGGTAGGCAAACCACAGATATGTCCATGCTGACCACAACTGCTGGTGACTGGAGAGTAGCGAATAGTGGACGCAACCATGTCACACCAGGCTGGTGTTCAGATAGCGGAAATGTCGCTCGATCCCCCGCCTGTGTGCATGAGCATAGTGGGTGGACCCTGAGTACGCCAGGGCTGCACAGGGTTGTGGACAAAACCCCTGTGGCGCAGAGCGTAGTTCTCTCCCAGAAAGGCCAACGTCACTGACAGGGTGTTGCCTCGTAGTCCGCCACGAGGCCGACACTGTGAGCAACGTGGCCTGTGAGCCTGTGCGCCTGCTCCACCCCAGGACGCTGATACCCAGACCAGGGCTGCCTGCACCAGCGCCCCAAGGCCGCGCCGCTCACCTGCCGACACCGTAGTGTGCCAAAGAGGGCCCACCACGAGCCGGGGCAAGCCGCACGCCCCAGTCCCGCAAGCTCTGCAGCATCCGCAGACCATCGCTGGACCCCACGACGCTGGCCCACATTACTCCTTTCTCATTGACATACTCCACCGGCGTCCCCTTCGTCACAGTGGACCCCACATGTGGAAATGTGTCCTGAGTCCTGAATGGCAGTGACCCCAAATCCGTGGCAGCGGCCACAATGCCAGACTTTGTTCGATCAGTGAGGCATTATACCATATGGCCGGCCATTAACATGTGGTGCCACTAACCCTGTTTAATGCAAGCTGGCGACATGTGGTGCCACTGACCCTGTTCAACGCAAGCCGGCGACAAGTGGTGCCACTGATCCTGTTCAATGCAAGCTGGCGACACGTTGTGTCACTGACCCTGTGTGCCGTGAGTGACCGTCAGCCTCCGTTAGGACATCGTTGGTGTCTGAGCATGTGGCCTGGGGGTTGTCATCAGCAAAGGGCAGGTACAGACTTGGTGTCTGGCATGAGTCTGTGGCATTCATATCCTACATGTTGCAAGACACAGCTGGCATGTGCCCTCTGCATCATGCCCTAGGGGTACACCTTCCACTGTCCACCGAGTCCCTCTGCGACACGCTCCTTCAACATCGATGAGAACCTGCTCCGCACTTGTGACCCTACCCCAGTGTAGGGTCCCGTGGCGGTGGGCCTGTGTCGGTCGCTGTGCATCCGGGGCCACTAACCCTGTCCAACTCAAGTCATCCCTCCTTGTTGTCCTGCCCTTGCTTGTCTGAGTGCCTGATGACTGTTGGAGTTGTTGCGAGCACCAGCTACTCCCTGAGGGCTGGCTTACAACCACCATATACACAGTCAGAACAGGCGTCACTGAATTAGTGAGCCTGCATCACATCCTGCCGAACCAAGTATTGACTCTTTTCTCCCTGCACTGTCACAGGTGATCAAGGATATGCACTCTGCCCTTGGATGATAACACCCCTCCGAGATTCGAACACACCCACCAAGAGGCAGTAAAATGCGGCCCATATACGCACCAGGGGCATTGTTGAACCCACATTTGGCGTGTTGAAGTCACGTTTCAGGTGCCTGGATGGCATGGGTGGAAAGCTCCTGTACTGCCCGGAGATCATGTGCAACATGATCGTTGCATGTTGTATCTTGCAAAACATCTGTGTACGCACCAATGCCCCATGGATCCCAGTTCCAGAAGTCCCGGACGGTAATGGGGACGATGGGGCAGGTGTCCCACATCCTACTGCAGACGGATTTGCCCTTAGGAACACCATCATAGACAATTACTTCTCATGAGTACGTGACATTGTGGCCGTCCCTGGCAATCATGGGACAGTACAAAATGTCAGAAAACAGAGCATGTGTGAATAAAACATATTTGTAGGTTACAGGTTGTACTAGTACATTGTAATGTCACGGTTCCCTGCTGGGCCAGATGTTATTTGCCATGTGGTACACGTTTGCGGTACCAGTTGTAGCCTGTGTTCTGTTGTGGAGGTGTTGCTGTTTGTACCGGGATGTTGTCAATGTCGAGGTGCACTCATATTTATGTGCGTATTCTGCACGGTGGGTGATTCACTCCTGTGACTCTGATGTGTCTGCCACTGGTCTCTTTAATGCTGTATACCTGTCAGTTCAGTGCTTCCATGATGCTGAGATGTTGCAGACGTGGGTAACTTGTGCTCTTTGTCGAGTTGTGACACTTGGGCATGGTTTGTCCACAGATGTGTCGTTGATGTCAAGGTTTGTTTGTGCAGGTGGTTGAGTCCGAGTGTGACCTGCTTCATTCCAGTTGTGGTCCGCACTCAGCCACCTCAGTGTTGTGCCATGTACATTGTCATGGTGATTGGACACCAGCCATGCCACTCGTCATGTTGTGTCTCTTGCATTGTCAGTGTGGCTGACGTATATGCCTGTTTGCTGTGTTTCGCACATGTGCATGTGTTGGTTGTGTGCTTGTTGTCGTGTTGTGTGGGTGCCCCTTTGGGCACATTGTGTACGTGGGACTACTTTGTGTTTGTGCTGAGGTGTTCCCGTGAGATTAGAGACATGATCCTGCGTCATTGTGGATGTGCAATGTGCACTGCTTACTTGTGCATGTGTGCCATTGGGCCCGTCTCCCCCCTTCCACCCACTCCCTGGTCGGTGCGCACCCTGTTGATGTGGTGTCAGATCATGTTGGACAGTGTCCAGATCCCCAACTCTTGTCACCATCTCCAACCTGGTGACTGTGGCCACCATCTTCTCCATGTCATTAAGCTCCTGGTGTTCTGCTGGCCCCCCTCCTCCGGGGTGCGTTGCTGCTTCCGTGTTGGCAGCGAGTTTCCACTTGGTATTGCCATTCACATCAGTCCAGGGCCTACTGTGCTCTTCCATTGGCCTCCACTGCTATGCAACGGCATTCAGATGGTCCGAAGTGGTGTGCCATCTCTGCCTCTTTGTTGTCAATGACATGTTGGAGGTGACGTTCAGTTGGTGGTGGTCTTCTGGCTCATCTGTGGCTGTACTTGGGTTTTCCTGGCAATTGTGCCCCCTCTTCCTCTTCCTCTTCTCATTGGCCTTCCACGGGCCCTTTATTCCTGGGTGTTCCTCCATGGGCATTGTGGGGTTCATGTTGTCCTCTGCAGTAGGTCAGGGTGCATCTGTGGTACTCAGCAGTTGATGTTGTTTTTCAGTGGCATTTTCCATCTGCTGTTCTTGTCCTTTTTCAAGCATTACGCGTGGGTATTGCTGACCTATCGCTGGTTGTCACTGTTTTCTTATTGCGTCTGGGCACATTGTGTGTTTTTCCGCGTTGTGGTTTGTGTTTTTATGGCCCGGGTTTTGGCAGACTATCGCATGCTACCGCCTTGTTTTGAATTCCGCGTTAACAGTGGATTATTTTTCCACGATCGGCTGCGATGTGTAAAGGTGCGTTAGCATTTTTTGGTGATGTTTAGCACACGTTCTTATGAATATACCACTAAGTGATTTGCACAGAATCCCAGGATGTTGAGCAGACGCCTAGGCTTGAACCTGGTTCCCCAGCTCTAAAGTCGGAACTTTGGCCATTACGCCACAGACTCTCCTCATTTTCATGGTTTGTAGTTGGTTCTGTTTTAAGCGGCACTAACAGGAGAAATGGGCTGGTGCAAGCTGCCTCCTGACAAGAGCCCTGACACTTAGGACCCCATTAGGATGGCAGATGGATCGCCCCCGCCGGCCCAGCGATCCGCCCACCATTCTTGCTGCAAAGGCTGGAATGGAAAGGATGGAAAGACCGTCCGCCACTTTTCCGCCCGGTCGACAAGTCGGCCGGGCGGAAATGGGTCAATATGGTGGCAGTGTCTGTTAGACACCGCCAGCCATATTAGGATAAGGGCGGTGACATGCCTTTCCATGGCGGCATTACCGCCACGGAAAGGCATGCAGGGAATTCTTGCGGGGGCCCGTTGTGGTACCCCTGGGAAACTGGGGGGTGGGGGGTGCACATGGGGGGTACCATAGGTACCCCCTGCATTTCAATGTACAATGTGGCAGGCAACGCGCGGTGCCTGTCACGTTGTGCATTGAAAAGCACAACATGCGTTTTTAGCATTGCGGCGGGTGGTGTTTTCCGCTAGAATGTTAGAAATGCGGGATGCGCCAGCCAGTGTGGCAGGCGCATCCTAATGGGATGTGGGGGAATGCCGCTAGCATTGCGGGCGGTCCCATTACCCACTAGTATGGCGGGCGGACAAAGTCCGCCTGCCATACTAATGAGCCCCTTAATGTTTTTACAAATAAACCACTGGTTACTTCCCACCTCTAATACATCCATCCCAATCCTTATCAAATCCTTGACACTAACCAATCCAGCTTCTGCCCAAGACATGACATTTAGATGTCCGGTGAACAAGTCCTGTTAAAATAATGGGTGGGTCTAATTAGCATATAGAGTAGTGACGTCACCTCCTTAGACTATCTCTTATGTAAAAGTAAACAGACTTGCTTTACAGTCAGACCGAGACACAGCTGTAGATAGGAATGTAAATGCCTTATCTAAATATATATCCAAACAAAACATACATGCACTTAAACTTATTTGTGAACGCAAACTTGTGAATGTTTTAAACAATTCATGAGTCCACATTTAGAGCATAATCCATGCATTTAAACACATTTGATATTTTGCATAGTATGAAATAGAGGAAAATGAGTTCACTCGATGTACAAATATAAAATTGATGAATATACTTTTATTGATTAGGAAGCTACACGCTGTTAGCACAGCCATGTATATTTGGAACTAACAAAGTTAACAGCAAGTATTTGTATAATGTATTCTGCCCCCCACCCCCGATTCATTGGATAACTTCTGAAATGGACACAAGATGTTTCAATCCTTCCTGTCTAACGAAAGCCAAGAGCAAGAGTCGGTGCCCTATTGTCTCCAGCTAGCCCAGGCACAAGGAGGGCTTTGAGGCTCCCCACATTCACCCAGGCTCTTCAATATGTATTTTAATTCCCTCATACATCTCCTCTGCTGCTCCCACCATATCCACTTCCGACCTTATGAAGAAGGCACATGAAAACACTGCGGAGCCTCGAAAGATAAAGGATAATTCTCAACCAATGCTTTTGACACCCCAGTAGGCAATACCAGCCTAAAACTGAACAACACAAGAGCAGACATGCTAGTCTTAGGACCATCACGCCAACTTAATAAAACAACCTTCTACACCCCTCCAGCCGCGGCCGCTGCAGGTAAGAGGGGTGGGGCAGTGGGGCCGGCTGGGGGGGGATTTTCAAAGATGACCACGAGGGAAAATTTGTTATTTATTTAATTTCCCCTTGTGGTTGTCTCTCGCAATCCCCCGCCAGCTGGGCCCACTGCTCTTACCTGCAGCGGCCGCGGCTGCACCCCCCCATTCAAAACTCCCCTCCCATCTGCTTTAGTGAGACAGTCCCCATAAGAAAACAAAGCGGTACAAAAGGGGGTGGTGATGGACGGAGCATCTGAACCAATCAAACACTCACACCCAGTCAACAAATCTGGGTTTGATCCATCACCGTTCTTTAGCCCACTCTGCCACCCCAGTTCAGACATGGCCATATGCAAATCAGTCTGACCCTGTGCCTCATGGGAACAGTCCAGCCCGAACTGCCAAGCCATGCCTTCCCTGGACCGGAAACACGCTTCCGAGGACCGGTTTCTGGCATTTCAGCCATCTTCAGCACAACTTGCTTGAATCCAGTGGCAAAGTGAGCAAGGGACTCACGTCTGAGCATACCCTGCCAACTTATGGTGCACAAAGCGGTACAAAAGGGGGTGGTGATGGACGGAGCATCTGAACCAATCAAACACTCACACCCAGTCAACAGATCTGGGTTGGTTCCATCACCGTTCTTTAGCCCACTCTGCCACCCCCGTTCAGATATGGCTACATGCAAATCAGTCTGACCCTGTGCCTCATGGGAACAGTCCAGCCCGAACTGCCAAGCCATGCCTTCCCTGGACCGGAAACAAGCTTCCGAGGACCGGTTTCTGGCATTCCAGCCGTCTTCAGCCGGGCTTGCTTGAATCCAGTGGCAAAGTGAGCAAGGGACTCACGTCTGAGCATACCCTGCCACACTTATGGCGGCCAAAAGCAGTACAAAAGGGGGTGGTGATGGACGGAGCATCTGAATCAATCAAACACTCACACCCAGTCAAAAGATCTGGGTTTAATCCATCACCGTTCTTTAGCCCACTCTGCCACCCCAGTTCAGACATGGCTATATGCAAATCAGTCTGACCCTGTGCGTCATGGGAACAGTCCAGCCCGAACTGCCAAGCCATGTCTTCCCTGGACCGGAAACAAGCTTCTGAGGACCGGTTTCTGGCATTCCAGCCGTCTTCAGCCCGGCTTGCTTGAATCCAGTGGCAAAGTGAGCAAGGGACTCACATCTGAGCATACCCTGCCAACTTATGGCGAACAAAGCGGTACAAAAGGGGGTGGTGATGGACGGAGCATCTGAACCAATCAAACACTCACACCTAGTCAACAGATCTGGGTTTAATCCATCACCGTTCTTTAGCCCACTCTGCCACCCCAGTTCAGACATGGCCATGGAGTCCCAAGTTGGACATTTCGAGTGCATCCGTCTTTGATAATTAAATAAAACCTCGATGTTCCTGATTGCCAGAAACCGGTCCTCGGAAGCTTGTTTCCGGTCCAGGGAAGACATAGCTTGGCAGTTCGGGCTGAACTGTTCCCATGAGGCACAGGGTCAGACTGATTTGCATATAGCCATGTCTGAACTGGGGTGGCAGAGTGGGCTAAAGAACGGTGATGGATTAAACCCAGATCTTTTGACTGGGTGTGAGTGTTTGATTGATTCAGATGCTCCGTCCATCACCACCCCCTTTTGTACTGCTTTTGGCCACCATAAGTGTGGCAGGGTATGCTCAGACGTGAGTCCCTTGCTCACTTTGCCACTGGATTCAAGCAAGCCGGGCTGAAGACGGCTGGAATGCCAGAAACCGGTCCTCGGAAGCTTGTTTCCGGTCCAGGGAAGACATAGCTTGGCAGTTCGGGCTGAACTGTTCCCATGAGGCACAGGGTCAGACTGATTTGCATATAGCCATGTCTGAACTGGGGTGGCAGAGTGGGCTAAAGAACGGTGATGGATTAAACCCAGATCTTTTGACTGGGTGTGAGTGTTTGATTGATTCAGATGCTCCGTCCATCACCACCCCCTTTTGTACTGCTTTTGGCCACCATATGTGTGGCAGGGTATGCTCAGACGTGAGTCCCTTGCTCACTTTGCCACTGGATTCAAGCTAGCCGGGCTGAAGACGGCTGGAATGCCAGAAACCGGTCCTCGGAAGCTTGGTTCCGGTCCAGGGAAGACATGGCTTGGCAGTTCAGGCTGGACTGTTCCCATGAGGCACAGGGTCACACTGATGTGCATATAGCCATGTCTGAACTGGGGTGGCAGAGTGGGCTAAAGAACGGTGAGGGATTAAACCCAGATCTTTTGACTGGGTGTAAGTGTTTGATTGATTCAGATGCTCCGTCCATCACCACCCCCTTTTGTAATGCTTTTGGCCACCATAAGTGTGGCAGGGTATGCTGAGACGTGAGTCCCTTGCTCACTTTGCCACTGGATTCCAGCAAGCCGGGCTGAAGACGGCTGGAATGCCAGAAACCGGTCCTCGGAAGCTTGTTTCCGGTCCAGGGAAGACATGGCTTGGCAGTTCGGGCTGGACTGTTCCCATGAGGCACAGGGTCAGACTGATTTGCATATAGCCATGTCTGAATTGGGGTGGCAGAGTGGGCTAAAGAACGGTGATGGATTAAACCCAAATCTTTTGACTGGGTGTGAGTGTTTGATTGATTCAGATGCTCCGTCCATCACCACCCCCTTTTGTACTGCTTTTGGCCGCCATAAGTGTGGTAGGGTATGCTCAGACATGAGTCCCTTGCTCACTTTGCCACTGGATTCAAGCAAGCCGGGCTGAAGACGGCTGGAATGCCAGAAACCGGTCCTCGGAAGCTTGTTTCCGGTCCAGGGAAGACATGGCTTGGCAGTTCGGGCTGGACTGTTCCCATGAGGCACAGGGTCAGACTGATTTGCATATAGCCATGTCTAAACAGGGGTGGCAGAGTGGGCTAAAGAACGGTGATGGATTAAACCCAAATCTTTTGACTGGGTGTGAGTGTTTGATTGATTCAGATGCTCCGTCCATCACCACCCCCTTTTGTACTGCTTTTGGCCGCCATAAGTGTGGTAGGGTATTCTCAGACGTGAGTCCCTTGCTCACTTTGCCACTGGATTCAAGCAAGCCGGGCTGAAGACGGCTGGAATGCCAGAAACCGGTCCTCGGAAGCTTGTTTCAGGTCCAGGGAAGACATAGCTTGGCCGTTCGGGCTGAACTGTTCCCATGAGGCACAGGGTCAGACTGATTTGCATATAGCCATGTCTGAACTGGGGTGGCAGAGTGGGCTAAAGAACGGTGATGGATTAAACCCAGATCTTTTGACTGGGTGTGAGTGTTTGATTGATTCAGATTCTCCGTCCATCACCACCCCCTTTTGTACTGCTTTTGGCCGCCATAAGTGTGGCAGGGTATGCTCAGACGTGAGTCCCTTGCTCACTTTGCCACTGGATTCAAGCTAGCCGGGCTGAAGACGGCTGGAATGTCAGAAACCGGTCCTCGGAAGCTTGTTTCCGGTCCAGGGAAGACATGGCTTGGCAGTTTAGGCTGGACTGTTCCCATGAGGCACAGGGTCACACTGATGTGCATATAGCCATGTCTGAACTGGGGTGGCAGAGTGGGCTAAAGAACGGTGATGGATTAAACCCGGATCTTTTGACTGGGTGTGAGTGTTTGATTGATCCAGATGCTCCGTCCATCACCACCCCCTTTTTGTACTGCTTTTGACCGCCATAAGTATGGCAGGGTTTGCTCAGACGTGAGTCCCTTGCTCACTTTGCCACTGGATTCAAGCAAGCCGGGCTGAAGACGGCTGGAATGCCAGAAACCGGTCCTCGGAAGCTTGTTTCCGGTCCAGGGAAGACATGGCTTGGCAGTTCGGGCTGGACTGTTCCCATGAGGCACAGGGTCAGACTGATTTGCATATAGCCATGTCTGAACTGGGGTGGCAGAGTGGGCTAAAGAACGGTGATGGATTAAACCCAGATCTTTTGACTGGGTGTGAGTGTTTGATTGATTAAGATGCTCCGTCCATCACCACCCCCTTTTGTACTGCTTTTGGCCGCCATAAGTGTGGCAGGGTATGCTCAGACGTGAGTCCCTTGCTCACTTTGCCACTGGATTCAAGCAAGCCCGGCTGAAGACGGCTGGAATGCCAGAAACCAGTCATCGGAAGCTTGTTTCCGGTCCAGGGAAGACATGGCTTGGCAGTTCGGGCTGGACTGTTCCCATGAGGCACAGGGTCAGACTGATTTGCATATAGCCATGCCTGAAATGGGGTGGCAGAGTGGGCTAAAGAACGGTGATGGATTAAACCCAGATCTTTTGACTGGGTATGAGTGTTTGATTGATTCAGATGCTCCATCCATCACCACCCCCTTTTGTACTGCTTTTGGCCGCCATCAGTGTGGCAGGGTATGCTCAGACGTGAGTCCCTTGCTCACTTTGCCAATGGATTCAAGCAAGCCGGTCTGAAGACGGCTGGAATGCCAGAAACCGGTCCTCGGAAGCTTGTTTCCGGTCCAGGGAAGACATGGCTTGGCCGTTCAGGCTGGACTGTTCCCATGAGGCACAGGGTCAGACTGATTTGCATATAGCCATACCTGAACTGGGGTGGCAGAGTGGGCTAAAGAACGGTGATGGATTAAACCCAGATCTTTAGACTGGGTGTGAGTGTTTGATTGATTCAGATGCTCCATCCATCACCACCCCCTTTTGTACTGCTTTTGGCCGCCATAAGTGTGGCAGGGTATGCTCAGACGTGAGTCCCTTGCTCACTTTGCCACTGGATTCAAGCAAGCCGGGCTGGACGGCTGGAATGCCAGAAACCGGTCCTCGGAAGCTTGTTTCCGGTCCAGGGAAGACATGGCTTGGCAGTTCGGGCTGGACTGTTCCCATGAGGCACAGGGGCAGACTGATTTGCATATAGCCATGTCTGAACTGGGGTGGCAGAGTGGGCTAAAGAACGGTGATGGATTAAACACAAATCTTTTGACTGGGTGTGAGTGTTTGATTGATTCAGATGCTCCGTCCATCACCACCCCCTTTTGTACTGCTTTTGGCCGCCATAAGTGTGGCAGGGTATGCTCAGACGTGAGTCCCTTGCTCACTTTGCCACTGGATTCAAGCAAGCCCGGCTGAAGGCGGCTGGATTGCCAGAAACCGGTCCTCGGAAGCTTGTTTCCGGTCCAGGGAAGACATGGCTTGGCAGTTCATGCTGGACTGTTCCCATGAGGCACAGAGTCAGACTGATTTGCATATAGCCATGCCTGAACTGCGGTGGCAGAGTGGGCTAAAGAACGGTGATGGATTAAACCCAGATCTTTTGACTGGGTGTGAGTGTTTGATTGATTCAGATGCTCCATCCATCACCACCCCCTTTTGTACTGCTTTTGGCCTCCATAAGTGTGGCAGGGTATGCTCAGACGTGAGTCCCTTGCTCACTTTGCCACTGGATTCAAGCAAGCCGGGCTGAAGACGGCTGGAATGCCAGAAAGCGGTCCTCGGAAGCTTGTTTCCGGTCCAGGGAAGACATGGCTTGGCAGTTCGGGCTGGACTGTTCCCATGAGGCACAGGGTCAGACTGATTTGCATATAGCCATGTCTGAACTGGGGTGGCAGAGTGGGCTAAAGAACGGTGATGGATTAAACCCAGATCTTTTGACTGGGTGTGAGTGTTTGATTGATTCAGATGCTCCGTCCATCACCACCCCCTGTTGTACTGCTTTTGGCTGCCATAAGTGTGGCAGGGTATGCTCAGACGTGAGTCCCTTGCTCACTTTGCCACTGGATTCAAGCAAGCCGGGCTGAAGACGGCTGGAATGCCAGAAACCGGTCCTCGGAAGCTTGTTTCCAGTCCAGGGAAGACATAGCTTGGCAGTTCGGCTGAACTGTTCCCATGAGGCACAGGGTCAGACTGATTTGCATATAGCCATGTCTAAACTGGGGTGGCAGAGTGGGCTAAAGAACGGTGATGGATTAAACCCAGATCTTTTGACTGGGTGTGAGTGTTTGATTGATTAAGATGCTCCGTCCATCACCCCCCCCTTTTGTACTGCTTTTGGCCGCCATAAGTGTGGCAGGGTATGCTCAGACGTGAGTCCCTTGCTCACTTTGCCACTGGATTCAAGCAAGCCCGGCTGAAGACGGCTGGAATGCCAGAAACCGGTCATCGGAAGCTTGTTTCCGGTCCAGGGAAGACATGGCTTGGCAGTTCGGGCTGGACTGTTCCCATGAGGCACAGGGTCAGACTGATTTGCATATAGCCATGCCTGAAATGGGGTGGCAGAGTGGGCTAAAGAACGGTGATGGATTAAACCCAGATCTTTTGACTGGGTATGAGTGTTTGATTGATTCAGATGCTCCATCCATCACCACCCCCTTTTGTACTGCTTTTGGCCGCCATAAGTGTGGCAGGGTATGCTCAGACGTGAGTCCCTTGCTCACTTTGCCACTGGATTCAAGCAAGCCGGGCTGAAGATGGCTGGAATGCCAGAAACCGGTCCTCGGAAGCTTGTTTCCGGTCAGGGAAGACATGGCTTGGCAGTTCAGGCTGGACTGTTCCCATGAGGCACAGGATCAGACTGATTTGCATATAGCCATGTCTGAACTGGG
Organism: Lissotriton helveticus; assembly: GCF_964261635.1. Taxonomy (NCBI): domain Eukaryota; kingdom Metazoa; phylum Chordata; class Amphibia; order Caudata; family Salamandridae; genus Lissotriton; species Lissotriton helveticus. The sequence goes on from NC_136061.1 coordinate 254,151,074, forward strand.
GTGGCAGAGTGGGCTAAAGAACGGTGATGGTTTAAACCCAGATCTTTTGACTGGGTGTGAGTGTTTGATTGATTCAGATGCTCCGTCCATCACCACCCCCTTTTGTACTGCTTTTGGCCGCCATAAGTGTGGCAGGGTATGCTCAGACGTGAGTCCCTTGCTCACTTTGCCACTGGATTCAAGCAAGCCGGTCTGAAGACGGCTGGAATGCCAGAAAGCGGTCCTCGGAAGCTTGTTTCCGGTCCAGGGAAGACATGGCTTGGCCGTTCAGGCTGGACTGTTCCCATGAGGCACAGGGTCAGACTGATTTGCATATAGCCATACCTGAACTGGGGTGGCAGAGTGGGCTAAAGAACGGTGATGGATTAAACCCAGATCTTTAGACTGGGTGTGAGTGTTTGATTGATTCAGATGCTCCATCCATCACCACCCCCTTTTGTACTGCTTTTGGCCGCCATAAGTGTGGCAGGGTATGCTCAGACGTGAGTCCCTTGCTCACTTTGCCACTGGATTCAAGCAAGCCGGGCTGGACGGCTGGAATGCCAGAAACCGGTCCTCGGAAGCTTGTTTCCGGTCCAGGGAAGACATGGCTTGGCAGTTCGGGCTGGACTGTTCCCATGAGGCACAGGGGCAGACTGATTTGCATATAGCCATGTCTGAACTGGGGTGGCAGAGTGGGCTAAAGAACGGTGATGGATTAAACCCAAATCTTTTGACTGGGTGTGAGTGTTTGATTGATTCAGATGCTCCGTCCATCACCACCCCCTTTTGTACTGCTTTTGGCCGCCATAAGTGTGGCAGGGTATGCTCAGACGTGAGTCCCTTGCTCACTTTGCCACTGGATTCAAGCAAGCCCGGCTGAAGGCGGCTGGAATGCCAGAAACCGGTCCTCGGAAGCTTATTTCCGGTCCAGGGAAGACATGGCTTGGCAGTTCAGGCTGGACTGTTCCCATGAGGCACAGAGTCAGACTGATTTGCATATAGCCATGCCTGAACTGCGGTGGCAGAGTGGGCTAAAGAACGGTGATGGATTAAACCCAGATCTTTTGACTGGGTGTGAGTGTTTGATTGATTCAGATGCTCCATCCATCACCACCCCCTTTTGTACTGCTTTTGGCCTCCATAAGTGTGGCAGGGTATGCTCAGACGTGAGTCCCTTGCTCACTTTGCCACTGGATTCAAGCAAGCCGGGCTGAAGACGGCTGGAATGCCAGAAAGCGGTCCTCGGAAGCTTGTTTCCGGTCCAGGGAAGACATGGCTTGGCAGTTCGGGCTGGACTGTTCCCATGAGGCACAGGGTCAGACTGATTTGCATATAGCCATGTCTGAACTGGGGTGGCAGAGTGGGCTAAAGAACGGTGATGGATTAAACCCAGATCTTTTGACTGGGTGTGAGTGTTTGATTGATTCAGATGCTCCGTCCATCACCACCCCCTTTTGTACTGCTTTTGGCCGCCATAAGTGTGGCAGGGTATGCTCAGACGTGAGTCCCTTGCTCACTTTGCCACTGGATTCAAGCAAGCCGGGCTGAAGACGGCTGGAATGCCAGAAACCGGTCCTCAGAAGCTTGTTTCCGGTCCAGGGAAGACATGGCTTGGCAGTTCAGGCTGGACTGTTCCTATGAGGCACAGGGTCAGACTGATTTGCATATAGCCATGCCTGAACTGGGGTGGCAGAGTGGGCTAAAGAACGGTGATGGATTAAACCCAGATCTTTTGACTGGGTGTGAGTGTTTGATTGATTCAGATGCTCCATCCATCACCACCCCCTTTTGTACTGCTTTTGGCCGCCATAAGTGTGGCAGGGTATGCTCAGACGTGAGTCCCTTGCTCACTTTGCCACTGGATTCAAGCAAGCCGGGCTGAAGACGGCTGGAATGCCAGAAACCGGTCCTCGGAAGCTTGTTTCCGGTCCAGGGAAGACATGGCTTGGCAGTTCGGGCTGGACTGTTCCCATGAGGCACAGGGGCAGACTGATTTGCATATAGCCATGTCTGAACTGGGGTGGCAGAGTGGGCTAAAGAACGGTGATGGATTAAACCCAAATCTTTTGACTGGGTGTGAGTGTTTGATTGATTCAGATGCTCCGTCCATCACCACCCCCTTTTGTACTGGTTTTGGCCGCCATAAGTGTGGCAGGGTATGCTCAGACGTGAGTCCCTTGCTCACTTTGCCACTGGATTCAAGCAAGCCGGGCTGAAGACGGCTGGAATGCCAGAAACCGGTCCTCGGAAGCTTGTTTCCGGTCCAGGGAAGACATGGCTTGGCAGTTCGGGCTGGACTGTTCCCATGAGGCACAGGGTCAGACTGATTTGCATATAGCCATGTCTGAACTGGGGTGGCAGAGTGGGCTAAAGAACGGTGATGGATTAAACCCAGATCTTTTGACTGGGTGTGAGTGTTTGATTGATACAGATGCTCCGTCCATCACCACCCCCTTTTGTACTCCCATAAGAAAACAAGCATTTGCAATGCAATAGGACTTGCATTTACTCGTGACCTATTGCATTGGAAATGGGAGTACGGGTGGAGTAGAAGGCACGAACTGGAGTGCATGATGGGGCGGGGGGCCGAGAAGTCACAGACAGCAGGGGGCATGAGAAGAAAATAGTGCTTGAAGTAAAGGGGTCAGTAGCCATGGAAGGATAAAAATGACAACATGGCTTTCATGAGGAGAGACTAACAAGTCTAAAACCAATTGGAAGGCAGCATTTATGACCTAAGCCAACGACCTAAAAAGTGAGTAACCTGTTTGTCATCTGGGGTGCAAAACTCAACCTATAAATTTGAGTTGTAAGTGGAGGTAGCCTTCTTCCAGATCAAATTCCTAAAAAAATGGTGTGACAATTTATAAGAACATAGATCCACTGCCCACGTCAATTTGCAAAGAAGTTTGGTCAAGCTGAACGCAGTCTATTGATCTGAACTCTTTACTACACGATACAAGCGCTCACGTACCATTCAACCACTGCTAAATCTAGACATCCATCGCACCATAAGGACACATGGAGGTTAAATCACTCTATGTCAGACTCCCAGACAGTCCTGCTTTATCAAACTTCACTATGCAAGCGTGTTGAGATGTTTAGTTTCACTTTTCATTTTAGACGTATGGGCCTGTAGGGGCGTGGCAAACCCGGCAAAGATGGTGGATGCAACCTAGCCAAGCCCTCTGTCTCTGACCCACAATCCACCAACAATCACGGCAAACCATATTGCTGTCGCCAAGTTTAACAGCAGGACAGAGCACAGACAGAAAGCAGTGCCTCCTGAAGTGTTTTTTTTGAGACAAAGGCACCCCAGCAGTGCAGACAGTGAGACATGGAGGTGTAGCCCATGTTTAAAACAATGGCGGCCAGGGAGGCCCTGTGCGCTCTATTCCCCCACTGATGTGAACTGTGCGGGCTGGTGCGGGTATTTCACGCTCCTGAGAACAAAAAGTACAGCCCCTGAAGTAGTGAGCGACCCCTTGGCTGCAAATCGAAGGTCCTGACGACGGCCAATGGTAAATAACGTGAGGCTCGGGACAGAGGCCTCCATGGCAGTGCCTGAACGTGGGAGAGGGTGCTGCATGCCCGCTGAGTTCCAACTTGGATGACCTGGGAACCAGCAGCTGATGTCAGCCTGGTGCGGGCAGCTGCCGGAGCCAGCAACTAGCTCCTGGACCTGGAGAGACAACAGAAGCACAGCTGCACCTCGCAGTGAGTAACTTGACTCCCCGCCTGGTCGCATGGTGGGGGCTTTCTCAGTGGGGCACCTCCTCCCCCCCACAGATCGGTGCACTGGGGACCCGCAGTGGCATGGTGGGAGCGTGTGTCCTGGAGGGGTGAGGCACTGGTGGAGTAGGGGGGCCATAATCCCCTTTCTCCTCCAGGAAGCCTTAAGAATTCCAGAGACTGGCCAGATTAACTAGAGGCTGTGGCCTCCTGGCTGCAAGTAAATTGCCACTGCAGAGGACTGGTGCCAAAAGGATTTATCCTGGTCTGCCTGAGAAACCCCCTGCCTGGCGGTGCTTAGAGGAGCCCCACCTGCAGAGACCCTCTCCGTTACCGACAGGAGGGGGGAAGGCCGCGCCAGGCAGAATCTCTTAGCATAGCGTGGGGCCATGTCATGAGTGACCCAAAGCACCATGAGGACCACCTAGAGTCAGGGACCCAGAGCCACCCCTTCCACTAATTGCCAACCCTGACACTGCCTCTCTGGTGCAAGCCCCCCTCCCCTGTGCCTAAAAAATAGGAGTAACTCCCAGCGGATATAAGGTTACCTAGAACAAACGAAAATAGACTTCTTATCAGCCAGCTTGATCCACCCTGTGGAGGCTTCATTCCTCCCCCCCAGCTGCAGGGATCGGACTGCTCATGAACCCCTCATGGTTGGCTTAACTAAAGAGTGAGGGTTGAGGCGGGTCCAAATGAGACTGAGGTGGACCATCATTATGTAGTAACGCTTGCAACCAGATACTGGGCACGACACACCTGCTATGCATCAAACAGATCCTTAACAGATCCATATGACTGAATTAGTCTTCTAACACACAGTGATGCTGAGGGGACTGCACGTGCTGCCCCGACGTCTGCTCCTCCAAGGGTACCTGGGGGTCTGGTGGGTCTCGCTGAAGAATGAAAGTCCATGTGAAAGATTTCACTTGGGGATGCATTTGCTGCCCTGCCTCCATTAGAAGTCTGGATCCATGCCTGCACCCTGGCCTGAAAGACTTAGAAACTAAGGTAAGCAACCTCAATACTAAAGTTCAGGAACTTGAGGTCAGAGCGAAGCACTCAGAAGGGTGATCCCGCCACAAAAACCACCGTATTGTGGGCCTCCTGGAAGGGGCAGATGGGTCCAACCCAGTACAATTCTTTGAAGAATGGCTGTCAAAGACGATAGCACCAGGGAAATTGTCTCCGCACTTTCTGATAGGGTCCGGGTCCGCAGACCACCCATGGGGGCTCCAGCCTGACCGGTAGTTGCAAGACTAATGAACTATCGTGGCAAAGAAGCCATCCTTTAGATGACCCACTCTTGCAGAACAATACTATATGAGAACATCCGCACATATCTATTTCCTGATTACAGAATGGCGGTACAATGGCGCAGAGCAGCTTTCCTAGGTGTAAAGAGGAAACTCCAGCAGGTTGGCCTCCTGTATTCTCTACTATTCCCTGCCAAACTAAAAGTTATAGCTAACAACACTTGCTACCTTTTCACCGAGCCCACAGATGCGTTGGACTGGGTGGAAAAACGGCGAAATAATGCGGACATTTCGGCCTTTCCGCTGGTGATGGCGAGAGAGGGCAGACTCAGAACGACGAACCGGCGCCAGGAGAGAGGACGCAAGCCTTTCCAGCTGAGCGGGACTCCCACACCAGCACAGGCGAATGAAGAACAGTCCCTGTTCCTGACCATGGCAAATCTGGTGGTCTGAGCAACAATCCCCGTCTCCTGACTTGGAGGAGGACAGCCTGTCAGAAACGCACTATTGAGACTAGTGACCAGCACAGACTCCGTGGTAATCCCAGATGTCACGCCACAGACAGCTGACACTCTGATTTGAAACTAGGGTCACTTAAGGGCGAGTATTACCCTACTCACAGTAAGTCCTGCTCACCTGGACAATGAAACTGACGAAGCAGTGAACCCGGTCCACAGGACCTGGGTGTACACAATGACTACATATTTATACCTGCCACATGGGGCTCAGGATGTGGCTGGAGAGGAGGGCGGAGCCCTGCCTGCCACACACCGGTGATTCTGAGCAAGAGCCATCAATCTATGTACACGCTGCAGAAATGGGTCAGCACATTACCCTACCTTTTCTCTTTCCTTTCTCCTTAGATTACCTCTAACGACCCCAAGTGAAAGAGGCCTAATTGCTCACAGCCTTCCTGCTGGGTTCCTTGCCCCACAAGCATGCTGATAATGGTACTGGAATATATAAGAGATTTTTAGAGTACACTCGAAATGGGACTTTTGGGTTACAGTTTGGGCGTTCTCATGGTTGGAGACAGCCCTGGGTTGGGAGTTACAGGCTTTATTTGTTATATCTACCATAAAGATTACACAACGGGGGTGTGCCTCCTGCACTTGGGGCTTCCCTCGTGACATGTAGGCGAGATATACACAAGGCCTCATTCTTCCCCCTCCCTTACTGATGTACCTAACCTTCCCCGACACCTCCCTCCCTCCTTGAATCTGGCCATCGCTAAAATTGGAATTGTGACATGGAATGAGCGGGGGATGGGAAAAGCACAGAAGGCACAAGCAGTACAAGCAGAAAGCGCTTCTCCTGGAAACCCACATAGCTAAAGGCAAAGATGATCTCTTACAAAAGCGTTGGCGGGGTCAGTGCTTCAGCATTACCTGCTCAGGCTTTGCAGGAGGAGCGCTCACATGGGTTCGACTGGAGGTTTCATTTCATCCCATGGTTGCGGAAATGGACCCGGAGGGGTGCCATGTACTGGTAGAGCGTCATCTGAATAGTAGGTCAATATTACTGGGGAGTATCTATGCACCCCAGAGAGTCCAATAATCTGATGGGAATGGCCTACGCGAGCTACCGCAAGGGACTCAAGCTCATGCCATCGATCCCCCCACACTCTCCAGATATTACCCCCACACAACAAAGCGCCCTCAGTGAAACAATCCCACTGGAGGGCGTGGCGGCTTGGGCATCAGCAGGAGTGGGACCTATTCTGCGAGGGTGTACATATCGTCTTGCACCAGCTGCGAGAGGAATATGAATTACTGGCTTATCATTTCCTAACACATGGTCGGCTGGTAGCTGAGATAGAGAGGCTGTGGGGCATTGTGGACTCAGAACTAGAACAGCACCCGCTTGTAAACACTCTCCATATCATGAGTAGCGGACGAAGGCTAATCACGTGGTTTGCACGAGCACTAGCATACACTACCTCGGACCCTCGGCAGGCGATGCACCGCTGCTGGGAAACAGAGAGAGGCCGTGATTTCCCGTCAAAAGAATGGGTGATGGTTCTACACTACCCAAGGAACCCAATACCTCAAAGAAAATAGAATCCTGAACCCTTCCCAGTCAGGTTTCCGCAGCAACCACAGCACCGAGACTGCCCTCATCGCCGCCACCGATGACATCAACACCCTGCTGGACAACGGCGAGACCAAAGCACTCATCCTCCGAGACCACTATGCCGCCTTCGACACCGTCTGCCACCGCACACTACGCGCACGCCTCCATGCCGCAGGGATCCGATACAAGGCTCTGGATTGGACCACCTCCTTCCTCTCCGGCAGAACCCAGAGCGTCCGCCTCCCCCATTCCGTTCCAAAGCCTCCGAGATCATCTGCGGCGTACCCCAGGGATCCTCCCTCAGCCCGACGCTGTTCAACATTTACATGGCCCGCTCGCACACGTAGCACGACAGCACGACGTCAACATAATCTCCTACGCCGACGACACTCAGCTGATCCACTCCCTCACCAAGGAACCCATCATCGCCAAACCCAACCTCCACAAAGGAATGAAGGCCGTCGCCAACTGGATGAAGACCAGCCGTCTGAAGCTGAACTCAGACAAGACGGAGGTTCTTATCCTCGGCTCCAACCCGTCAGCCTGGGACGACTCCTGGTGGCCAACGGCACTGGGGGCAGCCCCGACCCCCACCGACCACGCACGCAACCTGGGAATCATCCTCGACTCAACGCTCTCAATGACCAAGCAAGGCAACGAGGTCTCCTCCTCCTGCTTCAACACCCTCTGCATGCTCCGCAACATCTACAGATGGATCCCAACAGACACAAGTAAGACAGTCACCCAGGCCCTCGTCAGCAGCAGACTCGACTACGGAAACGCCCTCTACGCGTGAGCCCCGACCAAGCTCATCAAATGACTACAACGCACCCAAAACGCTTTGACACGACTGATCCTCGACGTACCATGCCACAGCCATGGCCACATCAACACTGGCTTTCCGTCAACAAGAGGATATCCTTCAAGCTCCTCACCCACGCACACAAGGCACTCCACAAGACCGGCCCAGCCTACCTAACAGACGGCTCTCCTTCTACATCCCCAACCGCCAGCTATGCTCCGCGACCTCTCACTCGCCACTGTCCCGCTCATCCGAAGAACAACCACCGGTGGGAGATCCTTCTCCCACCTCGCCAACAAGACATGGAACACCCTCCCACTGAGCCTACGACAGACCCAAGACCTGCTGACCTTCAGGAGGATACTCAAGACCTGGCTGTTCGATCAGTAGCGCCCCCCCCCCCTCCCCCAGCGCCTTGAGACTCTCGCGGGTATGTAGTGCGCTTTACAAATGATTTATTAAAGGTATCCAGAAATGCCAAGTTCCAATACATACAACACAACATCTTACCCCTGATAGTTTACATAGAATGTTTGGGTCTTTGCCACATTTTCAATGGTGCTGGGCACTGGATGCCAATCTGGCACACATGTTTTGTAGCTGCCCTACGGCTATGACTCTATGGCGAGGGGTTACTGCGGCACTATTTGAGGGGATGGGTTTGGAGGGACTCCTTACTATTGAAGAGACACTACTGGGTACATTCACTCTGAAAAAAAACAACAAATGTTAACAAATAGATTCCTAGACGTGGCCCTCCCCATAGCCTGGGGGTCCATAGCAATGCACTAGAAAGCGCACACTCTCTTTAATTGCAACACAGGTGTGTGGCCACCATTAAATGGGGCAAGGCTGAAGCAGTGGCACTGAGATGGGAGGCGGTCAGTGGATTGTGGAGGGTCCCTAAACTGCTCTGTGGGAGGGGTTAGGACATGAGCTCCATACTTACAAAGATTCCCTCATACCCTAATGGGGCACCCTTTCCACCCTATGCGATAACTCCTTTGTGTGGCACTGGGCCATATTGGCTCGTAGGAGTAGTCCGTGGAGGTAAGAGCGGTGGGGAGTGGTAGGGGGGATTCGACAGACGATGACGAAGGAAAATTAAATAAATAATTGGCTAGTTGACTCCTCGGCTGGGCCATGGGCCCAATGGTCGTTCTTTGTGGAGAGCTGGGCTGGGGGGGGGGGGGGAGTTGACCTTCCCCCTCGGGAGACACGCGAGAGCTTCATACTGCTGGGAGATGGGAGGTTGAGAGTGAGACCTAACCGCTGGTTGTGTTTGCCTTCAATGTAGAATAGTAACGAGGAAGCACTGCTCAAGGGAATGCAACCGATTACTATCCCTTAGGGTGGTGATGTGAATGCCCCCCCCCCCCCCCAGTTATGGTCAGACGGTGGATTCTGGTAATGTTTGTATTACTGTTGCGTAATAATGAACCGAGTGCTCCTGACCAATAAATGCGAATATCAAGCCATTTATTACATGCAACTGCCTCCGACTGAACTCCTCCTGTAACACATGCACTGAGTTGGAAAACAATAAAAATGGTTCCGAAAAAAAAGTATAGGCCTACGAAACACAACATGCTTAGTGGTGTTGGCTGGAATCTATTTTATTGTATTTATTTATTTTAGTTTATGCATTTTTATAAAGCGCGGACTTTACCCGAAGGTGTCACGGGGTTGCCTGGCAGTTGTACGAACACGTAGAGGATACTGGCATGGCTGTGACCCGGGGCAGCAGGCCGCTGATGCCACACAAACACTACAATAAGATGGATTAAGTCTAACAAAAAGGAACTTGAAATCTAATGTGTGGAGAAAGGGGGGGGTCTTTACACTGTAAGTGCGTTCGCGCCCTTAATGGTGTTTTTCGTTAATTACTCCATTTATTACAAATCTTCCCTTTCCTTTTGCAGGCTGACGAGCGGCAGGCCGGCGACTGCGAAAAAAAACAAGATGTTTTCTTGCTGCCCACGACACCATGAGACAGTCTCTCAACCTTATCAGACAACTGCAAACAGATTGACAGATGGAGCTGTGCGCGGGGACATTACACCCAGGGCTGCACATTCCATTAGCACCGTGACCTGCGGTTCGTGGTGGAAAGAGTGTTGTGCCAACGGATTTTACTAAATTAGAGCCTACTGACTGGTGGCGACGATTGTGGGGGCGAGGGGGGGGGGGGGGTGCCGTGCCTGTGTGTGTTCTCTGTCTGTGTTTGCGTGGTGAGTACAAAAGAACATCTTTCCATGTCATGTAACGCATGGAGGAAGATCAGCAAGCAAACTAGCACCACGAATTGAACATTAAAGATAGAAAGAAAGTAAACAAAAAAACGGGATTCAATTAAACAATAATTAATGAAAAAGCAATGTACATTTAAAATGCAGTAAATAATAAACGAAACAAGATATAGAAAAAAACAAAACCTGTAAGTAGTTAAAGAGACAGTAAAAGAACTCAACTGAAATACAGAAAATGGGTAAAACAGATAGATGTACACCTTAAAAATTGGCAGAGGTTGTATTACTGATAGCAAAATATTACGTGGCTATATAGGATTGGGTCGAGGGCCAATTACGTGCATGAGTAATTGGATAAGAGACCTAGTTTATTGCAAAGAACAACTTGAACTATGTGCAAAATTGTTACCCAGAGCCTCCCAACGGTGATGCTGTCATCTGTCAATAGGATCATAGACGTATAACAGTGATGTCATTGATGGAACTGCCTTGTTTTCTGTTTCCTTTTCCTGGTGGCTTTTTCCCTTTCTTTCTTACAATATAAAAATAACAACAAAAAGAAAAGTAAAGAAAACAGACGAAACAAACTAAGAAAGGAAGGAAACGCAGAAAAGGTGATAAAGGATGGATAAAAATGTACAGAAAGAAGGAAAATTAATAGAATGCATCGGGCATAAAGGAACATGCTAGAGAACTGAAGGGAAACTGGCAAAGGAAGGAAGACACAAAGAAAAGCAAGGGCAACAAAGGGATTGTGTAATTATAATTGCATTTATATAGCCATTACTACCCCTGACGAGGCCGCAAGCGCTTTATCGGCAAGTAGCACGCTACTCAGGAACCCAAAACGGATTACTGCTTAATTTAGTATAGTGAAAATATCAGAAAGAGAGAAGGAGAAGGGTAGGAAAGAGAGTACAATGAAAGAAAATTACATTGAAAGGGAAAAGAAGGGAGGGGAGAAGAAGGAAACAAAGAAATGAAGGGCGATTAAGAAAGAAGGACAAGAAGAACGACGAAACATTGCGCAGAAGCAACAGATTCCCACAATAAATGTATTTTCTCAACGCACCTACTCAAGATTAACCAGTAAGTGCACAGTGCCCTCTACCGTCAGCGAACCGTAAAGAAACAGAAACGCTAAAATCGTGCTGAAGGCTTTTTCTGTCGGCACAGTCAGGCAGGGAGGAGTTGTTGGAATGGAACCTCGAGCCGCCCTACTCTTAGTAGGTGTATTTTTCCTATATTTTGAATGGCTAAATGCAGGATATCCTTACAGTCCTGGAAACTTAAGACTATGCTCCAGGAACCCAGACTGGGATGGACAAATGCAGTATTTACAAACTTTTCTCTCGAAGAAATTGAGGTCAAGGATACTCTCGATAACACTATAATAATCATTTAATAATTATATAATATTTTATATAGCGCGCTTTCTGACTCTTTGACAGTGTCCAAGCACTGTGACCAAAAGCTGTTAGAATTACCTAAATTAATGTAACTTCATTTCCTGCAGGGATAATGGAAGCCTCAATTGTAAGGAGGGATTCAAGCTCGGGACATTCTGATCACCGCACTTGTCAGCACCCAGAGTTTAACCCGGTGAACCGACCTGTGATAGTAACGGTGCCCCGTGTGGCTTTACAAAATACTTTATTTGAGATACCTTAGGATGTTAAGGCACCTGCAGCAGACATCTATAGATGTCGGAGTGGAGCAATCCGGTGTGTATACGCTAACAGTGATGCGGTGTGTTTTTGGTGGCGGAATTATGATGTTCATTTGGAGAACGGTTTTCACTGTAAACAATGTCCGCTTTTGGGAAATTATGGGTTTTTGTTTAAATGCTCGCCCCAGATTATTTTTCGGTAACCTGCCTATTCCTGCATTATCCGGCTTCGCTCCCTCTCAGCGAACCACCGGCTTGAACTGCAAACAATCCCTTTCCCTTCCCCTCTGCCCTGCCGACTTAGCCCACTCGCAGCACGCAGGTCGCCAAGCAGAGGTCAGGTAGAGCCAGGGGGTTAAGTGGGATGGAAAAACTAGGGGGTCTCTCAAAGTGGCGTAGACAAGTCGATGCAATTAAGGGCATTGCTTAAAAACATGTGAACTAAAAACCTGTCCCATCTGACTAGTATTTTGCTGTTTCTGTCATTGCATCCAGATATATAATATATCACGGAGCATTACACTTAAAAATAGCAAGGACTATTGGCTTTGGCAATGGTTGCATAAGATAAATAAGCAACAGCCATGGCTTTGTTGTATAGCGTATTGAAAATGTTTCAGTTGTGAAATGATGAGACTGAAGGAACTAAAACGAGTCTCTTTGAAGTGACATCAAAGGCAGTGAAGGGTGGGACTGCTGCAGAGTTAAGATTTATTTTTTCACCCTGATGGTGAGGGCGAACATGGAAAGCTCAATAGAAATCCGTCTCAGGGCCTGCTTTTAGGACAAGGCTCTCTTAAAGCCCTGGGTAGGGCCTAAGGCACTATCCCGGCCTCTCTCGCTCCTGCCTGTCCCTACAAAACTTCCTGACCCTCCCTTTTTTCTGTAACCTAACCACGATGCTCCCACAGGTGCAACTGACACACACCACTCACTCTCGGAATCTACACTTCCATCATTGCTTCTCAATGGACCCCATAGACTCCGACTACCGACTGTGTCTATGGCTTTCCTGTGACTTCATGCTTCTGGGTGTACCCCACAAACTTCTACTGAGCTATGTATACATTTCCAGATTTGGGGATTCCTATTCCACCATATCTGAGTGGATGTCATAGAACTTGTACTAAGGTGTCTATTAATTTCCTGGGAGCGCAGTGTCACTGCTTCTGGGTTGACCCATACACTCACGCATCTAATTCTGTCGGGGCCGAACCACCACGCTGGGCAGTATGGAATGTCACACCCACTCTGTTACCATTCCTCAATCGGGCACTTCGAAAAAAATTGTGCCTGGCGTGCCTCCTGTTTCTCTCACATACCTCTATATATATATTGCACGCACCAAGCGTCAGGATCATATGCAGCTCACCCACATAGATCATACTACAATCACACACCTCTTTGGTCGTTAGAGGCAATCTAAGTAGAAAGGAAAGAGAAAAGGTAGGGTAACGTGCTGACCCATTTCTGCAGCGTGTACATAGATTGATGGCTCTTGCTCAGAATCACCGGTGTGTGGCAGGCAGGGCTCCGCCCTCCTCTCCGGCCACATACTGAGCCCCATGTGGCAGGGATAAATATGTAGTCATTTTGTTCAACCAGGTCCTGTGGATCAGATGCAGCTCACCCACATAGATCATACCACAATCACACACCTCTCTCCGGATAACTAAAGAGGTCCGCCTGCAAGCACTCCAGACAGCTGAGGGAAACCATGCCACTCCACTGACAGGAGTGTGTGCTACAAATGCCAGCTCACATGAAATAGCATATCCAGTAAGTCTCAGGCCTTCTACTGGTAAGCTTCCTTAGGTGGTTAATGCACTTGCCGCAGACATCTAGGTAATCTGGTCAAGTATTGTAATCAACATAAAATAGTTTAGAAGGCTAATGAGCCAGCTGCAAAACAGTGAGTGTAACCTATGGACACGGTATGCTTGTTTGTTTAGAGAATATTTTGTAACCAGCATGTCCAACATTTCAGTCCTAGTATAGTAGGCGTTGGTAATGCACCACCTGGAAACAGCTGCATACAACATGTTACATTCGTACGGGGATCTGAGCATAGGACAGTAACCTGAGTCTAAAGTAGACCGCCCGGGTTCAGAGGAAGCGTTCCATGTGCTCTCCATCAATGCTGGTCAGACTCTGCACCGAGACAGCTGCCGAGTATCCTCCCTGCTTTGATGGTTACAGCCATTTCACTGTTACAGGGATCCGGAAGGATTATCCGCGACTCTCTTGGAGTGCAGAATGTGCAAGCAGGCAGCAGCACTTCATAATTCTGCACGTCTTCAGGATGTCAAACTTTCGCTTCTTTTTCATAGTCGAATGAATTCCATAAACATGCAGAAAGAGGTGGAAACAAACCTTATAAATATTCCTCTATGAATGGCGGTTAGTCCATTGCTGAAAGTTTTAGCTTTACAATTCAAGGTGTTGCAGTCTTTTCTTGTGACAGCAGCTCTGGGATTATAGCATAAAGGAGGTTTTAAGAGAGGCAGAAGCATTGCAGCAAATTCCCTGATTATGTCATAATATGCACACATTGCTAATATTTTTGTCCATGGTTTTTTCTTTTTTCCATAGTTTTATATAGCGCAAACTGAACCCGAATATATCAGGTATCAGAGCGCTTTACGTAAGCACAGTTGCGTTATGCAAGAACACTTTTTTTTTTGTTTGTTAGGCACAGGGTGATAAAGTGATTCGCCCAGAATCACAGGACGTTGAGCGTCATTGCCAAGGCTTGAACCTGGTTCTCCAGGTTTGAGTTTGACCACCCTAGCCGTTAGGCTACATCCTCTCCCCTTTAAACAAGTTTGTGATTTTTCCTACTTTATCTTCTTTTGGTTTATCCACACAGCATAATGGTAGGAATGTATGTTGTGGTTCAATTATTTAGTGTATGTGGTATGCGCTCTGTGCAAATGGACTGCCCTTGCTCACAAATTGTGACATGCTTCATCATCGGGCTTGCTAACTGACACCCCTGTGCAGACCAACGCCTGGGCTGGGGTGGTGAAAGAAGATGATTGGGCTCAGTTCACCCCTCTTTACTGCAAATGTGTCGACATGTTTCAGCCGATTTACCTTGCCCTCATTGTTGGGTCAATACGGCATTCATCAGTACTATCTGGGTCTTTTGGTTTAGCCAGGCTCTTTTCTTCTCCCTAATATGAAGAGTAGTTTGATGCTTTGCTGAAATCCCCAGCGCTATCTTCTTTTGTCATCAAAAAACTACATGACCCTCTAAAGGAGACAGCTGACACCTTTCATGTAAATTATTCTGTGTTGGGTGACACAAAGGCTACTGGAAAGAGTCGCCCCTCTCTAGAAGGGGAACTCAACTGACTTTCCGAGTATCCAGTCTTTGACACATTAAAAGACATCTTTGCACATTTGTTATCCTTTTTTCTTCTAAGGTTGATAAGAATGTCATGGAATTGGATAGCAATTATCGCCAAATAATAAATGTCAGAATTCCAATTTGACGTATTGCGTGGTATATGGATGGTCATTATCAATGTCTCCCTAGACACCAAGATTAGCATACTCACTTCAAAAAGAACTCTGCAATCAATTTTTTGTACTGCATCCCTCCATCTGAATTAGCCAGTTCAGAGAGCCTCCAATTAAAACTATGTAAAGTATGTTCATTATAGAATCTTAGTCACTTATGAAACCTTGTACAGTATACCTGCTCTTTTGTAAATGCCCCCAGGCTCCGATGATCAGGGCTTGTCTACACTGCATAAGTACCCCTAAAATCAAAAATAATATAGTGCAACTCTGGAGTGCCTCTTCCCACTGCTGTGACCAGATTTTCTCCCTACTCTGATTATTAGATGAAGATGCATTTTGATTGGCCTACAATATCAGTTCTATTTATTAATGTATGTATGTGATATTTGGACAATGCAAACCAAGCCAAAAAATTCAAAATACAGTCAACGAGTGACAGGACAGGAAGAAGGGTGTTGGGAGTAGAAGCGTGCTATTACTGCTTTGTGATGTAGTGTCCTTTAAAGAGGTATGACAACTATTTCCCAAATAGGAGTAGTGTTGGGGCGATCTAATGGAGCATGCTGGTTGTAGAACTTAGCTTGTCAAGATTAATCATAGATCAATGTGTCAATATGGAACATGCAGCTTCTAGAACGTGGGTTGTAAATAATAAATTTGCCAGCTTTTGGACTCGATTTTATCTTTCATAATTTACTTTAGGATCTTATGAAGCATTAATTGGTCCCAAATATTATCAGAGCTCTGTACAGGCAGAGAGGTGTTTACCCACAAGCATGGCGGACACGCCATGGTAAAATAAAGTCAATGGGCACTATACTTCACCTGGAGAATAATATACCTGTTTGAGGTGTATTTTGGGTGAAATTGAACCAACCCACCAGATCTGCAGCAATACGTCTTCCAAACTGCAATAAAACTTCCAGAAAGGATGTAAAGGGGTGCTTGGCTTGCAGAAAGCCTGACGGAGGAACTGAAAATGAGAGCATATAATCCAAATTTAAGTTGTTAACTAAAGGCAGTAATGAGAATGAATGTCTAGGGTTTGGGACTTAAAAAGGGAATGTGAAGCAGAATTATTTCTGAAATGGATTTTGGGTAGACCATGGAGACTTAAAATGTATACAAGTTAACATGTAGACATTACACTTGGTGGTTTGGGCATTACCAGTAAGTTCCAATTGATGAATGGTAAATACCCATTGGATGTGAGGCCACCAGTATGTTGGTAAGGTAATGTGGTTGACAACTTTGAAAACAATTGTCAGTAACTTGAAGATGCATCCTTACTTACCTTCGACTCATCCAGCGTTATACAAAAGGGGGCGGTAGGTGCTGACTGGGCAGGTTGAAAACGTGCTTCATCACAAACCTAGGAACCTTGTCCAGTAGGGAGAATACAAATAGGCATTTGAGTTATTCAATTTACTAAGTTCTCAGGAATTGACTTAGCAGGAGGGAAAGGGAGATATGTGTGAATGTTCCTTAGGTTAAGAAGTTTGTATTGTGCAGCAGTGGATGTGGTACTGATAAATGATTCCCAGCACATCAAAGGGCTGAAACATACACCAACCAAGGTTTCTACTCAAGGAGAGGGAAGTAAAGATGACAGGGAGCTCCATCCTGAGTGATCACCCACAGTAGAAGTCCTATATCTGAAAGTATCTAAACTGCAGTCCATGGAACTTTGGGGAGTCAGGAATGCCATGCCATTAAAGACATGCCCCGGAAGAATGGGGGGAAAGCATAATTAGGTGGTGCTTTGGCACAGCTTGTCATATGCTGTTCCTCATTCACAGGCCTTCTTTCAGTCATTTATTTCACCTGCTTGGAGTAGGTGAAATACCCACTTGAAAAATCCAAGAGTGCTGTTTGCCTGTGACACTTGTAATTAATGATGCATCATCTTAGGAGAGTTACAGGCCACATAGAGGGTTACCAGCTATTCATAATGAGGGCCCCAGAGATGTTTTTTGTCAGGATATCAATGACAGAACTGTAGTGCTGCAAGAGTATTGCAGCAAAAATATCGACAACCAAAATGTCACGGAGATAAATATTATATTGATAAATATAGATTACTATTCTTTCCTCCAAACCTTTAGATTTTACCGATAAATATACTGTCAATGTACATTTATGTGGAGTTAAATATAGTATTGTTAAACAGAGAGGAAGAAACCTTACTTTTATCACAATAGGGACAGGGTAAGTCAAGTGGAAAAGTAAACAAAGTCCCTAATGTCTAGTATTAAGAATTTTCATGAGAAAAGGGCACACAATTTAGGTTAACACATACATTCACCACACAATTTAGCAAAATATATTCCAATTATCATGTATACAAACTCTGTTAATTCAAAAGGTCAATCCAACAACTGATCATAATAAAAGCAAATTACTAAAAGATAAAAATTGGGACACATTTTATTACATCATTTCATTATAAACAATACTACAAAATTTCAAACTAAGGAATTTAAAAAAAATATTTTTTACTTTTGAAATTTATGTAAATTATGAACTGTCTTTGGGGACTCATGAAAAAGTTTCAATGAGCCTCATGTTTTTAAGGCACTAGGCGCCACCATATGATAACACACAGCATAAGATACCGGCGAATAGGATTGACGTTATTGTGAATAATAATGAGTTACCTGGATTGATGTAATTTTGAGTAACAATGTAAATATGGTTTATACCATATATGAGAATCACACACTGGTACAAATGCAGCGTGAATAGAGATCAATATTATGCTCTTTACCATTATAAGATGGCTGCCACACAAGCATGAATGAAATGACGAATTCTGTGCCTTCTTTTATGTTGTTGTATATATATTTTTTCTATTGACAACATGTGATACATGATTACGATGGCTGTGTTTAAATAACGGCCAATACAAACGCCAGCTTACACTGACGAAGGCGGCAACGCCGAAACGCGTCTGTAAGCTGACTCATCTGCAGAATAATTTCTGAAAATAAAAACACTTGGCGAACTTACGCTGCACTGGCTTTGAGTGCTCTTTACTATTGGAAATCCGGAGAATTGGGGGATTCCTGTGTTGAAAATACATCACGCATTCCACCGTGCGGCAAGAGGCACCCGTGGACGAGTGGAGCGGCGGTGGGTGGAACCTGCGTGCCATAAAATTGGATTACCGACTGGCCCCGCCGGGAGGATGTGCAAGGAGCACAACTTGGAAAACTGAGCGTCATATCGTGACACGAACCTGGGAAGGACGACCGATCGTGTGGGAACCAGACGATTGGGAAAATCCGGAACGGGTGAGTGAACGACGCTGCATCTCTTTCTTTACAAACAAACCCGGCAGACCACGTACAGCCATAGCGAGAAGACAAGCCAAGTACAGAAATAATTTGTCTACCTGCAGCAGGAAATGTTCACAGATAGTGAAAGGGCAAGAGCGGCAGACACACTATTTATTCCTCAAACTGGGGCAAGAAAAAAAGACATTCCGTCACAGAAAGCGGAGGCACCCGACACCCTCACAAAACTCTTCTCGACGTTAGAGAAAACGTATGAGCGAGAAATTCGCAAGTGGTGGGAGGCCACCAGCCTGCAAAAGTACTTGGAAGTTGGAAGAGTTCCAAGAGGACTAAGGAATCTATTAGTCCCGTCATATGAAAAACCCAACAATGACTTATTGCGAGAGTGGTCAGAATTCATGAACGATGTTATGCAAGGGATGCTGAAACTTCTTGTGAAACACGCCTGGAATGATAGGATAAAATTACAAGAGGAAATTAAGGACATTGAGGCAAAGATTAGCGGAGATAAGGACACAAAGAAGTGCGAAGAGCTGCGTGACCTAATGAAAAAAAGACTGATTGATTATGAAAACACCATTAAGTTGAGAAAACAATTCAAATTCATCCGCGATGAGAAAGACTATGCGAATGGGAGAATTCTGACATTCGCGCGGAAGTACGATGCTCCTAGGAAAACGCTCCAACAAGAGAAATTAAGAAACAGAACACCAGCAAGTACTGAAGAATCCGAAATTTCCGAGGACGAATCAACGAGGGCTAAGAGCACAGGAACATCCAGAGGCGCAGAAGGTGGTAATGATCACATTGTAGCAGTAACAACCAGCCCAGAGTCTGATCCTTTTTTCGAGGAGTACGAGGTAATAAGAGGTCTCAGGCAGCGACCCGCGGCAACCACACATCCACCAAGAACCCCAAGAGGAAAACGAGGAGGGGTAAGCGGGGGCGCACAAGGAAGATCCACCCCTGTGGTGACGAGAAGCACCCGAGGGAAGAACTGGAAATGAACTTAATGATGCCTAAAGAAAATACCATAATCAACTTATCGGATCGAGAATTAACATCCAAGGAGGAGGAATTATTACAACTTGGATTATCTTTCTGCCCTACTCCGCCATTCGATTACACGCAGACACGAATAGATCTGTTTAGATTTATAAGAAAAATAAAGTTACAGAAGATACATACCCTGAACCCAAAGGTAGATGCCAGATCAAGCATGGAAGAGACTGACCCACTAGTAGCAATAACTGGCAAAGACTTACAAGCCATTGCTGTGGCCCAGACCTTGACTGGAACAAGTCACTCTCAGGATTGGGGGTTGCAACCCACACAAACACTAGAGGAATGTGGAATAATACAGCAGGGTTGCAAAAGTGAAATGACTATCAAATCCAAAATCAATCCGAGGACTCCACATGATGGAATTGACACATTTCAAGAAATAGTCATTGAAGAATTGAAAGGCTTACAGTCAGAGAAATTCAATTTTAAAAGAAAGAATCTAACTAAGGATGACTGGGCCATAATTCAAAATCTCAAAGAGGACGAAAACATTATCTTCAAACCCAGCGACAAAGGTGGGAATATTGTCATTCTGAACCGCAGCCAATATGAGGATGAAGCATTCTCTCAGTTGAATAATAAACAACACTACACTGAGATCAAAAGAGAAAAACATACAGAAAGTATCAAGGCTTTCAATACTATGATTGAAAAATGGAAGGACAAAGGGATTTTGGACTTAAAAGATTGGAACAATTTGAAATGTGAATTCCCCCAAATCGCAACATTTTATCACCTACCGAAGGTACATAAGAGTAAAGTATGGCCTCCGGGTAGACCTATCGTGTCTGCTAAAGATAGCCTACTGGAAAAAACCTCGAGCTATATCGACAGCTTTATTGCCCCATTTGTCAAAGATCTCAGTTCGTATCTCAAAGATACGAAGGACTTTTTAAGGATCATACAGGACATCAAATGGGAAGAGGATATGGTCTTAATAATACTGGACATTGCCAGTTTATATACTTCCATTAGACACGAAGATGGTCTACTGGCAATGAAGAGCTTCCTGGACAATAGACCGATTAAATTTCGAAGCCATAACAACATGTTGCTAGAATTGACAGACTTTTGTTTAAGAAATAATATTTTCTTATTTGCAGGCAAACTGTATCTACAACTCCAGGGGACCGCGATGGGCACGTGCTTCGCCCCCAGCTACGCGAATCTTTTCGTGGGCTGGTGGGAGAAGCACGTGGCCTGGGCGGGGGACAATGATAGGTGGATGAACAACATCGTCCTGTGGACCCGCTACATCGATGATCTTTTTTTGGTGTGGCGGGGTCCACAGTGTGAAGCTGAGGAATATATTGCTGAACTAAATAGAAATAGTTTGAACCTTAGTTTCACAAGCAATATCAGCAAAAGTGAGGTGTTCTACTTGGACCTTCGGGTCTATGTGGAAAATGATTCAATACAAACCGCGGTGTATAGAAAACCCACCGCAGGCAACACTGTACTTCACTCACGCAGCTATCATCCCCGCAGTGTCATAAATAATATTCCCCTGGGAGAGTTTTTGCGAATAAAACGTAACTGCTCAACTGCACAGGAGTTTGAAAAAGCAAAGAAACAGTCTAAGAAGAGATTCTCACAGAGAGGTTATGGGAAGGGGACTCTGGACCGAGCAGAAATGAGAAGTGAACTAGTGGGGAGGAAAGACTTGCTGATTGATAAACCCAGAGTTCTAGACTCAAAGATTAGATTAATCACTGATTACTCAGAGAAATCTCCAGAAATTTTCAATATAATGCGGAAGAATTGGAAAATTTTGAAATCAGACTCTGTAATCGGAAAATCCCTATCCGATTATCCTCTCATCACGTACAGAAAGGGGAATTCCTTTAGAGATCATCTAGTTAACAGTCATTATGAAAAGACGAAAAAGAAAAAAATCACAGTTTCAGGCTTCTTTCCTTGCATGAAATGCAAGGCCTGTAAGAATTCGAAAAAAGTCAAAGAATACTTGATTCCAGGCAAGAAAACAAAGAGTAAGATAACGAAATTGCTAAATTGCAACTCTGATCACACAGTGTACTGCTTGATATGTCCCTGTGGACAGAAATACATAGGGAGCACAATAAAACCTACTAAATTAAGGATTCTGGAACATATGAGGGCGATCACCTCAAAAGATCCAAACTATCCAGTAGCTCGCCATTTCGAGCAGAAACACAACAGCAATAGCAATTTGTTGACATACTTTATTTTGGATCAACTAGTCAGAACAGAGAGAGGGGGTAACTGGGTGAAAAAACGGAGAACTCTAGAATCAAGATTCATCATCCAGTTACAGACCAAGACCCCGGGTGGGATGAATAATGAGGAAGAGATGTGGACTCACATCTAGGAAACTCCGTCCGAGACCCGATCCCTTCTCACTGTGCTTTGTTTCCTTGGAAACCTGGAATAAGAAACGAATATACACTCAGCAATGCCTGCCCCACTCTACCCCATACATCATAAAAAGCACAATCAATTAATTTGACACAAGGATGGTCCCACATATATTTCTAAAAAACGTATGTCTGTTAAAACTTACGTTATGAATAACGTTATGCCCATTCAGGGCGTGATAACATCTGATCATATACTTGAGATTGACCGCCTGTGCACTATGTAAATTGTGAACTGTCTTTGGGGACTCATGAAAAAGTTTCAATGAGCCTCATGTTTTTAAGGCACTAGGCGCCACCATATGATAACACACAGCATAAGATACCGGCGAATAGGATTGACGTTATTGTGAATAATAATGAGTTACCTGGATTGATGTAATTTTGAGTAACAATGTAAATATGGTTTATACCATATATGAGAATCACACACTGGTACAAATGCAGCGTGAATAGAGATCAATATTATGCTCTTTACCATTATAAGATGGCTGCCACACAAGCATGAATGAAATGACGAATTCTGTGCCTTCTTTTATGTTGTTGTATATATATTTTTTCTGTTGACAACATGTGATACATGATTACGATGGCTGTGTTTAAATAACGGCCAATACAAACGCCAGCTTACACTGACGAAGGCGGCAACGCCGAAACGCGTCTGTAAGCTGACTCATCTGCAGAATAATTTCTGAAAATAAAAACACTTGGCGAACTTACGCTGCACTGGCTTTGAGTGCTCTTTACTATTGGAAATCCGGAGAATTGGGGGATTCCTGTGTTGAATATATATATATATATATATATATATATATATATATATATATATATATATATATATATATATATATATATATATATATATATATATGTGCCAAGGTGTATTGAAGAATGAGTGAGTGTATAAGGGTCTGAATGGATGATTTAGTAGGTGCATGATTGACTGTATAAGTGAGTGTAAACGTGTCTTACAGAATGCATGGGTTAATGAGTAAACTGTGTTAATGTCTATATCAGTCTGTCAGTTGGTGTGTAAGGGGCTGCATGGGCTGGTGAGTAGCTACACGAGTGTCTATATGGGTTATTGATTGGTTGTCTGAGTATCTGTACGGGGGCCTAAGTGTCTGCGTGGGTGGGTGCTGTGTTGTGCGACTCTGTGCATAGATTTGTGAGTGGGTAATTCACTGGGTGTATGGGTTCAAAAGTGCATCTGTGAAGGGCTGTATCGGTGGGTGAGTGTGTGTTGGTGAGTGAATGGATGTCTTCAGTGGTACATGTGTGAGTAACTACATATGTGAAAGGCAGTATATGTGAGTGTTGGAGTATATGAATCACTATATGTGAGAGTGAGTGATTGTGAGAGTGGCTGTATGGACGACTGTGTGCTTGTATCAGTGATTGTATAAGAGAGTAAGTATGTGTTAGTATCTGTATGAATAAGTGAGGTGGTGTGTGTATAACTATATGGATGAGTAAAAGGAAGTGTGAATCAATCAATCAATCAGTCATTTGTTAAGCGTACTACATATTGCTCTTGCATGAGTGACTAGATGTGTGAGTAACTCTATGGATGAATGGCGATGTGTGAGTGTCTGTACATGTGTATGAGTGTAAATGATAGTGCTGTATTGATAAGTGACTGCATGTATGAGTGACTGTATGGGTGAATGAGTGGACATGTGTGTAAACCTAGGAAACAGTGAGTGGGTATGTAGTAACTGGTATTGTTGTGTATATGGTTTTGAAAATGGTAGTCTGTATTTTAGAGTGGGTGTATCAAATGTTATATTAGGGTAGTACATAATAGGGCAGGGGGATTAAAACTACCTCTAACTCAGAGGTGCAGAAAGAGGCAAGAGAGGTGCATAAACAGGCAGCAAAGGTGCAGAAACAGTGAGGTGTAGAAAAAAATAAGAGCAGTGCAGAAAGAACTAACAGAGGTCCAAAAGAGGCAAAAGGCAGAAAAAAGTAGGAGGGGTGCACAAAGAGGCAAAGGTGTTACAGAAGAGACAGGAGGGGTGCAGAAAGAAGGAAGAGAAGTGGAGAAAGAGGCAAGAGAATTGCTGAAAGAAGCAAGAGAAGTGTAGAAAAAAGCAAGAGAAGTGCAGAAAGAGGCAAGTGAGGAGCAGAAAAAAGCAAGAGCAGTGCAGAAACAATCCACAGAGGTGCTGAAACAGGCATTAAGGGTGCAGAAATAGCAAGAGAAGTGCAGAAAGAGGCAAGAGAAGTACAGAAAGAGGCAAGAGAGGTACAGAAACAGTCAGGAAAGGTACAGAAACAGGGAACAGGGGTACAGAAAGAGGCAAGAGAGGTACAGAAAGAGAAAAGAGGGGTGCAGAAAGAGGCAAGAGAGCTGCAGAAAATGTAACAGTGGTACTGAAAGAGGCAAGTGAGGCGCATAAAGAAGCAAGGGAGGTGCAGATGGAGGAAATAGAAGTGCCGAAAGAAGTAACAGAAGTGCAGAAAGAAGCAAGAGAAGTGCAGAAAGAGGCAAGTGAGGTGCAGAAAGAAACAAGAGTAGTGCAGAAAGAATCAACAGAGGTGCTGAAAGAGGCAAGTGAGGTGCAGAAAGAGGCACGAGATCAGCAGAAAGAGGCAAGTGAAGTGCAGAAAAAGAAAGAAATATGCAGAAAGAAGCAACACAAATGCAGAAAGAGGCAAGAGAGGCGCAGAAGGAAGCAAGAGTGGCTTGCTTACCATTAGTACGAATTTAACACCCACATTTAGCAATAAGTTCTAGGTTTGCAAAGGGCCTTCCACCACGCTGTAACACTTGTCTCTGCATTTTTGGTAATGTTTGAGCTAGACACAAGGGGGCTCATTATGATGTAGGGCAGATTGCCCCCGCCAGGCTGGCGGTAGCCACCGCCGGCCTGGCGGGGGCAATCCGCCAGACATCCTCTACAGAATTCCCCCGCCATATTAGAATGGCAGGGGGGACCGAGGCGGACGGAAAGAACTGTCTGCCGCTTTTCCTCCCGGTCGTTTTGCGGCCGGGGCAGAAAATGTTTAATATGGTGGCGGTATCTATTAGACACCGCCAGCCATATTAGCATGGGCTTTCAGAAATGCCTTTCCATTGTCGCCACAGAAAGGAATGCTGTCTTCACTCTGGGGTCCCCCTGCAGGCCCCCAGAGTGAAGGAGGGGTGGGGGTTGCACATGGGGGTACCTGTGGTACCCCCTTCATTAGCATAAACAAAGTGGCAGGCACCGCGCATTGCCTGCCGCTTTGTTTATGCAAATGCTGTAATGCATTTTTAGCATTGTGCCGGGCGGTGCTGAGAGCACTGCCCGCCACAATGCGAAAAATGCAGGATGTGCCCGCCACTGTGACGGGCACATCCTAATACCCCCCCATGGGACCCCCGCCCTTATGGCGGGCGGTCCCGAATTCCGATAGGATGGCGGGCGGACTAAGTCCGCCCGTCATCCTAATGACTCCCAAGGTTTTTTTTGTTCAAATCTGCAGATTAGGGAGAAGATGATGAATTATGTGGCTAATGCGGAAAATGTTTAATTGTGCAAAAGTCAAGGCAGCCAAACAGTCACATAATTCCAGTGTCCCTGCTCATGCCTCTGACTAGGTTCACACGTGCTCCTCAGTGATTCCTTCTTTTTTGGCCTCACTGAGTTCATAGTTGAGCTTATATGGAAACGAGGAAGACTAAACCTGAGGTTACCACTCCACAGCAAAGAAGACTACCATACCACATAATTACTCTCATTAACACATAATACCACTCTACATAATTCCTACACACTAAATACCACATACTTTCTATCCACATAATTTCACGCACAACTTACCACATAATTCCTCTACACACAACGTACATCCACGCCACTCCAAAAAACATTAGTAAAAAAGTTTAAATTTACAACGCCAATAGCTCTAACTCTCATTAATTCAAAACCTATTGCATTGCAAACACTTCTTTAACTAGTAGACGCATATGCAGAGTGGTGGAGAAAGGGCCTCCGACCAGCGCTCAGGAATTTCACTGCATAGGACTTACAAGAGGGACCAGGAGGGCTTCTTGCCCCCAAAGTCCCTTGGAGTAAAGTGGACTTCATCCCCCATCCCGTAGTCTGCTAGGAGACGCATTTGCAGAGTGGTGGAGAAAGGGGGTGCGTGACCTCCAAAGAAGTTTTAGCAATCCCACTGTGTGGAACTTACTGGCGGTAACAAGAAGGGTATTGGCCCCCAAGGACAACCTTGTGGCCAACTACCCCTCCTATTACCTCCAGTAAGTCCCACACAGCTGGATTGCTAAATTCTCATAGCAGGCCATGCCCCCTTTGCCCACCACTCTGCAAACACGCTCCCTGGCGCGCTCTTGGATGGGGATTGAAGTCCCCTTCACTGCTGAGGGTCCATAGGGGCCAACTAACCTACCTCTTACCTCCAGTAAGCCCTACACTATGGGATTGCTGAGAGGTGGACACAGGCCATGCCCCCTTTCTCTACCCCTCTGCAAACACGCCTCCTGGCATTTTCTAAGTTGGGGTATTAAGCCCCCTTCATTTCTGAGGGTAAATGGTCATTATATTGAATTTTTAATATGGATTGACCATAATATCGGAAAAAAAATATAGATTCTACCACAATATCCATGTGTTTACAATCGATAAGAAAGAAATATATATATATTTTAAATATCAAAGTATGAAATATCGATTCAAAAATATCGTTGTAAGAAAATATCGTTTTTTAGTGTAGTAACAAATATGGAAAAAATAATATAGAATGTATAAAATATCGTTTTTGAAAATGTCAAAATAGTATTTTTTAAAATAATTAAATATTGGTTTTTGTATTATTATTTGTAGTAAATTGTATTAAAATATTAATTGTAATATGAATCTTAGGAGCGGGATGTTGGGTTATTAGGGGATAAGGGTGGGGAATGTTTTAAAAATATTGTTTCTAAATTCGAAATTTTAAATATAAAATTTGAAATTTTGGTTTAGGGGCGGGATGTTGGGGTATTAGGGGATAAGGGTGGAGAGTGTTTTAAAAATATTAGTTTACAATTTAAAAATAATTTTGAAATATGAAATTTGAAATTTTCTTTTACGAGTGGGATATTGGGTAATTAGGGGATAAGGGTGGGGAGTGTTTTAAAAATATTAGATTTAAATTAAAAAATGTTATTTAAATTCGAAATGTGAAATTTGAAGATTTGTTTTAGGAGCGGGATGTTGGATTATTAGGGGATAAGGGTGGGGAGTGTTTTAAAAATATTAGTTTACAATTTAAAAATAAATGTAAATTAGAAATTTTAAATTTTGTTGTGGGAGTGGTATGTTATGTTATTAGGGGATAAGGGTGGGGAGTGTTATAAAAATATTAGTTTAAAATTTTAAAAAAATTGAAATTTGAAATTTGAAAATTGGTTTTAGGAGCAGGATGTTGGGTTGTTAGGAAATAGGGGTGGGGATATTTTAAAAATATTAGTTTAAATTTACAAATAAATGTATAAATTAAAATTGAAATTAGAAATGTTGTTTTAGGATTGGGATGTTGAGTTATCAGGGTATATGATTGGGGAGTGTTTTATAATTATTAATGTAAAATGTGAATTTTTTTAAAAATTTGAATTGAAATTAGAAAAAAGAATTGTAATTAGTACATTTTAATTTGAAATATTTATTTATATTTAGAATTGAAATTATAAAATGTGTTTCATAATTATTATATTTAAATTTTGATTTTTTTTAAATTTAGAATTGAATTTAAAAAATGTATAACAATTAAAAAACGAATTATAAAATATTGTTTAAATTTAGTCTATGTTTGCTTTTTTAATATTATACAAAAGTATTAATAATTTAGATAATGTAAAGTTTAAAGTTAAACATGTTAATTGAATTACTCATAATTGTAGTGGGAATATTGAAATACATATCTTTAGTGTCCTTTGCTTTCCCTCATGTAATAGAAAGTTGAGTGTGAATAGTTAATTATATCAGTTTATTGGTAATGACCTTCCCATAATTAATACTGATTGGAGTGGGAATAGTAATTTATATATCTTTAGTGTCCAGCACCTTCCCTGACTTAATACTGACTGGAGTGGGAATAGTAAATTATATATATGTAGTGCCCAGCACCTTCCCTGACTTAATACTGACAAGAGTGGGAATAATAAATTATATATCTTTAGTGTCCAGTACCTTCCCTGACTTTAGACTGACTGGAGTGGTTATAGTAAATGAGGATGTAGGGAGGATCGCCACCGCCCGCATGGTGGTGGCGATCCACCCTCCATCCTTCCCCGCCCGCCACTCATTTACTCCCGCCACATTAGTATGACGGGGGTACCGCCGAGGATGGGAAGACTATCTGCCGCAATTCCGCACGGTCGGCAAGTCGAAAGGGTGATAAATGGTTTAATATGGTGGCAGTGTCTGCCATATTACTATGGGGGGACTTTATACTGACTGGAGTGGGGGTAGTAAATTAGATTTGTTTACTGTCCAGAATTTTTCTGATTTAATAGTAATTAAAAATTATATATATATATGTATGATATTTTTTAAATACAAAAAACATATAAATTGAATTACAATATTTGTTTTAGGACTATATAATGAAAATATTTTAATAGTGAAAGAATAACACTTTTTATTGTAAACATTATTTTATTATTTATTAATTCGATGTTTAGGGTGAAAGAAACTTTTTAATTCAGGCAATATTATACAAGTGATGAAACATAGAAATAATATACATATTTTTAATGGATGAAAATGAAATATTTTGTGTATATGTTTATTCACATACAATACTCTTTCTTAACATACATGTTTTTTACTTTTTACATTTTAAAACATAGGTATATTTTTTTGTAGCAGGAAACATTTTAAAACATTTTTGCTTTTAACATTTTTGTAACACATAATTTTACAACATGTTTTCACAGTTTTGTTTTTGCATTTATAACATTTAGAAAAATACATATATATATATATTTTTGTATGTATGGTATATCATATTGTACATATGTTCACATGGAAAAAACATAGAAATGTATTTTTTTTACATTTAATATATTTTTTTAATTATTAATATTAATTTGTTTTAAATGAATAATATTAATTAATACATTTTAGCATTTTAAGCAAATATTTGTTTCAAAATGTTCCATTTTTCTTTAACATTTAAAACAGTTTTAGACATTTCTGGATATGTATTGCAAATTATACAAATTAATAAGTAAATATAATAATAAGTAATCTTTTTATTATTAATTATAATAATAAGTAATATTTTTATTATTAATTATAATAATTTTACAATATAGAAAAGTTTACATTCTTTAAAAAAAGTTATATAAGTTGTTTAAATATGTATGTTTCCTATTTTTAATATTTATTTTGTATGTGTTTTATTATTTGAGCAGCCATTTTTGTTTTACAGGGACTATTTAGTAACCGCTTACTGTTGTTTTGGGTCATGAAGGTAAGTTTAATTTACTATATTTAATTACATTTTTACTAGTATTTGCATGTTGTTAAGTGGTAGTTAGTATGTGTAGTGGTAGGTTATAGTGTTTTTGGTGCGTTTTAGTAGTTAGTTATAGTTTAGCGAGATGTCGATAGTTTGTGTTTGCGGCCTAGTGTATAAAGGGGAGGATATGTTTCTAAATATGTGTTTTTGGTACGTAAAGGGGTTGATTCCGATTCGGGAAACTAATCCGTACGATGATTCGTATTCGTAGCTGTTTCCGTACGAATTGTACGAATCCGTACGAATCACGTAGTACGATCCGTTGCGAGAAAATACGTCTGAATCATTGCGAACCGTACAAAAATGAAGGGTAAATCCGTACGACACCGACCCATACAGTGAACCGTATGATTCGTAAAAATGCCATACAACCTGCCAAGTACGATCCGGACCGGGGAATCAGTACACGATTCGTACGGTAAACGTCGTGTATGAGCAATTCGTACGGAGGGTAACACTATCACATACGCACCATACCCCTAAAATCAATGGGTGTACGCGCGGGGTGTACGCACTGTACACCTACAACCTTGGGCTGTACGAACCGTACCCCTACGGCCCGTACACCTAAGATCATGGGGTGTACGCACAGGGACTTACGCACCGTACCCCTGAAATCCAGGGGTGTACGCACCGTACCCCGATGCACCGTACCCCTGCAGTCATGGGGTATATGCACCGTACCCCGGGGGGGTCCGTTTCATACGCATTTCGAGGCGAAAGCTGCTTTAATGGACATTTTAGGCTCCTGTAGAAAAAGAGTCGTACGGAGTGTTGTCGATACGATTTGTACTTGCTGGGTCGTAAAATGCAGCTTCGATCCATACGGACATCGCGTACTGCGCGTTCCGAATGCGATTCGGACGGATTAGTGAGTTGTACGGTCTTCGGTACGATTCGTACGGAGAACTGCTTTGGGTACACATCGTACTACATCGTACGTACGGGTACGGTTCTGCATTCGATTCGTACGGGAAAAAAGCTCCGTACGGCTATTCTGAGGGCATTTTACCGAATCGTAATTGGCCCCAAAGTGTGTTTATATGTTGTTTATTATACTCTATGTCTATGTTTGTGTGGGTGGGTATGTTTTTTCTATTTTTACAGGTTTCGTCATCGGAATCGCGTTTTGGAGAGGGTAGCGTTTTTTTATATTAAGAAGTGTTCATTAGTATTTAATACTAATATTTATTTGACACTTTCTTAATTTTTCGGCTTTTCCAGGAGCGTTTCTTTGTTTGAAACACTATGGGGTCTATTACGATGGTGAGCGGACAAAGTCAGCCTGCCATTGCTTCGGGAAATAGGACCGCCTTTCAATCCCCTTTTCCACCCAGTCATCTGTTTGACTGGCGGAAAACCGGTGGACGGTCTTTCCGTCCGCCGGGGTACCCCCAGCCATCCTAATATGGCGGGGGGGGAAATGGGTGGCGGGCAGGGAATAATGGCGGGCGGGATTCCACCGGGCGGTGGCGATCCACCTGACATTATAATAGACTCCCATTTTCGGGTTTTTAATGGTTTCAAGTTGTTGGATTTATTGATATTGGATTTTTATTTTGGGACAGTTGTATTTATCTTCAGCTACAGAAATTGTAAGTTTTCATTTTTATAATTGTGGGAGGGTATGGAGGGTATGCTGACTTTATTATTGGATAAATGTGTTATGTTTATGTAAAATATAATTTAGATGTCAATATATATTTTTATAACTTAATTAAATATATATGACATATTTATATTTCACAAACTTAAGAAAAAATATATGTACTGTTAAAAATTGCGTTTTGTAGTAAAGTTATTTTGTATTGTTTTAGGAAAAATATTGAAAGATTTATTTTTGCTATTAGTGATAGGTATTCTTGCCCTCTTGTAGTTGGGCATAGTGTTACCTGACTTTGTAGTAATTCGTACATTCTTTTTGTTTGTTTTGTGAGTTTAGGGCCTATTTCAGTTACTGATTGTTCGATTTTAAGTTCCTAGTAACTTTGTTCTTTTTGTAGGGGTTGGAGTAGTTTATGTAGGGTAGGTATCCCTCTTCCTGTTGTTGATTGGAAGGCACTATGCCTTCCTTCCACAACATTGTTAGTTTTGGCTTGTTTGTTTAGTGTGCTCAAGTACACATTCCACCGTTAAATGTGAAATTTGGGTAGTCTTCTGTGCCCTGATATGTGGAGTCTTCCCACCCAGGTATCCTCAAAACAATCCAATAGTGGGCTTAGTTTTTCTTCATGTCTTTTACAGTAGGGGCTTTCTATTAGGATGTTATTGTGCTCTGCTACCTCAGTTACTGGCACATAGGCCAGTGCAATTAATTTTCTAACTTGGTATGCAAAAGTACTATCAGTTGCATACTCAACACTTAGGGCCCCATTAGGATAGCGGGCAGAAAACCACCCCGACTGCCATGGAGGTGGGAAACCACCGCCCGCCGGGACCGCGAATAAACCGCCGATCAAATTAGGATCAACTGCCAAAAAAGACCGACCGCGGCAGAAGCGGGCTAACAAAAACCGCCCGACGCGGGCGGTGACATCCAAAAACCGACCGCGGCAGTCGGAAACGCAGCGGAAAAGCTACACCCCGCCGCAAGCAAAGCGGAGTCACCGCACGGGAAATTAGGATATCCCTGATGGTCCCGCTGTTTCCGACCGCCGCGGTCGCACACAGGAGTGAATGGGAGAGACAGCGGAAGAGCAGCAGCATAGCCACTGCAGCGGACGGAACATGAAAAACATGGCGGACGATGCCAAACTTAGCACAAATCAAAGTAGTCATGTCCTCCAAATACACAAAACACATTCCAATGAAAAAACAAATGCCAAAAAAATAAAATTCCCAGGACAACACCCACAACACACCTGACAGCAAAATCCCATTTGGACACACACAGCTATAAAACCAGCCCCTTTACTGACCACAATCCTTTGCAACAATCCAGAAGAGAAGGCCATACACCACATCTGACAGGAGAGGCAAAACAACACAGCATACACACCACCACCACCACCACCACCACCACTATCACCATCACACCAGCACCAACAATCCCCCAGCACACTACACACCTCACACTTCAACACCACACACACCACACACACCCCTGCACCCACAAACACTTCAAGCACCACGCACCATGGCAGCACATAAAATGCCCAAATTCACAGAGAGTAAGTTGACAGTCATGGTCATTGAGATAGTGAGAGTGGAAGCACAACTCTTTGGTAGCCTGGTGCAACAGACACCATTAGGCACAAGGACACAAATGTGGGAAAGGATAGTTCAAAGGGTCAATGCAGTAGGGACCACCCCGCGATCCAAGAAGGAGATCATGAAGCGGTGGCATGATCTCAAGAGGGTTGACAAAGAGAGGAGAAGCAAGAACCAGGAGCTGGCTGACAAAACTGGCGGTGGCCCTCCCATTCCACCAAAACATTCACACCATGGGAGGAGAAGGTGCTTGCCATACTGCATCCTTAGAGTCTCACAAGAGTATCCGGGGGAGTGGAGGGTGGTAAGTACAAACAAATGTTAACCAATACACTGAAATGTACGTCCTTGCACAACCCAAACACCATTGCATTTTCCACCCTCAGCTAACAGGTAACTAGCCATACTGCTTGGGAGGCCAAGTTTGGGAGTACGAGGCCTGTACCACGACTCCCACCATGCCCCCTGTCCCACACCTGAGCAGGATAGAGGCCTCTCCCACCCAGGAGCATGTGTCAGCCATTGCACTGTTTACCCTCACCTAACAGGTAGGTAGCCATCTTCACTGGGTGTCCTGTTTGGGGGCGGGAGGCCTGTACTACCACTCCCACCATACCCCCTGCCCCATACCTGAGCAGGATAAAGGCCTCCCCCACCCAGTAGCATGTGTCAGCCATTGCACTGTTCAGCCTCACCTATCTGGTAGGTAGCCATCTTGTTTGGGAGGCTTGTTTGGGGGTGGGAGGTCTGCACTACCACTCCCACCATGCCCCCTGTCCCACACCCCAGCAGGATAGAGGCCTCCCCCACACAGGAGCACCTGGAAGCCATTGCATTGTTCACCAAACAAACTTACAGGTAGGTAGCCATCTTGCTTGGCAGGCTTGTTTGGAGATTGGAGGGCTGTACCACAACTCCCACCATGCCCCCTGTCCCACACCCCAGAAGGATAGAGGCCTCCCCCACCCAGGAGCACCTGGAAGCCATTAGATTGTTCACCAAACAAACTTACAGGTAGGTAGCCATCTTGCTTGGTCTGGCTGTTTGGGGGTGGGAGACCTGCATCACTATACACAGCACCAATTGCATGCAATGCATCAATACCTGACATGTACGAGTAATTGATGTACCTCTGCACCATGTAATAACGCCCAGTATTGCACTTAATAATAATAGTGAAGTTGTCTCAATTGTGTAGTGTACAGACAGTGGATGACACGCAGCTAACAGAATACTTGCACAGTGCCCAACACTGACCATTCCCCATCTAATTCACAGGTGATGAAGAACTCGCTGCTGAGGACAACAACGACCAGCAGAGACAGTCTCCACCCCTGGGACATGGACTCTCGGATGTTGACTCCCAGGATAGTTTGGATGATGAGCTCCAGGCCGGCCCATCTGGTGTGTCAGGGCCCAACAGGTCCCAGGTCCCCATCCTCCCCACCACCACATCTGCTGCAACAACAGCAGCACAGCAGACCCCTGCAGTCACGGCCTGTGCCTCCACCGCTGCCATCTCTACCACCACCACCACCAGTACCACTTGCAGTGCCCTCCCTGTCCCAGGGGATGACCAGGACACACCAACAACAGTGGAGGGCAGGGAGAGTGTGCGTGGACCCACCGTGGTGAGGCAACAGGTCCGTGGCAGCAGGGCAGGTGGGAGGGCCAGGGTTACCCCCAGACCTCAGGAGGTTGGCACACCATCCCTGGACCACTTCACCAGAGTCATCGGGGCATATGAACAGGTCCAGGGACAAAGTAGCCAGTTTGATGAACTATTATGTGAGCTCATCCTGCTGATGAGGTCCATCGACACACGCATTGGACAAATGGTGGACCTCATGGCCCAGCAAGTGGCGTTACTGAGGGACAGGCCTGCATCCCAAACAACTCCTCTGCCCACCTTTATTGTGCTGCAGGATGACAGTGCACCATCCTCCCCTGCGGCCACAGAGAGGGGTGAGTCCTCAGACGCCGAAGGCCATGCAGCAGCCCCCCCCCAAAACGATCAAGTGGGCATCCAAAAAAGAGCCTGGGAGTCTCTGGAGGCAAAGCGCCAGCCACACGCCAGTCACGGAGCCAGCCCTAATGGCAACCCTCTTCCCCGCTGCATTGACTGTTTGACTGTCCTTTCCCACACTGCCTTGTGAATGGCCCCTGTCTATTAGACTGGGTCACCACATCCATGTGGTGTCTACTCTTGCATCTCATCTACCATGACTGTCAACTCACTGCTCCATCACCACCTTCATGTAAATATGCCCGCACCTCTCACATGTCACCTTTGAAAATAAAGTACCTTACGCACTTGAATTTTGTTTTTAGTGCAATATTTACAGTGTTGCAAATGTCCATGATGTATCCAAAAGATGTACAGTGTGTGGGCTAGATAATTTTGAAGCACCAAGGGAGACACAACAGAACATCAGTCACTGGCGTTAGTGTGCCATCACAGACATAACACTACACAAAACATCCACATAAGTCTACAGGCAGACAACACAATGTACAGCAAGTGTCAACACACAGAGTT
Organism: Lissotriton helveticus; assembly: GCF_964261635.1. Taxonomy (NCBI): domain Eukaryota; kingdom Metazoa; phylum Chordata; class Amphibia; order Caudata; family Salamandridae; genus Lissotriton; species Lissotriton helveticus. The sequence goes on from NC_136061.1 coordinate 254,186,386, forward strand.
CTGTATACGTTCACATGTGAAATGTCACAGCCACTCTTCCACACACAGGTGACTCAACATGTGCCTGTCTGTACCATCCGTGCATAGCCCTTCACAACAACAGCAATCACACCAGACAATGTACAAGTTGTACCTCGTCACCCACCTTCTAGTGAAGTAGCGGGTGATGAGCTGTTGACGCATGTCAACTCCTTCCTCCTTTCCACTGTCCTCATCACTGGACTCAGGTCCTTGGGCAGGTGGGGGCCTTGGGTCCTCACCATCATCCAGGATCAGGGGAATCCCTCTGTAAATGGCCATGTTGTGCAGCATACAGCATGCCACAATGGTCTTGCAGACCTTCCCAGGCGAGCATGACAGTGCACTCCCAGTCCTGTCAAGGCAGCGTAATCTTGACTTGAGCAGGCCAAAAGTCCGCTCAATGACACGTCGGGCCTGCCATGGGCCTCATTGTACCTGACGTCAGCCGGGGTCCTGGGATTCCGTAGTGGGCTCAGCAGCCATGGCCGGCTGGGATATGCAGAGTCACCTGTGAATGACAAACACACATTGCAATGTTGCACAGGCAGAGGGCAGCAGGTCACACACATAGCACGCCACATCACTAGGCATACTCACCCACAATCCAAGCACGCTCGGGAAGCCGATTTGCCATCATCCGGGGCACCATGCTGTTCCTCAGGATGTATGAATCATGGGCTGAGCCGGGGAATCTTGCACACACATGTGATATGGTCATGTCCGCAAGGCACACCACCTGCACATTCATCGAAAGATAATGTTTACGATTTCTAAAAATGTGCTCAGTCGCCTGTAGTGGCACCAGACCTACATGGGAGCAATCGATGGCACCAACAACATGAAGAATGTGCCCAAGGGGATAGAAGTCACCCTTCACAGCGGCCAATTCTGCTCCCCTGGAGAAATGTTTGTATCGATCCTTATATATCATCATGGCTGCAAAAACATCCCTGAGCACTAGGCTGAACATGGGTTGCGACATCCCTCCAGCGCTGGCCACGGTTTCCTGGAAGGAACCAGTTGCAAAAAAGTGGAGGGCTGCCATCACTTTGTATGTGGGTGTGAATGCTGTTGAGTAGTGGTGATGAGGCTGCAGATGGGGCTCCAACAGATCACAAAGGGTCTTCAGTGTCGGTCTGTCAAGGCGGAATTTGCGAATGATCACTATATCCTCCATGTCCTCCAGCACTGTCAGGTGACATATGAGATTAGGCCTCCTCCTAGTTCAGATGTAAATGGGCAAATGTCAATGACACCCATCATGGGATGGCCACAGCACATACCGTTAAAGATGTCACAGTAAACCAAAAACTGCCACGAGAGAAGAGTGGCACACCAGGTTGCATGAGTGGACATTTGAGACACACAGAGGGCACACCTATCCATTTACAATAAACAAGTGCTGCTAACAACACATAGGTAAATAAGAATGCACACATACAGAACCCCACATTCTACATGTGCACGCCTCGTACCGTACCATCCACAAGAGTATGTAAAATGACCATGACTGTCTCATACCCAACTGCTGTACCTGTCACACCTCAATGCATCATGTGAACTTGGCCAATGATCACAGAGCTGGAAAACTGTCACTTGTGTGCATGAGCTGATATGGTAGCACAAGTAAGTAATAACACCATACAGTGAGACAAGCCTTGCCAAGGTCAGCACTGACCCACAACACATTGATTTGTCACACATTATTGACATCAGCTTAACACTGTGAAGCATCATCAAACATCGAATGCATAAGTCACATGGCAGGGACTACAGACCAATGTGCGTCACACATAACGTGCAACCACCTGTGAATTATATTGAATAATGGCATTGTGTGCACAATGATGTGGCCTTAACCATGTTCCTGCTGTGTACTGATGCAGTGTTCACGATGGACATTGCCATTGCATGTGCCCAAAATCGCGGTAGCTACCGCCTGGCAACGGCAGTGTGACACCAGCACCACCCCCTTCACAAGTGTGGGAGCCATTGGCATGGAAACAAGGGTAGATGGTGGGCATGCTCCACCACCCAAATCGCGGTAGCTACCGCCTGGCAACGGCGGTGTGACACCAGCACCACCCCTTCACAAGTGCGGTAGCCATTGGCATGGAGACAAGTGTAGATGGAGGTAGGCATGCTCCGCCACCCAAATCGCGGTAGCTATCGCCTGGCAACGGCGGTGTGACACCGCCATGGAGCATTGCCTACAGCCAATGGGAGCGATGATTGCGGTGGCATGATGCCGTTTTGAAAATCGCGGAAGGCGTGCTCCACCACCGCGGAGGCAGTCATTGGATGCTTTTGAATGAGGCAGACCTGGACAACCAATTGTTGCAGTTTTGAACCGTACAAACGACCCCAGGGGGCTATAAATCTGTGGGAGTCAGCCTCACATTCCACTGCTCACAGAGCCTGCTGCCTGGGACCCTCTCCTGCTGCTGCCTCAAGTACATGTGACTGCCTGTATGGATGAGTAAGTGGGTGAGTCAGTGGCTCTATGGGTTAAAGAGTGTGTGTGTGATGGGCTGTATGGATTAGTGAGTGTGTGTATGGCTGTGTCGGTGAGTGAATGAATGTGTCAGTGGTACATGGGTGAGTGATTGGGTATGTGAAAGGCAGCATTGGTCAGTGACTGCATGAGTGAATGTAAGAGTGACTGTATGAGTGATTGTGTCAGTGACTGTAAAGGTGAGTAAGTATGTGTTAGTATCTGTATGAGTAAGTGAGTGTGTGTGTGTGTAAATGTATGTGTGAGTAAGTGGCTGTTGTGATTGCCTGTATGAGAGACTAAGTAGGTATGTGAGTAGCTATACAGGTGGCTGACTCGGTGCGAGTGGTTGTATTGTGTATAAGTGGAAGAGGTGTGGCGCGGCGGCTAGGGCGACTGACTCTGGAATCTGGAGATCACGGTTCAATCCCCGGCACCGGCGGCAGATTAGCCCAGCACCATGTGACTCTGGGCAATAGCTTGCTTAATCTTCCCAACAGCCCCCAGCGCCTAGAGACCCTTATGGGTGATTGTGCGCTTTACAAATGTGGATTATTATTATTATTATTATTATTATTATTATTATATTATTATTATTATAAGTAGATATGGCTGTGGCTGTATTATGAGTGAGTGGGTGTATGAGTAGTTGAATGGGTGAGCGAAAGGTTAAATGGGGGTGTGAGTTGGTACATCAGAGATTCTATGGATGATGTCATCTGTGATGTAATTTGAGATGTCATCAGTGATGTCACTGACCATGTCATGAATGATGTAATATGTGAGGTTATAAGCAGTGCATTGCAGGGGAGTGGGTTATAGTTAGCTCTGCTAACTACAACTGCTGAATTTCTCTGATTTTGTAAAAGTGAAACATGAGCCTAACTATAAAAACTCTATAACCTTTGATTTTTTCAGTGAATGTCTATGTTTTTAAAATGCTAATTCCTAACTATAATTTCCCTGTAACCTTTGTTTTTTGACCCCCACTGACACGTCGCGAAAGCAGAAAACAAAAGCAGACATTCATTGATCACAGCACATCCAAAAATAATATGTAAAAAATCCATTCTGAACATTTCCCTACACATATTATTTTGTACTAAGTTTAATTAAAAAACATCTTTCAGACCCATTTTCAGTTTTTGCGGTTATTCAGGACGCTACGATGATGTTGTTAACTCAAATGATTGCGCCTTTTCCATAACGTCTAAAACACCGATATACACACATTCTACTGTATTTTACACACTGGGGTTTCTTACAGTATTCTCTAAAGTCATGTTTTTCTAGAGAGTTTCTATAAAACCCATCCCTAAAACCTATTTTATGTTTTTGCAGTGAAGCCTGAGGTTGTGATGGCGTCGGTGATGCCCGTGGACACCTCGTGAAAGCGGAAAACAAAAGCAGATATACAATGGCCACCAATACATCCAAAAATAATATTTAAAAAAACATTCTTAACAATTCACAATACATATTACTATGTACATACTTCTTTCAAAGCATGTTTAAACTCATATTTTTACACTAAGTTTCTTTAAAAACCATCTTTCAGACCTATTTTCTGTTTTTGCAGTTATTCGGGACATTGCGACGTTGCTGTTCCCGAGAGGATTGTGCCTTTTCCATAAAGTGAAAACACATATATGCACACATATTACAGTATATCACACATTATGGATTTATTACTGTGCACTTCAAACTCATGTTTTTGTATTGTATTTCTAGAACAACCATCTCTAAAACCTATTTTCCATTTTTGCGGTTACTCCGAGGACCGCAGGACGTCGGGAAGTGTGATCCCCATGGACTTGTCGTGAAAACGAATATCAAAAGCAGATATTCAGTGGCCACCAAAACATCAAAAAATGTTAAATATATTATTAATTCTAACCATCACAATAGATAACTCACTATATAATAACTTTCTAAAAATATTTATCAAAATCTCAATATCTCTATAACAAGGCGTATTAATGATTCACTGATATATTTTTTTAATATATTTTCACCACTATTCACAACAAGTTGATAGTCGGGATGTCCCCAAGATGGTACACAGGGGCCACGCTGGCGGTCACAGCATTGTCACGAATATCATGTGTGATTAAAAAATTGTATTTTGGACACGTAACTTGTGTCACTAACACCTCCATTTCTCAAACATGGGGTCAGATTACCTCTACTATGACCCCTTATGTTAGCTTTTTCAGAAATGTTCAGCCTCAGGAACCATTCCTGACAGATAAAATAGTGTCCGCAACTTTCTGTTCATGTTGAGTCCAGCCTATCAGAGCATTCCTGTTGGCGCATGCATTTGCTATCCATTGCGATACCACGGCAAAATATCTGCAGACAGAGATATCACTATAATTTAAAACGTACACTTCTCAACAGCTACGGAACTGATTTACACCAATTAAGCAAAAGGCGCTTCCTTGAACCAACTTCTACCTCCCTGCCAAATTTAGTGTAAGTCAGTTCAGGTGTTCTGTCTATATGTGTGGCTAAAGGTTCCTATGGTAATTAACATTACAAACGCAACCTTATTTCTCACCTCATATTCTCGGTCCCACTGCATGGATCACCCCCAAAACTTTCCATAACAATATAACCCACCTTGACACTTTTTGGGAAATATTTCATGAAGATTGGTCAAACGATGCCTAAGTTATAGCCAAGGCACAAAATGCTTTTCCTATGGAAACTAGGTCCTAACTATAACTACCTACTGGCGACCACCAGTAGGTTATAGATAGATAGATAGATAGATAGATAGATAGATAGATAGATAGATAGATAGATAGATAAATAAATAGATAGATGGATAGATACACACACACATCTCAGCAGAAGTTGCTCCTTCTGGGACCAAGGACCCAAGAGGGGTGGTGCGTGTGCGGTCGGAGGAAACCGGCAGGCAATTTCACAAGAATTTGGAAAGTTGATATGCACACTTAGGACCCAATCACCGGTGCAAAATCAAGTTTTTAATGCAAATCTCATAACATGTTTCAACTGACAAGCAGATTTGATCACATAAGATGTGAATAAGGGCGTGCAGGTTTATACAGCCATTCAAGTGGCACAGCTAGACCTTTGCAAACACAACAGTGATGGACAGAATGTGGATCAATGTCACACATTCACCCCAGTCCAAAGATCTGGGCCCAAATCCATCGTTTTTCCACTCCACACCACCCTGGGTTAGACAATGGCGATATGCAAATCAGCGCTGTGGAGGGCCCAGATCTTTGGACTGGGGTGAATGTGTGACATTGATCCACATTCTGTCCATCATTGTTGTGTTTGCAATTACCGCTCTAAGTGTACTGGGGATGCTCAGACGTGAGTCCCAGGCACTCCACACCACTGGAATCAAGCTAGCCGGGCTGATGAGAGGTGTTACCTCGAAACCGGGCCGGTCCTCGGATGCTTGTTTCCGTTCTGGGAAGGACATGGCTTTTGTAGTTCGGACTGGACTGTTCCCATGGGGCACAGGGTCAGCGCTGATTTGCATATCGCCATTGTCTAACCCAGGGTGGTGTGGAGTGGAAAAACTATGGATTTGGGCCCAGATCTTTGGACTGGGGTGAATGTGTGACATTGATCCACATTCTGTCCATCATTGTTGTGTTTGCAATTACCGCTCTAAGTGTACTGGGGATGCTCAGACGTGAGTCCCAGGCACTCCACACCACTGGAATCAAGCTAGCCGGGCTGATGAGAGGTGTTACCTCGAAACCGGGCCGGTCCTCGGATGCTTGTTTCCGTTCTGGGAAGGACATGGCTTTTGTAGTTCGGACTGGACTGTTCCCATGGGGCACAGGGTCAGCGCTGATTTGCATATCGCCATTGTCTAACCCAGGGTGGTGTGGAGTGGAAAAACGATGGAATTGGGCCCAGATCTTTGGACTGGGGTGAATGTGTGACATTGATCCACATTCTGTCCATCATTGTTGTGTTTGCAATTACAGCTAGACCTTTGGCCGCCCATGGTGGCCCCAGATTTTGTCGCCCACGGCAGCATGTAAGAGGGGGCGGGTGCTGGCGTATTCCCGCAGCGGCCCGTGGGGGGCTGGGACTGCTGATTCCCACACATCTACTGCCCCTCACTGGTCACAGGTACATGGCTGCCGCCCCCAAACCTCATGTCACCTTGGGCGGTCCACCCCCTCCTGCTATTTCACTGAGCCGTTCAGTAAACATAAACAAAGGGCAATGCTTGTAAAAACACTTCTCAAGTGACAGCCATGTTGTAATGTCGATCAACTGCCCGTAAAACACATAAATGCATACATTCATTGATATTGCACTGGAAATGGTGTAAACGTCTGTGAAAAATATACATGATCACAATTATGGTTAATTGGACTGAACAGTGTGGAAAGTAACTGTGCACAGAGGCTACAGTCATATCAGACCATGCCTGGCACGTCGTTACGCATCAGTGTTACCACAAATAAAGGACATAATCGTCCGGTTACCACCGTCATGAAGAAAAGTCTAAAGTGAAAACAGTTTAAGAGAAAATGGAGCATAAACCACTGCATGCCATGTTCCTAGTCCAAGGGAGAGGTGTGGCGCCGCGGCCAGGGCGACTGACGCTGGAATCTGGGGACCACGGTTCGATCCCCGGCTCCGGCGGCAGGTTAGCCCAGCACCATGTGACTCTGGGCAATAGCTCGCTTAATCTTCCCGACGGCCCCCAGCGCCTAGAGACCCTTACGGGTGATTGTGCGCTTTACAAATGTGGACTTTAGTGTGAACAGTCCATGGAATTCAAACAGCAGTATCCCCGTAGATATCCCAGCACCAAAATCTGTTTAGTGCAGATGACTAGGTCTAGAGGCAAGTGTGGTGCAGCGGGGTAGCTGGCAGCTCCAATCGGGGGTTTATGGCACACTGGGGATTTAAAGACTGTGTTTAAAGAATGTGCACAAAAATGCCCGGTTGAAGTTGGGTATAGGTCAGGAAACCAGATGAAAGAGTGTCAGCCATGGTGCCAAGGTAAACAGTTCCTATCCGTAACCCCACATCAATCATGTCCCTGTGGGCAAGTCTGTCCGCAGAAAGGTTCAGTGTAAGTCATCCTATCAATTGCCCCCCTTGATGGGCATAAATATCAACATATAGGGGTATACCAATCTAGAGACAAATCAAATAATGGTAGGTAGTTGCTCCAGACATAAGAAACACAAATCCTATGTCAAAGTATCAATCTTGTCCCAGTGGGCAGATGCCTCACCCAAGGTGTGCAGTACAAATCTGAGCTATATTATCAATCGTGCCCAGAGGACAAGTCAATTCCCAATGAACAAAAAATCAAGGAATTGTCATGATGAACAAAAGAACAGCCCAAATCACACAAGAAATAATCAAAAGTGCACAAATTCTTATCAGTAAAGGAGCATCACCCAGCCTGTGTGGATGAAGAAAAGGGTTGGGGAACCCATACAGGTGCCATTGTAATGACATTGAGGACCCTTTGTTTCCCTTTGGAACAAAGGAAAAATCATAATGTTAATAAACATATAAATATGACATGTCTATTCCAAAACTTCCTTCCAGAAATCCAACAAATGGAGGAAGACCAGCAGTCGTGGAGAGACATGGCTTAAATAAGGAATGTTCAGACCAAGGGTGGAGTAAGAAACGCATAATAAGAACAGGCCCAGAGACCAACTAATCTTCATGTAGGTGGACCCCAAGTTCTTCATCAATACTGAGCCCCCCTGGACTCATAGCCTTGAGATCAAGAATATACCTAAACTCTTTTCTTCTCAACCTCAGAGTTCTATCCCCACCCCTGGATTTGTGCGGGGCTTGTTCAATGGCAATGTTGGAGAGGAGTGAGTTATCAGAGTAGTGTTTTGCCTGAAAGTGTCTTGCCACTGGGTAGTAGGGATCCTTATTGTTGAAGGCCCTCATATGATCCAGAACTCTCTTCTTAACCATCTGGATGATGCTCCATGTGCACCTAAGATGGTATGGGCACTCCAAGATATATACTACGTAGGAGGAGCTGCAAGTGAGGAACTGAGGATTTCGTCTTGTTTAACCCTGTCTCAGGGTGGAATAGCCCTCGTGCATGGTACTTTTGCTGCATGCCTTGCAGTAGCCGCATTAAAAGAACCTTATGTCAAATCTCTATTTCAGCACAGAGCCTTAAGAGCACATAAAATATATACATTCCCTCAATATCATACCAAACATGCATTTTAAAAATAGCAAGACATTTGATTTACATATATATAATCACAATCCAAATTCTTTTGGACAAAGATTCCTCCTTGAACTAATAACTACTTTAAAACATCTTAAGAGGAATGTAAAAGTCTCATACTTACCTATTTATCTTTACCTTGGACTCCTATGTCTTTACCAATAATGCAATGACTCCCCACAGCATTTCCACACAGCCTTCACCTCATAGATGTATTTACCATGTATGGGGTGTATGTATACCTATCTCTAACATCCCCGCCCTAGCAAAACTCCTTGAAAAATGCATTCAATCCCAACTCTGTGCTCACATAGAGAACTACCAACTCCTAGACCAGCATCAATCTGGCTTTCGGAAGGGGCACAGCAGCGAATCAGCTCTCACACATGTTATGGATGACATTTTAAAAATGCTTGATCAAAACGAATCCTGCTTCCTGATCCTCTTTGACCTTTCCTCCGCATTCGACATGGTTAAAAATGACAACTTCCTATCCATTCTGCAAAACAGGATGGGTTTTTCTGATCAGGTGCTCCAATGGTTCTCATCCTTCTTCCACCACAGATCTCAAAGAGTCAGGGCAAATCACTCTCTCCCTCAGCCCTCTCCAGTACTCATGGGGGTCCCTCAAGGATCTGCCTTATCTCCTATCCTCTTCAACCTTTTCTTAGAACTATTAGCCAACTCACTAAATTCCACGGGTATTCTTTTCCATATGTATGCTGACCACACGCAACTCTATTTGAAAATCGCATCCCCGGAAAACATCATCTCACTCAACACTACCCTAACGTCTACTCAAAACTGGTTAACTGAGAACCATCTCCTGCTCAACACCTCTAAAACGGAATTCCTGCTCATATTTCCTCCGAACCACATCCCCAAGCTAGACCTTTTGATGAGTCACCTCATTGCTTTCAACTGCACCCCTCTCATCATAGACTCAGCCAAATCTCTCAGAGTCACCATGGACAAGCACCTGAATGTGAAAAATCATAACAGCAATATATTTAAGGGACCAAACCACTTGATGAGGACACTCAGAAATATCAAACCTTTCCTTCCACTTTATGATTCAAGCAGGTGGTCCAAGCGCTTATCCTGCGGAGGTTAGATTATGGCAGCGCTACCCTCGGTGGCCTTCCCAAATACACCCTGGCTCCACTAAGGGCATCACTGAATGCTGCTGCTAGACTGGTTACAGGTACCAAACGCAATGAGAACATATCCCCAGTCCAAAAATATCTTAATTGGCTGCCCTGCGAAGCACAGATTTAGTTAAAGATTGCCGTTATGACGAACAAAGCTATCCACTTCAATACTCCCAGGTACCTGGCGCAAAAACTTGAACTATCTTGAGGTGTTAGAGCCTCAAGAAGCCCCACTACTTTCCTCTTGAAATCACTCATCTTTAGCAAAATGAGAACTTGTCACTGAGCCTTCTCTGGCGCTGCCCCAAAGATATGGAACTCTCTACCACCGGAAGTATGCAGAATCTCCTCAACGACGGTGTTCAAACTGGAAGTCAAAAGATTCCTTATGAATAAATTCCTACCGTAAGTGGGCTAGGCTCTTCTGCTCGATGACATTGTTCCTACTACCATGACACCATCATTTACTACTACTCTTCCTGGCCACATACTGTGCCCCCCTTTGCTTCCCGTGTACAACTGTTTATTATAACCCTCCGTGTTTCAATTGTCTTGTAATCTGCTGTCATTTCTGTTTTTACTCCTACCTGATGTTGAGTTTGCTTTATTTTCCTTCCTTTCTTACTTCCTAATGTAAAGCGCTCTGATATCCTTCGGGATCTTGTTCACGCTATATTAAACTTTATAAATAAAATTATATATATATATATATATATATATATATATATATATATATATACATCAATTCTAAAGAGAGTTGTCCCCTCGAAGAAACCACACAGAGGAGGTAAGTATTCCTGCTTTATTGGGAAAGCTGCCACATGGAATACAAGACGCTCACTCAGTCTTTTACGCCCTGACGCGTTTGATGCTGACACGCACTTCTTCAAAGGGCAGGGGCATTGTCTGGTAATCACATCGCATTGCACGGGGCACCAATTAAAGTTATTTAGTCCCGCCTCAGTGGGCGTTGCCAGGCGCACTGCCTGCTGGTTCTTGTAGTGCTCTCAAATCTTACTCAAATGAGTCGTGGTGCGTTACTCAATTCGTCTTCAATGATTCCCAAGTGGGTTGGGAGAGTGCCCTGTGAACTCCAGGTGGCACATTAAAACTTTCCTCGCAGTCTTCTCTCCATCAACAGCAAAGCGCCCCTAGGCGCCAGCATGGGGCCGACAATCACGGCGGGGTTCCTCGCGGCAGGACTGGCCGTAATACATCAATTCAAAAGAGAGTTGTCCCCTCGAAGAAACCACACAGAGGAGGTATGTATTCCTGCTTTATTGGGAAAGCTGCCACATGGATTACAAGACGCTCACCCAGTCTTTTATGCCCTGACGCGTTTCGTGCTAACACGCACTTCTTCAAAGGGCAGAGGCATTCTCTGGTAATCACATCGTGTTGCACGGGGAACCAATTAAAGTGCTTTAGTTCCGCCTCAGTGGGCGTTGCCAGGCGCACTGCCTGCTGGTTCTTGTAGTGCTCTCAAATCTTACTCAAATGAGTCGTGGTGCGTTACTCAATTCGGCTTCAATGATTCCCAAGTGGGTTGGGAGAGTGCCCTGTGAACTCCAGGCGGCACATTAAAACTTTCCTCGCAGCCTTCTCTCCATCAAAAGCAAAGCGCCCCTAGGCGCCAGCATCGGGCCGATAATCTCGGCGGGGTTTCCTCACGGCAGGACTGGCCGTAATACATCAATTCAAAAGAGAGTTGTCCCCTCGAAGAAACCACACAGAGGAGGTAAGTATTCCTGCTTTATTGGGAAAGCCGCCACATGGAATACAAGACGCTCACCCAGACTTTTACGCCCTGACGCGTTTTGTGCTGACACGCACTTCTTCAAAGGGCAGAGGCATTCTCTGGTAATCACATCGAGTTGCACGGGGCACCAATTAAAGTTCTTTAGTCCCGCCTCAGTGGGCGTTGCCAGGCGCAATGCCTGCTGGTTCTTGTAGTGCTCCCAAATCTTCCTCAAATGAGTCGTGGTGCGTTACTCAATTCGGCTTCAATGATTCCCAAGTGGGTTGGGAGAGTGCCCTGTGAACTCCAGGCGGCACATTAAAACTTTCCTCGCAGCCTTCTCTCCATCAACAGCAAAGTGCCCCCAGGCGCCAGCATGGGGCAGACAATCAAGGCGGGTTTCCTCACGGCAGGACTGGCCATAATACATCACTTCAAAAGAGAGTTGTCCCCTCGAAGAAACCACACAGAGGAGGTAAGTATTCCTGCTTTATTGGGAAAGCTGCCACATGGAACACAAGATGCTCACCCAGTCTTTTACGCCCTGATGCGTTTCGTGCTGACACGCACTTCTTCAAAGGGCAGAGGCATTCTCTGGTAATCACATCGCGTTGCACGGGGCACCATTTAAAGTTCTTTAGTCCCGCCTCAGTGGGCGGTGCCAGGCGCACTGCCTGCTGGTGCTTGTAGTGCTCCCAAATCGTCCTCAAATGAGTCGTGGTGCGTTACTCAATTCTGCTTCAATGATTCCCAAGTGGGTTGGGAGAGTGCCCTGTGAACTCCAGGCGGCACATTAAAACTTTCCTCGCAGTCTTCTCTCCATCAACAGCAAAGCGCCCCTAGGCGCCAGCATGGGGCCGACAATCACGGCGGGGTTCCTCACGGCAGGACTGGCCGTAATACATCAATTCAAAAGAGAGTTGTCCCCTCGAAGAAACCACACAGAGGAGGTATGTATTCCTGCTTTATTGGGAAAGCTGCCACATGGATTACAAGACGCTCACCCAGTCTTTTATGCCCTGACGCGTTTCGTGCTAACACGCACTTCTTCAAAGGGCAGAGGCATTCTCTGGTAATCACATCGCGTTGCACGGGGCACCAATTAAAGTTCTTTAGTCCCGCCTCAGTGGGCGTTGCCAGGCGCAATGCCTGCTGGTTCTTGTAGTGCTCCCAAATCTTCCTCAAATGAGTCATGGTGCGTTACTCAATTCGGCTTCAATGATTCCCAAGTGGGTTGGGAGAGTGCCCTGTGAACTCCAGGCGGCACATTAAAACTTTCCTCGCAGCCTTCTCTCCATCAACAGCAAAGTGCCCCCAGGCGCCAGCATGGGGCAGACAATCAAGGCGGGTTTCCTCACGGCAGGACTGGCCATAATACATCAATTCAAAAGAGAGTTGTCCCCTCGAAGAAACCACACAGAGGAGGTAAGTATTCCTGCTTTATTGGGAAAGCTGCCACATGGAACACAAGAAACGCCCTGACGCGTTTCGTGCTGACACGCACTTCTTCAAAGGGCAGAGGCATTCTCTGGTAATCACATCGCGTTGCACGGGGCACCATTTAAAGTTCTTTAGTCCCGCCTCAGTGGGCGGTGCCAGGCGCACTGCCTGCTGGTGCTTGTAGTGCTCCCAAATCGTCCTCAAATGAGTCGTGGTGCGTTACTCAATTCTGCTTCAATGATTCCCAAGTGGGTTGGGAGAGTGCCCTGTGAACTCCAGGCGGCACATTAAAACTTTCCTCGCAGTCTTCTCTCCATCAACAGCAAAGCGCCCCTAGGCGCCAGCATGGGGCCGACAATCACGGCGGGGTTCCTCACGGCAGGACTGGCCGTAATACATCAATTCAAAAGAGAGTTGTCCCCTCGAAGAAACCACACAGAGGAGGTATGTATTCCTGCTTTATTGGGAAAGCTGCCACATGGATTACAAGACGCTCACCCAGTCTTTTATGCCCTGACGCGTTTCGTGCTAACACGCACTTCTTCAAAGGGCAGAGGCATTCTCTGGTAATCACATCGTGTTGCACGGGAACCAATTAAAGTGCTTTAGTTCCGCCTCAGTGGGCGTTGCCAGGCGCACTGCCTGCTGGTTCTTGTAGTGCTCTCAAATCTTACTCAAATGAGTCGTGGTGCGTTACTCAATTCGGCTTCAATGATTCCCAAGTGGGTTGGGAGAGTGCCCTGTGAACTCCAGGCGGCACATTAAAACTTTCCTCGCAGCCTTCTCTCCATCAACAGCAAAGCGCCCCTAGGCGCCAGCATCAGGCCGTTAATCTCGGCGGGGTTTCCTCACGGCAGGACTGGCCGTAATACATCAATTCAAAAGAGAGTTGTCCCCTCGAAGAAACCACACAGAGGAGGTAAGTATTCCTGCTTTATTGGGAAAGCCGCCACATGGAATACAAGACGCTCACCCAGACTTTTACGCCCTGAGGCGTTTCGTGCTGACACACACTTCTTCAAAGGGCAGAGGCATTCTCTGGTAATCACATAGCGTTGCACGGGGCACCAATTAAAGTTCTTTAGTCCCGCCTCAGTGGGCGTTGCCAGGCGCAATGCCTGCTGGTTCTTGTAGTGCTCCCAAATCTTCCTCAAATGAGTCGTGGTGCGTTACTCAATTCGGCTTCAATGATTCCCAAGTGAGTTGGGAGAGTGCCCTGTGAACTCCAGGCGGCACATTAAAACTTTCCTCGCAGTCTTCTCTCCATCAACAGCAAAGCGCCCCTAGACGCCAGCATGGGGCCGACAATCACGGCGGGGTTTCCTCACGGCAGGACTGGCCGTAATACATTAATTCTAAAGAGAGTTGTCCCCTCGAAGAAACCACACAGAGGAGGTAAGTATTCCTGCTTTATTGGGAAAGCTGCCACATGGAATACAAGACCCTCACCCAGTCTTTTACGCCCTGATGTTTCGTGCTGACACGCACTTCTTCAAAGGGCAGAGGCATTCCCTGGTAATCACATCACGTTGCACGGGGCACCAATTATATATATATTTTACCTACTGGCAGTCGCCAGTAGGTAGTTATAGTTAGGACCTATTATCCATAGGAAATCCGCAACATTCTATTTAGATTAACTTTGGCGCCGGTAGACGAATCTTCGCAAAATTTTCAAAACTTTTGGCCAGCTCCAGTCCACTCCTATCCTGAAAGTGATTTGTCAAGCGAGAAAAATTGGGGGTCCCAAAACACGTTTTCCGCATGCAATTTCCCATAGGACCTTTAGTTGCAGCTACAGCCCGACCTGCTGAACAGAATTGCACCAAATTTGGCAAAGAGGTAGCCCTTCGGTGGTGTAAATCCGTTCAGTAGGTCCTGAGAAAATGACAGTTAAAGTAATTTATATATCTATGGGCGTGGTGGATCCTCGTACCTATCCGCGTACCCTAAGCGCAGCCTAAGCGCACCCTGCCGTGCATGAGCTGTATTTTAATTGGCTGTCAACACTCCAAATCAGGAAGTGTTGGCAGCCATCTTGTGCCTCAGTAGAACCGAGGCACAAGAAACCAAAGAAAAAACATCGCAAAACGCGAAAAGGGGGCAGGGTAGAAACACCGAGACCCCTAGGCCTGCTCAGGGGGTCCCACAAGGACCCCCAGGGTAAAAAAAAGCATTATTCAAAAAAAGAAATGTTCGAGATTCGCGCACCCAGCGTGAATTTCGCCCGAAATAAAAAATAAAAAAAAGAAGCAGGGGCTCCCGCGCATCTTTGGTGTTTAGCCCCCGGGGGGGGACATAATTTTAAAAAGCCCCGGGGGGTGGCGGTCCCCACCACCTTTACATATAGTCCCCCCCCCCGGGCTTTTTAAAATTATGTAGGGGGGCTCTCAGGCCCCCCCAGCCTGTTGACATCTCAAATGACATCACTGATGACATCATCCGCGTGACAATCTGATACAACTCATCATACACTAGTATAAGCTTACAACACTCATTCTAATATATGGAGTACCGTATTTGAAACCATTGACACACCAACACAAGTTTCTAAACACCCACTCAGTGATTCCTACATCTACACACACATCTAAACACTTACCTAAAGATTCACCAATACATGCTAACAAAGATCAATAGAACATTATTAAATATACTTATACACCTACATCGACATCACACCAGCACACATCCTATTCACTTAGGCAAACAGTTGATCATACTTACATTTACTAAGCTACACACTTATACAAACACCACTTTATTTATTCATATAGATAGTAACTCATACTTAGTGTGTTATAAAATCACTATTAGAAGTATACAGTTTTCAATACATTCACTCATACAATCGAGTGTTAAGTATACTTATTTATAAACAACAACTGTCACATACACTGCCTTTTATGTTTCTACTTTGTTAGACATGTATCATTGAGAAATGTATTTACTCATTACCACACCCATAAGGAGATTCACTCACCCAAACAAGTGTTTCCACGTGCAGTCTTAACTCATATACCTACTAAATCAACTATTTATACATCTTTGGACAGTCACACACCTCCCATCCAACCACACACACATTCACTATCCTATACAAATACTCACTTAATTAATTAATACTAATATAGACTTTACATAGCTACTAACCAACTTATGTAGTAGTTTACCCAACAAGAGATTCAGTGAAACGGATATTCACACAGTTTAGTCACTATCCCATATATTTAGTGAGACACTTTAAATTAGTCACTTAGACAGTCAATGACAGTGCTACTAAAACCTCCATCCAGACACTTATACATCAGTCTTCAATACAGATTGCTATATATATAATATATATTTAAATATCGAACCAAATCACATTCAATGGATGATGTCATCAGTGATGTCATCAGTGATGTCATTTGAGATATCATCAGTGATATCATCAGTGATGTCACTGACCATGTCATGAATGATGTAATATGTGACATCATCAGCAGTGGATTGCAGGTGCGCAAGTTATAGTTAGTAGAACTAACTATAACGGAGGAATTTCAATGGTTTTGCACGCATGAAATGTCCTGCTAACTATAACACCCCTGAAACCTATGTTTTTTTCAGTGAATTTCTAAGGTTTTTTAAATGGTAATTCCTAACTAGAACTTGTCTGAAACCTATGGTTTTTTCAGTGAAAAAAAAAACAAAACAAAAAAACACATTTAAAAGAAACAAAGAAAGGGGGTAGTTCATTAATTCAGTAGTGCAGCTAAATCGACAAAGGCCCATATGTTTTTATTCTCTGTAATGGAATAAGCAGTATCAAAGATGTCTTGCTATTTTGAGGTGCAGCCTATATGTACCCAAAATTCTACTTCATTGTGCAGCTCTCTCAGATTTGTAATCTGATACACAATTATATATTTATATTCAAGAATTCTTAACTTTTTATTTCTATCCCCTCTTCTCTTGGCATTTGGTCCAAACAAAAATATTTCACCAGATTACAGTTGCTGGTGTGTTTTTTTGTTTGAAATGTCGGGCCACCGGATACGTATGATCTTTATTCGTGATGGTCCGCATAAGTTCGAGCATACTTTTCTTGGCAGGGTGTATTGTGCTTCTTACAAATTGCTTCCCACATGGGTAAGAAATACAGTAAACAGTGAATTCAGAGTTACAATTGAGAAGTTTAACTTTTCTTTTGATTTGACTCCCTGGACTCTTGAATTTACGAACTTTCTGAAATACAAAAAACAGAAAGGAAGGTGCACTCAAATGAAGTCAATAGAAATAGTATTTATAAGTAAATTCTTCTTTATTCAATACATGTTCTTGAAGCATAGGCACAGCCAACGCGTTTCGTTCCTTTTGCCTTTTTTAGGAACTTCGTCAGGGCAGGTTCTTGTTATACGGTATCTGTACACAAGAGTCGATTAGAATTAAATCAGAATTGCTGATGAGCTTCGTGGGCCCAAAATGGTGTCCGGGTTCTTTATAAGACGTAGAAATGTTTTCTGGAGCCAAACACAAAATTGGTCAAAGATGGCGGTAAGCACGGCAAATCAAAGAAGATATCCTTCGTTTTTGATGGAGTAGTCCCCACCGTCGATGCAATCAAAATAAATTCTTTCACAGTTATATCCAAACCAATATCTCCCAAAACGCTAATAACAACCTCAGTTCCGAAGTAGTATCGGATTTAGAGGGAATGGTGATATCTCCACAACAAAAAATTCCCTCACTGATACCACCTCTGAAAACCTTTAGCATATGCCAAAAGTCTTTCACGTGGGGACCTCAACGTGGAGGAAGCCGATCACATCAGCAAAAGGCGTGGGTCCGGTGAAAACCCAAATCTTAGAACAAGCGGCACGGAGCACCTTTGATAGGGTGTCCACACGTCCAAGACGCCGTTTTTTCTGATTTAATTCTAATCGACTCTTGTGTACAGATACCGTATAACAAGAACCTGCCCTGACGAAGTTCCTAAAAAAGGCAAAAGGAACGAAACGCGTTGGCTGTGCCTATGCTTCAAGAACATTTATTGAATAAAGAAGAATTTACTTATAAATACTATTTCTATTGACTTCATTTGAGTGCACCTTCCTTTCTGTTTTTTGTATTTCAATAATTTACACATCCTACGGCAGCGGATGTTGGAAGAGGTTGCACCACCTTAACTTAAGAACAAAATGAACCGTAGTGCTTGACCTGGTTTGCTGCCTTTGGTCTTTTTGGTTTTACGAACTTTCTGACTGTTTTTACATCCTGTGCATCTCATGCATGGGTAGAATCCTGTAACAGGATCCTTTCTTCTATGCGCAGCTACAAAGTGGCTCTTTACCTTGGGATCTTTCAATGAGGTGCCTCTCTGATAGGTAATGAGAAGAGATGGTGGGAGGTGTGATCCTATTATCGTGTCACTCTTTAGGTGGAATACCTGATATACCTCAGATAAATTGACTGTGTAGTCAGTGATCATTCTTATCTTATATTTCTCCTGTTTCTTTCTTTTAGTTTTGTCTCTTTCTGATAATAGCTGTCGTCTTTTTTATCTTATCTGTTTGCTTTGCAGCTTGTTGTAAGATCCCTTTTCTGTATCCCCTAAATCTATTTAAAGAAATGTCCCTTGCTGTCTTGTATTTCTCTATTGTTGAACAGTTGCGATTGATACGCAAGAGTTTTCCATATGGGATACTGCCAATTACACTTCGGGAATGGAAGCTGCCTGCATGTAATTTGCTGCTTCCTGCAGTGGGTTTCCGATAGAGGGTGGCTTGAAGCTTCTTATTTTCTACATGGACCGTAAGATCTAAATATGCCACTTTCGTATCATTAATGCATTCTGTGATGTGCAAGTTTAAATCACTGCAGTTCAATGCAGTAATGTATTTTTCAGCCTCATAACATGTGCCTCTCCAGATGATAAATAAATCATCTATATAACGGGCTCACAGAGCGACGTTGTCCATCCATATTTCATTATTGTCTGCCCAGGCCACGTGCTTCCCCACCAGCCCACAGATGCATTTGTATAACTGGGGGTGAAGCACATTCCCATGGCAGTCCCCTGTTGCTGCTGGTAAAACTCTCCTGCAAATAAAAAAATATTATTATTCAAGCAGAACGATATTAATTCCAGCAACATCACATTATGCTCTTGATATTTCAGTGCCATCTCATTAAGAAAAAATCGTACTGCCGCCAGTCCCTTCTCATGGGTAATGCATGTTTAAAGACTCATAATGTCCAGCATTATGAGCAGCATGTTCTTCCCCCATTGTATGTCCTCAATAATGCGTAGGAAGCTTTTTGTGTCCGTCACAAATGAACTTAGGGTTTTTTTACAAATGGAGAGAGGAAACAGTCTATATATGTTGAAGCATTTTCCAAGAGGATGTTCCTTGAAAAAACAATAGAATGTCCTAGAGGGCCCAGTTTATTATTATGCCTTTTCGGAAGATGGTAGAAGTTGGGTAATTCTGGGTAATACATAAAATGATAATTTTGCTGCTCCAAGATGACTTTTTTCCTACATTTCTCCAAAAGTCAATCGAAATACTGCACACTTTCTTCCTACGTTGCCCTGGTGGTGGATCTGTAACATTCTTTAGCTGAAAGTTGTCTTGGGGCCTACTTCTGATATTGTTCCTTATTGAGCAGAACTACATTCCCGCCCTTGTCTGAGAATTTAATTACCAAAGTCTCATCATTTTTTAGGTCCATAATCGCTTTCCATTGATCCTGGGTGATATTGCTCTTCCCTATATCTGGGCCTTCCAATTGTACCTTCTTAATTCTTCCATTATCATTTCCTGAAAGGTATCTATTGCATCGTGGGGAGTGTGAGGAATAAATCTTGATTTGGCCTTTAGATGACTGATGTCACTTTTCTGAGTAATTCGTACATGCTCCAAAAATTGTACTATGTCTTCTTCCCACTCTGGATTAGAGAATTCTCCCAATTCTTGCAACGTCATAAGTCCCTCCAGGGCCTTCCCTGTCAGTAAATCTTTGATGTTTCTTTGAGTGGCTGAAAAAATAAAAAAATAAAAATATATAGGGTATATGTGGAGGAGGGGGCAATACAAACTGCTCTGTACCGTAAATCCACTGCGGGTAATTCGATACTCTATGCAACCAGTAGTCACCCCTCCAAATTCGTCCAGACTATTCCTTACGTGGAATTACTCAGGTTGAAAAGAAATTCTTCTAAGGAAGGAGAGTTCGAAATGGCTGCATCTGAAAGTATAGCCAGGTTTATTGTAAGGGGCTATAATCCAATAGCACTTAATACCACGTTACAGAAAGTGAGAGGCATCCAGAGAAATCAGTTGCTATTGAACAAAAAGAAACCTAAAGCAGATAAGGGTAAGTTCCGGATGGTAACTCCCTATTCGTCAGAAGCTAACCATTTAAAGAAAATGCAAAAGAAGGACTGGCATATTCTTAAGACAGACACTATCATTAGCGAAGATATCCCTCCACTACCATTGGTGACTTTTAAGAAAGCTAGGTCTCTTCGGGACATGCTAGTGAGAAGTAACTTAGAGAGAATACCGCCAAGAGTGAGCACACTGAAACAAATGATGGGCTTTTATCCCTGCAGTAAATGCAAGGCATGTGCCAACAGCAGGAGGGTCCTATCGTACACAATTCCAGACGTAGACAGAATCAGAAAAATCAATACATTTATCACATGCAGTACGGCCTATGCAGTTTACTGCCTTACTTGCCCGTGCGGGCTTCGCTATAGCGGCGGTACGGTCCACCAATTAAAAATTAGGATATTGGAGCACATGAGGGCCATTGATAAAATTGATCAGGCGGATTCAGTGGCGCGTCACTTTGCAGAGAAACATAAAAGTGACCGCAATCAGTTACAGTTCTATGGTCTAGATCATGTACCTTTGAGTGTGCGGGGGGGGGGTGACAGGGTAAAAAAGTTGCGTAGACTTGAGTCGCGTTATATAGTAGATCTCCTCACCAAACACCCACAAGGTTTGAATTGTGGAGAGGAACTATCGGTGCATATAGGCTGATGAGTCAATGTCTGAAAGTTACAATTGATTTATGGTGATGGTAATGCTGCAGATCCAACTGCTTTATCATTCTAAACCAAAAATAAGTAACTGTGAATAGCAACTATACAAATGATACTGTAGCTGCATCCTGACAAGTGTAATGATACATGAGATTATTTATGTTTTCCCGATGTGTCAAATAATCATGATAAAAAACTGAAATTGCTTTTTAAAATAAGGTGACATGAGAGCTGTAAAGTTTACAAAATGTTTAAGGAAAGGACAATAGCCGATCCACGGCTCTATAGAATCTGCCAGATGAAATGCGATCGTTAAGGGGTTGCTTAGCATTGGTACTTTTAGTATTTTAAAATCATAATGAAATACTTGTTTATGTATCAGTCATTATGTGAGTACAATGTTGATTTAATTATCAATATGGCACAATGAAATATCATTTCAATGAAATGTTTGCGTGTATATAAATGCAGGATTAACCCATTACAAAATGGCGTTCACATTAGCTAGGGAGCGTTGGTTCTTTCCTTATTTCTATTGAAGTAATACTGTTGAAAAACATGGCATTTCCGATGTGCCAATAACATCGAAAAAGGCACTGCCGCCGAAACGCGTCTGTTGTGGGACACGAAATAAATGTGTGAATATCACCCGGGAGTGCGATATCTTCTTTTTGAAAATTAAAGGAGTGGAGCGAGATAAATACATATATATATATATATATATATATACATATATATATATATATATATATCGCACACAATTGGATCCCAGCCTGAGCGCTCAACATCGGGTGCTTGCGCGAGGCTGAATCCGTGGCCTAGGTTAATTGTTTTTTAAAAAGTTTGCGCCGCACACCAAATTTAGAGTTCTTTGGTTTTTATTTACAATCCACCATTAAGCCTCCGTCTGTAAGACAAACCAACACGTTTCAGCCACAGGGGCCTTGCTCACGGTTGTAGGAATATTACCCATAAGACATTATTTATAGTTTTACCCAGTATAACCCACAATGAGGCATTCTGGGAAATGTAGTGCAAACAATTTTAAAAAATCCTAATTTTTACAGACAATTGTACCACATGCATTACAATTAATTAAATAATTAATCATAGGAGATTTTTGTATGCTGCAAACTTATTACGTTGATGTCTAATTTCTCAATATTAAAGAATCTTTCCCCCACATTTCCAAAATCCATTACGTAAATGCGTACTCTTATATCATTGTCAATACAATTAAAAATGCCCCACTGTGTGCTGAACATTCTACAATGTGGGGATTTGAAAGTTAAATAACTCTTTGTATCACAGACACTATGTCCACCCTCTCCAGATAGTATCCCCAGGTCAAGTGACCGGATACACCAATGTATGTCCACTTCTCTATAAATGTGCTTATACCAAGTGTATGTGATACAAAGTGTTAGTTTGCAGAATACAAAATGTTCTACGGTTAATTATTTAATTAATTGTAATGCATATGGTACAATTGTCTGTAAAAATTAGGATTTTTTTTTAATTGTTTGCACTACGTTTCCTAACCACGTTGGTTTGTCTTACAGACAGAGGCTTAATGGTGGATTGTAAATTAAAAACAAAGAACTCTAAATCTTGAGTGCGGCGCAGACTTTGTTTTAAAAAATACATATATATATATTATTATTATTATTATTATTATTATTATTAAAATTTATAGAGCGCGTAGTCACCCTGAGGTATCCCAGCGCTGAAGAACCCTACACCAGTGGGGGCTGGGGGTGGAAAAGAGGGGGGAAGTAGTTTTAACAGAAGCAAAACGAATAGTTGATTAGGTCAGGGTGGTTAGAGTTTAAGGGAACAGGTGGGTTTTAAGTCGTTTTCTGAATCTTAGGTAGTTCGATTCTTTCCGCAGGTCTCGGGGAAGGGCATTCCATAGACGCGCTGTGTGGATCGAGAAACGTCTACCACCCGTGCGGGCTTTCTTGAATCTAGGGACGGCGATGAGGGACTCCATATCCGATCGAAGAGATCTAGGGGCTTTGTAGGGTTGTATGAATTTCCTCAAAATCGGCGGGCCCTGATTCTGCAGTAGCCTATGGGCCAAGCTTAGGGCTTTGAATGTTACTCGTTCCCTCACTGGGAGCCAGTGGAGGAGTTTCAGGGCAGGTTTGGCTGAGGTTCTGGCAGGAGTATGCGTGAGGATCCGGGCGGCCGCATTTTGGATTTTCTGCAGTTTGTTTAGGGTTGCTTCGGGAGCGCCCAGGTATATGGCATTGCTATAGTCAAGCCTGGACAATATGAGGCCTTGGATGAGAAGTCTTTGCGATGTAGGTGGAAGGAGGGGCAGGATCTTTCTCATCGATTTGAGTAGCCCGAAGCAGGTGCCTGCTACTTTTTTGGCCTGCGTGGTGAAGGAGAGGTCCGTTTCGATCCATACTCCCAGGCTTTTTACTTCCTGTTTAGGGACAGGGGGGGGTCCCAGACAGGGTGGCCAGATGTTCACAGGGAGGGTGAGTCCCTTCTGACCCAGAAGGAGAATGTCAGTTTTAGAGCCATTCAGCTTGAGGGCTGAGTTGTTCATCCACCCTTGGATCTGCGTCAAGCAGTTGAATAGGTCCGCTGGCTGCTGGCTAGGGTGGGAAAGGGAGACAACTAGTTGTGTGTCATCCGCGTAACTGACAATGCTCACTCCGAACGGGATGACGACCTCCTCCAATGGGGACATATAGATGTTAAACAATGTGGGGCTCAGGGAGGAGCCCTGAGGTACACCACATTGGAGGGGTGTGTCGGAGGAGCGAGTGTCGTTTTCCCAGATCTGGAAGGAGCGTTGGGCCAGAAAGGAGGTAAGCCAGGATAGGGCGGTGCCTTCTACTCCTACCTTCTTGAGCCGCTTGACCAGGAGTTGGTGGTTGACGGTGTCGAAGGCCGCGCTCAGATCGAGGAGGATCACTGCCACTGATCCTCCCTCGTCTAAGAGCGCTCTGGCCTCCTCCACTGCAGCCAGGAGGGCGATGTCGGTGCCCTGTCCTGGGCGGAATCCTGTCTGCGAGTTTTTTAGCAGATTATTGCATTCAAGAAACTGGGAGAGTTTCTTATTCACCAGTTTCTCGGCAACCTTGCTGGTCCCAGGGAGGAGGGATATTGGTCGGTAGTTGGCTAGTTCGGCTGGGTCCAAGGAGGGTTTTTTTAGCAGCGCCTTAACGACTGCCGCTTTCCAACTGGGTGGGACGACTCCCTGTTGAAAAGAGGCGTTAATCAGCTTGGTGAGGGGAGGGATGATGGTGGGAGCGACTTCCTTAAGGGTTCGGAGCGGTGCGGGGTCCCTGGGAGATCCGCTTTTGATGGATGTGAGCGTGGTCTCTACTTCTTCGTGGGTGATTTGTCCCCACGAGGTTAGGCGGGGGGTGATCAAAGTGTCAGGGGGCTCTTCGGTCTCGCTCACATTGGTCGGGGGGATGGAGTCAAGGATTTTTTGGATTTTTTCTTGGAAAAAATTGGCTAGCTGACTACATTTTTCCTGGTCTGCCCTTGGGTCTGGGGGGTTTCTAGGGGCGGGGTCAGGGACCTTAAGCAGTTCTTTCAGGATGGTATAGGTTTCTTTGCTTGAACATGCAGCTTTTTCAATTCGTTCCTGAAAGAATCGACTTTTTGTCTTGTCGATTGCGGATTTATAAGCTGATAGGGAGGTAGAGTAGGCGTCCTTATTGGCGGTGGATTTCTCTTTCCTCCATAACCGCTCCGCTCTTTTGCAGTCCTGCCGTAGCGACTTGAGCTCTGGAGTATACCATGGGGCTGATGGTAGACGCTTATTATGTCTGAGGGAGGAGGTTTTGGGGATAAGGATGTCTAGGGAGGATGTGATCCAGGAGCAGAACTGTTCATCGGCCGTTATGGCGTCGGAGGACAGTACAGGGGTAGTTTTAGAGAGGATGTCCGACCATTCTGATGGTATGAGTTTATGCCATCGTCTGTCGTTGACTTTGACTTTCACAGGCTGGGTGGACACGATAGGGGCCTCCCATGAGAAGGGGACTAGAAGATGATCAGACCAAGGCAGTGACAGAGGTGAACAGGTGGTGATATTGGCATTAGTAAGGATGGGATCTAGTAGGTGCCCTTTATCATGGGTGGGTTCGTTATTGACCAACCTGATATTAAGTGACAGTAAGTCCACTAGTAGGTCCGAAGCAGATCGGTCAGTGGGATCTGTGAAGTGAAGGTTTAAGTCGCCCACGATGAGGAAGTTGGAAACAGAGGCGGCTAGTTGGGAGGTAGTTTCGGTAACTGCATTGAGAAATTTCCCAAGAGTACCTGGGGGCCGATAGATCAAAAGCCCCGAGAGGGAATGCATCGAGGAAGATTGAAGGGAGAAGTGACAGCTTTCGCAGTTATCAATTTGGGCGTCGCTGGTTCTGCAGGTAAGCTGTTCCCGGTAGATTATGGCCAACCCACCTCCTCTTCCTTTTGGTCTATGGAGGGTTTGGATGAGGTAACCTCGGGGAAGGGCGGATACAACGTCCGCGTCGGTGTTGTCGGAAAGCCAGGTTTCTGTGAGAAATAATGCATCTAAGCCTTGATCTTCGATCAATGCATTGATTTCTAGTGCGTGCTTGGGGAGAGAACGACAGTTGAGAAGACCCAGTTGAAGACTGGGGTTGGCTATGGTTTGAGTGGTTGGATAGCACCGCGGGCAGCTTGTGAAGGGTTTACCTGTATCATGAATGTAGCGACAACAGTGGTTTTTTGTAGGTCTGAGATCCAAAAGCGTGTCTGCTGAGTATGTCAAACGACTAAGAGATGGATCTGGCAGAGTCCCTGGGCCTGGGTCCGTTCGGGCCCGGACGGGCACAGACGGGCTTGCCTTTGGTGCGCCTTCGGCGCGCAAACGGCGCTCCCGCTGCGCTCGTCCGCTGCGCTTCCTGTGCATGCACATGTTTAAAGAGAGGGGGCGTGGCCTAAGTAGGCGTGGCCAGCGCGCACGCCTGTGCTGATGGCGGCCGCTGGGGAAGGAAGAGCGCGAACAGCGTTAAGATCGGCTGTGCGCTAAGGACTTTGAGCAGATGCGCGAGAGAACACAGAAAAGGGTGAGTGACACCACACAGTTTTAAAAGCAGATTATAAAATCAAAGTGCAATTTTGTGTTTTTTAAAAAAAAGTACCTCCAGCTCCCGGCTATTTTGCCTCAGGACTGGGAAAGGGATCTGTCAGGCGCTAGAAGATGCAGCGTTTTTATAGTCCAGTCAGGGGGCGTGGCCTAAGTAGGCGTGGCCAGCGCGCACGCCTGTGCTGATGGCGGCCGCTGGGGAAGGAAGAGCGCGAACAGCGTTAAGATCGGCTGTGCGCTAAGGACTTTGAGCAGATGCGCGAGAGAACACAGAAAAGGGTGAGTGACACCACACAGTTTTAAAAGCAGATTATAAAATCAAAGTGCAATTTTGTGTTTTTAAAAAAAAAGTACCTCCAGCTCCCGGCTATTTTGCCTCAGGACTGGGAAAGGGATCATATACATATATATACTTGAAGATGAAGGATCACAAGAAAACAACAGCCAGCCAGGGCAAAAATCTGGATCCCAAAGGATACAATGAGTCACAAAGAAATAAAATATCCAAGAAAGAAGTGACTCAAACAGATATATTCACCAAAGAACAAAAATATATTTCCACTACAACGTTTCAGCTTCCGCCTTCCTCAGGTAGTTTCAAGATGGTAAGCTCAGTGGCTGCACAGATGATCTGTGCAGCCACTGAGCTTACCATCTTGAAACTACCTGAGGAAGGCGGAAGCTGAAACATTGTAGTGGAAATATATTTTTGTTCTTTGGTGAATATATCTGTTTGAGTCACTTCTTTCTTGGATATATACATATATATATATATATATATACATATATATATATATATGTGTGGTCCAGCATTGTCCGCGAGTTTTACTGCTGCAACCGGGTATTTGCCATCATGCTGCATTGTGGGAGCTGCATTGAACACATTTTAGCAAAGAGGTTGCAGGTGAGCCCTTCATCACATGATAGGAGGGGCCTATTTTAGGAACTCATCAGTGCACTCGCCATTGGAATTGAAGCATGTGAAGAAGGCGTCAAGCCGAAACCGGTCTGCCGTTTGTTCAGCATTAAACAGCTGAACCCTACTCCCCCCACCCCCACCCTGGTGTCCTCTGCTCTTCTCTGCAAGGAGGGGTGTCTGTGATGTGTATATATATATATATCCAATTACGCTGCCACAGTTTGAGGTGCACTCAATGACAGGCGAACTCAGCCACCACGGTTAAGTCCTTTATTCAGGCACAACGAGACACAGCGCTGGATATTTCATTAAGCCCCAACGCGTTTCGGAGCTCCTTCTGCACCTTGCTCACGGGGCGGGCATGCAGCGGCAGACGTAGGAAGAAAACAAGTCCCTGATTTGTCCTGTTTCATAGCTGCTATTGCTGACATCATCTAAGGACTTCTGGGATTTGTAGTCCTCCAATCTCCATACGACCCATGTTGGGCTCTGCCTCCTGCAAAATAAAATCAAACCCTTAGTCGGGCCTCCAAATCTGTGACGGTTGAAGATTAAATGCACACAACCTGTCATTCTGCAATTCGGTTTCTCTATTTTTCGAAATCTGCAATCCACAAATACTTTAGTGATGTTGCCACCTCCCCGACCAGGCTCGGACGGTAAATATTTCCAATTACGCTGCCACAGTTCGAGGTGCACGCAATGACAGGCGAACTCAGCCACCACGGTTAAGTCCTTTATTCAGGCACAACAAGACACAGCGCTGGATATTTCATTAAGCCCCAACGCGTTTCAGAGCTCCTTCTGCTCCTTGCTCACGGGGCGGGCATGCAGCGGCAGACGGGTTAAAGTGCAGGCAGTC
Source organism: Lissotriton helveticus (assembly GCF_964261635.1). NCBI lineage: Eukaryota > Metazoa > Chordata > Amphibia > Caudata > Salamandridae > Lissotriton > Lissotriton helveticus. The sequence continues at coordinate 254,214,358 of NC_136061.1, forward strand.
CTTTATTATCATTGCTGTGATTCTCAATTTCCACTATATTTGTAATCATGGGGCCTCATTTATGAAAAGTGACGCATCGCTGCGTGAAAACAGCGATGTGTCACTTTTCACTGCGCCCTCCTTGCGACACCAATGATGCGTCATATTTACAGGAGTGACAGATACGTCAGTATTTCTGACGTATCTGTATGGCGCAAAAGTGACGCATTGCTGGAGTGTGTCACAAAAGTGACGCAACTCCAGCAATGTGTCCTTTCACATGGGGAAAGCCCCATGTGAAAGGACCTGCGTCAGTCTTACGCCTGCTGTGAGGCAGGCGTAAGAAATTGACGCATTTGTGTCCTAGAAGTGGCGCAGTGAAATCTTATAGATATCACTGCGTCACTTCTATGACCCTTTCTTGCGTCAGAACGCCCCCCCCTGCATATATTATACCTGGCACAGGTATAATGTGGCGCAGGGGTTTACAAAGTGACGCATCTACCTAGATGCGTCACTTTGTAAATATGGTGCAACAAGGCACATTTTTTACGCTGCTGGTGCGTCACAAAAAATGACGCACCGGCGGCGTAAAAGTGACGCAAGGGCTCATAAATGAGGCCCCAGGTGTATACTTTTTGTGCATTTATCACACACATTGTTTTTTAACTACAGTTGTATGTCTTTGATTTTTATGACGTACATTGTTTCTATGTCTATGATTGTCACAACATATAAAGAGGTTTTAAAATGGTGCCAAAGTAGATTGATAAAGGCTGCTGGGTCAGCCAAAACTAGTCTCTCTTTGCTTCCTTGGCTGAGAACGGCTTGATGAAATAAAGAAGCAGTGTTCCGTTACATATATATATATATATATATATATTACCTACTGGCGGTCGCCAGTAGGTATATATAGTTAGGATTTTTTCTCTATGGGATTTTTGAAAATTCTATGTCTAATAACTTTGGCGTTTGTGGACGGAATTGGCTGAAATTTTCAGGAAAATGGCACATTTTGTTTCTGAGCAGCCCTTGAAAATTTGGGGGGGGGTTCGTCAAGGGGGGGCCGAGAAAAAAGGGGGGTCCCAAAACGTGTTTTTAACATTGAGTTTTCCATAGGGCGGTTGGCCTCACTTTTAGCCCGAACGGCTGAATGGATTTGCACGAAACTTGGCAAAATTGTAGGGACTGGTAGCCCGATGTGCCTTTTGTAGGTCTCAATATATGTGCTACAGTGGATTTTGAGAAATTAACGTTTAAAAAAAGATATATATCTGTAACAGCGGACCGGGCAGCGCTCCAGGACGCGTACTTTTCGCGCAACGGAGCTTTGTGAAGCGAAGCTGATTGGTTCTCCGGCGTCTGTAAACATTCCAAACAGTCCGTAGCGGCCGCCATCTTGTCTCTCGGTAGGATCGAGAGAGAAGAGGAGGCCAAAGCGAAGGGGCAAATGACCATAAGGGGGCATAGTAGATCCTCGCTGACCCCCTAGGTTTGATGTGGAGGTTTTAAAAGGGCCCCGCGGGGCAAAAAAAAAAAATAATAATAATAATCGAACGGCTGAATGGATTTGCACGAAACTTGGTAAAATATTAGGGACTGGTAGCCCGATGTGCCTTTGCTAGGTCTCAATATATGTGCTCCAGTGGATTTTGAGAAATTAACATTCAAAAAAAGATATATATCTGTAATAGCGCTCCGCTTCGTGTACTTTTCGCGTTACGGAGGTTTGCGAAGCTGATTGGTTCTTCGGCGTCTGTAAACATTCCAAACAGTCCGTAGCGGCCGCCATCTTGTCTCTCGGTAGGATCGAGAGACAAGAGGAGGCCAAAGCGAAGGGGCAAATGACCATAAGGGGGCATAGTAGATCGTCCCTGACCCCCTAGGTTTGATGTGGAGGCTTTGAAAGGGTCTCGCAGGGCAAAAAAAAAATATACAGTTTTTTTAGTTTTTTTGCGTGGAGTGCGCCCGGTTCGCGAACCGGGAAGCGTTCTGGGGAGCGTACTTTCTTGAAAATTAGTGAAAAAAGTTAGAGTAAAATAATAATTGTGAGTGATCAGATGTAGGGTAGCTCTGAGAAGAGCTTTTGGGTTTATGGTACATTTAGGTACTTATAAGTAGGTACCAATGCACAGTCTTAAATTCAGAGTGAAAATTCTGTTGCCCTCATCTGAGAAGTGAACTCCATCTCCTCTGTAGATATCTTGCATGTAGTAACGCAAGTTATTGTTGTACAGGGAGCCCATTCCATGGTCTCTCATGTAAGCTGAAACACATTTGTTTACATGCTTCCTCGATTTCTCAATTTGTGGACAAAATTGGTTCGACCACCTCCATTTTTGTCTTTGGCATATATTTGAATATACCAAGGCAGTCTGAGGAAAAAGTGCCATCAATTGCTCAAAGGTGTCCTTTAAAAGCATTTCCAGACCTACCCCAGTCAAAGTGCCCAAATCATTACCTCCACAGTGCACAATTAACAGGTCAGGTTTTGGCAAATGCATAAAGGTTTTCACCAATGGTATCAATTGGTGACATTTTAATCCTCTGTGGCCAAACCACTTAATTTCCACATCTTGTAAATTGAGGTTAGGTAAATTCCTGTTTTCAGCGTACCTTTGAGCCCAATAGATATAACTATGTCCAACAATCCAGACAGAAAACATGGCGAGAGAAGGTTCTGCTGCAGTCAGATGAAGTGTGGCAATGAAATTGCAGTTGAAAAAATGAGAGTGTAAAATGAAAAAAACTGAGGAGTTTCTGTGTTAATGAAGCAGTAAGAGTGATTGGTGGATTTTGATTGCTGAAAACAGAAAGTTAGTGTGCATGGATGAGTTCGTTGAAAGATGTATTTTGAGTGGCGAAGAAAAAATCATTAAATGAAAGAATGCTCTGGATATGCAGGTGCACTGAGAGTTCAGAGTTCAATTGCAACATTGTTGTGTGAACTTGGAAAAACCAGAGGTTTTGAAAGAGGTGGTTGCTATGCAGAAAAAGCAGAGAGGGGGCAGGGTTTTGCTTTGAAAAAAAGTGAGGGGAGAGTTTTGATTGGTGTGACATGAGAGATATGTGTGAGGAATTACAGCATTTCTGTGCTTTTGATAGCTGCAGACTCTGGAGTGCATACCTTTTGCTCTGCTGAAGACAAATTGGTGTGTTTCTGAGACTGTTTTGAAACTCAAAGTATGAATATATAAAAAAAAAGAAAATCGTTTTTGAGGTAAAGGAATGTTTTCAAAATTTATGTGCGCCATATGCCCCCAAATTTCTTTTTCGGGGGTGCAGCAGGGTGTTCTTGAGACACCCCTGCACCCTCGGAAAAATTCGTAATTTGCGATGAGGTAATTGCTAATCGCAAATTGCACCTTCATTCCTATGGGCCTCCTGCTGCATGGAAATGAATGGGTAATTTGTAATTAGCAAATAGGTCATCGCAAACTAGGAATGGTAAAGAATCGCTATTTATTCCTTAAAGTTCGCTATTTAGGAAATGCAAAAAACTTTGATGATACATATGGCGGTTCATCTCTAACAAGATAAGAAGCATAGGGATAGATTTATGATGACTGGCGCATCACCAGGGATGTGTTAGTCATTCTGTGCCGCTGTTCCGTCACCTATGGTGTGCTGCATTTACAATGCGGCGCATCATGGGGCAAAAACAGCACAGATGCGTGACGTATCTGTGCCGTAAAGGTGGCGCATTGCTGGAGTTGTATCGCAAGTGCGATGAAGCTCCAGCAAGGCTCAGGGGTGCCCCTGTCGCAGGGTTTCTGTTCTCACACAGAACTGTGGACAGAGGATTGGAACCTCGGCGAATTAAAGTGTCCCAGAACTCACCTTAGTAATCAAAACCCCTTAGCAAGCTAGGTACAGTGTCACATTGGATATAACAAACTCTCAATGTTTAGACAATCCAGAATATGAACTTATAGTACCTCAGGATACGTGGAACTCATGAACAGTCGGTCGTTATATATTTCTTAGAAACCAGAACATGGAGTTAAGAAGAACACATGTGTATTTGAAATGTTTATTTACTAATGCCGTCTTCTCAGGCGTAGTATGTTAGATAATACAAGTACACATATTATCAGTAGCAAAATTACCAGCATAGTTACTAGTACATAAAAAGCGAATGGTGACAGTATGTTAACATGCTGTAAATGAATAAGAGTTAGCAACACTTATAAGCAGCCGCGGGCCGTGGAGGGAGTTACGGTGGGGCAGGGAGGCGGGGAGGGGGAGGGGCAGGGTGGAGAGGGCTCCACCCTGCCCCTCCCCCTCCCCGCCTCCCTGCCCCACCGTAACTCCCTCCACGGCCCGCGGCTGCTTATATCTCACCCTCCCTAATACACATATTATATTATTTGCTAAGAAGGTCTCTTTGTGTTGGTTTAGGGCGTGCCCATACTTTAGTGTCTTAGATTTGAAGGAATCACATCAGCATACACCAGCTCTCTCTTCATGTGAACCGCATCAACTGTTGTGTATGTGTGTTCGGCAAAGCAATATAAAACCCGCCTCATGCCCAGAATTGGCAGAAGTTGCACTTATGTTATGAGTATGAAGTCGTGGAGATCAGACCTCATAACAATTCTGTATCGTGTTGTTCTTGAAACTTCAGCACTCGCTGTACAGATATAGTTTAACAAGCAAAGCAGATAGTAGAGCAAGAACATATTATTCTCATGTAAACCACGATGAACTACTAGGTTGAAAGCTAAAGCAACAACTAAGTGTCGTGTGCAGAAGTTGCAAAAAAGGAAAAATGGCGTTTAAACCGGTAATGAGCCCATGCTAACTTAACACGGTGTAAAGATATCTAGGACCTAGATGACACCTCCCCATGATCCGGAAACGAACTGAATAAGATAATAGAAGTGCCATCTCATGAGAGCAGATTGCAAGTTTATATGTGGACGGTCCGCAAGGTAAAGCATTAAAAACTAGGAAAATTTAATGCTAAAGAAAAATAACAGCCAAGTACTTTATCGAGTCTTAAGCCAATAGGCAAGCTAAATAATAAAAACTTGACAAATAAGTCAATGAATTGTCAATGAAATGCTAGTACTCAGCATATCAAACATGAAAAAGGTCTATGACATAACTGTGTATGCAAAATAAGCTGCAACAGCCTCCAATAGGAAGTCACCGTCTTCATCCGAAAAGAGTTCAGCCATCCAATTTAAAAGCGGAAAAGAACATACGTGCTCTCCCAGCACCGGATCCTCTATCACCATCAGAGGACAGCTCGGTGGGTTTTCAAGAAAGCTCTGTTCCAAGAAAGACTGTGTTGCCGCCAGTAAATTCCAGGGACCAATTAGTCCATGCATCAATGCCACAGCCATAATCCTTTCGCCAGGACAAACCAACTCGTGAGTAATGATAGGAGTCATCAGGTGATTAAAGTCGACGTCAGGAGAAACCGGTCCGCAGAGACACAAATCAATGGCCCAATCGAAATCACAGGTCAGGCAGTGAAATACAGGCTGGACACAGGTGAAGTAGGAGAATCGAAAAGATAATCCATATGCCGTGCTTAATATCGCCAACGGCATTGTGCCATAATATTCTAGCATGCGATTGCGGAACAGTGTCAGCAGCTGCAGGGCGGGAGCTTGCACAGGAGGGACATCCATATTTAAAAATGTAAAAAAGCACAAGAGCGTCCGCTGGTAATGCAAGTAAAAATGGGAATCCACGAAGCAGAGTGGAAAAAATAGAATGAAAGAAAGCAGGGATGACTCCAAAGATTTTCTCAAATGAAGTCACGAGACCACTGGTAACAACTTTAAAAAAGTGCGCCAGGGCCTTTGTGGAGGACGCGTTAAAGATAGTCCGAACCATCTTGCTGAAATGGAAAGGCAAATCTGTATTGAAAAGGGTCTGCACCTCTGTACGGGTGTTCGCTATGTGAAGCACGAAAGTTTCACGGGCCGAACTCAAGGCCACCTCTCTCTGAGACAAAAGAGCTCTTATTCTTGCCATGCCGTTGAAATCTGCTCCCAAGGTTGGTATTTGTGGCGAGATTGAAAACTCCCTATGTTCATGTGTGGGAGGAAATAGAACATTTCTGCAGCAAATAACCCGTTCACTTACTGTTACGATAAAAGGAATACTTTTAATTAACCCAGAACAATCTTCATTATTGAGCATCAAATAACTACCATTTTCCAACAACTTGAACGTGGGGATGATAGCAGGAACTGGCGTGCCTTGCAACACGCAAGCCATATTTGGTCGGTGTTTGTTGCATGAACCGTGTAACTGTATGTGCCTACACATTAGTGAATGATGTGGCGTCTCAGTGCATTCCTCTCCATTCAGATAAACTTCTTGATCATCTTTGAAACATCTGTATGTGTATGGAAGCGACCAGACCTCATGAAGAAAAGCACTACCTAAAGGTTCATAACGACCTATTGGTATATATTTCATACAATTTGAAAACTTATATAAAGCAAAAGGCAGCGTTATTAAACCGTGGATAAGGCACGTTGCCAAAAAACCCGCAATCCTCTGCTGATGATGTCACTGAGCATGTCATGAATGATGTAATATGTGACATCATCAGCAGTGGATTACGGGTAATAGTATCTCTAGTTTACTCCCTTATAGCTGTCTTTCTTTTAACATAAGTGTCTGTTTCCTTCCCTTATACTTACTGTTCTTTTTTTTTAAAAAAATTTTTGGTTCACTTCCGGTTCACGTACCGGCGAGCGAACTGGGAAGCGAACTACGAGAAATAGAGGTTGGCACAGTTCCAAATATTGTACCAATTTTTTAATAACGGGGAGGTAGTTCTGAAAAGAACTTTTTTTTTTATTGTTTTTGTTGTTTTATATTTTTTTAATTATTTTTCTGAACATTTTTTTACTTTTTTTGAATTTTTCTGAACAGTTTTATATTTTTGGGGGTTTTTCTTGGAGGGGGCAATGAAAACGATTCATTGTAAAGGGCTCAACAGGAGCAACAAAACAAAAAAAAAGTATTTATTATTTTGGGCGTTTCGTACAAACTTGCATATGATAGTCAATAGCTCTGTTGATCAGAGTGATGCTTCTTTCTCCGTAGCAAATGAATCCATCGCAATGTACGCAGACGTGTTTTACTTCACCAAATCTCATTTGTATATTTGGCACTATCTCCCTGCCCTCTGGTCCCGTTACTTCCGGTACAACAGATCTTCTGGCCATAATAGGGAGATTATCTAGGTCGTTCCGAAACTGTGCAGCACTGTAGTTGTTAGGATGCCACCTAGTCATATGGCGATGCATTGTGTAGTTTCCGAAACTGTATTTTTTCTCGGTCCCTCTGGACAGTCTATCTTGACATATAAGGCAAGTTACGTATCTTGCATTTACTTTTTTCTGACCTTTGGGAATTTTAAAAAATTGCCAAATGAAGTTTTCTTTCCGGTGAGACGTCCTGGGCTCCTCAGGCAAAAACTGCCTCTCTTCGTGCTCGTCGTCCTGTTCCTCTTCTTCCTCTTCTTGTTGAATTATAACTTGAGCAGGTGGTCCACTCTTCCTTGGATGTGGTGGAGGTGGTGGGGAAGCACCAGCTGAAGCTACTAAAGAAGCCATTGCTCACTGGTAACAAAGGGTCTTTCTCTCACAAAGATGAAAGTCAGAGTGAGGAAAGAAGGAGGGATTTTCATCATTTGGGAAAAACAAGAGTTCTCAACCAATGAAAAGTGTTCATTTTATATTATATGACCTAGTCTTACATCATTAGGAAACCAAAAGTGAAATGAACCAATGAAAAGTGGTATTACCAAGTCACATGACCTGCTGTGTTTACGTTAAGCGCTTTGCAGGGCCTCCCGGTTTGCTTCCAGAAACCTGCGCTTTGCGACTCGCTTCGTGTACCAGTTCGCTAACGTAGCACGTCATATGACGTATCACGCGACAACGTGAAACGTCATGCGGACGGGAGGCGTCACGATGTTGTTTTCTAACGCGGCAGTTGCGGTAAAGAAACGTTTACCGGCTCGCGGTCTATTTCGCGGCATCACGGTCAGCTAACGGGAAGCTTCCCGATTCGCGAAGCGGGAACGAAGAAAAAAAAATATTAAAAAAAAAAAATATTCATAAACATATAAAATATATTTTTGGATTTAAAGAAGAATACATTTTACAGCTACAGATATTAGCTGTTAAAAAACCAATGAAATTCACTGAAAAAACCATAGGTTATAGACCATATATAGTTAGGAATTAGCATTTACAAAACCTTGAAAATTCACTGAAAAAACCATAGGTTATAGACCATATATAGTTAGGAATTAGCATTTACAAAACCTTATTTTACTCACACAAAACCATTGAAATTCCATATATAGTTAGTTGCACTAACTATATATCGCGCACCCGCAATCCACTGCTGATGATGTCACATATTACATCATTCATGACATGGTCAGTGACATCACTGATGACATCACTGATGACATCTCAAATGACATCACTGATGACATCTCATTTGACATCAATGACCACATCACTGATGATATCATTCATGTGACAATACAATGCATCTCCTCACATTTTAATATAACCTCTGTTTCACCCAGTGTTAAATACAGAGTATAATTTTTGAAACCATTGACACACCAATACTAGTTACTACATACGCACTCACTGATTCCTATGTCTACACACACATTCACTCATTCACTCATACAATCATTCATACATACAATCACTCATCTTTACAACACTATCATATGCACTCATACACCTATACAGACACTCACAGTCTGCCACTCATCCATGGAGTTACTCACACACCTAGTCAGTCCTGTAAAGAATCAATGACACTTCCATTTTCTTGTCTATACAGTTAAACATAGAGCACCTTACATTTTCAAACATATACTAACACATACTTACCTTCTTATACAATCATTGATACAAGTACACATTGATCTGCACAGAGTCATACACCTCCCAGCCAGCCACACACACACTCAGTCTCTCATACAAATACTTGGGCAATCAATCAATAACCCATATAGTTACTCATATAGCTACTGATCAACACATGCAGCAGTTTATAGAACAACAGACATAATGATGCACAAATTAAGACAGTTTAGTCACTAACCCATGCACTCAGTGAGACACATTTAATCACTCAGTCATACAGTCAGTCATGCACCTACTAAATCCTTCGTCCAGACACTTACACATCCACTCATTCTTCAATATGTAAGACATATTTAAACTTTACAGAAACAAAAAATCACTGGATGTTGTTATCAGTTATGTCATCAGTGATGTCATTTGAGATGTCATCAGTGATGTCATCAGTGATGTCACTGACCATGTCATGAATGATGTAATATGTGACATCATCAGCAGTGGATTGCGGGTGCGCGATATATAGTTAGTGCAACTAACTATATATGGAATTTCAATGGTTTTGTGTGAGTAAAATAAGGTTTTGTAAATGCTAATTCCTAACTATATATGGTCTATAACCTATGGTTTTTTCAGTGAATTTTCAAGGTTTTGTAAATGCTAATTCCTAACTATATATGGTCTATAACCTATGGTTTTTTCAGTGAATATATATATATATATATATATATATATATATATATATATATATATATATATATATATATATATATATATATATATATATATATATATATATATATATATATATATGTATATATGTATATATATATATATATATATATATGTTATGTAAATATTATGAATTACTCCTTCATTCGCTAATATAGATGAAAAATACCCCACAAAAAAGATATTTCTTGATAATGATTTTTTCTTTTGATCGAATTCGCTCCACTTTTTAACACATTTTAGCACATTTTACTGTGATGATGGAAGATTGTTATTTATGATGATTTTTAATAATGAAATTTGTCATTGACTAATTTTATTGTTATTGATATTTATATACCAAATATTTATCATCCAGTTTGCACTTTAGATAAAGTTTGCACAAATGTTTTGCACAGTTTGCACATCAACCATAAAACAATGTTAGGATACCAATAAGATTTTGCACTTTAACATCTGTTACTTTGTACTGTCTGAACAGTGAACTATTGATGATTCTTGACGAATTAGTTTACTGTTTATGTGTTGGGTGTGAGATTTATCCCTCTTATTTGTCCATAGCGCAAATCCTGTATTTATATAATTGATTTATATAACTGACATTGATATGTCTTGCATTTATGCGCGAAAAACAATTTCCCAAGACAGTATTTCTTCAGTTTCTTTTGTCACATGATCAATGATGCAATAGATTGTGGGTGTGCACTATTAAGCATAGATATAAAATAACAACATGGTTGAAGCGATCCCCATGTGAACAAGGGCTCTCTAGCCCGAAACGCGTCATTGCCTTTTTTTACTTGAAAATAAAGAATAAACATCTTCACCAGATCCTGTGGTCCATCTCCTGCTTCGCCGGTCCCTGTGATTGAAGAGGCTGTGGAGTTTTCACGTATATATATATATATATATATATATATATATATATATATATCCAAACAAAAAGAGTTGCCTGCTGTAGAAGACACCCACCAAGATAATCAAAGCAACTCGAGTGACTGTGAGCATGACCACAATCCACATGGATAAAATGGATGATGTTGCTCACATGACAAAAACGATGCGCACCACAATTACCAGCATGCCTTGTGTTTGCCACGCCCACTGAGGCGGGGTAATTGGAATATAATGGATGCCGCCGAAAATTACTTCTCCATTGACTTTTGAATCCGAGCCCCTGACGAAGTGTTTGGTTACATGAAACGCGTTGGGCAGGACTACATGGCAGTGTGAGCCAGCTCTTGGTGGTCGTGTTGCTTCATGAAATAAAGTGAATCTCTGGCAATACTCACTTGTTGCGGGTGTCTTCTACAGCAGGCAACTCTTTTTGTTTGGATGTTAGCGGCTTTGCCTGAGCCGCGGAACACTGCCCCGGTGCTGTTCCACCATCCCAGCGAGCCCGTGAAGTCGGACTCGCCTATGGACACAAGTGCCATTATTTCAAGATAATCAAAGCAACTCGAGTGACTGTGAGCATGACCACAATCCACATGGATAATATTTTGGAAAAACTAAGCAATGGATGATGTTGCTCACATGAGAAAAACGACGCGCACCACAATTACCAGCATGCCTTGTGTTTGCCACGCCCACTGAGGCGGGGTAATTGGAATATAATGGATGCCGCCGAAAATTACTTCTCCATTGACTTTTGAATCCGAGCCCCTGATGAAGTGTTTGGTTACATGAAACGCGTTGGGCAGGACTACATGACAGTGTGAGCCAGCTCTTGGTGGTCGTGTTGCTTCTTGAAATAAAGTGAATCTCTGGCAATACTCACTTGTTGCGGGTGTCTTCTACAGCAGGCAACTCTTTTTGTTTGGATGTTAGCGGCTTTGCCTGAGCCGCGGAAGACTGCCCCGGTGCTGTTCCAGCATCCCAGCGAGCCAGCTCTTGGTGGCCGTGTTGCTTCTTGAAATAAAGTGAATCTCTGGCATATATATATATGCTGAGCTCAAAGAATGATGACACGCACTCACGGGGGGTTTAAATCCAGATCGGATTTATTTCGTACAAAAGGAATGAAACAGACTTGTGTCGGCGGTATGCCTTTGTCAGTATATATTTATATATTTTTTATTTTTTTTTATTTTAAATAAATAAGGTGTGTGTGTATATATATATATATCAAAACAATACCCTTTCAGGCATAGAGTGACGCATAAATTATGCACAAAAAAAAGAAGCAGAGAACTCTGGGTAGTTCTCAAGTTTAGGTGGAAAGCAGCTCCAATATAGAGCACTCTCAACACCAGCGGCACTCTAAATTTGCTCACCTCAAATGTCTGCTTTTCTATCAAAGTCTTTAACCCCTTGGCCGCGGCGGTAATTCCGCCGTGGTGCTGGGAGGGAGGGGGGCCGTGTGGCGCTGCCATGCTGTGTAGTGTAGTTCCTATTATCCCAATAGGCTCTGCGCATTGGAATAATACCTTCAATAGTAAAGGCCTAGACCAGACGTTAACTAGGTCTACTACTGTCGATATTAGACTTAAAGTTTTGGGTTTGCCAGCTAGCTCAGAGTTCACTAGAAACTTTCTCGAATGTTCAGGAAGGAATTAACTTCCCTGATTAGACAAGAAGGGATTTAGTTTCTGACAACTATAGAACATGACAACTTTGCTCTCCCCTAATCAAGAGTGTATCTCGAGAGTCGTGTGAACAAAAGGCAATTTATTTTACTCAGTCAGTACGTGCATTCTTAGTCTCATCAGAATGTAGAGAAAAGGAAGAGACGGGCGTGTTCAATAAAAAGGGTGTTATTTATTGATCAGTCTCTTTTCTCATACAAGAGAAATAGATCGATATTATTGCAATACTTATAGTTAAGTAAAGTGCATACATTAAAGCAGAAGTATAAAATAATACTGTAAAAACATTGATATGGTTTCTAAGCCATAAGATGTTTTAAAATGAATAAAATATATTACATACACATATACATTTGACTAAACGTACTCAACTGGTGTTTCTAAATACGCCTACCCCGTGTACCTGACCTAAGCCTAATACGTGGGCGGGAATAGAAAGTTACAGTTTAAGTTAAGTTTGTTTTTGCCAAGTGAATAACTAAAGAATTCTCTGTGAGGGGTTATTCAGTTCTGTACCTGGAATTAAGGATGAATGAGGGATGGTATCTCTCTCTCTGGTCTCGATATTCCAGGCTGCCTGCGAGGGCTACCCGGAAGCGCCGGTGCTGGATTTCTCGGCAGGAGAAAGCAGCGCGTCTCGTTCTCAGCGCGTCAGGAAGGCGGGGCTGTGCCAGCGGGGTCTGCTCTGCTCTTCGCTTCGGCAAGTATGGCTGCTCCGTCTCGTCACCACCGCGTGTGTTTGCATAGGGCAATATCGGTAATATTTATACCTTTAAGGTGCCGAGATTGACGTAAGGATGGACATAGATACGTCAATAAGGATGTCATACGACTTGCTCGTTAGCACATTCTTTTGCTGAAGTTCTCGGTGAAATCAAAACAATGGCCGCAGGGTTTTGCCCAGGTTGTCATAGGTTTGATTTGTTATGAGAACTCCGTATGCCTTATCAGGGGCTGGAGGAATATCGCTTGTCTAATTAGATGGCAAGCGTTATGACCTAATCAGATAACACGTTCCTGTGCCGTAGTGTGACTGCGTCAGATAACGGTATCTGCATCATGGGGGTTTTCTGCCTCATGGGCTGACTGCTAGTTAACTTGTTGGTTTGTTTAACCAGAATAGGGTCAGGAATAGGGGGATCGATTCAGAACCTATAGGAATACATCACACCCACTCCACGCTAACTATGGACATAATTACTAATCTATGCATAGTAAAACATACTATAGAGTATAGTGTATACCTTACCACCCCAAAATACATAAATGCATTTTGAAATTTTTCAAATATACGGAAGAATTGAAATCATATGTATTGTATGCACTCAAGCTGTAGAATAATGCAAAAGTAATCACGCATTTGTATACATTATTGCTATTTGGTATATGAGAATTTACACATGAAATGGCTCTTAATACAGAAAAAAAGTTCGAGACCATTCCATCACACAATAAAATATTTATGAACATACCAGCGGGCAGCTAATGTCTATAAGCTATCTAAAATTTAGAAACCTTAGTTCTCTAAGAATAGTTCTTACTTTAAGCAGAAGATAGTGTCCCGAAAAATATGCAAAAATATTTTGGGGCTGCTGAAAAATTGCTGTCCGTGAACTGGAGGTAAAATTGTTCATGTGACTTTATTATTAAAGTTGAAGGCCGAATTCAGGGAACGCCGTGTGCGAGCTTGCTCAAAAGTCTCTATTTCAGCTCTGGTGAGAACATCATATCATTTAGGCTTTCAAAAAAGCTGTCAACAGCTTCCTGGGAAAGTTCCACTAACTCGGAAAAAGGTGTAACCATGCATTCGTGCGCATGATTGTCTCCATTGACATTCTGATTCGCATTGCTGACAGAAGGTCGTACCTGTTCGATGCTGCTTTCATCTTGAACTTCACTACCCCTTAATCGTAGTGGTGAAGCTTCCACGAATGCCGTCATCAGGATTGGTAGCCTTTGAGGGCAGCACAAAGCGTGAACCTTGATCGGGCTCAACAATGTTTCTGCATCCATTGGCGCATCCGATTGTAGCGTTAGACAGGTGTCTAACACGCATTCTTCTCCGCATAGCAGACACCTTAATACAGGTAAAACACATCTTTGCCACATTGGTCGAAATGATAGAAACCAAGTCATGTTCAGGTCTCTAAGCCGGGAGAGTCCCAGGATTTTTGATATCCGGTCCCGGTATCCAATGGCTAGGATTGTTTCTTCCCTTGTCGCAAGAGTTTGGTCTGTGACATGGGTTGCCATAACGAAAAATAAGGACCAAGAATAGGATTCCTGCAATTAGTCCCAAGATCAGGGGAAATCCGCCAAAAATCAAATGGACGAAATCTGGAAAAATACCCAGTATGGCTTTGAATGGTGTTAATGCCATCGAAAATACTGTCTTAAATACCTTTGAGACCCCATTGGTATCAGAAATATTTAAGATTTCATTCAGGATTTCTGCGAAATGTATGGGGGAATTAGTTGATAACAATGAATGTATCTCTGCAGTCGTCCTTGCGACTTGTAGATCATACGTTTCTTTTGATGACGTGAGCCTTGTAGGCGTCTGAAGAAGCACTGTTTTCATTCTGCTTAAAGTATCTATTCGAATAGAAGTAATTTTCAGGTTGGGCCATGCCCTTGCCTCCCTGTCTGGAAAGGAGCTGGGGAACAATGAGTGTCCACAGCACTTGACCTTCGCAGTCGTAGTTACGAGATAAGGAGTCCCGGGCATAAGACTACAACATCTGCGATCTACAATTAGAATGTAACTCCCATTATAGAGTCTTTGAAAGAATGGTTCAATCTCTGTTGCAGGTGCGCCTTGTTGGTGACATGAAAGGTTATTTGAGTTCCCTTCACAGGCTCCATGCAAACTAATTCCGTTACACAGAAGCGTGCCGCTTAGTGACATCGCACAATTATTGCCACTAAGTAACACTTTCTGTCCTTTATTACTGACACATGCATGTGAATAGGGCAGGTTCCATGTTGTTTTAATGTACCCCTTTCCCAATTTCTCGTACATGCCAGCCTGTATATATTTTTGGCAGTATTGAAACCTGAAGGTTGAGATTGGAATATTTATTATCCCATGTATTATCCATTCACTGACAGGTCGTTCTGACATTGTCACTGGTAATCTTTCGAGTTTTTCAATGCTCAAGATTGTATAATCAGCACCCTTTTGTGCCATACTGATTTGTCTATCAGTAAGGTTAAAGATTTGGAATAGTGACGTTGTGTTAATTAAACGCCAAGGCACATAGCCTGAACGTAGATTTTGTAACGTCCAGCCAAGCTGTACAATAGAACGCAATTGAGACTGACCGTGTTGTAATAACAGTAAGTCTTGCGATAATATGTCGATTGCTGAAGACACAATGCTGTCCAAAGAAAAAATTCTGGAGGACAGAGTCATTAACCCATTGTCCACTACAGAAAGTGATTTTTCCAAATTAATACGGTCAATTTCCCGTATTCTCTCTGCTGTTTCAATTTGAGTAACCTTCCAGGCCTCATTGTATGCTGCATATACAGAGGCTGCTATGAAACGTTTTTGACGCTGTTTGTGCGGTCCCATAATGAAATCACGCAAGTCAGCACCATCAGTAAGTAAAGTTAGGTGTTGCTTAATTTCTGTCAGTGTGGAAGTTTGTAGCCATTGAAGGCATAATTTGCCCACACTGTAGGTGGTTATTATCCCCGGGTGATGTCTTTGAGGATATCTAGGGTCTGGCCTGGTCATTTTGAACCCCTGTGTTTTGTTCAGGAATCTGTCTTGACAGTTATTAGTATCTGTGGGCCAGATCAACCACTGTTTCCAATCTGGATGTGTTCTGTTTTGGTTTAATACATAATTTACGTCTATCTCTTCATCTATAGAGCTATTGCTGTACATTGTAGGTTTTGGAATAGACGGTTTATTTAAGTCTTTGATTTTGGCTAGGCCAAGACAGGTAGTTTGTTGAACAGTGTCATTTAAAAATATCATTTGTTCTGGGATCATGCAAGCTCTAAACAAAGATTCTATACCCTGCACTTTCCATTCTTTTGTACCCCAAACACTTTTCAATTCAACATTTTTGTCCCAATAATCCAAACCAAAGTATTCATTTTTTCAAAGAATGAGTCTGAATATATCAATTTTGTGTTTGTTATCATGGTCTTAGTTCCTGTCTTGTTTGACAATTTGAAATAAAATGCTTCAGCATTACTTGTGTTAAAACTTGAAAAATATGAATATTTGTCATAAAAGGTTCTTGAGCTTCCTTTTGGAGGGGTTGCACAATGTTCCCATTGATTATAATTTAAAACATTTCTAGGTTGTGCAGATCTATGTAAAAAATGGTTACCATAGTGGTTATAACAGTACATACTATCATAATTTGTAGAACCCTGCAAATAATCATGTTTGGTAAATTTAGCAGACATTACTAAGTCAGACATCATATTATTAATGCTTTCGAAGTCCCAATCATCAGCAAATGAGCTTGGTTTTGCAAAGTCACTCAATGAGATCTTAATTTGGTGTGGATATTTCAGGATTTCGATCGGACCATAAATTTCATAGTCAGTGTTGTCCCAGGCTACCCCACCCGGTATCGGATTGGCTGTGAAGTTGACTGAAGAAAGTTCTCTTTTCTCGACGTGTGAAGATGTGTGTGGTTTGAGGATCAAGTTGATTTTCTGACTTGCTGTGTCCATTTTAGCATATTTTCCCTCAATGAAGCGTCCCAAAGTAAGTACCATGATGAGCCAAAGTATGAGGATAAATGCACCAAAACCCACCCAAAATTCGATCCATGGAGAAATCAGATATGTTTCTTTTAGTTGTTTCAAAAGTTCTTTAGCTTTGCCTTTAAAAGTTTTTGATGATGGCTGTGTCTTTGATTCACTGAAGCCTTCAGAGGAATCATCGAAGTTTATGAAGTAGCCGGATGCAGTTCTGTCAATTGTTCCAATTGGTTCAGGATTACTGTTTCTTGCATTTTCGCTTGGTACTTCATTGTAGATTGGTGTGTCTCTGCTAAAAGTTTTTATTTGGGTTTTCAGAGGTCTAAGTTCTATTGCATTGTTGCATAGTCCTTGTTGTTCTTCTGTAGGCGTTTCGAATGTGATGAGCCTCTTAGTTAGGACCTCTGTACTGGTAGCAAACCTTGGTGTTCGGCTACTTATTGGGAGTCCACTTGGCCTACTGTTTGTTATCGGCCACATGATTGTGGTTTAACCAGGTCGATGGATACAACTCGGTTCTCCTTTTTACCAGCAAGTGGCGGTAGTACAACTGATCTTGTCCCGTTGATAGACAAGACAGGAACTGCTTTTCTGTAAGAAGGCCCAAATTCCTTCTTTACCGCGATCTTTTCCCTGACTAGATCCCCGACTTTTGGAATCCAGACAGGTCTTGCTGGGACAGGTGGTGGTTCTTCAGTGGTTGTTGGCTGTTGTTTCAACTTTATGTTGCTCAGGTCTTTTCTTGTTTTGTTTAAGTCCTGCAAAATAGCCAAACGGTCTTTGATGTCAAAGCTTTTTTCTTTCACCACTGAAGTCTGACTATCAATGTCAGAGATCAACATCCTAGTTCCAAATAATAATTCGTACGCACTGAATCCCTTCAGAGAATTTCTTGGCAAGTTATTTAGACTACGTTGGACACTTTTTAGATGTTTGACCCACCCAGCTCCCGAACCTAATATCCTTTCCGTTATAGATTGCTTTATGCCTTGGTTTTTTCTTTACACCATCCCGTATCCCTCAGGAAGGAAGTGAGAAGATTCCCGCTGTGCTATGCTCATTTGGCCATGTTTCCCATCAGGCTGGAGGGCTAGAGTGAAAACAATGGTCAAACGTAGCATGCTCTTAGCGTATATGCCATTTAGACTCGCAAATCTTTGTATAACAGTCCAGACGTCAGCCGAGTGCTGGTGATCTACATTATAAGTGGAAACTAGCCTGTATATGTTAATCGGAAGCCTTCCTTTTTACTCTTGAATTTTTCTGGAGTAAAACGACGAGGTATTAAACTGTTTCTCTCCCCACTGCGATCTCTGTTGCAGTTTGGGCAGTTTTTTACAAACATGGTGTGACGCAGGCTCATGCCTGGCCACCAGTACCGTGATTGTAATTCTTCCAGAGAATCTTTTAGTTTGAGGTGTCTGAGACCCTCGCCCATATGTGCGTCTGCGATTAACAAGTTTCTCCTGTCCATGTTTGGAATCACTCTATCCCCCACTCCAGGGATTCGAGCAAAAGGGACGGAGTTTGCATCGATTATGTATGTATAATTGTGTGGATAGTTGATCGGTAGCGCTGAGCAGTCGCCTTTTGATGACGTTTTCACCGCCAGCACTGTTTCACCGTCAATGTATTTTAATGTACGCTTTTTTCGAACTACGGGAGCCGATTTAGTGGCTGCCGCTGCGGCTGTGTCAGCCAATGAATTCCCTGCAACGTGAACGCCATCACGCTGATGACTCAGTGAGTGTGTCACGTGAGTCCTTGGTAGCTCTTTTTGTAAAAGAGCTATTTGTTCCCAGAGCAGTTTCTGCTTTATTGGTGCATCTGTGTCATCTTTGTAGCCGTTTTGAATCCATGTCTGCAAATCCTTGTTATATGATTTGACGCAGTAATATGAATCTGACACTATAAGTGTCGGGAATTCGCGATCCGCATTATCTAGCGCCATTTTCAATGCTAGTATTTCAGTTTGATGTTCTGAATTAGTTTCTACTGAGTGTGTTTTTGTTAATAGAGGTTTTAGTTTACCTCCGCGCCACACTTCTTTTGTAATCCCACATGTGGGGTTGTATGCCTGTTCTCCCCAAACGGGGGGTTGAGCATGTCCGTCTGTATAAATTACACAGGCGTAATGTCGTAAAGGCAGAATGTCGATCGGCAGAGGGTATGTTTTTTCATATTCTAGATTTTTCAATTCTTCTAGTTCTGGATCAAAGTAGTAGTATACTTTGTCCGTTGTAATTGAATTCACCCATTGTATCCATTCCGGATTCAATGTTGTTGTTGGTAAATTACACGGTGTTGTTAGTGCCTCAAAGGCTGATTCTGCTGTTCTGAGTGTGACATGTCTACCGTCAGCTTGATCTTTTTCTCTAGCTATTGCGGTTTGAACTGCATGAACAATTTTTTCTTTGTTGCTGAATTTCTGTTCAGCTTCTGTGTACAAGTGTGATTTGAATGCAATTGGTACCTTTTCTCCCTCATTAGAGGTCAGGTATGTTAATCCGCATCTCCCTGGGATGACTCGAATCACAAGATTGCGTGTGTTATCACGTGTTTCTAATTTTGTTTTAATTAGCATGTCTGTTTGTAAGGATCTCAGAATTTCTGTGTGTATTTGAGTCCAATTGGATCTTTTAAAATCTGGTTTTATCAGATCATAAAGGGGTTTGACCCTTTCTGCGTAATTTGCAATGTATGTTCTTCCGAAATTTAGGAAGCCTAGAATCGACTGTAGGTTTTTTAGTGTTCTAGGATCTTGGATTACGGCACATTTCTCTAGGAAATTGTCAGCCAGGCTTTTGCCTTCACTTGATAATTCATATCCTAAGAACAGGACTGTCAGATGGGCAATTCTGGATTTTTTAAAGTTGAATTTGTAACCCTCTGCTGCGAACCCAAGTATTATGGTGTTCACTCTCTTCAAGTGAGTCTCCAAGTCATCATCTGTTAAGTAAATGTTGTCGACATAAGATAATGCTTCATCATCATATATTTGTAGTAATTCTGTTACTCGCGCTGAGAATACTCCCGGGCTGTTCTTGTACCCCTGGGCTAACCGACAGAATTGTTTTTGAGTGCCATTTATTGAGAACGCAGACAAATATCTGCTCTCTGGTGCTATGTTTTGACAAAAGAATCCATTAGAGATGTATAATGTTGTTTTGTATTTTTTGCGCACTATGTTATTCATTAGTGCAGCACTATGCGAATTTTGCACTGCAAACGTTTTGCAACATGTGTTAAGGTGTCGGTAATCCAAAACTAGACGATATGAATTGTCTGGTTTGGAGACCGGAAACAAAGGGTTGTTCATTTGTGAGGTGCAAGTTTCAATCACCCCCTGGTATTCTAGCTGATCTAGTATTTCTTTTACCTGTTTTTTAGCTTCTTGCTTAATTGGGTACTGCCTTTGTGCAGTAGGTTGTGATTTTAACTGGATTTTGTGAGGAGGAGAGTCCTCATCCCATCCCACGTGATTTTTATATAAAGCAGGAGCTAGAGCCACTGCCCACTTTCTAGCAAGTGTGTATTTTTTATGAATTTGGATATGATTTGAGAAGGCAGGCATAATTACTTCTTCGCCATGAGGGCAATCCCTGACAAACTCTGGTGGCCAGTCTTTTTCAGCTAGAAGGATATCATAGCCCTTGGAGAGATTATCCCAAAATAGTCCCCTTATTTTTCTAGTCTTATCCCCCTCTATACGCAATGTTATTTCGTATATTTTGTGAGGTTTGCTAACTCTGGTGTCTGCAGTTTCCACTTGAAGATATTCATTCGTGTCCACTGTCTCCAGATGATTCATAAGGACTTTGCGAGCTATGCTCACTTCTGCTGCGCTGTCTAGCATTGTCTGAGCCCATTCCCCGTTTTTCAGTTGTGTCCTCAGAATTCTCGGCATTGTTAACTATTTTAATGCTGGCTACCTTCTTCTTTGGAAATTGTAATTTCTTTTTTAGCTGAGCAGGTTCCTTGTCTTTGGACTTGGCGTGCTCTTCTCTTTGTTCTGATCGTCCTCTTCTTTCCGATTTCTGCGAGGAAGTCTGAAAAGATTGAGAGGGACGTGTATCAATGTCTTGATATCTATCAGGCTTTTTTATATTATCCCTATTTCTAAGGTTATATCTTTTCCCAGAGGGGTCACTCTGGGGTGACCTGTGTCTTTGGTTCGGAGATTTCTCTCTTCGCCTAGGAGACCTTCCTCTGGACTGGAATTTCTTTTCTTTGGGATTGGATTGTTTGTTTCCATCCCAGCTCTTTTTCTGTGATATTGAATTATTATTAAAAAATATTTTTTCAGGACTTTCAATCAGTTGTGGTTTTACTGGTATTCCACCTAAACTATCTCTACCTAGTTCCTCATAGGATTTTTCTATGATTCTGGCAATTTCAGCTGGTTGGTCTGCTATATCTGTTTCCTTTAACCTCTGGCGGATCGCCACGTTTGCTGCTTCTCCCTTTATGTTGGCTAATAATATAGCCGAGACCTGCTTGAAGTCTTTTAGTAATTTCATACCAAGAGTTAAAGCGGGTTCTGGACCATATTCGTCTTGAATTTGTTTTAGCACATCTGGTATTACCGAAATGGATGGAACACCGTGCGTTTTTGTATAGATGGAAGCAAAGACTGTACCCCAAGTGTCACAGTCCTCAATGTGTGGTGCGATTCCCATTGGAAGACAGATAGTCAGAATCCTGTGCTTTTCTAGCGGGGTGGTGTCTGGAAACACCGCCTCTATTTGGGTGATTTTCTGTGCCAACCAGAATGGTATTTGTTCCCGTTTAGCCGGTACTTTACCTAGGCAGGACTGGATGTTCTGTGGTGTAATTTTATTTGTGTTCCCCTGGTGAGGGGTCAGCTGTGGGAGTTTAATCGCTGGCTGAATTGTTGAAGTCCGCATCACATACTGGACTAATTGTCTATGTATTTTTATTAATTGTTTTAGCTGTGTTAACAGGTTAGCTGCAGACATCCCGTCGATGTCTGGATGTGGTGTGTATCCGGCTAGCACCGGCCACGTTGCTCCTGGTCTACCTAAAGGACCGAGCCTGGTGATGTGATTATTATGTTTTAGGGCGCCATCAAATAAGAGCAAATGCTCTTGAAATTTGAGTGGTACTTCCACCTCCTCGAAAGGAGTGTACGTTTCAGGAGGTTCCTCTATTTTGTAATAGTGGAAGTACTTTGTTACAGGATTTGCTGCTGGAAAATTTATCCATGAATAGTATACCTCTGTCTGCCGATATTCGTGTGCCTCAATTACGAATATGACTGTACCACCTCTAGGTGTCAGTCCATTTTCTATAAGTTTTATGGTTATAGATTTCCTTTTAATGACCGGGATCAGTATTATATCCTGGTCTGCTTCCTGCATGGTAGCATCAGCTGCTGCGAGTTCAGTTGCTAATCTAACTGCCTCTCTTTCTTCATCACTGTCTACCATTTTACCGACAGGATGGTTATTTCTTTTGTTTGCAGATCAGGTTTCTTATGGAAACAAAGATTAGATGCACAATATTTTGGAACAGTGTATCCTTCAACATTGACTATACCAAGAACCATACATAGGAGTTCCCTCCTGCGAGGTCTGGCGGATATAACCTTTTACCCACTCCAGACGTCTTTGGAGTATTATAGGAGAAAGGGGTCTGAGTGAGAAAGCACGACTGAGTTACTTTAAATGTCTTACGTTAGTTTTATCGCCCTTTCCAAACGCGTTGGGCGCCATGTAGTGTAGTTCCTATTATCCCAATAGGCTCTGCGCATTGGAATAATACCTTCAATAGTAAAGGCCTAGACCAGACGTTAACTAGGTCTACTACTGTCGATATTAGACTTAAAGTTTTGGGTTTGCCAGCTAGCTCAGAGTTCACTAGAAACTTTCTGGAATGTTCAGGAAGGAATTAACTTCCCTGATTAGACAAGAAGGGATTTAGTTTCTGACAACCATAGAACATGACAACTTTGCTCTCCCCTAATCAAGAGTGTATCTCGAGAGTCGTGTGAACAAAAGGCAATTTATTTTACTCAGTCAGTACGTGCATTCTTAGTCTCATCAGAATGTAGAGAAAAGGAAGAGACAGGCGTGTTCAATAAAAAGGGTGTTATTTATTGATCAGTCTCTTTTCTCATACAAGAGAAATGGATCGATATTATTGCAATACTTATAGTTAAGTAAAGTGCATACATTAAAGCAGAAGTATAAAATAATACTGTAAAAACATTGATATGGTTTCGAAGCCATAAGATGTTTTAAAATGAATAAAATATATTACATACACATATACATTTGACTAAACGTACTCAACTGGTGTTTCTAAATACGCCTACCCCGTGTACCTGACCTAAGCCTAATACGTGGGCGGGAATAGAAAGTTACAGGTTAAGTTAAGTTTGTTTTTGCCAAGTGAATAACTAAAGAATTCTCTGTGAGGGGTTATTCAGTTCTGTACCTGGAATTAAGGATGAATGAGGGATGGTATCTCTCTCTCTGGTCTCGATATTCCAGGCTGCCTGCGAGGGCTACCCGGAAGCGCCGGTGCTGGATTTCTCGGCAGGAGAAAGCAGCGCGTCTCGTTCTCAGCGCGTCAGGAAGGCGGGGCTGTGCCAGCGGGGTCTGCTCTGCTCTTCGCTTCGGCAAGTATGGCTGCTCCGTCTCGTCACCACCGCGTGTGTTTGCATAGGGCAATATCGGTAATATTTATACCTTTAAGGTGCCGAGATTGACGTAAGGATGGACATAGATACGTCAATAAGGATGTCATACGACTTGCTCGTTAGCACATTCTTTTGCTGAAGTTCTCGGTGAAATCAAAACAATGGCCGCAGGGTTTTGCCCAGGTTGTCATAGGTTTGATTTGTTATGAGAACTCCGTATGCCTTATCAGGGGCTGGAGGAATATCGCTTGTCTAATTAGATCGCAAGCTTTATGACCTAATCAGATAACACGTTCCTGTGCCGTAGTGTGACTGCGTCAGATAACGGTATCTGCATCATGGGGGTTTTCTGCCTCATGGGCTGACTGCTAGTTAACTTGTTGGTTTGTTTAACCAGAATAGGGTCAGGAATAGGGGGATCGATTCAGAACCTATAGGAATACATCACAGCTGGTGACGGCACCACTCCGTCACCAGCCACGGGCGCGCTGTGCATGTGACGGAGTGGTTCCGTCACGACCCCGCCCACTCAATAGAACGCGCCAGGCAGGCACGGAATCGCGGCAGCATGGGCGGGGCGGCGCGCCGTGACAGAACCACTCCGTCATTAGCACGCGCACCCGTGGCTGGTGACGAAGCGGTTCCATCACCAGCACACAAGGGGTTAAGCATTGGATTAGCACAGTGCCATCCATGCCGAGATAGAAAGGGACAAAGTCTTTTGCTAGTTCTACAGCAAAGTCTTTAAGCATAGGTTTAGCAGAGTGCTACCATGCCGAGCTGTAAAATGACCAAAGCCTTTTACCACTCTAGGCACAGTATTACATCTTTGGATTGGTAAAATACCATCCAGGTCAACCTGAAATGAATAAAAACAACCCCTTACACGTGTTTCGCTATCATTAGAGCTCTTCAGAGAGGTATGACTTTGTCCAGACACAAGGGAGAACCCAGTATAAGTCAAAACAATACCCTTTCAGGTATGTGACGCATACATTATGCAAAAAAAGATGCACTCTGGGTAGTTCTCAAGTTTAGGTGTAAAGCAGCTCCACAGTGCTAATCCTATGCTTAAAGACTTTGATAGAAAAGCAGAACTTTTTTGTGTATATATATATATATATATATATATATATATATATATATATATATATATATATATATATATCAATATTGAAAAACTAAAATAGCAAATATGAATTAAAATGTATTTATACAAATATTTATATATATATATATTATATGAATGTATATTTGCAGATATTTATTGTCATTGTATTTATATAATGGTTTTATAATGGTTAATTACTGATTTTAGACACTGTGTCTACTATTTAAATCGGTACCTTACCATTGTAAATATTTCTTCAGTTTTTATTGATTTACGGCACTGAGCGTGGCCATTATTCGCCGCCATTTCAAACTACAAATACCCTCTCTAGTGTTTGCAACATGTCGTGTGATCAAGCCTGGAGAGAGGCGAAACGCGTCATGGTGGACATGCTGGGCGAACTTTAAAAATTGCACTAATAAAGCACTGATTAATTGGCACCAGACAACGGGTTCACTCTTTGTCATTTACCTTGCCAGAAGTGGGGTACGTGTTACGTGTGGCGAGAACTACTCAATTTCCATGCACCAAGAGGCTTCGGTGGTGCGAGTGAAATCCCTCCCCTGTGTAAGGGAAGCTGATGGTTCTGTTATCCCGGAACTAATTGTACACGACTCCGGCGTGGAGTAAGCTGCGAGGAGCCCCTGGATACTGCGAGAGAACCTGCTTGGGCAAAAGGAGTCGGCACCTACCGAATCAGTAGATCGGACGGCAGCCCGATAGCCCAGTCCAGGCATGGAACAGACGTTCCAGTGGGGAGTGTGCCCGGACAGAAGCGTGGGTATTTTTTGTGCTTCACAAACCAAAACGCCGACATCCGTGCAGCATTTAAATTTGTTATATCACAAAAAACAGCAATTATGTCCGCGGATGTGTTGCGGAACAGGGATGAAGCGACTGAGATATTGTTTGTAGATTCCCCGGCTGGGTCGTCAATGACTCCGAGACAGGCTGCAGTAACTGAAAGTAATCCCACAGTAAGGGACATGTATGGAAAATTGGAAAAATTGATGAAAAAAGAACAAACTAAATGGTGGGAGAACAAATCCCTATCCCGATATTTACAAGTAGGCTGAGTGCCGAGGGGTCTGCGCATAACTCTGGCCCCCAGCTATGAAACTCCGGATCCGGCCATGTTAACTGAATGGGCAGAAACCAACTTAGAATCCTCGAGCAAGCTCATGGCCATTCTAGTGAAATATGCGGAAAGTGACCGCATTAAAATCCAATCTGAAATTGAACAGCTGGAAATAGAGATTGCCAGAAATGAAAGCAACGAACAAACTGACAAGATGAGAGCGGATATGATGATTAGGCTGGGTAAAGATGAGAAGAAACTTGAATCTAACAAAAACATCATTGTTAGACAAGCAGATAAAGGCAGGAACATCATTTTATGGCCACGCCAAATGTACCTAAGTGAAGCAGAGACCCAACTATAGGATACCTTATGTTACAGAAAGAGCGATTTTCTAGCCATTAAATCAACATGGCAAGATCAGAATTCGAAATTGATGGCATGGAGGAGTGGCAATCTCATTTCCAATGAAGAGTTTTGTTTCCTCAAGAAATAACATCCTGTAATCCCAACATTTTATCTGATCACAAAAATATGGACATGCTCCCTGGTCGACCGATTATCTCTGCCATCAATAGTTCCACTGTAAATATTTCGAAGTACATAGACTACTTCTTGCAGGACTGGGTCAAAGGACTGGGTTCCTATGTACAAGATACCTCGGATTTTATTCGGAAATTGGATAATGTTGTTTGGAACTCAGAATGCCTATTAATGACATTGGATGTGTCATCATTAATCATTATATACTTCTATAAAACACTGTGATGGTGTAAAGGCAATACAGCACTATTTAAATAAGTGTCCGATGAATTTTTGCATCCCATAACAAAATGCTGTTGTCAATGAAACAGATCTGTCTAGAACAGATTTTTTTATTGTTTAACAACCAGGTATATCAACAAATCAGGGGGTAGCTATGGGGGCCTGCTTCTCCCCAGTTTGGCATGTTTACACATGGGACTGTGGGAGGAGCAGGTCCTCATGGTTTGACATCAGGCTACTATAGGAGATCATGTACCCATTTACCTGAGATATATAGACAATCTATTTATGATTTGGCAGGAATCTTCAGAAGACGCACAACAACTTGTGGAGGAATTAAATGACAATAATCTTAATTTACAATTTACCTCCACTTTCGATGCTAAATCGATCTGCTTTTTAGATACAGAAGTATATATTGCAAACACAAGTCTGGCCACAAAAGTACATAGGAAGCCAACTGCAGGCAACACCATGCTGCATGCGGCTAGCCAACATCCACACCACCTAATAAGCAGTATTCCCTTCGGGGAGATGCTGCGTATTAGGAGGATATGTAATTCAGATCCAGAGTGTTTTAAGGCACAGGATGAAAGTAAATTAAGATTCCTGGCGAGGGGATACTCGGAGGAGGTCCTTACAAAAGCTGTAGACCGCTCAAGAGCCTTGCTGAGAGAACAAGCTTTAACTTCTAAATCTACAGAAGCAAGGAGTACACTGAATGAGTCACAAATACAGCCAAGAATCATATTAACATTCAACAGACAACATAAGGACATCAGGAGGATTTTCTATAAGAACTGGAACCTGGTGGCAGGGAATCCTGTCATAGGGGGGGTTGGTAACTAAAAAACCAGAGCTAACCTTTAGAAAATCTCCATCCATGGCAAGTAAATTAGTCAGCAATTGCCCAGAGGTATCAGTACCTAGTACATGGATGGCACTGAATAAAGGATTTAAGAAATGCTCTATTTGCAAAGCATGCTGTTAGGGTTGCAATAAGACGCATTTCACAGTCCCATTTTAAGACAAACCGGTGCCGATCAAGAAAAGACTGACCTGCAAGACAGACTATGCAGTTTATGTACTGCAGTGTCCGTGTGGGCTGCAGTATGTGGGGAGCACCCGACTACCCGCTCACAAACGGATATTGCAGCACATTAGGGCCATCACTGGAAAGATCAAGCATATCCAGTGGCCCGTCACTTCGAAAATGTACATGACAGTGATCCCAAACATTTACAATACTTTTTAATTGATACTGTGTTGCCATTGAAGTGAGGAGGAAACAGAGAAGCACAACTACGCCTCCTAGAAACAAGATACATATTGGAACTTGACAGTAAGACCCCGGCAGGTTTAAATGCAAGTGAAGATCTATATACCTGCATATAGTTCCATGGCAGTTGCACATGTAAATCAATACATATGGAAATCATTATTTATGGGAACCTTTATTCCTTACATAGTTATTATGGAACAGTTTTTGTGGCCAGTCAGGGAAGAGATAGTACAAAAGAAACAAACAAGAATTATGAATAGGCTTATCTTCCATCCCTATTTTTTAACATGTGCACAAATTACACTTTATAGCAGAATTTGCACATAATTAGCCTATTGAACTGTGTAGAGGAGTATATAGTTTACATTTTGATTGAATAATGTAGTTCAATGTATGGCAGTAACCCACTTGGGTTGCATACGCAGTCAATCAATATTGAAAAACTGAAATACCAAATATGAATAAAAATGTATTTATACAAATATTTATATATATATATTTCATATGAATGTATATTTGCAGATATCTATTGTCATTGTATTTATATAATGGTTTTATAATGGTTAATTATTGATTTTAGACACTGTGTCTACTATTTCAATCGGAACCTTACCATTGTAAATATTTCTTCAGTTTTTATTGATTTATGGCACTGAGCGTGGCCATTATTCGCTGCCATTTTAAACTACAAATACCCTCTCTAGTGTTTGCAACATGTCATGTGATCAAGCCTCCGGAGAGAAGCGAAACGCGTCATGGTGGACATGCTGGGCGATCTTTGAAAATTGCACTAATAAAGCACTGATTAATTGGCACCAGACAACGGGTTCACTCTTCATCATTTACCTTGCCAGAAGTGGGGTACGTGTTACGTGTGGCGAGAACTACTCAATATATATATATATATATATGTATATATATTACCTACTGGCGGTCGCCAGTAGGTATATATAGTTAGGATTTTTTCTCTATGGGATTTTTGAAAATTCTATGTCTAATAACTTTGGCGTTTGTGGACGGAATTGGCTGAAATTTTCAGGAAAATGGCACATTTTGTTTCTGAGCAGCTCTTGAAAATTTGGGGGGGGGTTCGTCAAGGGGGGGCTGAGAAAAAAGGGGGGTCCCAAAACGTGTTTTTAACATTGAGTTTTCCATAGGGCGGTTGGCCTCACTTTTAGCCCGAACGGCTGAATGGATTTGCACGAAACTTGGCAAAATTGTAGGGACTGGTAGCCCGTTGTGCCTTTTGTAGGTCTCAATATATGTGCTACAGTGGATTTTGAGAAATTAACGTTTAAAAAAAGATATATATCTGTAACAGCGGACCGGGCAGCGCTCCAGGACCCGTACTTTTCGCGCAACGGAGCTTTGTGAAGCGAAGCTGATTGGTTCTCCGGCGTCTGTCAACATTCCAAACAGTCCGTAGCGGCCGCCATCTTGTCTCTCGGTAGGATCGAGAGACAAGAGGAGGCCAAAGCGAAGGGGCAAATGACCATAAGGGGGCATAGTAGATCCTCGCTGACCCCCTAGGTTTGATGTGGAGGTTTTAAAAGGGCCCCGCGGGGCAAAAAAAATAAATAATAATAATAATCGAACGGCTGAATGGATTTGCACGAAACTTGGCAAAAATGTAGGGACTGGTAGCCCGATGTGCCTTTGCTAGGTCTCAATATGTGTGCTTCAGTGGATTTTGAGAAATTAACGTTCAAAAAAAGATATATATCTGTAACAGCGCACCGCTTCGCGTACTTTTCGCGTTACGGAGCTTTGCGAAGCGAAGCTGATTGGCTCTCCGGTGTCTGTAAACATTCCAAACAGTCCGTAGCGGCCGCCATCTTGTCTCTCGGTAGGATCGAGAGACAAGAGGAGGCCAAAGCGAAGGGGCAAATGACCATAAGGGGGCATAGTAGATCCTCGCTGACCCCCTAGGTTTGATGTGGAGGTTTTAAAAGGGCCCCGCGGGGCAAAAAAAAATAATAATAATAATAATCGAACGGCTGAATGGATTTGCACGAAACTTGGTAAAATATTAGGGACTGGTAGCCCGATGTGCCTTTGCTAGGTCTCAATATATGTGCTTCAGTGCATTTTGAGAAATTAACGTTCAAAAACAAGATATATATCTGTAACAGCGCTCCGCTTCGCGGAGATAAAATTATATCTGTATTACCTAGCTGTTGCTAACACCAGTTAGCGACGGCTAGTAGGAGATAGCGACCATCTTGGGCCCCACTTTGCATGTGAGTGATATTTATCACTAATGACATGCAAAGTGGGCATGCCAAGATGTTAGCGACTGGAAACAGTCGCTAACATCGCTATCTCCTATTATCAACTTTTGGAAATATTCGAGATAAGCGCGAATATCTCCAAAAAGTAACAGCTGCCCTGAGCAGTTCTTAGCCATGTTATCCAATGGGAGGTGGATAACATGGCTAAGAGCATTAGCTCGGTAATGCATGAATATCGCTGAGTTTTCAGCGATATTAATGCATTGCGGTCGTTTTTTATCGTATTTGCGATAAACCTTGATAATAGCAAGGTTTATCTGCGATAATTTCTGACGGTAAAAAAATCTTTGCAATGCATCGTTAGGGATAAATATCGCTTAACTTTGGTAATATGCCCCAACGTCTGTTAACGTTCGATTCGAAGGAAATCAGGAAGTGTTGAAAAACATTGTCTGCGCCATCTTGTCTTTTTTCAAATGCCACACTTTTGTCGTGCACGGCAGCCATTTTAGATGCCTTGACCAGACCCACTCTGTGCACGCTGTCGATCCTTAGCATGGCTCCCCACCCTCGCAAGCATCTCACCCAGGCAGTGGTCACCCCCGCTCTCTGTCTTATGCATGGGTAATAAACCTCCCCCCATCTGCGCTGCTCTTCCCTGAGAATCACACCCTGTGCCCGCCCGACACCTCCCTTTCGCCCTATTCACTACCGCACCCTCTGACACTCCTTTTCCTCTGTGTCCGATTGTCCAGGCTGGTCCTAGGGTATCAGCTAGCCCTGCAGATGTAGTTTATGGCCACAGCTGTAAAGAATCACCCCTCTTCAAAGGAGTTATAGTAGATCAAGGCCCACACTCGATGAGATCCGTCACAGCAGAAGCGTTGCTATTATCTGAAAACCATCCTGTATTGTGATTGGGGAGGGGACCGAGCGTGAAGCGAAGATTCTAGGGATGACTCTTTGTACATCAAAGTTTTTACAATTATGTGTCACATTAAAAATATATAGCACTCCGACAAAGTAGTAAGATTATAAAACGTTAATAATTTATAAATATATACAAGAAAACAAAAATAGTAATAACATATAAACATTTTTAGGGAAAAACAACGAAGTAGCGGTCGGCTGTGCGAATAGTCCCAACGCAGCACAACGTCCAGATTTCCGGCGTGGGGCGTCGCGGGGGGTGGGTCATCAGTAGCAAACTGTTGTGCGAATAGTTCCAAGGCAGCAGAACGCGCCGAAATCTAGATGACACGAAAGTGATGTCTAGTAAGTTGCCACCCAGCAAATAACGGCGTGGGGCGTCGCGGGGGGTGGGTCATCAGTAGCAAACTGTTGTGCGAATAGTTCCAAGGCAGCAGAACGATGGCACCAAGGTGATGTCCAGTAAGTTGCCGCACTGGTTTTGGTATCCTACAATGCTGCTCCGAATAACGGCGTGGGGCGCCCCGGAGGAGGCGGCGTGAACGGGCCTCTCCAGGTGGAGTGTCATCTGTTGTAGTGGGGCGCCCCTTTACCGTTTCAGTTGCCATTCCGTCCGTTTTTGGTCCACTGTGTCAAAAGCCGCAATTCAGCTGAGTTGCGCCCACTCTTGCGGTGCAGCGATAGGCGGCTGTCACAGGACTCTCAAAATGGCGGCAGGCTCTTTCCTTTTTGGGCCTGGTCCACTGAAATGGCCCTGGGACACCTTGGAAATCGGACGCTTGTCTGCTAGGTCTTGGACCCCATTCTCGAAAGCGTCCCCTCCGCCTTGAGAATTCATCAAAAGTTTTGGGGGCCCCGACTCCTGCAGGCTTCTGGTGGGGAGCGGCTGCCATGATTGCTCGCGGAATGACCACGACGGAGCTACGAGATGGTGGTGCTCTCATGCTGACGCCAGCTTCAGTCTGAAACATCCAGAAACAAGGTGGGGCTTTCATCGTTTGGGAAAAAAAAAAAGTTTTCATCCAATGAAAAGTGTTGTTTTTAGGTCATATGATCAAGCCTTCCATCATTAGGAAACCAAAAGTAAAATGAACCAATGAAAAGTTTTATAAACAAGTCACATGACCTGTTATGCGGCATAGGGTATAAAATGCGGAGAAAATACGTTGGCACGTGAGGCGGCATCAGTAGCGGACCGATGTGCGAATAGGCCGAAGGCAATACAACGCGCCAAGATCCGGATGGCACCGAGGTGGTGTCCAGCAAGTTGCAGTACTGGTGTGGCCATCCTACAATGCTGAAAGTCGGCGTGGGGCGCCCCGTTGGCCTGTGAGTTCGCGTCAGTAGCGGACCGATGTGCGAATAGGCCGAAGGCAGCACAACGCGCCAAGATCCGGATGGCAGCGAGGTGGTGTCTAGTAAGTTGCCGCACTGGTGTGGCCATCCAACAATGCTGAAAGTCGGCGTGGGGCGCCCCGTTGGCCTGTGAGTTTGCGTCAGTAGCGGACCGATGTGCGAATAGGCCGAAGGCAGCACAACGCGCCAAGATCCGGATGGCACCGAGGTGGTGTCTAGTAAGTTGCCGCACTGGTGTGGCCATCCTACAATGCTGAAAGTCGGCGTGGGGCGCCCCGTTGGCCTGTGAGATGGCGTCAGTAGCGGACCGATGTGTGAATGGGGCCGAAGGCAGTGCAACAATATTTTCGGAATAGAAGACACCACTAGGCGCTGAGATGCCAAGATCCGGATGGCACCGAGGTGGTGTGTAGCAAGTTGCCGCACTGGTGTGGCCATCCTACAATGCTGAAAGTCGGCGTGGGGCGCCCCGTTGGCCTGTGAGTTTGCGTCAGTAGCGGACCGATGTGCGAATGGGGCCAAAGGCAGCGCAACAATAGTTTCTGACTGACACCACAAGGCGCTGAGATGCCAAGATCCGGATGGCACCGAGGTGGTGTCATAGTTGAGAGTTCTGAGCAGCGGTTGTAACACTGTCTGAAGCTTATTTGCAGCTGCTGCAGCTTCACTACGCGTCAAGATCCGGATGGCACCGAGGTGGTGTCTAGTAAGGTGTACTGGTGTGGCCATCCTACAATGCTGAAAGTCGGCGTGGGGCGCCCCGTTGGCCTGTGAGTTTGCGTCAGTAGCGGACCGATGTGCGAATA
This sequence comes from Lissotriton helveticus, assembly GCF_964261635.1. NCBI lineage: Eukaryota > Metazoa > Chordata > Amphibia > Caudata > Salamandridae > Lissotriton > Lissotriton helveticus. Next base: position 254,247,478 of record NC_136061.1, read on the forward strand.
GGCCGAAGGCAGCACAACGCGCCAAGATCCGGATGGCACCGAGGTGGTGTCTAGTAAGTTGTCGCACTTCTGTGGCCATCCTACAATGTTGAAAGTCGGCGTGGGGCGCCCCGTTGGCCTGTGAGATGGCGTCAGTAGCGGACCGATGTGCGAATGGGGCCAAAGGCAGCGCAACAATATTTTCTGATTTGAAGACACCACAAGGCGCTGAGATGCCAAGATCCGGATGGCACCGAGGTGGTGTCTAGCAAGTTGTGGCACTGGTGTGGCCATCGTACAATGGTAAAAGTCGGCGTGGGGCGCCCTGTTGGCCTGTGAGATGGTGTCAGTAGCGGACTGATGTGCGAATGGGGCCAAAGGCAGCGCAACAATATTTTCTGACTGACACCACAAGGAGCTGAGATGCCAAGATCCGGATGGCACCGAGGTGATGTCTAAGTTGCGGACTGATGTGCGAATGGGGCCAAAGGCAGCGTAACAATATTTTTTGTATGGAAGATACCACTAGGCGTTGAGATGCCAAGATTCGGATGGCACCGAGGTGATGTCTAGCAAGTTGCTGTACTGGTGTGGTCATCCTACAATGCTGAAACTCGGCGTGGGTCGCCCCATTAGCCTGTGAGATGGCGTCAGTAGCGGACCGATGTGCGAATAGGCCGAAGGCAGCACAACGCGCCAAGATCCGGATGTCACCGTGGTGGTTTCATAGTTGAGAGGCACTTCATCTGCAGTGGGGCGTCGAGATCCGGATGGCACCGAGGTGATGTCTAGCAAGTTGCTGTACTGGTGTGGTCATTCTACAATGCTGAAAGTCGGCGTGGGGCGCCCCATTAGCCTGTGAGATGGCGTCAGTAGCGGACTGATGTGCGAATGGGGCCAAAGGCAGCGCAACAATATTTTCTGAAGAGAAGACACCAAAAGGCGCTGACATTCCAAGATCCGGATGGCACCAAGGTGGTGTCTAGCAAGCTATGCAGTTGAGTTGTGTGCGCACTTGCGGCGAATAGGTCGAAGGCAGCATAACAATGTTTTCTGAATAGAAGACACCACAAGGCGTTGAGATTCGGTTACCACCGAGGTGATGTCTAGCAAGTTGCCGCACTGGTGTGGCCATCCTACAATACTACTCCGAATAACGGCGTGGGGTGCCCGAAGGGGGGGGGGAGCCGGCGTGAATGGGCCTTCCTAGGTGGAGGCTCGTCTGCTGTAGTGGGGCGCCCCTTTACCGTTTCAGTTGCCATTCAGCTGAGTTTCGGCTGCTCTTGATGCTACAGCGACAGGCGGCTGCAAGAGGACTCTCAAAATGGCGGCCTGTTCTTTGGATTTGGGCCTGGTCCACTAAAATGGCCCTGGGACACCTTAGAACTCGGACGCTCGATTTTTTTTTCCTTTCCTGTACATGCAAAAAAAGGTAAATGCCCGGTACGTTACACGCTTCATCTGCCACGATGAACTCTCCAGAGGAACCGAAAAAAAATATAGTTGTGGTAACTATACCATGCATCGTCATATGGAGAGGTGGCACCAATTAATTATAGTGCTGCATAAAAGAGAGATTTGGAGGAGAACCCCTGACCTGCTAGTACATTCATCAAAGAAGTGGCACTGAGAGCTTCAGAGGCAAGGGAAACGGTCCCAAATATTTAGAAGCACTTTGGAAAGATTAAAATGACATGTTTAGATTGTGGCAAATTAATTTCATGTGGACAGATGAGTGTTACTCTAATAAATACAGCATATGAACATGATCATAGTCGATGGTTGGTAGAGACATTTTGACTATATCCTGGACCTGCCCGTCCTCGCCCAAAATGGTGCCGGAATAAATGGGACTCGTAACTCCTTGTTGTGTACTGGTTGCAGAACCTTGAAATCACGAGATACGTATGCAGTTTTGAAGCACATGGCGGGCGGGGACGAGAATTGATTGAATATTTCGACATCCCTATTGATATTAAGTTCTGATGTGTTATTGATTACTGTACTGTTGAAAGTTCGAATTAACGTCACCCATGGTACTTGCCCGCAAATGTATATCTAGATAATTTTATTGTAACTGGCCCTGTCGTATTTTAATTATAAAATGTACGTCCACCGATTCCGTAACTGTTAGACACCTTAGTTCTTGCAACCTAATGGCCCGCCCGTTACGTTCCTCTACAGTGTAAATGTCTATTCATCATATACGATTACAGTTTGCTCCGTGGCAGGCCCACGTGGTTATAGGCTCGTATTTGTATAATGAAATTTTCACAATAAAGGTTTTTAAAAGAAAACATGGTAGTAGTATATACATTGGTAACGTTTTTAATAATAGTGACTGTTTTAGAATCATTAAAAGGCAAGTGAAATAAAGCAGACCAATTACATGAAGGGTAAAAGGTATAATACGAAGGAACGCAGTAAAGATAAATGGTCAAGGGCTGTTGTGTTTTCTATTCCTGCAACATAAAGTGATCGATAAGAATCTCATATTCAGGCGTATCGGCGACTAAGACAGCAGGTCGACCCTCTTTTGCTCAACGGCTCCGTCATGGGACGAAGAAACGCTCTTTTTCTCGAAAAAAGAATATATTTTACTTGCAGGACAGTTGTAAAATTTCCGGGAAAGTACATTAGCCTGGAACATTATAACATATATTTAAGAAAAAATAATGTTCGGAAGTAATGAAAAGCGTAATTTTTAGGTCATATGACCAAGCCTTTCATCATTACAATAAGAAAAGTAAAATGAACCAATGAAAAGTTTTATTAACAAGTCACATGACTTGTTATGCTTACGTTACGCGCTGCGCGCCCCGGATGACTTCCGGATGCGCTAACGCGGCGCGTCATATGACGCATTACGCGACAACGCAGGTCCAGAATATAGTAAAAATGTCTCCACCAACCAGCGGTCGGAACACAACCCCTTTCAGCAGGCTAAATAGTTCTGTTAAATGACAACAGAAGGGACAGGCAACAAGAACCATCAGTCAAAGAGGGGAGGGCTAGTTCTTCTCTACCGGGTTACATTGGGGCGCTACCGGAACTGATCGAATTGGTAGTCTACAGTGTTTCTGGATGTTTCAGACTGAAGCTGGGGTTAGCATGAGAGCAGCACCATTTCGTAGCTCCGTCGTGGCCATTCCGTAACCAATCATGGCAGCCGCTCTTTATCGTTATTTTGGGCGGGGTGGGTGGCGGAGCCGAGCTGTTTTGCAGCCATCATTGTGTGGAGTTCAGTTCATCTCACTAGTTTTGTATTTGTCATGAGGGGTTGTTCCTAATGTTTCTATTTTAGCGAGGTCAAAAAGAGATCCCATTAGTGGCCTACTGATTTTGCTCGATTCCTTTTCTTTTTTTTTACACAATTTTTCGTTATCTGCAAAGACTAAACAGAGTATTGCGACTCTGTGTTTGTTTGTAAATAGAGAATGAACCAAAGAGAACTAATTCTAAAACAGTAAATACTTGGATAACAATCAATCAAATGGAGAGAGAAGCAGGCACGACGGATTACAACGGGGGCAAAGGCCTGCGTTAACTACCTTTCACTATCTGCAAAGAGAGAGTACTCCTAATAGAAATGAGGGGGGGGGCACCATTCAAAGCAGATCAGTGTGCATAAACACGAAAATGTTTTCACTTACCACGTACTTGACATTCGACAGCTTATGATATTTGCTATTAAAAAACCATTGAAATTCACTGAAAAAACCATAGGTTATAGACCATATATAGTTAGGAATTAGCATTTACAAAACCTTGAAAATTCACTGAAAAAAACATAGGTTATAGACCATATATAGTTAGGAATTAGCATTTAAAAAACCTTATTTTACTCACACAAAACCATTGAAATTCCATATATAGTTAGTTGCACTAACTATATATCGCGCACCCGCAATCCACTGCTGATCATGTCACATATTACATCATTCATGACATGGTCAGTGACATCACTGATGACATCACTGATGACATCTCAAATGACATCACTGATGACATCACTGATGACATCTCAAATTACATCACTGATGACATCACTGATGACATCTCAAATGACATCACTGATGACATCTCATTTGACATTACTGATCACATCACTGATGACATCATTCATGTGATAATACGATGAACCTCTTCAGACTCTAATATAACCTTAGATACACTCAGTGTAAACAGACACTCATAGACTGTCACTCATCCATGGAGTTACATACAGCTGTTTCCACATGCACTTTTGAACCCATACATCTAGTCAATCAACTGCTCACACATCTATGCAGAGAGTCATACACCTCCCAGCCACCCAGACACACACTCAGTCTCCCATACAAATGCTTGGGCAACCAATCAATAACCCATAGAGTTAATCATATAGCTAATGATCAACACATGCAGCAGTTTACAGAACAACAGACATAATGATGCACAAATTAAGACAGTTTAGTCACTAACCCATGCACTCAGTGAGACACATTTAATCAGTCACTCATACAGTCAGCCATGCCCCTACTAAATCCTTCATCAAGACACTTATACATCCACTCATTCTTCAATATGTAAGACATATTTTAACTTTACAGAATTATACAGTCACTGTATGTAGTCATCAGTGATGTCATCAGTGATGTCATTTGAGATGTCATCAGTGATGTCATCAGTGATGTCACTGACCATGTCATGAATGATGTAATATGTGACATGATCAGCAGTGGATTGCGGGTGCGCGATATATAGTTAGTGCAACTAACTATATATGGAATTTCAATGGTTTTGTGTGAGTAAAATAAGGTTTTTTAAATGCTAATTCCTAACTATATATGGTCTATAACCTATGGTTTTTTCAGTGAATTTTCAAGGTTTTGTAAATGCTAATTCCTAACTATATATGGTCTATAACCTATGGTTTTTTCAGTGAATATATATATATATATATATATATATCTGATTTAATATTACGCTTACCTCCCTTTATCACTGCCCACCCCAAACCGTAAAATTATCCTTACCTCCTTTAATCAGTGCCCACACCTAAACCATGAAACTACCCTTACCTCTGTTTTCTACTGCCCACCCCCTAAACCCAGAAACTACCCTTACCTCCCTTTACCACTCCCCGCATCTAAACCCTTTTAAAAAATAACATAATAATTATGTTATTTAAAATTACATACTTATGTGTGTGGTAAAGGCAAGCATGTTAAAGGTACAAATACGTACGTGTGGTACTTACCTGTGTAGTAACGGCTTTGTGGTAAAGACATTACGCTGTAAAGGCTTAGTTGTAAAGCCTTTTCCCCTTACCTTGTAGATATTTTTGTTGTTGTTATTTTTATAGCACAATAATTAAAACTCACATTCCAGCAACATGCCCCAGAGCAGAGGATAAGAGTAAGGTTGAGTGCATATGAAGATGGGAAGCAGAGGACTTCAGTTTTGGAGGAATTTAGCATAATAGACATAGGAGCCATCCAAAGTTGAAAGACATTGAAGCAGTCAGAGATGTGTGAAGGAGGAGAGGAAGAGATTTGAATTGTAGGTTGTCAGCATAAAGATGATAGGTGAAGCCAAACTAATAAATTATGTCCTCAAATGAGGGGGTGTATAGAGAGAATAAGAGTGGACCTAAAAGGACCCTTAAAGGACCTAGACTGGTCAAAAGGTCAGTTGGTATATTTTAGAGTTCCATCCCACTAAGAAGGAGGGATCTGCTAGATACAAGGAGAACAATTGTACAGCAAAGTACTTGATGGCAATGGTGGGACAAGCTGAAACTAATATTGTGTAATATACACTGTTGAATACTGTGGATAGGTCAAAAACAATAGTAATGGCACATATGTGGTTGGGGTGAGCACAGGAAATAAAACTTGAAACAGGGGAGAGTACAGTTTAAGTTAAATGAAGGAAGACCTATAGAAAGGCATTTAAGAGGTTGTTAAAAGAGAGATATGTAGTAGGTCAATTGAACACCAGGAGGCATATTCACAAAGGTGAAGTTTCACATGAGTAAATCTACATGTATAATTTTAATCTCACATTTGTGAGTAATTTTAGTACTTTGTGCTATTCATCATATGAGTGTAAAGTTACTAAAAAGTGTCAACTTATACATCTTCATTTCCTGAAACAAGGAATGTAGCTAAATTTACAAGTGTAAAGTTACTGCAGTCGAAAAAGAGAAGCAGTGAACTCAGCAATTCTGCACCTCGCATGGCCAGCCACTAATACCCCGCCTCATATAAAATAATGAATGTAAGGTCTTACAATAACACACAATAATAAATTAAATTCATGTATTTACTTTTTTAAACTATATGTAAATTTAATTTAATGTTATAGAAATCATATATAAATAAAATGTAAATATTATATTATGACAACACATTGTAAAAAATTTCTTCAATTTAAAAATAAATGTAACTTTAACTCTTTTAAATATAATTAAGTTAATTAAAATGAAAGCTAAACATCATTTTTTGTCATTTTTAATAAATGATTAGCCAATACAAATATTTTACTTTCATACATTTAATTTTAATAAATGTAATATCCTTCAACTTCTTCAATATTTAATTACAACTTACTTTAATAGTTTAAAGTTACTGCTATTACTGCTATTAACTTCTCACATATAGGCAGAATTCTCAATCACCAGGATGGAGATCATCCTATTGTAAATTGCACTGAAAATTGAAAAGGTTTATTTAACTTTACAAAAATTATTTAAAACATTTTAACTCACTTGTGAAATAAATATTTTTTTGAAATATATAAAATTAAAATATATATTTTCAATTATTTTAACAATCCTACCTAGAGTAAAATGTGTATAGTACACAGCTATGTATTAAAAAATACAAAAAGGTACGTATAGAATTAATGTAGAATAGTGTAATTATTGTTTGTAAGAAAGAATAAACTACCGTTTCTTTTTTAATTCATCAAAATATTTTACTCTAAATAATATGTTTTTATTTATATATAATTTTATTCGTAATAATGTAAAATTATATATATTGTTAAAAAGTCAAAATAAATTTCTTTTCAGAGTATTATCTACGGTACTCCATATTAAGTCCCTTTCTCCATTATTTTCTATAGGAGGGTGTTGCAGTACCAGTGGTCGGCTATTTATGGCAATGCAGTTACTCTATGTCTGGGCTGGATTACATTTACTGCTGTTTTGGGTCCTTTTTGGCAGTTGTAACTTTTAAAGTGGAGTTTGTGTATAGTAATGGGCTTACTCTTTTGTGGGTGAGCATCTGTCCCTCCCTAAAGCTCTCTTTAGCCCTCTCAAATCCCCTTATTACACACCCTAAAGTTCTCCCATTTATTGTTAAGTATTCCTTTTTCCATCCATTACCCCTGAATCTTCCCACGTTTACTACTAAGCAGCCAATTCTGATGTCGTCAGGAAAGCATTCCCACCAAATTGGGTTAGGAATGCTTTCCGAGCAATTCGTATTTGGGGAGTCCTACTGACTGATTAAGATGTGTTGGGATACTTACGGACTCGGTTCTGTCGGACTCCCATTGACTTCAATGGGAACCTGTGTCCTGAATGGGAACATAGGCTCCCATTGAAAAAATGGATGGGTTGGGAAAACCTTGCACCCTGTGCAGGCAATCCATGGTCCCTGCCACATTGTGCTTGGTTGTGAAGGGGGGGGGGCCTTGGGTTCCCCAAGAGGCTCATCCGGAGGCATGCAGGTGATGGGGGGGCCTGTTACAGGCCCCCAAAGTCTAATTCCCACAGCTGTTTTATTCGGCCAAACCGATTTGGAACAGGTGTCCGAATCTATCATCCTACTCGCTCGTTTGGAAACAGTCTCCATTGAGCTGTACGACTCCGCTCCGAACGACTCGGGCTGCCTGAATCTCATTCAGAACCGATTCGGACAGCCCGGATGGCTTCCTTGCATCATACTTAGTCGCCCGGAAAGGTGACCGATTCCTTCAGGAACATAGGTCCCGAATCAGATTTGCAGAATCCGAATCCCATTCGGAGCCTTTTCCTGATGACATCGTAAATGGCCCCTAAGTGGTAAACGTACATGTGTAACAATCTTCCCATAACACAGATGGGAATCGTGGAGGTGGAAACTTACACTCGTAGATTTGTGAACCGTATTTTGTAGTGAGTAGCTCTAATTGCAGAGTGTGAATTGGGCCCTAGGTGTTCCAGTGTCCTGGAGATGAAAGGTATGTGGTTGGTAGTTAGAGCGAGAGAAAGGGACAGTGGTGTGTTTTCTTCAATAATGGTAGTACAACAACGGATTTGAAGCATTGAAACCTCTAGATAAAATGGAGTAAATGAATAGAAATTTTAGACAGCTAACGTGAGGGCAAAGCATGTGGTTGGAAGCTTCCATAGCACTTAATTTCTCTTCTAGGTGCAGATTTCAGCCATCATCTTCTTACATAGCACAGCAATCTCTTTCTGTGGTGACCTGAGAGACAACACAACAAAAAATGTTGCGTAGATCTTTAAAAAGGTAATTAGATAGGAATGGTTATAACAGATACCTACGCAAATGAGGCATTTCTGCATCCCAAAAGTACCCATTGTATAGTTTTCAGTGATAAAATATTCCAAAGTCCAGCTCTTTCCCAAAAGCAACATGGTCGGCGACTAGCTGCCGCCCCCCCCCCAATCCGGCACCCAACACCAAGGAACGTGGACACGAGACGTGTTTACTCTTTGGAAGGCGGGCGCTAGTCGCCCGGCCGTATTTATTAAAGTATGAAATTAAAAAAGGGTTTTAATTGCATAATCAACAATGAAATACAAAAATCAGCAGGACATTCAGTTATACAATCGTTATCAACAAGTTTGAGAGCCTGACCTTAACAAAACTCTAATACAAATTGTTCCTAGCTTAACTAAACATCCTATCTTGATTTTTGTACATTTCTGGCCATATGGCAGGGTCACTACCGGTGTCAGGTCCTACAAGCTGCGCCTTCCCCTTAGAAGTGCGCATGCGCAGTGTTACCCCGGGAATTGCCCGGTCTACGCCCCAAACTCCATTTACCCACTAAAGGAGGGCCCTTACTCTGCGCCGGTGGCGTCATGAGTCCACGCGCGCGGGGTGGCTACCAGCCTAAGGAAAGCGTGAACTACTCCTACCCGCGCTCCTTTGCATATTACCTTGCCCCTGGAGTACTGGGAGTGGCCCGCAGGCTCCTCCCCCTGGGCGGGAACCTCCATAGGATGATGCCCGCCCCCTCAGACCTCAAATATGTGCTCACCGATAATGACCTTACCGCATGCCCCATACCTAATAAATACGACGACCTATGGAAAAAAGTCTAAAGGACAACTACACTGGCTAATAAATAACAGTATCCACGCATAGCTAAAGGGGAAAAAAGGCCTAACGACACATGGCATAAATTACAACTCGGTTCACGCATGTTGCCCATAATCACAATAACTACGTATATCTACAAAGGGAAAAAAGGCCTAAAGACACATAACTTCAAATCTAGTTCACTTCACATTTCATTTTTCTATAGAGGGAAAAAAGTCCTGACAACAGATCACAAAATACCACAACAACCTACTCTCTCCCGCGGTCTATACCTATGAAACTTACCATTAGACCGGACATAACGCTGCTTAAACTTTGTACCAAGGGATGGTGGGTGGGAAACAAAGAAGCCCCGAACGCGGGGCACAACGTTCCGTGAGGGAGCGTCCAGGGACAAGGGAGTCTCCTGGGCGCTCCCTACCTCTTATTCCCGAGGGGCCGGGTGGCCCCTCCTCACGCCCGCCCCCCCCGACCCGGAACCAGTCCATTGATTCCGGGTCAGGAGGGGCGCCGGCCAATCGGCGGTGGGCCGCGCCCCCAGGGCACGCCCCCACCGTCGAAGGACCCGAGGGGAGAGGGGGTGAGGCGGTCGCCGCGCCGCCATGCGTGCGGGGGGGCCGAGGGCCCCCCCTTTTCACATGGTCGGCGACTAGCTGCCGCCCCCCCCCCAATCCGGCACCCAACACCAAGGAACGTGGACACGAGACGTGTTTACTCTTTGGAAGGCGGGCGCTAGTCGCCCGGCCGTATTTATTAAAGTATGAAATTAAAAAAGGGTTTTAATTGCATAATCAACAATGAAATACAAAAATCAGCAGGACATTCAGTTATACAATCGTTATCAACAAGTTTGAGAGCCTGACCTTAACAAAACTCTAATACAAATTGTTCCTAGCTTAACTAAACATCCTATCTTGATTTTTGTACATTTCTGGCCATATGGCAGGGTCACTACCGGTGTCAGGTCCTACAAGCTGCGCCTTCCCCTTAGAAGTGCGCATGCGCAGTGTTACCCCGGGAATTGCCCGGTCTACGCCCCAAACTCCATTTACCCACTAAAGGAGGGCCCTTACTCTGCGCCGGTGGCGTCATGAGTCCACGCGCGCGGGGTGGCTACCAGCCTAAGGAAAGCGTGAACTACTCCTACCCGCGCTCCTTTGCATATTACCTTGCCCCTGGAGTACTGGGAGTGGCCCGCAGGCTCCTCCCCCTGGGCGGGAACCTCCATAGGATGATGCCCGCCCCCTCAGACCTCAAATATGTGCTCACCGATAATGACCTTACCGCCACAGGCCAGTATTGTTAACCGACGATCTGGCCTCCCCCTCTAGCCCCTATCTAAGGACACATCCTCCTACCCCAGCCCTCCAGCCAAGCCCAGATATTGTCAGCCCATAGGACATTACCCTCTTCTGTCAGATGAACCCCGTCTTTCAAATAATACTTTTGACCCCAGATGCACCCATGAGGTATTGACTGTAACACGGGGGTTCGGAACAACCTATCCAGCCGTGTGTTGATCCTCTTTACCGAGTGATTCAACGCCCTGACTGAATCGCCCCCCCGCCACTGAAGTCGAGGTATTAGTTGTGACCATACTAGTGTGCACCCGGGGCAGGTCCTAGCTATCCAACCCGCTGTTGAGATAATCTCCTCAATCAAGGTGCGCCTGCCCAGTGTTGCCAAATCGTTCTCCCCAAGGTGAAGTATCACCACTGACGGTGGAGCCCGCTGGCGTGCTAACAGCCCTTGGAAGAATCCCCTAAACTCGTGAAGACACAACCCTCCTCTACCAAAGAACGTGATATTCAACCCTAGTTGTGCCGCCCTTTCCTTCTTGTCACCTGACAGGAAAACACATTCCGCTCGCTTAACATATGAATGACCAACAATCCAGACATTGTTCTTTGTTGTTTCCTGGTCGCCGCTCCGTGCCGATGAATATTGGCGGTGCCCGACGACAAATTCCTCCCCTGCGTAACAGGTCTGAGAAACTGTAAGAGAGCGGAAAAGAGACCAAGCGTGAGTGACAGGTAATCATAGCATGTCAATCCGAACATAACGTTTATAGCAGTCTGACGACCACCTCCCAATTGTCTTCACTCTTTCCACTGGGAGGCCCCCCGCCACCGCCTCAGTTGCTGCCCCAATCCTGAAAGAATGAGATCCAAAATCTCTAGGATCAAGACCCGCTTTTGTAACCCCAATTTCGAACACTCTCCTGAATTGATACCTGGTCAAGGGGCTCCCGTCGGCGTGACAGAGCAACGCCCTGCCTACTGAACCGACCAATAATCCCAAGAGTGATTCCACGTGCCTCACCGGGCAGCACGGGTTGGCGGGGGCCCGTTGCAGAACTATGGTGTGACCCCTAGCTTCTTGATCGGTCTTTGATTTCTGGATAATCACCCACATGGTGTCACCCCTTATCGTCACCCCAGCCTTCTGCAAGCCGCCTAGTATGTCAGCCTTAGATCCTGCCACAAGTTCACTAATTCTCAGTGCCCCATAAAATGCCAGGGAGAATGCCGCCCTAAAAAGAAGCACTTCCCACTCTGAGTTACACACCATCTCCAGCTTGCCCAGTAAGGCTGTTAGCCGGGCCAACCCCATGGGCTTCCTTTTATCCTTCTGGTGTCCTTGAATACGGCGCCATCCCCTTAAAGCCTTGCGTATCATAAAGGTATTGGTGGGATCCCGAAAGCCCCTAGCTTGAGCAAAGAATGACACTGCTGCCCTATGTCTGGTTGCCGCTGCTACCGAGCGCCCCTCTTTGTGCATCCATTCTAAATATGCTGCAAACCCATCCTCCTTCGCCCAAAGCACTTCCCACTTAGGCCCCAAAAAGGAACAATAAGACAGAAACGCCCCTTCGTAAGCCGTCTTGGTCCTGGGGGCTAGGCTAGCGACCACGAGGTCTTGTAATCTGGGGCACCAATCTGCCAAAGTGCTGCTGGGAAGTGTGCTGGCGAGGGGTCTGCTGTGGGGAGATGCTCCCTGAAAACCTGCATTTTGAAGCGAGAAAGGGCGTCAGCAGCATTGTTTAAAACACCAGGGACATGTTTGGCTCTAAAAGTGGCATTCAGTTTAAGGCAACGCAGAACAATTTCTTTGATCAGACGAAGTATGAAAGGACACCGCGCCCCCTGCTGATTGATACATTCCACCACTGTCATGTTATCTGACCAAAACACCACTGATTGGTTACATAGGTGTTCGGGCCAAACCATCAGTGCCACCCATATTGGAAAAAGTTCCAAGAAGCCAATGTTGCCGAGCAAACCCCATGTGTTCCATTCCTCTGGCCATTGTTGAGCGACCCACCTATTCCCTAGGATGGCACCAAAGCCCACACTACCGGCCGCATCGGTCCATAGTCCTAACTCCGCTGATGTAGTGAGCGGGCCGGGCCAGACCACCCTACCGTTAAAATCCTCCAGGAATGCCATCCAAATAAGCATATCCTGGCGAATTTCAGCCGATAGGCGCGTGCGGTGGTGCTTTTCCCTCAGCCCCTGCATCGCGTGCGCGATGGAGCGAGAGAAGGGGCGAGCCATTGGGATGATTCTTAGTGCGAAATTCAGTTGCCCTACCACCTCCTGTAACTGCTGCAAAGTGACCTTCTCCTTCCGGAGGCATAACTGTAGCGACGTTTTGAATTTGCGCACCTTGTCCTTAGGTAGTCTAAAACATTTCTCAAATGAGTCAATCTCAATGCCCAGAAATTCCAAGCAGGTGGTCGGGCCCACTGTCTTCCCAGGCGCAAGCGGGACCCCAAAAGCCCGCATGAGCACGCAAAATTCCTGCAATGCTAGTGCGCACTCCTGAGAACCCGCTGTACCGAGAAAGAGGAAATCATCTAAGTAATGCATGACCCTTTGATGGCCTGTCACCTGTCTCATGGCCCATTCAAGAAATGAACTAAACATCTCAAAGTAGGCGCAAGAAATAGAACAACCCATAGGCATGCATTTGTCCATGTAAAACCTATCCCTAAAGGTGAAACCTAAAAGATGTTGGTCTGCCGGGTGGACTGGGAGGAGGCGGAAGGCGGACTCTATGTCTGATTTCGCCATCAGCGCCCCGGGCCCAGTGGCCTGTAATAAGGTCACAGCCTGATCAAAAGAGGCGTACTTAACACTACAGATACCTTCGTCAATGGCATCATTCAGGGAGGCCCCCTTTGGCGCTGATAGGTTATGAATCAATCTGAATTGCCCCGTCTCTTTCTTGGGGACAACTCCCAGTGGGGAACACACAAAATTGTGTACTGGCACTGTAGAAAAAGGGCCAGATATCCTACCTAAGGAAAGCTCCTTGTCAATTTTGGCGGCCACAACAGCTGGATTGTGTGTGACTGATAATTGATTCCTACAGTGCGCACTGCCTGTGTATCCCCCGGCCGGGATCCTAAAACCTTTGGAAAAACCTTCCTGAAGTAGGGTGGCCGCTTTGTGGTCAGGGTATCTGTTCAAGAATGGAATCATTGCCACCACATCCACTGGAGTGGGGGGGCGTGCCGTGTCTGACTTATAGTGGCCTTCCCCTACCCCTCTGTCCCGTGTTACCTTGCTTGGACCTACAGGTAGATTCTGGGTGAGAGGGGTGCCCACAGGAGGCACATGCATGCCTAAACTTACACGCGGCCCTTGTGCAGGTACGCTTATTAAAATCCCAGCACACCCCTTTCTTTTCTGGCCCACCTGCCCTAAATTTCCCAGGCACTTCACTCGTTTGGGGGGGCCGAAAGGGCTGCTGTGGTCTAGTGAACACCCTGCCCGCACCGAACTGAGGGGGAGGTGCAGTGTCAGAGAACTGTTTGTGCCAGGCCATGGAGTCTACCGTGTCCCATGGTAATGCTCTATTGAATTCCAACGCCTTCCTAAAATTCACATCATAACCCTTCCATGCTTCCCCAGAATACTGTTGACTCCACCCCACAATCCTGCTCGAATAGCAGGCCAATGCAGCCTGCAGATCTGGAGGACGCTCAGCCTTAACTGCAGTGAAAACGGCCCATGCTTGCATCCAATTATTGAGATTTTCCTCAACCCTGAATCTAGTACACTGCGCCCTCCATTCACTCGGGAGCATCCACTCTTTCAGTGCTTTTGCTTGCTCCATTTCCCTATTATCCAACAATAAAGAATAAATGTACACGTATTTATCAGCCCAAATCATTTCTTTGACAGCTAAAGACACATGTTGAGCTAGATTTTCGCTCCTGGAAGGTACTACGCCGTCCCCCAAGAGCGGCAATGCCACTTCCTTACCAAGTGCGGGCACCGGGGGCGGCTGCCCTTGTACTCCGTCCAGCTGGGGAACACTTGAACCTGCAAGGGGAGAAGAAATTGGCAATGCAACACTGTCGGCGATCGGTGCCGCTCTGATTTTTTCCATGAACCTTGCCGCCTCTGCCGCATAGTCTGCTGAATTCGGGAAGGCTCCTCCTTTTTGGAGCCATGGCATCATGGCTGTCAAGTGAGATAAGAATTCGGGTGGCATTGAATCTACGTTACCCCCCGGGACAACAGGTACAACTGGGGTTATGCCCATTGGTCCTGGCACCGCTGGCAGAGCGGGTATCGGGTGTGGCCCGCCTGTACCCGGGATTGTGGGCACCGGTGCGGAAGCAGCCCCAGCGTCTACTGGTTGACCTGTCGGCACCGGCACCACAGGGGCAATGGGTGTAGGCACCTGCGGGGGTGGGACCACCGCGGGCGGTGCGGCGGGTAACGCATCCCCTGGGACTGGGGTAGGTACCGCCTCCTTGGGTCTTTTGGACCTAGGTTTCCCTTGTGGGGTGACAAATTCACCTCTTGGCACTGGTGCCACCCTCTTGCGGACTGGTCTCCCGGACGGGCCTGGTGCCTCGCCATCTCTATCCTCCAACCGGGCTTCCCGCTCCTTAATTTGTCCTAGCTGTTGTTTAATGTCGCTCATCTCCCGCATCATAGCCCGCATCATAGCCTCCATGTTGGACCCCCTTTTTCCACCCCTTGGACCTGGCATGATGCTTAACCTCACAAACAAAAAACACCCGCTGCCTACTTAGTTCCCAACAGGTCAACTGTGTGTACCTTTCAGATGGAGGGTCACCAGGGGGCTTTCAGCACCATGCAACGGCGACCGCAACACTAGCGGCTTGTCCGCTTATGTAAGGGGTGAGTAAACCTAATGTAGACCCACCCGGCGGCCACCAGGAGCGATGAGTGCCGGCCCCCCGTACCCCTCTTACCGATCAGTCCTGCGCACTTGCTGGCGATCTCCCTCTGTAACGACGCCCCACACCAGGGTGCTGTCTGGCCTGACGACCTGACGCTTCTCCAGATGAGGATCTGCTCAACAACAGTGACGTAAGATGCCTGAAATAGAAAATTTATGAATACCGTGTGATCACAGCAGGATCAATTATCAGGACAGACCAAATTTATCCACCGCGAGATGAAATGAATGAAAGGCTTGGACCCCTGAGCGATGTGGGCCTCCCCCACGACCAGAATTGTGGCTCCTGGAATTATGTCTGCTAGTAATAACTTAACATTCGTCCCACGCCTGAAAAAAGGGGGGGGCTGGAAGTCGGTTGGATGTAATGCAGTTTCAGATTAGTACGTGAAAAAACACTCCTAAACACCATTCACTGACTTATACTTGTTTCCAAAACCACCGAACAAGAACAGTCCTAATTATGAGTTTGATATGCTAGACAAGGCATAATTCTGACACAACAGTGAACTCACTTCTTAACCACAACTGCGCCCTTTGTTAGCAGTCATAAATAGCAATCCCCTTTCAGCCCAACTTCAGCTCGTGTTACACCATCAGTACATATCCCTTAGAAACACATTGTTTATGTAGAAAACACACAGCTTATCCAGAGTCCCAACCCACAGCTTCAGCGGTCGATTCTGCACTTAACCCGACCAAAACAATATTTATATAATCGTCCCTTTGGTCTCCCCTCCGCTCGCAGCCCTAGCTGGCCCTGCCTCGTTTCGTTTAATAAAATTAACGTGCTTAGCTGTGATCCCGCCAAAATACTAGCCAGCGACGATCCAATCTGCTGAAATCTGAGGAGCGGGGAAGACGGGGGCTCCGTATGGGGCAGAACCAGCAGTTAACCAGAGCGGGCAAAGAAACTGTGAGGTGCGCGGAAGGCGGGATCTCGGCCTGCCGGTTACGTACGGAGCACACAAGCAATTAATTCAATGCGGGCCGGGCAGCGGGAAAGAAAGAGATGGCCTGATGCTACTGATTTATTTCTGGGGATCGGCTCCCGAGCAGCCAACACGGGAAGCAGGTCCCTCGTCGACCAGGTCTCCCGATGTGCCGCCCGCCCCCCGCCCCAATACCTCGCACAGCTCCGCACACTGTCTCCCGTGACCTGTGACCGGCTCCCCCCCGTCGCACGGAGTTCCTTCGCGACGTCCTCCCTGTGCTCGCCAAAATCTTCCGTAGCCCTGTTGCAGTCCGGAATTAACAGCGGGAAAACGCACTCCACAACACTCCTGGTGGCTCCCGCGGGTCGAAACTGGAAGAAAAAAGGGTACAGTAGATTAAAAAACAAAGAAGCCCCGAACGCGGGGCACAACGTTCCGTGAGGGAGCGTCCAGGGACAAGGGAGTCTCCTGGGCGCTCCCTACCTCTTATTCCCGAGGGGCCGGGTGGCCCCTCCTCACGCCCGCCCCCCCCGACCCGGAACCAGTCCATTGATTCCGGGTCAGGAGGGGCGCCGGCCAATCGGCGGTGGGCCGCGCCCCCAGGGCACGCCCCCACCGTCGAAGGACCCGAGGGGAGAGGGGGTGAGGCGGTCGCCGCGCCGCCATGCGTGCGGGGGGGCCGAGGGCCCCCCCTTTTCAGTTGTTGTAATGATCTGTGTGGTGAAGGAATGAGTTGGAAAGATGCATTTGTAGTTCAGTCTGCATTGTAAAGGCATGCGTGGTAAAGGCATGAATGGTTCAAACATACAAACTGTAACAGCACTGCCACCTAAAGGGCCAACAGGAGCCGTCAATGCTAGGCTCTCTCATCTTCCCAATTCAGGCTCACACATATATAACCTGTCGCAATGTGCATGCATTTACTTACCCGATAGTGTGAGCCCTAACAAATATTTTTGCACTGCAGAATATTACTGCTAGTAAGTACTCTTACGTATGAGTCTTCTAAATACATTTGTTTATTTAGTCAATGAATTTACAAACAAATGTGGTATGAAATACATTGTTAGCCTTAATGTTTAAAAAACATTTCTTGAGCCAATGTCTCAGAGATAGTTCACAGCTACTCTAATTTGAGTGAAATAAAACTGGTGGGTCAGAGGGGAACTGTCTCTCTTTTGCACTGATGACTTGGTTCTGTTCCCCACAGCTTTTGAATATGCCAAAACATATATCAGATAGACGTCCTTGTAGGAGCATCATCTACCTATTTTTCATGTCAGGCACAATAATCCATTTATTTTCCTTGACATGAAAAATTGCTCCATAACTTTTTTGTGCTATGCACTTTCTGGTCAAGAAGTGTGAAAAAAACCACTGTCAGCTCATTTTTTCATTCTTATGACTTTGAAATCAAAACAATGTGTCAGCAGAAGCAGATTTCAACATCAGGAAAGGGAGTCCGTCGACCATTGTAACAAATGCTAGATTTTGATTTTTATTTTGGGCCAGTGGTGGCAGGCGGTGCGCACAGGCGCTCAATCTGGGGTACCAGGTCTAATTTCTCATCATCAAACAGTGACCCTCGAGAGCGAAAAAGAGAGGTAGATAAAGGGAAAAGGAGGAAGGAAAAGAGAGGAAATAGGTGAAAAGGGGAGAGAAAAAGGCAGATATGAAACCCAAACGAGTCTGCAGGACTGAGATAAAGAATAGGACGTGTAAAGTAGTGGAAGAAAGAATGAAAATCAGGCACCTTTGCTATTCCACAACCCTGGCAGTAGGCAGCTAAGAAAAACTGTAGGTTCTGCATTCTTTATTTATTTTATTTTTTATTTGTTTACAACATAAGAGGCAATAGCCTTTGGTATGATTTACGATTCAGTAGCAATACCAGTAGAGTGCCCGTATCTTCCATCCAGGATCACTGGTGGCGAGAAGAGATACAAAAAGATAGACTTAGTAGAGGCTGTCGGCAAAAAGGTTTAAAGACCCTGACATCTGACCTTTGAAACTTATTCAATTAGTGTGGGTGTTATGAGATGGTTTTTTCTGTCTGTCACAAAAAGGACCTCTTCAGGTCCCCAAAACAAGATGCACGGTCAAATGAATAATGAATACACGAATATCAACCATGTTTCCATATGTTTATTCCAAAAGTACTCCAAGTTTAATCCAATAATGTTATGTACTCCATTCATTTGTTTTCATCAGTATTTAATCACACTTTATCACAAGTGCCTTGCAAGGCTTCTCTTAGCAGCACCAGAGGGTTAAAAGTCCCCCATGACACATCATCTATATATAGTACCCAATGCATTTCGGGATATCTCTCTCCCTCAGGGGTAACTGTGAATGTAAAATAGTAAAAAAAAACACCAATCAGTAATACCCATTTAAGGTAAACCAAATACAATTCTGCAAAAACAACATCATTGCTTAATGCCATAATTCCTTCTGGTGTATGATAACTATTTTTTGACATAAATAACTTCGAACTACATTGCCTACAATCCCTTATTCATGACACCCACAAACTTCTTTTCAATAATAAACAACCTAAAGCATACTAATTAACTCCCCATGTGGGCCTCACACAACACTGTAAATCCAATCCCTACATCTGCGAGTAAAATAATCATTTAAAATTCATCTGTTACTCACGCCGAGACCAAACCATCAATTCCATGATTAAGTGAACCACTGCAAACTGTTAAAGTCTCCATATTTCATGCAGTCTGTAGAGCGGCTGCGTGAAAGCTGTCCTTCTTGTAGATATTTTCAAATGGAGCCATATGCACTCAAAGGTTCTTAAATCTCTTCCTTAATTGGTGCCTAGAGATTAAGAATCTTTGGTCCCGGCATGAGTCACAGGTGAATTTCGTGGGTATTTACGGAGAAAACAGTCACCTTTTTATTTCATTGCTGTTTGATTTTCGGTAGTCATCCACGGTTGTTTTTAGTCAGCATGGGTTTAACACAGTAGCTAGGTATGTATTCTTTATTTATTTTACTCGCAGGTGTAGGGATTGGATTTACAGTGTTGTGTGTTGTGTGAGGCCCACATGGGGGAGTTAATTAGTATGCTTTTGGTTATCTGTTATTGAAAAGAAGTTGGTGGGTGTCATGAATAAGGGATTATGGGCAATGTAGTTCGAATTTATTTATGTCAAAAAATAGCTATCATACACCAGAAGGAATTATGGCATTAAGTATTGATGTTGTTTTTGCAGAATTGTATTTGGTTTACGTTAAATGGGTATTACTGATGGGTGTCTTTTTTATGTTTTTTACATTCGCAGTTATCCCCATTGGGTACGATGTAACAATGACGTGTCATGGGGAACTTTTAACCCTCTGGTGCTGCTAAGAGAAGCCTTGTAAGGTACTTGTGATAAAGTGTGATGAAATACTGATGAAAACAAATTAATGGAGTACATACAATTATTGGATTAAACGTGGAATACCTTTGAAATAAACATATGAAAAAATGGTTGAAATTTGTGGATTCATTATTCATTTGGTTGTGCATCTTGTTTTGAGGACCTAACGAGGCTCCTTTTTGTGATATACATACAGCGCGCACGAACGGAGTGCGAATCAAGGTAGCATGCCTTCAACAGTGTTGAGCATCATAAACATTGGATTACAATTATGAGTGCATTCTACCATTACTTGTGTGCAGACGTTTTTTTCTGTCCTCATAAGCAGTCCTGGTGACAAGCCTCTCAAAATTATAAAGTCTTAATAATATATGTCTGGTGCAACCTAATTGTGAATGCTTGCTGTCTAAACCCCCACAAAACTGGTGGCCAGGAAACACACCACATTAGGAAGGAGGTAAACAGAGCCAGGCAAACTGAGATACAAATAAACAGAGTAAGTAAATACAAATATTAAGTGGTTTAATGCTTGGAGGGAGCTGAGACATAGAAACAGAGTGGCGAATTGGCAGACCCAGGGCTGGAAAGGTTTTACGATAGCATTTTGCTGCCTCTGTGTCCTTCTTAAACTTATGGACCTCTTCCCAGCAGTGTGACAGTTCCAGGAGGGGAGGTGTTCTGAAAGGCTGCTCTTGCAAAACCGCCAGCTAATTACTTAGCTAAGAATCTGATTTAAGTGTAATGTTTAGGGCGACATCTCTTAGAACAAGAAAGGCCTCCTCAACCCTACCTCAGATTATCCTGAGGAGGGTGCAGTAACAAACCAGACTGTTGGCTGATATATTTTGTGTTTGTGGAATCTTTGGTCTGGGCTCCTTTGGAAAGGAGACCAAATAGAGCAAGCCTCCTTGAGAGTGTCACCCCTATTTCTCCAAGAAGAATGATTGCCAACATGCAAAAGACCATGAACTAAGTTGCTGAGAAGGCATTCCTGGTTATAGTCAGGACACGGGGCTTCATTCATCAAGATACCTTTCATCAAGTTGTTTCATAATACCAAAAAATATCAAGGGCAGTTCAGTAGCTCTGATTCTCAGGCGGAGATTAAACTACAGCCCTTGTTTTTTTCTTGGAGGGACTCATTCAGGGCTATCCTCACACAGCCGCGGTGCGTCCTTTGGGGCATGGGGGCGTAGCCCCCCTCCCGCAGCTCCCTCGGCGTTTGAACTTAAGTAAACTGAATCAGTTTACTTAAGTTCAAAGACGCCGAGGGAGAACTAGTCAGCATGACGTCGTACCGCCCACGAAGGGGGTGGGCGGTCTAGCGTCATGTTGACTGACATGATGACTGTCACCAGGGGTAGCACAAAACAGAAGTGCGCATGAGTGGGGACGGAGGGCACATTGCCCACTCATGCGCACTTGTGTTTTCCCTTGTTTGCGCAAGCCCATTAGGAGCCCTTTGGGCTCCTAATGGGCGTGCCTCGGGCAAAAATTAGCCGTGCCCTTTGCCATGACTGGCGCTGCTGGCAGCACCAGGATTGGCTGGGAGATGCTGCCACTCCACTCCAGTCCAGGGCCGTTCAAGGCGCCAAGGGGAGCAGGTGGCGCGGACCGGCTGAGGTAAGTTTTCCTTTTCTTTTATATTTAAATATTATATTTAATTGAATTCCCTGGACCCTGCCACCTACCCCCGCGTGACCCCCCTCTCCCCCCCGCGAGCCGCGCCTGCATGTGAGCACAGGAAATATTTATTTTTTACTGCACACCAAAATGTTTTTTTGCTTATAAGGAAGAATGCGAGGTTTAAACTATGTGTTGTATATAGCTATGCGTACTGGTGTAAACGGAAAATGTATGACTATTACGTATTGAGATGGAAATTGTGATCTCGGTTCAAATAGTAAAGCACCACCCTCCCCCGGCCATCAGCCTTTGACTGTTCCAAAATGGCCCCAGCGCATGCTTACGGTGACGGTTGGTATTAGACTCAAGGGCAGCCACATTGGATTGGTTGTAATTTTGGACGTTGTAGCAGGAGGTGCCACTGTGGGTCGGTGAAGTGTGCAGGGAGAGAGACGGGCTGCTCTTTCCTCCCTTCGTCTCTGACAGAAGCAGGCGGCCCTGTATACAACACCCTCCCCTTAGTAGACTTACACGTGCCGTAGTGGTAGGAGGCGGGGGCATGTGGAAGGGTTGCTCCCATCCTCCAAGCGTATCTTGGAGTTTATTTGTATGTAATGTGAGAAAGTAATGCCCTCATTACAGTTGTGCAAAGTGTGTCAAACACAACATACCGCCATTTTGATGAGATTGTTGCTATGGGTTGCCAATAGTAAAAAATTCTACTAATGGTAGTTTGGGTTATAATGCGTTATTGTCATAAGACTGTTAGATTTTAATGGGTGTTTTGTGGCCATGTGATATCGTTTGTTTTTTAGGGACTCGTGTTTTTGCCTATTAAGCTCCAAATGTGCTGATGTGTCAACCTTTGATGTATGTGGGTAGTGGGTACAAGTGGTTTGGAAACGAAACCGGTATGAACAACCCCGCAATTTAGATCAAGGCTAAGGACGTATGCAAATGGTCTTTAAGTACATTTTGCCCCCTTTGTTACCACTGATGTGACGCAGTATTTTGCACTTGCAGATTGGGTCATTTCCATCACAGCACAGGCTCCAATTATCATGTGCCTTGCCCAGCATCAAGAAAGTGGATTTTCTACAAAGGTTTTTTAAAGGGTAGGCTTATTATTAGCACACATAGGCCCCTCTTATACAGCAGAAATGGCCTCACTCTTGCAGACTGACCCCCTTCCTTAATTAATTTACTAAAACTAAAACACAGAAGACTTTTGTCTGCCTCCATCATCCATGATGTGAAAACCACCCACAGCAAACAAAGTAAACAACATTGTGAGGTTTGTCAAAAGCCATATTCTATTACTGTGTGTCCACTTCACACTTTTTTTTTCGAGGGAACTGGGAAGGTGAAATTCCCTATAAACTTACTGACTCTCATCTGATTTTGAAAAAGGTCAGATATATGAAGTGAAATCTTGCCACAGTGCACTCCGACAGAAAGTGTCCGCCCACCACTTTCAAATGTTACCAGCCACCACTGTCCTCACACAAGTTTGCAAACCTCTCCCTCGCACCATCCATCTGTACGTCTCTTCCCAAGTGCAAGGTATGCACTTCATTACGTCCCAGAAGCAACGCCCTGGTCAGGCGGAAGTTGGGACACTACATCATCCTTCCTGCATCAGCAAGAGAAACATGGCTGCCAGACAAAAGCTCAAAACCAGGAATCTGCTGACACGCACGACCTTAGCGCCTTCCTGTCATCTCCAGTGACAGAGATGTGTGTGTGTAGTGTATTTTGTAAGCACACAGCTGCCCCAACGGGGCGTCCCGGCGCTGTATAACACTGTGGAACCCTTCCTGGCTCTCCCTGTGAGAAGCCCCTCCTGTGCACCCCCAAGCTGAAGCCAGGCATCCCAGTGTTGTAGGGGCTGTTGTGGAGATTAAGCAAGCTATTGCCCAGAGTTGCAGCGTGGGACCCATGATTAGAGTAGGCGCCAAGGCGAGAATTATCGAGTCCGCGGACATTAAGTTCAAGACCCTGCCGCGTCGGGACTTGAACCCTGGTCCCGGCCCTGATCTCTGCTTCAGAGTCTGCCGCTCTAACGAGTGAGCCACACTTCTCCACAGAGATGGTTCCACAAACAGTTCACCCTCCTGCAGGAAGAGCCGACTTGAGGTAGTGGTCATTTTTAAAGGAAGGTGTGTCAGTGCGTAAAGATTACAGGCAGAGAGAGGGAGTAGTTGTTGTCATTTGAAATAACGGACAGGATGTCAGTTCCTATAACCGATGTGAAGAAAGGAAACAGGATAATTCTCTGTACCTTTCTTCATTACAGGAAGCTTTAGCTGAGATTAAAGAGCACAGACTCAAACTATATGATGCAATAATTGCCATAAACGGGGTTCGGCCTGAAGACATTAAGAGGCTTCAGGACATAGTATTTTCTGTGCTCACACTCAGATCTAAGAGAAACACCACCTTACGCACTGCTAAATGGTATGCGGTACTAATTGGACACTGGTGGGACAAGCTGCCATCCCCTCTCCACCGATGTTATTTTCAGGGCACCACGTGGTGCACCTGATATTCCTATACATTGTTTGGAGGCTGTTGTACTCATGAATGTATCTTGGGCTCCATTACCTGGGTCATGCGGGACCTCTTTGCTTGAGCGCCATCTGTATATTCAATATTCAATAATCAGTATATTCAATATTCTAACATCTGTTCAAGCAGATGCACTGTTTGCATCAGCCTGCGGTCTGAGATGATAACCTCAGCAATCCACTGTAAATCACAAGTGTTATAATAACAAAGTTTAATGGTGCTCCATTTACCAAACTCAGAAGGATGGAAGTCTGAGTGGAGTTTTTCCAGGAATGAAACAGATGTTCACTCAGCCCCACCCTCTTCAACGTCTACATGAGACCTCTTGCAGCCATCGCACGCCAGCACAACCTCAACATCATCTCTTACGCCGACGACACCCAGCTGATCCTCTCCCTCACCAGAGACCCTGACGCCGCCAGAACCTGCCTACACGAAGGGATGAAAGACGTCGCCGAGTGGATGAAGGACAGCCGCCTGAAACTGAACTCGGACAAGACGGAAGTCCTCATCCTGGGATCTTCGCCCTCCGCCTGGGACGACTCCTGGTGGCCCCCAGCCCTGGGCACCGCACCCAAGCCAACCGACCACGCACGCAACCTGGGCTTCATCCTGGACTCCTCCCTCTCGATGACCAGACAAGTCAACGCCGTCTCCTCATCGTGCTTCAACACCCTACGTATGCTTCGCAAGATCTTCCGCTGGATCCCGACCGAGACCAGGAAGACTGTCACCCAGGCACTCGTCACCAGCCGACTGGACTACGGAAACGCCCTCTACGCCGGAACCACAGCCAAGCTACAGAAAAGACTCCAGCGCATCCAGAATGCCTCCGCCCGACTCATCCTGGATGTCCCCCGACGCAGCCACATCTCCAGCCACCTGAGGAACCTGCACTGGCTCCCCGTCGACAAGAGGATCACGTTCCGACTCCTCACCCACGCACACAAGTCTCTCCACGACCTGGGTCCCAAGTACCTCAATGACCGCCTGACCTTCTACACGCCCACCCGCCAGCTACGGTCCACCAGCCTCGCCCTCGCAGCCGTACCACGCATCCGAAGAGCCACCGCCGGAGGAAGATCCTTCTCTTACCTGGCTGCCAAGACATGGAACTCCCTCCCCATCCACCTTCGGCTGACCCAGGACCATCTCGCCTTCAGGAAACCACTCAAGACCTGGCTGTTCGAGCAGTAGCATACCCCTTCCCCCAAGCGCCTTGAGACCCTCCCGGGTGAGTAGTGCGCTATACAAATGGTATGATTGATTGATTGATTGATGACCAAAAGATTACAGTAGATGCCAGCAAACAATGAGCGTTAACTCACTGAGCCATGTTATTTTATTTTTATAGTTGGATGTCCACATAAAAGACAATGGTAATGATAAATATCAACAAATTACATGGTTTAACAATAAGTATCAACTAGTACACAATTTCATAGAAACCATCATATTCAACTTGACTTCAAAACTATTTTCTGGAATCAAAATGTCTATAGAAGTCCAAGTCATGCCTGTAAAAAATAGATCTAGTAGGCATCTCAAACTGTTCGATTAAATAATTCACACATGGAATACAGGCTGTGCTTCCATCTTACATTCATTAACCATTCCACAACAGTGGGATATGCACAAAGAATAACTAGGTTTTGAAAGTGCAATCACAGTATCGGTTCAAAGGAAAGAAAATACCATATTTAAAAAAAACGTTTGACTGCACCAACCAGTTCAGCATAATTCTTCCCATTTTTGCTCGCTGGGCCATTTTTACAGCTTCCATGGCTCACTGATCCTTCCTTCAATCAGTATTTCTTTCTGCTTCCTCAGGAGAGCACACACAGTGATGAACATACACTCTTCCCTTTTAACCTATGTGAACGAGCCTCTAGGCGAACAAGCTCTTGGTGTAGGTCCGCTACGGTGGAGTTCCACGCCGCCACGTAGCACCTGTGCACCTTGTTCCTTGCTCCTCCCCTCCACGAGGATGATGGCGGCAGGTAGCTGGTGTCTTGGCGGCTCCCAATCTCCGTGATTGATTGTGTGCTTTTCGGCGCATGGGAGAAGCATTTATGAGGCATTTCGTAGTAGTAGCGGTGAAACCTCCATTTCCAAGGCTAAATTGGTAAAAGGCAGTGAAGGCAGTGATGCGTCGATTCCGTGCCTGCCCTGAGCCCTACAGACCCACGGACTTGCAGATGAGAGACGCGGACCGCTGACTGCCGTCCCGCGGACTTGTGGGCTCGCTACCTGGCCCATACGACTTCCATCCCTCAGTATTGGCGGCGTTGGGTGAGTCACATACATTATCGCACATAATTAATTTGTGGGCAGTGGCAGTGGCAGGCTCAGGGCTTGGGCACGAGTGAAGGAGGTGGAAGAATTCTTCTGCGAAAATTTCTTCTGTATTTTGATATACTTGATATATACTGCTTAGATTACCCGCCTCGATTACCGTGCCTCTGGTGGTTTGGTGTCTGCAAGCTTTCTGAATTTTTGTGCCCAGGACTTCAGCATCCAGAATCCTTTGCTTCTCCCTACGTTCTTTTTTTTTTGCTCAGAGACTTACTGCTGGAGAAGCTAAAATATGGGCAAACTTCTGAATGCACGAATTAAGGCGAAGGCCCGCCGTCAGCAGGCTAAAGAGGCAGCAGAAGCTGCTAAATTAGCGGGTAAAGATGATTGCAAGGAGGAGGCCTCTATACACTCTTCTTCTGAGAGTTCAGATGAGTTGGAGGGGTCCCTTACAGTTTTACCTACTCAAACTAGCCCAGGAGATAATTTGGTGCTAGTGGAGACTGGGGAAATGAATACTGGCTTGGAGGTGGCTCAGGCTGGGCAATCCGTTCAAGATGGTCTGAAGGAAGCAAAAAAGGTTAAGACACCGTGGGCCCTCAAAGTTTCAAAGCAATTTCCTTTGTTTGAGGAAAAGCCTATTATGATTTCTGTTAGTAGTCCGGTGCAGCCTGTTGTTTTTCGGGACTAAGCCACCCTTCATAAACATCAGCTGCTACGGTGTTGTCCGGCAACTTGGGTCCAGTCTTAAATCTGGCAGCTAATACAATGTCCGCTACCACCTCATCACATGGCAAAAAAAGTCCACCACTTCTAGGTCAAAGAGGGGATGAATTGGTAAATGCCGCAGTGTTACAAGTTGACCCTAGATCTGCGGGTTCTGTGGACCCATTCAGCCCTATTCTTGATATGGACACCGAGACTGTGGGGAGCTGCAGATGTCAGTCAAAGACATGCTAAATCTGATTTTGGATGAGGTGAGGGAGATGAAAAGGTTCCAAAAAGCGGAACTGGCTTCAATATACCAGTGATTGGATAAAATTGAAGATTGAGGGGTAGATGTATCAAGATTTTCGTTAGCGATTTCTTAATAGCGAGTCGTTGCGAATCGCTATTAAGAAATCGTTAAATGCGATGTATGTACGTTTCTGCGACTTTTTAGCGATTCCTTAGAAGTCGCAATTTATTTTAAGAATTTTATGCGACTTCTTAATTTGCGAATTTCGCAAATTAAGAAATCGCAAAAAAGCGTGAATCTGCTACTGCCAACAACGAAATAGCTGAGTCATACTCAGGAACTGAGCTTGATTAGTTTCACCTGCCTGCCTGAGCCACAACCAGTGGCAGTTGGAAACCTGTTTGGCTGCAGAGAGGAGCTGCTTGACTTCAGGATGGAGCCTGCAAATTCAGAAGGAGGACCCTCAGCAGAAAAAAGGAAAAGGAAGCAAAAGTTTTCAGAAAGGGAGGTGGAAACTTTGGTGGAGGAAATGGCCTGCAACCATGAACTTTTGTTTGGGAAGCAAGCCAAATATGTTCCTGAAGTCAGGAAGATGAAGTTATGGCTGGAAATCCAGGAAAAAGTCAATGCAGTTGGTGTCATCCCAAGATCAATTGATGAAATTAAAAAGCGTTGGTACGACATGAGGCTGAGGGCAAAGGAAAAACTTGCTGAGAGACTAAAGGATGCCAATAAAACTGGTGGAGGATCTGGAAATGTAGACCAACCAACCCCTCATGAGGAGCTCATTGAATCTACAATTCAGCATGAAAGTGTTTCCGGAGTCTCTGCCATTGACAGTTCTGATCACACAGTTGCTGAACATGGTAAGCAGGATGCTTGATTTTTTCATTGCATAATTTTAAAGCATTACTGTATGAGTATGAGTGTGTGAGCATTATTCCATGTGTTTAATAAATTACAGCACTTACATGTGTACATTGATCCCCTTTTTTGTTTGACATTACTGCTTAATTATGATATGCTGTACATTTTTGCTGCACTACCATACATGCATTAGAATAAATACACAACACTATTTCTTTAGGTAGCATAATTTATTAGGCATGTAGCACACAGTAAAGCAAGCATCTCATGTGACTCTTTCTTTGTTCCCAGATCATGTTGTAGATTCACATGATGGTGATGGTGGGCAATCCTCACAGGAACATATTACAGCCCCAGAAGAAGTTAATGTCAGTGATGAGCAGGAATCATTCTCTTTTTTAAGAAGGAAAAGAAAAGCAGTTGCACAACTGCAACCTATTGAGGAATCAGATGATGAACCTGAGGGATCAACAAATAACATAACTGTGTCAGAACAGGAAGTTATACATCTTGACACAGTTAGTGATTCTGCTTCAAGAAGATCTTATTTAAATAATAATACCAGGAGAAGCAGGGGAGAAGTCACAGAGACAGCAAATGTTTTTGCAGGTTTGGAGAACAACATGCTTTCTGTGCAAGAAAAACAACATAAAGCATTGAGGTCAATTAATGCCCAACTAAATAAATTAAACAAGAGTAACAATAAGGTGGGTGATGGTATGAGGCGGATGGCTGACTCCATGGACAGACTTTGTGTAGCTTTTGAAAGATCAGAGTCAAACAGAGTGAGGGATTCTCGCACTCATAATATCAGACTACAGAAGTATTATGGAGCTATAAATAGACTATGCACTGTGACTTCACAGAGTAACAGGAGAAGCATTGCCATGCAACGCATGGTTGCTGAATGCAGTAGAAATGTGGCCAAAGGGCTGGATAAAGTATCCCATTCTTTTGAATTATTAAAGACTTGTCAGAAAGGGGCAAGTGCGTTCTTTGAGGCAATTGAGTCTGAGGAGACTTCCAGTAGAACCAGCAGTAACCCTACACCCACTTTGGACACCCCTGACATGAGGAGTGGAAGCCTTGGCAGCCAACATACATCTGTGAGGAGAAGTGGGCCAGGCCAACGCAGGAGTAGCAGAAGGGGAAAAAATTAAGAAGAAAATGTAACATATATATAAATAAAAGATAATGACACTGTGAGCAAACATTGTCACATGTATGTCCTGTGGATTAACAGGTTCCAGGTTTTTGTTACCCTTCAAATTTTGAAAAATAAAAGGATTACACAATTAAAACACAGTTGTTATGTTTTTACTTCTTACCTAAAAATAATTGTTTGTAATTTCTGCACGCCTTTGTCGCCCAGCCACTGCTCCTAAACCGGTAGCACATCTTCTTGGTGGAGGGACATCATCATTATCAGAAGATTCAGGGCCACTCACTTCACATTCTGTTCCTTTTCTAATAGCCATGTTATGTAGCATAGCACAACTTGTAATTATTTTGCAGCACAATGAAGGTTTATATTGCAAGGATCCTCCACTTTTATGGATTCTTCTGAATCTGCTTTTCAAAATTCCAAAAGTTCTTTCAATAACTCCACGTGTTGAACGGTGTGCCTTATTGTATCTCCTTTCATGAATGTTATTTGGATTTAGATAAGGTGTCAAAATGAAATCACGAACTGCATAGGCACTGTCTCCTAAATTTAAATTTCAGATAATGTGACAGTTTTAAAAATAGGTTGACAAAAGGTTTACAATTGATTTTGATTTTTTAAGTAGCACTTACCAAGCAGAAATCCATCTCCAAATTCACCAGCAATCAAACGTCCATGTAATCCACTGTGTCTAAATATATATGAATCATGAGTGCTTCCAGGAAATTTTGCAACAATGTCAGTAATAATATACTTAGCATTACACACCATTTGAATGTTTAAAGAGTGGTAACTTTTCCTATTCCTATAAACATGCTCAGTTGCAGCTGGAGGTGTAATGGCAATATGTGTCCCATCTATACATCCAATTACATGTGGAAAATGGGCAATTTGATAAAAATCAAATTTTGAAATTTGGATATCTTGAGGTGTGCTGGAGAAGTAAATATGATGTTGCAACCTGTTCATCATTGCATCCAAAAATACCCTAAAAAACCTTGAAAAGGCACTCTGAGATACTCCTCCCACCTCTGCAATCACCCTTTGAAAAGATCCTGAGGCAAGAAGGTGCAGGGAACATAAGACCTGCACATGAGTTGGTATAGAATGTGTCCTGTGTGTTTCATGCTCCAAAAAAGGCTTTAACTCCTCTATTAAGTCCAAAATGGTATGTGGATGCAGTCTATATTTCTCAAAAATGTCTTCTTCAGTTTGTTGAAATAAGGTAATCCTCAATTTGAAAATCCTTTCCTGCCTCTGTCTCATCTGTGCAAGAGCTTGGATGCGCAGTCTTCTAGCTATCAGGTAAAGTCCAGCCATGGTTCTGTTCAAAAAATCAGTTGGGGCTGTCTTTTAAACATTCAAAACAAAATTGCACCTGGTTTGACTTAGTGTTAATTGCGAATTCTTATTTTGCGATTTGTCGTTTTTCGCTATTTGCGATTCTTTGATACATTTCATAGCGACTTCTTAAATTGCGATCATGCAAAATAGAGAATCGCTAGGAAAAATTCGCATAAACATGAAATCGTAAATAACGAAATGCAAAAAATAGCGATTTCTTATTTAGCGCTGCGAAAAAACACATACATCCCGAAATATGCAAAACATTCATTAACGATTCGTTATGGTCAAAATTCTGCGAATTTCGGCCATAACGATTCGCAAAATGCTTGATACATCTGGGCCTTAGTGTCCACTTTCCCTGCTCGTCTGCAAGAGGCTGAGGGCAGAATTTCTAATTTGGAGGATCAACTGACAGAGGTTAAGAAAGATGTCAAAGTTATGTTTAAGACCTCAAGGGCCTTGGAAACAAAACTGGACGATCTGGAAAACTACAATCGAAGATCTAATCTCAGAATAGTGGGGGTTTCCAGAAGGAATAGAGGTGTCCAATATGGTCCACTGGGTCACCTCTTTTCTACAACAGAAAGTGATTCCAGAATTTAAGGGTGACTTAACGATTACTCGAGCTCATTGGGTCCCTGCCCAGCCGTTCCCTAATTCCACACTCCCCCGCACAATTCTGTTAAACTTTTCAGATGTCCAGATAAAAGAAACAATTCTGACCAAGGCTATTCAACAGAGACAGTTCGCAGTAAATAAAACTGTTAAATGCCGAATCTTCTACGATATGTCCGCAACCGCGGCTCGCAGAAGGAAGGAGTTCGTTAAAATTCTCCATTTGTTTAAAGCCAAGGGAGCCCAACCCACGATTGCCCAGCAGTCGAAATTGACAGTTTTGGTTAAGGGCAAATTTTATATCTTGTCAGATGTCGATGAAGCGCAGGAGCTCCTTAGGGAGATTTCGCATGGTTAGAAGGGCTAGATATTGTTAAGCTATCTAAATTATTTTTTTTTTCTAATTTGAAATGCTTAAGATGTGTTCTTGGAGGCTCGTGGAGAAGGAGGGGTGAGGGGCAAGGGCTCCGGGGGGTTAAGGGGTGTAATACCATGACACCTCAATGTTAGGGGTTAAGGCTCTGTGGCTAGCGTGGGGTGGGGAAGTAGGAGTAGGAGACGGCGAAGGGCCACAGGATGGGTGGGGCTGTGGGGGTTGGGGGCACGGGTGGAGGGGTGGAAAAAAGAACTAAAAAAAATGAAGTCCTTGGTGCTATTTTTGTTAGATTTTCTTTTTTTTGGGTTGAGGTTTTTTTTTGCCGGTTTGCAAGTGACAAAAGAAAAGGCTGGATAGACAGAGATTGTGTAATGTTTCTGCAATGTTTTCTCCAAAGTTTATATGATTTTGAATGTCTACTAGAACGGGTCTGAAAATAATTTCCTTTAACGGGAACGGTTTAAACAATAAGAAAAAAATGTGAGCTATAGAAATGTGGATCAAGACTGAAAACCCAGCTGTAATACTGTTACAGGAGACTCATATTCCAGTTACAAAAATCGAGGAGTCTTCTATGTTTAAATCATGGGCTTCATATCGAGGCTTTTCCTCGTTTAGTGAGTCTCAGCGGGGGTTGCGCTTTTCCTAAATAAGAATATATATGTCGAAATGATACAGACAGAAGAGGGTGGTTCAGGTCGTTGGTGCTGGGCTACATGTAAAATTAAAAACAGACAAAGACCTATTGTCAGTTTCTATGCTCCAGTAGATGATAACTTTGGGATTTATGTGGACCTGTTTCAATCTTTACTGATGGTGGGAGGGGATATTGTTATTGGAGGCGATTTCAATATTCTTTTGAATTCAAAGTTGGATTCTACTACTTATTTAAAAAAGCAGCTTAATCCTAAATCATTCAGATCTATTTCCAATAACATGACAGTACTTGATCTTTGTGACCCATGGCGTACGCAAAACCCATTAAAAAAAGAGTATACTTGTTGGTCATGTAGATTTAAGTCCTCCTCCCGCATCGACTTTTTTCTTGTTTCTAGACAACTTAATTTTTGCTATCAGAAAACTTTGCATAATGGGTTTTCTGACCACGCAATGCTATCCATCGAGTTTGCTTTGGGGGAAAACACGAAAGTCCCCAAACGATGGGTGTTCAATAAAACATATTTGTATGATGAAGCATGGGTTGTATCATTAAAATTAGAGATTACAGATTTCATCACCTGCAACATTGAAACGGCTCCCCTTAATATTGTCTGGGATTCCTTGAAGGCCTTTATTCGGGGTATAGTTATAGGGAAAGATGCAGCAGAACTGTCTGCTGCTCGGAATATAAAGAACTCGCTCCAACAAAAAATACAGGTTCTAACGGATCTAAGGCAGCAGAATCCCTCTGGAAGTGTTCAAAATCAATTAAATGAAGCCAAGCGGGAACTTAGCGCAAATTGTTGTGCTCAGAGTGAAGAGATTTTTCGTAGGCAATCGCAAAATATTTACAAAGAAAGCAATTTTACAGGGAAATTTTTAGCTTGGCAGGCTAGAGAACAAGCCGCCGCAAATTTGATTCGTTCTTTAAAGTGCCCAGTTACTCATATTGAGACTTCAGAGTCGGCTGAGATAGGGATGATAATGCTTTCCCATTACAATAAGATTTATAGTAGGCAACTTAATCAAAAGTTAACTGATTTTTTAGGTAAACATGCACTGCCTATTCTCTCCCAAACAGACCAATTGATAATGGCGAGCCCATTTACCAGGGAAGAAATAGAGCTGGTGGTGAAAGACCTTCCAAATGGTAAGGCTTGCGGCCTT
This sequence comes from Lissotriton helveticus, assembly GCF_964261635.1. Classification (NCBI taxonomy): domain Eukaryota; kingdom Metazoa; phylum Chordata; class Amphibia; order Caudata; family Salamandridae; genus Lissotriton; species Lissotriton helveticus. The sequence goes on from NC_136061.1 coordinate 254,280,967, forward strand.
GATGGGCTTCCTGCCGAGTTTTTTAAGGTTTTTTTAGTTCCTTTTCCGATCTCTTTTTGCCATTATTAAATTCTATGTTGGATGGCGGTACAATTCCAGATTCCTTTCGGGAAGGAACCGTGGTGAGCTTTTTGAAGAAGGGGAAAGAAGCTAAAGATCCTAATTCATTTAGACCTATCACATTATTAAATTCTGATTATAAAATTACCACAAAACTATTATAAACACGTTTTAATTTTATTTCAGCAGATTTGATCCATCCTGATCAAAATGGTTTCATCACAGGTCGACAATGGATAACTAATACACATTTTTTGATTGATTATTTTGAGACACGGGGGGGTCCCTGCATTAATTTTGTTATTAGATGCGGAAAAAGCTTTTGATTTGGTGGTTTGGGGGACACTTTTTATTATTTTGCAGCATTTTGGAATCCCGGAAAAAATCATAAACTTAATTCTGAATCTTTACACGGGTGCCAAAGCCAATGTCATTATCAATACAGCCATGGTGGGATCAGTGTTAATTAAGCGGGGCACGAGGCAAGGATGCCCATTGTCACCTGTTCTTATTGTATTTTTCAATTCGGAATTGCGTAAATATTTCTCCCCCGTCACCTCTATGGCTAAAATTAAATTATATGCCGATGACATCATGTTGTTAATCAAACCTGACATGCAATCTCAAGTACAGGCTCTGCAGATTTTTGAAGAATTTGAGGCTTTGGGGGGATATCGGATCAATAAAAAGAAAACGGAAATTCTGGTATGTGGTGGTATAGATCCAGAACTTCATCCTGACATAGGCAGCTGTATCAATAATAGACCCAAAAGATATCTAGGGGTCTTTTTCTCTGCTTCAGTTAAAGATTTGTGTATCCTTAATTTTGATCCTCTTCTTCAAAAAGTTCGTACCATGCTCGCACGGTGGAATTCATTGCCATTATCTATTCTTGGCCGGGTCGCGCTGATAAAAATGTCCGTCCTCCCCTTATTTAACTTTTTGTTCTCCACCATCTCCTGTTTTTTGCCCGGCGCATTTTTTTCTAAAGTAGAATCTTTGTTCTTAGCCTTTGTTTGGGCAAAAAAGACACCTCGAATCGTAATAGGAACTCTTTATGAGGATACGGATCAAGAAGGCCTTTCCCTACCAAATCTTATGGATTATTACAATGCATATTTTGCACAGTATCTGGCAAGATTTAAAAACCAAACCCTCGGTCAGAATTCATTTATACATTTTTTTTATTTAATTTGCCTTGAGATTCAGATACCCTCCCCCCTTCAGGTACTTAAATAACCCAAATTTGTTCGCTATAAGACCATGAACTGGTTTTAAAAGAGACGCTGTGTCATGCTTAAAAGATATTCTCTTCCCCTCTTTAATTTAACAACTCCCCTCATCAGTGTATTTTCATTAATAGGGATTAAAATAGGACCAGAGATAGTTGAAAATTGGGGGCGGGCAGGGTTTACTAAGCTAATGGATTTTGTAAGGAATGAATCGTGGATAACCCTGACAGAGATGGCACGTTTAATCCATGGGAATTTTTTGCTGATAGGTTCTTATAAGTTGATTTATAAAATTTCGGGGCAAATGGACCCAACACAGATTAGTCAACCTACCCAATTGACTAATGATCTTTTTGTGGATTCACGGGTAAGGAAACCCGGGAATGGAAACGCTGTTCAGCGCAGCGTAGGGTGGGGGATTTAAGTTTAAAAGCAATTAGAAAATGGCAGGAACAAGAAAATCATGGGTTATCTCTGAATATTTGGAAGACCATTAATACATTTAATTTTAGTATATTAAGGGGAGCCAACTGGTGCAGAATGCTATTTTTCAGTAAATGGATTCTGTATCGTACACCAGCGGCTATTGCTAAAATGTATACCAATAATCCATCTAACTGCTACAGATGTTTAGAATATGCTCTGGCCAACTGGTCTAAAATTAAGGCATTCTGGGATGAAATCTTTGTTTTTCTTTAAACTTATTATAAGATTATGATTTTCTTGAATGTTAAATTAATGTTGTATGGTTTCGATCCGGATCTTAAGCTTCCAGACCAGTTGGCAAAACTTGTGTATATCGCAATGGCGGTGGTTAGATCGCTGCTATTGCAGAATTGGCGTTCAGGGCAGATTCCCTATGTGCAGGAATGGCTTCAGAAAATAAAAAGAGTTAGAAAAAGCAAACAAATTTATGCTCAGAGAATTGGTGGGTGAGAAAATGGGAAAAAATTTGGGGATCATATTTTGAATAATTGTTTATAAGATTTTGCAGATCAAAATGAATGTCAATGGATGTTTGTATTCCCCGGCTGACCATGTTTTATGATATGAAATCTGCTAAATTTGTTTTGTGTTATGATTAATGGTGTCACTAAACGACTTCAATAAAAAACTTTAAAAAAAAAAAGAAAAGAAGAATGAGCCTCTAGGCAACCACTGTTGGGGACAAGTAGATGTCATGTAATAAAGACAGAGAAAGAAATACAGGGTTGACAGCAGAGCCCTCATTACGAGCCAACCAGAGTGGTGTTCCTGGGGCCATTCTGAGCAGACAGTGTTTGTTGGCCTAGATTACCTGGTTGTAATAACTTGAATGTACTGATAACTGTGAAAAATGGACCACATACCTCAGCCAGTGCGTCAAAATAGTTTCGCAAAGTTCATGGTAGGTTGCTGCTCCTACATCCGTTGTCAGTAGATGACATAACAATATACCTGTAAGTATGCGCCATGTACACAAGGAATTCATGCCTCTAAATAAAGCTGTTACAGTGGAGTATAAACTACTATTCATTGGTAACTAAAATACATAGTAGCAAAATTGACAGAGGGTTATTAGGAATGTTAAAGAGAGAGCGATCGTGACACCAAGGCTTGTATGACAAAATTTTTGTATTATTTCAAAGAAATCGCAAAAGATTATATGTAGTTACATTAGTAATGTACAAAATAAAATTCTGACAGTGCAAAGTGTCCCAAGTGTACTGTAAGAACCAAAAAACAACAGTTAAGTGACATTTATGAAAATATATCCAAGGTTTCAAAGGAGTGTTCATAAAAGGAAGCAACCGTTTTTTGAAATGAGGTCATACAGAATACTGAAGCAACTCTATACAATCATAAGTGCTATCTTGATGGTTCGCTTCCATGTATCGTCGTCGGCGTTTCGACCCGACTAGAATTTGGGGTCTCGTCAGGACCTAAGATGTGTGGGACATCTGAGTACACAGTGCTATTTCACATGTAGGGTGATGCGTGTCAAACTGTGAGTGAAAGGAGAGTAAAGATTACTCACAGTGAACCCAGGCGGGTTCACTGTCCGTAGTGAAATGGCAGCTGTATGGATGATCCGCAGTCTTAATAATGAAAAGTCAGTGTCGGTATGGAGCCCATGGTGGGGTGATAATGTGCCAGGATTGGTGCCAATGGCACGGGCAAACTATCGCGTCTGGCAGTCTAGCAGTCTGACAGGATCCGACTGCTCCGGTAAGAGCGTTAATCATCACCGGAGCAGTCGGATCCTGTCAGACTGCCAGAAGTGATCGATTGCCCGCGGGCTCCATACCGACACTGTCGGTAAATGTCACTTAACTGTTGTTTGTTGGTTCTTACAGTACACTTGGGACACTTCGCACTGTCAGAATTTTATTTTGTACATTACTAATGTAACTACATATAATCTTTTGCGATTTCTTTGAAATGATACAAACATTTTGTCATACAAGCCTTGGTGTCACGATCGCTCTCTCTTTAACATTCCTAATAACCCTCTGTCAATTTTGCTATTATGCATTTTAGTTACCAATGAATAGTAGTTTATACTCCACTGGAACTGATGTTTTCTGTATAAAGTACGCACCCTGGTTCCTAAGTGAGTAGGGTTCCCTTGTCCTTTCCTCTCGTCTAAATAAAGCTGGGCAAATGTCCCAGTGCAGTAAACATATATGTCTGGAGTGTACACTGATGTCAGTCCCAAACCCTCTTCTCTAGTCTCGGCGATGCTGGAAGAACACAGTAACCACAAGAGACTTCAAGGGAGAACAAGTATTTGCAATGCAATAGGTCTCGCATTAGGAAAGTTTGAGCTATTGTATTGTAAATGACACATTTTTTATTTATGTGTTGGTTTTGAAAATAGCGAAATTAATAGCTTTGTCATTTACAAAGCCAATAGTTACAACTTACGCAAATGTGGCACCTATAGCATTTGTAATGCAAAATGTGTTGTATTTACGTGACTTAGATGTATTGCTATTACAAATAACAATGGCTTTTAATTTTTTTAATAATTAATACTTAAATAAAAGTTATTGTAATTTATAATGGCAATAGCTTAAACTGTTGTAAATAACTTTTGTGAAGATTGTGTTCAGTGTATTTTATTGTGACAAAAATCCAAGAACAGAAGTGAAATATTAACATCTTTTTAAGACATTTGTAATAAAGCTTGAAACATTGAGAGAACATATTTGAACCAGTTGTTGTTGAATGGCTGCACAGATTGATGCTGTGGTGGCACTGAGTGATGTTGTGGTGGCGACGAGTGCTGCTGTAGCGTTCAGTGATGCTGTGGTAGCGCATATTGATGTTGTGGTGCCCCTGAGTGATGCTGTGGTGGTGCTGAGTGGTGCTGTGGTGATGCGATAGATAGAGATGAGTGCGATAGATAGATAGAGTGAGTGCGATAGATGGATAGAGTGAGGACGATAGTTAGATAGAGGGAGGGCAATAGAGGGAGGGAGATAGATAGATAGATAGATAGATAGATAGATAGATAGATAGATAGATAGATAGATAGATAGATAGATAGATAGATAGATAGATAGATAGATAGATAGATAGATAGATAGATAGATAGATAGATAGATAGATAGATAGATAGATAGATAGATAGATAGATAGATAGATAGATAGATAGATAGATAGATAGAGTGTGGGCGATAGATAGATAGATAGATAGATAGATAGATAGATAGATAGATAGATAGATAGATAGATAGATAGATAGATAGATAGATAGAGGGCGATAGATAGATAGATAGATAGATAGATAGATAGATAGATAGATAGATAGATAGATAGATAGATAGATAGATAGATAGATAGATGGATAGATAGATAGATAGATAGATAGATAGATAGATAGATAGATAGATAGATAGATAGATAGATAGATAGATAGATAGATAGATAGATAGATAGATAGATAGATAGATAGATAGATAGATAGATAGATAGATAGATAGATAGATAGATAGATAGATAGATAGATAGATAGATAGATAGATAGATAGATAGATAGAGGGCGATAGATAGATAGATAGATAGATAGATAGATAGATAGATAGATAGATAGATAGATAGATAGATAGATAGATAGATAGATAGATAGATAGATAGATAGATAGAGTGAGGCCGATAGATAGAAAGATAGATACAGTGAGGGCGATAGATAGATAGAGAGAGGGCGATTGATAGATAGAGTGAGGGGGATCGATAGATAGAGTGAGGGCGATAGATAGATAGATAGAAAGATAGAAAGATAGATAGATAGATAGATAGATAGATAGATAGATAGATAGATAGATAGATAGATAGATAGATAGATAGATAGATAGATAGATAGATAGATAGATAGAGTGTGGGTGATAGATAGATAGATAGATAGATAGATAGATAGATAGATTGATTGATTGATAGATAGATAGATAGATAGATAGATAGATAGATAGATAGATAGATAGATAGATAGATAGATAGATAGATAGATAGATAGATAGATAGATAGATAGATAGATAGATAGATAGATAGATAGATAGATAGATAGATAGATAGATAGATAGATAGATAGATAGAGGGCGATAGATAGATAGATAGATAGATAGATAGATAGATAGATAGATAGATAGATAGATAGATAGATAGATAGATAGATAGATAGATAGATAGATAGATAGATAGATAGATAGACTGAGGGTGATAGATAGAGTGAGGGCGATAGATAGAGTGAGGGCGATAGATAGCTAGAGAGATAGATAGAGTGAGTGCGATCGATAGATAGATAGATAGATAGATAGATAGATAGATAGATAGATAGATAGATAGATAGATAGATAGATAGATAGATAGATAGATAGATAGATAGATAGTTGTGTGTGTGGTTGTGTGTGTGGTTGTGGTTGTGTGTGTGTGGTTGTGTGTGGTTGTGTGTGTGGGGTTGTGTGTGTGGTGGTGTGTGTGGTTGTGTGTGTTGTGTTAGGGGTTTGGTGTGTGGTTGTGTGTTGTGTTTGGTGTTGTGTGTGGTTTGTGGGGTTGTGTGTGTGGTTGAGTGTGGTTGTGTGTGTGATTGTGGTTGTGTGTGGTTGTGTGTGTGTGGTTGTGTGTGTGTGTGTGTAGTTGTGCATGTGGGGGTGGTGTGTGTATGTGTGGGGTTGTGTGTGTGGGGGTTGTATGGGTGTGGGGTTGTGTGTGGGGGGGTTGTGTGTGTGGGGTGTGTGTGTGTGTGGGGTTGTGTGTGTGTGTGAGGGGTTGTGTGTGTGGGGGGGTTGCATGTGTGTGGGGTTGTATGTGTGTGGGGTTGTGTGTGGTTGGGTTGTGTGTGTGGGGTTGTATGGGTATGTGGGGTAGTGTGGGTGTGTGGGGTTGTGTGTGTGGGGGGTTGTGTTTTTGTGAGGATGTGTGTTTGGGGGGTTTATGTGTGTGGGGGGTTGTGTATGTGTGTGGGGTTGTGTGTGGGGGGTTGTGTGTGTGGGGTTGTGTGTGGGGGTTGTGTGTGTGGAGGGTTGTGTGTGTTTGTGGGGGGTTGTGTGTGTGGAGTTGTCTGTGGGGTTGTGTATGTGGGGTTGTGTGTGTGGGGTTGTGTGTGTGTGGGGGTGTGGGGGGGGTGTGTGTGTGGGTGTGTGTGTGTGGGGGGTTGTGTGTGTGTGGGGTTGTGTGTGTTTGTGGGGGTTGTGTGTGTGGAGTTGTCTGTGGGGTTGTGTATGTGGGGTTGTGTGTGTGGGGTTGTGTGTGTGGGGGGTGTGGGGGGTGTGTGTGGGGGGTTGTGTGAGAAGAAAAAGAAAGAATTTTATTGAGAATGACCTTCAATTAAAGTGAACTGACATTAAGGAAGGTGGATTTAGTGAGCATAGAATAAGATGGGTGAGATATAGAACTAGTATTAACAAGTGTCAACCTCAATAAAATTGAGAATTTCTCAAACGTTGTCATAAAGAAAACATTTCAAAGATTATTACATAACTCTTGTAAACTGGGCGAAGATTGTATACCAATGTAAGCGAGGGTAGGGGCATACAATAGTAAAAACTTTGGCTTTGTTGGGGGCAATTTGAATATAGGTGCTACAAATGTTAATAAAAGAGATATCAAGCACTTTCTTGTATTCATATAGGGCTTGATGATAAAAGCATTTGCCCTAAGTTGCATAGTGCAGTGGCATTCAAGCTCCAGTTGTTTGCAGCGTGGTTTAGTGTCCATTAATTAAAACGGATGACCACAAAGCAGAAGGATGGAGACGTTTGCAAAGAAATTACTTAAGTGTATGGATGACGGAATGGCAGTTGCAGGGGTAATCAATTCATTGTAAGCTTTTGTATGGATGTTAGGGTCTGCTTAAAGAGTAGGTGGGCCTTATTAGGAGATTCGCCCATGCTGTCAGCTAAAAAAAATAAAACATGACCAGCGCCAGTTGGGTTGTTCCTTTATAGCCACATAGAAGTGAGTGACGGGCCCGGGCAAGGAAAGAAAACAAGCTCTCGGCATTGCGTGGCTGGGGCAGGGGAGCGGATTCCTTTGAAGTGTGCTGCAGAGGCTCACAAGCTGACAAATGGTGTGCTATGTGCATGCGCTCGCACACATGCACTGTAGGCAATCCGCCTAGAAAACACGTTGGGAGCATTGTTTAAAGCCCCTACATAAGATCTCGCCAACTAACATTGCTAAAGCAATGCCTTAAGCGAGACCTAAAAATGGATGGGGCAGAGAAAGAAATTGTGGCGTGGACGCATACTTCAGACAGGAGGGTTGGTCATACTAAGGTTCTTCCTCATTTTCCATAATGTAGGTAACCCCTTTTTAGGAAAGGCACAGTATATCTAAATAAGAAAAGGTATTTGAATGTGAATGTACAAAAGAAGATACAATACCAAGGGCAGGTTACTAGGCATTCTCCCACGGGAGCAGTGGAGAGTGACAATGTGGCAGCCACATCAGCACAACTTGGCCTCAACATCCACAGGGGAAAACCCAAGATCCTCAAAGCTAACACGGCCAAACCAACTGCAGTCACTCTTGCAGGCAATGCAATGGAGGAGGCAGAGGTCTTCACCTACCTGGGCAGTGTCATAGGCAAACAGACGCCTACGTCAAGGCAATATTTTCCAAAGCAAGGGCTGTCTACATTCAGCTAAAGAAGATCTGGAGCTGTAAGGACCTAACGCAGCAAACCAATATCAGACTTTTTAATATCAAGGTAAAATCGGTCCTTCTGTATGGAGCAGAAACTTGAAGGACAATAGTGACCACCACCAACAAAGTCTGGACTTTCATCAACACCTGTCTGAGGAAAATCCTCCAAATCCACTGACCAAACACCATCAGCAACAATGACTTACGGCAGCAGACTTTACAACTCCCTGCTCATGGAGAAATCAGGAAAAAACACTGTGGCTGGATAGGTTACACCCTCCGCAAGCCTGCATCAAACACTACCAGGCAAGCCCTGACCTGGAACCCTCATGGGAAAAGTAAAAGAGGAATGCCAAGAAAACCGGATGCCGAGGCTTCGAGGCTGACTGCAAGGAGATGGGTTAAAGCTGGAGTCAAATTGAAAGAAAAGCACAGGATAGAGATGGTTGGAGAGTCCAGGTTGATGGCCTATGACCCAGGAGGGGAAGGTGGTATGAGTCGGTAGCAGGGAAGAGCCCTGGAGGTGAACAGGAGCCACCCTCCAAGAACCAGAGAGAGGCCAATGTCACAAGCCCTGCAGCAAACTGTTATGCACACAAGGAGGGAAGCTGAACAGGTTATGCAGAACAAACTGTGGCAAGAAATCCTAAGACAGTGGTAATCAAGGTAAGTACACAAACAAAAGTAGAGGACAAGCAAATCTGTGTGCAAACTGAAGATCGACAGCGGAGAAACCGTAGCAAATGAAACAGTTGCCTAGGGTCTCAGGGACTCCCTTGTTTTGTAGTACATCTAGTAACGCTACAGCAGTACTACGCAGGTATAACAAAATGCTAAACACAAACTCTTGGACGGAGACCTCTACTCTGCCACTCATATCTTTTCTATGCAGAAGTCACCACCACATATGCAGAGATCTCTGCACATGTAAGTCAATGTATCAGTAATAAATGGGGGAGGGACAAAGGGGAGTGTCTGGAAAATGAGCGATACTACTGACTGTAAGGGGATTAGGGAGATATAAAGAGGCGTTTATGCCCTTTCAAAGCTACCACTAGCCCAAAAGGTGAAAGAATTGTAGTAAATGTACTCCAGCCCAATCTTATAGTAAGTCAAGCACAACACATGACCAATCATAGGTACTGCAACAAACCCCTATAGAAAATAATGGAAACAGGGACTTAAAATAACACCCTATAGGAACTATTGTTAAAGAACTAAAATGATTCTGACATGTAAAATATAAGTAAATATACGCATATATATAGATATATAAGCATGCATATCAAGACTCTTGTAGTCAAATCGCGTAACTGGAAAGTAAAGCCATCTACTGAGCAATTCCTTCCTGAGTGTGCGTCTTACTTTGATTTAAGTGGGATATATATATATATATATATATATATATATATATATATATATATATATATATATATATATATATAAATATATATATTTAATGTTAACAAAGGATATATAATTGTTAAATAATTACTTTAGTATTTTACAATTCAAGGATAAACCTATTTTAAAAATAAAACTACATTTAAACTTTTATATTTTGTTGAAAAAATAAATATAGATTTAAATTAAACATGTAACATAACAAATGTAATAGATACTGAATTCAAATTAAAATATTAGTGAGATTGGGTAATATTTTTTAAATCATTATTTAAGAAATATGCTTTGAAAATAAATAACTATATTTTAATTAATTAATTATTTAATTCACAATTAATTGAATGCGATAATGTGCTGTAACGTTTTATTATATTAGTCCTAGGTTAATAATGAATATGTTAAATCAATTTACAGCAGGTTATTTTTTAATTGGTACAAAATGAGACAATTTTTTAAAATAATTGCTATAACAAAGATGATGTTATGTCCTTGAGAGTCAGGTAAATCTACTATTAAATCCCTTGATATTACAGACCATGGTTTTCTTTGGGTGGGTCGTGGTAGTTGAAGGGCTTGAGGTTTCTTATTAGATGATTTGGCATGAGGACTCACCAAAAATTGTATTATATGGTCTTTAAAAGGTTTATTAAGAGTCGGTCTCCAAAAATGTCATGCCACCTTATCTTGTGTCTTGTTAGTACTGGGGTGTTCTGCTGGAAGAGTATATAGCATCACCCCAAAACCTTTTCCAGTAACATGATGTGATAGGCATACAGCTTCATTCATAACAAAGATAATCATCTTGCATGTCTTGTATTAGCTTATTGCGTGGATTTGAGTAATTTGAATTCTTTTTGGTCTGTGCATATTATCACTAGATGCTTGGCTCCTTCTGAGTAATATTTTCAAATTATAAAAGGTTGCCTTATGTTCAAGAGTGTGTATCAGAGATGGTTTAATTGTACTTTGTCATGGAGAGAATGCAAGAAAAAAAGCAACAGTATATAAAGCATCAGTTTCTGGATGATGTTGAGAGACAGCATCTTTGACTGCATAAAATTAAGCATCAGTTCAAGGATGAATGATAATTAGAAGTCAGGATGATGAAGTATAACTGCATAAATCAGTGATGACCGATTTTAAATGATGGAAGTTTTGTTTCTTGACTTGCATCACACTGGAAGAGATCTCCTTTCGTTGTTAGTTCAATGATGATTGATGATTTCAGAGAAGTGATAAAAGGAGTGCCTTTTAAAATTTGCACCAGTAGACCTCTCAATGTTTTTAAGGATCTGGGGTTGAGGACATTCATTTACTGCCGATACGTTCTGTGGATCCATACTGATTCCCTATGCTGATGTGACAAATCCCTGAACGATAACAGTAGCTTGTTTGAAACAGCATTGTATCAACTTAGCATTAGGTTTAGGTGTCCTTAACATAGACAGAACCTTCCACGTGTGCAATGTTGCCTTAATGTATCTACAAAGACCAGGATGTCATCCAGATAGAGGATAATTAAGGAATTCAACGACTCACCAAATATTGAAATGCTGCTGGGGCATTACACTTTCCGAATGCATGACTAGATATTCAAAATGCCACAGCGAGTGTTGAAAGCTGTTTCCCATTCGTCACCAGCCTTCATTCTGATTAGGTTGTAAGCTCTCCTCAGATCTAGTTTTGTGGAGACCCTAGCAGTTTTGATCTTGTCGAAAAGATCTGAAATAAGAGTTTAACAGTAACAGTTATGAATGGTTATGGCATTTAGTTCTCTATCTCAACAGAGGGTCTGTATTTGTCATTTGGTTTTAGAATGAAAAACATTAGAGACCCTGCTTGAGATGATGAATGTTATATAAAAACCGTTGTGATATTTCCTATAAATAATATCGCAATATTAATCCTCCTTTAAAGTTATAAGATATGTTCGTTGGTGAGAGATCTTTGCTCCAGGAATTAAATTGATGGCATAATCATAGTCTCTGTGTGCAAAATATCAGCCCCTGTGATGCTGAGGACATCTAAATAGTCTTGTTTGGTCCTTATCTTTGAAGATTGTCTGCTTGACTGCAAAGCACTAACTGTTGTGAATGTGCGGACTGTGGAACTAGATAACAATCCTGTTTACAGTTTTCATGCTCAAAAGTAATGGTCAGGATGGTCAAATGAATGGAAGGGTTGTGTTATTTCAACTCCAGAGTCTTCATGACTGTGGCAAAGGGAAGAGAATTAATGATGTCAAACTGTAAAGTTTCCAAGTGACTGGCCTGTGTAACCGTAGCAATTGGTTCAGTCTGCCACACTACATCTCCTGAAGTAATACCTTATAATCTTTCTGGCATCTCCTACTTCTGAATGTTTGCTGAATGTTGTTATTGAAAAACATCATCCATGAAGCATCAGGAGACTTCAAAATATCGATATGTGGAAGGGACTTGCTTTATAATACTGCAAAACTGTTGGATGGAAATGAGACTTATTGTTGACAAGATCATCTTCCATGATTTCCCTCTTTCTAGGATTGTCAATCAAGAGAGGGGGTCATTTTTCCAACAGGGAAGGTCAGCTTTCTCACAGTGCCCAGATTTACCACAATACATTCAGGGGGATAGTTACTAGAAAATAATGTGGCGGTGTGCTGCAAGACATCTTGCTGTGCTGAGCTGCATCATTAGTGAAGGGCAGGGATGTGTCATATGAACAACAATACAACACATCCCTGTGCTTTCCTCTGCACTGGTGTACAATTGACTGGCTAGCACCAACGCAAGCCCCCTTGCACCATGGTGCAAGGATGGCTGCTTTGCAAGGATGATTGTTTTTGTACAGAAGGGACCTTCTTTCACAAAACAAACATTCATGGCATTTTCCTCCTTCTATGTGTGCTGCAAAATGCAATAAAGGTATTTTTCTTCGTTGCGCCACTTTAACGTCTCCCCTGGGAGGCGTTAAAATCGGACGCATTCACAGATTTATGAAACATTGTAAATCTGGGGATGCGTCAGAATCCATGGGTGTTACATGGGAACACCCACAGCAACGCCCACCGAAACACCCTTGCATGCAGAGTAATGTGTAAAAGGGGCCATATTTACAAGACCATGAAAAAGCCACTCAGGGTGGCTTTGCACGGCCTGGTAAATATGGCTCAGCATTGTGTGCCACTGGAGCGTCATAAATAGTGCCACTCCAGTGGTGCAGGGGCCTTGTAAAAATGCTCCTCAGAGTCCTAATTTTCTGTGTTTCTCTCTTTCTGCAGCGATACAGTGATTGCCAATCTGCCTCAGAAGCTCTTGTGTGGCCCATGTTTTTCCCTGGCGTTACTGCAGTGGGGTCAGTAGATGAATTAATAGAAAATCTTCATATCAGACACCTTCTTTCAATCTTTTACAAGTTCTGTTTTGTGTCAATTTGTAATGTCAAATCAATGAGGGTTGTAGTAGGTGTTGGTTGGCTAACCACTAAAGCTAATGCATCTTTCAAATCTTTTCTAAGACCCTAGTAGAAGACAGCAGCTGCCACCTAGTCAGTCCAAGTGACTATGGAACATAATTGTTAAAAGTGTCCAATATATTACACCAGGTCTTAAGTCCCTTGTCTTAATGTCAAAAGCCCAATATGTGCTGCCTGTGTAGGGTGTCATTTGGCAAAAATAGAAAAAACTGTGGAAAGAAAAGTACTGTAATCTTGTAATGAAAGGTTATTACTGATAATCGTGATATATCCCAAACCATATCATCTTTTGTAAGATAAGATAGAAGAAACACTACGTTGGCACTATCTGATGCAAATTGTTGAGGTCAATCCAAAAATGGAAGATTTAATTGAGCAAAAAAATGACAAGAATAAGTGTGGGTCTCCAGCCTATTCATCTGGGGATATAGTGGTGTGTTGCCACCTAAACTAACCCCTACCATTACATTTGAAGAGTCAAATTCAAAGGATAAGTATTAGAAAATCACGGCAACTGGAATAGTTCCCAAAAAACAAACATACGAGTTAAATTGTCCATCCTCGAAAGGAAGGGAGATAGTAGGACTTCTAGAAGGCAAGGTTAGGCAGCACCAACTTGCTTTTAACGGGCTGAACAATTAACTTAAGTGTATGAAGAGGGCTCCATAGGCAAAATAGCATGTTGCTGTTAAATCTGAAAAAAACTCACATCGACCATGAGTTTTGATATTGAGATAACCCTCGTTCTTCTATTCTTCGGGTCAGGTCTGCTCCTTTCTCGATCACCTCTGTAGTAGGCTTTGAAGCTTGTGTGCGCTAAGCAATAGGGCGCTGATAACAACTGCCGCACACTCCGTCCCCTCACATTTGAGTGCCACAGCTGCCAAGTAGCCCAGGTCTATGTGTGATAAGCTGCTCCAGTTCAGGGTTTTTCTTTGAATGGTGGGACTTGTGGTCCCTGTTTTATAATGTATTAGAATATTGGAATGTTGGGAGCTCCTTTGCAGACAATGGAGTGCTGCCTGCTACTACGGGCCGGTAAAGGCCCGCAGAGCAACATTCCAATGTTCTACAAAGACTTCTCGAAGTTCGAGGGGATTTATATACCCTCGAGCTTCGTGAACCCTTTGTTTAATTTGTTAGAACATTCTGCCCTCTGGTGGCAGAATGTTCTAATAGCCTTATAGCCCTTCGTAGCAGGGGTATACCGGCTATTAAAGTCCCACTGTTTCGTTAAAGTCCCTCGCCTTCGGCTGGGGCCTTTACCGATTCAGTGGGCCTTTAATAGCCGGTATAGCCCGCTACGGCAGGCTATAAGGCTATAATAAACTACAAGTCCCAGAATACAAAGCAAATACGTGGAATGGAACAGCTGTTAACACATGGATCTGTGAAGCTTGGCAGTGCGGGAGTGCTGGGCCAGCCACTGGTCTCCTAGTTGCAATAATTTCCTGGGTTATGGAAGTCTTCAGGTTTGCCAATTCCAGCTGCTGGCCAGAACCAGATCTGTGGGACACCGTTTTATCAACGACGTCAATGCTCTAAAGCCCCGAATATAGTGGAAGTGTTATTTTGCGCCATTTAACACTCCTTCCCCAATGATGTCACAGGACATGACACAGCAGAAACTCGTTTTAGAACAAAAAAGAGGCCTTTTGTAGCTTTTCACAGTAATGCACTGCAGTGGATTTTTTAGAAGCACTAGAAGATATTTCTTTGTAAAGACAGTGTTTACAATGACCATTACTTTTGTCTCTATTTAAATATATGTGCAGAGTCACATATATTTACCGGTGCGGTGCGGTGTCATTTAATGGGATTTTATTTTTCCTTTTTGTATCACTGATTCCCATATAGTGATTCCCACCTTTTGCATCTCAAGGCATGAAAGCTCACTGGCTGTCTGATTATCTATAATGTGAATGATAATCAATAAGAGGGCAGACAGCACTTGGACCAGAGTGAAATACTGACTGCAGGTCGACATGGCTCCAATCAATTTCTCTTTCCCCTTAATAAATGAGTTTGAGAGAATGACAGGAAATCATCTAATACACCGTATTCTAACTAGTTAATCGCTATGTTCAGTTTACAAGCTTACAATCAATTAAGTCATCCGAAAATCAAGAAATACAATGCAAAACACAAATTACTAATGACAAGATGAAAACTTAAGAGTTCTTCTCCAGATGGAAATTACTTCTGTAGATTATAAAACTAGTGACAGTCTCAGAGATGTCATACTTCGCCCCTCCCTCCGTCCCCCATGCAAGGAGCTGAAGAAGGGGAAATAAATCTAAACATTTTGTAATAAAGAGACACTGACACCGTGCACGTCTTTCACTTGTCTTGCAAGTTGCAACAGATTATAGCAGCTCACAGGAAGCTTGCATCTTTCATCCATCAAAAAGTAAGAGGGACCCATGTCCTCGCCAGAAGCAGTTACTGAGAAAACACTGGTGTGTTGCAATGGGAATGTCCCCAGTCGGGTCTAGTGGCTCAGTGGACTAATGCACCCACTGCAGGGGCCTGTTTTTGACCTCATGGTCACAGGTTCAAATCCCAGCAGGTCCACTCAGCCTTTCATCCATTTGAGGTCAATAAAATGAGTAACATTGAGTTGCTGGGGTGAACATGTGCTTTACAAATACACCTGTAATGTTATCATATACAGTTGTGTTCAAATGCCCTGAGTGCCTAACTGCGAGTATCTGGTCTATTCGTTTTTTAATTAGGCCCCGGCGTCATTCTCATCTAATGTATGCAGAGGCCTGTGACTATTCCTTGACACTAGTGAGGTCCTGGACCAATCCTGTGACCTTGAGGGACACACCAAGAGAGTGCCATCATTGACAGACACTACACTACTGTCCCAGTGATGGGTTTAGTAAACAGAGCAGTGATGGCAGAATATCATGTTTTATAAATCCAAAGTTGTGATCAGACCTTTTTATCTGTGTCGCTGGAGTGGAGGCATTCTAGCCCACTCATGTAACCTTTTGCTTCTATGGGCTTACCCAACTCCTGGAGCTAAAATCCCAAGTGTATGTTGTGCGTGGTAGAGTATGTAGCCTGTATGGTACATGCATGGTTTGTGACTAAGCCAGAGAAATAGCAAACTGTGGAATCCATTTTGGATACGCTTGGCCTCTTTGTTTGCCCAAGAGATGACGCCCATCCTTTTGCAGAAGATGGGGGTGAGTTTGCTTTCTTAGACAGTGGAGGTATGTTGCTGCCATTCCTTTAGCTGGATGGAGGAGACATATACACTAAAGTGAAGGGTGAGGCGACAAGACTCATTTAGAAATGATAGGCCTTATTTACAAGGAAACACAAACAGATGATGGACGGAGTGCTGAAACTTTTCAGACACTTACCCCCAGTCACAGATCTGGGTTGAATCCATCATCGTTCTTTAGCTCACTTCGCCACCCCAGTTCAGACCCCGCTATATGCAAATCAGTCGTGACCCTGTGCTTCCTGGGAACAGTCCACCCCAAACTGCCAAGCCAGGTCTTCCCTAAACCGTAGAGGGGAGGTACCTCACAGGACAGAAGCTGTGACAAAGGAGAGGTAGTGCCTAGAGGTGCAGCCTTGTCTAAGCGCACCTAAATTGTTTTGTGCCTATATTGATGTGCATTATTCTGTTCTAGTGTGCATCGAAGTACTTTTGTTTCTGGAAAGCTAAGCCCTGGGTGGCACATTCAGTTAAAGTGTTGCTGTGTAACAGTTGCGTTCTGATTTAAAAAAACACTCCCTGAGAAGCCTGTGACAGCTCACCATTGCTACCACTGAGAGTGAGCTGCTGAAGAGGTTGTGCATGACCCAGTTTGCTGAGCCACAGAAAGGCAGACCTTCGGATATCAGGGGCAAATGACCTAAACACCCATGGTTGAGGAAAAGTCAGACCCATGGTTCAGGCCAGTAACTCTTGTTTGCCTCCTGGCTTCCAGAATGGGGTTTGAAATGATTCAAACATTATTATAACAATGGACCCTTTTAACTTATGTGTCAATTAGTAAGAATTGAACCAACATTTTCATCATCTCCAAAGTAGGAAATGTGTTCCTGGCACAAACCCATCACAGTAAATTTAACCAATGCCTTTTCAGATGTGAGAAAGCGGTGCTGGAGGTGCCACTTACCATATAGCCTAAATGGAGTTTGAAGAAGCAGTCCCTTCAGATCCTTCTCGCTGAGTGCCTTTCAGTGAAGGAAAGGCTGGCCCTCATTACAGAGCATGGGCACCGCCTGGATTCAGACTGGGTGCACTGTGGGAATGGGCAGTGTGGAAAAGCACCGACACCAAACAATATTTTCCTGTGTGCCACGGATTCTCACTTGTCTAGAGAGATGAGGGCCATCTTGGAGCTTCAGGTATAACTCTCTCTTGGTGGTACAATGTTGCTGCAGTCAGACCTCACTTCAATGATGTTGGTTTCCAACCATCAATATATCTAGTTCCTAAAGGATTGGACTCTGGACATTTTGGTTTACAGAGGCGTATCCCAAAATTGTGTATGATTTAAAAGCAAGCTTTAATCCCTTCTGCGCTCATGACGAGCTCAACTCATCATGAGGTTTACCTGTCGTGCGCTCATGACGAGCTGAGCTCGTCATGAACCGAGGGGTTTTAAAAACTTCAGCGCGCAGCGGGAAAACCCGCCGCGCGCATGTGGTTAAACTGTTCTTTGTGCACTTGTTTGAACTCTGAAGACTGGGATTGCATATTCTGCTAAGAGTTCATGTGACGGAAAAGGGTGGATTCCAAGAGAAAATGTCATACGTATATAAATGTTAATGTAAGTAGTGTGTATGGTATTAAAATGGCAATATGTGTGCCTTTTGCACGACGTAGGGGATCACAGGAGGTTATCGAGTTCTATATTTTCTAGTTCTACAGCACTCAAGTAAAATCTAAATTCATTCTCCACAAAAAAGTATATAATGACATAGCTTGAGGTGGTTAATATAGCCTTATAGCCCGCCGTAGCGGGCTATACCGGCTATTAAAGGCCCGCTGAATCATTAAAGGCCCGAGCCGAAGGCGAGGGACTTTAACGAAACAGCGGGACTTTAATAGCCGGTATAGCCCTGCTACGAAGGGCTATAAGGCTATTTGAACATTCTGCCACTAGAGGGCAGAATGTTCTAACAAATTAAACAAAGGGTTCTCGAAGCTCGAGGGGATATAAATCCCCTCGAGCTTCGAGAAGCCTTTGTAGAACATTGGAATGTTGCTCTGCGGGCTTTTAATGGCCCGTAGAAGCAGGGAGCACTCCATTGTCTGCAATGGAGCTCCCAACATTCCAATGTTCTAATACATATTTTACTTGAGAGCTGTAGAACTAGAAAATATAGAATATAATATAATACATATTAGAACATTGGAATGTTGGGAGCTCTATTGAAAACAATGGAGCGCTCCGGGCTTATAATGGCTGGTATAAGCCTGGAGCTCCAACATTCCAATGAATCTTTGTTCTCAGCTCTGGCTGTGAAAAAAGGCTTCAAGGACCCTGAGGGGATTCCAATCCCCTCACGCTCCCATAAGGCTTTGTTCTTTTTTGTTGGAACAGTCTGCCCTCTAGTGGCAGAATGTTCTCATAGCCTTATAGCCCTTCGTAGCTGGGCTATACGGACTATTAAAGTCCCACTCCCTTGATAAAGGCCCTCGCCTTCGGCTCGGGCCTTTAACGCTGGAGAGGGCCTTTAATAGCCGGTAAAGCCCTCTACGGCGGGCTATAAGGCTATAAAATGTATTAAGCAAAATATTTACGGTGCTTATGTTCAGTTTTCAGGAATTTCCAGTTAGCTGTCAGAGATCGTTGACTATACAGAGATATTCCTAATGTATATCACGTCATCATTACGGCTATGTTCAGTGCTCTAATCACATGTTTCCCTGAGGCATCTTTTTGTCTAGTAGACATCACCTACAACTTACATGCCTCCTTGACCCCTGAAGTAACGAGGCAGTCAGAAGTGGAGGGGGTAATTTGAGAGTGGATAAGGTTTGGGCAGAATTGTAGGATAGTAGGCTACAGTCTGGGGTCTGGGCAGGGGTGTAGTGGTCAGGTGGGTAGGCATGCTTAGGACAGAGGTGTGTGTGGGGTCGGTGAGTAGTTAAAGGGGGTTGAGAAGTTGCATTGGGGGCGGCTGTGTAGGATGGGGTGGGGCAGAAGTAGGGGTGAGCTGATAAACACAGAGGTGGGTACAGAGGTGTGGGGGTCCGGGTGTAGCTGCTGAGGTGGGGCCAGGGCAAATGACTTTCTGTGACCCTTGTAGTCCCTGTCACACATCCAATTTATGTAAGTTCACCATTCCCTGACACAATCTCGGTGCGCTATGGGATGTCAACTTTAAACCCCCCAACTACCACCTCCTCCCCCCCAACCCCCAGGGCTGTTGACTGCTAAAAAAAGGGCAACTTGAACAGCTTTGAATTTATGATCCAATCTCAGCTCTTTCATGCCCTCTTTGGCCAGGTCACTGACAGTGCACAGGCGCACTCCTCCAAATTCTAAATGCGTATACATCTAATATTCAGAGAGTTCCCCTAATCTCTGTGTGAACAGATGGCCCATCTTAAAATCAACCATGCAAAAATACTGCTTATGGCAATTTTAACTACTGGGCCAATAACACACTGGGTGGACTTCATTCTACAGAACTGACTGGATTACCTAACGGATTAAACCTTCATCAGCAGGTTACTTCTGCTACCCATAATAAGGGTCATACTTTAAATCACACAATTCCACAGTGTCTGCACTGACAGTATCTCCTTGCATATGGTCTGACCACTATTTAATACAGTTTCTTATGAACAATATAACTATGGCCAACCCCTTAGCTGCCAAAGGGCTCATGGGCAGGAACTGGAACAGTGCTGACAAAAATCTTCTGCTGAACGTGTTGACAAATACAGTCCCTGATTCCCAGCGATCTTTTACCACCAGTGAGGAAGCTCTTGCAGCATGGCTAACAGCGGCCAGCAATGTACACGCCCCTCTCAGGACAATTAGATCTGCAAGGCGCCATGAAGCCCAGTGATGATTCTCTACAGATTTAAAAACTAGCTCTCCACCAATCTGAAAGGAGATGGAGGTGTAGCCTCTCCCCTGACAAAAAGAGATTTATGAAGCCCCAACTTAAACTATTCAAAAAGTCAATCTCCATAGCTAAGGCAACCTATTTTTCCTAGAAAATCCTCAACTCTTCCAATAGGTCTAAGGAAATATTCTCTATTATCAATGAATTATCCAACCCCGATATAGTCACAGGAAAACCAACAACATCTCAAGAACTTTGTATTTCCCTTAATACCTTTTTTATCGATACAATTTGCGCAGTTAAAGCCAGCATCCCTACCTGTAATACCTCTAAGGCACTCCCAGTTACACCCAAAAATTCCTATTCCCTTGACCAGCTCCTGGCAATAGACAGTTCAATATTCCTGGAAATTCTGTCCAAGGTAAAATCTGTGTCTCCCACTGACAGCTGTCCACCCCACATCCTGCGAGAAGTTTTTTCTCTACTCCCTAGGATTGCCCACTCCCTGCTAAATGAGTCACTGTTTCAGGGCTTCGTATCAAGAGCAGAGCCGGACTGAGAACTGAAACTGGCCCTGGCAAACTGCTCGGCCAGCCCCCCTGGGGGCTAGAGGGGCTGAGGCTGAGCTGTTTGCTAGGGCCGGTTTCAGATGATTTTGTTACAGGGGGCTGATATTGCCGGCACCCGGTAACACAAATGGCCCCCCAGGGGCCCAAAACAAGCCCCCACCCTGGCGGCCCACCGGGGAAACACCCGGTGCCCGCTACAGCCAGTCCGGCCCTGATCAAGAGTCTTTAAAGAAGCGGTCATCGTTCCCCTCTTAAAAAAGCTAGGGGCTGACACCCGGACCTTAACTAACTACCGTCCAATTTCTCTGTTCCCCTACCTGGCCAAGGTACTAGAATCCCACATTGCTAAAAGCCTCTGTGCCTTTAGTGAACAATCAGAATACCTTGACCCCCACCATGCAGGATTTTGCCCAGCCCACTCAACAGAGGCAGTGTTACTGACTGCGCTGAACACGCTTCGGAAAGAAGCCGATATAGGATCCTCCCAAACCCTGGTGCTGTTGGACCTCTCTGCTGCATTTGACATGGTCGACCAGGGTATTCTGATCGACTGTGTCCAGGACGCTGGCCTCCAGGGTTCAGCTCTTGGCTGTATAAGGTCGTTTGTGGAGGATTGTTCACAGTCAGTCCACCTAGCCCAGTTCACAGCACTCAAAAAGAGTATAACATGTGGAGTACCCCAGCATTCATCGTTGTCACCTCACCTGTTCAACCTATATCTCCTTCCATTGATTCGGTCCTTAAAAGAAAGGAAGGTGTGTACGTACAATTGCGCTGACGATCTAAAATTAATGTTTATCATCAATAACACACCAGACTCTGTGTCCGAATTTCAAACTACTATGCTGCACATCCGTGACTGGATGAACAGCAACCATCTAAAACTTAATCCGTACAAGACCAAACTCATTGTGCATGGAAGCACTCAGAACCCTTGGAGCTCCCATTTCTGGGCAACTGAGTTGGGCTCCTCCGCCACTCCATCCACTTCGGCCAAGAGCCTTGGGGTAATAATCAACAGTGACCTGACCATGAAAACCCAAATTGGTTCAGTTACTTCGACCTGCTTCCTCCACTTGACAAAGATAAGGAAGCTCAGTAGCCTGTATCAATGCCTCCTAACTAGGGAGGCATTGATACAGGCTGTCCTAGCCATGGTCATATCACATACAGATTATGCCAACTCTCTATACTTTGGCATCCCATTACACGTTATAAAAAGACTGCAATTGGTGCAGAACCAGGCAACAAGATTGATTTTCCAGCAGTCTAGATGGCAACATGTCTCCGCTCTTATGAGGAAGCTGCACTGGCTCCCATCCCGCAATAATCAGCATTCAAAGACGGCTGCCTTATCTTTCAGGCCTTGCACGGCACAAGCCCAAAATTAATCTCCAGCCTCATTCAAAGGCACATACCTACCTACACGCAACCTGTGCTCATCCTATATGAACATTTTGGCCATACCTTCTTGCAAACTGAAGCACCAAGGTGGATGCAGGTTTTCTGTGCTTGCACCTAGATTCTGGAACTCTCTTCTAGCTGATATTAGAGCCTGCACGGACCTTCTGAGATTCAGAAAGCTCCTTAAAACATGGTTATTTACCCAAGCCTATGACTGAAACTTAAGATCATGATAAACTAACAGGACACCAGCGGATCCTATAATCAGTGCCAATAAACCAATCGGTGTACGTGCGCTTTATAAATCAACAAAAAAAAATAGTGTTGTGTGTTTTTTATATGGTATAACAGCAGCAGCTCTATACTATTACTACAAATTATCTGTGTGATCCCTCCCATCTCTCATATCTGAGATCCTGTTATTATCTGAAAGAAACTTTTTCATGGATGTTCCCTACAAAATATCTTTAATAGACCCTCACACATCACCCGCTTTTAAAATAAATTAAAGGAGAATGGTATTTAAAACAATCTGTTTAAGAATTATTCAAGGTCACCAGGGCAAGACTCTGCAAAACAGAGCTGGCTCTATCAGGGGGCCCTGGGCCAGAGCCGACTTTACCCATGCCAAAAACGTCTCTGCCAATCACATTCTTACCCGCCACCCTCTCCGTGCCCTTCTCCGTTCATGTCTACCTTTCAGCCCTTTTGACTCACCTCTTCCCTGTCACCTTCCCAATCACTGTAATTGTCATGCTCCGTTCCCTATCACCCCTCGTCTCTGCCGTCCTTCCCATCCCTGGCATCCTCCAGTCACCCTCACCATCCCTATCACTACCCCAGTCATTGTCATCTTTCCCATCCCTGTCACCGCACCCCTCCATGTCATACTCACAGCCCTGACTCCCTCCCCACCCCTGTTGCACTTTAAGTGCCTGTCGTCCTTCCCACTTCTGCCACCCTCCACCTCTGTGCCCCATCCTCAGTCCCGTTCACTTGACCATACCCGTTCCTCTCAACTTCACTCTCACCCACCCATCACCTGGTGATGGTCAGGTTTGCTTTGACACAGTGAAGATATCCAATGACATCATGAGTGCTAATACAGAAGATATATCTTTTTTGATCAAGTTTAATTACAAATTATGCTCCACAATGCCCTTTTTGGGGTAATTTCACATTATGTTTGTGGTAGGTGAAAACCCACAACCCTTTCCTCCAGGCATCTTTGAAACAACTCACATGCTTCCTCTTGGCTTGCTGTTTGCAACACATCCTGCAAATGTATGCCGCACCCCTATTCGGCTTTTACAGCCACCACTCTTCACTGCTGCCCTTTATATCACCCCTATTTTGAAAGTTCAGCAGTGATAACTGACCTTGGCGCCCCTTAAGCCACATTTGACACCCTCTTGCAATAAAACCTGTTTCCATCATCATTGGCACATTGTATCCAGTTCAGGGAGACCTGGGAGAGAGGGTAAGGCAGGGCTTCCAGGGAGACAGTGCACTTGGATTGTCTGTTTTTATCCTACAACTAGGCAACTGTTCACACAAGGGAAAAAGCAGAGGGCCTGATTTCGATCTTGGCGGTCGCTCCATCACAATGGTGTCAGATATCCCATCTGCCCCTAAAAAAAATCCCATTACATCCTATGGGATATATGTTTTGGCAGATAGGATAGTCGTCACCATTGTGACGGAGTAACCCATCTGCCAAGATTGAAATCAGACCCAGACTGTTTTTCCTCTTTGTTGAGTCTTCCTAAGTGCAGTGGGAATGTCCAGAATCAAACCCCTTCCTGATGATGACCATGACAACTGATGCAGAAGGGCTGCGGCCAATAACAATAGGCCGGACAACTCCACTTGAGACGGAGTAGAGCCCATTTGCACAGGACTGACCCTCTTCTGGGAATGAACACCGAGCCAAGGAGGGTGGAAGTACTGCACTAAAGCACTCACAGCGATGTAGAAGCATTAAGTGAAGCTTTATTTTCGTATTCTCTGTCCTCCGGAATTAAGAGTCTCCTCCTGAAGTATTCATTGTGCAAAGTTATGTAAGCTGAAGTTCAATGATGCTGAAGTTCAATGATACAAAATTATCAACTCCCTTTATGACTATCATTAAACTCCTACAGCTGTCTGGTCAGATGGTCCACCCAGAGACAAACAAAAGTTTCCATAGAAGACTCCATGCCTCACCGGGTAGTAGCATGGGTGAAGCTCAAGGCTCACTACAAATGAGCTGCTGGGTGTAAAAGACCTAATAATTCAAATCAGCAATGTATTTTACAAAAATTCAGTCCTTTTTTCAAGAAAAAGTTTGTAAAAGTTCAGGCAGAGATTCAAATCTCCTCCTGAAGGTGCTTTTAGGACTTTTCTCTATTCTTACATAGTGAAAGAAGTACACTTGGAAAGCATCAACAAGCGCAATTTCCCAAGCATACTTCTGGGAATGTCATGGGATTTTATTTTAATGGCTTCTTTGGCAACTATTCATAGCAGAGAACTGCGCACAGGGCGAATGGAGACCCCGGGGCAAACGCACATTTATTTTTCTCCCTGGAGAAGGAAAGCATTTTTCCTTGTGAAGAAAGTCCTACCCCGGGACCCCCATTCTTCCTTAATATCACTTAAAAAAATCAATGGTCCTTAATATTGTTGCACACATTTAGAGGTGTCCAGAATATCTTGAGAAATAATATTGCAGGTAAGAATATATTTTATTTAATCAATTTATCATATTCAAGTATTTCATGTAACTTTACAAAGTATCGCATTGGGTTTTTAAAAAAATGTTTCATTAGTTTGAGTGTTCTAAGTTATTATTTTTTATTGTTAATGAGTTCCAACATTTATTCTTAGCATAGTTTATTTATGGGGGAAGCCAACTGATTTGCTGTTTTACTTCCATGCTGTAATTAACTTCAGAAATAACACCACAAAAGTATAAATTCCAGAATTGGGTGACACAGTTCTCAGCTGGCCGCAATCAATCAATCAGAGAATTATGAAGTGCGCTACTCACCCGAGAGGGTCTCAAGGCGCTTGAGGGGGTGGGTGAGGAGCAGCTCCGGTCAGTTGACGAGCCAGGTTTCAGGGTATTCCTGAAGATGTGCAGATTGGGGGTGCATCTCATTTTGATCGGGAGCTTGTTTCAGGTCTTAGCCACGATGTAGGAGAAGGACCTTCCACCGGTTCTCGCTCTGGAGATGCATGTTGCATCAGCAAGGATGAGGTTGGTATATCGGAGGTTTCTCCGAGGTACACGGAAGGAGATTCTTTCAGTGAGATGTTGGGTTCCAGTGTTGTCGAGGCATTTGTAGGCGTGGGTGAGTATCTTGAAGGTTACTCTCTTCTCAACAGGGAGCCAGTGGAGGTCTTGCAGGTGTCGGGTGATGTTTTCGGGTCGAGGGATGTCGAGGACGAGTCTGGCTATGGTGTTCTGTATGGTCTGGAGCTTGCGGAGCAGAGACTTGTTGATTCCGGTGTAGAGGGAGTTTCTGTAGTCCAGTCTGCTGGTTACGAGTGTGTGGGTGACTGACTTCTTTGATTCGGTGGGTATCCATGTGAAGGTTTTTCCTAAGGATGCGGAGGGTATTGAAACAGGAGGAGGCAATGGCGTTGAACTGTCGGGTCATGGAGAGGGAGTAGTCGAGTACGATGCTGAGGTTCCGGGCATGGTCAGTGGGGGTGGGATATGGCCGAGGGCAGTGTCTTACCAGATGTTGTCCCATGCAGAGGGGCAGGGTCCGAGGTCGTCAGTCTTCTACGAGTTGAGCTTCAGGCAGCTGCTGCTCATCTAGAATGCAACGTCTTTCATTCCTTCCTGGAAGCTGAGTCTGGGGGTGACAGGGTCCTTGGTGAGGAAGAGGATGAGCTGGGTGTCATCGCGTGGGATACTATGCTGAGGCCGTGCTGTCTTACAATGGTGGCGAGTGGGGCCATGTAGATGTTAAAGAGCGTAGGACTGAGTGATGATCCTTGGGGTACTCTGCAGTTGATCTCTGTGGGTTCAGAGAGGAAGGGCAGCAATCTGAATCTTTGGGTTCTACCGGTGAGGAAGGAGCGGAGCCATTCTAGGGCAGTTCCCTGTATGCCGGCGTCGTGGAGACTGGAGGTGAGCGTGCGTTTGAAGACGGTGTCTAAGGCTGCGGAGAGGTCGAGTAGGATCAGTGCTGCAGTGTGGCTCTGGTCGAGGAGGGTGCGGATGTCATCTGTAGCGACTAGTAGAGCGGTCTTGGTGCTGTGGTTGCTGCAGTTGCTGGGGTTGAGGATAGCGTTCTTTTCGATGAATTTCGTTAGTTGGATGTTGACGGTCTTCTCGGTGACTTTGGCCACGAAGGGGAGGAGGGGGATGGGTTGGTAGTTTTTGAGGTTGGTAGGATCTGCCCAGGGCTTCTTGAGTAGGGGATTGACTTCTGCACATTTCCAGTCATAGGGAAAGTGCCGGTTTCGAAGGTGGTGTTGATGGTGCATCGTAGTTCAGGTGCAATGGTGGTGGCGGCTCTGTGGAAGATGAACAGATGGCTGGTGTCCATGGGGGCTACTGAGTGGATGCCTTTCATGGTCAAGTCAGTGTCTTTGGTGGTGACTGGGGTCCAGAAAGATATGGTGGGCTGGCCGGTGTTGCTGGAGGAGGAAGTGGTTTCCGAGTCAAGGGTATGTACATCGAAGTTGTCGTAGAGTGACTTGATTTTCAGATAGAAGTAGGAGCTGAGATTGTTGCAGTGGTCTTGGGAGGGGGTGATGTCCGTGGCTTTGCTAGGGTGGTTTGGTGAATTCCTGGAGGATGCTGAAGAGTTCCTTGAGTTGTTGGAGTTGGAGAGGATTTTGTTCTGGATGAAGGTCCTATTGGTGGATCTGATGAGTTGGTGGCATTCTGTCATGGCATTCTTATATGTGGTGCGGTCTTCTGAGGATTTGCTGTTTCTCTAATTCTTCTCAAGGCGTCTGCAGGTGTGTCTAGATTCTTGGAGGTAGGCAGTGAACCAGATGGCCTTTCTGGGGCATTGTCTGTCGGGGTTGCAGAGGGGTCCGCAGTTGGTGATCCATATTTGAAGTTCTTTGGCTGCGAGGTTGGCGTTGGTCGAGGTGGAGGGGGCATTGCGACTGAGGATGGAGTTGAGGTGCTCCTCAGTGACTTAGCTCCAGTTCCTTCATGGTAGGCGTAGTGCTGGTTTTGAGGCGGTGGGTTTGTCGACGAAGAAGTATATGCAGTGGTGGTCCATCCAGGGGGGTTGCGTGGTGTGGCTGAAGTGGATGTTGTTTCCTCCGGCGAAGATGGGATTGAGGGTGTGTCCTTGCCTTGTGGGTGGGGGTGGTGATGAGTTATTTCAATCCGAGGTTGGTGAGGTTGTCCAGTAGGGTGGCAGAGTTAGGGTCGTTAAGGTTGTCGAGGTGGAATTTGAGGTCTCCGATGAGTATGTAGTCCAGGGAGGCTGTGACGTGGGGTGCCATAAGGTTGGCGATGGTAGTGGTGAACGCGGTTTTAGGTCCGGGAGGTCTGTAAGCAAGGGTGCCCCGTAGGGTGGTTCTGGGACTGGTTTGGATCTGGAAATGGAGGTGTTCGGCGGTGGGCGGGTTGTTGCTTGTGCTGGAGGTGGTGAGTCGGGGAGAGCTCTTGTGTGCGATGATGAGTCCTCCTCCTGGCCCTTTGGGATGGTCCTTTCTCTGGATCTCTTGTATGGCGGTGGCAATGTCGGGGCAAAGGTGGAGTTGGTCCAGGGATCCGTGAAGAAGGCAATGTCTGGCGAGATGGTGTCGATGAGGTCCTAGATCTCTACGGCATGTCTGTGCAGGGAGCGTTCATTGAGGAGGATGCAACTCATGGCTTGGGAGGGCGCTAGCGTCCAGCGTAGGGGCAGCGGCTGTGGGTGAGCGTAGGCTGGTGAATGTTTGACAGCAGTGTCAGCAGGAGAACTGACCATGGGTGGTGTTCGTTGCAGACCGCTGGCTGTTGTTGTTTCTTCCAGGGTTGAGTGCGAGGAGGGCAGCTGAGTCATAGAGGTGGGTGACCAGAGAACCAGGGTCCCTGGCACTAGTCGCGGTCAGGTCGCGGGCGGGCTCTGACGGGCTTGCCTTTGGCGCGCCTCCAGCATCTATTAAATAGGGAAGGAGAGGGAAGTGCATCTAGGAGGCGGGAGTGGGAAATGGCGGGGGAGGGGTGTGGGGGCAGCAGCAGCTGGAAAAAAGGGCAGCAAAAAATGGGCACAGAGGACAGGGGCACAGGTAAAGAAACAGGCAAAAAGGGCAAGATCCAGACAATGAGAGAAAATAACAGAACAAGGCACAATAAAGAAAGGAAAATGGACAGAGAAACAGAAAGTGGGCACAACACACAGACAGAGGGCCTCAAACCCTACCTACACAGGGCAGCGGCACAACAGCAGAGCTGCTGGGGGAGAGAGCAGGTCTCTGACCAGGACCAAAAGCATCAAAAATAACTTGATCCTAATGCATCTCTACAGGTAGTGGTCAGCAAAGTTGATACCATGAATGAAAAATTGCATGAAATGTTATTGAAAAATTATCCAGAGTTTTTTTTACCAAAGTTGGGTGTATGGAAGGTAATATTAACCATATTGCCTAAAAAAAGGCGCAAAATCATTTATATGCAAATTGAGAGGCATA
Source organism: Lissotriton helveticus (assembly GCF_964261635.1). Taxonomy (NCBI): domain Eukaryota; kingdom Metazoa; phylum Chordata; class Amphibia; order Caudata; family Salamandridae; genus Lissotriton; species Lissotriton helveticus. The sequence continues at coordinate 254,309,913 of NC_136061.1, forward strand.
CTGATTAGTATCAGAGAGGCAGTTAAAGCTGAAATGGATTGATTATGTGAGGAACAAATTATTGAGGATATTGGAGCCATAAAGTGGTTGTCTCTGGTGGTTGATACAGCAGAAGGGCAAAGGAGAAATAAGGTATTGATCTACAAGAACTGAACAAGTGAGTTGAGGAGAACATATTTGCACGTCCTGTTCTGCTGCGTCATCTTTTTCAGAGGCTCATAACAAGCCTCTTAGGTGATCTACCCGGTATTACATTTTTCAGGTTTATATCTTGGTTTATGGTATTACCCTGGAACAGTGCAGAGATATGGTGACGATGGTTTTAGGTGTTTATACTCAAAAAGCGAGACAAATCTGATTGGAATGGTGACTGCCAGACAGAATCTAAAAGTATTGAGCACAAGCATATAGCAGCTCAGAATCTCCAAAGGCTTGTGACGGGCTTACCTTGTCATCTAGTTACTGTTGCTAGTATTGTTGGGTTTGGGGCTATTCTAAAACACTTTCAGGATGGTAACACTTCATCATAGCCGTGCATCTATAGCTTTATGGGGGCAGAATAAAATTACTCTGCTATAGAAACAGAGTCTCTGATTGTATTCTGGTGATCACCACATACAGAGCTGTAGGTTTTATAGTAAATGTGTGAGTGGCGTGAAAATAGTGAATAATTACTAATAAATGGGGGGTAGAGAACATAAAGAAAGGGTTTACGGAGGGACATGTAAATTCAAAAGCACACCTACAAATGACTAAGACAATTTAATTTCATAATATAGTCACCTATATCTACTGTAGTAGTGTTTCTGCCAAAATATGCTTACATCTACTCCAGTCAAGCCCTGAAATAAGTAAAGCACCACACATGGCCAACACACTCCAGTAGAAATCAAACAAGGTAGGAAATAAAACTGATATAAACAACATAAAAAACAAATCTAAAATAAATTATATTTTTAGTTACTTTTATTTTTAAACATTTTTAATGTCAGTTTTTTTCAAATAAAATAATAGTTTATTAGTATTAAATGATTTTAAAAGTTAACCATTAAATTGCATTCTAATTTAATTTAATTTAATGGTACCAGTTTAACTTACAACCAAGCTTGGAATATTTTGAAAACACCTGCTATTGTAAGTAGAACTTTACATTATAATTAATATGTGTTATTAAGCGGCCTGCTCTGCAGGGTCATCCCCAAACCTTTTGTTTTCACCCTCGTGTTTTCTGAACCCGTTTTTGTTGCTTTTAGGACTCTGCACACTTTACCACTGCTAACCAGTGCTAAGGTGCTTGTGTTCGCCCCTCTAAACATGGCATCAATGGTTTACAACAGATTGCCATATTTAATTTATTTTTAAGCCGTAAGTAAATTGGTACAACATGAATCCAGGGCCTGTAAAAATACTAGTAGTGAGCCTGCAGCACATATTATGCCACCCACTTAAGTAGCCCTTTAAACATGTCTGAGGACCTGTCATTGCAAACTGGGTGTGCAGTTTTAAACTGCTATTTTAGCCTTGCAAACTAGACCTTTTGCAAGGGCTAAATCTTCCTTTTTAATACATATAAGTCACTCCTAGAATAGGCTCTAAACAGCCCATAAGGTAGGGTGCAGTGTAATTAAAAAGGTGTACATGTGCTTTTAAGTTTTACATGTCCTGGTAGTGAAATACTCTTACATTTATTTTTCACTTCTGTAAGCCATACCTCGCTCATGGGATAACATTGGGTTAACTTATTACATTTAATAAATGATAACTTTCAATTGGGAGCAGGTTAGAATATCGAGTTTGGTGTCTACAAAATTAAATCATTCTTTAATGGTAAAGTCAGATTTTAAGTCACAATTCTAAAGATGCCTCTTTTAGACAGTTAAATAGGAGTATGTGAGAATGCACTCCTTCCCTTCAGTTTGCGTATGGAGAAAACACATTTAGATGCAACTGTCCGAGCAATCATTGTTTAGCTGACAACACAATTTCACGATGTTATTCAAAAGCAGTCCATCCATAAAATCCACTCTTTATGTTGTAATTAACTCTGTCTCCGTAGTGATGATTATTGACTTTTATAAGATAAACTTGAAACTCCTTGGTGTGCAGACTCATTTGGACGATAAAGTTGCAAAGCAAAATAGGAGTATGTGAGAATGCACTCCTTCCCTTCTCTTTTTTTTCTTTTGGACTCAAGGTTTTACTCAAATTCTGAATTATTCACACGGGCGAACGGAAGCTGTGAATCACCCATCACAGCGCTTTCAAAAGTACCAAAAGGGCGCTTCAGTCATGCAGCCATCCGTCGCACTGCTGTAGTGAACATGAGTTCTTCACAATAATACTCTTCGGTTAATCATTTGCATATTACTCTCTATTATTCAATATTTTCAACAGTCCTTTTATCACACTCTTGCTGTTTTTCAATCACTGCGGAGACAGCTTGATCGTGCAATGAATCTTTATTCAACATTTTCAAATGCCTCTGCTGCCAATCCAGGCTTTCAACATCGGCACGTGTAAACAATCAAGTGTCAAAATGGGTTCATTTAATTGATTTGACCCAATGCATTTCGAGCCTGATTAGCTCTTCGCCAGGGGTTCTCTAAAACAAATGAAATAACAGCTTTACTAATTGCTCAAAATATACTGACTGTATGCGCAAAATTATCCACCCTCGTCTATCCCTCCTGTCACTATCTTAAATAATAACCTCCCAACTCCAAAATGAATATAACAAAGAAATACATTCAGACAAATAATCATATGAAAATCATTATCCTGGGAGTAAATCACAACCCCGCAACAAGTATCTATAACCACAACTTTCACTGACACACTACCACATCACCATACCCCCTCTCTTAGTCTTTATCAAACTTAACGATTGACAATTTACCTCTGAGATGCCACCAATGGTAACACGTCCTCCTCTATACCCTTCACTTCCGCTTCTAACAACTCTTGCTCTTGCCCAGCCTTTCATAGATTTTCACTATCCCTCGTGTGCCCTAATAGTCGTCATGATTCGCTGCTTCATTTTGCCCATGACTTTTTTCAACATATGGCTGTGTTTCCTAAAAACAAATGCTGCTAACTACCATACCCATAATGCACTCTCCTCGTATCGTGAAAGCTAACAAACAGAATACATTTCATCCTGAAATCACCCCATGTGACAAAAATGTGAATCAAAATAAATCAGTGTAGAAAAAGTAACAATTAATTGGAAAAAACATGATTGAATCTGTCATAGTTCAGTTGGCATTTTCTTTTCCTAACCATTTGGTGCCTGCAGCCTCCATCCTGGGTCACATGACTAGATGTAGCTGGTCGTTGGTCTTGTTGTATTGACAGACATTGAGACAAAGAGCAATAGGTGTTGGCAGGATGGGCCATCTCTGACTTGATGATGGAGAGGCACTGTCACCTACCACACTTGCACATCACAAAGGCTCTGCCGAAGCACACTCACAAAGGGGTTGACACTAGTCTTTTAGGACCCCAGACAAGCTGGGGCCAGGGCAGAGAGGTGGGGAATTCGAGACACATCTGAAGGTGGAAACCTCCAGAACCATCACCTACTCCAAAACTGACACCAGGTATAAATAATGGCCCATCAGACCCAACTCTTCAGTACACCTCTGGAAAAGAAGGACTAATGTGCTGCTCTGCAAGAAGTACTGCTACTCTGTTTGCCTTGCTATCCTGCTGCCTGCTGTCTGAATAAAAGCACTGGACCTGCATTTTAAACACAGGACCACCAGAGTGACTCCAAGGGCTAGTCGGCTGGCCTCCTAATCAGCACTGCAGGGACAGAAAAGGTTCCAACCTTTAAATCCAGCACCTGGACTCAACTTTCTGTGAGTCTTGCCCCCCCCCACACGTTGTGCCACTCCAGTCCTGGACCCTTAGAAGTGGGCCTGAAGGTGCTCTGTCAGCCCAGCAGTGGTCCTGTGAGCAGAATCGAAGCAGCGTGAAGCATTAGCTCGCAGCTGCTGTTTGAAACAGACTCAATGTGAGGCACCCCAATGTCGGACTTCGCATCACAGTCTGCAGTCTCATCGGAACTGCTGCTGCTCGATGTATCCTTAATGGAAGCCTTCACGTTGCACGCCCCTTGTCAACGACATACTCAGCAATTACGTAGGCCTTCGCATCGCAGGCCAACCGCTACTCCGGAATGGTCGGTGTGCAACGCATCTTCAGCGCAAGACTTTGCATCGCAAGCTCCTCATCAATGGCATTCTCGACGATGATGCAGGACTCCACATTGGCGCTGTGTGATGCATTATCGACACAGGATCTCTGAACGCTTTGCAACCAGGATTTAAGGTAATTTGTTACGGCAGACTAAACTGTTACCTGTATCCGGCCCGCGCTCCATCACAGTCAGCCTGCACCTGTGACTTAATGCCAGACTAGTGCGCCCAGGTAACCACAGTTGGCGCTTTGTACTTCTAGGCAATATTGCCACTTATATCTTTGAATCTACTGATTGGATTGGGTTTCGTCTTAAATAATGTATTACATTTTACTCTACTTTTCTAAAATGGTGTGTGATTTTTCTTGTGTTGTGTCTTTACTTTATTACTGTTTGAAGTGCTGTATAAATACTTTACTCATTGCCTCTAAGTTAAGGGTAGCTTCTCTGTGCCAAGCTGCCAGAGGGTGAAGCACAGGTTAATTTGGGGTTTACTTGTGACTTCACAATCACAGAAATTGTGGTTGCTGCTTGAGTAGGGTTACACCACCCACAACCAGTAACCCAATTTCAAACAATATGAATTCATTAAAAATCATTTAAAATATAAAACAACTGAAAAAAGAATTAAAGAAAATGAATATCAGGTGTTTTGAGTTAGTGTGTCTTGTTAGTGGGATAGTCCTATGAAGAGAAATGAAGTAAGGGTGTTTTTATATTTTTTTAGTGACATTAATAAATGTTACTTTTAAATTATTTTGTACTAAAATGTATACATTTCTGCTCTCTTTTTCTACATGAAGATCTCTGCCCCAGTAGTGGAGCTTTCCACCAACCACCATAAAGTTGCTAACAGTAATTTTACAATCATATATTGGGTCATAGGGCTTTTGGCACCCTCAGTTGATGGTGCGGAAATACATAAGTCTAAGGGCCTGTAACAAGGCGAGGCGGAGCGCTAATGAGGAGTGGTGGACTCCCGGGAATGACCCTGTTGTGCCTCCTTCCTTGCAGACGGACCCCTGGGAGACAGGACTCGATGAACTGGACGAGGGACCCGGCGCCTTTAAGTGGGCGTTCTCGGAGGAGGAGGAGACCACTCCCCCTACCTACGTCGCATCGCCCGGACTGGATAAACCCCCGGAAGCAAGATACAGGGGGTGTGACATCACCCCGGAGGAAGAGCAGGCGAGGAGCGGCGTCGGAGAGCGGTTTGAACGGAGCGGAGAAGGAGATTACCAAGAACAGCGAGAAAGCCCTGAAGAACATCTCGGAGGAGAAGGAGAGAGATACGGAGTGCCTGGAGGCCAACGACCCCGCGAGCCGCCGTGCCACTCTCCCAGGGGAGGAGCGTGGCTGACCCAGGTACGGCAGCGTATGGCAGTGTGGGCGGGAAGGAAGAGCTCCGGAGCGGTGACCTGCCTCCGTGATCATCCCTTAAAGTCAAGCGAGGAAGACCCGAAGACCCTGGAGAGGACACCCGCGCTGCAAAGACGGATCCCTGCCAATTCACCAGGGAGAGACTCACATTTAGGACACGGAGAACATTGATGCTCAATACCAAACGTGTTATCCCAATAAAACCCTCTTTACCTGCAAGACCTGGTGTCACTCTCCTCCCTGGTTTGCAACCTATTCCGTCAGTTGGTCCTGAACCACATCCACCAACCCCCTTTCAGGGCAGTCCTGAGCAGCCTGCCCAGTCTACAGTGGTGTCAGAAGTGGGATCTACTCCCTCGGACAGTGACATAATGGTGGATCAGGTCATCCAGACCCTTATCGACGGGCAACAGAAGTTGGAGTGGGCCATCAGCCAACAGATTAGCACAGCCGACGCGGATCGAGCCTTGTTCCGCAGCACCATGACACAGCAGATGGACAGCTTACAGAAAGCGGTGCAGACTCCAGGGCCCGCTGTCTTGGGGGACCGTAGACCGGCGGGTCCTCACCCAGCCGGGGTTGCCTTACAGAAGTACGTCGCGGGGGAAGACCCGGATGCCTTCCTGGTTAATTTCGAGAGAGCCGCCCGTGCGTGCGGGTGGCCGGAAGAGAAGTGGCCATTCTTTCTCGCCCCCTTGTTGACGGGTGAAGCGCAGACGGCCTACCAGGTTGCAAACCATGCCGGTACATCCTCCTATACCGCCATCAAGGAGGTGATACTAGATCACCTTGGGATGGACGCCGAAGCATACCGCATCAGGTTCCGGAAGGAAAAGGGGGTTACCGGGGAAAACCCCAAAACGCTGTACTTGCGCCTGAAGATGGCCGCAGAGAAATGGTTGCGCCCCGACGACCGGAGCAAAGAGGAAGTCATGACCAGCATAGTCCTTGAGCAATTCATGGAGGCCCTCCCCTACGGGACCCAAAGATGGCTAAGACAACACCCAGGTCTAACCGCGGCCCAGGCCATAGAGATGGCGGCCAACTATACCAGAGCAGCACCCAGATCATTTCCCTGGGAGACAGAGAAAACCACCAAGACGCCTGTGCCACCCCCTAGGACAGAGAAGAAGAAACCAGTCTACGAACCCCTAAAGCCACGACCCTTCAGACCGGAGGTCGCACCGATGAGGGGTCCCCAGTGCTTTGAATGTGGGGAGTGGGGTCACATAGCCCGTATGTGCCCCCGAAAGAAGCCAGTCGAGGAACCCATGGAAGTCGGGTACATCCCCAAGGCAGTACTGTACACCGCCGAAATGGGACCATCATATTACGTAAGAGTGCTGGTGAATCAAGCCCCAGTTAAGGCGCTATTGGATTCCGGGTGCAGGCAATCGGTTATACGGGAGTCTCTACTGGTCCCTTCCCAGATAGGGTGGGAGGGTACGGTACACATCCGGTGCGTCCACGGGGACGTTAAGTCTTATCCCATCGCACGCATCTCCATCAAACCCGTAGAGGGAGAGCCTTGCACAGTGAGGGTGGGGGTGGTGGCGTCTCTGCCCGAGGAATTGATTCTAGGGGTGGACAATCCTCATTTCCTGGCCCTGTTTAAAAGGGAGTTAGACATTCATCCAGTGGGTGCCTTCTTATCTGCCGAGCCCTGGGTCATAGACAAGGGATTCAAGTTCGCCCAAGCCAACGACCCCGCCCTCTTAAATGCGTGGGAAGCGGCCCACGTGGCCCAAACCACGGCCACGGAGCAACGATACCCCCGCTTCAGTATCAGAGACGATCTGCTATATCGAGAAGGGGAAGAGGGAGACCAGGGACAACTAGTGGTGCCGAAAGACTTCCGCGAACAGATCTTGTTCTTTGCCCATACACATCTAACCGCAGGACACAGTGGGGCCGAAAAGACCACTCGGAATATCCTGCGTCTATTCTATTGGCCCGGCATTTATAAAGAGACAGAGGCCTACTGTCAGCGGTGCGAGGTGTGCCAGAGAAAAAACCTGTCCAAACCCCCGGCAGTCCCCTTACAACCCCTGCCCATCATAGGTAATCCCTGGGAACGCGTAGGGATGGACATCATAGGGCCACTGCCACGCACCACTAGGGGCCACACCTACGCCTTGGTGATAGTGGACTATTCCACCAGGTTCCCTGAGGCTTTCCCCCTAACCGCCCCGACCACCAAGAACGTAGCGGAGAAACTGGTGGAACTGTTTTCAAGAGTGGGGTTCCCCCGCGAAATATTAACTGACCAGGGGACTCCCTTTGTGTCCCGAATGATGGGAGAGGTGTGCAAGACCCTGAACTTGACCCACATCCGCACTTCCGCTTACCATCCCCAAACGGATGGTTTAGTGGAACGCTATAACAGGACCCTAAAATCCACGTTGAAGAAGCTGTTGGGCTCAGAGAACAAAGACTGGGACAAAATGCTCCCCTTAGCACTGTATGTAGTAAGGTCCCAAGTCCAGAGCAGCTTGGGATGTTCCCCGTTCGAGCTTTTGTATGGCCGACAACCGAGGTCCCTCCTGGAAATAACCAGAGAAGCCTGGGAAAGGGAAGAGGCACAGGAACAGCACTCCCTGCTTGACTACACCCAGCAGTTACGGTCCAGATTGGGTAAATTAAGAGATCTGGCTTACTCAAACCTACAGTCGGCCCAGAGTCGCCAAAAGCGATACTATGACAAAGGGAAAAGGAGGAGGGAACTGAACGTAGGAGACTGGGCTCTGGTGTTACTGCCTACGTCCACTCAGAAGTTCCGGAGTGAATGGAAGGGACCGTTCAGGGTCCTGGAGAAATATGGTGGTACGACTTATAAAATACGAATGTCGCCCAGACGCACGCAATCCTTCCACATAAACCTCCTGAAGAAGTGGTTAGGACCGAGCCCCCAGCCGTCCCATCTCGTATTACCTGAAGAGAGATCAGAGACCACCCTAGGAAGCCTACCCATCAATCCTGACCTTACTGAAGGGGAGAAACAGGCCTTATGGGATGGTCTCCGACCATTTTCGCACTTGTTCTCAGACACTCCTGGGTGTACTCACCTAGCTGAACACGAGATACACACGACCCCAGGGAGTATAGTCAAACAAAGAGCTTACCGCATCCCTGCTGCAAAAAGAGCAGACGTACGAAAGGAAGTCGCAAGCATGTTGGATCTGGGGGTCATCAGACCGTCAAAGAGCAGTTGGTCATCCCCCATCGTCATGGTGCCCAAACCCGACGGGTCTACCCGTTTTTGCATGGACTTTAGGGCTTTGAATGCAGTGTCCACATTTGATGCGTTCCCCATACCCAGGGTCGACGAACTCATCGAGCGAATAGGGGACGCGAGATACATAACAACCCTGGACCTGACAAAGGGGTACTGGCAGGTACCCCTAAGGGAGGGGGACCGACACAAAACCGCCTTTGCCACCGAGGAAAGGTTATATGAATTCAACGTCCTCCCTTTCGGACTCCACGGGGCACCCGCCACATTCCAGAGGCTGATGAATAGAGTGTTGGCCCCACATACCAGGTACAGTTCTGTGTATCTTGATGACATCGTCATCTTTAGTCAGTCATGGAATGAGCACTTAGAACACCTGGCCGCTGTGCTGTCCTCCCTAGGAGAGGCTCGTCTACACGTCAATGCCAAGAAATCCCGAGCCGCCTTCCCGAAGGTGAAGTACCTGGGGTTCATGCTGGGAGATGGGGTCATAGCACCCCAAGAGGAGAAGATAAAGGCTATCACCGAAACACCGTTCCCCTCCACAAAAAGGGAGCTAAGAGCCTTCCTGGGCCCAGTGGGGTACTACAGACGGTTCATCCAGAACTTTGCGGACATAGCCACCCCCCTGACGAACCTGCTACAAAAGACCGTCCGAAACGCGCTGCCACTACCCCCTGCGAAGGAAGCCATGGACGCCTTCCTTAGGTTAAAGAAAGCCATCACCACCAGTCCGGTGCTTATGCCCCCTGATTTCGGACGGCCCTTTTCCCTTGCTACGGACGCCTCAGAGACGGGCATCGGGGCTGTTTTGTCACAGATCGGGGTGGACAATGCTGAACATCCTGTGCTGTACATCAGCCGTAAACTCCACCCCCGGGAACGGAAATATCCCACCGTCGAGAAGGAGTGTTTGGCCATCCGGTGGGCTGTTGATAAGCTACGTTATTACCTGGAGGGCGGAGCATTCACGTTGTACTCTGATCATGCCCCTCTGCAGTGGATGCAGAGGAACAGGACTCAGAATGCCCGGGTACTTCGGTGGTTTCTCTTCCTCCAACCCTTTGCGTTCACAGTGGTCCACAGGAAAGGGAAGGACAACGGGAACGCCGATTTCCTCTCCCGCATGCCGGTTCTCCCCGATCGTGAGAAACCAGGGGGGGTGGAATGTAACAAGGCGAGGCGGAGCGCTAATGAGGAGTGGTGGACTCCCGGGAATGACCCTGTTGTGCCTCCTTCCTTCCAGACGGACCCCTGGGAGACAGGACTCGATGAACTGGACGAGGGACCCGGCGCCTTTAAGTGGGCGTTCTCGGAGGAGGAGGAGACCACTCCCCCTACCTACGTCGCATCGCCCGGACTGGATAAACCCCCGGAAGCAAGATACAGGGGGTGTGACATCACCCCGGAGGAAGAGCAGGCGAGGAGCGGCGTCGGAGAGCGGTTTGAACGGAGCGGAGAAGGAGATTACCAAGAACAGCGAGAAAGCCCCGAAGAACATCTCGGAGGAGAAGGAGAGAGATACGGAGTGCCTGGAGGCCAACGACCCCGCGAGCCGCCGTGCCACTCTCCCAGGGGAGGAGCGTGGCTGACCCAGGTACGGCAGCGTATGGCAGTGTGGGCGGGAAGGAAGAGCTCCGGAGCGGTGACCTGCCTCCGTGATCATCCCTTAAAGTCAAGCGAGGAAGACCCGAAGACCCTGGAGAGGACACCCGCGCTGCAAAGACGGATCCCAGCCAATTCGCCAGGGAGAGACTCACATTTAGGACACGGAGAACATTGATGCTCAATACCAAACGTGTTATCCCAATAAAACCCTCTTTACCTGCAAGACCTGGTGTCACTCTCCTCCCTGGTTTGCAACCTATTCCGTCAGTTGGTCCTGAACCACATCCACCAACCCCCTTTCGGGGCAGTCCTGAGCAGCCTGCCCAGTCTACAGGGCCTTATTATGAACTTGGCAGTGTGAGAGGGTGACCACCACGCTTCTGCACCACCTCACCCATGTGTGTACCGCATGCTAGATTAAGAGTTTTATTCCTGTCTGACGGGGTGTTCTTTGGTGTTCCCACAGCGGTGCCTATCAAATAGGCACCACAATGGGAATGTCAAAATCAGTACCTGCCTAGCATGGACTGGTGCAGTCCATGCTGTGCAGGTACTGGGGTGCATGCACAAAGGGGGGCGCAACATGTGCCTGCCTGCATGCTCCCCATGGCACAGAGGCACACATTACCGCCACACTTTTCATGGCGGTGGCACCGCAATGAAAAGTGTGGCGGTGAGGAAACTCCTACTATGCTTGCCACAGTCGCAACAGCCCTGCCAAGCATATTGCGGCTTCTATGATCCTTTGCTGTTGCGGTGGTCCCAGGGTGGCCGAACTGCTCTAGTCGTAAAAGAGCAGTTGGAAGACCTCCACTTACGTGCCCTGTGAGTTGGGCGGTCCGTAGACTGCCAGACTTGTGATAAGGCCCTTAATCTAGTCAGAGGCTCCACACAGAAGTGGTGAATTCTATCCATGAGGAGATCTCTGCCTAAATGAGTTCAGGGGGAGCTCTCCACATGCGCTGATCTCTGCATGTAAACTTATCGTTGCCCATAGGACCCTAACACAGTAATTTAGAGCAGAGCAGTAAAAGAAACTCCATCATACTTTGCTGATTCACTGTCTGGACAGCTTAACACTTTGGGCTCCCCTAACTCTACCATCATCTCTGCCAAGGTTGGAGGTAACTCCAATGTAAAGTGAGGTAATCTGCCTACAGTAACGCATTATGTTAACCAACTGAGTTTGACATTAACCTATACATTTTGGATTTAAAAGCTCCTGCTTTAGCTTCCAGATCCCCAACTACCTCAAAAACAAGATGGCCCACAGAAGTGCTGTCCAATGTCCAAGCCAGAGCCATGATTTATTTAAATTCTACTCAGGCTAGAGGTTGGCTCATTGAGTTAAATGTGTGTTGCTGAAATATGTAGGTCACATGTTGAAGTCCTGGTAAAGCTGATTTGGCAATCCATACTTCTATGGTAGACAGATTGAGTGCAATTAAATTCAATCATATTAACTCATTTTATGTACAGTGCTTAGAAATAGCATAAGCATTGTATGTTGTGCTAAAAAACTAGTTATTATAATTCAGAATCTAAACTTGAGGTTCTTCAAAAATATACCGATGAAATATACTTGTCAAATTCTAAAATAAAAAAAATTAAGATATCAAAATCATGGAAATAAAACAAAAATATTAGAATAAAAATAGGTACAGATGAGACCATTTCTAAAGGCAAAATTAATTAAAACAATGTATTTTATATTGTGAGTACCTCCTTACCTAAATGCTTTCAACTCTAACCTTCTCTCATTAGCTTGTCTGCAGTATTTGTATATCAGTGGAATTTGAAACTTGCCATATCCCAGTCTTTCAGTGCCAGTGACTCTTCCTTCCCATCTCCTACCATTCATTGCAGGTTGATCATATTTTGTGGCACCATCAGTGCCAAGGGTTAAGCAATTTTTCTAACAGTCAAAATCTGAGATGTTCATTGAAATGAAACTTTTTACAGTTAAGGAAGAAGGCGGTGGGAAAGTTGGAAAAAAAACTACAAAAAAGAGCCAGCAGGTCTAACCCATTGGTGATTAATGAAAAAAAGTTGGGCTGAGGAAAAGTGGGTAGGGAACCCACCACACTCTGTCGCTGCCAACCGAACAAGGAAGGAGAGGCCACCATCCCTGTGTTTGCCTTCAAAAAACAATAATTGTTTGCTTTTAAAACAACAATGTTTCCTGTTTGGGAAAACATCAGGGGGAGCAGGCAGTAGTCCACCACTTCCTACTTCCCGTTTGCGAATCAGTTACCACCCCAACTCAGGGATTGGTAACTCATGAATAATTTGCAACTGCAGTCACTGTTACAAACTACTGAAACGTACCTCTCCAAATTGGAAATAGTAAGGTGACGCCCCATTCATCTCCCCCTTCTATTTGCGATTCAGAATAGATCGCAAAAGCCCTTTTATAAGTGGAAACATTTATTCTAAATCGTAAAATGGATTTGCACTTTCCAAAGAGTTTTTTTATGGTTGCAAACCCTGTGATTTTGGAAAACGCATGTTTTGGAATGGTAAAAGAGCTTTGTGCATTTGGCCAAATGTCAATACAGACTTCACATGTACTTTGCTAGTTGAAAAAGAAGGAATGTTTCCTGCAAGAAATTAAGCCCAGAATTATTTGTTTTCGCTGTAATAATCGTGATGATACAATTAATATGTTGTTTGTATTTTTTTTTATATTTTTACCCAATACTCTGGCAGATGCATCAAAGTTATGTTTTGCGAATCCTTAATAGCGAATTTTAAGGAATCGCTATTAAAGACTCGCAAAACGGGATGCATGTAGGAATCGCAATGTTATTAGCGATTCCTACAGATTCCTTATTTGCGATTCGGTAATAGCTAATCCCTAATAAGGAATGGCTTTCCCATGAATGGGAAAGCCATTCCTTATTAGGGATTAGCTATTACCGAATCGCTAATGTTCCGCTATTTCAAGGGTGCCAGGGTGTCCTGTTCCCATCATGCACTGGGACAGGAACAGACTAATTTGCATATAGCCAGATTCTGAGCTGGGATGGTGCAGTGAGCTAAAAAACGGTGATGGATTAAAACATGATCTCTTGACTTGGTAAGAGTATTCTGCATCATTCAGAAACTCTGTCCATCACCACCCCCCTTTTCCAAAATCGGTTTTATCCACACTATGTGTGGGAGGGTATACTCAGACGTGAGTCCCTTGCTCATTGCACCATCAGGATTCAAGCAAACCGGGCCGAAGAAGGCTATGATGCCAGAAACCGGTCCCCGGGAGCTTGTTTCCTTCCCAGTATAAGAATTGGCTTGGTAGTTTGGTTTGCCCTGTTCCCATCATGCACTGGGACAGGAACAGACTAATTTGCATATAGCCAGGTTCTGAGCTGGGATGGTGCAGTGAGCTAAAAAACGGTGATGGATTAAAACCATGATCTCTTGACTTGGTAAGAGTATTCTGCATCATTCAGAAACTCTGTCCATCACCACCCCCCTTTTCCAAAAAGGGTGTCCAAAGGACACCCTGTTACACCCCTGAAATGGACCTGTGCACAAATGTTACACACACACATGCCCTAAGGGCATGTGTGTGCGCAACATGTAACTTTGAAAAATGCACAAAAGTGCATTTTTCAAAGTTTTAGCAAATTACCACGAAGTTCAACTTCATGGTAATTTGCTCCCCCTATTAGCGAATTTGCTATTTTTTAGGGTTTCATGCATTGCATTTAAGGAATCTCATTTTGGGATTCCTTAAATGCAAGAGCAATTTAAGGAATCACTATTTAGAGATTCCTTAAATTGCGATTTCTGCATTTGGGATGATGCATCCCAAATGCAAAAATACCAGGAGCAAACAGCCAGATTCTGAGAATCTGCCCGTTTGCTCCCGGTATTTTCTTTGATGCATCTGCCTGACTATAAGTTAAGTATGTATCATTGTTGATAACATCTTTGAAATAGCTATCACAGAACACACCTTAAAACTATTCCTTTTTGCCAATAACTAGTTTTTTCCTGTCTTGGCTTAAATTCACATTACAGTTTCTGGTATGGTAGTTCATGGGAGCCTATTCACAAAGGCATTTTGGAGTACATACACCCCTATAGTGCTCTGGAAACTAAGGCTTTGTGAATTGGCCCCAAAACAATTAAAATGGAAATAAAATGGGAATATTCAGGGAATAGTTATATACATTTAGTACAAATAGAAAGGGCTATACTCTCTTTCCACTTTTAGTAATAGAGTACCTGGAGTTTTGGGGCCAATTCACAAAGAAAAGTAAATAATGTAGAAATCCTTCTCATATTCATAAATTATTTTATGAATCCCCCCTGTAGTGTTTACACCAGGATAGTTCATAACCACCACAGACTTGTGTGTGTCAAAAATGTACATAATATTTTATAAACCCATCAGGTACTACTGACCTTGCAATTTTCTAAAGTTGATAAGATTAGTAATGTTATAATGACATGTAATAACATATGTCACTGCAGTTCTTAAATAATCCAAGGTTAATACGTCATTAATACAAAATGCATGGAGCAAAGGCCAAGTACTTTTTATTCTCTATCCATTGATCGATTAAGAAAGCACCTTTTACTGTGATGCAGTGATTGTATTATCACCCACTATTTTACCTTTGCTTTTTGGCCCTCCTAAAAGACCTCTCACTTTTGTCAAACAAAGTTGGTATATGAGAAAATATTTTAATACAAATTCTCAGTAACATATCAAAATAGGAAGAAAGGGTTTAATTCCTGCATATTCTAGGTTCGTTCACCAATTCTCACTACTGTCTTGTTATATGTGATTCCAACAGCCCAAGTACAAAATCCAATATTACAAAATTGTTTCTAGTTTAACAAATATATCCATACAAATGGATACAATTTTTTTTTATTATATATGCCCCATATGGTTAATGAAAAAGAGTGTCCACATACAATAATGCATACGATTTCAACTGACACGTGTTTTGCCTCATCTAGTTGCTTTTTCAAGGCTTTAAGAAATTATAAACTTAAAAGTTTATATAGTGCTCCTCCTCATCCCCACCTAATTATACAACTCCGATCCTCAATTAGTACTTGGGCTGAACTGTATAATTTCTTTAAATAACTTGCATTTTCTTCAAAGAACTTTAGTTTTTTTTCCACTTCCTAACCTTTACATCCCAACACCACCTCCTGGTAATTATACCTGGGGACAGATTACAGAAACCAGCACAGGTGCAAATTAATTTGCACCGTTTAGCCTGACTGTGTAATGAAAAATAGAGCAAGTGGGGTATATATGAAGGAAAACATGGCACACAGCTTTGTCACGTTATTGCTAATGTGCATAACTAACAACTGGAGTAAAGATGTGTACATTTTCTTCGCTTGTAAAATAGGAAAGCTGAGACTTTGTCTAAAGTCGGGTTTTTTGCATTTTTTTAAGCAAGTAGCAAATACATATTGCTCTATTGGAGTTTCTTTCTTTTTTAAAAACTCTTCTACACAGATGCATAAGCACAAACTTGTTATATATGTTAACGGGTCCTTAAAATATGTTTTCCTCTCTTTTGCCCTGGATTCGGAATCCTGGATTTAGGGCCATATGTATCAACACATTTCCCCATAGACACAGAATGGGCAAAACCCTTTGATACATCTGGCCCTTAGTAACATAGATTGGGACAGCATGGTTTTATTGGTTGTATGCCATTCTATAATACACGAGCAGAAAGTAGTGCAAAATGTGTGTACCCTGTTGCACCAGTGCAAATTTCCTACGTGGCCTGCTCAGAGACAAGAGAAGCAGATTTCTGAATTTCCTCTGGTGGGGGAAGCAAAAAAAAAAGGTTGCCTCTATTGTCAGGTAATGGGGGGAGAAATTGAGGCCATGGAGGCGGTGCAGTGTTTCCCCTCACAGACAGCAGGTGCGCTCCAAGATGTGGCTGCGGCATCAAAAATAAAGGGCGGATAATTGCTTTTGTGACAACTTGCCAATTAAATTAGGCTCAGCAGAATAGCATAATGACAATTTGTTACGCTCCGGTGGGCACTAACATACCGATCATAATTAAACGCTATGACTGAAATAGAATGCCACTCCATCCAGGAATGCCCCACCTCGAGCCCCTCTCAGTGAAACATTATAGGTTTGCGATAATAACATTAGTGTGCGGCAGAATTAGTCCTGGTGTACACAGCATTTAAACTGAATACTACACACTTAATTGGCAATGAGGGAGGGATGAATGTTTATTTCCGTGTTATCATCCCCTTCCTCTCGAATGTTCCCTTATCAGTGGAGAGCGTCATGGACAGAATATTGCATTTTCAAGAGGTAGAGTCTGTCGTGTGCAACAGCGTTTTCTTGGGGTGATAATGTATATTACATGCAAGATATGCTTGACTGCATGTAAACAAGACTGTATTTAATATCAGAGAATGCGTGTAACAGACATGAGGCCTAGGAAAGGGGACTGTTTGAATGGTAATGCATGCTAACAAATGTGTGCGCCGTTGCTGAGAGGCGGAGCAATGGGGCGTGGTGGGGGCGAGGCGGTGTGGCAGGGCGGGGGCAGGGCAGGTGGGATGTCGACAGACGACGGGATAGGGAAAGTAAAATAAACAAATAAATAAACCACTTAACCTTCCGTTCGTCGCAACACCGAGTCGGCGATGTGGCGAGTGCAAGGAAAATGGTTTTATTATTATTTTAATCAGGCGCGCAACACCCATTGGGCTCACGGGGCTTCAGCCCCCCCGCAGTCATGTGTGTCAGCCCGGGCTGACACGTCTTACCGGGCTGGTGAGCATCTAATTGCAGCCTTCCCGGGCTGGCAAGCATCTAATTGCAGCCGCACCCGAGTACTTAACAGGTCTTTAGAAGACCATTAATTGTAAATGAGGCTTTTGTTGTGTTCACCCATTCGAACAGCCACTCTGTCTGTGGTTGAAAGAATTAGCCAC
The DNA here is from genome assembly GCF_964261635.1 of Lissotriton helveticus. Taxonomy (NCBI): domain Eukaryota; kingdom Metazoa; phylum Chordata; class Amphibia; order Caudata; family Salamandridae; genus Lissotriton; species Lissotriton helveticus. Next base: position 254,327,282 of record NC_136061.1, read on the forward strand.
CCCCGAAATACTTTTCAGCGCTCCCCCGAAATTTGGCTCTAGTTGCCCGCCTGATTTTAATTTACTTTCCCTATCACGTCTTCTGTTGATTCCCCCCCCGTCCTGCCCCACCGCTGTTATCTGTACCGTCCGAGCCTGCGGAGAATGACATCCTTGTCACCGCTTTGGAGTTGCTGCTACAAGGGAAGATGGTCTAGCAGTGGAGAGGTGTGGTGCACAGGGTTCACGGTTCGTTACCCGAACTCCAGCGGCAGTTCAACTCAGCACCCTGTGACTCTGGGCAATAGCTCACTTAATTTCCACGACTGCGCCTTGAGACCCGTAAGGGTGAGTAGTTCGTGCTTTACAAATACAAATTAAAAACATTTTTTTAGAAGGAAAAAGAAGCATTAGATTACGCAGCTTACATATGTTTTTGCAAAGTTGAACATTTGTGTAGAAAAGAAGGAGGTAATCAGAAGGGATCCCTCTCCTCACTAGACAAGACATCACTGATAAGGTACTGGTGCATGGTGGGGTTATACAAACAGGTGATGGATAGAATGCTTGAATTGATCACAGCCGTTGGTATTTACTCGGGCCACATCCCAATTCCATGTTATTTTTCACACCATGTCACTCCAGTGTGGACCCAGCCATATGCAAATCAGTCTTGACGCTGTTCCAATGGGAACAGTCCATCCCGAACAGCCAGGCCTGGCTCTCCCTGAACCGGAATACAAGCAACCCTGGATCATTTTCGCCCTTATTTGGGCTGATCGGCTGGGTCTAGCTTGGTTCCAATAGCACAGTGTGCATAGGACCCACATCTGAGCATACTCATAATACTACGGGCGTCACACTGAAGTATACAAAAAAGTGATGGAAGGAATGCTTGAACTAATCACAGCCAATTACTCAGGGCTGCAACCCAGTTCATTGTCCATTTTGCATGCCATGCCACCTCAGTTTGAACCCCGCCATATGCAAATCAGTCTTGACACTGCTCCAGTCACAACAGTCCAGCCCCAACTGCCATGCCAGGTCCTCTCTAAACGGGATCATATGCTGATTTCACCCTTGTTAGGGCTCATTAGTCAGGTAAGCATGCCTACAGAATTAATGTGCTCCCATATCACACTGCACCCCGTTCCATTTCTTAGTTTTGCATTGTGGTGGTTTGAAAGCATGCTTAGAAGAACCTCATCCCTCAAACAGAAGGATCATAGACCATATCATGAACATCTTCAGTGGCCATGCTCACTCCCAGAGAGGTGTATGCATTGTTTTTTCTAAAACTGTCCTGCATAAATATATTATATAATATAATATATTAACTGTAAAAAGTACAGTCCAGAAATTTGAAGAGTCAGACACGGATCTGTGTTTTCTAGTATGAGCTGCAGAAAGAATAATTTCAACAAAAGCAAGTGCATGGGCCCCTTATCAGCCTGCACACTGAGGCAGAACACGTTCATGGCACAGCCACAGGATCACTAAGTTCAACTTTCATTCCTGTTGCCTCCTTGTCAAAATAAAGTTAAGAAATTGCGGTGCAGAAACAAAGCTTGACACTTTGCAACATTACCTGTACAAACCGCTGAGAGCATATTAAATTGTTGTAGGTTGAGCTGTGCTTGTTCCTTCACCTAAAACAGAAACATGCTAAAAGAGTGCACCCTGCACAGAATACAAAGGTAAAAAGCCTTGTATAACTCTCACACATGCACAGCAGGATCACATTCTCCGCACAACGTTTACATACAAAAGCCCCACATGCTTGACCATAATCAGTGCTAACCTGCCGCCATTCTGGCTTTCAAATAAACACCTAATTTCATGGACACAATTCAACAAAAGTAATATGAACTTCGTTCATTGTGTGAACTGACAAAGCAAGTGACCAAAGTCGTTTTGAGGACATAAAGTTTCTTTACTACCTCAGCCTCTTTTTCATAGAGCAACATTTGCTGTCACCAAAGGTCCTATGCCTAATTGTAGGCATATTCATTCCTTAGTAGACTTCTTTCCTATGACCAGATAGAGCAGGAATCTGGCCAGATCAGACTACAATGATGCATTACCTCCTCATCCGTCTTCCTTGACCAGTCCTTACATGATGAGTAATTCCCCAATTTTACAAATATTATTCACCTAGCCACACCAAAAAACAACTCCTATCATGATGGCCATAATGCACAGATTCCTAAAACCGGACCTTCCTATAACCACTTTCTGTTTTACCTTTTGTCGATGCAGAAGATGCGCTTTGCCAACCAGCGAGTAGGAAGTACTATTTTTGTGTATGCATTTTATTCCTATATCTTTTTATACTGAGTCATTTTAAACTTGTTTTATGTGTCCAGCTCTAGCGGCTTCATTGTGGTTGGCAGGTTCTAGTCGGTACTGTTGGTGCTCAGCAGACAAGACTGTCAGGGAAAGGCTCTTCCATGGTGACTCTCTAAGTGGTCACCTGAAGCTATTTAAATTTATTTCATCTCTGATGGTCTAGTGGTTCTTTCAAGCTTGTTTGACACGTAAATTTCAGAGTTATTAGTAGAATCAGTTTTTTCTTATCTGTGTTGCCTGGTTTGAAGATGGCAACCCCGCGAGACTTCATTGGCCACTGTCTCCTGGTAGCCAGTGGAAGAGGAGAGTTTCAGCTGGTTCCTGCGATACCAGGATGGGGGAGACAGATCCTTTAAGCAAGTGCCATCATACTGGCATGACCCATCTTCCTGAAGAGAATGCAGTGCCCACAGATAACTATCCTTCCATGATGGCGTTGCAACAAATGACAGTGGCTCCGATGGAAGCAGCTTTTAAAGCAAGGGAGAGGTTCGCTTTGGCAAAATAACTGAGAATGGACGCCAGTGATCTGGTGGAGACCCAGATGAGGAGGAAGTCAGAGGCTGCTTCATCCAAGGCTCTGACTTGACTGAGCTGACGTAAAATTTGCAAGATAATCTAGGTTTCCCTCCTGTAACCTCTGGGGGGGAGCGCTGAAGAATTTTTCTTGCAGTATCATCACCTTGAACAAGAGTATCTCCCCCTCCATAGTGCTGTATGACGAGTACTGACTCGTGAATGGAAGGAGCTAGACAAGCAATCCTTCCCGAGTTTCTTGGCCAAGCGGTATCCTTTAGAGAACTTTGCAGAGGAAGTCACAACTTCTGTCAAGGTGAAGAATCTTATGATGGGGCTATCTTCGCTGGGTATTGATGATGTCTACCGTAAAAAACATCTTTATTGAAGTTTAATAGGGCTGCTGCCTGAGCTGTGAAGAATTAGCATGTTTGTGTGTTGCATTGCTAAGACGAGGCACACCATCTGATAAGGAATACTTTATTACCTTCCAGGTGAGAAAATTGTGCTTCTGGGCTGAATATGAATTTCTTTAAAAAGGGTTGAAAAAAAATTAACATTTCAAAAGGTTCAGCTATACTACTCCTTGCATACCTAATCTGTGACTATGGCATTGCATTGGTAAATGGCAGACTGTGTTTTGTGCGAATCATTTTTATATAGGAAAAGAAAAGCTTGGGCCATGACAATAAAATTGCCGCTATGCCTACCTCTCTTAAGAGTAATTGGCACTGCCACAGTGCAGTGTTTACACAAACCAGTATGTAAGAATAGGTTACCAAGAACAAAATCCTGTAATATTTTGTTATGAAAAGGGAAGCTTCGAAGTAGTTTCCTCTGCAATTTGACAAGTATGTTATTTAAAGGTTTAGCGCCTCATACAGCTATATAAATAAATATATGAGAAAAACGTATAGTAGATTTAAGGTAAACTCTGCAAAAAAACATTAATAGGAGACTTATGTGACAGCAAATGTTAGTGCAACATAATTCTTTTGTCAGAACCGATTTTCTGTGGGAAAGCTTTCCTGCAATTGAAATTGGCCTATGTTGGTATAAACAGAAAAGTTGAAGAAAGGTAAAGTTTAGGACCTTAACCCGCCCCTTTTCTAAGTTATTATTGGTGTGAGGAAGGTGAATCCTACATCACGCAGGAACCGTGCACAAATAACAAATATATTAAGAATATGAGACTACACTACTCATAAAAGGGTGAGAAATACTGAATTTTATTTACAGACCTGACCATCACTGATTAAGGAGTGCAGGCTTTAAAATGGCCCTTTATTCTTGATATAGGTATTATCGTCAGAGAGAAACAGACGTTAAATAAAGATATGTTGTTGTTCTAGCATAGAACCGAGGAGTGCAATTGAATCTAACACTCTGAAATATTCCAGTGTAGGGTGAGTATGGAACAGACCACAATGTTAATGGTATCACCATGTGGCGTGAATAATATGTCATCTAGCATTCTCTTACAGAAGTTAGGACAAACAAGCTGACCCAAATTCCTTTGTATTAAAGAAGCAAATTAAGATCAGGCAAAGTGCTGGAATATATGAAGTTACGCTTATAAGATGATTTATTCAATAATGAATGAGGAATGACTCTGCAAGAACGCCTGCTTACGATAGGGATATGGAAAGAAGGATCAGGCTAGTCCAATAGACAAATTACAAATAAGTTATGTGTTTCTGGTTGGGTGTATAAGGGGATCCACAAACAGCACAGGATGTATGTATATCCTATTTGAGGATAAGTAAAGCATGAGATAGATATAGGTATGCTTATAGATTTAACAAAGAAGTATTACTGATACTATGTAAACGATGGCCAAGGGTGCAAACTGATTCTTGTGTTTTTAAAAAAATTCCTTTTTGCAGATTTCTTTGATTTTAATTGTCCTAAGGAAGGTGGTGCGAGAGCAGGATCCACCGAAACGCGTCGACATTTCAAACCTCTATGGTTTCAATTTTAACTTTGATTGATTGTATTTGCTTTTTTGTACTTGTTTCGATATATGTGGATTTAGTGCATTGAAAAAAGAAATTATATCATTAGAAATAGTGTAAATGCACACGGTCTGTACATGCAGAAACTTTTAAAGTATTCCTATTTGGGAATTTATAAAAAAATGTTTTTATTTAACTCTGAATACAATATATACCTTGGCATCGTAATGTTTTAATACATGTCTAGACTGTTAAGTGCCTTTGTGGTTCTACTTATGTATGTATGATGAATATGCATGATTAAGGGAGGTCCTTGAACTAGAAGAAGTTTAGTGCACGGAAGTGAATAGTTGAGTTGAAGAGTAGTCTAGTATATCAATTGTGATCAAGGGAACTTTACTTTGTTTATATTGGTACTTACCCTGTTCCCTTGTGCTTAAGGGTTGCTCACTATAATCTTTGTTTTGAATTTTCCCTTGCCATTGTCCCTCAAAATCCCCCCTTACACGGCCCCACCGCTGTTACCTGCATGGACCGCGGCTGAGTTACGGACAGTAAAAAATGGCTGTATGTCTGCCTATCCAAATTGGGTGGACTGGCAAATAGCCACTTCTGAGACAGTGCTTAATTTGAGCAGGTGCTTTCAGGTGCTCAGCACCGGCACTTCTTTCACAGGGCTGGGGCTACAATTTCTGACCCTGCGGGTGGTGGTCTCAATATTAATTGTTCAAATTCAAAATAAAAAGAATAACATACATTGCATGGTGACTGGCTGGTAAATGTTCATAGACAGGCCAGCATACGCCTGTTCAGGCAGGCAATGATTGTGTATCACCACGTTAGTGATGATGTCGTCACATCGATCATAAATCCAAGAAGTCATCAACAAACTATGGCTTGCATTCTGTTCCCCGAGTCTGCTGCACCCTGCCAGTGCCTGATCCTAAGCCTCCCATTGGATAATTGTAGCTGGGAACTGGCTCATGACGGAGTTGAGGCAAGGAAGCTGCAAGAGCGCATTTGGAACTTGGGAGTGAGGGCTCTTGAGGAAGAATAAATGAAAGTAAGTGTGGACTTTCCACTTGCTGAGTAGCCAGAGAGCCAGAGCTGCGTAGCCAGAGAGGCATTTCCTGCAGCCCTGCATTGCTGCTATCCTCAACGTGCTCGATGCGGCTGTGGACCAACACAACTTTTGTGCGCCGTTGCATCTCCTGCAGAATTTGTGCGCTGCACCGCAGCATGGTAATTGCTGAGCATGTGTGAGTACAGTAGGCACCACAGCCACACTTACTGGCATTGGCTGCATTACGGCTGGGGACAATACCTGTGCTGTAGCAGGCAGGGTCACAGCAAGCTGAGCATTGGATGCCGATGCCGTCGCCATCCCTGGACCTACTAATTACAGGCAGCACTCTCAGTGACATCATCGGCTGTGCTCGAGCAGCCGTCTGTTCCACAATAAACCCAGTCATACCGCACTATTTAATATATGCAAAAAAAGCATTTACATTTGGTGTACATTATGTTTTTGCACTTGGTGTAGGTAAGAAAGTAAAACACGCCATCTTTCACTTCTTTGGGAATGGCAACAGGAAAACGCAAAGTTCAAAATAGCAGGGACATGTATAGGCTGACGACAGGGGTCACAGGCAGCAGCAGTGTTATAGATGAGAGAGAGAGCCGGAGTAAAGAGGAGAAAGAAACAACAGGAGAGGAGAGATATAAGACAGAGCTAATAGAAGAAAAGGTGAGCAAATCAGATACAAAGAGAAAGCAGCCATGATGTGAAGAAGAAAGCATTAAGAAGAGAGAAGATAGAATGAAAAGATGTAGAGGACAAGACAGACAAAAAAAGCAGACAAATGATAAAACGGAGACACAGCCAATCACTGCTAGAAGAGTGATAGTAAAGGGCCAAGATTGAGGGGGGAGAGAGAGCAGAGAATGGAGTAAAGTGAAGAGGAAAAAGGGCAGGGCTAGAATGAATAGAGGGCAAATCAGAAATACAGGGAATAAGGTAACACACCAGGTGTGACAAAGATGATAGAAAACAATTTGAGAGGTGAGAGGATAGACTCTTAAAACAAAGACTTAGGGGACAGACAACAGATCAAGGTTAGAAGATAGAGACTGAGGTAGTGAGAGTGTTGAAAGTGGGGCTCACCGGAGGAAGAAGTGATCTGTGGCCTCCTTGGCAAAATTTTCAGCACCTGCACTTCTTTTTTTTCACAAATTAAGCAGTGGAGACAGCCCTTACTCCATCAGTCTGCCGGAGAAGTTTGGTCATGGCAGTGACAGAGTAGACACTGCTGTATAACAAACTGTGGTCCGCCTACAATTAAATTGGGTAGGCGGGCAGGCGGACGACTATGTTGGCAAGGAGGGAACACTGTCACCGTTGCTATGGAGTTTCTTATCTGCTAATATATAAATTAGGCCCTTTGTCTCTTTCTTATTAATATTAAGACTGAATGTAGGAGAGAAACTCTTTAGCCAGTAGGATAGAACTTAAAAATGGATTGCTAGAAAGTTGTATGTAAGTATGATAGACTGGTAGGTGTAATGCATAGGTCTTAATTATTGACTCAGTTTGAAGAAAACGTGCAGTGCATTTTTATGAGTTCCACTGCAAAAACCAAGGTGGAGGGGTAAGGTTTCATGTCCAATTTTTCAGCCTGGAAGGGTTTGTTTAGTTTCTATATTTATGGTGTGTTGTAGTCCTTGTTTCTTTGGGTATTTCTCCTTGTGTCTCTCTATGAACATTTATTATCGAAATTATTCGCTGTATGTCCATATTATACAGCCTTATAATTTAGTATGGTTTTGACAGATCATTATTTTGTACTAGTTTGTATGACTTGAAGTAGAACTAAGGGTTTAATAATTGCAGCGCCTCCCCCAACCCCCCACTGCTGTGAATGCATTGGGATTGAAAAGCATGATACTTTATTGGACAGGTGGAAAATATCATTAATATCACCTCATTTAACATAAACATAAGTAAATAGTCATAGAAAGAGGACAAAATCCTTGCTCACCTTTACAGAAGGAAAGTAGAATTCGTCTTTTTGCAGAAACTCAAGACCTTAAAAGGAATAAAGAGCATATAAAAATATTGTGCCCTATTTTCTGATTTCTTCACACATAGGCGCACGAAAAATATATTACACACTTAGGCCTCGATTACGGGTGCCTCGGTATTAGTATGATATTTATTATACCTGATAAATTATGACACCCTGGGGAGCATTATTTGGTGGAAGCAATAAATATCGCTAGGTATGTAGTTCCCTGTGAATATAGTGCATAACGTGCTTTCTGAATCAAAATCAGCATATTTTGGAATATACTGGGCCTTTTTCACCAGGTGTGACCTGCCGCAATGCATCCGAGATAAAAAACGTATAATTCTGACAAGTGTGCAAACAGGGGATTACAATTTCACTTGTAATTGAGGCTTCAAATTCCGCCCCCTAATACAAAGACTAAGCACTGGTAGAAATGTGTCTTTCAGAGGTAAATTCTAGGCAAAAATTCTACCCGTATGGTGGAATTATTAAATTTCCAAGTTCAGGCTCTGACAGGGTTGTGGACATATTTGTGTGGGCATAATACATATGTACATGTCTAGTGGCGTAAAACAGACCCTCACAGCCCCCACAGTGCGGGTGGCCCTCAAGCTCCAGGGGGCCCCCTCAGCACAATATTCTGGCCAAAGAGCTCCTCATTGAGTCCGGCTGGGGCCCGTCTACAGACCTTGCTGGGGGCCCCCCTCAAGTTTCGTTACGCCAGAGTAGATGCCCACAAATCTATTGGTAGTTCTAAGAACAAGGGTACCCCATAAATTGAACCTGGGGTTAACAAATGTATATAAACAAACAATGGTTCGACAACTGTCCAACAGGATCCCATCAGAAAAATAATAATACAAGCGTTTAGTAAATACACGCTAAGGAGCTAAATACATAGGGAATTTATTCAATATTCATTTATTTGTAATTTTAGTTTTTTGTAGAAAATGGAGGAGAAAATAAGGACGTGACATAAGTGACCAAAGTGAAACAAGACATCACATAACAACAAGATAGATTATGTGATGTCTTGTTTCACTTTGGTCACTTATGTCACGTACTGCACACTGTCACTTATGTGAGCACCTGAAACTTTTTCTACAAAAAACTAAAATTACAAATAAATGATTATTGAATAAATTCCCTATGTATTTAGGTCCTTAGCGTGTATTTACTAAACGCTTGTATTATTATTTTTCTGATGGGATCCTGTTGAACAGTTGTCGAACCATTGTTTGTTTATATACACGAATCTATCGGCTTTGCTGCAATGGGTATAGCGTATATCATTTGCATGCTTCTAACTCAACCAGGTCCCCTTGCAGCACTTCTGTTTTTCTCTGTTGTGTTAAAAGGTAAAGGCACTGTAAATCTTTTATTTTCTCCTCCATTGTCCTCTTGAACAGAGTTGACACTAGGTGTGGGCATATTTCACATATTTCTATTTAACATAATTGCGTGGAATTACCTAAACAATCTGTTAAATAATGCACAATTACATGAGAAAAATAATTCTGCATTTAGCACTATTTTCTTATCGAAAAAATTCCCCCTCTTACCCAAAATGTATGGGAGGATGCATTTTGCTCTAAGAAAAAAACCCGAAATGCAACAGAATATGAATAGCAGCGCCAGCAGCCTCTAAATCTCGCTAAACATGCTTGGGGTAAGATTTCCTCCCAACTTACTACCGGCATTTAGCATTAGTTTCTTAGCGCAAAATGCATCACTGCACCCAAACTTGATGCAGGGTTGCATTTTGCGCTAAGAAATTAGCACAAAATGCAAAACAACATAAACAGCAGCAGCTAAATTTGTTGTTTCAGTGGTAATTTACCCCTCTAATTACTTTGAATTATGCTCCTGGTTAAAATCAAGTAATTATTGGTAATTCTATGTCAAAGAGTAATGCGGAATTACCAAAATTATTCCATTTATTCTGGCTTAATTACAAGTACTCTCATGCCTAGCTGACACCCTCAAGTCACATCCTTTATATAACTGGCTTCCAAATGCATATGGTAAAACTCCATAAATCCCCCTTTTCCTCCTCTCAATTGGTTTTGGACCACATTCGACTGTCCAAGCGTTCACTTCCTATTCCCTTAAGTTTCAGGCCTGTCTTGCTCGCTTCCATGTGTGTTGACTGGTTTGCTGCACAGCTTCTCTACATCTAATCCAAGTCATCCAACAGGAAATTGGTTGTTTTGATTCATATACCTCTAACATGTAGTTTTCAAATCTCACACAAAGAAACACAACAACATTTTTAATACACAACGTAGATTCACTAGATTGTTCCTATGCCATTTTCCCCTTTTCCTCCTCTCAATTGGTTTTGTACCACATCCTACCCTCAAGCGTTCACTTCCTACTCCAGTTCCCATTTACTGTCTTATTTATTATTTATTTATTTATTTAGTATTTTGTAGAACGCACAGCTACCTCCGACGGAGGTGTCCCGGCACTGAAGACATTATCTCAGAGGGTCAGGGGAGTGTGGAGGAAGAACTAGAATTAGATCTGGGGAAAAGAACAGGTCTTTAGTTTTTAAGTTTAAGTTTTAAGTTTTTAGTTTAAGTTTTGTCTTAAGCGTCAGGCCTGTCTTGCTCGCCTCCATGTGTGGTGACTGGTTTTCTGCACAGCTTATCTGTTGGTTGTTTTGATTCATATACCTCTAACATGTAGTTTTCAAATCTCACACAAAGAAACACAACAACATTTTTAATACACAACGTAGATTCACTAGAATGTTCCTATGCCAGTTTGGATGAAAGGAATGCAGCTCTTCAGGAAAAGTATTATTTGCATTGCAAAGCATGAGAAAGTGCCGAACCCTGAAGGGATGAATTGAAGAAGGTGCCTAAAGAACCAGACAATGTCTGTAGAGTTCAAGTTAGATTATCTTGAAAAACAAGTACAGAAAGGGACATTGTTAACAAGACAGGTTTTCCTGAAGCAAATGGCAAAGATCTGGGAGACGGCTGGTCCCCGCACCCAAAATCAGTGGAAAACTTAATGAAAAGCCTATCAGTATTCAATGTGCTAAGGGAAGTGTTTAACCAATGTGAACATAAATGGGATTTTTGCAGAGTAGGATAAGGATATGTACACTGAGAAGTAGAAAACACATAATGAGCTAGATGATCTTGTGGAGATAATGCTTCCTGTACTGGATCTGGGTCTATATGCGTCTCAGTAGAGTTGGAGGTTGTACAGGACAGAATTATGTAAATGAAATCAGAGAAGTCGCAAACATTACTTGGGTTAATAACAGAGTTGTATTAACAGCTTTCTGAGACGAGGAAAGGACTCCCTGAGTTGATGCATTCTCTCTTGGGCAGACACCCTAAAGATTGAAAGGGACAAACCACATTGTACAGGGACAGGCCAACCTCATTATTACATTTGGATGTAAAGATGCAGGCCCTCATTTCGAGTCTGGTGGAGCAGGAGGCCTGTTGTAAACTGGCAGGACTCCTTCCTTGCCAAATGTGTAGCTCCTCCACGGTTTTAGATAGTTGGGTCCCAGCTGGTCTGCATTGGAAACCTATTAATCAAGGCACATCCTTCACTGGGCTGTCAGTGACCATGGGAAGGCTTGCCGTACCTTGCACAGGCCTCCCTACATTCATTTTTAGGTCTTGCCTAGACAGTGCATGCACTATCTTTTAAAAACCTTTTGTTTTCTATGAGTGGACTTAGAGACAACCCAAGGGGAGTGGTCAGAAAATGTAAATAACCCCTACTTTGAGCCAAAGTTCTTACAGCACCAAGCAAGTCATTGCAACCCTCCCCAGAAGAGCTCTCCTGTCGCTTTTATCCAAGCATCTATACATTCATCCTCCCATCCACCCACTGATATCTGCCATTTCACCTTTTCATTCTGTCATCCATTTATTCTTTCATCTATCAGTCAGTCTTTCACCATTCTAGCTGTCCATCCATCCATCCATCCATCCATTCATCCATCCATATCCAAACCTATCTAACCATATGCAAACCTATTCATCAAACCTATCCAGTCATCCATCCACCCTTTCAGTCATCCATCCCTCCATCCACCCTTTGTCATCATCCCTCCATGTATTTGCTCATTGATCCACCCACCCTTTCACTCCATCCTTCTATCCATCATCAATCCATCCATCTATCCATCCAGTCATCCTTTGACTCAGCCATCCACTATTCCACCCATCCATCTACTCATCCATCCATCTTACCTTTCACGCATCCATCAATGCATCCTATTTTTTCACTCATTGATCCATCCACCTTTTCACTCATCCATCCATCCTTTCACTCACCCATCCATGTGGAGATGTGTGGCTCAATGGTTAGAGCGGCAGACCCTGATGCAGAGGTCTAGCCCGGGACCAGGGTTCAATTCCCCGCCTCAGCGGGTCTTGGGCTCAAAAAATTCCACGGACCTGATAATTCTCGCCTCGGTGCCTATTCCAATCGTGGAGTCCCACTCTGCAACTCTGGGCAATAGCTTGCTTAATCCCCACAACGCTAAGGATGCCTGGCCTCCACCTTGGGGGTGCCCAGGAGTGGACACCTCACAGGGAAAGCCAGGATGGGTTCCACAGGGGTATTCGTACAAGTGCCTTGAGACCCTTGCAGGTGAGTAGTGCGCTATACAAGTATCAATTTACATTTACAACCACCCATCCATCTACCATTCATTCGTCCTTTCACTTAGTCATCCATCATTTCACTTATCCATCCATTTACTCATTCATCCTTTCACCCTAGCATTCATCCATCCATCCACCCATTCATTCTTTCATCTATAAGTCAGTCTTTCACCATTCTAGCTGTCCACCCATCCAGCCATCCATATCCAAACCTATCTAACCATATGCAAACCTATTCATCAAACCTATCCATCCACCCTTTTAGTCATCCATCCCTCCATCCACCCTTTGTCATCCTCCCTCCATGTATTTGCTCATTGAACCACCCACCCTTTCACTCCATCCTTCTATCCATCATCAATCCATCCATCTATCCATACATCCATCCTTTGACTCAGCCATCCACTATTCCACCCATCCATCTACTCATCCATCCATCTTACCTTTCACACCATCCATCGATGCATCCTATTTTTTCACTCATTGATCCATCCATGTTTTCACGCATCCATCCATCCGTTCACTCACCCATCCAACCACCCATCCCCCTCCCACCCATCCATCTACCCTTTCATTTGGCCATTCATTTACCCTTAGTCATCCATCATTTCCCCCATCCATCCATTTACTCATTCATCCTTTCACCCTAGCATTCATCCATCCATCCATCCACCCTTTCACTCACCTATCCACCCATCCACCCACCCACTCATCCATCCATCCACACACCCACTCATCCATCCATCCATCCACCCTATCATTCAGCCATTCATCCACCCTTCCACTCAGTCATCTATCCTTTCATTCAGCCATCGACCCTTTCACTCGTCTATCTATCCATCCATCCATCCTTTTACTCACCCGTCCTTTCATCTATACTTTTACTCATTCATTTTGCCATCTCTATCACCCTTTCTCATCTATCCCTCCATCCATCCACCCTTTCACTCATAGATCTATCAATTTGCTCATCCGTCCACCCACTATTTCACTCCATCCATCCATCCTCCCTTTCACTCATCCATTGACTCACCCATCCCCACATCCATTTTTTCACTCAATCATCTTGCCATCTCCCCACCCACACTTTCACTCACCCATCCATCCACCCTTTCCCTTACACATCTGTTCATCCATCCATCCTTTTACTCACTTACCCACGAACCCTTTCATGTACATTTTGAGTCTTTTACGGCCAAGCTGCAGACGGAAGAGGTCCATCAACACCCCCCACCCCTGCTGTAGCTGCTTCAGCGGGAGGTATATGATGCCCCTGGACAGCTCATTGCTTGCTGTTGTATTGGTTGGCTTCATAGTCACTCTCATTTGGTTGCTTCCTATAGGTCAGCTGTCTGGAAGGTAAGGCTCCCTTCCTCTTTTTGAGTTTGTCCGTCAACTGGAGCATGGATGCCTTACTTGTGTCCTTCCACTGCTCATTTTTAGGCACGGCTTTTTCTTTGGTTTTATGTACCCTAGCACATCTTTTTCAATTGGCTCCCTCGTGTACTACTACCCCTCCGTTTTCCTCTCCTGAGAATCTGCTAGTCTCCTCCCATCCTCCCTCCTTCTGTTGACTATGTTGGCTTTCCCCCACCCCGCAACCTCACTCCCTCCATTGGCTGTGTTGACTTGTACTCAGCCTCCGTCATTGTCAATGTTAGCTTGCCACACCCAACACCCCGTCCATTTGTTATCCTTGTTGGCCTGTCCCACCCACACTTGCCTTCCATCCTTTCATTGTCCTTGTTGCCCTGAACCGCATCATAGTGCTTTTTACCCCACACCCACCGTGTTGTCTCCCAACTTGCCTCTTTTGCCTCCTGGCCCATCCTCCTGCCAGCAATACAAAAAAGAAATCACTGAGATGGCAAGTGCTGGCTGAATCATGGCACTTTTCACTTTCAGCCATGCTGCACAGCAGCTGCTGTACAACATGCCTTAAAATATTGACAAAGCCAATACCAAATGTAGGCGAGACCTATTGGCTTTGCCAAGGATTGTTTCTTCCACAAACTTGTTTCCAGGTAGGAAAAGTAATTAGTGAACCCCAGGCACTGGAAGAAAACTCCATGCATATAATGGACATTTTTTTATTCTGCCGTAATATTCTCCTAATGACTGCTGGACAAATAATGTTGAGCAGACTGTCATAGCATGGAGGTCCACCTAGCATTACATTATTAGGATCCCACTGGCTCAGTTAAAGCACTTTTGTCGCCAGCTAGCTACAGCAGACTGACTAGATGTAGGGCCTTGGCCAGACCAGCAACTCACCTTCTACAAGGAGGTGTGCCTTCAGATCTCTCCTAAATTAGAGCAGGGTTGTGGGGGTTGATGGATGTGAAGGTGTCATTCCAGCCCATGGCTGAATAGAAGAAGAAAACCCTGCCACCTTCTCTTTTTTCACTTCTCCATCTCCAGGCTGATGGTCTCCTGGCTGCAGGTGTGGCGGCAGTCACCAGAGCTAGTGAGCTTGTCAACCAGCTAAGCCGGGTGCCAGCCATGATGGCTTTGTAGATGATACTGCTGGTTCTGGAAACTGTTTGGGTGGGCAAGGAGAGCCAGTGGTGGGCAATCTGTAACACAGGGAGAGATACGGCCATATTTCTTCTGATCCTTGATGACACATGCTACTGTGTACAGGATGCCTTTAAGAAGGGGTCTGTGTGGAGTCTGGGCGGCCTGGATCAGGGTGTTGCCACAATCCAGATGTGGGAGAATGAAGTCTTGGACAGCAGGTCTGAAGTCACATTCCTGGAGGAACAGTTCCACTTTCTTTAGCCTCAGTATTGTTTGGTATGAGTGACAGCATGTTGGTGATATAATAGTGGTATGCATCAGAGGGAAGTCACGTGGAGGCAAATGAAACAATGTGGCAAAATCGTCAAAAGCAGAAGCATGCGAGAGGCTGAGGACAGAAGAAAGAGTACATGTGCTGGAGCTATAGAGTTAAAAGTGGGTGCGTAGATCAGAGGTGTTTGAAGCTGTTAATGCCAAGCATCAGAACTTTTCTGCCATCTCACAGTAATACAGGAGGAGCCTTAAGCAATCCTGGTGTCTGGGACTGATCTTTTCATTTTCCTGCTCTGTTTCCATCGCATGCACAAAAAAAATTGCTTCAGACAAAGGCGAATGAAAGAATGGCAGAGACATCTCAGAATGCTGATATAATCTTACAGAGAACACAAAGGGAAAAGCTGGGTGGAAGAAAGAAGCCGGCCTCCTTTGTTCAAATGCTTTTTAGAAGCAGAGGCATTTGATTGTTTATAATAATAATAATTTGACGCATTGAACATCTTCCATCCAAACAGGATCACAAAACACTTTACAGTCGAGGTGCCTTGGAAAAAGAGCGTGCCTCTGCTCCTGCTACCTCTGAGGGGCAACATCTGCTGATGGTTCAGTACAAAATGTAAGGATACATTTAATAGTAGTGTTGTAATTACAGATAAACTGTGTAATGTGAGTTTAATATCTGTCCTCAAATGTCCCCTTTGCCAGATATACCTGACATCACCATAAACGTATGCTAAACGTCATTTCCCCCCCCCCCTGCAAATTACTATACAATAGAAGTCTAATGGCCGACTACAAGTTTTTTGGTCCATAGGACCGCCAAACTCGTAGTGGAGATGCCGTGGCGGTCGTGGACCGCTGCACAATTGATCCAACTGCTGTATTAAGAGTATTAGGGGTGTGGCAGTTGGACCGCAATAGGACTGCCTCAACTGCAAGGGATCCGCAATCTCTGGTGGTGGCACGGCGGTCTGAGGGCCGCAATAGTATATTACGAATTCCCTCACATCCACCCTTGTCATGGCGGTGAGCCAGCCATGTAAAGGGTGGCGGTGAGGAAATTTAGTGGGCTCTACAGGGCCCCCTGTTTCTTTAAGGCCAAGGGATGCATGCAGAGGGGCACATGGCATGCCCCGTGTCTGCAAGCGCCCCCTTTCCTGAACTCTATGAACTTTTCAGTTCATGCCATGCAGGAACAGGCTTTGACGCTTCCATTGCAGTGCCTTTTATATAGACACCACTGTGGGAATGCCAAAGGACGCCACCAGTCCACGAGATAACTCCTAATCTGGCGGCCAGCCAACTGTGAGGTTTAGAGTTTGGGAGTGGGGTGGTGGCCTGGCGGCCCGCTTCCACACCACCAAACTCATAATCAGACCCTAAGACCGAACATCATTGCATTGTCCTGTGAAAATTTAAGGAGAAATTCAGTGCCAAAGAAATGAAATGTTGGAGCGTGGATCATGCAAAGGAAAAAAGATTGAAAAGACAAAGCTCTTGAGGAACTGCTAGATGCATGGAAAATAGCTTTGCCATCTCTTTGAGGTCATGACCTTGAAGGAGATGCAGTAACTTCAATGGGAACAGGTGATCTAGAGCAGCGTCTAACTCTTGGAAATTTGGGCATCCGGTTCAGGAAAACTGTTTGGCCTGTTTGGCAGAATATGTAACGATTTATTGGACGGCACAGGAGCCTGCTACAGCAAGGAGTGGTAGTGCAGGTCGCCAAAAGCAAACTATCAATATGGTACCAGTGACAGGTGTCTACAAAATTAAGGGTGGCTTTAACCCGTTAAGTGCGTGCGTTGGCCCACCCGCGCAATAGAACGCCCGCACTGCGGCGGATTTTACGCAGCGGTTAACGGGTTAAAGAAATCTCACTATTGTTGGCAACATTGGAAAACTTCATCATAAGTGGAAACTGAGACCTAGGTATTGATGTAATAAAAATTGCCAATTGCTCCTCAGAAAACCAGCTTAAGTACCCAACAGGAACAAAATCTGATAGTACTTGAATGGCGTTTATAGAGAATTACTCGGATTTCACAAAACAAAAGTAAAAGTTTATTTACTTGTTCTGACTTTTCTTACTACAATACAACATTCCTGTTTCAAGGAGTACACGCTAATCAATCATGCTACCTCTACAGCTACATTCTTAACACAGTCTACATGCATCCTTCGAAGGTAGTAGCTTGCTGACAAACTGGACATAGCACATTTATGATTAACAGGACAGACTACCTTATTGAATCACAAACTCTTACAATGGATATTAAAAATAAATAAAACTCACAATATTGGGAAGCCTAAAGTCCAACTAGCGTTTAATGTAAAATAGCAGAGAGCAAAAGATGAAAAGAACATTGCCATTTCAACTGCCCATGGCTCTCACAAGAAAATGTTTGTTGGCACTAAGAGCTGAAAACAAGTAAAAAAACACCCTAGTATATATACAGTTTCTCTCAACATTAATCAATGTACAATGACAGAAACTTGTTATTCTCAGCTAAAACGTATCCACTGTGCAAGTGTCAGGATCGTCCCCTCAAGGAATCCAAGGACAGCCTCGAAGGTGGGAATATCATTCATATACACAATACTAGCCTTATTATTCTCACAAAATTCTGCTTCCCTTGCAAGGTGTGAAAACAAGATTATGCTGCTGGAAATGTGCAATATACAACATGGAGTATTATGGCTTTTCGGCCTGCTAAGGCCATAAAGTTTTAAGATTAATACAATACCATGGATAGGTTCAAGCAAATAGAAGGCAACATTCATATTTAATTAATATTGATTTATTTTCAAGTTTTATTAAAGGGGAACTAGGCCAGAGGGCATCAGAGCACTTTACATGGGTTGGATATACAGAGATTACAGGGGATATAAAACTACAGGATCCATACAGGAGATAAGGTACAAAGCGGAAGCATAAAGCAATACGCAATATAAAACAAAAGACATAATACAAGTAGGAAGCATACAGTAATACACAGTATAAAACAAGGGCTACTATACTGAGATAAATGAAAGGATTGGCAGTTCAGTTGTGAGGTAGTTAAAGTAGACTGAGGTAAGGGACTTGGAGTCATAGGTCGGGCAGAACCTGTTTGTAATTGTAATTGTAACTGTGTTTTGTATCGCGCCAACTCACCGACAGGTCTCAAAGCGCTACTGACCAAGTACAGCAACAAGATGGAATAAAAGTACGGGGGTGTCTGATCTGATAGCCGATTATTGGGATGGAGAAACATCCCTGAAGAGTAAAGTTTTCAGGGATTTCCTAAAGTGAAGGAGGTTAGGTTCTCTGCGAAGCGCCTCCGGTAACTTATTCCAGATGGTTGGTGCCTGAACTGAAAAGGATCTGCCTCCTTTAGTTGTTAACTTGAAGCGTGGACAAGATAACAGAAAAGATCCGGACGATCGCAGGGCGCGCTTTGGTTCGTATAACTTGAGCCTTTCTTTTACATAGGCTGGCGCGTGTCCGTGGACAGCTTTGTGACAGATACACATACTCTTAAATTCAACTCTCTGCGCTATAGGCAGCCAGTGTAGCCTATAGAGCAGGGGGGAGGCGTGAGACCTCCTCGGCAATCCGAAGATCAAGCGTGCTGCATCATTCAGGATAACCTGAAGACGGTTGATGGAGCTCTTTGGGAGGCCGAGGTACAAAGCATTGCCATAGTCTATTCTAGACACTATGGTGGCTGATACAATGGTTCGCAGCATATTTCTCGAGAGCAAGGGGGCGAGTTTACGTAGTTGTCTGATCAGGTTGGTACAGGAGCCAACTACGGTGGATACTTGGTTGACCATCGAGAGTTCCTGGTCAATTTTCATGCCAAGGCTCTTAACACTGGAGCAGGGCTTTGGGGTAGGTCCTAACTCTGGTGGCCAAAACAAATCATTCCAGGGGGAAGTAGAGGTGGAAACTACAAGCACTTCCGTCTTGTCTGGATTGATTTTCAGCAAATTGGACGACATCCAATTCACTGTAAATCGTAGAATGTCTTGGGCCAGGGACTGAGCCGATGGAGTATTGTCGATACTCAGCAACAGCTGAGTGTCGTCAGCGTAATTGAAGACTTTGCAATTCATGTTTGCCAGGGACTCAATCAATGGTTGTAGGTACATGTTAAATAAAAGCGGAGAGAGTGCCGATCCCTGCGGGACTCCACAGGCCAGCATGCCCACATCTGAGACCTGGTCTGCCAACTGAATCCTCTGCGTCCTTCCTGTCAGAAAAGCTGTTAGCCATTTAAGGGCTTGCTCTCCTATCCCACATCTAGCCAGTCTGTCCAGGAGCAATGCATGGCTGACGGTATCAAACGCCGCTGAGAGATCTAGTAAAATCAGGGCGCTTGGCCTTTTACCGTCAGCCATGCATCTTAGCTCATCTAGTACCGACAGCATTACCAGTTCTGTGCTATGGTGGGCACGAAAACCAGCTTGCCGCTCCTGGAGAAGATGGTGAGATTCCAGGAGGGATGACAGTGATTTTAGTACATGCTGTTCTAGTACTTTTGACAGGAATGGCAACTGGGAGATTGGCCTATAGTTCTTTAAATTAGTGGGATCTGCTCCGGGCTTCTTTAACAGGGGCCTGACGCGTGCTTCTTTAAAGGAAGATGGCAAAGTTCCCGTGGCTAATGAGGTATTTAGAAGGTCCTTTGTTCCGAGGTTGGGATACGTAGCTGGTTGGGAGGGAGGGTTTAGGTATTTGTTGAGGGGAGATAGTATGCGGTTTTTCCTGCAGTATAGGAAGAATGGCTCTCACGTCGTTCTTTTGGAAGGGAGTGCCAAAACCTGGAAGCATTCTTTGAGAAGGAGCAGCTGCAAAATGTATTAGTCTTGAAATTGGGAGGAATCAAGAGAAGGATGTTAGAGCTTTGAAGGGGTCTCCTATGGACCCCTTTTGGGAGTTTGCCAATATGGTCAGTTGGTTTTTCATGGCATTTATAGTTTTGAATATACATCTTGCCTCGATTTCAATCTGGCAAAATAAACCCTTTGCCAGGCCCAATCCTTACATTTTAATACATATAAGTCACCCCTAGGGTAGGCCTTGGACATCCCAGAAGGTATGGGTGCAACATGTGCTTTTAAGTTGTACATGTCCTGGTAGTAAAACAGTCTTAAATTAGTTTTTCACTACTGCGAGGCCTACCTCTCTCACAGGATAACATTGATGTTACCTTACTACATTTAGTAAGCAATAACTGCCAATTAGAAACAGGTGATTCATTCATCTTTGGTGTCTTTGGAATTGAAATGAAAAATCCTAGCTTATGGTGAAGTCGGGTTTTAATTTACAATTATGAAATTACCACTTTTAGAAAGTTGGCATTCTCTTGTCTTAGAGATTTGGTGCCTGTAGTCTGCCTCTCGGTCACATGACTGGGTGTAGTTTAAGTATGGGCGCAAAATCCGTTCCGCTCGCGGAATTTGCGAATTTTCGGCAATTTCGCAATCCGCAAATCTCGCAAAATTGCCGAAAAATTCACAAATTCACTTGCGGGCGGATTTTTGCACATGCCCGAGTTGAAGCTCAAATAATCAGCCCAAACAACTAGTGGGGCAGGTGTGCTTCCTCCCTATATCTACCACCTACAATTAGATGTAATCCTTGATGGAGGTCTTTGCATCCACGAGTTTCTCGAGCGCAATCCCCGTGTACTTCCTGTGACCAGGAGGCTGATTTCTTCTCATCTGCTGCTCTGATCAGTCTCTGACCCTTTATAAACAAGAGGCATGTGAACTCGCATAGAAGCCCAACCCGTTTGGCCCCGCCACACACACACTAGGGTATGCAACGTCTTCCCGCCCTTTCTCACTATGATGGACAGCTCACTCGAGGGACCTCTGCGACTTTCGGCGCGGTGGCAAAGTTACAGACACACGAGGTCAATGGAGACAACTCTTCTGCCGCTTTACGCAGCTGTAGTGTAGCAAAAGCACTATACATTTACCCAACGAGGGAGCACTTACTGATTAGCCAGTAGAAAGTACTCCAGTTGAGTAGAGGTATGGCACAACACGGTGGCATCTTCGTGGATAAATATTCAGGCAGGATTAATTCTGGCACAATGCTCCTGTCACAAAAATTAAACCTCAACAGGAATCACTTACAGTTATAAGCAGGTGCCCGAGTTGAGGCTCAAATTCAGTTGCGCATTATAATCAGCCCAAACATCTAGTGAGCACGGTCCAGGTGTGCTTCCTCCCCATATCTACCGCCTACAATTAGATGTAATCCTTGATGGAGGTCTTTGCATCCACGAGTTTCTCGAGCGCAATCCCTGTGTACTTTCTGTGACCAGGAGGTTGCTTTCTTTTCATCTGCTGCTCTGATCGGTCGCTGACCATTTATAAACAAAAGGCATGTGAACTCGCATAGAAGCCCCGCCCGTTTGGCCCCGCCACACATACACACACTAGGGTATGCAACGTCTTCCTGCCCTTTCCTCACTATGATGGACAGCTCATTCGAGGGACCTCGGCGCCTTTCGGCGCAGTGGCAAAGTTACCGACACACGTGTTACATTATTTGTGCAAATGGCAAAGAAATCCGCGAGTTCTCGGGAAAATCCGCGAACTCACGGATTTTTTTGCCATTTCGCGCGAATTCGCGGACCGCGAATCCGCAAAATTCGCCCATACTTAGTGTAGTTGACAGTTGGGCTTTTTGTATTCTTCCTAGATAGCCACACACAATAGAGTGCATAGGTATGCCCGGATGGGACATCACTGGCAGTATGGGCGGGAGGAGCTGGGCAAAGCCCCACATACACTTTTAATAGGTTGTGCTCTGCCTCCACACAAAGGACTGCATACTTCCTGCTGTTAGTCTACAGCCATGGAAAGGGAAGCAGGGCACATGTGCACACCAAAGGCAAGCATCTAGAAGTTTCTACCACTTCAAAGGCAGAAATAGGTTTAAATATTGGTCATCAGACACCAACTCTTCAGTGTACCTCGGGACCTGTGGATACTCTGCCAAGGAGAAGGACCACTGTCCGGCTGAAAGGACTGCCACTCTGCTGGACTGCTGCTCTGAAGGACCTGCTGCCTGATGCCCTCTTGCCTCCATGAGAAGGACTGGACCTGCATCTGGTGAACCCAGAACCCCGGAGCGACTCCAAGGGCTTGTTGGCTAGCTTCCTGACTTGAGCCTCAGGGATAGAAGGCTCTTACAACCTCGACCTAAGCACCTGGACTCTGCAATCTGTGAGTCTACCCTGCCAAGTGGTGCCATCCCAGTCCTGGACTCTTGGAAGTGGGCCTAAGGTGCTCTACCAGCCTCTGTGGAATCAGCGGAACCAACACATCTCCTCTGCTGCGCAGGACTACCCGAGCAAAACCGACACATCACCTTCGCTGAGCGGATCTTCCCAGTAGCACCTCATCTGAACCGCCGGCCCTCGCATCCCTTGTCGACAGTAGCCTTAACGGTGATGCTGGACTCCACATCGCAGCCTTGTATCTCCTCGTAACCGACTCACCGCCCCAACTGCGCAGCATATCCTCAACACCAGACTTCGCATTGCAAGCCCTTGTCAATGAAAACCTCAAAGACGACACATGAACTTGCCCTGCATCCTCCCCACATCTCAGAACGGACTCATCGCCTTGGCTCTATGATGCATATTTGACACAGACCCTCACAATACTCTGCATATCAGGAGTTAAGGTACTTTGTTCAGCTGGCCCAACTGGGTCCCTGTAGGCAGTCCGGACTCCATCATGGTTGATCTGAAGTTGTGGCTTTGTCCCAGTACGGCGCAACCAGATATCCATAGTCAGCATTTTTTGCTTTTTGGCGCTATTTTCTCTGAAATCTTTAAAATTGCATATCTCACGTTCTACTGATTGGATTGTTGTTGTTTTAGTCTTGTTTTATTTATTATAAATTACTCTGCTTTTGTTATCTGGTGTGGGTTTATTTTTGGGTGGTGTTTTCACTTTATTACTGTTTAAAGTGTTGCACAAATACTTTACAATTTGCCTCTAAGTTAAGCCTGAATTCTCTGTGCCAAGCTCCCAGAGGGTTTAGCATAGGTTAATTCAGGGTTGGCTTGTGCTTCACCCTGACAAGGACTGTGGTTGCTGCTTGACCAGGGCTCCCACTCCAGTCAACCAACAACCCATTTTTTCACACAGTGGAGGTACTGGTATATTCCTAATACCCTACAAACTGTCTGACACAAAATGCGCTCCTTGATTACTACTGATCTGGCTTGGTATAGCGAATCTAGGGATAAAATCTCAGAGTAATCACTTTACAACAGTAATGGCATCTGAACGGGCACAAGGGTACCCCTTGACCAATCATGAAAAGATGCAGACTACTACAAGAACATAGGAGCTCTTTTATGGGTAACTGTTTAAAATCAACCTAAATGTGAATGAAAGGGCCCCAAGGGAGAAGAAGAAGAGCAGCAGGGGTGTCTTTAACCCCCTTTCCAGCACTGGATGACAGGCAGGTGGGCCCATGATTAGCAATAACTTTGGGGTA
This sequence comes from Lissotriton helveticus, assembly GCF_964261635.1. Classification (NCBI taxonomy): domain Eukaryota; kingdom Metazoa; phylum Chordata; class Amphibia; order Caudata; family Salamandridae; genus Lissotriton; species Lissotriton helveticus. The sequence continues at coordinate 254,351,106 of NC_136061.1, forward strand.
TAGAAGAAAAGAAGGGTGCATACCAATAGGGTGCAGCAGAATGTATCATGCTGTCTGTACTAATGTGGGTTGCTCCATGATACAACCTGGGGAGGATGGGGATAAGAGATTTCGGCATAACACCTTTGGGGTCTCTTTTACAATGCTGCTTGATCCAGGATTGCTTTTCCTTCACAGAGGCTTGCTTCTGCAATTGAGACAAATCTTTTCATGTTGGCACAGGAAATAGATATTTTCCACTACATGCATGGCAACATCTGCAGATTTACAAAGAAGCATTTTAAGCATCAGAATCAGCTACAGCATTGCCTCTTGGGAAATCATCGTGAGGGTGTTGGTGAGCAGGACATTTTACCACAACCACCTTTTCTGGTAATTCCAAAGCATTTAAAAAAATGAACATTCTGCCTGTGAGTGCATGTATACATCAACAGTATTATCTTTGGCTAAAATGCAAGTCCAACTGAATGCAATCAGCTGTGCAACTTGGGCCCATTTCACTGTGGGCAGACACCAGCTTTCAACTACATGAAATATAGTGCAAACAGCATAACTAGTAACTAAAGTACCTTCTTTCATTCTGAAACAGGAACCCTCCACAAAATAAATTAGTTCTCATTCATTGAGCGTGACATCAGTTACTTCAATTCTAGATCAATGGTTTGGAACCAGTGCGTTAGTTAAAATACAATCATATGGCTCTCCGTTTTTAGGTCCCGGCTTGACGTAAGCAGCGCATGTGCTGCCCTCGTCATACGAGGCTTCTTGGATTCAATATGATTCTAGAAGCCTCGTCCATGCTCCGTCTTCAGCTTTCATTCGTGCGCATCGTTTGGCGTCACAAATTATGCCAAAGGCTGTGCAATGATTGCACTGAAGGCATGTCAATCCTTCCTTGTTATTGGAGGGTGGATCTGCACACCGTAAATGTATACCACTGTAATAAAGTTTGATTTGTAAAAAGTCGGAATTGTAACAGAATTTTAGCATGCCTACATGTAACGAGGGGTAGTGCCCTATGTCCCCCAAGGGTAAGATAAATGAAAAATGAGTCTAAGGACATCCAAAGACTGCATGTAGCACAGCCACTAGGCTAATAAAGCCTTTTACAAACTTAACTAATGTTCTCAAATATGTTTTACAAATAGAGAGGAAAAACAATTCAGCCGATATGTTTCAAAACTTCATTCCAAGAAAATCAAAGATTATGCACAAGTTTAAACAAACTTTCAATGTGCAATTTAAACAGTTATTCACAGAAAATCAAATACATGTATCTTTATAGTCTCTTCTAATACACGTTTTGTAAATATAATGTATCATCCAGAAATCAACAGTTCCCAATGCATTTCGGGTTCATCATGAACCCTTCTTCAGGGTTATATTTAACAAGAAATAATAGTAATAAAAGTAGATGATAAGTTCTTCTTGTTCCCAGTCCAGATCCCTATTTAGGGTCGGAAGTAAAAGGTGAAGCACACTCACGTCACTTGAGAGGAGCAGGGTGTTACTGTTTACCCCAGTTAAGGGTTGGAGGTATGAGATGAAACATATTCTCGCCACTCGAGAGAATCAGGGTGTGTCGCACAGAGCGCGTCCAGTCAATACAAAACTCAAAAAGGGACTCAGTCCTTCAGTCTTCGTAGTGAATACTTCGATTGGGTCTGTAGCGGCATAACAAACGTGACACTATTTCTAATGTAATAATCCAATTCATTTAAATTAAATTAAATTACAGGTTTAACTTGGTTAAAAAAGTCTAAACATTGCTAAAGTGAATTAAAAACGTAACATAGCCAATTAATGTTACACACTAAATACAAATAAAAACGAAAGTGATGGGTGATTTTAACTGTAAAATATTATATAAAAATGTATTATATTATAATTCATTTACAAATTAAAACAAAGTGGGTTTTAGTAGATTGTGAGTTCTATCTTTTTTTAAAGTAGTTAAATGTTAATGTTATTTGAGTATATTTATTTTATTTTTTTAAAGTAGTTAAATGTTAATGTTATTTGAGTATATTTATTTTACATGAACTTTTTTTTAATGCAAAACAATTAACTAAATAAATGTCCCTATATTTTCCTATTGAGAGCTCTCCGTCCCAGTGGACGAGATCTACATAATCATGTGGAAAGTTAAATATATTAAATTTACACTTGCAAATGTGGTTGTAGGAGTCTATAGCTAGGTGAAAATCTCCAGTCAGAGATGGTGAATTAAACAAAAGTGGAACATTACCCCTAGATGTAAGAATACATTTACACGTGAGTTGATCTACACATGCAAACATACCTTTATGATTAGGAGTCTATATAGCTATTGTGCCATATTGTTCCAGAGAGGGCGAGGCTCATTCTGTCTGAAATATTGGGTTGACTGTGAAAGGAATGGTTTTGTGGCCAGATAGTTGTGCTGTGCAGACAGCAAAGTTTATATAGCCATTGGCTTTGGTGTCTTGTTGTGTGCATGAGAGTGAGAGAACAGCTGTCTAGCATGTTCTGTTAGAACTGAGGAATATAGAAAGGTATCCCTACTAGTTGGACTGAGGTGCTCTATTGGATGGTGAGTGGTAAATTAGATCAGGAGATACCTAATAGTTGACTCAAAAGCATATCCATGTTCTGTCGGATGTTTTGGACCAATTTCCGCCAATGTGCTTTGTTGAATGATGTAGTGTCTATGAAAGCAGAGCAGTAAGTAGTATATTTGAATATTTATTCAAGGTAGAATTTGTCACAGCACAAAATATACAATTGATGACACTTGGTCATCGCATTAATAACCTAAACATTAATAGTACTAAATAGTGTTTAACATGAGATGCTAAGGTGTTCAAGCAATGTGTTACAATTGGAGGAGTCAGTGTGAGTATGTGTGTGTGTATTATTGAAACATGGAATTAGGAAGGGCACAGGACAAGAAGGGACTACGGGGCCTCAGCTATGGAGGTTGAGATTGTTTGCCTCTAATGTCCTGGTTTCCATCCTACTATGGCTCTACAAACTGGTCCAAGAACATCCCCTTAAGCACTTGACTCTCAGTGGTACTGATGAATGAGCAGTCACAGGCTCCTTAGGGAGGCAGTCTGGGGGTACTTAAGCTCAGCACTCAAACACACATTAGCATAATAAATTATTGCCCACCCGAATGTATCAGTTTTAAAAACAAAATTACTCTAATCCACACTAGAATTAAATACTACACATATAATATGAGCAAGATGAAACTCAGTGCCATTGGCACTTGAGGTTGTCTGTGTAGTTCCCTGCTATTGGTCCTTCCCCCTTTTAGGCCAGTCAATTTCCTCCCATGGTCAATGTGATCTGTAATTAGGCTCTGATGCAAATTACCCATGTACTCTCTCAGTGTGCACAGTCTGTCTCAGATTTCACTTTATCTCATCAACTTTTTTTCTTGTCAACTCTGAGTATTGCCTTCATTTTATTTTTATAAAATCATCATAGGTATAAGCTCCACAGCCTCTGCCTATGCATGTATCTCCTGAACAGTCAGTATCTGTAACAGCAATTGTGGCGAGGAACTTACTGAGCTTCAGTCTATCTGTGTTCGGGTGAGCCGACCATCTCCTCCTGCGCTCGCCCACTCTCCTTCTTATGAGAGAGCGCGAGCCAGCAGTTCTTATCAGGTCCCCTTCATGCAGATGCATCTCCAACAAGGCCCTGCATCCTCTGGTGAATGTGGTGGCTACTCAAAGTCAGGAACAGCTGTTACTGGAGACTCTGGATCACATACAGGCTGGGAAAGCAGATGCTCGATGATCTGTGCAGCCCGCTTCAGACAACTGGGTTGGGGATGGTGCAGCCATGTACAAGCTGGTATAGGGATGGTGTGACCATGCACAAGCTGGTCTCAGTTTGATGGCAAGGGCCAGCACAGGCCTCACTCTCTGGCAAATACTGCTCAGGTTACTCCACGGCTTCAGTGGCTTAGGTCACACTGCAACTTCTTTTTTGCACAGGAGCTCATGTCATGCCGCAAATTCTCTGATGGCGCTTTTGCTTAGGTCATGCTGCAACTTCTCTCCAATATTGTAATGTGGCCCATAGAGAGGAGGGTCATTACCCATTCGGCCGGAATTACAATGCACCCGGGACACACACAACAAAACTGGGTTTTTCTACAATACTTGATGACTGTGGGGCATATTACCAAGGGCCTTATCGCCGCTTTAGCGGGAATCTTTCCCGCTAAAGCGGCGATAATTGTATCGCCCTATTACCTAGCTGTCGCTAATACCAGTTAGCGACAGCTAGTAGGAGGTAGCGCGCATTTAGGTGCCCACTTTGCATGTCAGCAATAATTATCGCTAATGACATGCAAAGTGGGCGTGCCAAGATGTTAGCGACTGGAAACAGTCGCTAACATCTCTATCTCCTATTACCAACTTTTGGAAATAATCGTGCTAAGCGCGATTATCTCCAAAAGCTAACGCCTGCCCAGAGCTGTTCTTAGCCATGTAATCCAATGGTAGGTGGATTACATGGCTAAGAGCATTTGCTCAGTAATGCATGAATATCGCTGACTTTACAGCGATATTCATGCATTTTGGCTGATTTTTATCGCTTAGGAGATAAACCTTGATAATAGCAAGGCTCCTAAGCGATAAAAATCGGCGGAGCTCGGCGATATTAATGTTGCCGCTAAACTAACATAGCGATAATTATCTCTAAGTGTTGGTAATATGCCCCTGTGTTTGTTTGCTGAACTTGGCGGTAGAGAGCTGAGACGTGTGCTTCCCCCAGGTGCATAATTACATTCTATTGCCTTGTTTTAAAGGCGTATCCATTATGTTTTGTGTCGATATAAGCCCAGAACTTCCTTGGATCACTTCTTGCAAATGTTAAACAACGTGAGCCACTCTATCTCCCTTTGTTGATGCTTAGACTCCCATACTTGTATAGCTTCCGTCGTACCAGCAACTGTCTCCAGGGTGGACTGGCCTCTGTACCAACTTGGATACCATGTGGTGAAGTGCGCCTGAAGGTGACTAAACTCCAGAGCGGTGGAAAAAAAGATTCTTTTGCACCAGGTAGTTATGCAGCCCCTCACAAACACGCAGGACAAGCTCAGGCATTCAACTTGAATGGAAGTATGTACTGCCAATGTGTATGTCATGGATACAATCCCAGCGGAATAGAAGTTCACACAACTCCGTCACTGCATTATTTTAGAAGTGCTTAATTAAGACGGCGGGATAGCTCAGTGAGCTAGATGTTTACAGTGATAAAATGCAGTGTTCTGAATCATTAAGAGTAAACTGACTACCGTAAAATAGTTAATAATATCTGTTATTTATAGCGCTTTGAAATGGCATCAGTGTGGTACGTAGCGCTATTAAAAACATTATTTATATCAAGTGCCGAAACAGCCTTTGAAGACATCCGCCAGCCTTGCTGTAAGCTAGTAGTGCAATGACATGAACTCAGTCGCGGCCAGCATGACTCGGGGGTGGGGGGTACGCGCGGGAGGAGGTGTTAATTTAATGACTAAAATAAAAAATAAAAAACTTACCAGGCATCTCCTCCGGTCCCGCGTCACATCACGTCTTTTCTCCATAGAAGACGTGCAATGGAGCTAACTTCTCCCCTCTCTCGCCTGCGTGCGCTGGGCGTTGACATGCGCACTTTCACCCGAGTGCAGCACAGGCCGGAAATGTAAACAGACGAATTATGAAAGCTTTCAATTCGTCTGCTTACATTCCTGTTGCCCAAAGTGCAGTGAGCATTTTTTTTTGTGTTGAATATGCATAGTGGGGCGCCGCTCCGGCGCCCCTATGGACCAGCCGCCGCTGCTTGGCAAAATGGCTTAGGTCACACTGTTGAGGAGTGGGCTTCAGCAATCTTCAGACATGCTGTGCAGTTCTCAACAGGTACCACAAGGAGTAGACTGTTGACCAACAACACAAGGGCTCGCAGACCACTCTCTTCCAGTAGACCCCACAGTGCCAGGGCCACACTGTACTTTTCTCCTCCTAGACAGTCACTTTTCCTGCATGGTTGGCAGTCCTCTTCCATCTTCCAGATGGCAAACTGGCTTCTAGTGACTTTGGGACAGATTAACAGCATTTACATTTAGGGATATACGCAGGTGATGTCCCCTGATCTCTTGGAAGCTGGCTGAGAGGCAGACAAAAGCTCTGGTTGCACAGTAGTACACTGAGTGCCCAACTGTTATGCCGTTAAAGCAGGCAAGGAGTGTGGATCCTCTGTCTCTACTTTTAGAAGTGTCCTTTTAAAGATGCTCACAAGACACAGCCTTTGTGATGAGTTTGCACAGCTCTGTTGTCTCCAGACTGGAGCACCCATAACAGTGGCACAAAGATGTGTGAGGTTTCTGCACCTGGCTGTCTTCAGCCAAACGGAAAAGCCTGATCAGGAAAAGACAAAAGGCTGAGCTTCACCTAATGGGTCCTCTTCACCTTTCATAACGGTCTATCATCCCAAACTTCACCCTCACTATCTACCCAATGGCAGTATTTAAGAAACACTAATCAACAGTTCCTTGCTCAGCAAAAAGCCTAATTTTCTAAAGGAGTTCTTTTTCCTCTTCCCTCATTTCAGTATCCATATATCCCCCTTTCAGCTTCAGGTATATCAGTAATACACTTCCACAGTCCGGTAAAACAACCACATTTGCATCTTGTGTAGCCAGTCAGGAGAGAGGTATCCAAAACAGATCATCCAAACAGGGGCATCCAAAATAGATCCTGCTTCGTTATCCTAAGTCACTTACACACACCATGCATGTATCAGACAGGCTACATAAAAAAAACACATACACTTGGGGTGTTAGCGCTAGGATCTGGGTAAGCGCACAAAAGCAGAACCCTACATGAGTTGGCCAGTAAGACCTACTCCAGTGGCACAGATAAAAGCTATAGTCACAATTATAGATTCACAAAACACAATGCACTGCCACCATTGTTCTACAGGCTAAACCCAGAACAGGGACAGTAGTCCAAAGTCAGTCCTTGGGGCACCCTTGGTGTGCTCCTCAAGTTCAAAGCACAGGTACAGGTCCTTACTCATGTCAAAGAGCAGGCCTTGGCATCTGCCCACATACTAGATGAGTGTGAAGCTAATTCCAATATCTAAGCACAGGACACCAGATACCTGCAGTAGGACACTAAACATACGGGAGAACAACTGTACACCACGCCGGGGACTTTTAAATCCCAACACATGCTTTCTAGGTGAATTTTGCAGATTTATATTACATACTTTGAGGCACTGGAAGACAAACAGTTTTTCTAAGAATAGCATGATATTTTTGGTCAAGCACTGAAGCGACAATTAAACCCAAGTCTCTGGGTTACAAATGGAATATCTCCCTCATTTTTCTTACCAAACCCCAGCCAGAATCCACTTATGTAAAAATAAGACTTATTTAACATCCGTGGAGCTACAAAACAAACAGACTGAAAACCCAAAAGCCAAACAGGGTGTTACCACACCATATCCTATGTTCCCTATGCACCGAGAGGCATAGACATGGCATAAGTTCATACCCTGTGCATCCAGCATACTGGTATGCCATCTGTGTATAGCGATGCCATTGCCAACACAAGGAGATGATGGATGGAGCACTGAAACTTTTCAGACACTCCCCCCAATCACAGATCTGGGTTGATTCCATCATCGTTCTTTAGATCACTTCGCCACCTCAGCCCAGATGTGGGTCATGGGCTCACTGTGCTACGGGATTCAAACTATTCTGGCTGATGAGGGGGGAAACCCCGAAACCAGTCCTAGGATGCTTGTTTCTGGTCCAGGGAGGACCGACCTGGCTTAGCAGTTCGGACTGGACTGTTCCCATGAGGCACAGTGCCAAGACTGATTTGCATATGGCCAGATCTAAACTGGGGTGGCAAGGTGAGCAAAAGAATTATGAATTTAACCCAGACCTCTTGAATGGGGGTGAATGTTTTGATTTGTTCTGTATTCCGTCCATCAACTGTGTGTCTTTTGCTTTCTCGCCCTAAGTGCGCAGGGTATGCCCAGACGTGGGTCCCGGGCTCACTGTGCCACTGGATTCAAGCTATCCTGGCTGATGAGAGATGAAACCTCGAGACCGGTCCTAGGATGCTTGTTTCCCGTCCAGGGAGGACATGGCTTGGCAGTTCGAGCTGGACTGTTCCCATGAGGCATAGGGTCGAGACTGGTTTGCAAAAGGGTCTAAACTTTGGCGGCATGGTGAGCAAAAGAATGATGAATTTAATACAGACCTCTTGACCGGGGGTGAATGTTTAGATTTTTTCTGCATTCCGTCCATCAACTGTGTGTCTTTTATCTGTGTATAGTGAGCACAGTGTGAGACTTTCACCCTTCATAAAGTAGCACACATAATTCCTTAGACATTGTCGTATGTCAGTGCTGGACTGGCTGTACCAGGCATCGGGTGTTTCCCCGGGAGGATGGAAGGGTGTGGTCAGTTTGCAGCAGTGGGGGCCAGTTTTGCAGCTGTGCTCGAATATCGACTCCCAGTAACAAACGCAGCAAGCAAGCATTTCCAGCCTCCTGGCGTCAGGCACTGATTCACCAGGGGCTGGTGTGAAAAATTTGCCAGGGCTGTTTGGGTTCCCAGTCCGGGCCTCTCGTATGTAATGCCATTAGTGGTGTCATTTATGAAGTTATCTATGATGTCTGTGAGGTCGTGATCCGTGCATAGTTACATAGTTACCTTAACTAGTGTTAAGCCTGTCTTTAGTGGCCATAACATTCCCTCAACTGAAACTTTTCCCGAAAGAAAACCCCCAATATAAATAGATTACAAAAGCATATAATTATACATATTAAATTAAACACATTTTCATTTGTGTGAAGGTCACAACGGGTGCAAAGAACAGTATCAATACGTGAAATCTTACTTCAGCACTAAAAATCCTAAAAGAGCTAAATTCTAAAGCATCAAGGTGGCTATGCAACCATTAATATCTTCAATGACATTATTTTATAAAACTTCATTGTTGAATGTCGTAAAATGCTGACATTAGGCCTACAAATGACTGCTATGAAATGGCCAAAAGGCTACTTGATAGTGCTTGACAAAAAAACAAAATAAATCCACGCAGACATGCCACCCTAATTGAGCCTCGGTGATGATACATTGGGTTGTGTTTGCACTGTGGTGTTGATCATTAAGGGTGACTGAATGCCTTCCTTCAGCAACTGCAAAGTACTAATTTGGCATTTTGATGTCAGAATTTTAAGGCAGTAGAGAATTTACAGGGTTTTTGAGGCTAATAATGGTTGCATTGGCACCTTAACACCGGCATCCCAGAACATCTGTGACAAGAGTAGCCAATATACAACAGACATTTGCATTGTGTCTAACTAATTCAGCTTCTGAGGTCATGAAAAGGAGAAATGTATTATAACAGGAAACACATTTTAGAGTATTGTAGCATTGTAATTCATGGCGATTTTACAAGATAAATTGAGAATGTTAATAAAAAAGGATGTGTCCTATTGTGTGCTTTTCACCTATCCCATTTGAAAAAATATGATCTTGCATTGAGCACGGAGTCAGTTTAGAGACGGTCATTTAGGGATAAGAATGTATAGTCTTTACATCCATACTACTCCTAGGCACCGAACTAACATAGTGCATTGAAAATTTCACTGCAGAGTAAGTTATTTCATGACCATCGATCCTTTAATTTATGCTGAATGGATATCAATATAATATATTGGTGTCTTTTAGAATACTGACAATCTATGGCATATCACTTGAATTAAATTACATCAATTACAAATTTTAAAAGCTCAAGGGCTCATTGAAGGGAATAATGAAAATGGTTTCATAAACTGTACAGTTCACCCTGGATTTACACCCGTTTCTGAATTGGGCTGATGGTTGTGATCACACAGTGAACAGTCCGGCTCTGAGATCTTATTTTTTCCTGCACCTTTTGTGCACATCCACCTCTCTGTTTGGGACTCCCAGTCCCTCCCTTCTTGCCATGCATAGAGTCAGAGCTACAGTGTACTCACTGAGAGACTCTAGACATGTACGCCTTCATTATGTGTGGTCGTGAATGTTCCCCACCTGGAATTACCAATACTGGGGATCATGATAATTTCATGGACAGGAATTAGATGTTTTGGGGAATAACACACGTGAATGAAGGGGCCTGGAGGAAGCGACAGACAAAGTCAGTCTCCCCTGGGTGGCTTTGTGATATTGAACGGGCCACGAAGTATAAGGCAAAGGATAGGCTAGGTGGCATGAGAGGGGCGGGATTAAGTGACGAGGCATTTTAGGGAAAGTGAGGTGAGGGAGAGTTTTTGAGAGAGAGAGAGAGAGAGAGAGAGAGAGAGAGAGGAGTGAGCGCTAATTTGTATAGGCCGAATTCTTTCTGGATAACTATACATTTTTATTCAAAGTAAAAAGGACAAAATTAAAAGGAGGGAAAGAGGGGTAGCATATCACTCGCTCTGCAATATAGCCAGGGCCGGACTGGCTACCGGGCGTTTTGGCATGCAGCAGAGCTGGGCTGATTTTACTGCAGTGGGGGCTGATTTCGTTGATGGGGACCTGCGTGTGCTTTGAAATAAACAAATGTTTTTCAGCACATGCAGGTCCCCATCAACTAAATCAGCCCCCAGCCCAGCAGCATGCCAAAACGCCGGGTAGCCAGTCTGGCCTGAATATAGCGAGGCAGTCAGACAGACACTGCGCACTTTGGGGCAGATTTATAAGGCACTTGCGCCACGTTTACGCCGCTGTTGCGTCACGCAAGGCGGCGTAAACGTGGCGCATCCCTACGAACGATTTACAACGTGACGCATCTAGGCAGATGCGTCACGTTGTAAAGCCCTGCGCCGCTTGTGGGCGTTCCGGCGCAGGGTGGGCGTTCCGGGGCTGGTGCGCCTCGCAAAAGTGGCTGAGTGAAATCTATAAGATTTCACTCAGTCACTTTCAGGCCAATGCTGCGTCAAAAGCCTGCGCCTGCTTGAAGCAGGCGTAGGTCTTGACGCAGCATTGTGGAGATGGGGCACCCCCGAGCCTTGCTGGAGCTGCGTCGCGCTTGCGACGCAACTCCAGCAATGCGTCACCTTTACGGCACAGATGCGTCACGCATCTGTGCCGTTTTTGCCCCATGGTGCACCGCATCATAAATGCGGCGCACCATGGGTGGCGGAGCTGTGGCGCACTGTGGCGCATGTTAACTGGCGCATCCCTGGGGATGCGCCAGTTAACATAAATCTGCCCCTCTATGTACCCGGCACATTAGAGCAGGCATGAGTGGGCGTGGCACACCCGCTCAGACAAGCTTCAGGGGTTGTGGTAGTCGTAATAGCGATGTGCTCCCCTCCTCGGAGCATGTCCAGGAACAGAGGGGCGACAACTAAAAGGAAAACATGATGCAGTTTAAAAGGTAACTAAGCCCCTGCATAGGGGGGATAGCTTACCAGTGTGTGTGGTGCCAAAAGAGATAAACAGATCGTTTGAACACAAAGGAACAAACAAGACAACCTGTTTCAGAATGGGAAAATTGAAAGGGGGGATGATGGTGAACGTCCTGGTATGAGTGCATGGGAGATGCATGGGGAGGATGAAATGGTGTTGGATTATGGTGCTGATAGTGACGACTGTGAAGAAGGAGAATTGAGAGAAGATGAAAGGACAGTGATGCAGACGCTTACCGAAAAGAAAGAGAGCAGTGCTGACCCACAAGGAAAGAAGTATTGGCGAGTTTGAGAGTTCTCAAGCAGACAAGGGAAACACCACAGAATTTTGAAAGGCTAAAGGAAAGAATGTGTCCAAAACCAGGGAACATGTAGGCAAAAAATAAAAACTTCAGCCAGGTGACAAGGACTGGTGGTCAGTGTGGGATCTGGAGGACATGGAGTCAGGCAAGAAAATAAGTAAATCAATTGGTATTGGAGAAGGAATTATTGAAAAACAAAATGAAGGGAATAAAGATAAAAAGACATCACATTTGTGAGTTATTTTGAAAAGCAATGGGCATGGCAATGTGAAGAGCAACTTTACCACACCATGAATTAAAGATTTCAGTGGCAGTGTGAGGCGATTTGTGCATTTGGGGAACTTTTTTAGAAGAGTTTAATGGGGTATCTATGTTTTCCCTTGAGAATAGCACAATTTTGCAGGTGCAGACTTTTTCAGATGCATCAGGCGCAAATGGTTTTAGCCTTTTTTGGAATGGTAGGTGGAGCACTGAGAAATGGCCAGAGCATTGGTTAAGACGGGGCAGAAGCATTGTTTTCTTGTCATTCTTTCCCTTCATTGTAGCACTGGTGGTATGAGGGAAAGAATGATCCAACAGATCAGTGATGTTCAATGTGGACAACATGGAGGTGGTGGAATTGGTGAACAAACAGAAAGCACATGTCCTTAGGGGTTTACGATTGTTGAAACAATTTATGCTCATTTGTTTACAATTAAACACTGTTTTTTGGGCAAAGCATGTGTGAGTTGTGAACAATAGTATAGCGGATTCTTTATCTCTTTCACAGTGGCAAATGTTTTGAATGCAGACTCTGGGAGAAGAAGAATGGAAGTCTCAGTTACCACACAACATATGGGCATGGGGGGAGTAAAAGGGATTGAGCTAGTGGAAAGGTCGATAGCATTATCTACAGTGAGAAGTTATCAATAAACGTGGGAGTTTAAGAGTTTTGAGTTGAATGCAAAGACGAAGAATATTGATGATCATGAGAAAAGTGAATGTAGATTGATACATTTCGTCCAGAATCTAATAGACAAAAGTTTATCTCCAACTACAATAGCTGGGAAACTTGCAGGCGTTTCATTCTATGGAAAGTTATACTGGGGTTATGGTCCTGCACAGAGTAAGATGTTAGGGAGTATTTTGAGTGGTTGGGGGAGAGAACATGGGTCTATTTCTATGGTACGAGAAGCAATAACGTTTGAACTGTTGCAGAACATATTGGAAATATTACCAGAATACTGTTATGATTTCTTTGAAGTTACATGCTATGGATGTTTTTTGGTGTCTTTAGGGTTTCAGGATTAATATATTCTAAAATGAAGGCAAGTTTGTACTTCATAGCGAAGTTTGTGTGGAAGGAGTGAACTTGAAGTTAAGAATATGGTTAAGAAGTTTGAAAAACAATCCATTAGGCAGGAGTAGTTTTAAGCGAAGAAGGAATGGCAGAGGCGTTTCTATTTAACAAATACATGAGGTTTAAACAATGGCCTGGACAAAGACAGGAAGACATTTTTTTCTCATGGGGGGAGAAGGGTTACAGCTTTTCATTTGTTAGCAGTGTTGAGAATGCCTTGGCATAAAATGGGCTTGGACCCAGGAAGCAACAGGACACACTCATTTAGAATTGAAGCAGCTACGTAAGCAGCACACCTTGGGTGGAGTTCAGGATTGATAAGACAGATAGGTAGATGGAAACCAAAATGTTGTGAACACTATGGGGCAGATTTACTACTTCTCTGCTAATCAGCTGGGATGTGCCAGAAGAGTTGCGATGCATCTGCCCACCCGTGCGCCACCACTGATGTGCTGCATTTAAATGCGGCACACCGTGGCGCACAGATGGGCAGATGCGTGTCACATCCCGCATCGGAAAGGCGGTGCATTGCTGGAGTTGCGTCCCAAGTGCGACGCAGCTCCAGCAAGGCTCGGGGGTGCCCTATCCCTAACATACTGCGTCAATCCTTATGCAAGCTTCAAGCAGGCGCAGGGTTTTGACGCAGCATGGCCTTAAAAGTGACTGAGTGAAATCTTGTAGATTTCACTCAGCCACTTTTAGGAGGTGTTCCTGCGCAAGGAACGCCGCCCGCGCCGGATGTCTACATATGGCGCAGGGTTTTACAAGCTGACGCATCTCCCAGATGCGTCACATTGTAAATAGCTCACAGCATGGCGCTGGCTTTACGCCGCTTCACAAAAGTGACACAACGGCGGCGTAAAAGAGCCGCAATGGGCTTGTAAATCTGCCCCTACGTGAGGAAATAAGAGTTAGAGAACAGTTGTTAGCTTCTTTGTGGTCTCATACTGCATTTCTTGATTTTGCCATAGGATGTGTGAACGACCTCTCGAGGAGTAAGATGGTGCCATGGACAGTGGGACATTCTTTTGGATGTTGAGCAGCTAAACATGTATATCAGCAAATGTATGGAAGATGCATCGGATTATCGAGTGGAAGACATGCGGTGATATGGCGGGAAGAGGTGGTATGCGATGGGTTGGCTTATTGTCTTTTCTAGCAGACTTGCTTACTCAGAGTGGATGCCCTGATATGATGCTAATACACATTAGGGGAAATTATTTGGTCAGACTGTCAGGTTTAATGCTGTGGCAACAAATGAAAGCGGATTTAATGTTGATAAAGAGAAAGTTTGCAGGGATACACAGCTGTTGATAAGGCAAGGCGGAAGTTGATGACAGTTTTTTGCATTTCAATTGACATTAAGGTTCTATCACATGATTGTATCAAAGAAGACGTTTTTGTTAAAGGGATGATGGTTTTCATTTGTCTAAGTTCGGCAATGCCTACTACTTGTTGGAATTGAGGGAGATAGTGGGAAAGCTCTGGAATGGAAAGGTTTGGTGTAAAGGAGTTTAATAATAACATTGGCCACAGCAGTTATCTTTTTGAGGGGTGGGTGGCAGACTACCCCCTTTTTGGGTTTTCCTGGAGGGCAGAAGTTTAGGGGGATGGAGAGTCAGGTATGCACGTATTCACCTCTTGGGGAGTACAGGGGGGAGAAGACGAGGTTTGTGGCTTTGAAGCAGGACAAGGTTTCATTTGTGGATGTTTTGTATGATGAGAGCAAGAGAGACTGGGAATGCTAGGAGGCTGGTAAATGAAAGAAGAAAGAATGAAGTTTTGGGGCAGGGAGACTTGGTTGTGGAATGGTTTGTACACCTTGTGGGAGTTGTTTAAGGGAGGGGGGTTTGTCAAAAATTGTATTAGTGTGGTTAATACTATGTTGTATTGATAGTTGAATTAATCCATCCAACAACAAAGCTGTCCTAATAAAGTGGTCTTTTATGCTACATGAAGACTTGTGGTATGTATTATTTCACAATAGATATTTCCATGCTGAATCCCACTTCAAGCAGGTAAAGTCTCTGGGTGAAAAACTCCTGACATGATGCTTTGCAGCAAAACTTGTAATTCTGATGAGGCCAGTAATGCCCATTCTGCCAGTTTTGTCATGGGAATTACCAGGCCACTTATAATGAGGTCCATTACCTCTGCTCTTGTGCTACTGGTACTGACTGTATATACTTGGGTTGCCATTTTAAAGTGGGGCAGAGCCAATATATGTTTCTTCACAACTGCAACTGTTTAAAGCAAGTAATTCTTGCTTCCAGAAACCTTTATAAGATTGCACTGTTACTAAAGTCCACCAATGTCCCATTCTCCCATGTGCCTTTCATCATGGCTGTGTAGTAGCCTACACATTCTTTTGTCATTTGATATTTGCTGAGGAGGAGAAAGGCTCCCTGCATTGCTCTGGAAAGCATGCTCCCCTGCCTTGAATTCTCAGTAGTAAGTTATAGCTTTTTGAGCCTTACTTCAGCACATACGATGGTCATGCATTTGTGCTGAAGGTATCTGGACTGAGACCCAGAGTCATGCTCTGTGATTAATAGGGAACACCATGTGCACCCTCCTTTGGTGAGTGTGACTACTGTCAGCTTAAGAGGGTGTAGGGGACCGAGTGGTAGCAATCGTACAATGTATGTACGTATGTATGTATGTATGTATGTGGTGTTTCTAAAGTGTGAACCAATAACTAGAGAGGTAGCTGGTTTCTGGAATGTCAATGCATTGTGATGTAGTGTTCTTTAAATGGGTATTTCATCAGCTCTTTCCCAAATTGTGGCAGTGCTGGGGCAGTCCGGATGGTTCTGGTTTTTATTTTATTTTGTTTTGTCCTCATATCAACAAAGCTGCTGCAAATTCAGGCTATAATCTGTTGGGGGACTGGCCATCAGCCTGCTGCACTTGCATTGGTTTTGGCACCACTGTCTAGGCTAAAAGCTTGGGTGTAATCATGGTACCACTCAGCTTCCTGCAACCAACATGCCACTCCACCTTATAATATCGTCCCATATTGTATCCGCCCTGCCAGGAGTGCTTCCTATGTCCAGCCTGCAGGTCTGGTGTGATGCTTTTAACCATCTCCCCCGAGAGGGCGGACATAAGTCCAGCCAATGTGTGCAAATGTCCCTTCTGGTAAGAAGCAAACCAACAAGCACTGCTCAAGTCTATTGAGAAGACTTCTTGCTGCAATATCAACCCCTAACAGAGCTAACGAAGAGATCATCTTTATATTTACTCCCAACATTTCTAAGCTGGTATTACTCATGGTCACTCAAAATCCTTTGATCTTAGGACAGATGGCAAACATGTGTTCATTATTTGCTTCAAGAGTGGATGGATCTGGTATTGTTCCTGACCTGTGTGCATAAATGGAAAAGGGCTGCTGTCTTGGATTTTTACATTTTTTCTTGGTCTCCAGTCCGATGGTGTACTGGCTGCAAGTGTGGGTATGTGAACATTACTTATCTGTGTAGAGTATACATGTGGAGCACATTTTTCCCGGCCCTTGAGGACCTCTTAAGGATGCCATTGGGGGGTGTGGCTTGGTACCAGCCAAGATGGCTGCGTGGAGTGAGTGCTCCACCGGATCCTGTTGGAGAGCCCGCAATATCCGCACATAATCAGGAAGCTGTGCTTCCAAAAAACAGCTAGCGAGAACCCTAGAGCAACGCCCCGGGCCCGAGAGAGGAACATCGCGGCCGTGTGAAAGTAATCCTGAGAGTGACGGAGTAAGGCCTGCACGACCAGAAGGCCTGGAAGGGGAGGGGGACGGTGACGTGGGCGGAGTTGCACAATCCAGGAGCCCAGGATCGAAGCGAGAGGCCCGGACGGGCAGCTGGAGAGGACCACGGTGCGAGGATCGAGACCTGACCTCTGACACGCTGCATTGCCTGGGCCTGGTAGGAGCGTGGGAGACCTTAAGAGATGGAGCGGGACTCGGGCGCAACCATTGAGTCGACTGACTCGCGCCGGGACTGTCAGAGTCAGTACAAGTGCCTGCAGTATCGGGATGTGGGTCCGGGAGGAGACAAACCTGTAAAAAACCTGGTGAGATTGAACAGCACTGCCCGCAAGATGGGAGGCGGACTCCGGGTGGCCTGTGGTGTCGGCTGGGTGTGGTGGCCGGAGTCTCCGGAGTGCCTGAGGGGAGTTAATGAAAGCACTGAAGCAGGACCCAGCCCAACCAGGATATGAGGGGCCCTGGGGTCAATAACTAAAGTGCGAGACATAGCAGAATGGGAGTAAATCCCCATTTTAGATTGTGAGCTGCTCCCAAATATAGAAACGGGCCACGGGCGTGGATAATGGGCATATGAAAATGACGACCGGCACGTGCTTGTGCCAGGCACACCGGGGGTAGTCACAGAGGAAGTGAACCTGGGACCTACGTGAGACGACGAAAAGTGAGCCCCGAACCCATCAGCCAAGTAGGGCAGGACTGACGCGGAGAGGGTCCCCACCCGAAGAAATCTCAGCTGTTCAGATAGAGAGAGACCTGAACACCCGGAGGGGTGCTGTGAAAGAAATGCTGATCCACTCCTACGTTTGAGAGCGTAATGCATTGGAGGCTCTGCTACTAACCGGCCATAACTGTGCGGATGAGAATGTGGGGTCAAGGGGGAGACTCCCTATTGTTCTGCCCCCACTTCATCGGCTGAAGAGCAAATTCTACAGATTTTTAACAGCTAGAGCGGAGTGCTGTGGGTCACGCAGGATAGTCGCAGCTTGAAACAGAGATAGACTCCACCATGACTAAACCGAAGGGTGCTCCACTCATGGTGCAGTCCAACAAGCTGGATAAGTATGCTGTCCCACAACAAGCAGCGTCGGAGGACGGAACGGTCGGCGACAAGGAGGTGATGGCGGAACCCTCCCTGGGAGCAATTATGACGGCCATTCAAACTCTGGGTACGATCCTAGAGATGAAGATTGACAAGGTCATGATCGAGATGAATCTAATGAGAGCAGATACGTATAAGATCTCAGAACGAGTTACCACGGCTGAGACGAACATTGCGGAGTTACAGTCCACAACACACAAGCTAGAAGAAAGAGTACAACACAAGCAACACAAGCAAATGTCAATGAAGTTGGAGGATCAGGAAGGAAGGGCCCACCGCAATAATATTAGAGCAGTAGGGGTCCCAGAGGAGGCGGAGGGCCAGAGCATGGTCTGTTTCTAGAGGTCATTATACTGAACCATCTTAAGCCCAAAAGACTCTCAGCCTTCTTCACGGTGGAAAGAGCACATAAGGCTCGGGTCCCTCCGCCAAGACCGGGGGCCCACCTTGAACAATTATCGCCAGAATCTAAAACTATAGGGACCGGGATGCCATTTTGCAGGCAGCCAGGATGCATGGGGATCTCCTCTATGAGAATTCAGTCCTACGATTCTTCCCAGACTTTACCCTGAGGGTGCATCAGGAACAGCGCACCTTCGATGGGGTGAGGCGCGCTCTGAGGGAGAAAGGAATAAAATATATGATGCTTTTCCCAGCCAAACTCAGAGTAATTGACAAGGATAAATCCTGGTATTTCACTGTGACATCGGAAGTTCACCAATGGCTAGAGGAGGGGCATCCTTAGGAATGTTGCCAACGACAAGAGGAGGAATGGCGGAGAAACAGGACCCGCAATCTGAAGTCTCCGAAATGACAAGCAGAGGACGAGAGGTCGGAGACACGGTCCAGAGGCTCACGCTCGAGAAGTCCTCCAGCTAGTGCAGCGAAACTGGGAAAATAACAACTCTGCCTGGCTTGAAGGTACCCAACATACTGTGGATGACGCACTGCAGGTATAGGTCGAATCTTGTGGGATGGGAGTCATGGCCCGAAACCATGGACAATCGGGTAATGACGCACAGCCGCGATGGGGCACTGCATTCGACTAAGCAACACAGCGACACTCTAAAACTGTGGGGCGAAATAGGACCCCAGGGGGGATGCTAAGTGGTGGTGCATGTCAGCCCTACGCCAGTTGACTGTTCTTTTGGGCGACAGGTGCTCTGCTAGTTGGGGATGTGGGTAGACCTACTAGGGAGGGTAGCAGAGAGGGGGGGCAGTTTTGAGGTTTTATCTTTTTCTCTTTTATAGTTGGGTTACAAATGCTTCAGAAACAAGGATATGTCAACAGAGGGTTGTAACCCGAGAACTGCAGCTGTACAGAGATCCTCCATGGGGGAGGGGAGGGGTAGGGATTGACTGCCCGGGGGGGTGGACGGGAGGGAATGGAGGCATAAGTTTCCCAGATGGTTGCACAACAAATTAGAAAGCTGAAAATACTCTCTTGGAATGTGAATGGTCTGGGAGACAAGATAAAATGTACTATGGTGCTACAATATCTACATAGGCACTCACCAGACATAGTGCTCCTACAAGAGACACACTTCAAAGGTAATCATTATTTAGCTTTGAATCGATTCGGCTATACACTCCTGAGGCACACCGGATTTACAACGGGATCTAGGGGTACAGCTATACTCATTAAAAATTCGGTCCCACTAGTAATGAATCACAAATGGTATGACCCCATGGGACGATACGCGGCCCTGTCTGAGACGTGAGAGGGACAAGTTTTGGCAATTTGCTCGGTATATATATCACCCTGTTTGCACGGGACCACGCTCCCTGACCTTAGTAAACTAATACTCGAGTTGCTCCAGGGCACTCTGATTCTGGGTGGAGACATAAACTACACAATGGCCCCAGACATAGACAGGGGCACGCCCCCCTCCAGAGGGGGGGGACTCCGAGTGCTGAGCACCTTTGCGTATGCACTGGGACTGGTGGGTATCTGGAGAAGCCATAACCCAAGGATAAGGCAATATAGACATATTTCAGCGGCACATGGAGGTGGGTCGAGGCATGACTATATTTTTGCACACACTACATTGGTTGGACTTTTCCATGGTGGGTGTCACAAGGCACGAGAGATATCGGACCACTCGCCGGTGGAGGTCCACATGCATGGCCTTTTGTTGGATTTGTCTCTCCCGCCGAGGTTGGACCCCTTCCTCTTCAGTGAGCAGGAGTTTCAGGAACGGTTCAAAGAGTGTACAGGCCAATACTTTACCTAAAACATTGGCTATGTGCGGTCTGATTGTATACTATGGGAGGCATCTAAAGTGGTGGCCAAATATTTTGTCCAAGCGACAATCAGGGCTATACGGAAAAAAAAACGAGCACAGAGTGACAAACTGAAGCAAGAGATATTGCAACTTGAGCAGGAGTTGGGTTCACACTCTGAGGATGACGCTAAGCACAAACACACACTTAAACTTTAACAAAAGGAACTAAGGGACCTGGAATAAAATGCCGCCCGTACACACACGACTGCCATACAGAGGAGGGTATATGACCTGGGCGATAAGGGGAAAAAATGAATTGCTTGATTTGAGAGACTGTATAGAAGCCGAAACTGGGTTTCTGAAATTCGTACAGGGGAGGGCGTGCAGAGTGGAACTGGGGCAGAGCTCACCAAGGTATTCATAGAATATTATGAGAACATTTACTAGTCACAGACCAAAAGGGGCGAGGAGGACTGCTATAAACTACTGAAAGACATGGCACTGCCGACCTTGGGGAAGGGAAGATAGAGAGGCGCTAGACCTCGACTTGATTGTAGAAGAAGTAGAAAGTGCTAAACGAGATCTCCAGACTGAGAAAGCAGAAGGACCAAATGGTCTCTCTACGGAGCTATACAAGTGAGTGGCAGGGAAGCTCGCTCCGCACATGCTAAATATGTTCCTGGGGGCAAGAGATGAGGGTCAACTCCCAGAAGACGTGAGGATGGCAGCTATAGTGGTCATCCTGAAAAAGGGTAAACACCATGATCTATGCAGTTCCTCTAGACCCATCTCTCTCCTGAATTTTGAAGCCAAAGTTTTGGCAAAGGTCCTTGTTAATCACTTGAGCTCAATCATTCAGTCCCTCATATACCCGGACCAGTCCAGCTGTTTGCCGCACAGGAGCACTAGGCTCAATCTGCACCGACTATACAACATAATACACATGAGCCATAAACATCCAGGCATACCAGCGGCTCTCCTTTCCCTTGATGTGCGAATGGCATTTGACAGTATCGAATGGACATATTTATTTGCCATTCTGGATAAGATGGGAGTGGGCTCAAATCTACGGCAGTGGATACGACTACTCTATACTGCCCTGATGACACGGGTGAGAGTTAACGGACCGATATCCAGAACTTTTACACCCCATAGAGGGACTCGGCATTGTTGCCCGTTATCGCCAATGCTGTTTGCACGAGCAATTGAGCCGCTGGCTGTCTGGATACGAGGAAACCCGCTGGTGAGAGACATTGATCTGGGTGGGGGTTGGGAAGAATGCATATCCCTATTTGCGGACGACATCATGTTCTATGCCCATAGACCCCGACAAACATTCCATAGACTCATTCACATAATACAGACTTTCTGTACATATTCTGGATACTGCATAAATTGGGACAAATCCCTAGTGTTTTCACTGGCAGGGGAGCTTCCAGCCCTAACATCCGCATGCCAGGAGATGGTTCCGAAAGAGACGTTCTAATACCTGGGCATATGGATGACTAAGTCAGATGAGGAATTTATGAAGTTTTATTTATTTATTTATTTATTTAGAAGTTTATTAAGCGCACAGCTACCTCCGACGGGGGTGTCCCGGCGCTGAAGACAACATCTAGTGAGGTTCAGTGAAGTTCAGGGGGATAAAGGATGGGCTAGATCAAGGAGAAGAGCCAGGTCTTAAGTTTCTTTCGAAACAGAGGCTCTGAAGTCAGAAATCTCAGTTCCAATGGCAGATGATTCCACAATCTGGAGGTGGCCACTGCAAAGGCCCTTCCTCCCGTACGCGCTAGACGAAAACGGGGGCAGAACATTAGGCGAAGGTGGTTAGATCTGAGATTCCGAGATGCTTGTGAGATCTTCAGTCTGTGCCTCAGATAGGCGGGGCCTCGACCATTAAGAGCTCTAAAAGCAAGGGTCAGGGATTTGAACTGAATACTTGGTCTCACTGGGAGCCAATGGAGTTTGATCAGGTGAGGTGAAATGGAATGACGGTAGGGAACATTACAGATCAACCTGGCCGCTGAGTTCTGTACTGTCTGCAATCGATTAATAAGATACGCCGGGGCTCCAACGTACAGACTATTTGCGTAGTCCAAATGTGATGTTATGAGAGCATGGACTACTGTCTTGCGTTATTCTAATGGTAGGAAAGGGATGATTTTTTTGATCATACGGAGCTTTCCAAAACAAGACGCTGTGACTTTATTAATTTGGGTTTTGCAGGAGAGGGCAGTGTCAAATTGGAAGCCCAGATTGCGGGCAGCATGGACAGGTACAGGGGGAGGATCTAATTCAGCCAGCCACCAGAGGCTAGTAGAGATGGGGGATTTCTGATTAAAAATAAGACTTCCGTCTTATCCGTATTCAGTTTTATATTATTTGAGGACATCCAGGAGGCGATATTCACCATGCAGTGGCCAAAATTTTGTAAAGAACTTTCAGAGTGATCTTTGAAGGAAAACACCAGCTGAGTATAGTCAGCATAAAAGATCACTCTGACGCCCCATGATTCCACCACTTTTGCCAAAGGCTTCAGGTATACGTTGAACAGGAGTGGGCTGAGGGCAGATCCCTGTGGAACCCCCCATGTCAACGGTTTCTTGGTGGAGAAGAAAGAGCCCAGCATCACTTGTTGGAATCGATCCATAAGGAATGATTTGACCCAGGCAAGTGGGATCCCACCCACTCCCACCTCCTGAAGGCGTGTTAGTAGAGTTTCATGGGAGATGGTGTCGAATGCTGCGGATAGGTCGAGGAGGACCAGCATGGCCTCCTCTCCCCTATCCCTGCACTCACGAATCGACTCGGACACTTCTAGTAGAGCTGATTCGGTACTGAAGTCCGGCCTGAATCCTGACTGAGAGTCATGGAGCAGCAAGTTTGATTCAAGATAGTTGGACAGTTGTTCTTGTACCGCCTTCTCGAGCACTTTGGCTGGCTTGGGTAGGAGTGAAATCGGTCGGTAGTTGCTTAAACACATTGGGTCGACACCAGCTTTTTTTTTAATAGGGATTAGCAACGCGTGTTTCCATAAGGAAGGGACCACACCTGAATATAGGGAGGAGTTCCAGTTTCAAGCAGGGGATTAATTACTAGCGGGGCAATCTAATTCAGGATCAGTGCCGGGGCTGGATCAAGCGGTGAGCCTGATTTACAGTTTAAAAGTAGAGTCAGGGCATACTCTTTGGTAAGTGGTTTAAAAGAAGTAAATACTTTGGTGCCAGTGGAGTCAAGGTCTGAGGTTTCTTCTGTACGGTTCTGAAGGATTGTTGCCGTGATATTAGCAATATTTTCAGAAAAGAAGTCAGATAGGCCTTCACTAAGTGCTTGGCTGGGGGTAACGGGAACGGATAGGGCAGTAGGATTAGTAAACTCTTTAACGATGTTGAAGAGGGCCTTAGTAGAGTTTTTTGCGTTAACAATAGTTTCTGCAAAGTATAAACTCATGGTATTACGTTTGAGTTTATGAAACTCTTTGAGGGCCTGTCTGTAAAGAGATTTAGTTGCCGGGTCATAGGTCCGGCGCCATAGTCGCTCCAGTTTTTTGCAACTGCTTCTGTTTTCCCTTAATTCCTGGGTGAACCAGGGAGCTGATGGTTTTGATCTGCGGGAGGTGAGGGTTTGTAAGGGCGCGACTTTCTCAATGGCGGTTATGAGATCATTATTAAATGTAGATACCGCTGCGTTGAGTTCGTCAGGGTGTGAGTCTAAGCTATTATTGTACGTTTGCTCCAAGGCAGTACATGAGACCTTATGCCATTTTCTGCCTTGTTCTCTAATGGCAGATTCCTTCTTAAGTGGTTGGGATAGAGACACCTCGAACGGGATCAGGAAATGATCAGACCAAGTTAGAGGTGTGGAGGGGAGAATTTTAAGCTCCGACCAATTAGAGAAGATCAGATCAAGGGTGTGTCCCGCAACATGTGTGGGGCCACTAACCCCCTGATTCAGATTCATACTTTGCATGGAGTCTAGAAGATGGTTGGCACGACTACAGTCACTTACATCTACATGATGGTTAAAGTCTCCCAATACCGTGAAGTGAGGGTGTTTAAGAGACAGATCTGCAGTGACTGCTAACAGTTCAGAAATGGCAGGCTGTGGGGTATTGGGAGGGCTGTATACCAGGATCCCTGAAAAGATGGCTGTAAAGGCGTCCGAGATGGAAAAATATAGTGCCTCTATGGGCCCTATATTCGTGATTTTTCTGGACGTGATCGTCAGGTGAGTTTGTAGGATAACCGCGATTCCGCCTCCGGTCTTGGAGCCTTCGCGGTTTATACCTGTAAGGCGGTAACCCGGGGGCAAGGCAAGAGAAATATCTGGATTGGAGGAGTCTTTAATCCATGTCTCAGTCAGGAAAAGTATGTTCCAGGACATGGATGATAGCAGCAGCCAGATGTCACTAGCGTGGCATGGCAAAGAGCGACAATTCAGTAATCCCATGGAGTATGTTCGTATGGGTGTGGGATGGCTGATTAATGGATCATGGGGGCATTTTGTATAAGGAGTGTGAGAAGTTGGCCTGATATGCAGTGCTCACTATTCTAGTGATCACTATGTATCAGTCCAAACAACCCTTATTGATGATTGGTTGTAAGTCAACCTTATAGACCAGCTATCCTAGTAGCATGGATACGAGCAGTCTAAGGCTAAGACTCTAGAGGGCGTGTTAAGCCAGCTGTTTTACCATCACATTACCCCTTGAACACCCAGTGAAAGGACACCACACAAGTTGTTATGAAAATAAACAGTGTATTTATTTATAACAAGACTACCCTGGCTCTTTATGAGACAGGGAGCTAAGCACACAACAAAACTCTTATAAAAATACTTAAGTTAGCACAGTATATACAAATGCCAGAGGGGCACGGAAAACCATATACTCTAAAAGTGGAATGCGAAACTACTAGCAGGTAAGTACAGTACTAATAGGCTTTGGAGTCGCTAGGACTTGACTATAGAATCGTTAGATTACTTCTAGGAGGCCCAGGGGACTCGGGTGCAGAGTGTGCACTCTCACGGGGAATGCGGGACAAAGTCTATGATAGCTAGTAAAGGTAAAGTTAGTGTTCACGGGCGAACCCGACCTGGTAGGAAGAAAACGACAGTGGATCCTGACCCTTGGATAGTGAGGCTATGCTGGGGCACCGAAATGCCGAAGTTACCTAGCCCAGGGGCTGCAGCTGCATAGGTCTCAAAAGACGTCGGGAATCCTCGTAGACGAACCAGGAGCCTGGAAGAAAAGATGCTGGCAGGCGACCAGTGAAGAGAGTTCGAAGTGATCCAAGCCTGGATCTCGAAGATGGATGACACCTGAAAGCAGAGGGGACCAAGTTCGTGACTACTAGCCAGTAGTCAGGGGCACCAGGAGGGCACCGGAGGGTAGTCACCTCGACTAGGTGAGTGGGCGACGCTGTGCTCTGCAGATCTCATGGACCGGGAGGCGTTGTCGGCGACCAGGATGGAGAGGCGAGCTGTCCCACGATGGATGAAGCTGTCGGCGTCGAAGGACCCAGAATTGGGCAACAAAGCCTTGGCTAATTCAAGCCCACGCGGTGGACTCAAAATGGCGTCTTGAGTGGACCAGGAGGGTCCTGGGTGCTCCTCTTCTGGAAGGGAGCAAGAACCCGTCTGGAGCAACCAGACCAGCAGCAGTGATGTCGTCGGGCGTCGTTCAGAAGGCCACAAGCCAGCGGGCTAGTAGCCAAACAATGCGGTGAGCAGCAAAAAGCAGAAGGGCCCCACGCCGATCGTGGAGATGCTGGGGGGCTGATCTTCGGTGCTGGAGCTGCTCAGGGTCGGGGCTTCTCGGACCCCAAAGCACTCGCCAGTAGATTACCCGGCGGGCTTGCTGTGAAGAAGTCGTGCAGTCTTGGCAATAGTCGGTCCCTTGAGGTCTCGTCGCACTCACGGTTCTCAGCTTGGCTGTAGAGGTGAGTAGAGGTCGGAGGTGCCAGGGAAGCCGGGTCTTGTCGAGCTGGGCAGTCGGATTCCGGAGGAAAGACTTGCAGCAGGCCGCAGTGTTCTTAAGGTGGTGCCTGCGGATGCAGGGTGACTACTCCTTAGTCACAAGGGAGAATCTTGAAGAAGAAATCTTGATGTCCTTTCGTAGAAAGTCGTGTCTTGATTCCAAAGATGATCTAATTTGGAAGGGGGCCGTTCCTACCTTTATCTGAGAAAAGGGGGCTGGCACGTGACTAAGTCCTGCCCTATGGGTGGGACCAGGAGGGGGGTGGTTACACCCCTCTCCTTTGGTGGGCTTTCCCCAGGCCAGGGGCTGGAGTGCCCCTGGAACTGGTTTCAGCCGGCCTATGCACAGTGAGCACCGGGGTGCCACTTGCAGTCACCTTCCTCTGTAGCCCTGCCTACCTGGAATACACAAAACCCTGTCTGGGACGGTGCTGGCACCGCCCCTGGCAGGAAACCCATTGTCCTTGCCTCCTGCTCTGGGAGGACTCCCAGCAGCAGGAGGGCAGACTTGTGTCTCGGTGGCAGCATCCATTTTGTGGATGCTAAGGCTCTGTCTGACTTTAACCGGGGTTACAGGTTACATACATGTCGTGTCCCTCTAGAAGGGTGGAATGCTAACCCCATCGCCAGAATTGGCGAGGGGTTAGTATTCCAATTTGTATGACACCTTACTCGACATGTTTTGATAAAGCGATACCAGAGTTGGCATATAACCGCGAGGATTATAATGCACTTAAGAGTATATGGTATGCGATATCATGGAAACGGCTAAGGGATGGATCCCGAAAGCCGCAGACAGGCTCAGCTCATGCCAGAGCACCATCCCACACGATTCCAAGCACTCTGCCTTCAGGATTGTTAAGGCCTGCCATAGGAGTGACTGATAGGAGATCTGTGTGTCCATTTTAGGGTTAGATATAGGTATACTATATCTAAAGCAAAGGGTGATTACACCACCTTGCCCCAGCTGTCGTGCAGCCAGTTGTGTCAGTTTAGTTAGTCAGCCCAGGGGTGGCACAATACATGCTCCAGCCCCTGGGAGACTTCTGGGTGCACCTCAGCCCT
Organism: Lissotriton helveticus; assembly: GCF_964261635.1. NCBI lineage: Eukaryota > Metazoa > Chordata > Amphibia > Caudata > Salamandridae > Lissotriton > Lissotriton helveticus. Next base: position 254,378,305 of record NC_136061.1, read on the forward strand.
GGGTACAGGGACTTAGAGAGGGCCCAGTGCCAATTCAGTACCTGAGTACAATTTGGATAGAGAGAACAGCTAGGCTGTGGGTCTGATTAGCAGGCCCACAGCCAGGTAAAGTCGTAAACCAGTGCAGCAAAAAGCAAAAATCTGGGTGATCATAGGATTGCAGACCCTACTCTCCTACATGACCCCCCCCCAAACTTTGGGACAATAAACTAACCTTGACCAGGTGAGTCTTCTTGCTCTAAGTGGAAATACCTGGAGAGCCCATCAGCATTGCTGTGATCAGTACCAGGTCTATGCTCCACTGTAAAATCCATCCCCTGTAGGGAAATGGACCACCTAAGCAGTTTGGGGTTTTCACCCTTCATCTGATTTAGCCACAAGAGGGGCTTATGGTCGGTCTGAATGGTGAAGTGAGTGCCAAACAAGTAGGCCCTCAGCTTCTTCAGGGCCCAAACCACAGCAAAGGCCTCCCTCTCAATAGCTGACCAATTTTTCTCTCTGGGGGTCAGCCTCCTACTAATGAAAGCAATAGGCTGATCATTACCATCAAAATTCAGCTGAGACAGAACAGCTCCCACACCCAACTCAGAAGCATCTGTTTGGACAATGAATGGCTTGGAGTAATCTGGACTCTTTAGGATAGGTGCTGTGCACATGGCCTGCTTTAGGTCATTGAATGCTTTCTGACAGCTTGCTGTCCACTGAACTTTCTTTGGCATCTTTTTGCTTGTCAGGTCATTAAGAGGGGTCACTATGGACCCATAATTTCTGACAAACTTCCTATAGTACCCAGTCAGGCCCAAGAAAGCTCGAACCTAAGTCTGGGTGATTGGAGGAGCCCAGTCCTGGATGGCCTGTATTTTACTCTCCAATGGCTGAACCTGGCCTCCACCCACAAGGTGGCCCAGGTATACAACCTGTGTCTGCCCTATCTGGCACTTAGTGGCCTTGATAGTGAGGCCTGCCTTTTGCAGGGCCTCTAACACTTTCCTCAGGTGGACCAGGTGATCCTCCCAGGTGGAGCTAAAGACAGCAATATCGTCAAGATATGCTGCACAGAAGTCATCCAGCCCAGTGAGGACTTGATTCACCAACCTTTGGAAGGTGGCAGGTGCATTTTTCAAACCAAAGGGCATTACCACAAATTGATAATGCCCACCAGGGGTAGAAAATGCTGTCTTGGGTTTGGCCTCCTCAGCTAACCTGATTTGCCAATACCCAGCTGTCAAATCAAATGTACTTAAGAATTTGGCAGAAGCCAATTTATCTATAAGTTCATCTGCTCTTGGTATTGGGTGGGCATCAGTCTTAGTGACTGCATTGAGGCCTCTGTAGTCTACGCAAAACCTCATCTCTTTCTTACCACCCTGGGTGTGAGGCTTTGGCACTAGAACTACTGGGCTAGCCCAAGGGCTATCTGAGGGCTCAATGACTCCCAGCTCCAACATTTTCTGCACATCTGTTTTGATGCAGTCTCTAACATGATCAGGCTGTCTATAGATTTTACTCTTGACAGGCAGACTGTCCCCAGTGACAACATCATGGGTACACCAATCAGTTTGGCTGGGTGTTAGAGAGAACATATGTCTGAAGGATTGCAGAACTTGCCTGCAATCCTGTTGCTGATGCTCAGTGAGGCTGTCACAAAAGACAACACCATCTACTGACCCATCATCAGGGTTCTGAGTGAGCAGGTCTGGGAGAGGGTCACTCTCTTCCTCCTGTCCCTCATCTGTGGCCATGAGCAAGCTCATGTCCTTCCTGTCAACATATACCTTGAGCCTGTTTACATGGAGCACTCTTAGAGGGCTCCTGGGAGTTCCAAGGTCCACCAAGTAGGTAACCTCTCCCTTTTGCTCAATGATGGTGTGGGGCCCAGACCATTTGTCTTTCAGAGCTGCTGGGGCCACTGGCTCCAGCACCCACACCTTCTGTCCTGGCTGGTACACAGTCAGAACAGCCTTTTGGTCATGCCAAGCTTTTTGGAGTTCTTGGCTGGCCTCAAGGTTTTTAGATGCCTTTTCCATATACTCAGCCATCCTGGAGCGGAGACCAAGTACATAGTCCACTATGTTGGTTGCAGGCTTTTTGAGAGGTCTCTCCCATCCTTCCTTCACCAAACACAGGGGTCCTCTTACAGGATGCCCATACAGAAGCTCAAAGGGGCTGTAGCCAACCCCCTTCTGTGGGACCTCTCTGTAAGCAAACAAGAAGCAGGGGATCAGGACATCCCATCTTCTCCTAAGAGGTTCAGGTAGCCCATGAATCATCCCTTTGAGGGTCCTGTTGAATCTCTCAACAAGCCCATTGCATTGTGGGTGGTAGGGCGTGGTGAACTTGTAGTTCACACCACACTCCTTCCACATTGCAGTCAGATATCCTGACATGAAGTTTGTACCTCTGTCAGAAACAACCTCCTTAGGGAAGCCCACTCTGGAGAACACTCCAACTAGGGCCCTTGCCACTACAGGTGCTGTAGTGGTCCTAAGTGGAATAGCTTCAGGATACCTGGTGGCATGATCCACCACCACCAGTATAAACTTGTGCCCTGATGCTGTCTGGGGTTTCATTGGACCAACAATGTCAATCCCCACCCTTTCAAAGGGGACCCCCCACCACAGGTAGTGGTATGAGGGGGGCCTTTGTTGTGCCACCTGACTTACCACTGGCTTGGCAAGTGACACAGGAGCGAAAAAACTCCTTGGTATTCTCATTCATGTGGGGCCAGTGAAAGTGTGAGACAAGCCTGTCCCACGTCTTTGTCTGACCTAAATGACCTGCAAGGGGAATCTCATGGGCCAAGGTGAGAAGGAAACCTCTCAGAGACAAGGGGATGACCAGCCTCCTGGTTGCACCAGGCTTGGGGTCTCTTGACTCAGAGTACAGGAGTCCATCTTCCCAGTATACCCTGTGGGCACCTGTGGCATTCCCTGCAGCCTCAGCAGCAGCCTGCTGTCTGAGGGGTTCAAGGGAAGGGCAGTCTAACTGTGCCTTCCCCAGGTCTGCTCTGGAGGGTCCCCCTGAGCCCAGAAACTCAACTTGATCAAGTTCAAGCTCTTTAGGCTCAGTTTCCCTCAGTTCTCTCAGATCAGCCTCCTCAGAGACTTGATCCTCAACCTGGGGCAAGGGGGAAGGCAAAGCCTTAACCCTACTGCTCTTCTTCTTGGAAGGTGTCTGGTCCATACTTTCAGGATCCAGCACCTGTTCAGTGGGGCATCTTCTGGCCTGTGACCTAGTCACAGCAAGCACATGTGCTGGCAAGCCTAACATCTCCATGTGAGTCCTCTGCTCCACTTCTGACCATAGTGATGACTCCAAATCATTGCCCAACAAACAATCAATTGGGAGGTCTGAACTGACTACAACTTTCTTTTGACCCTTCACTCCACCCCAGGAGAAAGCCACAATCGCCATACTATGACTGGTAGTGACGTTGCTGGCATTGGTCACCAGGAAATCTGTACCTGGCATGATCTGTCCAGGGTCCACAAAGTTAGGTGTCACCATGGTGACACTGGCACAAGTGTCCCTATAGGCCTGAGCCATCTTGCCATTAATCAAAGGTGTCTGTCTGTATTTGCCCAAAGTATTGGGACTTATATCAGGGGACATGTCCATATCCCCTGTACAGACAAGGACAGCCTGAGTGAGTGTGCCAACTAAGTTGTCAGACCCCTCAGTTCCCAAGGTTAACCCAACTAATGCCTTGGGAGGTACACTACCACTACTGACTGTACTAGGGGGTGCAGTTGCCTTAGGGGCTGTAGTGGCAGGAGTTTGTCCTCCTCTTTTGGTGCACTCACTAAACCAGTGAGACTTACTTTTACAGTACTGGCACCACCTCTTTGACTGGCCTTCTTGAGTCTTCTTCTTCTGGGAAGCCTGACCCCCACCCTCTTTGGTTTGTTGGGGACCTGGTGAAGACTTCTGGTCATTTTGTTCACTCTTAACATTACCCTTCTGGTCTGCTTTCTTCTGACCACCCTGGTTCTGGTTCTGGTTCTGCTTGATCCTTGTCCTGACCCATTTGTCTGCCTTCTTTCCCAATTCTTGGGGAGAGGTCAGATCTGAATCAACAAGGTGCTGGTGCAACAACTGGTTCTGACAATTATTTAAAATCTGTTCTCTCATCATGAGATTGTACAATCCTGTGTAATCAGTAACCTTGCTACCCAGCAACCAGCCCTCCAAAGCCTTAGTGGCACAATCCACAAAGTCAGACCAGTCCTGAGACTGAGTTTTCTGGGTGTCTCTGAACAGCAACCTGTACTGCTCAGTGGTTAAACCAAACCCATCAACCAGTGCATTTTTCAGGACCTGGTAATCATTAGCATCCTCCACTCTTGTAGTGAGGAGCTTATCTCTACCTTTACCATCAAAGGAGAGCCACAGTATAGCTGCCCACTGACTTCGGGGAATGCACTGCACAGTGCAGGCCCTCTCCAAAGCAGCCATCCATTTCTGGATGTCATCCCCTTGCTTAAAGGGGGGCACTATCTTAGTCAGGTGTTTAGTATCTAAACCCTTCTCTCTATCTCTTGGGAGATTGCTGCCACCAGTGGGAGCTAACTCACTCATCTGCTGCTCTCTAGCAAAGGCAAGCTTTTCTTTGGCCAGGGCAAGTTCTTCCCTTTCAATCCTCAGAGTAGCCTGTCTCATCCTAGCTTCATGCTCCAGTCTCTGAGGGGAAGTCAATCTCCTCTGGGGAGAGTTCCTTCTCCTCTGAGAAGAGGCATTAGAGTGCAGAGATCTATTGGAGTCCCTAGAAAGAGATCTATCTCTCCTAACTCCAAGGTTAGGCCTACTTAGGGTCAGTACTGGGGGTCCCCCAGATCCTAGCCCAAGCAAGTCTATGTTGGCCCTAGTTAGCCTTCTGACTACCTCAAGACCTTTGTCTACCTCATCCCCAGAGAGCTCCTCAGGGTCCTCCTCCTCAACTGCATTTACAGTGTTGTGGAGGTCTGGATCACCAAGGTGTCCCTCTAAGGCTGGCATATTCCCCTCTCCCTGAGATGCTTTACTAGCATCATAGGTCTCTAAGAGATCCAACAGGAAGGGAGTGGTGGGGTTAGCCCCCTGTTTCAATTTCCTGGAGGTACACAAGTGTCTCAACTCCTGGAAATTGAGAGCTGCATATCTTGAGCTGACCTGTGGAGGGTCAATCACCACAAGAGGGGTCCCTGAGGACTCTCCCTGGGTAGACATGCTTTTCTAGTGAGGTGTAAGTGGTGCACTTACCTACACTATATGTTTACCTACTGATCCCTTGCTAGAGTTGTAGTTTAGGGTGTGCTAGACCCTAGGAGCTACAACAGCTGGTTCAGTAGAACTCAGAGTATTCTAAGCTAAGTTATATGTACCTTTAGTACTTATGTGATCTTTCACAAGATATTCTTAGGATATGTGTGGTAAAACAACAGCAAGCTCAAATCCCAACCGCTGCTCACCAATGTGAGAAGTTGGCCTGATATGCAGTGCTCACTATTCTAGTGATCACTATGTATCAGTCCAAACAACCCTTATTGATGATTGGTTGTAAGTCAACCTTATAGACCAGCTATCCTAGTAGCATGGATACGAGCAGTCTAAGGCTAAGACTCTAGAGGGCGTGTTAAGCCAGCTGTTTTACCATCACATTACCCCTTGAACACCCAGTGAAAGGACACCACACAAGTTGTTATGAAAATAAACAGTGTATTTATTTATAACAAGACTACCCTGGCTCTTTATGAGACAGGGAGCTAAGCACACAACAAAACTCTTATAAAAATACTTAAGTTAGCACAGTATATACAAATGCCCGAGGGGCACGGAAAACCATATACTCTAAAAGTGGAATGCGAAACTACTAGCAGGTAAGTACAGTACTAATAGGCTTTGGAGTCGCTAGGACTTGACTATAGAATCGTTAGATTACTTCTAGGAGGCCCAGGGGACTCGGGTGCAGAGTGTGCACTCTCACGCGGGATGCGGGACAAAGTCTATGATAGCTAGTAAAGGTAAAGTTAGTGTTCACGGGCGAACCCGACCTGGTAGGAAGAAAACGACAGTGGATCCTGTCCCTTGGATAGTGAGGCTATGCTGGGGCACCGAAATGCCGAAGTTACCTAGCCCAGGGGCTGCAGCTGCATAGGTCTCAAAAGACGTCGGGAATCCTCGTAGACGAACCAGGAGCCTGGAAGAAAAGATGCTGGCAGGCGACCAGTGAAGAGAGTTCGAAGTGATCCAAGCCTGGATCTCGAAGATGGATGACACCTGAAAGCAGAGGGGACCAAGTTCGTGACTACTAGCCAGTAGTCAGGGGCACCAGGAGGGCACCGGAGGGTAGTCACCTCGACTAGGCAAGTGGGCGACGCTGTGCTCTGCAGATCTCACGGACCGGGAGGCGTTGTCGGCGACCAGGATGGAGGGGTGAGCTGTCCCACGATGGATGAAGCTGTCGGCGTCGAAGGACCCATAATTGGGCAACAAAGCCTTGGCTAATTCAAGCCCACGCGGTGGACTCAAAATGGCGTCTTGAGTGGACCAGGAGGGTCCGGGGTGCTCCTCTTCTGGAAGGGAGCAAGAACCCGTCTGGAGCAACCAGACCAGCAGCAGTGATGTCGTCGGGCGTCGTTCAGAAGGCCACAAGCCAGCGGGCTAGTAGCCAAACAACGCGGTGAGCAGCAAAAAGCAGAAGGGCCCCACGCCGATCGTGGAGATGCTGGGGGGCTGATCTTCGGTGCTGGAGCTGCTCAGGGTCGGGGCTTCTCGGACCCCAAAGCACTCGCCAGTAGATTACCCGGCGGGCTTGCTGTGAAGAAGTCGTGCAGTCTTGGCAATAGTCGGTCCCTTGAGGTCTCGTCGCACTCACAGTTCTCAGCTTGGCTGTAGAGGTGAGTAGAGGTCGGAGGTGCCAGGGAAGCCGGGTCTTGTCGAGCTGGGCAGTCGGATTCCGGAGGAAGGACTTGCAGCAGGCCGCAGTGTTCTTAAGGTGGTGCCTGCGGATGCAGGGTGACTACTCCTTAGTCACAAGGGAGAATCTTGAAGAAGAAATCTTGATGTCCTTTCGTAGAAAGTCGTGTCTTGATTCCAAAGATGATCTAATTTGGAAGGGGGCCAGTTCCTACCTTTATCTGGGAAAAGGGGGCTGGCACGCGACTAAGTCCTGCCCTATGGGTGGGACCAGGAGGGGGGTGGTTACACCCCTCTCCTTTGGCGGGCTTTCCCCAGGCCAGGGGCTGGAGTGCCCCTGGAACTGGTTTCAGCCGGCCTATGCACAGTGAGCACCGGGGTGCCACTTGCAGTCACCTTCCTCTGTAGCCCTGCCTACCTGGAATACACAAAACCCTGTCTGGGACGGTGCTGGCACCGCCCCTGGCAGGAAACCCATTGTCCTTGCCTCCTGCTCTGGGAGGACTCCCAGCAGCAGGAGGGCAGACTTGTGTCTCGGTGGCAGCATCCATTTTGTGGATGCTAAGGCTCTGTCTGACTTTAACCGGGGTTACAGGTTACATACATGTCGTGTCCCTCTAGAAGGGTGGAATGCTAACCCCGTCGCCAGAATTGGCGAGGGGTTAGTATTCCAATTCGTATGACACCTTACTCGACATGTTTTGATAAAGCGATACCAGAGTTGGCATATAACCGCGAGGATTATAATGCACTTAAGAGTATATGGTATGCGATATCATGGAAACGGCTAAGGGATGGATCCCGAAAGCCGCAGACAGGCTCAGCTCATGCCAGAGCACCATCCCACACAATTCCAAGCACTCTGCCTTCAGGATTGTTAAGGCCTGCCATAGGAGTGACTGATAGGAGATCTGTGTGTCCATTTTAGGGTTAGATATAGGTATACTATATCTAAAGCAAAGGGTGATTACACCACCTTGCCCCAGCTGTCGTGCAGCCAGTTGTGTCAGTTTAGTTAGTCAGCCCAGGGGTGGCACAATACATGCTTCAGCCCCTGGGAGACTTCTGGGTGCACCTCAGCCCTGGGTACAGGGACTTAGAGAGGGCCCAGTGCCAATTCAGTACCTGAGTACAATTTGGATAGAGAGAACAGCTAGGCTGTGGGTCTGATTAGCAGGCCCACAGCCAGGGAAAGTCGTAAACCAGTGCAGCAAAAAGCAAAAATCTGGGTGATCATAGGATTGCAGACCCTACTCTCCTACAAGGAGAAAAGGAGAAAGGGCAGCTGTTACATTTGAAAAGGGGGGGGGCTAATCAGTGAGAGATTGCACTGTGTTGATGGAGTGCAAATTGTCTTTCTTAGATCCAGAAGCTGTGATCTAGACCAGACCTGCTTCTGTGCGAGATGGGAACTGGCAGCATGGCTGGCCCTTGGCCCGGAGCTGGCGCGGACGGGCGCAGATGGGCTTGCCTTAGGCGCGCCCGCTCCGCTCGTCCACTGCGCGTCCGGAAAATGCACATAATTTATAGGAGAGAGGAGATGAAGAGGGGGCGTGGCCTCACTAAAGGGGCGTGGCCTGAGGGTTCGCCGGTAATGGCGGCAATAATGTTTGTTTTGGATCCCGCGGCAGCGCTAAGATCCGCTGCGCGTGGTTGTCAGGTGCGTGCTGAGCCCAGTGTCAATGTCCAGGGAAAGGAGATCAGGTGGGTGAAAACACACAACACAATAGTGACACTCAAATTTTTAAAATAGTAGCGATTGTACTCCCGGCTTCCGCCTCAGGAGAATGTTGTCTCTTACTGGCGCTTGTGATCAGCGTCCTTTAAGTAGCTTCAGCGGGGGCGTGGCCTCACTAAAGGGGCGTGGCCTGAGGGTTCGCCGGTAATGGCGGCAATAATGTTTGTTTTGGATCCCGCGGCAGCGCTAAGATCCGCTGCGCGTGGTTGTCAGGTGCGTGCTGAGCCCAGAGTCAATGTCCAGGGAAAGGAGATCAGCTGGGTAAAAACACACAACACAATAGTGACACTCAAATTTTTTAAATAGTAGCGATCGTACTCCCGGTTTCCGCCTCAGGAGAATGTTAAATGTACCGGCAGAGCTAGAAAGACTGAAGGAGGACGCCTCACATTGGAGGCTATTACCGGTCTCCCTTATGGGCAGAGCAGTCTTATTTAAAATGATGGCCCTCCCACTCCTGCTATACGTAGTACAGAATACCCCATATCAGATACCGGAGATCTTTTCCCGAGCTGTTGAGTCCGAGCAGCGAATGCTGCTGTGGGGGTGGAGGAGGCAGCCCCAGGATTGCATTTAAGAAACTTCAGAAAGGAGTATACGAAGGGTGATTGGCTGTTCCGGACATTAGGAAATATTACTGGGCCTCTAAACTTATTAATATCAATTGTTGGGTATTTGCACAGCTCGAAGAGCCGGCATACAGAGTGAACCGATGGGCAATTTGTAATGGTAGTTACCTGACTGAGTTAGGGAAGATGTAATACACATCTCCCAATACACACACTGACAGTGGTCGATGCATGGGATAAGGCAACCAAAATGACGGGCTGGGAGACTAAACTTACAGAGCAGACACCACTATGGGAGGCCGATCGCCATGGGGAAGTGAAGCAACTAGAGGGCTTCCAGAAAGGGAGCCTCATAGGGATGACAGACTGGGTGATGTCTGGAAGGGGGGGGATTATTGCATTTGCCACCTCGAGAGAGGATTTCCAACTGGGGGGAGAGTACCTTCGATATAGACAGTTGAGACATGCGCTCCACTGTCACCTGAAAGTGGGGGACCTGCTACCGGATTATTCACCACTCGAGGATAGACTACTCCTAGACCCTATGATTGATAAAGCTATATCCCTTACATACAGAAAACTTTCGAATAACTCCCTGTACTGTATGAGACTCCTGAGGGAGGCCTGAGAGTTGGATGTGGGTCTGCTCGAGGACGATGATTGGGCTGAAGCCCTAAAGTGCCCCAGAGAAATAGCTATTAGGGCACTATTCAGGCTTATTCATCTCCGTATTCTACATCGATCCTAACCATCCCGAATGGTGCAATTTCATATAGGTAATTGTGTTTCCAAAGAGTGTGCAAGGGGCTGTGGCGAGAAAGGGACATTTTTCCACATACTGTGGTCCTGCCCTAAAATCCAACGGTATTGGGAGGCCTGTCCCCAGTAATGACAGCATTGGTGGGAAAGACGGTCCCTACAGAGTCGAGGTGGCATATCCTGGGAGTAACGATAGAGACAGTATGGCCACAATGGGCCAAGACTTGGTTGACCTTAGCAGGTGGGGTGGCCAAAAGAAACATTGCCCGGGCATGGGGGGCAGGGGAGTCCCCGTCACGGGAATCATGGAAGAGAGACATGAATTGGTGTCACAGGGTGGAACATTCGATATATCAGAACAGGCGCTGCCCACAGAAATGGGACAAGATATGGGGCCAATGGTCTATAATATAAAGAGTGTAATAGACTCCTGAAGAAATTATGAGGTGGGTGGTTATCCGGACCGCTGGTTGCAGCAGCGGACCGCTGGGAACAATATACTGTGCAATTGTATGTTACTTGTTGCAAATGTTAATCCACCAAATGTACACAGTTATATGCTGTTGATCTGAAGCATGTTTGATGTGTATAATAAAAAAGATTTTTTTTTTCTAAAAGGCCATTAGAGGTGTCATTGTAGAGTCTGAGAAGCCATGGACCAGGGCTTTAGTATCATCCAGATGCAAGCGTACCAGAGAGGAACACCAAGTTATTACACAAGTGCCCTGGAAGGGCAAAACAGGAGTGTGCACCACTTTGTGCACCCCAGGGCACGTTCGTATTACAGAAGCGGCTTTAGATGCTGGTGCCACCTCTTTGTAATACTGATAGCACTGGCGCACATTTAGCACCAGTGCTATCTTGAGATGGTATTACCTCATTTGCATGGTGACAAGGCCTCAAGCAAATGAGGCAATCTCTTGGCATTTGCACCCACACAATATTATGGTCTTGGGCGCAAAGGCAAAGAAGGCATCAAAAGGTTTACTGACAGTGCACCTCAATAAGATGGTGCACGGTCAAGGCACAAAGTGGGTTGTTCCCCCTGCAAGCGGGTGCAGTCACTCACTGCATCCACCTGCAAGGGAATTCTAATCCCTCTTGAAAGTGCAGGCCGATTGCTGCCTGCACAGGAAAAAACACAGAGCAGCTCTGTATTTCAGGGAAGTGCAAATTCACAGCTTCCCTCAGAGCAGTGTATTCATCACAATAGGGTGCATTTTCCCTGTTTGAAGCCGGCGTACCTGTTTAAAGGTGTGCCATGGCGCAAATAGGGAAAATGCACCCTTTAAGTAATATGAGCCCAATTCGGAAGTCATTGTCACCAGTTTATCTTTCCTTAGAAGATAGAGGTAGTAGTGTGCTGTCTGTGTTCTTTTTATCAATGTGTTCCTTAAGGGTTAGGTTGGTGTCCAGAGGAATACAACTGGCTTGGCACTCAGTGCAAGTTCGCAATCAAAGTTGTCAAGATTCATGTAATTCTGCCAGGTTTGGAATGATTCTTGTTTGATGCCCTTGGCAAATAACAGGAATTCTGTCTTGGTTGGGTTGGGTTTCAGGTAGGCTCTGGACAACCAGGTCCGGATGATGTGAAGGCTGTGTTTGAGACCTTGTCTGTCTGAAGCAAAGGAGACTAGCCTGCTAAGAAGAATGGCCTAATGACCCCTCCGGTATTTTTAAATAAGTATGTGTACATTACTTGTCTGAATAGAGTATACATGTGGAACATATATGACACAAAGCTACAGCCACACTCAGAACCAATTTTATATTTGCTACACGCTAGAGGTACCTTAGATGGAAGGTCGAAGGGAGAGCCCACATAGCAGGCTTAAACTGCAGGCCTGCGGTACCATGATTAAACATTTCAGGGAGCCTTTGTAGGTGGTTTCCTGGCCTGTTATTCTCTGAAAGGCTATTCCTGAAAGGTTAACCGATGGATAAGTGAGACAGCCTCTCTTACCTGTGTCTCCTTGTTGTGGTTTTCTCCCAAAAGAAGACTCCTAGCTCTACGTCACCATAATTATTACACCTGAAGAAAAAAAGAGTATGGGTGGGTCAGTCTGAGAGGAATAGACAAAGCCACAACAGTGATGACTGAGAAACTCTAAACTGTAGGGGCTAGATAACTACCACCAACATCCCTTGCTAGGTCAGATAAGGTCCAGGAATCCGGAGATATTCAGAGACTGCCTACACCCTGTTCCAAAGAGAGAGCTGGTTGACTGCTCAGAAGGGATATTGAAGAGCCTTTGGCACGAGGAAGCCCACGCTCTGAATACTGCAAAATACCTGAGATAAGACAAATCAATGCCACTACTGTGACTTGGGGAGAGACCTGCACAAATAGCCCAAGGATGAGCCTGAGGTGTTGTGGAAGTCCACCAGATGTGAGTTTAGTCACAACCATCTAGCAACCAGAAGCTTCTGAGAGCTAAAACAGTTTCAACTGAAGTCTGTGGTTGTACTACAAAGAATTGCCAAGAACAGATCAACACCAAAGAACGATACTGCACCAGTAAGAAACCACCCTGGAAACATAGCTTTAGTGGGTGGTGGGTTTTGTAATTAGGCCCGAGGGAGAACCCAACATCAAGATCCCCAGTACCACGTGCAACACAACTCCAACGTAACCTCCTTTCAACTGGTGTTGGCACTGCTTACCTGAGTCAGCGAGTGCCACCGTTTTTGTCCCAAAGCCCAGTCACTCCAGCTGGGCTAGGGCACGAACCTCAACATCTCCTCCCGTTGGGTTGTGCAGGATGAACGTCATCCAGAGTGGACCTATCCCCGCTAATCAGTGAAGACCACAGGGGCTGCCTGCACCACAAATACTTGTATTTATTTATGCGTTTTTATGTAGCGCGGACTTTACCCGAAGGCGTCAGAGCGCTTCCAGAAAGTGAGAAGTGAGAACGGAAGAAAACATGCACTGGCAACAGCTAAAGTGAGATTGGCCCGCATGAATACAGACTATCATAGATCCCATATCGAAAATCCCACAGAGATATATTTGGTCTTGCACAGATTACCAGCAAGAACTGTTCTTCTAGAACTGTGGTTTAACAATTCAACACCCCATAGTAACTGCAATGTTTACCAAAGTAGTTTTTCTAAAGTAAAAGCACATGCTGGCATTGATGTATTGTTGCTGTTGCATGGCGTATTGAGTTCTGAGTCTTTAACTACACCCCACCTCCCTGAGTAAGTCTTGGTATTCTCGAATTCACAGGCCTGAGAGTCAAGTGCTAAAGGGGTGTAATTGGTACTCAATTCTGAGATCAACAGAAAGTTTAAACCCAAAGAACCCTATGGTAGAAGGGTCTGAAGGACACAATTAGAGCCCAGTAACCTCAGCCTGCCCTGAAAATGTTCCTGTTACAATGGTGATTTATCCTTTGTGGCAATATAACCCATTCTGGATTTGTGACTCATTGAAAAGCCACAAGTGCTAAGCACCCTATCTGTCCGCACATGTCCACAAGCCTGACGACACAGTGATGTTGGCCGTTGAAGGTGGGCGGCCACGTGAGTGTAGGCCGATGGTAAGGATAGGATGGACACAGATGTAGAGTTCATGCCTGGCTGAACTCGCCCTGCGAGTAGGGCTAGGCATTTGGCTCATGCTGCGGCAATACCAATACACACAACACTTGGCATGTATGAGCCAAGACCTCAAGCGGTCCTGCACTCCTATATTTCCCCATTTGTGCGAGCCCGCCCTCCGGGTGCATGCTACATTGCAACATTATTGATTGCGGGTCGGATGGCGCCGACACTACAACAGAGACACATGCATTAGTTACTTCCTTGTCCAGAACAGAACTGAACCACGCCCAGAGCCCCGGCCAAATTCTTCACACCCCTAAGCTGGACTGGTGAAAGCCGGCCCAGCCCACTCCGCTTTCGCTTACAGGGGGGACGACAAAGCTACATGTCCAAGGTCTTAGCCACTAACGGAGGTGACATGGTTGCGTCCGTTGCCCACAGAACAATGTAATGTGGTAGGGCCCGGGACCATCATGCATACATAATGACCACACAGACACACTTAGATAGATAGTGGAACTGGCTATGGGCACGTGCGCCCGGACCCTTTTTATTACCAGGGTCACATGCCCAGTGAGGCCTGTGCTGAATGGGTGTGGGGTGAGTGTAAACCAGCCCTCAGGGAGTGGTTGGTGCTGGAAACAACTAGACGAGTGATCATCAGATCACACACACAGATTCCTTCATAAAGGGTCCAGGAATTGAGCTGCACTGAGGCAGGGGCACCAGTTCTGGAATCACACACAAAAGATTCAATCAGAAAGGGTCCATGAAAGGAGTTGCACTGAGGTAGCGGCACCAGCGCTGAGCAAGCTCATGTGAAGTAAGTGTTGTTGGTTATGTCCCTTCGGGATATTCCTGCTGCAGCTGCAGTAGGATGTGGTACACCTGCCTCATCTTCATCATCATCGTCCCAGGTCTTACCCACTGCCTGAGGTGACATTGTTGCATCCGCTGTCCACAGCACGAAACTCAATCATAAAGGGTCCATGAGTTGTGGTGCACAGAGTTAGTGGCACCTGAAGAGCCGAGCGGGTGCACAGCCAGCAATGATGGCGTGTCCTTGCAGGTCAGGATTGGATTTGATATGTTCGAGCCCTGCTGACCGCAGTGTAGGCCGGAGGCAGTGGTCAGCAAGGGCCCACAGCCACGTGGCGTTGACTTGAGCTGCGCAGAGTTAGTGGCACCTGAAGAGCTGAGGGGGTGCGCAGCCAGCGATGATGTGTCATCCGGGCGGGCCACACTTGATGCAATGTCTGTGGCCTACTAGACTGCACCATAAATAAATCAAGACTCAATTTGAATTGGGGTACCTGCTGACCGCAGTGTAGGCCAAAGGCAGTAGTCCGCACACACAAAACCCAGCAGTGCTGTGACGCTGGGTGCGCTGGGGGCCTGTGTCGTGGAAGCCAGCGATCGGCTGAGGAGGCTGGCGGTCACGATGGCAGACTCATGGCAGGGTGAGGGGTGCGCACTGACAGACGCGTTGACCATCCCGGAAGTGAACCACGCCCAGAGCCCTGGCCTATTTATTTACACTCCTACGCAGGACTGGCGTACACCGGACCAGCCCACTCCACTTACGCTTACAGGGAGGGGGACAAAGCTACATGACCAAGGTCTTCCCCACTGCCTGAGGTTACAAGGTTGCGTCCACTGTCCACAACACTACAAACACCAGCGGTATAAGTCCACATGGACATGTCTGTGCTCTGCATACTGAAGTCTGTCCAGCACATCACTGCCACACTTGGCATTGTGTACATTCTTTTTCATGGGTGACTTGCCTCCTTCACACATACTTGGTTCCCACCTCTCCCCACATTCTGCAATTGTGTGGCTGAGGGCCATACGGTTTTTGGAAGGTCAGCTGTCTTGTTCTGCGCTGCCTCGGTGGCAGCCCGGGTGGGGAGTTCTGGGGGGTGGTCCTGGGGATGGTGGCGGAGGGTGTTGTGGCCCTCTTGGGCCTCCAAGCTGCATGATCAGTAGCTCCATGACATGTGTTGGTCTTCAGATGTGGCTCTGGGCTGGGCTCCCTTTCATACTGCAGGATATCGTGCTGCTTAACACCAGTAAAAGGCAGGTGTTCAATCCCTGCTGCTAAAGCGCCTTATCGCCTGTTTTTGGATCGCATCGCAGATCTGGCTGGTCGATGAGAATGTTGAGAAGTTGTGTTTTCGTGTGTTTTGCACAAGAACGCCTACTCTGCATCTCATTAGAGTTTGTTGTCGCTCTCATCAGTGGCGATATTTTTTACGGCAGCTATCCCTGGAAAACTGGTGATGTCGTCATTTTGCACCAGCTTGGGAATAGGGCGATAAATCTATCGCCACTTTTGCGGTGCTAAAGTGCCGATAGATCAGCGATAAGTCCGTGAGAATATGCCCCTATGTGTTGTACTTTAGCAGTGGCTTTGATGTGAATTCTGCTTACTGTACTGTAAGAATATATTTTTTTTAACTATGCTTGTTGTAGTGTAGCAATAGCTGTGAGTTGGAGTGTTAAGGGGAGGCAGAGTGACAATACAGGGAGGAAGTAATCCAAGAAATGGCCCAGGCCCACTGTAGTGTAACACTAGCTTTGTTTGTTGCTTGTTTTACTGTGGCAATAGCTGTGGTTGAACCGATAACGTGAGTTGAAGGAGCGAACTAGCTTTTAATGTCACACCTTACATTACATGCGAGGAAGGAAGGGAACTTTGTCGTCTCGTTGTCTAAAGGGGCTGTACACCAGCACTGCATTCGTTAACTTGGTGAAGAAGAAAGAACAAAGCGAACAGCGACAACCTCGACGTCGATCTGCAAAGATACACCCCCACCCCGTGAAATGATTACTTCAGCTCTCCCATGGACGCCAGAGTGGAGGCATCCGTGATGCTCGCGAGTGTTCCAGGCTTCTGAGGAACGCGCAGATGAGCTCATTGCGTCTGAGACGTATTGCATCAGCTGTTGCCCCGATTGCAGCAGCTGGGTCTGCCTGGCAGCTCTGTACTCCAGGGAGGCTTGCTCCTTGTGGGGCCCTTACTGCGATGCTGCTCTGCATCACTCTGGGAGAATTTCCCTGAGATGACGCATGGCCTAGTCATTAAAATCACAGCTGTTAATCCAGAGGCCCCGGATTCCAATCCTAGCTCTGCCTCTTGACCGCGCTGTGTGACCCTGTGCATATCGTTTTACCTCCCAAGTTGTCTGAGCAACCAAAACTGATAGCGCCTGACACAATGTGCTACTAGCTCTAAGCACTAGATTAAACCCGGACGTAGGCATCGCAAATCACGAGCGTTTAGGAACCGCACTATTTTGTTCGACTGTCTAGAAATGCACTGATACAAGGGTATGTGGTGGAACGTGCACACCCTTAGTAACTTAGAAAGGCCTCAACTCTTTCTGCTCAACGTATCGACTCTCCCAACATTTTCCGTTGCTCTCCGTAGATCCTAGCACAGATTGAGAAGCCATCCAGTAATTTCTTCATTAAAAAGTGAGCGGTGCGTCCTTAACGAAAATGAGCGCATATCACATCCATTCTCTGATGATGATGGTGGTTAATTAAACGCCGAGGAGCTTGATGCTGTCACCGCGGGGTATTGAAAGGGCTTGAAATGCGACAGGCAAGAAAAGTCAAAGACGAAAGACACTGAATGCGTGTATGAATTAAATCATTAATATTTCAGGGACTCGGTGTGGGCACACAGAAAACAGCTTGCTGAGGGTCAAAGGTGGCGTGTGCCATATCTGGGATCTTGGGCTGTAAAGTGCTACGCACATTTCCACTGAAGTGCATCAGGACACCTGGAGCACGCGCTGGGTGGCTGAGGGCAGGAATGTGCAAGGCTATGGTTCCGTATTGGTTGACCAGACAGTTTAGGGCACTGTCTTGGGTGCCGTTGTGTGTTGAGTTCTACACTAATGTGTTGGTATTTGTATAGCCCTTAAAAGCATCTGAGGGGGCGCGAAGCACTTTGGGGAGTGGTCGAGTAAGAAGAAAGGGTTGGTTTGGGATCAAAAATAGGCCCTGGCACTATAACAAAAAGCGGCACGCATTTACGGATTGCGCCTTTTCGCAAAACACTGCTTCAGTGTTTTAAGTAATATGAAAAGAAGGAGGCTGGTTCTAAAAGCAGCATGTTTTCTCAACTTCACTCAGATACGTTTTCTTAACTTCACTCAGATAAAAAGAAAAATGCAGATGTTGCCGGGACTCTTTGTGCAGGATTAGTTCACACTTATCAACCACACCTGAATATAAGTGAGGCCACTTCGGCTCAGGCCCCCTACCCCTGTTCATGCATACATTAAGCCAGCCAGAAACTGGCAATGACACCTCTACCCCTTGGTAAAAGGGAGGTAATAGAGGCCCATCTGCCTCAGGAAAGGCCACTCTGGCCACTGCTGGGCCACTGGAGGCATCTACACAGCACAGAACACAGCCCAAATCAGCAACCACACTGGCCAAAAAAGCAGCCCACATCTACAACTCCAATACCGACCCATCGCCTATTGCCTGAGTGCCCGCCTTACCAATCTGAACCTGTTAGAAGCTACTCTATTTGTGTGCATGGCTGGAAAAGTGGTGTGTGTGCAGCCTGTGTTGTGGTGTTCTGTGTGTGGTTTGGACATGTGCTCTCAAGCACGTTTCTGAATGAATAGAGAAGTAAAGGGTGTGTGAGATAGGACTGCGTTATACCTGTAGGGACCTGACCTCTGGACATTGGAGTGATCAGTAGCCCTGTCATTCATGAACTAACTACATTCAGCCTTGGCAGCGTGAGACCCTGGAAAGAGCGAGGCCTGGGGCAGACACCCCGGCTGCTCCACCCTTGGGACAGCCCTGTATATGAGTCACTCAAGCCACACTGCACCTTCTCCATCTGCCTTGTATTTCCTCAGTTGCCCCTCTTTGGGTGTCTCCTTTCTCTCAGGGCTGCGCGAGTGGTTGAGAGCTCCTTCACTGCAGCCCTGAAAGGAGGGCTGAAAGGAGGCAGAGTGACAATACGCAATCTATTTACATGGGAGGAAGCAATCCAATAAAGTGCCATGGCCTGGATCAGAGTCATTTAGTCTTTGGAGCAGTAGCTGATGGTCCACCGTGTCGAAGACTGCTGAAAGTTCAAGTAGGATGATTTCAGCGATTTCCTTGTAGTCAGCAGTGTTCTGGAGGTCAACCATTAGAAATGACCATCAATTCAAGCCTCGTGCAGGTCTGACGTCTGTCTGTTTCTCACAGAGGAGGCGGTGTTGCTCAAGGAAATAAGAGACCTGGTCGAGAGCTTACCCAGAAATGGTCCATTTCAGGTGTGAGTTTAGTTTGCCAGTTCTCCATGGTCAAGCCTTTGCTTCTTCAGTACTGGTTGGCCATAGGATGTGCTTGATTCTCTGGGAAACTCTCCAGCTAAAAGTGATCCATTAACAATCAGGGTCAGTGATGGAGATGGGGGTGTTGGGGTGGAGACACCTGAGTGATTTTAGGGGAAAGGGGTGGATTCCTAGAGCTTCTTTCCTGCTCCCAAAGGGGATATGATGGTGCTAATCACTTGTTGGAGTTAGGAGATGGGCGGCACAGGGCACCAGGATTTGTTTAGGTAATGGGATGGTGATGAAGAGGAATATCAGATGGCAAAGGTGCTGTGATGTCTTGAGCTCGGTGTCTCTCCTTCTGGTTGCCTGCTTCTAGAAGCAGTCTGGTGGAATGCTCTGATGCTTGAGTGCTGTATGTACTTGCAGAGCTGGAGAGGCCACTGAGAGCAGAGACTGAGCCGGCGACCTTCCTCTAATCCTGGAGGGGTGTAGCTACCTCTGCACTGCCTGTAAACAGGAATCTACAGTGAACATGACTGTGCCGTGCTTAGTCCCGGACTACTCTTGTGGTGGTCAATGCAGGACCACATGTGTGGGGTGGGTTCTAATTTCAAATACAATTACACATTAAAATTCATTTTTTAGGTGTGGATGAGTCCTAGACACTTGCCTTGGTGCAGGGTGATTGCCTGTCCTAGGACCTCCATATAGCCCTCGCTATGGTAAACAACCTTTACAATGAAACTTTTACAACGCACTACCATTACAACGCGGTCATTACAACGCAAACCATTACAATGCATTGCGCTGGGGGGCGCTCTAGGATAGGGAATAGGTTAATTTACTATCCAATAACCTTCCCTTGTGTCCACGGGGACTGGAGTTGGAATAGTAAATTAAACTATTCACTATCCAACACCCAAAAGCACTATGCGTTGTAATGGATTGCGATGTAAAAACCGCGTTGTAAAGGCAGGCGTTGTAATAGCCTGCGTTGTAACGTCATACATCCCTCGCTATCTATATCGTTCTCGCTTCCCCTCTTTTTTTTTGCAGATTTATATAGTGCAAACTCGACTCCAAGGTATCAAAGTGTTTTACATAAGCACCAGTTGCATTATAGACAAACACATTCATTCATTTTTTTTTAAGGCACGGGGAGATTAAGTGATTTGCCCAGAAAGACAGGATGTTTGAGCCTCCCACCCGATTCGAACCTCATATTCAATCTGCTTGTTTCATTCATCGTGGTTCCTCACTGTTTCATCTTCCTCTCTTACCCCTTCAGTCCTATCTTTCTTTCTACGTTTCTTCACCTCTCTCATTCTCCATTACCATTCCCTCTCATTTCCCATGCGCTTCTTCTCCCTTTCTCTGTGTTGTCCCCTCTTTGTCTATCTCTGGCACTCATCCTGTGTTCCTCTCCTAAGTGCATTGTGACTTAAGGCTTCAATGAGTACCAGCTTCTGTTCTTTCCCAAACACACTACCCTGCGCCCAGGATAGAATATTCTAGAAACATTCCCCTCCCTTCTCATTACTGCACAATTATATTATTTAAGTGGCAAAAGCAATAACAGGTGACAAAAGGCACCAGCATTGTTGAGATTGCTTCTCATAAATGAATGCTGATTGTAAGGTTAAGCTTTCGCTAATCCTCTTAGCTTTCGCCTGGTCGCCCTGAGGCCTGGTCCCCTCTGTGCATCCGACAGATGCCATCTACGCTGGGCGCACGGTGCCCAGCCTGCTCGCGCCACAATGCCGCCATTTCACGTCAGCTCTATTTACTAATAAGTATGCTTGATTTTTTTTTCTCTGTGCTTTAAATGTTGTGATGCTTCTTTTATGTGAACGAAAAGTGAGGGCGTCATTTAACTTCAAAGCCCTGGCAAATGTACTGTGGCTAACGGGAACAATAAAAACATGTATTTGCCCCTGGGTCAGTACGATTACACAGGAGCCACGCCAAGGAAAGCTAACATTAGCGGGCACATATTCACAGTAATCCAATCAAGCACAGGTAATGCACACTGATGGATGCAAAGAGAAGCAATAATCATAAGTACCACTGACAAACAAGAACATCCACGATTACACGTTTATTTTATTTATTTATAAAAAGTTTTATATAGCGCAAACATGACCCTAGAAGGGTATCAAAGCGCTTTATAAGAGGCCAAGGAAAGAAACAGTAAAACAAATACCGACATCAGGAGAGAAACAGGATGGAAGGGACCCAAAAGAGGCAGGAGGCCATCTCAACGCCAAAGCAACCGCTATATATACATGATCACAGAAGTCCAATAATTTACAAGGTTATACCAGAAGTTAATGTCAGACAGATGCAAATGTAATAATGAGACTGACTAGTAAGCTATATCACCCCCTGATCAGAATATTACCATTGGTTAAAGCCCTCCCCAGATGGCATTAACAACTCTTAATGACCTGTTCCATAATTATGGGCCCAAGCTGAAGGCAGGAGCACATAATCAGGGGAAGGGTGATTAGCAGTTGCTAACTAACACCCAACACTCAGGGTCATCCTCTACCCTTCCGAGGACAACCCAACCAAGACCCGACTACTATCAGCAGCAAAGGCAATAACAGGAAATCACATACAGCAGAAATGGCATCTCCTTCTACCCTGACAATGGTTCTAATGTGCATAAGAAAAGAACGGAATCTGACAAAGTTAAATACAAACTTATGTAACTGGATATCATGTATGCTCTGATGCCGCCAGCTCAACTCTTCGTAGACTGTTCTGAAACTGTCAGAAATTCAGTTATTAGTTGCAAAGCATGTACATCCTTCACAAGTAATATGTCCAGAATTACCTTTGTACTGGGAACCAAGCACCCACTGTAGCACTTGACTCCCTCAGGGTAGCGAAGCAGAGCAGTCCAAGGCCTACTCAGCAAAGGTGGGGTGGGCTTGCAGTCCCAGTTCCATGGAATGCAACTACAAGACTCAAGAAATACTCAAGAAATCACTGTCCAATCAGTGCTTTTCCTTTTTAAAGGGAACAGTACTTATATTGCATACATGTGTAAATACTATGCATTATGCATTAAATTACATATGTATACACATCAGGTAGATGGAAATACTTTTGGTGACAGCCTCATATCACATTTCAACCAAAGTGGGTCCTGACTCCCATAATCACAGCCCTCCCCCGCCCCCCCACGAGATTCTAAATCGCAACATATGGGGATGTCACTTTAAATAACCTATGTGCAATTACTGGGCTGCACATGGTGGCCTCACACATGCAGCTTGCACGTGTGCACACATGCTTGTCCACAGGTGTTCATGTGTAACCAGCCCAGTGCCCCATACCCTAGATGTTAGCCAGTGACCTTAACTTAAAGGGTGGAGCTGGTGGTAAACATGCACAGGCCAAACACCATGAATGTGCAGTGAGTGAGGTTCAATTAGTGAGGTTTTCTCACAGTAAAAGTCCAAAAACTGGGTAGTTCATTGCAAAAAATCCTGGTGGACTAAATCAACAAACCCATAAGGTACAATATCTAACACCCTTCCAACCGGACACCTTTGAAAGATTGTCCAGGAGAAAAGAAGAATCAAAGTGCTTCATTGCTACATTAAGGTATGAAGCGCTATAAAAATGTTGCACTACAATACAACACTATCCCACCCCATCTAATTCCCAACTCAACTAAGCTAGGGCTGACACCGAGTATTGAAGCTAAGCTATACCACCAAATATTTACAGATAGGTACATGAGGTCCGACTGGTGTGAGATCAAGGACATGAAAAGACTGTGAGAGTGACTGTTGATACTGCCAACCCTTGACTGAGAATGGATGTGCCTGGGAGGCGACATCTGAAAATCAAAGGTCCAGAATCCTGCTCTGGCCCTGGAATAGGGTCAGTTGTTCCTAAATCAACTGGGAGGCCAGATTACTGATTACAATGTTCAATCTCAGTGTCATTCTGCAGTTAACCCGTTCAGATTTCATGATCAATACGCCATTGCACTGCGACACCCTGAAGTCCCTTAGCTGTTGTACTATATGCTACTTTGCAGACCTTGACTCCTACTTTTGGACCGGAACCAAATCCCTCAGAGATTCCCTCATGAGTGTGATGGTGTTGATGTTCTCTTGAGATTTCGATAGTACAGAGACCTGGGCAGCCTTCATGGCAGTCACCATCTGCCCAATGTCTGCTAATGCTTCAGTATTTATATCATGTCCTTTGAAAGATCACCAGCTGTATGTGGGGGCTCTGGACTGGAAGCTGTGGGGGGAAGGCCAGATTGCTGATATTTACCCATCTCAATGACAGCTCCACATGCTTCGTGTTCAGCAGCGATTTCAAGCAACAACTATTCAACTGTGCTCTCTGATTGCTCCTGAATAATGGCCGATGCTACCTGCCACAACAGACTCTGATGTGCCTGCCGTGGCCACAGGGGTAGCAGTGGTGCCTGAGGCAGAGCCATTTGAGGCAATGGCAGGTGGTGCAGTAGTGGTGGTGGTAGCTGCAGTTGATGCAGAAGTGGCAGTATTGGTGGTAGCTACTGTAAATGCAGGAGTGGTGCCAGTGAAAATGGTTGATACAGCCAGTGCAGGTGTGGAAGAGGCTTTAGATGGTACAGATTCAGGGATGGCGGTGGCAGATGTTTCCAGCATGAACTGCTCATCTCTCAGGCAGAGCAGGGCATATGAATGGTCTGGCATATTCCTTTTTCTGCATGGTCACTCCAACATTGTTATCATTGGCTGGATCCTATTTTTGCTAGTATTAGAACTTGATGCACTGTGATGCTGCTATTCAGTACCACAGTGGGTCAGTCATGGCCCTAGAATGGTATTGGTAACATTGGCTTAACTCAACTGGTCTATTTAGCTGTCCTGTGAGGCCATTGTAGATGGCCTAGAAAATACACCTACGGAAGATAAAAGTGCATCTGTTTGGCCCCAGCCAGAAGCACCCCTGTCCTCTGGTTGGGCTGCAGTATAAATTCGCTGCAGTGACACGTGGCAAGGAATAAGCCTTTGCCATGCCAGAAAAGCCTATTTTTTATTATATGCATAAACCATCCCTTAAGTGTGCATACTAAGCCCACAGGGCAGGGTGTTAATACATAAAAATAAGGCATACTACATATTGGGGGTGTCTGCTCTCACAGTGAAATAAAAAACAAAAAATATTTCACTGTGTAGGCTTTACTAGACCTCCTATTATCTCCTATTTCCACCTTGGAAAATGCTAGAAAAATGCTTCAAAGTAATGTCTTAATTAATTTTTTTAATCTGACCTTGGTAAAATCAGATTTTTTATATTTGAAGCAGGCTAACCCAGTGCTCCATTTCAGGCTGAGGACCTGTGTCTGCAATCTCCCCGGCTGTTTAAAAAGGCTTAGATTGGTGCAGTCTGAAGTGCGCATGTCGGGCTGGCCGTCGCAAGACAGCTGGCTAATCAGACATGCACGCTTTAAGCTTTGGCGAGCTATCAATGCTGCCAATCAGCAATAATGGCCATACCCATGCACTCGAGCTGGACCAGAAGTGCTTTAATTAAAATAGTAATGACCATTTTATTTATGTGCACTCACAGCCGGTGGGGTGACAGTCCTCAGTCCTAAAGAAGGAACTGCCACTGCTTATAGTGCTGATTTGACCATCAGTTATTGCATCAAGAGGGTTCCTCCCTGACAACATCATCAGCAAACACCTGTAACTCTCTGAAAATAATTTGCTTTCACAGCTGGTCAACGTGGTATCATAGAATCGGTGGTAGATGTTTGATGATGGCTTTTCTATCCAGATGATGGGATGAATGCACGAAAATATTCTAACTTCTGGAAATTGCTCAGGGTAGCACCCCAACTTATTGTTTTTCACCCACTGTGTCACTCTAGCCAGAGGCCAGCATTAGGCAAATCAGTAATGACCCTGCTCCTCACGGGAGTAGGTCATCCTGACTGCCAGGCAAAGCCCCCTCCAGAAGGGGCCATAAGTATTCAAGTCCGGCTTCAGCCTTATTAGGCCTCATCAGTTAAGTTTAGCTTGGATTCTTTGTCCTGGTTCTAGCATCCTTGCAAGCCTGGGAGCGTGTAACAGATCTTGCCGCTCATGGAGCTCTGGTTTGCAAGTCTTTATTCTTCAGCATGCAACCATAACTGAACGCACTGTGTCACAAACTTTATTAACCACACATAGCCACACCCACAAGATTACATAATATTTGTGAGGAGTCTGTCGGGGGCCACTAGAGTCTTCATGCACATAAACCCAGGACACAACATCTCCCACTTTGTTAAATAAAAAGTACAAACAAATATATACACATTACAATTCCTCGATGAGTCATTGGGGTGCTCGCACCTGCCTTCCAGAATGAGTTAACATGGCAACAGTGAGCAAGGGCCCACATCTGGGAAAACCCTTGCACTCTTAGGGTGTAACATCAATCACACAAAAGGTGATGGTAATAATGCTTTCAAATAGTCTAACCACTGACAATTGCTCAGGTTAGAATTCCAACCCATTGTTTTTTGCCCACTGTGCCCCTCTAGACAGAGGCCTGCCTTATGCAAATCAGAACTGACCCTGCTCCTCATGGGACAGGTCATCCCATACTGCCAGGCAACACCCCTTCCAGAAGGGACCACAAGAAAACCAAGACTGGTTTTGTCCTTATTAGGCCTCATTAGTGATGTATAACTTAAATCCTGTGGCACAGCGAACAAGGGATCCACGTCTGGGTAAACCATTAGCCACTTAGGGCCCCATCAAACACACAAAAGGTGATGATGGAAATGCTTGCAAATAGTCTAACCACTATAAATTGATTGTGGTACCTTTTCAACCCACTGTTTTTATCCCACAGTACCACACTAGACAGATGCCCACCTTATGCAAATCACTACTGACCTTGCTCCTCGTGGAAGCAGTCCATCCAGAACTTGCAAGCAAGGTCCTCGCCATTAGAGAACATAAACAACTCCAGCCCAGGTTTGTCCTTATTATGCCTCGTCAGTGAGGTATAGCTTGGATTCTATCCCACAGCAAACAAGGGACCCTCATCTGAATTTGTTTGTGACCCCATCCGGAGGAGAATTCATCTGGCAGTTCAGGGTGGACTAGTCTCTACAGCTACCAGGTTTCCCAGGTATATACATGATGTGATACTCCAGGCCAGGTTTTGTTCTTTGTATTCTGTGGCTTGCAGTCCTAGTTTTATAATGGAATAAAAATGATTACAAGTCCCGGAATTCAAAGTTAAAAACCTGGACTGGAGCATCTGGTCACACATGGACCTCAGAAATTTGGCAGGGCTGGTTCCCATAGGGAGCAGAAGCTACACTGATTTGACAGGCACCACATTGTGTGTTATTCCCTAACAATTGATGATTATGTATGGACTGGAAGCACAGGAATACAATCAACACTGTCCTCTACATTTCCCCAAGTAAAATAGTTTATTAGTTTGTGAAAAAAACATTCAGTATTGCAGAAGGTAAGCCTGCATTTACACACTTCTTGTAATAAAAGTTATGTCTTTTTTCTGCACATTTGAGTCTTGTTTTAAAACTTGTTTATAGTGCAGGTTTACTCTTTGCTCACAATGTAGGGCTAGCACAACCGAAAAGAAGCATGCCTGCAGAACAAAATTGTGCATTTGTATTTACTATGTAAGCTTCTCAATGAAACGCACTTTCAGATGTAAATTCATCAGACTTTAAAAAGAGATGCTAAATGTACTGTCGACTCCTAAAACTTATTTGCAAGAAGAGTCAAACCATACATTTCCACTATGAGAGCGACTCATTATCTTGACCTTTTTAATTACATTTAAAAATATAGGCTTTTTGTTTCCTGCTATAGGCAAACGACCTCCCTGTATTGTGTTATCTTCGCTTGCATTCCTGCTGCCAATACACTTCCTAGATTGTAAATGGGGATAAATTGACTATTCGCTTAAGTGAATAGTTCGGCCAATGCTGAATTAGAATCTACTAAAGGTGTCAAAAAGTTCTGCACCCACTCCCTCTGCCTGCATTGCAGTGGTACTCAAAGTACAGCCCGCGGGTCGCTAGCAGCCGACAGACCGTAGACTTTACTCTCCGGGAACATGGCAAACTGCAGCAGAGAAATAAAGCAAGCTGCTCGATTTCATGTTCATTCTGTTGCTGCTAACCAAGCAACTTCAGCCAGCAGGTAGCTAAAAAGAACAAACTGTTCTGTAAACATTTTCTTGGTCTTTAACCTAATGGTAACTGCATATAAATTGCAATGCACACACCTTAAATGCAGGTTAAACTATGTGGTAGCGCTCTGCAATCTGGCGGCGCAGAAGGGGTTGGCAGAGGCATCTGGGTCATCGCTCCAGCCCAAAGGGGACAGTGACCTACTACTGCCTAATCCAGCAAGGAAGATCCAAGGGGAGAAGGACGACGTGGATAGTGGTGAGGAGGACTCAGCAACACATACCACGCCCGGGAGCCCACCAGGTCAGACGTTCCACACAGCTAGGCGAGAGGGAGGTGCACCCAAAATGGCAGCCCAGTCATCGTCTCTCACACAGTTGGTACCGTTCTTGACGAAATGCGGGGAACCGGATATGAAGTGGGAAGACTAGAAGAGGTATTTCCTCAACTATCTAGACGCCCTGGAAGAAGAAGGTGACACCCCGTTCTCGAGCAAGAGGAAAAAGAAGATCCTGCTACATAATTTAGGTCCAGAAGGGATCAGAGTCTATGACACCATAGTCAAAGGTGAGAGGGTGGCAACGGATACAGACGTCTTCGCTCACGCCATTGCGGACTTAGATGCACACTACAGACCGGTGGTGTGCGTCGCTATTGACAGATACAATTTCTTTCAGAGGAAACAGAAGAACGGGGAGTCGGTGGATGAGTACGTCGTGGCCCTGAGGAAATTGGCCCTCACTTGCAAATTTGACGCGCTACACGACGACCTAATAAGGAACCAGATTATCATGCACACATCTAGCTCCCATATACAAGAGAAGCTATGGGTCAATGGCGACGCCCCACTAAAAGAGATCTGGGCGATGGTCAAGAAGGCAGAACTATCACGACGTTGTGCACAAGCAACGAAGAAGGAAGCAGGAGAGTCGCAAACCGTGTGCAGGATTTTGACACCAACGAGAGGAGAAAAACAGAGGCAAAGAGACACGCAAAGGCACCAAGATGGTGGAAGATCAACCAACTACAACAAATACCAGCCAGACAACAGGTCAAATAAAGGAAGCAGACCCAGCTGCTACAGGTGTGGTAGTAACGCACATCTCGGAAATGACAAAGCATGCCCCGCATTCAGAGCTAAATGTTCATATTGCGGTGTTTTCGGACACTACGAAAAAGTGTGCCGCCGGAAGCCCAAGGGAGCTACAG
This sequence comes from Lissotriton helveticus, assembly GCF_964261635.1. Lineage (NCBI taxonomy): Eukaryota > Metazoa > Chordata > Amphibia > Caudata > Salamandridae > Lissotriton > Lissotriton helveticus. Next base: position 254,406,508 of record NC_136061.1, read on the forward strand.
TGCGGTACGTGGACCAAGAGCGCAAGGAGGACGCAAGTGACCAGGAAGAAGAGGAAGACCAAGTGGAGTTTCTGTACATAGACGTCCAGGTGTTAGAAATGGATGGATCGGAATCTGATAAACCAAGACTGAGCATGCACATTGGCGGCATACCAATAGAGATGATCGCGGACAGTGGGGCACCCATATCGATCATACAAAAACAAGTATGGGAAGACAAATTCACGCCAAAAATCAAGCAGCAGCTACTACCGATGGATCTGAGACCAGTCACATACACAGGGCAAAGGATTCCTATGTTGGGATACTGCTCTCTCCCGTTCGAATTCAGAGGGCGCCACGCAAGTTGCAAACTATACATAGCAGAGAAGGGCCCCTCTGTTCTTAGCTGGAAGGACCAGGGAGCTCTAGGGATCCAGCTCAACCCAGGGGGCATTCAAAAGATCCTGCTCATGGATATGGACAATACGGAAGATGTGGGACTGTGGCAGAAAGCCTACCCTAAGGTCTTCAATGGTCAAATTGGAGAGCTAGGAAAGTACGAGCATGTCATTAAGCTTAAAGAGGGAGCTAATCCTGTAGTGCACAAAGTGAGAAATATCCCGCTCCGCAGCAGAGACGCCGTGCAGACAGAGTTGGACAGACTGGAGAAGGCGGGAGTGATCAGAGCCATCGAGAGTGCTGAATGGTTGTCGCCCTTGGTTGTGGCCCAGAAGCCAAATGGAAATGTGGGATTGTTTGTTGATCTTAGGGAGCTAAACAAAAATATAGTCATCAACAAGTTCCCGTTGCCCCACATCAGTGAGATGCTAGCGAAAACCAAAGATGTCCAGTGGTTCTCCACTATAGATTTGTCATCAGCATACCATCAAGTGAAACTACATCCGAAGAGCAGCCATCTCACCTCCTTTATCACACCTTTTGGATGCTACGAATTTGCGAGAATGCCTTTTGGGTTAGCGTCGGCTGCAGCTGTCTTCCAGAAGCTGATGCACAAACTACTGAAGGACATACAGGATGTACTATTTTTCCAAGACGATATCTTAGTAATGGGCAGATCGAAACAGGACCCCAACGAGAAACTTCACAAAGTGCTACAAATACTACAAGACAATGGCCTAACAGCAGAATGGTCCAAGTGCAAGTTGGGAGTACAATCAGTTACGTACCTAGGTCATGAAGTGAGTGGAAATGGGATAACGCCAAAAAGAACCAACATGAAAGCCATCCTGGAGGCCCCCACTCCCAGCAAGAAAGAAGATGTTCGGTCATTTCTGGGGATGGCCGAGTATTACAGTAAATTTATCCCGCACTTTGCCACGAAGACACACTTCATCCGTCAACTACTCAAGGAACGGAACAAATTTCAGTGGGGAAGTGAGGAACAGACAGAATTTGAGGCCCTCAAACGGGAGATGGGTGTCGCCATTCCCCTCAAAGGATTTGACCCAAATGCAGAGTCTATCCTCACAACGGACGCCAGTGATCGGGGACTTGGAGCCGTCCTCATGCAGAAATCAGAGAACGGAGACATATCAACCGTCAGCTTCGCCTCGAGATCGCTAGCCGCCAATGAGGAGAAATTCAGCGTTATCGAGAAGGAGATGCTGGCGGTGGTGTGGGCGAAGGAGAAATTTAGGCAGTACCTGTGGGGAGCCAAACTCCGAGTGAGGACGGATCACAAACCCTTAGACCGAGTGCTGACCTCCAGTGGCCGTGAACACGCGACCCCTAGGATCGCCAAAATGACTCTCAGGTTATTAGACTTCGTGTACGAGGTAGAACACATTTCAGGCCCGCAGAACAAAGTAGCAGACTTCCTGAGCAGGGCAGCGGCCATGGAGGAAGCAGCGAGCGGCAGCAAACAGAAATGGGAAGGATATGTAGTAGCCACCATTCAGGACATGGAAGAAGTAATAAGCGCCCAAGAATGGGAAGAAGCGTACAGAGAAGACGTGGATTTAGAGGCAATAAAAGAGTATGTGATCCATGGTTGGCCTGAAAAGAGACACCTCAAGGAAGAACTGAGGAGGTACTGGGAGGTACGAGATGAACTGTCACTGGCGGAAAACCCCATATTCCTCCTCAGAGGCGATAAAGTGATTCCACCAAGAGGAATTTTGAACCATCTATTGACGCTGCTTCATGAAGGGCATCAGGGTATCACGAAGATCAAAGCCCTCGCCAGACAAGCGTACTGGTGGCCGGCCATAGATGCACAGGTTGAGCGTCACGTGCGGCAATGCGAATCATGCGCGAAGGCGGACAAATCACAAAGCATGCTTAGACCGCCCCTGGGGAAATTCCCGATACCTGCAGGACCATGGGAAGCGATCTCAGTAGACATTATGGGTCCAGTCCTCAACAAAGCAGGAACGCAAAAATACGCTGTAGTCATCATTGACAAGTATTCCAAGTGGCCTGAGGTAGAGATCATGGAGCATGTGGACACGGAGGCGGTAGTGAAATTTTTACGTGCCACGTTTGTCAGAGAAGGAATCCCTAAAACTATCACGTGTGACAATGGGCCCCAATTTACTTCTGCCAAGTGGACAGCCTTCACAAACAGGAATGGCATTGAAGTGAAACATACACCTATCTATCATCCCGCGGGAAACGGTCAAGTGGAGCGTTTCAATCGGGTGATCATGGGCACCATTCAAGCGGCTATAGACGATGGTTTGGACTGGGAAAAAGAATTAGAGAAAATGATATGGGCCTATCGCATCACTCCAGGAAGCACAGGATACAGCCCGTTTAAGGTATTGAGAGGAAGGGAAGCCTTTACAAAGGACAACGTGGCCTGGAGGAAACTAGTGGTGCAGAGTAAGTGGTCACCGGCAGTGGTACGGAGGAATTTGGAGAAGGCGCAAGAAGTTTACACCACTCACTTCAACAAAAGACGAAACACCCAGGAGACAGAATTGGAGAATGGTGAGTGGGTCAGAGTAAAACTGGCAATTATGAAGAGAAAGGGAGAAAGCAAGTTTTCGCCACCCATGAAAGTGGTGGAACCATATGCCAGGTCAGCTTTGCTTAGCGACGGTAAAGTGTGGTCTCTGGACAGAATGGCAAAGTGCAGCAAGATCTTGAAGTGGGGAGAAGAGGCCGCAGGAGGAGTAGAATACGCAGGTGAAGAAAGCAAAAATGAAGGTAGAGGAGAGGAGACCGAGGACGTAAGGGAAGGTGCGCAGCAAGTAGAAGACAGAGAAGAGGAAAGAGGAGCCCGAGGAAGAGAGAAGAACGGAGGCAAGGAAGGAGGAGAGACGGATAGAGAGAGAAGGAATTCAGGAAAAGGGATGGAGATGACAGAAATGAGAGAGGAAGAAAACAGGGAGGTAATGAGAACAAGAGCAGGAAGGAGAGTAAAGATACCTGAGAAGTTCAAGGACTATGACATGAGCTGAATGTAAGGACAGTTAGTTTATTATTGTTGATTACTGCATAAAGGGGGGAGATATGTGGTAGCGCTATAGTTGCCTGTTCCCCGGAACAGGAAAGGCGGGGACGGAAGCGGAAGGCGGCCATGTTGTGATCGGCGCCGACCGCGGGCAAAGTTCTCAGGCAGCTCCCGGCGCTCCGGGATAATAAAGAAGTATTTACATAAAGTACGTCTATGTGGTACTTTTACAAACTAATATCTGAAAAGGCACTGTTTTGGTAGCAGAGGACATTATTATCACAACAAAGCTCAGTGTAAATGGAGGGTCATTGAATTGAATCCTGGCTGGAGTACTGGGGAAAAAGCAATGGTGTATTTGTAATGCTATTGGTTCCCATCCTATGGTAGTAAGAACTGTGAATATAGTACTTTGTTTAAAAAATATATTACACAGAGTATAACAGACTACAAAACGTATAAAATGTATAGAACACACACAGTACGAGATGCTGCGGTGAAATGTACAAAAAGACCTCAAAGAAAACTTTTTCTACTAATGTTTGGAAAAGGTGGGTGCTTCTTTTCTGTCCCCCACAAACTCCCACATCTCCCTGTCTACGTGGGTTTTCGCCAGCACGGGTGTGGCCCGCGGGCTCACTCCTTACTGTACTTTTTGGACCCTAGAAAATGTTTGTGAGTGCCCATCGACTACAGAATGTAGAACGCGTTATTTGCCAAGTCACCTATGCTGAAAGAGGCAACGTACGCTCTGTCGCGGCTCAAAAGAAGCCCTGCACTGCCCTCTAGAGGCCTGGCTGCAGCAGGTAGTAGCGCAGGCGCCGAGCCCGCGTATGACATTTGCAGACAATCAATAAACTCAATTATTAACTGTAATCGGAATCCAGATTGCCGTTGACAAGGGGTCTTTTCTTTACTGAGAACGTCTTGACAGTTGACATTGCGCATTTTAAAGCACTTCGCAGGGGTTTCCAGAAAACTGCAAAAACGAAGGCCAAACGCCGTAAACAAACAGCGACGCGCCCGGGGATCGATGGCGTAATCTCTCCACGCGGCCCGCTAAACAAAAACAAAGCTTCAGACGGAGCCACTGACCTTTCGATAACTGCTGGAAGGTAACTGCTTAATAAATAATAAATGGACGGCCGCGGGGTTCTGCCTGGAAGCCATTTCTAATTAAAATAGTAGAATGCCCCAAAGGCCGCAGGGATTGACATTTGAGCCGGTGCTTAGAATGCATCAATCAAGTGTTTCATGTTGGCAGCCATATTCGGATGTTTCGTGACATTTGGAAGCGCTGGAACAGATTTCATTTTGGGCACGCGAACTCCTACTGAGTGTCGTTCAAGGACACGTGAAGCCTTTCGTATGGTCGTCCTTCGTGCCCGGCCCAAAGTGCTCATCAGATCTCCACGACGGAAATGGGGCATCCAACCTTTATTCCAATAATGCTAGTCCGACCGCTGGCTAGAATCAAAGTTCTCCCGCCTTTTTGTGTCACAATGCCATCTACATCAACAGATATGCGCGCATGGCCCGTTTGATTATCTGTTCACAGGGTTATCTTGAGTGCCACGTTCAGTTTATATTTTGCATTGGATGTTATCAGATTATTCCGTCAATACGTGTTTAACATAGGGTTTGATTGGGATAAAAAAAATTGGCCCTGGAACGCTAACAAATGTGGCCCTCATTTGAGGATTGAGGCTTGTTTCAAAACACTGCTTCAGTATTTTAAGTGTTATAAAAAGGAGGGGGTTTCTATAAAAGAGGCATGTTTTCTTAACTTCACTAAGATAAAAAAAAAATGCAGATGTTGCCAGGACCCTTCGTTTGCGGATTAGTTCACTATGGTGCGCCACACCTGAATATAAATGAGGGCACTTCTGCTCAGGCCCCCTGCCCCTGTTCAATCTGCATATATTAATGGACCTGCCCAGCGAGAGGCCGGGAATGACACCTCCGCCAGTTGGTAAAAGGGAGGTAATAGAGGCCCATCTGCCTACTGAAAGGCTGCCCAGGGCCCCACTGAGCCAGTGCCAGCAGCTGAACTGCACCAACAGCCCATATCGGCCACCACTCTGGCCCCAAAAGCTGCCCATAGCTTAGGGTGACCAGAATTTTAAAGCCAAAAACAGGGAAATTTCACAAAAATAGAAGAAGGACTACAATTTTACTTCAAGCGATGAGAGCGTTCCTCAGCAGAGAATTACAGAACAGGCAGTAAGAACATACATAAAATGCAATTTTTATGCCCAGTTGCTTGCCTGTTAATTAAATTGCTTTCTTGAAACAACTGCTAAGTATCCCTGCTTTGTAGAACATAAAAAACACCTCCCACCCTTTTCAGTAGACCCTCTCCAAAAACGGGGACATGAGCTAAATTTCTTGAAATTTGCTGGAACAGCTGGTTAAAAACAGGGACCGTCTTGGCAAAACGAGGACGCCTGGTCACCCTACCATAGCTGGAACTCGGATACTGGCCCATTGCCCGTGTGCCCCCCTTACCAATCTAACCCTGGTTTACCATGTATGGAGAAGTATTGCAATGTGGGAAAGATGACTTGAACTGCCTTCCCCTTCCTGTGGCATCCCCTTTTAGCAGTTTACACATACAATCTCACTTCACTTTGGGTATGAACAAACAATGCTGCCTTATATAGCACAGACTTCAACCAGCAGTGTCACAAGGCGCTCAAACGAGAGCTGGTATTACCCAGCAGAATGGTACTCATTCACCTGTAACTGCTAAATATTAGCCCTGCAGTTGCTCCACTGCTGTCTGAAAAACTTGCTAATTCTTGCTATGGGCATGTCCCGTCTAGCCTTCCACGGCAGATTATACAAATGCCTTCTCAATGTCTCTTTCAAAGCTCAAGAAATGTAGAATCATGTAGCCTGTCTTTTGCACGGTTTGAAACTTCACAACCACATCCTGCCGCACTTGAAATCTCTACGTTGACTCCGTAAAAGAGACTGCAATCATTGAAGACTTCTGTCTGGTACATATTTCGCTCGATGGTCAGTCCCCGAACTCAGGCACACAATTGCTGTCCTCATTTATTGACTAGAAGCCTTGGGTCCTCATTATGAGAGTGCCAGAATATGATGCAGGAATGGGATGGGAGGGTGTTATCTATCATTGTGTCAATTTCAAGTTTACATCCCACAATGGGGAATAATCCCATGGACCTGTAGATGCCAGGTCTTTCTGTGTGTGGTTTCCCCAGTTTCAGTGAGAAGCTACCTACCATTTCCCCCTTGCTCCGAGCAGACAGAACATGTCTGAAAAAGAGGAAGTGGAGGTGGAGTTGGGGGCAGATGGTCAGACCGTGCTTGTCCCTGTCCCAGTTGTTAGTTTGGCAGGGGCAACTAATATTGACTAGGCTGCAGGTACAATTTCTAGAGATTAACTGAGACCACACTTGGAATACCGTTCCGAAGAGTGACCATCAACGGTCGCTCCTTCTTATATTGATACCCTTGAGCCGAGCCCATTCCTCAGGATGAGTACTGTGCTTCATTGTATTGTAGAGGCGGGCAGCACCTGCCCCTACAGCAGCAAAGACAGGCCCAATGTCTACGGGTGCAGAATTTTCACATCCAACGCTTGCGACCTGATAATTTCAGGCCCAGAGTGACTTGGAATTGTGGAAGGTGGAATTTTAACCAGAGTTATCGCTCCGGTGGAAATTCTGCTACTCGTAATCAGGGCTTTAATGTTCAGGGACCCTCCGTTTGGACCCCCTCCCATTAAATTTGAGAGCTAAGGATGGCTTTGTCAAGTTTAGAAAATCCTTAAAGACTCGCCAGTTCTCTATTTTATAATTTTTTTCTAATAATGATTAGTGTAACACCCCTAATACTAAATATATCCAAGTTTTGGAGTATATGTTGGAATTACAAAATGCTGCAGCAGTCAATGGCCTATCACCAGGGATTTGTTTGGTGAGTGATATTAATGCCATATTGGGTTGTGATAATATCCCTGCAGCAATATGTAGTACAGTCAAAGAGGACAGTTATAACAGATGTATTCCTGGCCCTGATACCTGAGGAGCAGAACTAAAGACCCTTCTAGATTTGTATAATTTACTTAATGTAATGGATGTTGTAGGCCCCAGTGAGCAAGGGATACCTACACACAGGGCAGAGGATGCCTTTCTATAATAGATACTTTTTTTATAACATCTAATTTACTTGATTCTGTGTTACGGGGGAGATTGTTTGCTTCTACTTATGGGGAGCATAGCACTCTTGAGGTTACATCTGCTATGCCTAAAGAGGATTCCTTAAGCGTGGAGTGTGGGGCGTCCTGCTTGAAAATAAATATTGGTTATTTAAGATTGAAGTGGAGAGATATTGACCAAGCCCAACTCTTCCACACTACAGTCAGAGAAAATATGGCCCTTGTTAAAGTATGCTTGGACAATGATGGTGTGAGTCAAGGGGCGGTTCCGGCCTTCACTCAATTATGTCTAAATATTAAAAGCAAATTGCTACGCCCCATGCACTCAACATTCTAAATCAGGGTGGATTGATCAAGAATGCTCAATGGCTTACCGTAATTTAAGGAAGGCACTCACATCTATCCCTAGGGATCCAGTAGAAATGGGTACATAACATAAGATATGTAAAAACACAACTGCAAGTAGGAAATGGGTAATGCTACAAAATCAATGGGATTCACTTGCATTATCAGCAGCAACAAAAATAGTAACTTGTTTTGGAGTGAAGTATCTGCACTAAGGAGAGGGCCACAATTGGCAACACAGTTAAATTGTCAGATTGCTAGTGCTACTTGGGAGGCACACTTTTCTAAAATCTATGCTTCTGTTGATGATCCAAGTGCAGAAATGATGAAGGGCCATTGTAATGAGTGTTTTGTCTCTGTAGATGAAGTGGAGAAAGCAATTGCTCAAAGTCAGGGTGGGAAGGCTCCCGGACCAGATGGAGTTCAATTAGATCTTTTTAAATATTCCATTGAGTTCTGGGTAACTCTGTTACTGAACGTTTTTAATGGTTTGACTCACTCCCCGCTACCTGAATCTTGCTCAATGTCTATCATCGTGCTGATTTACAAAAGGGGAGACTCCCCCCAACCTAATTGCTATAGACTGATCTCCCTTATCAACAACACGGCTAAGATTCTAGGGTGAATCTTATACATCTGTTTGAAGGACTGAGTAAAAGCAACGTCAGTTTTATATCCCTGTCAATATAGGTTTAGGGGTAATGTTGGCATGGTCGAACAATGCTTAAACTTGACACTGATAATAGGAAAATATACAATTGCACATAAGTCGCAAATGTATTTAGTATTCATGGATCTATCCCAAACTTTTGACTGTGTAAACCGGTCTAAGCTTTTGACAAACCTTTTGGCTCCGGGACTGGATGAGGCACTAGTGCACTTTCTTGCATATATGCACACATATATGAAGGCCAAAGTTAGAATCACCTCAGAGGGGGAGGTTTGTACTCCAATTAATGTATCGCGAGGAGTGAGGGAAGGTTGCATACTGTCACCACTTTTATTCATATTATATATTAATAACCTTCACCTGTTTTTAATGCACATGACCCCAGAGGTTCCTCTAATCAATGGCTCGGCTTTACCTACACTTTTATATGCAGGTGATGCAGTTTTAATGGTGCGCACGCTGAACTCTCTAAAATGCCTGGTATAGGGCTTTGTTGATTGTATGGCAACAAAAACAAGCTGTAACAAGTTAGTACTTTTTCCTATTTGGGAATATCATTTGCAGCTGAAGGCTCATGGTGCCCACAGGTTGCGCAAAACAGGCAAAACTAACAAAATCAATTTGTGCACTATTTTCCTAACAGCAACCGAAGGGTGGGTGTGTGCTCTCTCCCTTTATCGCAAATATATAAAACGCAATGTTTGCCTGTGGCCACGTATGGCACTGCTGTCTGGGCATTTCAGAATTGCAACACAGTACAATTGGAAGAGAACAGATTTTGTAGAAAGGGCCTTATGGCTCCTATTTCGTCTTCTACTTACATTTGCCATAGAGAAATAGGTATCCCAAACATTACGATTACACAAAGTCCCACCCACGGTTATTATGGCTTTGCCATCTGGAAAAATGAAAAAGCTTGTTAAACCAGGAACATCATTAAGGATTGCCTCAATTGTGTGAAGGGGACTGACATCCCACGGCTAGCAAAAAACAGCAGGCCCTATACGACCAGGTAAAAGGAAACTGTGAAGGAGAGCGTGTCAAATTACTTGTTACTCGCCCCCTCAGATAACATGGCAATGTACTTAACTAGAGTGAGTGGGCATTGGGAACAAAGCCTTTAATTTGGGTATAGGGCTGGTACAGCAAAATATCTGTTATGTTTACCACTGGTTTTTCACATTAATTTGGAATTTACCCCATCTCCCTGTGAATGCAACTCAGGACAGTCAATGTCACATTTTATGTTTTTTTTGTGGGTTTTATCTTATATACCAAACATTTTCTGGCCCCTTTTTTACAAGGAGTTCGACATTTCATAGAGGCACGTGAATTGTTTCTCCACCTTAAATGATGAAGCTGAGACAATTTGTTTTGGTGCCTTTTTGAAAGCTGCTGTAAGAGCACTTCACTCCATGAATACTGCAAAGATGTGAGGCATCATTTTGCACTTTATGTACTTTTGAGGGTGCTGGATCTCTAAACTTTTTATTCATTATACGTCATATTTATGTATGTTTATGGTTTCTAATGTAATGAGTTGGACGTATTTTTTATTGTTGCACTTTTATGGATACAGCATGTATTTGAATAACGTTAAATTTAATTGAATTGACTCACCTGTTCTTCCTTTCAATTGGATAATGTATACAAAAAAGCAGTGACTGCTACCGGCATAAAGAATAATAATAATAATAATAATAATAGTTACATTTATAAAGCACCTGGTTACACTGAGACCAGTGTGTCCCCGCGCTACAGTATCAACAGAACAACAGCAGCAGCAACCAAAAAAGACCAGGGCAAAATTTAAGAAGCTGGGAATAAGTGCGTCTTCAGACCTTTCCTAAAAATGGGCTCAGAACTCTCTAGCCGGAGTGCCTGAGGAAGCAGATTCCACAACTGAGCTGCTAACTAACAGAACGAGCGTCCACCCATCCTGGCTCTTTTATTTTGGGGACATACACCCTACCTGTTCCACTGGACCTTAGCGATCTAGTAGGTGCATAGGGAGTTAAAAGACCATACAAATATGCAGGACCTTTCCTTTGTAAAATACGATGGCTCACATACAGAGCCTTGAATTTCACTCTTTCCCTGAACACACCTGTTTGTTACCTGTCACTGATAGACCCAAAAGAATCTAATATCGGTAGCGTAGGTAGGAAGTTGCCACTGCGCTTCTCCACTACCTTTGCTGAAATGTAACCTCAAACAAGGAAGTGCGCTCCTGAATGGAATATAGGTGTAATGGTGGCCAGGGATAGAAGAACCCCATTTTATTGCTCCCCTTCCTGCATGCCCAAGAGTGCAGTGTCTCAACACCGTGCATGCCTAGTCCACAGTGACATTTGCCTATGAGACATATTACTATAAAAGAAAGCTACCTGCCTCAATCCAGTACTTCACAAATGAGTCTTCATCAGGGATTGTCCTCAACTTTCTAGTTTCTGTCTTGTCTTCCTTACCTTCTTCCTGTTTGTGTTTTTATTCTCCATTTCTGTTCCTCAATTACAATCATTCTGCCTCCTGGCTAGTCCGATTTATTCTTTTCACTGTACTTACAGTTAAGCAACATTCTTTCTTGGCACACATTTCTCCTTCTGTTGGTTCATTATTTGGTCTCTTGATTTTTTTGATTTTTTTTTTACCATTGTTGACTTCTTGCCATCATTCGTCATCAACACTCCATCAGCAACTCCAACTGCACATTTAACATGCGGTTCTGTGAGCAATTCCAAACTGAGAAATCTAACCAGCTATTCTGCCAACAATTTCAAGCTGCAAAAATATAACATCATTACAGTTGTGGGTACGAGTGCAGCTTTTCCATTTGGGGGCTTGGGGTGGTCTTTCGTTGGATGTACTGATCATGATACTTTACATTTGCTTCTGTTTAAGAACAATAATAGGTAAAGCTTGAGTATCAGGATGAGGACCAGTTGCTAATACCTGCCAGCCTTGACAGCAGTGGCGCAACAAAACATTAGGGGTCCCCCATGCAAAGTACAGGGAGCCCCACACCCATGCTCTGGACCCAGTAAAGAGCTCTCAGAGCTAGGAACCGCCAGCTGTGTACAGTGCCGGAGGGGACCCCCCAGGAGCTCTGGAACCCTGCAGCTCCGCGGGGGGCTTCGTGGGCTTATGTTACACTACTGCTTGACAGATAATACTATCTTCTTCAATTCATCCATCTTAGTTCTAACTCAAAGCCATGCTTGTCTTACTCAGGCACCTAGGACAAGCATGTCTCTTCACCATGACTTCATGATTCTGCTTTGGCATCTTTGTACCTTCTTATAAAGAACAATAAGGTAAAGGAGGGCCTAAGGGAATTTAAAGACCATGCAGAGACACATTCCCTAACTGAACATAAGAAACACAGAGGTGTCAAAGGGTCTATATACAAAATCTATGTGTGGTACATTAAACTAAAGAAGTCTGTGTCAACCCATTTACAATCTATGAAAAAACATAAGTGAGTGTCCTGTGATCCCTAACAGGATACCCATCAGTCACCACTCGGAATCGCCCTTCATCATATGGGATTCCTGTTAACCATATATTAGGTCCACTACCGGTAAAGGTCGAAGGTCAGATCTTATAACCTCCTGTAAACCTGGTAGTGACCAATATGGTTGGAGTGTCACAAAGTGCCAGTAGGTAAATATGGGGGTGACTGATTTGCAGTGCTTGTGAAAAAATGTGCTTAGTGAAAATAAAATTGGGTGAGGGAGCAAGAATGAAAAGTTTATTCTGTTTTTTTGCTCGCTCCTCCAATATTAAAAGAGCAGCAAAGGTAGATTTAACAAATATCTACCTAGATGTAAAAACGGTCAACATGTTTCAGCAATATAAAGGGACTAACGAGTCCATTGCTTTCATCAGGACCTAGATATTAGATAGTGCTACTGCAAGGATATGGTGAAATGTTTAAAAGTGACTACATATTTAACAGACTGCAACATGAAAAAAGATCGCCTGGAATTCTTAGGTGTAGTCTTTGCTTGCAGGTGTATTGTATGTCACTAGTGGGGAGAAAAAAGACACAGACAAAAAACAGTAAAATGACCACATACACATAGACATAATAACGTGTAATAGATCCACATTTAACTGGAACGTAGTTGTTAGGTAGAACAACACATTGGTTCTGTGGTTTTCAAACATGAAGACACTTAGATGTAATTCTTGCATGTAACATAATGTACTTCGTCTTACCCTTGTAGTCGAAGTAGTGGGCCCCACCCCGCCTGGCAACGGCTCAGGGAACGAGGGAAGCACCGCTCTAATAAAAAGGAAGCAAGAGCAAAGATATGTAATCGCTTCCATGTCAACTAGAAATAACACACACCAGTACTCTGAGAGATATACGATACAGGTTTTCTGTTTCAAAGAAGTATGTGAAAAACACATAATGAATTAGATCCGAGATTCTTACGATGAAGAAAGGATCTATCAGAGCAAAGTATCATGGGGACTCGACGACTGCTAACTAGTAGCCATTGTGCTGAACAGCTCATAAGCGCTTCACTTAAACTTCGTTTTAACACCAAAGTAAACCTAGTCTCTAAGAAGGTACTGAGACAGAGTTTAAACAGATCGTAAACTTAAGTATAATGGAGAAAGCAAAGCTTCCGAAAAAAGCATTAGTACATCTCACCTCTCCGTCGGTACCTCTTCGCCGTCTTCCGAGCCGGTTGGGGAGGTACCGAAACGGAGTTGGGACTTCGGTTAAGAGCAGTTTGCTGATTGGTCCTCAGCCGGTCATGTGACCGGACCATGCAATAAGAGCTAAGATGTCTGATGGGCCCACTGTAGTTTAGAGCAAGTTGCTGATTGGTCCGTGGCCGGTCATGTGAGCGGACCGTGCAGTGAGATTTAGATGTTTATTGGGCACCCAAAGGGTCATGTGATGTTATCGGTTGCCTGGAAACAATGCCTACCAAGAGTATTTCACTCGTAGCCGTGTAACAAGCGAAAATAGAAAAAAGACGCTTGTAAATTTTCGAACATATGAAATCCTCCCTTATCTCATGTTCTAAATAAGTTGTGATTCTTTGTTATTACTAATCACAACAAAGTGCAGATTTTTGTAAACAAAAGGGGGGGGGAAGAGGAAGATGGAAAAATATCCTCCAAAATCTGCCTAAACTGCATATGTCACTCTGTGTCTAGTATGTCAAGGACTTTTACTATATTGATCGTGTCAATAGCAAGACCCTCAAAAACTGAAGATGGTGACATATAAAACACAATCACTCTTAAACTTGTTTCTTAATCTTGTTTTCTAAGAGGAGTATGGCAACAGACTAGGAAAATCAAAAAAGGGGGGAGTGAAGAGGTGGTCCTCCTCTTATCTGGGATTCTATCAATCAAAAGGGTCCACCTCACGATGGGTGAGTGTATGTCCAGATGTCAATGGAATACACCTTGTTTGTTAAAATACCCCTCACACACCAAAAGGGCCCTTGGTGTCATGCTTCATCATCGGGGTCTTCCCGTCCCGCTGCGGGGCGGGGCAGTGCTGCGACAAGCGACTACGCTGGAGCACCTTTAGATGAGGGTGCTATGTGTTGGGAGTGAGTGTCAGTGGGGTCAGGAGTGATATGAAGAGTGAAGTTAAAAAATACCTGGCCTAGTGGTAAGAAAAATTGTTTATTAAACACTGGCTGGTATTATTAAAACAAAAGTGAAGCGGAGAGAACGAGCTGATTAATGGGCTCTCTCTCCTGTGTGGGTCAACATGTTTCGAGGCGTAAAGCCTCTTCGTCAGGACCTGGGGGAAGATCCCCCTGTCACTCACTAGTGTTACTCCATACACAGAGGTAGTAAAAAGTGTATATACAGAAAAGTGAAAAGAAGTCTATCTATGTGTGTAGCTATAAATTTTATAATTACACATATCGTACTACTGTCAAACTAATGATGTAGTATGCCTGCAAGACAAGAAAAACGAGTTATAATTGCGCGGATCCCAAAATGCGCTTAGCTCTAAGTCACCTGTGAGGGAGGAAGAGACACATAAACATATATACCGACTGAGGTACTGGGATCTTGAGTAAGTAGTGAAAAAAATATTTTTTAAAAACACATTGCGAGATTCTACACACTCACACACAGAAATGTGGCACACAAGAGGTATTTTTTGGCCAGGAGGGAAGTAGGTATCGAATGCATACTTATCAAAGGAGGAGTCAATGCCTCATGAGCCAGTTCATGACAGAAGGGTAATATGGGGTCCCAACTACAGAGGGAGAAATAAAGAATACACAGAAGGTTGTCTCTAGCTGTTCAATTGGTCTCCTTGTATCGGAGAGCAAGGGTCTAAAAGAGGCTTAGAGTTCGTCCCATTTGATCGGCTGTGCCGTACTTACTCAGCCCCCTGCACAGTGGTGCTTCCTCCTTCGTCCGTGGCTTCCGTGGATATGAAGGAGGCGAGATCGACAGGTTTTTATACGTTGGGATAATTGGTTAATTGTTCAATTAACGAGAAAGGCGTGCCGAAATAGGTGGAGCACAAGGTCCAGTAACTGCGGCGGCCATCGTTGAGAGGTGGATAGTCGTGAACGGACCAATCTCGTTTCTGCGTTTAGACTCGGTAGTCGGTTGTAAGTATAAGTGCCAGGGTTCTTAAATAACTAAAGTATGCCATCTGAAGCTAGCACGCATACGCAGTAACACAATCCTCGTAAAATGTAAGGAGGGCCAATCAACACGCGTGCGTGTAAAAGAGCCGTGCACTCTCTGCGGCGGGCCCGTTAATCACGCATGCGTGTAGTCCAGAAGCACACTAGCTAAGTCACGCGCGCATGCGCAGTTACACCATTCTTGATAAATGCAAAGAGGCACGCGCGCGCAAAGCTATGCCGAGAGACTGTGGAAAGCTGTTTGTTACAGTTAGTAATGGTGAAGAAATATTGCTAGACCAACTATATTTACATACTGTACTGGTTGGAACAAGCTACGATCAGTAGTGATCATGATGGGATTGCGAATGCGGAAAACCACCATTATTCTTCTTGAATAGGTCACTAGCTCTAACTTACTCTCAGTGTTAGACCAAATATATTAATATACTGTATTGTTTGGAAAACGCTCAGATCAGTTGTGATCTTGATGGGATTGTAAATGCGGGATACCCACATGAATTTTCTTGAATAAGTCACTTGCTCTAACTCACTCTAAGTGCTAGACCAAATATGTTTATATACTGTACTGGTTGGAGCAAGCTCAGATCAGTAGTGATCTTGATGGGATTGCAAATGCGGGAAACCCTCATTACTTTTCTTGAATAGGTCACTTGCTCTCACTCACTCTAAGCGCTAAGTTGGGACCAGGGAATATCGTCGTTCAGGCCAGTGTGGTGTGTCCCCAGACGGTATACCCAGCGTTGTTCTTTAGATAGGAGGTTTTTGTCATTGGGGAAAGCCTCAATGACTGTCCATTTTAGATCATGGACACTGTGTCCTGTGGTAGCAAAGTGTGCAGCCATTTTGGTTGTTGTCCTGTTGCAGCGTACATTGCTGCGGTGTTCCCCCATTCGAATCTTCATGGGTCTGCTGGTCATACCACCATATTCCTTGTTGCAGGGACAGGTGATCAGGTACACCACATTGCGGCTATTACAATTAGTAAAAGCGCGTTGCTCCCATGTAGATTGGTTGGAGAAGGTGATCTTTTTGCTCTTCTGTGTGTATTGGCAAGATACACAAGAGCCACATGGATGATGTCCACTGACCGCTGTAAGTCTGGGGGGTTCAATGCTTCCTGTTCTTTTAGGTCTGGTGTGAACCAACAGATCTTTCAAATTCTTTCCCCTTCTATGTGAAAACATAGGTTTAGGAAAGTTCTACAGGGATGGTCGAGTCTACCGGGGTGAAAGTTGACTTCTTCTTTAGCCCCGTGTCTGACTGATCAGTACTCTCATTGGTAGAGTCCTGAAAAAACGCTCTGAGTTTAAGTTTCCGTATGAACTCTTTTACCTCCTGACAGATTTTAAATTTGTCCATTTTATTCGTAGGGACAAAGCCTAGACCTTTGGACAAAACATTCTCTTGGGCCTCCGTTAGCTGGTGGTCCGACAAGTTCACTATTAGGTTCCCCGGCTGGTGGAGGCTGTTTGACTCCGGGTTGATACACCCGGTGCGGTCTCTGGTGGTTGGTTCCAATGGACCTGCGTGCCTCTTCGATTTCTTCCCCTTCGGGGGCCTCGGCGCTGGCCTAAAAAAGGCGGTTGTCCATAGTAATTGAATGGGGGAGCTTGTTGGTCCCAAGGCTGAAATTGATGACCCATAAAGGGTGGTACTGGTTGATATTGCATGTACCCTGGAGGTACCTGGTATGGTGCCCAGCCTCTTCCGCTTCTTGGGAATTGCCCTCTAAATGAAGGTTTTCCTCTAGTTGCACCTTGATTGCTAGTTCTGCTAGAGTTAGAGCTGTTCGAGCTAGTGTCAGAGAAGTTAGTGTCCTGATCGCTACTTTGACTCTTTGACACATAATCCTTTTTGATATAGGGGTAAATACGCTCATGTGTGAACTCCTCTGTGTCTTTTTTATGTTTTTTAGATTTACTTTTTTTCAGAGTGAGTTCGAAATCACTCATCTCTTGGTTCAGTTCCTCGTTTTTTAAGGGCAGTGGGGGACAGGTAGCTCTTGATTTTCACCTCAAGTTTCGTTATTTCGATTTTGAGTTCCTGTGTTAGCTTGGTCGCTGTCTTTACAATGAGGACCAACCAATCCCTGGTACATCTCCAGCTTATGAGGGACCAGTCTTTCTTAAATTCAAGGTCATGGGTAAAGATGAAAGGTTCATTTTTAACTATTAACCCTGACGGGGCTGCCTTTGATTTCAAATATTCTAACATGAATAAACCGTGTAGAGCCGTCTTAATCTGTGTTCTCCTAAGCACGGCCAATTCATCCCAGTCACTGTCATTCATGCATGGTTCGGTGTTACTTAGTCCTTCAAAAGGGCGAAGCGTGGCTAGGATTCTATCGACCTCCTCATCGTCAAAGGTGAGGCCGCCTGCATCCTCCATGGTTGATGGCTAATCAAAACGTGTGTGTGGTGACTATGCGTGAGTGATAACTGTAATGTGCGTGAAAAGTAAACACAAGGCAGCCTAATAGGGTGCTGTGTGTTGATCCAGAAATTCTGGAGTCTCGAAGCACTCGAGAAAGAAAAACTCCCACAGCTGTGCGCTGTCTAGAGACTAGGAAAATCAAAAAAGGGGGGAGTGAAGAGGTGGTGCCAATGGGCACCAAGGTGGGCACGTCCTCCTCTTATCTGGGATTCTATCAATCAAAAGGGTCCACCTCACGATGGGTGAGTGTATGTCCAGATGTCAATGGAATACACCTTGTTTGTTAAAATACCCCTCACACACCAAAAGGGCCCTTGGTGTCATGCTTCATCATCGGGGTCTTCCCGTCCCGCTGCGGGGCGGGGCAGTGCTGCGACATGCGACTACGCTGGAGCACCTTTAGATGAGGGTGCTATGTGTTGGGAGTGAGTGTCAGTGGGGTCAGGAGTGATATGAAGAGTGAAGAGGTGGCCTTGACTCTGTCACCCAGTTCATGAATTGGTTGAACCAACAGGACCAGTTCCTCAAATTCACTCATACGGCTTCCAATGAAAATCTAGTTTTTCTGGATTTAAACATCTACCCCAAAGATGGTAGACTTGAAACATGCACTCATTTTAAACCGACAGCCAAGAACAGTCTGCTTCTTTACAGTAGCTTCCACCCACGACATCTACGTGAGAATCTCCCATATGGACAATTTCTTCGCCTGCGGCGTAACTGTAGCAACATCAGTGATTTTAAGACACAAGCGGCTGATTTAGAGTGTAAACTTCTGAACAGAAAATACCCTAAAACCATTGTTCGCAAAGGCCTCAAACGAGCCCGTAACAACAACAGGGAGGCTTTATTGGAAGACACTGAGGCAAAAGAACCTGATCTACGCCCGATTTGCGTAACGACTTTCAATACAAATTCCAACCGTATCACGAAGATTGTGAACAAACACTGGAGACTGCTAACCTGTGGTAAACTGAACTTTCCTAAACCTATGTTTTCACATAGAAGGGGAAAGAATTTGAAAGATCTGTTGGTTCACACCAGACCTAAAAGAACAGGAAGCATTGAACCCCCCAGACTTACAGCGGTCAGTGGACATCATCCATGTGGCTCTTGTGTATCTTGCCAATACACACAGAAGAGCAAAAAGATCACCTTCTCCAACCAATCTACATGGGAGCAACGCGCTTTTACTAATTGTAATAGCCGCAATGTGGTGTACCTGATCACCTGTCCCTGCAACAAGGAATATGTTGGTATGACCAGCAGACCCGTGAAGATTCGAATGGGGGAACACCGCAGCAATGTACGCTGCAACAGGACAACAACCAAAGTGGCTGCACACTTTGCTACCACAGGACACAGTGTCCATGATCTAAAATGAACAGTCATTGAGGCTTTCCCCAATGACAAAAACCTCCTATCTAAAGAACAACGCTGGGTATACCGTCTGGGGACACACCACACTGGCCTGAACGACGATATTCCCTGGTCCCAACTTAGCGCTTAGAGTGAGTGAGAGCAAGTGACCTATTCAAGAAAAGTAATGAGGGTTTCCCGCATTTGCAATCCCATCAAGATCACTACTGATCTGAGCTTGCTCCAACCAGTACAGTATATAAACATATTTGGTCTAGCACTTAGAGTGAGTTAGAGTAAGTGACTTATTCAAGAAAATTCATGTGGGTATCCCGCATTTACAATCCCATCAAGATCACAACTGATCTGAGCGTTTTCCAAACAATACAGTATATTAATATATTTGGTCTAACACTCAGAGTAAGTTAGAGCTAGTGACCTATTCAAGAAGAATAATGGTGGTTTTCCGCATTCGCAATCCCATCATGATCACTACTGATCGTAGCTTGTTCCAACCAGTACAGTATGTAAATATAGTTGGTCTAGCAATATTTCTTCACCATTACTAACTGTAACAAACAGCTTTCCACAGTCTCTCGGCATAGCTTTGCGCGCGCGTGCCTCTTTGCATTTATCAAGAATGGTGTAACTGCGCATGCGCGCGTGACTTAGCTAGTGTGCTTCTGGACTACACGCATGCGTGATTAACGGGCCCGCCGCAGAGAGTGCACGGCTCTTTTACACGCACGCGTGTTGATTGGCCCTCCTTACATTTTACGAGGATTGTGTTACTGCGTATGCGTGCTAGCTTCAGATGGCATACTTTAGTTATTTAAGAACCCTGGCACTTATACTTACAACCGACTACCGAGTCTAAACGCAGAAACGAGATTGGTCCGTTCACGACTATCCACCTCTCAACGATGGCCGCCGCAGTTACTGGACCTTGTGCTCCACCGATTTCGGCACGCCTTTCTCGTTAATTGAACAATTAAGCAATTATCCCAACGTATAAAAACCTGTCGATCTCGCCTCCTTCATATCCACGGAAGCCACGGACGAAGGAGGAAGCACCACTGTGCAGGGGGCTGAGTAAGTACGGCACAGCCGATCAAATGGGACGAACTCTAAGCCTCTTTTAGACCCTTGCTCTCCGATACAAGGAGACCAATTGAACAGCTAGAGACAACCTTCTGTGTATTCTTTATCTCTCCCTCTGTAGTTGGGACCCCATATTACTCTTCTGTCTTGAACTGGCTCATGAGGCATTGACTCCTCCTTTGATAAGTATGCATTCGATACCTACTTCCCTCCTGGCCAAAAAATACCTCTTGTGTGCCACATTTCTGTGTGTGAGTGTGTAGAATCTCGCAATGTGTTTTTTCACTACTTACTCAAGATCCCAGTACCTCAGTCGGTATATATGTTTATGTGTCTCTTCCTCCCTCACAGGTGACTTAGAGCTAAGCGCATTTTGGGATCCGCGCAATTATAACTAGTTTTTCTTGTCTTGCAGGCATACTACATCATTAGTTTGACAGTAGTGCGATATGTGTAATTATAAAATTTATAGCTACACACATAGATAGACTTCTTTTCACTTTTCTGTATATACACTTTTTACTACCTCTGTGGAGTAACACTAGTGAGTGACAGGGGGATCTTCCCCCAGGTCCTGACGAAGAGGCTTTACGCCTCGAAACATGTTGACCCACACAGGAGAGAGAGCCCATTAATCAGCTCGTTCTCTCCGCCTCACTTTTGTTTTAATAATACCAGCCAGTGTTTAATAAACAATTTTTCTTACCACTAGGCCAGGTATTTTTTAACTTCACTCTTCATATCACTCCTGACCCCACTGACACTCACTCCCAACACATAGCACCCTCATCTAAAGGTGCTCCAGCGTAGTCGCTTGTCGCAGCACTGCCCCGCCCCGCAGCGGGACGGGAAGACCCCGATGATGAAGCATGACACCAAGGGCCCTTTTGGTGTGTGAGGAGTATTTTAACAAACAAGGTGTATTCCATTGACATCTGGACATACACTCACCCATCGAGAGTATGGCAACAGACCTAGTTATAAAGTGGACCAAGGTATATCATTATTTAATCCACCTTTGTTCGTTCCCAACTCATTTGCAGCTAAAGACTCATGGTGCCCACAGGTTGCTCAAAGTAGGCAAAACTAACAAAATCAATCTGTGCACTATTTTCCTAACAGCAACCAAAGGGTGGGGTGTGCTCTCTCCCTTTATCGCAAATATATAAAACGCAATGTTTGCCTGTGGCCACGTATGGCACTGCTGTCTGGGCATTTCAGAATTGCAACACAGTACAATTGGAAGAGAACAGATTTTGTAGAAAGGGCCTTATGGCTCCTATTTCGTCTTCTACTTACATTTGCCATAGAGAAATAGGTATCCCAAACATTAGGATTAGATAAAGTCCCACCCACTGTTATTATGGCTTTGCCATCTGGAAAAATGAAAAAGCTTGTTAAACCAGGAACATCATTAAGGATTGCCTCAATTGTGTGAAGGGGATTGACATCCCACGGCTAGCAAAAAACAGCAGGCCCTATACGACCAGGTAAAAGGAAACTGTGAAGGAGAGCGTGTTAAATTACTTGTTACTCGCCCCCTCAGATAACATGGCAATGTACTTAACTAGAGTGAGTGGGCATTGGGAACAAAGCCTTTAATTTCGGTATAGGGCTGGTACAGCAAAATATCTGTTATGTTTACCGCTGGTTTTTCACATTAATTTGGAATTTACCCCATCTCCCTGTGAATGCAACTCAGGACAGTCAATGTCACATTTTATGTTTTTTTGTGGGTTTTATCTTATATATACCAAACATTTTCTGGCCCCTTTTTTACAAGGAGTTCGACATTTCATAGAGGCACGTGAATTGTTTCTCCACCTTAAATGATGACGCTGAGACAATTTGTTTTGGTGCCTTTTTGAAAGCTGCTGTAAGAGCACTTCACTAAATGAATACTGCATAGATGTGAGGCATCATTTTGCACTTTATGTACTTTTGAGGGTGCTGGATCTCTAAACTTTTTATTCATTATACGTCATATTTATGTATGTTTATGGTTTCTAATGTAATGAGTTGGACGTATTTTTATTGTTGCACTTTTATGGATACAACATGTATTTGAATAACGTTAAATTGAATTGAATTGAATTGACTCACCTGTTCTTCCTTTCAATTGGATAATGTATACAAAAAAGCAGTGACTGCTACCGGCATGAATAATAATAATAATAATAATAGTTACATTTGTAAAGCGCCTGGTTACACTGAGACCAGTGTGTCCCCGCGATACAGTATCAACAGAACAGCAGCAGCAGCAACCAAAAAAGACCAGGGAAAAATTTAAGAAGCTGGGAATAAGTGCGTCTTCAGACCTTTCCTAAAAATGGGCTCAGAACTCTCTAGCCGGAGTGCCTGAGGAAGCAGATTCCACAACTGAGCTGCTAAATAACAGAACGAGCGTCCACCCATCCTGGCTCTTTTATTTTGGGGACATACACCCTACCTGTTCCACTGGACCTTAGCGATCTAGTAGGTGCATAGGGAGTTAAAAGACCATACAAATATGCAGGACCGTTCCTTTGTAAAATACGATGGCTCACACACAGAGCCTTGAATTTCACTCTTTCCCTGAACACACCTGTTTGTTACCTGTCACTGATAGACCCAAAATAATCTAATATCGGCACCGTAGGTAGGAATTTGCCACTGCTCTTCTGCACTACCATTGCTGAAATGTTACCTCAAACAAGGAAGTGCGCTCCTAAATGGAATATAGGTGTAATGGTGGCCAGGGATAGAAGAACCCCATTTTATTGCTCCCCCTTCCTGCATGCCAGAGAGAGCAGTGTCTCAACACCGTGCATGCCTACTCCACAGTGACATTTGCCTATGAGACATATTACTATAAAAGAAAGCTACCTGCCTCAATCCAGTACTTCACAAATGAGTCTTTATCAATACTCAAAGCTCCTGGGATTGTCCTCAACTTTCTAGTTTCTGTCTTGTCTGCCTTACCTTCTTCCTGTCTGTGTTTTGATTCTCCATATCTGTTCATCGACTACAAACTTTCTGCCTCCTGGCTAGTCCAACTTATTATTTTCACTGCACTTACAGTCAAACTGGTTTCTTCCTTGGCACATATTTCTCCTTCTGTTGGTTCATTATTTGGTCTCTTGATTTTTTTTACCATTGTTGACTTCTTGCCACCATTCGTCATCAACACTCTATCAGCAACTCCAACTGCACATTTAACATTCGGTTCTTTGAGCAATTCCAAACTGAGACATCTAACCAGCTATTCTGCCAACAATTTCAAGCTGCAAAAATATATCATTATTACAGTTGTGGGTACGAGTACGGCTTTTCGATTTGGGGGCTTGGGGTGGTCTTTCGTTGGCTGTACTGATCATGAATTTTACATTTGCCTGTGTTTAAAAACAATAAGCTTGAGTATCAGGTTGAGGACCAGCTGCTAATATCTGCCAGCCTTGACAGCAGTGGCGCAACAAAACATTAGGGGCCCCCATGCAAAGTACAGGGAACCCCACCCCCCCCCCCCCCAATGCTCTGGACCCAGTAAAGAGCTCTCAGAGCTAGGAACCGCCAGCTGTGTACAGTGCCGGAGGGGAACCCCAGGAGCTCTGGAGCCCTGCAGCTCCGCCGGGGGCTTCGTGGGCTTATGTTACACCACTGCTTGACAGATAATCCTATCTTCTTCAATTCATCCGTCTTGGTTCTCACTCGAAGCCATGCTTGTCCTCCTCAGGCACCGAGGACAAGCATGTCTCTCCACCATTGGCTTCATGATTCTGTTCATTTAAGCTTTGGCATCTTTGTATCTTCAACACCAGACTCTTCGAAGCACTATCCTATTGCCTGCTTTTATTGTAGGTACCCACAAACCAAATGCTCTGAGGCCACAGAAGGGTTAAAAGATGAGTGTGGATGAGTGTGCCTTTAGCCAGGATTGACTATCTAAAAATGGCGGAGGTGCACAGCACAAAGTCTTTAAAGTTCCTTGAAAAGTTCAAATTTAGGTTGGGTGCTCCGTCAGGCTACGTAACCTTCCAATTACGTTTGCAATAAATGATAAAGTTGTGCATACATGGGATATGAATGCATCCCTGAAATTGGGCACACCATAGGTTCTCTTACAAGAAGACTCCACAATGGTTAACCATGAGTTTTGGTATTTTTTCTTTGTTTCCTAATTAGTATTTTGATATTTTCTTCATATCATACTTAATATCATTGTGTTTTTAACATATCCAGTGTGTTTCAACAAAGCTCCAATGCATTTCGGGCTCACGCGCCCTTTCTCAAGGAGCTCTAAAATCAAACAATGAGATATAACCATCACTAGTCCATAATTACTGACATGTCACACTTAAAACAAAGTGACGATAAACAATACAGTGACTACAAATTCATGCATGAAGCTGATCAGTGAACGCTGCGGCAGTTAGTAGTAAGGTACAACAAATACTTAGTAAAGTGAAGTGGCAAACGAAAACGAACACGAGACTTACGTATTTCGGCGCTCGAGTGGTCAAGGAAATAGCTGTAAGTGAAATGGGGCAAGAAATAATAATTATGCGAGGCTGCTAACTCATACAGGGTAATCGCATAGTGCCGTGGCGGAAATAACCGACTTACTGGATATATGGGCATGCTCGATCGAGTATCGGTTTGTTGTGCTTCAGACAAACAGGAAGTGGATGGGGAAGATACCACGAGATTATACTTGACGAAAGTTACTCTTTAGGATTTCCTGTGATGTCAGACTTGTCACATTTCCTTAATGTCTAAGTTTCAATTTTCGTCAAGTGTATTTATATGAGTATATTATTTATGAATTATATTGTTGCTTAAACGCATATGTTTGCTTGTTAATGATCATTTACACTGCATGTACTCTCAATATGGCGGCCGCCCTATAGTCCGTTCTTCGTGTGCTCCTTGAGAAAGGGCGCGTGAGCCCGAAATGCATTGGAGTTTTGTGGAAACACACTGGATATGTTAAAAACACGATGATATTAAGTATGATATGAAGAAAATATCAAAATACTAATTTGGAAACAAAGAATAAATACCAAAACTCATGGTTAACCATTGTGGAGTATTCTTGTAAGAGAACCTATGGTGTGCCCAATTTCAGGGATGCATTCATATCCAATGTATGCACAACTTTATCAGTTAGCCAGGATTGAACGAGTGAGCTAACGGTCTTTTGCATGCACTCAACCAACTGATAACTGGAATGTGAACTAGAATGTGTCCTGAGCAATTGCCCGTGGCTAAGAGTTTTGCAAGCGTTTTGCTCATCCCTTTTTGTTGCTTTAATGTGATTTCCTATGTGTGATGGGTATGCCTAGATATAGGTCCCTTGCTCATCGTCCCGTATGATGTGGGCTGCATATCAGTGGTGAGGCTCAAAAGACTGAAACCAGCCTAAGTTTGTTTGAGTTCCCGCCCAGATGGGGGCATGGAGTGGCAGTTTGGGATGAAATGGTTGTTAATGGAGCAAGACCAAGACTAATTTGCATATAGTTATATGGCCTGCACGAGTTCCAGTGGTTGAGACTTTTGCGAGCATTCCATCCATCACCTTTTATTGTTTCTTGTAATGCCTGTATCCAGCCCCAGAAACCCTGGTCCTCCCCAACTCACCACTATCTCTCCTCTCTCCTTCACACCTTGAACCCTGGACGTCCCACCACCCTTGACTGACAACACACGACACAGAAGAACCTTTCATCCTAACATCCTTCAACAGCATCATGATCAACACACCAAGATCTGTGACTTGGAGAGACCACGCCATAGTCAGTTTCACAATCAGCATCCATCCACACAGAACCCCGTAGCAGACCTCACACTCCAACACTGTAACAACCTAACAGAGGTGGATTGAATAACTGCTCTCCAAGAGAACAAACCATAACGCATGGACCTCCTGGCACGCAGCATCGAAAACTCCAAGTGGACTACCAACAGCGCGGACACTCTGGTCCCCATGAAATGAAGCCTCAGAACAAAAAATCAGAACATGCCTTTGAGGAACTAGAATTAGATTAGGCCTCGCACGGGGAAATAGATAGCAATTTCTCCGTCAGGGTTCAGCGCAATGTAACTAATTAACATACGGAGAACGCCCCTATGACATAAGACACCCTTTTCGTTATATTCTGTCATCCCTTTTATTATCATTTTTCTTCGCTCTCCTTGTAAATAGGGTAGCGTTGGTCAACAGGACCAGCGCCATTTTGTGTAGGCAACCCATAGCGCTGATTGTAAAAACCTCCTCGGCTCTGCATTTTCGCACCTCTTGTTCTCATGAGAAATAGCTAGACACACGTAGCAAGCAGCTGCTTCTGCTTTCGGGCCCCGTCAAGGTTGTAGGAGGGGGGTCGGTCAGATAAGCACATTCTTGCAAGCGCTGTACGGACTCTCACCGAAACTACCAGAAGGGAGTCGACCAGCGTGACCTTGCTATACTAAGCTCAGATAGACGCTTTGTGTGCCATATATGGGCATATCCCTTGCCACCTCCTGTACCAACTTGTACTTTTCCATCTTAGGTAACGGTTGCAAATTGGGATAGTATATATGTGAAGACCTGACAATGTGCCAGCAGTCTCTCTGCGGTCCTCGGGGTGTGAGGTCGTTGGGAGCTCCTCCGGCAGAGTATGTTTTGTTTAATAAACGCTTGAACTTTCTACACTGCCAATCGACTGATTATTGATGAATGGTATTTGGTAATTGTAAGTATAATCCTCTGGGGGGTTATAAAACTTTAGGTACATCAGTTGGCGACTCCGCCGGGACTCCGCGTTGGGGTCGTCCCTCCGTATCTGGAAAATAACTGGACATTACGAGGAGTATTCTCGGTCGGGGGTGGACTGACCAAAGAAAAAGGGTTGCTCTGCTTTTCCGATCGGGAAGAGCCTTGGCTGCTAGTGGCCCCACGCCGGATTCCTACGGGTGAAACCCGGATGAACGGATCAATTGGCAGTGGACAAATTTGCAATCGGACCTGAGTGCACCAGGTGAGTGTTTTGTCTCGTTCTATGTTGGATATCCTCCTGCATTTGGTTTTGGAATTGGGTGGCCATAGACCACGGAGATTGCGGTATTTTGAGAAGGGGGTCTGACGGGGCAGTAGTGAGACTGCACGGGCGGACGCCCCTATTTTGTATTTGATAGAGATAGGACTAACACGCCTAAGTGCGAATTGTGAAACGTTCACACTTGGCCGGACCGCCCTCTGAAATGCTGATGGTCATGCTTGGGTAGCACTCGGACAGATCTGGAGCGGTGCTTGAAAAAGCGGGCTAAGCCAGCATAGTCCGGGAGGTGAACCAAGAAGGCCGTTGGATGGTCGGTAGGTCGTCCTGTGGTTGTGAAAAACCTGTGTGGCTATCTCTAGGCAGCCCCTATGGTGAGGCTGTTTTGATCTTTGGTTCTCTGACTTTGGAACATACCGGTTCTCCTCAGACGGGAGTCGACGGGCTCCGCCTTTCGATTTGGGCTAGCATTGGTTCGTATTGTTTTGTCTTGTTGGTAGTTCGATCTGTGTTTTGTGTTCATTTACGATTTTAGGTTATGAATGAGTGACTGAACGAATAACTGAACATGGCCATGTATGCGTGAAAGTATTGAAAAATTATAACTTACCTTTTCCTTCCCACAGCTACAATTAGAACAGTAGTAAAATGACGAAAGCCAGCCGGCCCCTCCAGAAGGTACTCCCAGCCATGATTTATACTGTAAGCACGGGATTGGCCCCTTGATATTCAATCGTTTATGGCACAAGTACACCAAGGATAATGTAGAACTACAGTGGCCCTTGACAGGGTCCTTCGATGAGAAAAATATTAATTATTTACAGGAACGTCTGTTCGCAAAACGTAGCAGACAGTCCATGTTCGATACACTGAGGACATGGCAGAAAGAGGCCACCCGCAGAAGAGTGAGGGCTGAGAAATTAGTAAAAATGAAGCAAGGACAGACTGTTACGCAGAAAGCAATTGCGCATGACAAAAACCAGACCGAGCAGAACATCGAGTACCTAGATAGACAATTTCGGTTGGACGTAGATAAGAATTATGTTGTCCGTAAGGAGGCTGAGGATGAGATAGAGGATCTGCTGGATGTTCGCCACTAACGGAGCCCACAGCCCATGTGGCATCGGCTCAAGGGGGAACCCCGCTTCGGGCTCCTACCGATGTGCCGGGCACTGCTGCTTCCTCTGCTAGGAACTTAGCCACCCTGCTCCCAGACACACGCCACCCTTTGGGGGCGGCGGGTGCCTCCACGACACTATTACCCTTGTCTAGCCCCGTAGGAACTTCCCAGTCAGCTAGCGCGACACCTGAGTGCCAGGGTCGGGCTCCGATTGGGGATCCAGAGGGCTTGCATATTAGACGGCTATTTACGAGAGGGTCTGTAGGCTATGGAGAAAAGGAGGCAATAGCTGACCAATCAGTTAGATGGATGTATAAAGACATATACACCTTGACGGACATATGGAGCACCATGAAAGATTTTGAACCAGTGATGCAACAGACTGCCCTACAACACATGTCCCGATTTCTGATTGAAATATGGGAACAGAGTTTTGGAGAAAGGGGATTAGCCCCACAAATTCTATATGACATAAAGGATCGCGCCCATAGATTTGAATTAAGCCCGGAGGAAGTTTATAAGAATGTTGACACTCTGGTGGGTTATCGAGGTAGACTCTTCTTACGATTTCCTGAGTTAGGTTCCCAGCACCCCATGAGGGAGGTACACCCTATTTATCATCCCGAAATTCCCGAACTACGCAATGACCAGAATGTAATAACACGAGACCGAGTAGAAGCCAGGTTTCAAGAACAATGGGTGTACACCTCATGGATACGAAGTGAAGTGTTGGCTTTAAAAGCACAACTTCCTGACCCCCGTAAGAATCCCACCGCCTATTATAAGGAATTAACAGAGGCAGCGTCTTCCGCTGTCATGACTTTAGCAGATATTGAGTTGTTTTTCGGATTATTGGTTCCCGTAGACATATGGCGGCAGGTCCATGATACTCCCCACGCGGCCGAGTTGGGGGGTACCCGGGATGAGCTTAGGGCATTGGATAAAGACCGTAAGCCGGGAGATAAGCCGAAGGCGGAAATAATTGCCTTACCAGCGAAGATTATAGCCTATATGCACACATTGATCCCTCCACGAAAGGTGGATTGGGATAAACTGACTGCTTGCAAACAGAAGAAGGATGAAAGTGTCTCCGATTTCTTTACCAGATTCGAGGGAACTTTCATCGATTTTAGTGGTCAGGACCTCGCTAGCGAGGGTGGAATACGATTATTTGTGAATAGATTTGTGACCAATCTCATACCTGAAATTTCGACCCGATTGCAAGCTGCCGAGAGCACCTGGACCACGTCCTCCCCTTCTATCATATTAAGCATGGCCCAGTATTATGAACACAGGGAAAATGAGAGCCGGGATAAATATGAAAAGAAAACTAAGGATCTAAAGACTCGAGTGTTGTTGCAGCAGGTTATGAGGGGTCGAGGCACAGGGAGGGGCGCCAGAGGGCCCGGGTCCAGCGGGCCGTTCTCCAGAGGGGGAGGAGGGGGTCAGCCCTCCCGATGGGGACCCAATCAGTGTGCGTATTTGTTAGAAGGGGCAATCTCCGAGGGCCAGGCTGTGCTCACCCAGACACCCCAAGATCCACCTCTCCCACAGAACTTGCCGAGTTTTGATTGTGAGGTCCTCACCGGGGAGGACTTTGGGTCTGGGATCGTACACACTGAACTCACACCACACTACGAACAGACACTACACCGTTGGATTTTAGGAACAAGTTCTTTATATAAGCAATAAATGAAGAAAGCACTCTTATATACACAGTGGTCGAGGGACCACAAAGTCTTTGAGGATTCGGGAAGGGGGAAGCGGGACAGTCTTTTAGTCTCTGGGTCAGTACGAGGCGTACCCCACACACAGCTCTCAATCCTCGACCCGGGGGGTACGGGATGGTGGTCGTACTGGCTGCCTCACCTTCGTCGAGTCGGCTCGGTCGTGATGGTGGTCTCGATGGTCCGGCCGGACCAGAGTACTCCTCGAGCCGCGACGAGGTCAGCAGGGCTCGATCGGGAGAGGTTCGTGAGAGCCGCGACAGCGTCAGCAGGGCTCGGATGGTCTTAGAGTTCAGCTCAAGCCGCGACAGCGTCAGCAGGGCTCCGATGGTCTTAGAGGTCGAGCCGCGACAGCGTCAGCAGGGCTCCGGTGGTCTTAGAGATCGAGCCGCGACAGCGTCAGCAGGGCTCCGATGGTTCAGTTCCTTAAGGTGAAGAAGGAGCCGCGACAGCGTCAGCAGGGCTCAGAGGTTCCAGATGAGTCTTCTCAGGGTCAGCCGCGATCAGATCAGCAGGCTTCAGGTCCAAGATACAACTGCCCGCTAGTTGTCGGGCGGGCCCAGTTATAGTCCTTTGGCTCTTTGATCTCCGGACCCTCGCAGGCAGAGGTCTCCTGCCCGGGGGGGGGCTGGTCGTTGGCGAGGTCCGGCGGTTGGCTCTTTGATCCCTTTGAAAGATGGGTCCGGGAATTCCCAGACGCCCAGCGGGTCTGGAGCCAGCCCTCGGGGAGGCCAGAGGGGTGATCGAACCTGGCCCACAGGGGAGGGCCCAAGGTGTGACAGAAACCAGCCCCTCAGGGGAGGCCGGAGGTGCCATCGAAACTCCCTGGCTTATCTCACTCGGGAGCCCTTTACCCCCCAGCCGGGACTGGCGCGCCTTTGGAGTCTGGGTTTCGCTGGGGCCGGGGTCACGCTAGGCCCAGGGAGACAGGGATGTCGGGAACGGAAGATGGCGTCCGGGCCTTGTGGGGCAGGCATGGTTAGGCGCTCGGAGCCGGGCGAGGAGCGGGAAGGGCAGGCCTGGTCAGGGTTCTCGGGGGATCTAGGCGTCACTGGGTAGGACGACCAGGCTCGGGTTGCAGGCTACACTAACGGGGTGGCTGCGCAGGGGACTCGGGGTACAAGCCTACGCTCACAGGGAGTGGAGCGACAGAGATGAACCACGCCACGAGGCCGGGTCCAACACGCGTCCCCCCCAGCTGAAGGCGGGGAGAACTACCCATCCTCTTGGGGGTTCTCTTCGCTGAGGCGGAAGAATCGGGACAGGCCGTCGGCGTTGGCGTGGTCAGAGCCCGGCCGGTGTTCGACAGTGAAGTCCATCCCCTGGAGTGAGATGGACCAGCGCAGCAATTTGGGATTCTCCCCTCTCATCTGCATTAGCCACCGGAGAGGTCGGTGGTCGGTCTGGACCCGGAAGTGAGTACCGAACAGGTAGGGCCTCAGCTTCTTCAGGGCCCAAACTACCGCGAAGGCCTCCCGCTGATTGGTGCTCCACCTTTGTTCTCGAGGGAGTAGCCTCCGGCTAATGAATGCCACTGGTTGGTCTAGGCCGTTCTCGTTCACCTGGGACAGGACAGCTCCGATGCCATGCTCGGACGCGTCCGTCTGGACTACAAACTCTCGTGAGTAGTCGGGGGCCTGTAGGATGGGGGCAGTGCACATGGCGTCTTTTAAAGTTTCGAACGCCTCTTGGCAGGCGGAGGTCCAGCTGACTTTCTTCGGCTGGTTTTTGGAGGTTAACTCCGTGAGGGGGGCTACGATGCTGCCGTAACTCTTGATGAACCGGAGGTAGTACCCCGTGAGCCCTAGAAACGCCCGCACTTCCGTCTGGGTCGTGGGGGCCTCCCAGGCCACGATGGCATCGATCTTGGGCTGGAGGGGGGCTACGAGGCCGCTTCCGACCTGGTGCCCGAGGTAGATTACGGACCCTTGTCCGATCTGGCACTTGCTTGCCTTAATGATGAGACCGGCCCTTCTCAGGGCCATCAGCACCGCCCAGAGGTGCTGGAGGTGCTCGGGCCAGTGGGAACTGTACACTGCGATATCGTCCAGATACTCAGCGCTGAACTCCTCCAACCCCGCCAGTACCTGGTTCACCTGCCGCTGGAAGGTGGCGGGGGCGTTCTTCATCCCGAAGGGCATCACCCGGAAATGGTAGTGACCATCCGGGGTGGAAAACGCGGATCTTTCCTTGGCTCCCTCGGTGAGGGCGATCTGCCAGTATCCACTGGTCAGGTCGAACGTGCTAAGGAAGCGAGCAGCCCCGAGGCGATCGATAAGCTCGTCGGCTCGGGGGATGGGATGAGCATCGGTTCTGGTGACTGCGTTGAGCCCGTGGTAGTCAACGCAGAACCTCAGCTCGGGAACAGCACCGGGGGCGGCTGCCTTCGGAACCAGGACCACGGGACTAGCCCATGGGCTGTCAGAAGCTTCGACCACCCCGAGAGCTAGCATCTTCGATACCTCGGCCTTGATACAGGCCCGGACTCGGTCAGGGACGCGGTAGGCTCTGTGCCATACCGGTGGGCTGTCCCCGGTGTCCACGTCGTGGATGCACCAGTTGGTGACGCCGGGGGTGAGGGAGAAGAGGTCCGAGAACTGTCCCAACAACTGGCGACAGTCCTCGCGCTGCTCGGGAGAGAGGGAGGAGGAGAGACTCACCCCCTCTACGGAGCCATCTTTTTCTTTCACGCACAGGAGATCGGGGAGAGGCTCAGTTTCTTCTTCTTCCCCATCGTCCGTGGCGAGGAGCAAGCTCAACTCGGACCGGGCGAAGTGGGGCTTGAGGCGGTTCACGTGAAGGACCCGCAAGGGGTTCCTGGGGGACTCTACATCGATGAGGTAGGTCACCTGACTCTTGCGCTCTACCACCTTGAAGGGCCCTGTCCACTTGTCTTGCAGGGCACAGGGCTCTACAGGGGCCATAACCCAGACCTGCTGTCCGGGCTGAAACTCGACCAGAGTGGCATTTTGGTCATACCACCGTTTCATTTCTTCTTGGCTGGCTTCGAGGTTTGCCTCGGCCAGCTCTCGGAACTTCCTCGTCTGGTTCCGGAGGGCCAAAATGTATCGAAACACATCGGGAGGGGGCTCTGGGGCCGCCGTCTCCCACCCTTCCTTGACCAGGGTGAGGGGTCCCCGGACGGGGTGCCCGTAGAGCAGCTCGAAGGGGCTGAACCCCAGGGATTTCTGGGGGACTTCGCGGTACGCGAAGAGGAGACAGGGAAGGAGGACGTCCCACTTACGCCTCAGGGGCTCTTCGAGTCCCATGATCATTCCTTTGAGGGTCCGGTTGAAGCGTTCCACCAGACCGTTACCCTGGGGGTGGTATGGGGTGGTGAATTTGTACGTCACCCCACATTGTTGCCAAAGGGACTTCATGTATTTCGAGATGAAGTTGGTCCCTCGGTCACTGACGATTTCTCGAGGGAATCCCACCCGGGAGAAGATGGCCATGAGGGCCCGCCCCACTACGGGGGCGGTCACCGTTCGGAGGGGAACGGCTTCGGGGTATCGGGTGGCATGGTCTACCAGCACCAGGATAAAGCGGTGCCCCAAGGAGGTCCGGGGGTCGAGTGGGCCCACAAGGTCGATTCCCACCCTCTCAAAGGGGGTACTGACCACGGGGAAGGGTTGGAGAGGAGCCTTGCGCTTCCCTCCGCTCTTTCCGCTGGACTGACAAGTGGGGCAGGACTTACAGTGGGCCTCCACATCGGAGCGTATGCCCGGCCAGTAGAAGTGGGTGACCAGGCGCTGGTACGTTTTGTCTTGTCCCAAGTGTCCCGCCAGGGGCACGTCATGGGCCAGGTTCAGGAGGAAGCCGCGGAAGCGTAGGGGGACCACCAGCACTCGGCCGGACCCTAGCTCGGCGGACTTTTGCTCGCTGTATAATAGGCCATTTTCCCAATAGATAAAGTGGGAGCCGGACTGGTCACCGGCGGCCTGGGCGGCGGCCTGCTGCCGCGGCCCCACCAGGGATGGACAGGATGTCTGCTCTAGGCAGAACTCTTCTCGGGACGGTCCCCCTTCCTGGCACCATTGGGCCAGCTCAGGAAGGTCGTCCAAGCTCTGGGTCGGTTCGACGTCGGGGCCGAGGGGCCCTGCGTTGGGGGGGAAGCTCTCCCCGGGGAATAGCTCAGGGGTCTCAAAGGGTTCAGGGACCTCGGGGTCCTCGGGGGTCGCCGGGGCCGCCTCTAAGGTCACCCCTTCGGGGGTGGTCCTTCGGGCGGTCATCGACCGGGTACTCACACAGGCCCACTCGGGTAGGCCCACCATCTCTAAGTGGGTCCTTTTCTCAACCCGCTGCCATGGGGAGCTCTCTAGATCGTTGCCGAGCAGGCAGTCCACCGGCATGTCGGAGCGGACCGCCACTCGTAACTCTCCAGAGACGCCCCCCCACTCGAACGGGACTTGAGCTATCCGGCAGGTGCGGACGGAGTTATCGGCTGCAATCACCCTGCAGGAGATGTGGGGAACAATCTGGGCCTCGGTGACGAGGTGCCGTTTGACGGCAGTGATACTGGCCCCAGTGTCTCGGAGCGCCCCTATGTGATGGCCATTGACAGTCACCTGCTGCCGGTACTTCTCTGTGTTGTCGGGTAGGGGAGCTCCGGGGACCATCTCCCTATCACCCAGGGAGACTAACATCATAGCTGCGGGTTCAGCTCCCTCGAACTCTTCCTCCCCCTCCTCTTCTAGGGCTACTGAGGTGATGTGGCGCACTGGGGGCCCTGCAGCGGCAGGCTTCTGGAACAAGGGGCAGCGGGGGTCATTGGCATAGTGCCCGGGTTTCTGGCAATGGTAGCAGGCTTGGCTGACCCGGGGCCCTGGCCTAGCTGGGGGAAACACTGCGCGCGCTGTGGGAGGCGAGGTACCTGGCTGGTTTCTGGGGGGACTGCGCGGGGACCCTACCTGGGAACCCCTCTGTCTATTCTGACCCCCTCCCCTCGGGCGGGATGGTCCTTGTTTGTTTCGGCCA
Organism: Lissotriton helveticus; assembly: GCF_964261635.1. NCBI lineage: Eukaryota > Metazoa > Chordata > Amphibia > Caudata > Salamandridae > Lissotriton > Lissotriton helveticus. The sequence goes on from NC_136061.1 coordinate 254,441,495, forward strand.
GTGTCCCCCCCGGGCCCCCGGGGTACTCTGGTGCTCACCCAGCGATCGGCCTCGACGGCCAGCTTCCGAGGGTCGGCCAACTTGCTGTCCAGGAGGTGCTGTCGGAGTTCCACAAAGCAATTCAGGAACAAGTGCTCATACGCAATGAGGTCGATGAGCCCCTCGAAGGTGGATACTTTGCTGCCCTTGATCCACCCTTCCAGGGCCCGGCTGTAGAAATTGACATACTCTACCCACGTGGTGCCGGGGATCTTCTTGCATTCTCGGAAGCGTTGGCGGTACATTTCTGGAGTGAGCCCGTACCTTGTGAGGAGGGCCTCTTTCATGTGGCTGTAGGAGGTCTGTTCGGCAGACGGTAGGTCGAGCAGGTTGTCTCTCCCCTCACTCAGGAATCGACCCCACAGCCCGGCTCCCCAATCTTTCTGCGGAACTCGGTGTGAGGTCATAGCTACCTCGTAGGCCTTGAACCACTGCTGGATGTCATCGTTTTTATAATATTCTTTGACCACATCCTTGGGGATGTGGACCTTGGGTTCCACTGGGGGAACAGACTCTCGGGTCGCTGCTGTTTTGTTGCCTTCGTTCCGGGCCTTTAGTTCGATTTCCAATATGCTGCGCTCGTGCTCCAGCTGGAGCTTCTTTCCGTCATGTTCTCGCTGGAGCTTCTTCTCCTCCAGTTCTCCTTGCAGCCGCAGCTGCTCGATGGCTAGCTTCTTCTCGGCCAGCTTGAGTTCTCCTTCCATTTTCAAACGGGCTAGTTCTAGCTCGTGGTTTCGGTTGCGTTCTCGGTCGGTCATCTCTTCTCGAGACAGACCTCCCTCGGGGCTGTAAGTCCGCGTCGGGGACTCTGCTCTTTCTTGTTCTGGGGCGCGGGTTTCGATCAGGGGTGCTCCCCCTCCATCGGCTTCCGTCGGTGCTGGAGGTTGGGCTCCGGTCTCCACCCAGGCTGTTAGAGCTTGTTGGAAGTCCTCTTTGGTGTTTAATCCCGTTGACGGGATATGGAGATCTTTGCAGAATTGCTTGAGCTCACGGTGTGAATAGTCTCCCAGAAGCTCCATCTGGAAGGTGGTCTTGTCGGTCGTGACGCTCATGGCTGCTCTTTGTTCGGGTAGTGTGTCAGTGCTGTACGATCCCTAGACGTAGGTTCTTATCGCGACGCTGCCACCAATGTTAGAAGGGGCAATCTCCGAGGGCCAGGCTGTGCTCACCCAGACACCCCAAGATCCACCTCTCCCACAGAACTTGCCGAGTTTTGATTGTGAAGTCCTCACCGGGGAGGACTTTGGGTCTGGGATCGTACACACTGAACTCACACCACACTACGAACAGACACTACACCGTTGGATTTTAGGAACAAGTTCTTTATATAAGCAATAAATGAAGAAAGCACTCTTATATACACAGTGGTCGAGGGACCACAAAGTCTTTGAGGATTCGGGAAGGGGGAAGCGGGACAGTCTTTTAGTCTCTGGGTCAGTACGAGGCGTACCCCACGCACAGCTCTCAATCCTCGAGCCGGGGGGTACGGGATGGTGGTCGTACTGGCTGCCTCACCTTCGTCGAGTCGGCTCAGTCGTGATGGTGGTCTCGATGGTCCGGCCGGACCAGAGTACTCCTCGAGCCGCGACGAGGTCAGCAGGGCTCGATCGGGAGAGGTTCGTGAGAGCCGCGACAGCGTCAGCAGGGCTCGGATGGTCTTAGAGTTCAGCTCGAGCCGCGACAGCGTCAGCAGGGCTCCGATGGTCTTAGAGGTCGAGCCGCGACAGCGTCAGCAGGGCTCCGGTGGTCTTAGAGATCGAGCCGCGACAGCGTCAGCAGGGCTCCGATGGTTCAGTTCCTTAAGGCGAAGAAGGAGCCGCGACAGCGTCAGCAGGGCTCAGAGGTTCCAGATGAGTCTTCTCAGGGTCAGCCGCGATCAGATCAGCAGGCTTCAGGTCCAAGATACAACTGCCCGCTAGTTGTCGGGCGGGCCCAGTTATAGTCCTTTGGCTCTTTGATCTCCGGACCCTCGCAGGCAGAGGTCTCCTGCCCGGGGGGGGGCTGGTCGTTGGCGAGGTCCGGCGGTTGGCTCTTTGATCCCTTTGAAAGATGGGTCCGGGAATTCCCAGACGCCCAGCGGGTCTGGAGCCAGCCCTCGGGGAGGCCAGAGGGGTGATCGAACCTGGCCCACAGGGTAGGGCCCAAGGTGTGACAGAAACCAGCCCCTCAGGGGAGGCCGGAGGTGCCATCGAAACTCCCTGGCTTATCTCACTCGGGAGCCCTTTACCCCCCAGCCGGGACTGGCGCGCCTTTGGAGTCTGGGTTTCGCTGGGGCCGGGGTCACGCTAGGCCCAGGGAGACAGGGATGTCGGGAAGGGAAGATGGCGTCCGGGGATTGTGGGGCAGGCATGGTTAGGCGCTCGGAGCCGGGCGAGGAGCGGGAAGGGCAGGCCTGGTCAGGGTTCTCGGGGGATCTAGGCGTCACTGGGTAGGACGACCAGGCTCGGGTTGCAGGCTACACTAACGGGGTGGCTGCGCAGGGGACTCGTGGTACAAGCCTACGCTCACAGGGAGTGGAGGGACAGAGATGAACCACGCCACGAGGCCGGGTCCAACAGTATTGTAGAGAGGAAGGCCATTGGAAAGATCAGTGTCCATGGCTGTTAGCACAGAACGGCGCTGTCCGAGGAAGGGGAAGAGGACGCGGCAGCACGGACCGTAGTGATATGCACAGAGAAGAGGCAGCACAGGGAGACCACGAGCGAAATCACTTCGATAAGGCACGAGGCACAGGTAGGCAGTACTACAATGAAGATTATGGTTTTGAGGATCAGGATAAATTCGGAGATGTATAGGACAGCCAAGGACAGAGTGGGGGCCAAGTGTCGATACCGGTCAATCAGCAGGGACCCTATGTGACAGGGGAATTGATGGGGACCACTGATAAGTTCTTGATTGACACAGGAGCAATGAATAGTTCGGTTGCTCGCTCGTTGGTCCCAGGGGCCGCTCTGTCCGGGCATAATAATGTTTCAGTGGGATTTTCGGGAGTTCCTGTAATCAGCCCCATCTCTCAACCCCTCCCTTTCACAATTGGCCCGTACACTATGGATTCTCCATTCCTTTTAACTTCTAGTTGTGGAGAGAATCTTTTGGATTTAGATATGTTGAAAAGATTGAATGCTAAAATACATTGCTCTCCTGATGGTGTTTATTTGACTATTCAAAATCCCGATGTAAGTACGAAACAATGTTTTGCTAAAAATGACCCATTGCCGCCTGAATTTGTGGACATATCGCCCAGTTTATGGGCGACAGGGGATGCGGACGTCGGGAAGTTAGACATTCCCCCTGTCCGCATTACATTGAAACCTGGTGCTAGGCTGCCCCGCATACCGCAATACAAGATATCCCCAGCGGGAGAACGAGCTTTGCTTTCTACCATACAAGACTTGATTGATAAAGGGGTGGTCGAAGAAACTGTATCGAACATCTGTAATAGTCCTATTTTGCCTATTTTGAAAAAAGCCCCTGAGATAGGCGCCGGACATGCAGATGTCTATCGTTTTGTGATTGATTTACGGGAGGTTAATAAAATAGTGGTACCCCAATTCCTGGTGGTTTCGGCCATCACTACGATCCTTACTATGATACCTCCCACTGCTAAATATTTCTCTGTCATCGATCTGAAGAATGCCTTCTTCAGTATCCCTATCCATCCTGATAGCAGGCAGGTCTTTGGATTCTCATTATCTGGCCGAAGCTTCAGATTCTGTCGCGCTCCTCAAGGCTATACCGAAAGTCTGAGCATCTACAGCCAAGCCCTTAAGGCGGTCTTAGACGACCTGTCCTTGCCAGATGGTAGCGTGCTCTTGCAGTACGTTGATGATTTACTAATAGCGTCTGACACGGAGGAGGGTTGTAAAGAAGCCACGGTTAGGTTGTTGCACCATCTGGCAGACAGAGGCAATAAGGTAGCTAAACAAACAGCCCAGTCAATGATGTCCTCTATGTATGTTAGCTCCTCTGCCAGATGGGTGGGGGAGTCCGATTTGTTTAATAATACTATTGAAAGTGTGCAAGAAATTCAGAAAGAAGCAACCACAGCGGAGTTAGACAAGTGGGAACAGGAAGTAGGACGCTTGGATGAGAATAACTGTTAGGTGGATTTGACAGACAAACAGAGATGGTTGCTACCCAATGCAATGGTACAGGCTGTTGTCACTATGGCCCACGGACCAGCTCATGTCGGAGCTAAAGGCTTTTGTGCCTTGTTGGATCCCGTCTGGAATAACCCCAATATACAAAGAACAGCTGTACGTCTGGTCCAATATTGTATGGTCTGTTTGCAACATAACCCGGGGAAAGGAGAACCAGTTCTGAGTGGGAACTTTGCCCCCCCGACATTGCCCTTTGAGGTGCTCCAGATGGACTATATTCATATGGAGCGCGTCAATAACTTAAAGTATGTACTAGTGGTGGTATGTGCCTTCAGCAAATGGGTTGAAGCGTACCCTACGAAAGAGAATACTGCCCTAGCCACAGCAAAGGCGCTTATAAAAGAGTTCCTCCCACGGTCCGGATTGCCCCGATTTATCTGGTCTGATAACGACGGGCATTTCCATGGGGCCCTTGTACAGAGTATATGCAATGGGCTCCAGATAAAACAGAAATTCCATGCGGCCAGACACCCCCAGTCAGCAGGGCTGGTGGAAAAATATAATGGGATATTGAAGTTGAAGATAGCAAAAATTCAAGAGAGCACTGGTTTAAAATGGCCTGACACCCTCCCATTAGTCTTATGTCCTTGCGGGTCACGTTCTGGTCTATCTCCTTACGAGATAGTCTTCGGGCGACCTGCTAGTGTGTGGGGCGTGCCTAGGCCGAGGTCATTTACTGATGTTGAATACCCTATGTTGATCGATTACCTGTATACTTTGACTAAAGATCTTCGTTCTATTCATCAGCAGGTAGCATCTGTACTACAACCCCTGCCAGAGGGCCCCGGACATCGCCTGGAACCCGGCCAGTGGGTTCTGGTCAAGAAGTACGATCGAGACTCCAGCTTGGCTCCAAGATGGTCTAAGCCACATCAGATCTTGTTGGCCACACGAACGGCTGTGAAAGTAGAGGGGAAACGACACTGGATCCATGTGTCGCACCTAAAAAGAATTCCTCTTCCACTTCCCTATGACCAGCGACACCCTGAGGGAATCCTGACTCAGGAAAGCGAGAGAGCTGTGGCCTTTGTTCCGTTTTCCGACGCTCGGGAAATTGGAGCTGAAGGAGAACTAGGGCCGGTCGGGGCATTCTCTGGAGAATCAGCAATCACCCCTGGCCCTGTCCATGTTGATTTGGTTGGCAGCAGTTCTGACGAAGGTGTTGTACCTTCCCCTGTGTTATTCCCTGATCAGGAAGTGCCCGGTCATGTTCGTTACAACCTGCGGCCAAGAAAGCATCACAGTACCTCAGATGACCCTGTTAGGAGATAAGGAAAGACTTGGATAAAAGTAGGGTTTGCTAGTTTCTAATCTGGGGTACTGAGCGAGACACTGGACTGAACTAGTTGAGAGCTGGAACATTGATATTGTGCTCTGTTCAGAAAGAAAGACTCTGTTCTTGTCATCGGCCAGGTTGTTGGAGCAAAACTTTTCAGAAGATCTGTATCGTGAGACGTCGTTGGATGTGTACCCAGATCGCAAGTCTGCCTGTGAGGCTTTGAAGGACACAGGGAGAAGAACCCTCTGGCAGGAAGGTTGTTCTGACCCACTTAGTTACTTTGGACTCTTAGCTAGGAATGTACCCTTTTGGTCGTCTTGTACTTGAGGAAGAATTACCTTTTGCTCCTAGGTATTTGCCTTTTTACGAACCAATGTTTTCCAGTTGGACCATGCGTGTGAAAATAGCTTTTGTAGTTACAATTGCAGTAATTCTAGCCATCTTTATGGGGGTTTTTATATACTTAGAATATAAACACCCGATGCAATCAATGCTGATGTTGACTGTTCCCCCCCTGAGCATATTATGTATACTTTAGCACCCCACAAGGAACGACATCGTCAGACCTATGCGAAAAATGTATTTGTGGAAATGTTGCACCAAACGCACAGCACCACGAACACCACTGACTGCTGGGTTTGTGGACTTCTGCCATCGGTTGTATATAATCATGATCTGTTCCTCTCGTTACCCCTCTCCTATTTAGGGAGTTGTGAAGCTTGGTTCAAACTGTTTTCCGCCATGTACAATCATTACATAGAAAATTACAAGCAGTTTGTTTACACCGAACAGGACTATAATATGATCCTAGCGTACATTAGGGCACATCAGGGGTTTGACCCACAAGGCAATGGGGGACGGGGTTCTTTAGATCCTCAGGCTTGTATGAATAGGTATATGGAGGTCCGGAATAGTACTTGGTTGCAAGATGAACTCTATGATTTTAAGCAATTTAATTCCACCCAATATTTCCAGCTTTTTGTTGATCGAAATGTTACAAGTGACCGCATTGTACCCATTCCTATTCTGAATACTTCCGCTGACTTCTGTGTGCAGGGAATGGGGCATGTGCAAGTTGGTGATAGCGTTTGTAATTATACCTATCAGATGAATATACTTAGTAGTCCACCTCTGTTGACACCACCCAATGTGTATTTCGTATGTGGGGAGAATGCTTACACTTGGTTACGCCGGGGTTGGGCCGGACACTGTTATCTGTCCTTCCTATACCCGCCTGTATATATAGCACCATCTGACTATCATAGAACAGACCAGTTACACTCAACAAGAGCAGTGCCCAACAGGCCACGTAGGCAGCTCATAACCACTGAAGTCGATCAGACCGATACCTCCCTGGAGCAGTTCACAGACTTCAGCAAAGGATTGGTCCCATTCTGGGGACCGATCTTTAACAGCAGAGAAATTTGACGGTTGTCTAGAACAGTAGAAAATGTGATTAACATCACCACTGATATCATGGCCAATCTCACGGTTGAGCTTCAGGCGACCAGACTCGTGGCGCTTCAGAACCGTAGGGTTTTGGACGTTATCTTTGCTGATCGGGGAGGAGCATGCCGGGTGATCGGCAGCTCTTGCTGTGTTTACATTCCAGACTCCGCCCCTACTGTTCATTTGGCCATTCAGAAGCTCCATCGCATAGCAGCAGAAATGCATGTAGAAAATGGGTCTTGGTCTCTGTCTGGGTGGTTCTGGGGTCTCCTGGGTACTTGGGGTTGGAAGATATTACTGATGGTAGGTGGAGCAGCAGGTATCCTTTTCGTCTGCTGTCTCTGTCTGCAGTGCGGTCCTGCGTGGTGTTCATATTGTGCCTCTAGATTAACAGCGACAGTCACCCCTTCAGCAGCCCCCACCAAAGCCCAGATGCTCCAGCAGGAGGTTCGTGAACTTATGAGAATGGACGAAGATCTCTTTGACGATTAGTGACCTCTGTTATTAGCTTCATCACGCTAAAAGTAGGGTTTGAGGAACTAGAATTAGATTAGGCCTCGCACGGGGAAATAGATAGCAATTTCTCCGTCAGGGTTCAGCGCGATGTAACTAATTAACATACGGAGAACGCCCCTATGACATAAGACACCCTTTTCGTTATATTCTGTCATCCCTTTTATTATCATTTTTCTTCGCTCTCCTTGTAAATAGGGTAGCGTTGGTCAACAGGACCAGCGCCATTTTGTGTAGGCAATCCATAGCGCTGATTGTAAAAACCTCCTTGGCTCTGCATTTTCGCATCTCTTGTTCTCATGAGAAATAGCTAGACACACGTAGCAAGCAGCTGCTTCTGCTTTCGGGCCCCGTCAAGGTTGTAGGAGGGGGCCGGCCAGATAAGTACATTCTTGCAAGCGCTGTACGGACTCTCACCGAAACTACCAGAAGGGAGTCGACCAGCGTGACCTTGCTTTACTAAGCTCAGATAGACGCTTTGTGGGCCATATATGGGCATATCCCTTGCCACCTCCTGTACCAACTTGTACTTTTCCATCTTAGGTAACGGTTGCAAATTGTGATAGTATATATGTGAAGACCTGACAATGTGCCAGCAGTCTCTCTGCGGTCCTCGCGGTGTGAGGTCGTTGGGAGCTCCTCTGGCAGAGTATGTTTTGTTTAATAAACGCTTGAACTTTCTACACTGCCAATCGACTGATTATTGATGAATGGTATTTGGTAATTGTAAGTATAATCCTCTGGGGGGTTATAAAACTTTAGGTACATCACCAGATGGTACATGGAAGACCTCAGAATGAATGATCAAATCAAACTGCAAAGGAAAAACAGAACCAGCAAAGGGGAAGCAGAAAAGGATGCTTTCAAAGCCTCCTTGAGAAGGTATCACCAGCTAGTCTGAAAAAATAAGAGGAAGACCGTAGTCGAACAAATAAACATGCGGTCCAAAAGCAAACAAGAAATCTCGAATTGTCAAGGACTTCACCACACCTACAGCTGCTACCAGCAACATCAGCCCATCACAATATCTGTGTAACAACCTCTTATACTTCTTTTCCAGTGAAATCACAACTTTATGCAGCAACTTTGCCCTGCAAAAGGCTGCCTGACTCTCTCTAGTAGTCTCCTAGTGACGAACAGACAACACAGTCACCAGTTTGGACCCCATTAGCACAGAGGAAACCACTACAATCAAGAAGACCATTCGCCCTGGGACCCCGGAGGAGCCCTCTCCCGAACATGCCTTTGCCAACGGAGCAGTCCCTATCAACTAGGCCCTTGTCCCATCCTCAATACCTCCATCGCTACAGACACCTTTCCGGAAACATGCAGCCGTCAATGCTTTCCTGAACAAACCCTCAGCCAACCCTACCAAACTTGCCAATTACTGACCAATATGCCTACTTCCCTACCCTGCAAAAGTCTTTGAAAAATCTTTTAAAAAGCGCCTCTCTGACCACCTCACCAAACACCAGCTTCTCAAGGCCACACAATCAGGATTCAGACCAATCCACAGAACAGAAACCGCTCTCATAGCAGCAACAGATGACATCTGGATGATCCCTAATAGGGGAAAACCACCACCCCTTCTTTCTAGACAAATCAGCAGCATTTGACACCGTCTCCCATACCATCCTAATGTGATGACTCCACAAATCAGGCATCCAGGGACTCAAATGGATCTGCTCTTTCCTCACCAGAAGAACCCAAACCATCAACATGCCCCCTACTCCTCTGTAGCACAAGATCTAATCTGTGGAGTCCCGCAGGACTCCTCCCTCAGCCCGATGCTCTTCAACATCTATAAAACTCCGCTGGTTGATGACATAGGAGCTCACAACATATACATCCTCCTGCCAACAAAACACAACACCACCAAACACCAGTTACAAGTTTACCACATGCATGACAGAATTGGCCACCTGGGCGAAATCCAGTTGCCTCAAACTGAAATTGGACAAGACTTAAGTGGTGGTCTTCGGGAAGGACTCCTTGCCATCCAACCCCACCTGGTGGCCACAAACCTTTAACCCACCCACATGCCTTGTTTGCAAGTGAGAAACCTGGTCAATATCATAGATAACAAACTGGACATGATCGCCCAACGCAACACAGTGGTCTCTTGCTGTTAAAAATGCTGAAGAAAATCTTCAAGTGGCTACTAGGCAACACCAAAAAAACGATTACCCAAGCCCTTATCACCAGCAGACTAGACTTGACGATGGGAACACCCTGTATGCAGGAAAGACTAACCAGCTCACAAGAAGATTGCAGACCGCATAAAACACATCAGCCAGACTAGTCCTCAATCTCCCACACCAAACCCACATCACACCACACCTTATGGAACTCCGCTGGCTCCCAATACACAAGCATGCACACTTCACACTTCAAACTCCTCTCCTACGCTTACAAAAAACCACCACACAGGCCCGGCTTACTTGAACAGCCGCATTCACTTCCACCAACCTTCCAGACACCTTCGCTCTGACGGTCTCTCATTATCACACATCACACGCACACACAAAAGCAGAGCAGGGTGCCACTGCTTTTCATACCTGCTCCTAAAGCCAGGAATGATCTCCCACAACACAACAGATCCTCCTCCTCACTTCTTGACTTTCACAAGAAGCTGAAGACCTGGCTTTTTGAGTAAGCCCTCTAGGGCTGGCCTCACACACCTGCTACAGAGCGCCCGGATACCCTCATACTATACTCTCATACTATAAAAACACCATTAACATAACAGTATAAGGTCTTGAGCTCAGTCTGTCCTATTTAAAGATGAGCTAAGAGTATTTTAAGGAGGCATCTGATTTGCCTCTGCTTGTCCGCTTCTGGATTAGTCTGGTCTCAGAGCTAAATTAAAAAATACTAAGGTCCTCATTTATGGGGTTTTTTGCCATAGGGCAGAACAGCAGGCCTTACTGTTCCACTGGCCTATGACAAAAGAAATTGGCAGAATGTGCAATATTAGATACAGCGCATTCCTGTCCTTTTCCCCTGCACCGGTCCATAATGGGCTGCCGTGCGCCAAAGCAGGCACCTTTGCACCATGGTGCAAGGGTGCCTGCATAGCGAGGATGATTATTTTTGTGCAGGAAGGGAAACTTTCCTGCACAAAAACAATCACAAGAGGCTTTTTCCTCTTTTTATGATACAGGAATAACGAGGAGAAATAAAGATATTTCTCCTCGTTGTGGCTTCCTTGGAGGCGTACGTTTTAGAGCTGCCTCAGACTTACGATTTCTCGTAAATCTGGGGTAGTGTCAAAAAGCCATGGATGTTGCTGGAAATGCCTCCAGCAACACCCATGGAACGCCCCTTACACATAGTTTTCTGCGTGAAATGGGCACATATTTTTAAGGCCATGAAAAACCACATAATGTGGCTTTTTGTGGCTTTATAAATATGTCAGTGGCACATTGCGCCACCAAAATGTTAAAAAAGTGACTTCCAGCGGCGCAAAAGTGGCGGTAGGGCCCTCAGCCTCTTGCCACAGCCTCACCACTTAACTTGCAATCTGAATACTAATGTTTGTCTATAGGGCAAGCTTGTTTCTCCTCCTTCCATACAACGGCCCCTGCAGGTGGTACGGCTTCACATTGAAATCCTTACGCTTGTCTCTGTACGAGTTACCCCTCTTTCAACACCAGATGTTGCATAGCAGATCCAAACTACAAGTGGCACATTCAGGTTGACTGCCTAATAAAATGTGATTGAAGTAAAGCAGCCAATGGCCGAAGAATCATATATCGCCAATCCATCCTGTGAGTGTTTCAAGCTGCACTGCCTGCTCCAAGGAACTTAGAATGCCTCTCAATCCGAGGCTGGTGGAGAAAAAACACCCTGTAACTGAAGCTACTGCACATGCAGCAAAAAATTGAGGACAAGACTAACATCCTCTGGTATGGGGAACACTCTGGAAAATACCAATCCTCAAGTATCCATTACGTCTACTGTAAAAGGACAAATTATCAGATCTTGCGTAATCTCACGTCATGTTGTCTGTGATACTGCTATACACAGAGCCTCATGGTAGCCGTCCTATTGTGGCATTGAACCTGTGCATTTATTGCATCCCACAGAAGGCTGCTGTGCCTCCTTTTCCTTTAAATTCACCCCTGCCTCCTGATTCTTTCTGTGCTGTTCTTCATTGCCACCTATATGATCCCCATTTAAGACCAAGCAGCATCAGTTTGAGTTCTTGAGCTTTGGACTCTTTCTACTGCTTCTGTCCCCATGATGACCCAGTATCAAGTTTGGGTGGGAATGTTGTCAACTCCACTGACCTAGCCCGGGAAATGTGTTTGTCAATCTTTGGATTGACCAAAGGAATGATTCTTGATTAACCTATAAGAATGTTTATTATAAGTGCCATGTTTCTGATACACACCTACATTTATAAGGCATGCACTACTTATTTCTTTCCTCACTGACAGATCACCATTAAACTGATCAACTCTTCTTCTTGTTTCTGACTGCATTGGGATTAAAGATCATTGTTTAGTTTATGTATGTCATCAAAAAATATAAACACTTGCGAGAATATATTGATGGCTACTTCTTTCTTTACATTAATGTGCTTCAAAGTTTACCTTTCCCCTTGGTCAAAATATTTGACTAAACCTAAATGCAGACAAAACATATTCCTTTTAAAAAAATATATATTTTATTTACAGTTTTCAACAGTAACCAAAAGCAGTGTGTAACATGCCAATAGTACACATCACATTACATTAAGTGTCAGTGCATGCATCACGCAATAAATATCATATATATTAAAGAATGAGATAGGCAGGGCCTTAGTATCATGATTACTGATTTATTCTAGGAATCAAATCAATACATGGTGATATTCAGCAACCCATTTGTAATCCTTTCGTAATCTCTTTGCAACAAAACACCCATTACATATCTGTAATCATATGCCATAGGTCCTTTTCCCATTTGGCCTTCATGGTTAATTCTCCATAATTTGCTTAGTACACAGCCATACATCCAGGTAAACCTTGCTTGGACCAGCAAAATCCTCTCTGTGGGCTCATCCAGCAGAGTAGGTAAACATTCCCTCTTGGAACCTCTCAAGCAGTGGTAGACCAATGTATTCAATAGTGTACTTGAGTTGTCACCTAGGAACTCTGAATATGTTGAGAAGTGGCCCTCTGCGAATAGGTTTCACAAAGATTCCAGGTTGTTTCTCTTTTGGTGTTTGAGTATCCCAAGCTCTGATGTCATCAGGAGTCTCAGATGGTGAGTCAATGGTACATGTTGTGAGTACAATGTAGGAGTGTTTGACAGGGTTGCTAAGCTATGCCATGTCCATCTGGGGCATCCCACTGTGTGCATCTCTGTGGTGGGGTGGCAAGCCTGTGCGAACGGAACTGTGTACAGCAGGGACGAAGCTGAAAGACCTGCTTCTAAGCTTTGATGAGGGGTGGCGGGGTGGATCTGCTTGTGTCAGGTGGAACCAATTGTTTGCGTATTAGGGGTGTGCTATTAAGTAATATATCTTCAAAATGTCGCAGCAAAATCACCCTTATCATATGGCATCTGTAGCTTGTGCCAGGTACCCATTGGCTGCTTGCCAGCCCATACCAGTCTGACCAACAGAGAACTCAATTATCTAAAGAAGAGCTTATGTAGGGCCATTGGGAGGTTCTGAAATAGAAGCAGGATTTTAGGAAGAGCGACCATCTGTTCAGTGCCACTCGTCCCGTCACAGTTAGAGATAGATTCATCCAAGCCTCCATCAGCCTGGCAATGTGAATTATGCATTTTCCATATTTTCCTTCATAAGCGTGTCTAGAATCCATAGATATTGAATACCTAAATATAAGATCGTACCAGTCTGCCACTTGAGAATGTTAGAGGCCTTTGTGGTTCTAGTTAATGGGGCCAATACCAACTTAGACCAATTTATGTTAAGGCCGGACCATGTACCATAAGCTATTATTTCATCGGACCAGGACTAGGTTGAGGGTGAGATTTTTCACAGTTCGGAGGAAATCATCTACGTATGATAGGATGAGCCTATATGACCCAAACTGCATTCCCCTATGGTGATGAAATTTATGTAATACACAGGCTAAGGGATTTACCGCCAAAGCAAAAAGGATGGGCCCTTCTGTGTCGGTATTGGTGGAGACAGTAGATTGTTGGCTTTAACTGTAGCAGTAGGTTTGGTATATAGAAGAGTCACCCATTTTAGCTTTACCCATTCCATTTGTTCAAGGACTGTCAGGGGAAATGTCCATTCAGTGGAGTCAAAGGCTTTAGCTGCATCTAAAAAGCAGCTGTCACCTCCAGATTGGGGTTGAGTTGGTTGTTGAAGGTGAACAGTGTGCAGAAGTTGTTGGATGTCGATCTACCAGGAATGAACCCCGACTGATCTGGGCAGACCAATGCAGCAGCAATGGAAGTATTCTATTTGCAATGATTTTAGTCAAGATCTTATTGTCTATATTGATGAATAAACATGAGCAGTACTGTTCACGTATGTGCGAATGTCTTACCAGGTATTAGCAGTGTGATCAATATTGCTTCACACAATGATGGGGAGTATGCCAGCCGCAAAAGACTGGCTATAGACTTTCAATAGGAAGGGAGCCAGTTCTTCGGAATATCTTTGTAGAGCCCTGCAGGGAGTCCATCTCCCACTGCTGCAGATCCATTCCTTAAGGACTTCATCACTCCTTTGATCTCCTGAAGCGTGATAGAGCTCAAAGGTGCTCACCGTGACCTGTCTCTAGCCAAGCAAGAGTTACCCTGTTGAAATAGCCATTTATGTTCAACCTGGAAACTGTAATTCTTGTGTAGTATAGATCTGTGCAGAACTCAACAAAGGCCTGGGGTATATCTAAATGACTGTGGATTAGACCATTTTTAGGAGTATTAATCTGTATCACATCAACTGAAGCCCAGGGAGGATGGATCGTACCAGCAAGAGTGCGGCCATAGTGTTGTCCTATCTCGCAGCTGCAGCATATTTGCTGTGAGAGTTAACTTCTTGATCGGCTGCCTCGGGGAACTCAAGTTTTCCAAGTTTGCTGATTCCAAATCATGGATCACAGCTGCTTCAAAAGCCGCAATCTGTGGCGGGAGTACTGCCAACTGTGGTGTGAAAGATGATTTGGGACGAAAAGGTGTATCGCCCCTTTGTCTATCAAGAGAGTCTTGGTGTTCAAAAAAGACTCTCAATCTCACATTACGGAAGAAGACCGCCAAATCCTGTCGTAGTTTAAATAGATCAGGATAGTTCGTAGGAACAATGCCCAGACCCTTGTTAAGGATCTGCTCTTGGAGATCAGTCAACAGATGGGACGACAAGTTGACCACTAGTTATTGTCGCTGCTGGTACTCGGTGTGGTTCCCTGTGCCATGCTCCTGGTGATGCGCTGGGTGATTTCCGGGTCCTGGTCTGGCCAGTTGACTCTCGCAGGTGTCTTCTGCTTGCCACGACCCCTCCCCTGGCCTCTCCCTAAAAAAGGCCCCTGGAAGTTTTGGAACTGTGCGTTCTGGAAATCAGGATTCTGGAACCGTTGATTGCCAAATCCTTGATTTGGATATTGTCCTGCTGGGGGAAAACCCATCATAGGCCAATTAAATGCTTGGGTGGGATATTGTTGAAAAGGTTGTTGGAAAAATTGGGGTCTGGGGCCCCTCCAATTACCACGACCTCGTCCTCTTCTCTTGGGGTAGGACTCATTATCACTCCCCTCACTCGAACTGCTGGTGGTATACTGGCGAGGTCGGCCTTGCTGGTTGTTTTTATTCCCTTCCGACATTTTTTGTTTGGCATACTCATCTGATGTGTATGGGTAAGCTTTCTCTCTTGAGAAACTCTTCAAGTCTTTTTGTAATTTAGAGATCTTTGAGTGTATCAAGTGATCCCTATACTCCGCAAGTTGAGTATTAATCTGATCTAATTTGTGGTCGAATGTTGCCATGACGATATCAGTTTGTAAACCCCTTTCAGTCGTCTGAATTTTAATTAGCAAAGCATCCGCCCTTTTCGGTTGGAAACACTTGGTGTTTGCACTATTCTCACCTCATTGGGTGTGTTCAGTGTTGTGTTTGTTCAGTCTGTCTTGACTATATGTTGTGATTAAGAGAAATTTATTATTTTTTCCCCCTCCCTTATGCTCCGTCCTGTGTGGGGTACACCAGGGCGTATTGTAAGCAGGCCCAATGATGAAGCATGTCACATACCTTGTTATGTGAGTGAGGGCAGTTTTCTCAAATAGAGTGATTTGCCCCATTGGGGCTTGCTCTATTCCTTACTGTATTAGTATAAATGGTTTTATTATTTACTCTACCCACCCCTTTTGTGTGTATAACTATAGGTCTCCGGGGGTTCGGGGTGGCAGAGTTTAAACTTATTTGACCCTCGCCCCTCTTTTGTGATTGTATCCCATCCACTTTTCCCATTATGGCCATGTGTTTGTACATATCACAGTTAAGGGAATGGACAAGGAGATTTAAATTACATATTGCGTGTATCTTAATAGTTATTTCCAGGTGAGGAGAGCAACGCGCATGTACCAGGTGTACATGGGGAGAGTTGCGAACTCTCTATATTCCCCAGTATTTCCAAGTGTCAGGCAGATGCGGAGATGGGAATCGCCTCTGCTTGATCCTCTATGAACAAGCATGAGTCACTAAGGCCTCGGTCCTCCGGTCTCCTTCCAGTTACAAGCATCTGAGACTCCGCTCTCTGTGCGCTATCAGCTCTCTGAGGGCAAGTTCAAGAGGGGCAGCTAATTATGGCACAATCCGCGGGCAGAGCAGTGATGTTGCAGAGGTGCACTTGCCTTTGCCGCAGTAGGTTGTGGCAGTGAAACCACGTAGCAAAAAGTAGATTGAGGGTTTAAGCACTGATGGAGCAAGAATTCGCACATAGAGCGTCTTGCTTGTATTCAAGAACCTCGAATAACATTAATAAAATGTAACCAACATGTTTGTTTTACTAATTTCCCATTTATTCTGACATTTAGGTATCCTAGTGATGCTTGCCTATGTGTTTATTAACCTTAATACGCTTGCCACTAAAATGGCCGCTGCTTGGCGGGGTTTTCTTCTGCGCATGCGTCAGTCACAATCACGTGACGTGACGTACTCGCAGTTCTGGTGGGAATCTTTGCGCTTGCGCACTCGACTTAAGATGGCTGCTTTGTGTTCTCACATGCCGAAGCTTGCACTATCGCTTTCTGCATTTCTGTTCGTTTGCACCTATTTTAATGCTATAAATTAGTATAAAGTAAGGGGAGTCATATAGGGATTCCTGGTATACAGTGTATTCATTTATTTCTATGTTCTAAATTGTTTTTCTTTACTTTTCATGTATCGTAACCCTTGGGCCTGGGAGGGATTCAAAACCCCATCTTAGAAGTCCCTACTGCGCATGTCATCCTGGCAGAGGGAAGAAAACCTTGTACCAGTGGAACTCAGCCAGCTGGCAGCCACAGTCAGGATGTTTATGAGAAATGACCTGCGACCCAGCAGGACGAAGCTGTACTGTACCGCACTTGAAACATTTGTATATTAAAGTGTACTGTCCATTGTCAGGAGAAGAGCACATACCCTGAGAACCCCAAATTCAATAGGCGGTCCCAAAAGATGCAAATTGGGAATTGTAGAAGTTTATCCTGGTTGGTGTGTTGACCTGTCCTACTTGAGGACCAATCGAAATTGGGGATTCTTACACTTGCAACATTTGGGGGGTGGTACACTGACCCGAAAACAGTATAACTAGCCTAGGTTTAGCTAGAGAATTCGTCCGACTTGTCCGAATAGCTGACCTGTGATGGAGCGGGATAGAAAACAGAATTCTGTTTAAACTCGCAAAGTCACATTTCCATAACATGAATAATAAAACTAATGATTTGTGATGTGTTGTGCTAACTCAATCTAGAATAAATTTTACACATGGGGGGACTAACATGTGTGCTCATAAACGTGCATAAGTGTTGCATCTTTTGTTCGTGCAAAATAATAAAAATAATTTGTGGTTTTCGTTTTTGTCATTACTAACTGCAGCAATCCTAAAAGAGGCATGTGCTTAATTTTACCTTCCTTGTCTATGTGGTGACATTTCTACTATTCTAGGTGCACATAAGGTTTCATGGATTTGATGAAGACTGGTAGATATAAAATGCTGCTTTAATTGTTTGCAATTGCTAGGTAACATTAGACTAATTGGGAGGGTTAATCATTTAGAAAACGAAGGGTGGTTACAGAATCAATATTATTTCTTTCATTAATACTTTTCTTGTGTTTGTTTTATACTAGAAAATTAAGTTGCCTGCTTTTGGGCCTAGTTTGCTCGAGTTTGCTAAAAGCTGAATTTTACTTCTACAAGAATCACGAGATGCCCATTTTGAAAAAGTGTTCACTAAAGCTGCATTCACTGAGCAAGTCTGACCCGTTGTCATCATTTTGTCGGACGTGGCCAAGGTCAGAAACCGGTAGAAAAGAACAATTTGTCAGCTCTAACTTGGCACCCGCGGAAGTGTAATGGACGCAGCGAGAACAGTGATTTATAATTGTTGCAAATCAAGGAAGCTCCAGATCACGTTTGGAAAAGACAATGGTCCTAAAGAAATGTGACCTAATGGAAGTTTTGAAATGTGGGTGACATGTCACTTGTCACTCTTAGCCAATGGGACGTCGTCATTTTTCAGAAAACTTTCTTTTACTTAGATTAGCTAGCATAGAAGGGTATAAAAAGTCATGCCCTTAGGGATGGGCTGGCTGCTGCTTTCTGACTTTCCGATGAGGGTGAAGTGCTGCTGGACTTTGCGTGGAGCACGTAAGAATCCTCAAAGAACTTTACTATATTTTCCTTTTATTTAGCTTAGCTAGGGACTTAGGTTTTAGAAATGCTAAACTTTTAATTCTCACTCAAATTTTGATTCTCTTGCTTAAAACTGTATTCTTCTCATGAATCTTTTCAAACATGCTTACTTTAATGCTAATAAAATTGCATTTAAAAAACTATATTTTGAAATATCATAAATTAGTTAATAAAATCTTACTTTTGACAAACAAGCTGGTCTTGATTATTCAGAAGTGCAGGTTGCTATTAGCTAGATGCCATCGCCAAATGGTGGTCAATTAAATAATTAAAATTTATTCAAATGATATTTTTTACTACAGAATGTATATAGATGTATATGAATTGTAAATAAAGTATAATTGGGTTTAATCTGACCACCTGATTCAGTAGGCCCAAATATGTCATGTTAGTAAATGGGTCCATGAGTTAGTGTAGAATTTTATTTTGTAGGTTATAGATTTGGGTAGCGTTGTTTATGGCATATTTTCTATAGGCCGCTGGATCAATTCTCTGGTAGCAGAAATTGATGGTTGCTAAGGGTAACCAAGGTAATATGTTGGTTGCTAAGGGCTACTAAGGTGTTATGGTATGGAAATAGGATCGATGTTTTAACACATGTTGAGTTTGTTTTTCGTGCTATCTGTAAGCTATACCGGTGTAGATTGTGTGACGAGAAATTAGTCACGCAAGTCATCTGTTCTGTTTGCAGTGATATCGCCGAGTATCACAAGTGGTATCGCCGTGTACCACAGGTGTTGTCGCCGTGCAACACAGTGTTAGGGCTAGGTGTGAATCTTGTATAGTGAGGATTACCTAGGAAATTAGAGCAGCATGAGAATAGGGACAAAGCGCCTTCCATAAAACTCACTGTGATAAGAGTATTAGGTATATTCGAGCTTGAATGAAGGGTAGAGTAATGTCGGTGC
Organism: Lissotriton helveticus; assembly: GCF_964261635.1. Taxonomy (NCBI): domain Eukaryota; kingdom Metazoa; phylum Chordata; class Amphibia; order Caudata; family Salamandridae; genus Lissotriton; species Lissotriton helveticus. The sequence goes on from NC_136061.1 coordinate 254,460,698, forward strand.
ATGATTACCTATAAACAGGTTAGAGTCCTGTAAGGGTACATGTTTTATATCTATAAACAGGTTGGAGTCCTGTACGGATAACGTCGTTATTTTGCTAACGGTGCATGATTTCTATAAACAGGTGAGAGTCCTGTACGGATTTCATGTGTGTTTGAATTTAGGGAATTTTCCGTGTGAAAGTGCGAGTTTGATTTGTAATTTATGTTCAAGTGGAACTTTCGAACTGTCACTTCGCGGTGCGTTCAGAGGAAAACGAGTTCATAATTTGACGTGTTAGAAGGGTGGGGTAAGAGTTACTCTACTGACAATTGAAAATTATCCTTAGTGAGAATAGCGCCGACTATTCCAAAGTGTGGATACTTGTATGTACGAAAACTATCCTAAATAGTGAAACAAACAGATGAGTCCTTATTGTCATTGTTTAAAGAATTAATTTACACTGAAAAGTGTTCTTAAATTGGCGCTGTGAAAAGATTTTGTGAAGGAGGGGTAAGCGCTAGGAGTGAGAAACGAGAAACCGCAGCTATTGTGTACGTCACAGAGCCGCGCTGGGATTGGGTGACCTACGTCACAAACTGTACTCTGATTGGTTCTTGAGTCTCTGACGACCTGTAAGCTGATTGGTCCTTCAGAAAAACTCCATTTTTATTAGTTGAGCAAAAAGTGACGTAGCTCAACTGTCATTGGATTGTTGGTGTGTTTCGCGCACGGATTGGTTGCTTTTGCGGAACATTCCGGAAATATTTTACGAACGAATTTGTGAATTAAATTAAACTCTGAAAGATGAGTTATCATTTTAAACATGTTGAGAAAAAGCCAACATTGTTTCAGAAACTTAAAAATTTAATTTCGCCTGACAAGAAAATAGAAACGCGAGGTGGTAAATTACTTCATAAGTATAAAACACCTGCAGCGTACATGGAAGGTGAATATGGATATCATACTGTTTTATGGTTCGATAGCTGGAAACGCTATACAAAGAATGATGGCGTTCTGACTTGGCCTGATGATGGTTCATTTAATGTAAAGATTTTGAGAAATTTGCGAGAGAAAATGAATGCTCTTAGTCCAAAACCGAGACCAACTCAATTTGAAGCTTTAGTTGAGTGGGAGGATGAGATGTATCAGTTACAAAGGGAAGCTAGCGGAATTAAAAGACCTTCTAAAACTCCAGTTTGGAGAAGGGAAACTCATGAAGACAGATTACGAATGTGGAGACAGGGAAACATGAGTGAAGGATTGTATTTAATTCAAGAAATGGTTTTGGGTACTCCTGCTGGGAAAGCTAATGAAAAAAGAAATAGTGCTCCTTTAGAAAGCGAATCTGAAGATGTAGTTATGGAAGAAATATACACTACAGCTAGAAAGAATCAGCCTTTGAGACCTCCTAGATCATGGTCGACTCCGGTGGTTTCTACAGAAATTTCACCGAGTGCACCTCCAATTAATGAAACTCCAAAACTTTATCCAAATAATTGTGAAATCATTGAAACTCCAAGAAGACCTGAATTTGATAATGTTCAAAATGAAGGTAGACATTTTTCAATGACTCCAAGAGCAAGGGAACCTCCAAAAGAATATATAAGAGAAACCAGAAATGTTGAGGCTGTTGATCCTTCTGAATATTTAAGATCTAAGGAAGAATTAATTCGACAAATAACAAAAGGCATAGAAGCTGTGACAGTTCCAGTAACAATTGGTCCTGTTCAGCCTGTTTTTGAGCAAAGAGAATCAAACAAGACAGGGTTGACTATTCCTTTAAATGCAGAAATTCAGACAGTTGCTGAAAAATTTTATTCAGATATATCTGAAATAAACTCTTCAAGATCGAGAATGCCAGATTTAACTTTTAATGAAGATTTATCTCCTAAAACACCGATGGGTGCAGAATCAATTGTAGGGAGTTCTGAAGTCAGGGTGAATACACCGAAACTTGATGTGGCTAAATTAAAAGCAAATATTGAGGAATTAATAATTGGAACCATTGGTCCTGATAGTTTAAATTACTATCGAGATGATGAACTACTGTTCATTTGTAAAAGTATTCAGTGGAAAACGAAAAATAAATATGATCAGTTAGAAGAACTAGCAGCTGAACTTGAAATTGATGTAAGTAAACAAAAGAATTTTGCAAAACATTACAGATTAGACTTTTCAGAAAATGACATTGAGAGTTTGAACTCAATGGGAAGAATACTGCACATAAAAGATTTGATTGTTTACATTAAAAAATTGGGAGAACTGAATAAATGGAGAGTGAAATGGACGAAAAAGAAGGAAGAAGAGAAATTGGAAAAACTGTCAAAACAATTTCCAATGAGAGAGATTGCAGGGGGAGGATATGTTCATGTCCCATGGTCAAGACAGGACATACTACTGTTCACAAATGATTTTCCGAAATTAAGGGAGAAGCCAGTAGAATGGTATAGGCAAGTAGATAGGTTTATCAAAGTTTCAAAAGTTTTGTGGATTGATCTGGATGGATTTTTCGACATTGTCGTCCCATCAGATCTTTGGACAGAATGTAAAATATCAATAAGTTGGCCAAAAACAGAACCTGAACGAAACAAAGAAACAGGTGCTCCAAATCCCCTTGTAATGGATTTTTACGAAAAAGTAATTTACTGGTTGAAAAATAAAATTCCACCCAAAGAGGTTGATTGGGTTAAAATAGAAAGGACAAATCAGGAAACAAAAGAATCAGTTCATTCTTTTTACGAGAGGTTACTGTTAATTTTTAAACAATACAGTGGCTATGAAAAGCTGGATGAAAAGGACATGAGTCATTTTGTCTATAGATTTGTTTATGGCCTGAAACCTGAAATTGCAGACATGATCAGAAATAGCATTGTTGGATGGCAAGCACTTTCTGTTGATGATATATTGAGAAAGGCTAAGTATTGTAGCGATGAGTTAGAAGTGAGACAAAAGAAGCTCAAAGAAAAAGCCATGTGGGCTCAGGTAAAAGTGGCTGAGCAACAGATTGCCAGCATGGGTAACAAAAACACAAATTTTGTTCAAACTGGAAATACGAACCAAATACAAGGAAAGTTTAAAGGTAATAATTTTGCGAGAAAATTTAGTCCGAAAATTGAAGAGTTGAAACAAAGATTACCTTGTTTTAATTGTGGCGAAATTGGACATTGGAGAGACGAGTGTCCTAAACCTCCTAAAAATTTAAAGAATCCATTATTAATATATATATATATAATCCACAGATGCAGAATGATGTTGACCTGCAGCAACAGCTACAGATGCAACAGGGGTTAAACGAGTTAAACATTCAGCGACAGTTGGAACAACAGGTGAATAACCGTCAGAATCAATTGCCACAGCCACCATTTCCGAATTGTGGGGGAGTTCAAAAATATAATTCTGGTGTGGGATTTCAAGGAAATGAACAGGTAATAAAACCACAAAAGCAGCAAAGGGTACAAATGCAGAATGCTTCACAACAATTTTTGTTAACAGAAAGCCAAGATAGTGATTCTGATGATTATTGCTGACGGTGCCCGGGAGAGGAGGAAGAGTGTGTTGTTGGAGCCACTCTTGAGGTTGACCAGTCTGGTCCATTTGTAAATGGGAAAGTTAATGATGTAGACATCACTTTTCTAGTGGACACTGGTGCTACCCGTTCTACTGTTAGATCAGTGGAAATTGAAAACCTACCTCTCTCTGGGGATACCATCCAAGTTGTTGGAGTAAGCAATCAACAAATTAAAACTGATTTGACTGATCCAGTTCCAGTTGAAATTGGAAATTTGAAAGACAAACACAGATTTGTAGTTTGTAACAGTAGTCCAGTGAATTTATTGGGCAGAGACATACTGTGCAAAATGAATTGTAGAATATATTGTTCTCCTGATGGGGTTGAGTTACAAACAATGGAGGAAGATGGTTTGTACAGGATGACAATGATGCTAATGGAAACAGATGAAACAAAATTGTTTTCTGCATTTGAAAAGAAAGATTTACCTGAAGAGCTTAAAGAAACAGTGAAATCTGAAATATGGGATTTTACTGGGAATGAGATGGGTCTAATGAAAAATATCGATCCAGTCAAAATTGCTTTAAAGCAGGGAATAGAATTTCCTAACATTCCACAATACAAAATGAAAGCAGAAATAATTGAGGGTGTTATACCTGTGATTGAAAAATTCATCAAACAAGGTGTACTAAAAGAAATAGAGAGTAGTCCTTGCAATTCACCGATTATGGGAATTAAAAAGTCAAATGGAACGTATAGGATTGTACAAGATTTGAGAAAGGTTAATCAGATTGTTGTTCCATGTTGCCCTGTGGTTCCAAATCCAGCAGTTATTTTGTATCAGATTCCACATGATGCGGAATGGTACACTGTCATTGATCTTTGCAATGCATTCTTTACTGTTCCCTTACATCCAGACAGTCATGAAATCTTCGCTTTCAGATTCCAAGGTAGGACCCTCGGATGGTGTAGAATCCCTCAGGGCTATACAGAAAGTCCTTCTATATTCAATGAGTTGTTAAAAAGATCTTTGGAAAACCTAGACTTACCTGGTAGGTCTACGTTGGTGCAGTATATCGACGATTTGTTGATAGCTGCTAAGACAAGAGAAAATTGTGTGACAGACACAATAATACTGTTGAATCATCTTGCAGATGAGGGACATAAAGTATCTCCAGCAAAATTACAGTTTTGCAAACAAGAAGTGAAATATCTTGGTCACAGAATTGCAATGGGAAAAAGACAGGTAACAGTTGAGAGAATTAAAATGATTCAGGCAATGCAACCTCCAAGGACACAAAGACAAGTCAGAATGTTCTTGGGAATGGTGGGTTACTGTCGACAATGGATAAGTGGATTTTCAGTAATTGCGAAACCATTACAGAAATTGACAAAATCTGATGTAAAAGATCCAATTATTCTCAATGAAGCTGAGATGGAATCTTTTGAGAACTTGAAAAAGAGTTTATGTCAAGCTCCTGCTTTGGGTATGCCAAATTATGAGAAAGGTTTTGAACTGTATTGCAGTGAGAGAGAGGGATGTGCATTGTCTGTGTTGATTCAAAGACATGGAAATCTAAAGAAACCTATTGCATACTTTTCTGCAGTTCTTGATCCTATTGCAAAAGCATTACCCGGTTGTTTGAAAGCAGTTGCAGCTACAAGTGTCAGTCTTGAACAAAGTGAAGGAATCATTATGGGATTTCCTGTGAAGGTTTTTGTACCTCATTCAGTTGAAATATTACTGACAAGAGGTAAAACTCAGCATTTGACAAGCAGCAGATTAACAAAGTATGAGAAAATCATACTAGGAGCAGATAATGTTTCGATTTCAAGATGTTTAAATCTGAATCCTTCTACATTACTGCCTGATTCTGAAATTATTGATGATACTGAAACAGAACATGAATGTTTAGATGTCATGGAATTTTGCACCAAACCAAGACAAGACATCAAAGATGTACCTTTGTCCGAATCAGATGTTGTCTACTTTGTGGATGGCTCCTGTCTGAGGACAGAGGGAGGTGTTTTAAAAGCATCATATTCTGTTTGTACAGTTGCAGATGTTAAAGAAGCATCATGTCTTGAAGGAATTCGTTCAGCACAGGTGGCTGAATTGATTGCTTTGATTCGTGCATGTGAAATATCAAAAGATATAAGAGTTACCATCATTACTGATAGTCAGTATGGGTATGGAGTTGTACATGATTATGGACAACTCTGGTCTCAGAGAGGCTATATGACATCAGCAGGGTCACCAATTAAAAATGCAGTTTTCATTAAAAGATTAATTGAAGCAATACAATTGCCGAAAGAAATCGCAATTGTAAAGTGTGCTGCGCACACTAAAGGAGTGGATTATATCTCAAAAGGCAATGCCTATGCAGATGAAACAGCAAAGTACTGCGCAAGAAAAGGTTGTGCATACAATCGGGAAAAGAGTAAAGAATCTGATTCAAATTCATTAATGCTAACAACAGTTGTAGAAACATGGCATGAGATTAGAGATTTACAAAATGAAGCAGATGATGAGGAAAAGGATCTGTGGTTAAGATCAGATTGTAGACCACGTGATGAAGATGGAGTGTGGGTTTACAAAGATGGCAGAGTAGTATTACCAAATTGCTTGATTTCTGACATGGCCAGATTATATCATGGTCCGGCTCATCTTGGAAGAGATTCTATGATCAGACTTTTTCGAGAGACTTGGTTCAATACTAAATTTAGAACAATTGCAGAATCTTTTTGTCAAAGGTGTTTATCATGCCAACAAATGAATCCAAACAGAAAATCAGTGGTAGGGACAGGAATAATTGGTCGAGAGGGTGGTCCTTTTACCAGATTACAAATGGATTTCATTGAAATGCCCTTACACAATTGCTTAAAATATGTTCTTGTGATTGTTTGTTTATTTTCAAGATGGGTAGAAGCATTTCCTACACGACATTGTGATTCAATTACAGTAGCAAAACTGCTGCTCAGAGAAATTATCCCAAGGTACGGTTTTCCAGTCACTATTGAGAGTGATGGAGGAAGCCATTTTGATAACAAATTGATGAAATTAATATGTGAAGCTTTGAATATTGAGCAGAAGATACACTGTGCATACAGACCAGAGGCATCTGGGGTAGTGGAACAGATTAATGGAACAATTAAAAACAGAATTGGAAAAATGTGTCTTGAAACAGGTGTAAAGTGGACAGATGCTCTTCCACTTGTTCTAATGTCATTGAGAAGTACACCAGATAAAAAGACAGGTTTGAGTCCTCATGAAATTTTGATGGGAAGAGTTATGAGGCAAGCTTTTGTACCTGTAGGCAAATTGTTGAGCATAAATGACAGTGCTATTTTGGATTACTGTAAAAGGTTATCTGATATAGTGACTTCTGTGTCTAATCAGGTGGGAACTGAAGCACAATCAAATGAAAAAGTTTTGACACATGATCTGAGGCCTGGTGATTGGGTCAGAACAAAAGTACATCGGAGAAGAAATTGTCTGGCTCCTAGGTGGCAGAAGCCTAGGCAAATAATTCTGATCACTACTAATGCAGTGAAATGCAAGGGATTGAAACGTTGGATTCATCCTAGTCATACTATTCCAGTACCAACTCCTGAAAGTTCTGATGTTGAAAGTGATACTACAGATGATTCTGATTCTGAAGTAGAAGGTGAAACAAGTCCAGATTCTGAAGATCGACAGGAAAGTCGACATCTGGAACCTGTGCCTGTGAATGGAAAACTGACAAGAAAAGACTTGGAAATTATTGAAATAGATTCTGAAGGTGAAGAGAATCTGTTAAAAGGAAAGATAACTGAGGATTCAGTTAGTTCTGGTGGAAACAGAGAAGCGAAACAAAAAGAAGTTTCAAACCAGGAGAGTATCGAAAAGCAGAAGTCAAGCTCTGAAGTAAGGAATGGAAATCCAAAATCTGGGAAGTTGGAGGTAATTGAAGAAGAGGACGAAGACGAATTACCGAGTACCAGTATTGGAAAACAAAGAGGTGTTCCTGAAGGAGTGAAACTGCCGAATAGAGAAGTTCCTGAGTCGATTGAAATTTCAGACTACGAAACTGAAGAAAGTGACGTGGATGGTGAAAGTGAAAGCAAAAGAAAAAGGGCTTGGAAGTCAGAATCCAATGCTTCTGAACCAAGAAAGAAATTTGTGAGAAAAGCAGACTACTGGCCTGGTGGAAGATTGAGAGTCAGGTTGATCAAGAAACCAAAAGAGCAAGTTGAAGAAATCAGTAGTCAAAAGAGTCCTGGAAAAGAAGTTGGAGTTGGAAGGAAAATTGAAGTAGTGTCGAGAAAAGGAAAAAGAATAATAAGACCAAACCAGAAATACAAGTCTCCTGAGTGGACTTATTTAGTAATTCCACCTGTCATTGACATTTATGATAGTAGTCAGGAAGAAGACGAAATCGAGGAAATTAGTGACAATGATTGAAGTACATAATTGATAATTTGGCAAAAGGCCGAAGAAATCTTGTTAGCTGACACAAGGTCGAAGAAAAACTGTTTAGTTGAAGAGAACTTATTTGTGACATAAGGTCGAAGAAATCTTGTTTAGGGTTGAAAAAAAAAAAAATTTATTTTAAAAGGGGGGTATAAATAAATAATTAGTTTATTTAAAATAGATTTTGTTTTTCTTTTGAGGTAAAAATGCCTTATGTTAAGGAGAGCACTTCTAGGTGTTCTGTATTCAAAAGATGTTGTAAGATGACTCTGGTGTGTCTGCTCATTTTAATTCTGCTCTGGTTAGTTTTAGCTGTGATTATCCCTTTAGAGATGAACAGAGAATTACACAAAATTAATATGACAAGTAAAGCTTCAGTTAGTCAATTTAAACATAGTGCATCTGCAAAAGTTATTAATCATCAACCTAGCATTCATCAAGATAAATCTATTAGTGATTTTTCCAGCAATACATTCACAAAGCTTTTGAGTGAATATGTCAAGGTAATGGACGCAAAGGATTGTTATGTGTGCGTAAAGTTACCTGCTTCTGTTTCTGAGGGAGTGACATACAATATGCTTCCTCTTACATATGGTGTAACATGTAGTGTGTTAACTAGCTTATTTTATCAAACTGGACGCTTAGAATATTATTATTCAGATTTTGACGAGATTTTTGCAAATATAAAAATTGAGGGTGCTTTAAATAAGCATAAGAAAGCTAAACAGATGAGGGAATTTTTCCTTGTTACTAATGAACTCACTTATGAGTATGCTTACAAGAATAATCTAACCTGCAAATTAAGTGCTGAGGGAAAGAAATTTTTGAACCTGGTTGAGGAAAGGAGAGCAATTTATAAAAGAAATGAAGTAGTCAAACAGACTAAGTCCAGGTTCTGGCAGAAAGAAGATGAGAAGTTAAATGGCAAAATGCTTGAAAATGTTGCAATTCACATAGACAAACCAGTTAGTGGAAAGCTTTGCATTAGAAGAGATAATACACTTTTTGATAATTATTTTGTAGGTGCAAGTAACTGTGAAGATACTTATCAGATTTTGGGAGGTTGGGGATTCAAAGGTGGAAAAGATCCAATCTTTCCTGGGATTTATTTTGTTTGTGGTGACAAGGCCTACTACAACCTTCCAGACCATTGGTATGGAACTTGTTATGTGGGAATTGTTTTTCCTAAAGTATTTCATGTTGACAGAGATTCAGAAGGTTTGTTCAAAATTCATAATTATGTAAATAGAGTTAAAAGAGAAACTTTCACAGAAGTTCTGGGAGACATTTTTCAAGCAGTAATACCTTTTGTTGGTATAACCCTAAATGCAGGGAGAATCAGAAAACTGTCCACGATTGTTGACAGATTATCAACAGACACAGCTGATGGATTCCAATTAGTGAATGTTGAGGTAATTGCAATCAGATCCATGGTGATTCAAGATCGCCTTGCTTTAGACATACTCCTAGCAAAAGAGTGAGGAGTCTGTGGCATTTTGCATGTACAACATTGTTGCACATATATACCTGATGAAAGTAAGAATATTGAGATGTACATTAAGAACATTACACAAATGCATTCAGAAATAATTCCTTTAGAAGAAGATGATTTTACAGAAAAACTTTCAAAAAGATTCCAAGCAATTAAAAATTGGTTCCATGACATTGGAAGTTCAATTCTTGGCAAGATTTTGGCACCTTTGATTATAATAATATTCATTTTATTTTGACAAAAATTGGTTGTTTGCTGCATAAAAGAAAGAAGCAAATGAAAGAAAAGAGAAGGATTTATAAACTCAAAAAGGAAGAAGAAAGGGAGATTGAGTTACAGGAGTTGCACAGAGGACGCTATGCCAATTCCGAGGATTTTGCAGACACAGGGTTTTAGGATTTACTGACTCAAATGAATTTGAATCATTTTCTCGGAAGTTTAAATTACCAAATTTTGGGTGGTGGTGTGGTGATTTGTTAATCACCAGATGAGGGAGTTGATGGAGCGGGATAGAAAACAGAATTCTGTTTAAACTCGCAAAGTCACATTTCCATAACATGAATAATAAAACTAATGATTTGTGATGTGTTGTGCTAACTCAATCTAGAATAAATTTTACACATGGGGGGACTAACATGTGTGCTCATAAACGTGCATAAGTGTTGCATCTTTTGTTCGTGCAAAATAATAAAATAATTTGTGGTTTTCGTTTTTGTCATTACTAACTGCAGCAATCCTAAAAGAGGCATGTGCTTAATTTTACCTTCCTTGTCTATGTGGTGTCATTTCTACTATTCTAGGTGCACATAAGGTTTCATGGATTTCATGAAGACTGGTAGATATAAAATGCTGCTTTAATTGTTTGCAATTGCTAGGTAACATTAGACTAATTGGGAGGGTTAATCATTTAGAAAACGAAGGGTGGTTACAGAATCAATATTATTTCTTTCATTAATACTTTTCTTGTGTTTGTTTTATACTAGAAAATTAAGTTGCCTGCTTTTGGGCCTAGTTTGCTCGAGTTTGCTAAAAGCTGAATTTTACTTCTACAAGAATCACGAGATGCCCATTTTGAAAAAGTGTTCACTAAAGCTGCATTCACTGAGCAAGTCTGACGCGTTGTCATCATTTTGTCGGACGTGGCCAAGGTCAGAAACCGGTAGAAAAGAACAATTTGTCAGCTCTAACTTGGCACCCGCGGAAGTGTAATGGACGCAGCGAGAACAGTGATTTATAATTGTTGCAAATCAAGGAAGCTCCAGATCACGTTTGGAAAAGACAATGGTCCTAAAGAAATGTGACCTAATGGAAGTTTTGAAATGTGGGTGACATGTCACTTGTCACTCTTAGCCAATGGGACGTCGTCATTTTTCAGAAAACTTTCTTTTACTTAGATTAGCTAGCATAGAAGGGTATAAAAAGTCATGCCCTTAGGGATGGGCTGGCTGCTGCTTTCTGACTTTCCGATGAGGGTGAAGTGCTGCTGGACTTTGCGTGGAGCACGTAAGAATCCTCAAAGAACTTTACTATATTTTCCTTTTATTTAGCTTAGCTAGGGACTTAGGTTTTAGAAATGCTAAACTTTTAATTCTCACTCAAATTTTGATTCTCTTGCTTAAAACTGTATTCTTCTCATGAATCTTTTCAAACATGCTTACTTTAATGCTAATAAAATTGCATTTATAAAACTATATTTTGAAATATCATAAATTAGTTAATAAAATCTTACTTTTGACAAACAAGCTGGTCTTGATTATTCAGAAGTGCAGGTTGCTATTAGCTAGATGCCATCGCCAAATGGTGGTCAATTAAATAATTAAAATTTATTCAAATGATATTTTTTACTACAGAATGTATATAGATGTATATGAATTGTAAATAAAGTATAATTGGGTTTAATCTGACCACCTGATTCAGTAGGCCCAAATATGTCATGTTAGTAAATGGGTCCATGAGTTAGTGTAGAATTTTATTTTGTAGGTTATAGATTTGGGTAGCGTTGTTTATGGCATATTTTCTATAGGCCGCTGGATCACCTGTCACTGACCCAACGCACTCAATAGGTGACTGATACTGAGAGCTGCGGAGCACTCTGTCCGTAATTTCCACAAGACCCAAGTGGGGTTTTATAACCTTAAGTGCTGGCGGAGTACTTTGCTGGAGAATTCGATAACCCAATCGGGGTTTTGACCGATAGCTGCAGAAAGGGTGTAGCGCAGGCGTTGCTACCGAACTGCGGGTGCTGGTCTTTCCTTGGTGGTCCTGTCCTGATCCTAATCTGGTTTTCCTGTCATGTCCTGGGGTGTCCATTCTGCACCTGCTGGCCTACTGGCGACTGTCCTTCCTTGGGGTTTCTCCTGTCCTTAACTGACCCGTGGCCAGGGTTTGTCTTCACACCGTTCTAGATAAATATAGTGCTGGGAAATCTATTCTGCATCTTTCATTCTTTTCCTTGCTTCAATAAAAACGTACTCTTGCATATTGATTTTCCATGCTTTCTTTGCACCGACAAATAAAAAGGTCATACATGATAGTTGTTATACTAGCATGTTCCAATTTTTCCCTATCCTTTAAGTACGTTCTTGCACACAACTTATGAAATATAGATGTTCCTTTTCTTTACCTTACTTTAGCTAAATGAAATGATTGTACCGAAATATTAGCGCGTTCCACTTTTTACCCTTCCTATAGTCACATGTTACTTTTCGAGTCTCCATAGACTGACTAAATTCTCGTACTGTGCCCATTTTGAAGGGGTACATTCTAGCATGTTCCTTATTTTTCCCCGTCCTTAAGTCACTCCACGTCTAGCCTAAATTCCTGAAATACTTATTAGCATGTTCCTTGTTTTTACCTTCCTTTAGAATTCTAAATGGTTGGCCTGATTTATTTCCTATATGGATACGTGCTCTTTATAATTTTAGTTATTGACAGTTTATTGGCTGTAAATCTTATGTTTAATGAAACTGACGAATTTTAGATAAAGGTTTTTAAAACTTCCCGAGTTTGTGGTTATTATATGAGTGCAAATAGAGTAAATAGAGTATTTTGGTGTCTGCCTTTCTTTTACAGCTAGCTCCCTGATCCATTGTGGTCATTAGGTACCCGTAGCAGTGGAATGGTAAGTCGGGTACATTAGAAAATACAATAGGAAGGAACAGGGTTACTGGTAGTAGAGTGCAAGGTTACCCGATTAATAAATATGGTAAATTGAATTTTTATGGGCCCAATACGTATATGGTAAACCTATGGTCGGGTGACCTGCACGCTCTATCAGTAATTTTCTGGTAGCAGAGGGATAGTTAGGGACTAGTTAAAGATAGGTAGGACTAGTTAGGATAGGTAGGTAGGTTATTTGCTGCTAAATGTGAAAATGTTGCTGCTAATTGATCGAATGTACAATTGATGTTTTATTGCTGTGAAAATTATGAAATGTTTTGAATTGCTTTTCTTGCTGCTATATTGATATATGTACTAATCCACTCGTTAGTGATTGTTATATGTTTGTTTGGAATCCCCGGGGAAAGAATAGCGGGTGGTGAAGAGAATCCACCGCGCAGTGAGGTCAGTGGCTCGAGGAAAAATTGGTGCAGGTTAGGCAGAACTGGAAGCACTAATTAGGGTTTTTCTGTATAAATGTATGAATAAATGGTAGCAAAGAGTTCGCTGGCAAAACCTCTATTGTGATATAACCTAGTAAGGGTCACACGGAAGGAGTAGCAGGTTCACTAAGCTTGATTGGTAGCAAAGGAGTTCACTAGTGAAACTTTTGGCTTAGTTATATCCCAAAGTGGATGAGTCGAAGGAGTAGCAGGTTCACTAATGCTTGTATAAAGAGTAGGCAGAAGGGATCTACTCGTAGTATTTGAAAAGTAAATAAAAGAAGTTTACTTGCAGTGAAACAAATCTTTCCTTTCTAGACACTCGAGTACAGTGGCGAATGTGTTTTAGTTGTAAATTTAACTTAGCACTTGCACTTTAAAGGGTAGAAATCGAAGCGTTTCTTACCTTGTGAAGGAGGGAGTCAGTTGCGGAGCTGCGCTGACGTCACTCAGTGCCGTGCTGGTATTGGTTGAGACAGCGGGTGTGTAGCTGAGGCGGAATTGTAAGGGAGGGGTGAGCACAGGAGCGTGAGAACTCGTTTACGAGAAACACCGCGCACCCATTGGTTGAATTATTTTGAAATCGCGCAATTGATTGGTTTGAGAAAAATTGAAAGACGTGTTAGCATTGGAAGAAAATAGTAAACAGAAGAACGCATTTGCGCACAATCTTGGATTGCAAAGTATATGTGGTATCCAGAATTTTTACCTGATCCGAAATACTTAGGGTTCGCTAAAGAACAGATGCTAAAAGGCAGACCTTATAATATGTACTGAAGCAAGAGAAAAATGACTTTAGTAGACAAAGTTAAAAATTATTTCAAGAAGGATAAGCCCATCAAAACTAGGGAAGGAATAGTTATTCCACCACCTAATACTCCCGCATCATTCATGTTATTTGACAAAGGGTATCACACATGTGTATGGTTGGAAAATTGGGTGGAATATACTAAAAATGACGGAATTTTGGCATTTCCATTAGATGGTACTTTTAATAGCCGGATTCTGTTCAATTTGAGAACCCGCATGAACGATTTACATCCCAGACCCAGACTAACGCAATATGAGGCCTTAGAAGAATGGGAGATAGAGGCTTTTGAATGAGATAGACCTAGAATTGACAAGGGAATAAGTAAATGGTACCCGAAAATGCATGGAGAAGCCAAAGAGAAAAAAATGAAGCAGTGGAGGCAGAACACGATAACAGAAGGACTGTACCCTGTAATTGCCCTAGAAGCCCCAATGGGAGAAAAAAGGACAGAGAAAACGAAACATTTGATGACCAGTGGGGATTCAGATGATGATTATTTGAAGGAATTGTTAATGAAGAATCCACCTCCTTATAATGAAGGACCCAGATCCTCAAGTATAGGGGATGCTTGCCTAAGACCCCCTTACCAGGAGGGATCTAGACCTGTAAGTGTAAGAGACGGCTGTCAAATACCTCCTTATCAGGAGGAGCCAAGACCTTTAAGCACAGGGAATCCATTCCTGAAACCTAATTATGGTGAGGGACCAAGTATGACACATCCAACTGCCCCGACTTATGCCCCAACCCTGACTCCGCAAATAGTGCATGAAACAAGCCTGGAAAGAGTACTGCAGGAGAGAGAGCGAGAGGCTATAGCTAAACAGAGAAAAGAATTAATTCAGAAAATTTCCCAACTAAATACAAGTCCTGAAGCCTTAACAATCCCAGTAACTATTGGACCAGTTGTTCCTTTGTACGGGGATAAGCAGAACAACCCAAAACCTCCAATTATTACCCCAGCTGTAGTGCAGCCGAGAAAAGAGCCCCTAATTTTATTTTATTTTTTATTTTAAGTAACTTATACAGCGCGCAGCTACCCCAGAAGGGGTGTCCCGGCGCTAAAGCAGAAACTCACAAAATAAAGAGGGGAAGCAGGGGGGTTGTAGGACTAGAATCGTGATCTAGAGAAGAGCCACGTTTTTAATTTACTACGGAAAAGGGATTCAGAAGGGCAGAACCTGAGGTCAAGTGGGAGGCAGTTCCATAGTTTAGCAGTCATCAAGCTAAACCCTCTGCCGCCCATTCTGGATCGTCGAAAGCGTGGTACAATCAAGAGACGGAGATTATTAGATCTCAGTGTTCTAACTGATTGAGATATTACCACTCGGTTTTTCAGGTATCCTGGCCCTAGGCCGTTGATAGCACGAAAGGCGAGGGTGAGAATCTTGAATTGAATGCGGCTTGCAATGGGGAGCCAGTGTAGCTCTTTGCAATAAAAAGCAACCGACTGACGGTAGGGGATATTTCCAATCAGTCTAGCTGCCGCATTCTGCACGATCTGAAGACGATCAATCAAGTATTGAGGGGCACCAGCGTATAAGCTATTGGCGTAGTCTAAATGAGATGTGATGAGGGCCTGAGTGATAGTTCTACGGGCGTCTAAGGGGAGGTAAGGAAGGATCTTTTTAATCATGCGAAGTTTCGCGAAGCAGGCTGAGGTGACCTTGTTAATTTGCGCTTTACAGGAGAGTGAATCATCGAACTGAAAGCCAAGGTTACGTGCTGATTGGACCGGGGAGGGCGGGGGATTAAGCGCTGTGGGCCACCACAGGCTGGGGGATATGGAAGTTTTCTGGTTAAAAAATAAGACCTCAGTCTTATCAGTATTAAGCCTAAGGTGGTTGATGGTCATCCAGGCACAGATGTTATCCAAACATTGGCGGAAGTTGGCAAAAGTGGAGTCAGAGTGGTCTCTAAAAGAGAATATCAGCTGAGTATCGTCAGCATAAGAGACCACTCTGACCCCACAAGACTCCACCACTGTAGCCAAGGGAGCGAGATAGACATTAAAAAACAGAGGGCTCAGGGCAGAGCCCTGCGGAACACCACACAGCAGGGGTTTACCCTCTGATTTAAAAGGTCTGAGCGCCACCCTCTGCATTCTGCCAGTAAGGAATGACTCAACCCAGGCCAATGCAGAGCCACCAATTCCAGCCTGCCTTAGACGGTTTAGTAGGATTTTATGTGAAACCGTATCAAAAGCGGCGGATAGGTCGAGGAGGACCAACATGGCCTCCTCGCCCCTATCCACACACTCACGGACGGTCTCAGCTACTTCCAAGAGAGCAGTTTCGGTGCTGAAGCCCGCTCTAAAGCCGGATTGAGAGTCGTGTAGAAAAGAGTTGTTTTCTAAGTATTCTGTCAGTTGCAGCTGCACGGCCTTTTGCAGAATTTTTGCGGGTTTGGGAAGGAGGGAGATGGGACGAAAGTTGCTAAATTTTGTAGGATCGGCATCAGGCTTTTTCAGGATGGGGACCAACAGAGCTTCCTTCCAAGCAGATGGAAATATGCCATGATAGAGGGAGGCATTCCAGATAGAAAGAAAGGGACTAGCCAATATAGGGGCTAGGTCCCCCATGATCTTGGCAGTGATAGGGTCGGAAGGCGAGCCTGATCTGCACTGGGTGAATAACCTGAGTGCGGTCTCAAGAGACAGCTCGTTAAGAGACTGTAGAGAAGTCAATTCCGGGGCCATATCAGGGGGGACCATAGATGGTTCCTCAACAGGGAATGAAGTACTAATTTTATCGATTTTCTCTAGAAAATAATCAGACAGTCCATCACATAGTGCCTGGCTAGAGGGGTTCTGCGAAGCCCTGGCGGGAGGGTTTACAAACTCTTTAACAATATTAAAAAGGGTTTTGGAGGAGTTCTTAGCGTTGAGGATTTGTAGTGAGAAATAATCTCTCATGGTGACTTTTTTTTGTTTAAGAAATTTTTTCAAGGCGGTTTTGTAAGTAGCTTTGGATTCAGGGTCATAATTCTGCCGCCACTTGCGTTCTAGACTTTTGCAGCGGCTTTTTTCCTCGCGGAGGGTCAGAGAGAACCACGGGGCAGAGGGGCGTGTTCGAGCGGAGGTAATAGGTTTGAGAGGGGCGATGGAATCAATGGCAAGGAGTAGCGCGAAATTAAGTTTGGACACATTTTCATCAATGTCACTAGACAAAGGGTCCGGCTGATAATTAAATAAAGGATCTAAGGTCGAACAGGTAACTAATTGTAGATGACCAGGCAAGTGAATGCGAATCTGTAATTTCCTTGATGGATTTACCAATAAGGGAACCAGAAAGGGGTTCACTGAGGAAGAACACTCCTTTCAATTCAGGAGAAGAGCAGATTGAGTCAGCTTCTGATACTAGAAGTGCCACTGTAGTGACTCCTGAAGAAATCGAGAGATGGAGTTGAGAATTAGACAAACCAAATCCTCAGTCGAAACCATTAGATATTTACAAATTAAGAATAGAATTGGAAGAACTGATGGCTGGAAATGTGGGGTTAGACAGACTAAAGACTTTTTCCGAGGAAGAATTGCTGTTTATCTGCAAGAGATTCACCCGTAATACCAGGGTGTTCCATGAGAAATTAATGGACACCGCGGCTAGTATGGGAATAGATATTGGGAAATCTAAAGTGTTGCAAAAACCCTACAGAGCAGAGTTCTCAGACAAAGATTTAGAAAACATGAATGTGTCAGGAAAAAAGGTACAGATCAGAGAATTGTTGAACCTATTGCAAAAATGGGGAGAATTAGAAAAATGGAAGGCCAGGAGGGCAAAGAAAAAGGAGGAGATTAGATCAAAACAGATGGCTTCCGAGTATGTCTTAAAAGAAGCAGACAAGGCAGAAAAGTTATATCCTATGCGAGAGGTGCCAGGTGGAAAATATGTGCATGTTCCATGGTCCCGACAGGATATTGTGTCCTTTACAAATGATTTCCCAAAATTACGAGAAAAACCTGTAGATTGGTACAGACAGGTAGAGAGATTTGTGAAAGTTCAGAAATGTCTCTGGAAAGATTTGGATGGTTTCTTTGATATTGTAGTCCCCGTAGATTTGTGGACGGAATGCAAAATTGCTATTGATTGGCCTAGTGAGGAATTCCCGAGGGACCCTAACACAGGGGCTCCTTCACCCGAGGTAATGAAAAAGTACAACCAGGTAATGTTGCATCTGAAGGGAAAAGTGCCTGCAAAGGAAACTGATTGGACCCGAATAGATAGAACTACCCAGAATAGAGATGAAACTGTGCATTCCTATTATGAACGACTGTTACAGGTGTTCAAAACGTACAGTGGTCTAGACAACATCAAGATGAAGGACATGACCCACTTTATTTATAGATTTGTGCTAGAGTTGAGACCTGAGATTTCACAATGGATCAAAGACAATAAAATCTGTTGGCAGTCTAAACCAATTGATGAGGTCCTGAAGTATGCCGAATATTGTGAGGATGAGATGGCAGACAAACGAAAGGCATTGAAGGAAAAGGTCATGTGGGCACAGGTAAAATTGGCAGAACAACAAGAACAACAGTTAAGTAAATTAACCAGTAATCAGAATCAAGGCCCCGGGGGTGGGGGAAAGCCCAGAGTAAAAATGAGCAGAGAAGAGGCCAAAAAGAAGTTCCCTGTCACGGGTACGGACAGATAGGGCACTGGAGAGACGAGTGTCCACATGTACAGAATGGTAACGTGCAAATTAATGATTTAAATCCACAGACGCAGAATGAGAAACCACGAAAGACCCAGCAACAGGTAAAACAGAATCAGTTGCCTTGTGCACCTAGACAAAATTTTAGGAGCAAAGCACAGCAGGGTGAAGACACCGAAGTGTGGGAAGTAAGGGAAAATAAGAATGCAGCAACCTCACAATGTCTGTTAAATGACACGTTTCTCTGTGATGACACCTACTGACGGTGCCTGAGGGGGGAGGACGAGGAGTGTGTGCTTGGCGCCTCCTTGCCGGTGGACCAGTCAGGGCCATACATTGAAGGAAAGGTTGAAGGAAATGACGTCCCCTTCCTGTTGGACGCTGGTGCTACCCGTTCTACTGTGAGAACAGCAGACGTTCCATACCTACCCCTCTCGGGAGAAGCGATCCAAGTAGTGGGCGTTTCTAATCAGTTAATTAGTACCCCAGTAACAAAACCTATGGAAATTAAAATTGGAAATTTTAAAGAGATGCATAGATTTGTTGTTTTTGACTCCAGTCCTGTAAACCTATTGGAACGAGATTTGCTGTGCAAAATGAACTGTACTATCTTTTGCTCACCAAATGGCGTCGAAATTCAAACCCCTGACGAAGATTGAATTTACAAATTAATGTTAGCAAGACCCGACTCTGAAATTAAAAGACTGACAATGCAAGACTTGCCTGAAGAGCTCCAAGGAACAGTGAAACCAGAAGTATGGGATTTTACTGGAAAAGATGTAGGATTAATGGAAAATGTTGAGCCAATTAAAATAGCCATAAAGTAAAATGCAGCATACCCAAATATTAAACTGTACAAAATGAGTGTAGAAGTAAAAGCAGGAGTTGCCATTGAAATAAAAAGATTGTTAGAAGCAAACATCATACAAGAAGTAATGAGCAGCCCATGTAATTCGCCAATAATTGGAATCAAGAAACCTAGTGGAAAGTACAGGGTAGTACAGGACCTGCGCAAGATTAACAAAATTGTGATCCCTTGTTGTCCTGTCGTGCCAAACCCTGCAGTGATTCTATACCAAATTCCATGGAATGCTGGATGGTTTACCGTCATTGACTTATGTCATGCATTCTTTTCAATTCCATTGCATCCAGACAGCAAATTTCTTTTCTCATTTAAATTCAACAGTCACGTGTACGTCTGGAATCGCGTCCCTCAGGGGTATACAGAAAGCCCCTCAACCTTTAATCAGATTCTGAAAAAGTGCCTTGAGACCCTAATTTTACCCGGAAAATCAGTTTTGGTACAATACATAGACGACATCTTGGTGGCGTCTAAAAGTCGAAAAGACTGTGTGACTGACACAATTGCCTTGCTGAACCATTTAGGTGAAGGGGGGCATAAAGTATCACCCGAAAAACTGCAATTCTGTACCACATCTGTGAAATATCTGGGGCACCAGATAGAGAGAGGTATCAGGAAAGTCACCTCAGAAAGAATCAGGATAATTCGAAACGTGGAATTACCAAATACCCAGAAGGAAATCAGAATGTTCCTTGGAGTTGTAGGGTACTGCAGGTAGTGGATTTGCAGTCCTAGCAAAACCATTACTAAGAATGACAAAGAAAGGAGCAAGTGACACTGTAGAAGGGGAGGACGAAAGCATACAGCTTTTACAAAATTACGAGACTGTCTCTGTACTGCTCCTGCCTTAGGAATGCCCGATTACTCAAAAGACTTTGCACTGTTCTGTGAGACCCGAGATAATTGTGCACTCTCAGTCCTGACCCAAATTCATGGTTTGACTCGACGTCCAGTGGCATCCTTTTCTTCCACATTGGACCCAGTAGCAGCTGGATTACCTGGATGTCTGAAAGCTGTAGGTGCAACCTGCATGAGTCTTGAACAGAGTGAGTCCATTGTGATGGGACATCCAGTAACTGTGTATGTTCCACATTCTGTTGTAATTTTACTGACAAGGACAAAAACCCAGTACCTCACACCTAGTCGGCTGACTAAGTACGAGAGGATCCTTGTAGGTGCAGGAAATGTAACCATCGAACGATGTAACATTTTGAATCCAGCTACCTTACTGCCCAGCTCATTTGCAGAGGAAGTGAGGGAGGAATTTGCACATAATTGCATTGATTTAACTGAGTTCAGTACCAAACCACGCCCAGACATCAAAGAAAGCCCTCTGTATAGTGAAGATTGTGAGCTGTTTGTGGACGGCTCATGCATGAGACATGAGGACGGGGGCCTGAGCGCCGCCTACTCAGTATGCACTCTAGAGCGACCAGTGGAAGCATCCTATTTACATGGAGTAAAGTCTGCACAAATAGCCAAATTAATTGCATTGACAAAAGCTTGTAAATTTGGGAGAAATTTGAGAATAACCGTATATACTGATAACCAGTATGGTTATGGGGTTGTGCATGACTTTGGCCAATTGTGGCTACAGAGGGAGTTCCTGACTTCTTCAGGCACCCTTATCTGAAATGGAAAATACGTGCAGGATTTACTGGAAGCAATCCAGTTACCAAAAGAATTGGCTGTGGTCAAGTGTGCTGCTCACAAATCTGGCAATGACGATGTGACAGCAGGTAATTGTTATGTTGACCAGTTAGCCAAACATTGTGCAACATACAAAATGGCAATCAACATAAAGGTTGGGGGAAACGGAAGCAGCTGCCAACTTTTGATGCTAGAGGGAGTGAATACATGGGAGGAAGTGAGAGACTTACAGGAAGCAGCAGACCCACAGGAGAGGCAAAGATGGAGAAACTTTGGTTGTCGTAGGAGGAATGCAGATGGTGTCATTGTGTACCTTGATGATATGCCTGTGTTGCCAGACTGTATGCTTGCTCCTATGGCTAGGCTGATCCATGGAGACACCTATGTAGGCAGAGATGCGATGATTCGCATGTTCCGCCAAACATGGTTCAACTCGAGATTCAGAAGCGTAGCAGAAGCACTCTGCCAGAGGTGTTTGACCTGCCAACAATTTAACCCTGGAAAGAAAACCATAGTAGTACCAGGAAAAATTGGAAAGGCAGAAGGCCCTTTTATTAGATTACAACTTGACTTCATTCAGTTGCCCCCTTGTCGAGGAATGAAATACCTACTTGTCATTGTCTGCCTGTTTTCAAAAGGGGTGGAAGCTTTCCCTGCACGAAGAAATGACAGCATCACAGTAGCAAAATTGTTCCTTAGGGAACTAATACCTCGTTACGGTTTCCCAGTCTTAATTGAATCTGACAGAGGAAGTCATTTCCAGAATGAAATAATAAAACAGATTTGTGAAGCATTCAAAATCACACAACAGCTGCACTGTGCATATCGTCCAGAGGCTTCTGGAATGGTAGAACAGATAAATGGCACAATCAAATCGAGATTGGGAAAGATGTGTGAATACACTCAACTGGAATGGCCAGATGCTCTGCCTCTAGTGCTGATGGGACTCAGAAGTATTCCAGATCGGAACACGGGCTTGAGTCCCCAGGAAATCCTGATGGGAAGAGCAATGCGGCAAGCATGGGTGCCAGGATACAATTTTAAAAGCATATCTGATGATTTGGTACTGGAATACTGTAAAGAGCTGGCTGACCAAGTGCATTCTATCTCTCGCCAGGTTGGGGGAGAAGACGTCGCCAGGCCAACGACTCCAGCACATAACCTGAATCCAGGTGACTGGGTCACAATAAAGAAGCACACTCTGAAAAGTTGCCTTGAACCCAGGTGGGGAAAGCCACGACAGGTGATCCTGGTAACCACCACAGCTGTAAAGTGTGCAGGAGTACCTCGCTGGATCCATGCCAGCCACACGAAGAAAGTGACTGAACCAGACCTAACTGAAGCTGAAGGTTGCGCAGCTGAAGGATCCCAAGACATCGGTCCTGAAGTAGCTGAAGAACAACCGAGCTACAGTCAAGAAGATTGGATTCCATTTATCGATCTGACAATCGACCCTATACGAACTAGGAGTCAAGCTCAACTAGATAGACAGTGGGATAATAGTGAGGACGAGACAGGTGAAGAAGAAGCTACTCAGATCATCGAAATCCATGTAAAATCTAATTCTGAGGAGGACCAGGTAGGAAGAGAGCAGGTAATTGACACTCCTCCAAGAACACCTGCACCAGAAAAGGGACAGATAGAAATTAGGGCGGAAGTTCATGCGGAAGAAAATCAAGAGTTCGAAGAGCTTGAACAGGAACAGGTAGGGTTAGACAATTGTGTTCAGGAAGAAGAGACCGAAACAGATCAAAGCAAAGCTCAGCAAACACCTGAACAAGGCCAGTTTAGGGACCAGGCAGAAGAAACAGATGAAAAACCTGGACCTAGTCAGTTAGGGAACAATACAGGAGATGAACTTGATTCAATTGTGCCACAACTGAACGAAAACAAAAGAGTGTTTGGAAAAGGCCAAGACACAGTGCCAGTTAAAAGACTCAGAAAAGGTGACTCAGTTCCTCGATTTGTAAAAAGGCTGAGATTGCGTTTGAAGACAAAAAACTAAGAGCCTAACCAAATAAATGAGGTTTCGAGTCAAACTGACCCAGTGGTGACAAAGCAAAGGAGAAGAAGTGCTCGCATTAAAAAGCTGAATAACAAGTATTCGAGCCCTGAATGGACTTATTATGTACTGGAAGAATTTGAGAATCTGGAAATAGGTGACGCAAGTACTGAAAGTGACGGAGAATTGATTGCTGAACAGAGCGAAGACGAAGCAGAACCACCCTGAAAAAGTTACTCGAGTAAGCAAATTGTGCAGAGTTACAAAGAGGGGTTAAACCTTCTTTTGAGCCGAAATGTCTGATTCTTCTGAGAATGGGAGGCCGAGACGAGGTTGTTGTAAAACATGCTGCCAAGTATGTTTATGTAGTGTAGCAATAGTACTGATCCTCTGGATAGGACTAACATAACCCTTCCTCCTATGATGAGCAAAAACCCAAGTTTGTACCCAAATAATAATTTACCTGACGACACTGTAGAATCACATACTAGAAAGACACCACGAAGAGTAGACTCATTGGACAAACCACTTAGCCTGAAACAGAGACAATTAGACTTAGAAGCACCAGATGAGGAAGGATTACACTTTAACAAGATTAAGAACAAAACTCATTTAAATGTTTTCGCAAACCTGTTATTGCATTATGTAGAAACTATGGAAATAGACGACTGTTATGTCTGCATGAAGCTACCTACTTCTGTAGCCGAAGGCGTGACTTATCATCACCTGCCCTTATTCTATGGAATTTCCTAGCTTATTTTACAAAAGAGGACCTTAACAGTATTACTATTCAAACTCTGACGTAACGTTTTCTGAACTTCCTGTTCGAAGAAACCTGAGCCCTGTACATACGACTAGAGATGTAGCTAAGTACATGAGTGATTATTTTCTAACTGTAGGAAAAATTAATATAGATGATGCACATAAATATAACCTAACCTGTTCTTTACATGAAAAGGAAAAAGAATTTCTGGACATGGTAGAGAAGAGAAGAGAGAGTTTCCAAAAGAAAGCCAAAGACAAGAACCATAAAGTTCCTAAATGGGCAGAGAGTATAGGGAGCACCTCAAATAGTGGAGCTAATGCTGCGATGCTTCTGGATTTCGAAAAGAAGGGGAAACTCTGTCTTAAAAGGGAAATGACTAGTTATTATAACAATGTTTTCATTGGTTCCAGTGAATGTGAACATAATTACAAGGTAATTGGAGGTTGGGGTTTCAAAGATGGGACAGAGCCTGTGTTTCCTGGAATTTATTTTATTTGTGGGAACAAGGCTTACTTCAAATTGCCCGACCATTGGTACGGGAGTTGTTATTTTGGTATTGTCTTCCTAAAGATATACCATGTGGGGAAAATCACTGGAAGCAATGAAGAAACTAACCAATTAGTACACACTAAAAGAGAAAGCGCTGGTGAAATTGTAGGAGATATTTTTAGCGCAATAATACCTGTAGTGGGAGTGGTTCTGAACACACACAAATTTTTGCAAATTGTCAACAGTAGTAGATCGGTTATCTACTGATACTGCTGGAGGTTTCCTGGTGGTAAATACTGAAATGGTTGCGGTCAGATCAATGGTTTTACAGAAAAGACTTGCCCTTTATACTCTATTGGCAAAAGAGAGCGGAGTCTGCAGAATGTTGAAAGCGCAACATTGTTGCACTTACATACCTGATAAAAGTGTGGAAATCTAAAGGTATGTAAGGAACATTACTAATTTGGCAAAAGAACTCAAACCACTGGAGGTTGACAGTGCCTGGAAGAGACTTACTGATGGTCTTTCCGCCGTAGGTCATTGGTTTGCTAATTTAGGTAAAAGTTTTCTGATTAAAGTACTAATGCCAATTGCAGGAATAGGTTTAGTAGTATTCGTCATATTCATCTGTTGTAAATGTCGAAAGCACCAGAAAAAGTATACTGTGAACCAGAGAGGGGTAAAGAGAAATGTGGATGAACTTGAATTAGAAGAGATGAACAATCAGATTTATAAAAGGGTAAAAAATTCTCACCCTAATAAAGAGACTAAAGAGAAATTGAACCGAATGTTTGAAGAAATTGAATTGGGCAAACTGTGAAAAGTTGGCATCTGGTTCTAATGATTTGTGATGATATAAAATATCATCAAAGAGGGGATTGATGGAGCAAGAATTTGCACGTAGAGCGTCTTGCTTGTATTCGAGAACCTCGAATAACATTAATAAAATGTAACCAACATGTTTGTTTTACTAATTTCCCATTTATTCTGACATTTTGGGTATCCTAGTGATGCTTGCCTATGTGTTTATTAACCTTAATACGCTTGCCACTAAAATGGCCGCTGCTTGGCGGGGTTTTCTTCTGCGCATGCGTCAGTCACAATCACGTGACGTGACGTACTCGCAGTTCTGGTGGGAATCTTTGCGCTTGCGCACTCGACTTAAGATGGCCACTTTGTGTTCTCACATGCCGAAGCTTGCACTATCGCTTTCTGCATTTCTGTTCGTTTGCACTAATTTTAATGCTATAAATTAGTATAAAGTAAGGGGAGTCATATAGGGATTCCTGGTATACAGTGTATTCATTTATTTCTATGTTCTAAATTGTTTTTCTTTACTTTTCATGTATCGTAACCCTTGGGCCTGGGAGGGATTCAAAACCCCATCTTAGAAGTCCCTACTGCGCATGTCATCCTGGCAGAGGGAAGAAAACCTTGTACCAGTGGAACTCAGACAGCTGGCAGCCACAGTCAAGATGCTCATGAGAAATGACCTGCGACCCAGCAGGACGAAGCTGAACTGTACCGCACTAGAAACATTTGTATATTAAATTGTACTGTCCATTGTCAGGAGAAGAGCACATACCCTGAGAACCCCAAATTCAATAGGCGGTCCCAAAAGATGCAAATTGGGACTTGTAGAAGTTTATCCTGGTTGGTGTGTTGACCTGTCCTACTTGAGGACCAATCGAAATTGGGGATTCTTACACTTGCAACATTTGGGGGGTGGTACACTGACCCGAAAACAGTATAACTAGCCTAGGTTTAGCTAGAGAATTCGTCCGACTTGTCCGAATAGCTGACCTGTCACTGACCCAACGCACTCAATAGGTGACTGATACAGAGAGCTGCGGAGCACTCTGTCCGTAATTTCCACAAGACCCAAGCGGGGTTTTATAACCTTAAGTGCTGGCGGAGCACTTTGCTGGAGAATTCGATAACCCAATCGGGGTTTTGACCGATAGCTGCAGAAAGGGTGTAGTGCAGGTGTTGCTACCGAACTGCGGGTGCTGGTCTTTCCTTGGTGGTCCTGTCCTGATCCTAATCTGGTTTTCCTGTCCTGTCCTGGGGTGTCCATTCTGCACCTGCTGGCCTACTGGCGACTGTCCTTCCTTTCCTGTCCTTAACTGACCCGTGGCCAGGGTTGGTCTTCACACCATTCTAGGTAAATATAGTGCTGGGAAATCTATTCTGCATCTTTCATTCTTTTCCTTGCTTTAATAAAGACGTACTCTTGCATATTGATTTTCCATGCTTTCTTTGCACCGACAAATGAAAAGGTCATACATTATAGTTGTTATACTAGCATGTTCCAATTTTTCCCTATCCTTTAAGTACGTTCCTACATACAGCTTATGAAATATAGATGTTCCTTTTCTTTACCTTCCTTTAGCTAAATGAAATGATTGTTCCGAAATATTAGTGTGTTCCACTTTTTATCCTTCCTATAGTCACATGTTACTTTTCGAGTCTCCATAGACTGACTAAATTCTCGTACTGTGCCCATTTTGAAGGGGTACATTCTAGCATGTTCCTTATTTTTCCCCGTCCTTTAGTCACTCCACGTCTAGCCTAAATTCCTGAAATTCTTATTAGCATGTTCCTTGTTTTTACCTTCCTTTAGAATTCTAAATGGTTGGCCTGATTTATTTCCTATATGGATACGTGCTCTTTATAATTTTAGTTATTGACAGTTTATACGCTGTAAATCTTATGTTTAATGAAACTGACGAATTTTAGATAAAGGTTTTTAAAACTTCCCGAGTTTGTGGTTATTATATGAGTGCAAATAGAGTAAATAGAGTATTTTGGTGTCTGCCTTTCTTTTACAGCTAGCTCCCTGATCCATTGTGGTCATTAGGTACCCGTAGCAGTGGAATGGTTAGTCGGGTACATTAGAAAATACAATAGGAAGGGACAGGGTTACTGGCAGTAGAGTGCAAGGTTACCCGATTAATTAATATGGTAAATTGAATTTTTATGGGCCCAATACGTATATGGTAAACTTATGGTCGGATGACCTGCGCGCTCTATCAGCACTTATGGTTCAGTTTAGCAGCTGTGCAGTAGATGGAGTTACATTTTTCCCTACACTATAGAATTTTGAGATCTCCACTACGACTGCCGCGTCTCCCTATGATAATTTTTTTTAAATGTATTTAACTTGATAATAAATATAACAAATATTTTTATGTAAAATATTAATGTAACATCATTTTATATATTCAATGTAAATGTAGAACAACATACAAAATGGTACAGCACTATTAAATTATTTTTTAATTGAAACTTTAATTAACATAAATATATTACATTATAGTTATTTTTCCAAAGCCTAAATAAATAAACAAAAATATTACCTAAAGAAAAACAATATTTTATCGTGCATTAATAATAATTAAAAGTGATGTATGGAATAAATCAAAGTTAGTTTAAATATGTCCTAATAAAATGTATTGTTACATTATTTTTTAAGTCAAAATACATTATTATAATATTTTATACTTGAATAATATACATGTACTATTTTTATATTTTTAACATTAATTTATATTTATTTATGTTTTAAATATTTTAAATAAATACATTTCTTTTAACATTATTTCCTATGCGTCCCCAAGACCCCAACAGAAGAAACAAGTTCACTGCCTGCATGACCGAGGTCACTAACATTATGAAAGCCAACTGTCTCAAGCTCAACACTGACAAGACAGAAGTTGTGATTTTCGGCAAGAACACCTCACATTGAAACTCGGACTGGTGACTGGCCGAACTCGGACCCACACCCTAAACCAACAACAGGAACCTCAGAATAGTCATCGATAGCAAACTGGACATGAATGCATAAGTCAACGCTATCACTACATCCTGCTTCCTCATCCTGAACATGATTTAGAAAGCTCTCTTCAGATAGCTCTCAAGCAACACTAGCAAAACTGTCACTCATGCCCTAGTCATCAGCAAGTTGGATTATGGGAACGCTCTCTATGCTGGGATCACCAAGCAACTCACTAAAAGACTACAATCCATCCAGAACTCCGCAGCCAGACTCATCCTCAACCTCTCACACACAACACGCATCACAACACACCTCAGGATACTACACTGGCTCCCAATATACAACTGCGTTCAATTAAAACTCCTCACACACACATTCAAAGCACTATTCAACTCAGGCCCCACCTACCTGAACGGTCGCATCTCCTTCCACCAATCACCCAGACACCTCTGCTCCACAGGACTCCAACTTGCCTAGATCCACACATACAGAGAACCAGATCAGAATGACAGGCCTTCGCTTACGTCAGTCCTAAAGCCTCCTCCTCTCTTTCGGAATTCCGCCTTAAGCTTAATGCCTGGCGTTTCAATTAACCGGCCTACAATAGGCAGGCCTAGGCACACACACCTTCTTGGCGACAGGAAGCCCTTGCAGGTGATAATGCTTTTTTACAAATACACATAACATCATACATAGGATGCCAAAAATAGGCTAGAATGTGTGTCAGTGGTGACCCAGCCATGCCAAGGATACCCACAATATCAAACGAAATGCAGCCATTATGCCCGGGTCAGCATTATGTCATGTCGGGGCAACATTAGGTTGCATGTCATGGTATGTGTGACAAAATATTTTTCTACCATATTATTGTGTCCATAGTTTCAGCTACCTCAGTATTATTATCAAGATACAAGATTCATAAATATGGAGTTATCTGTTTATTTCCCTTCTCGATATTGTGATAGTTGATTTTCTGGTCAGGATACTAGGGCAAGATGATATTTAAAATAATATTCTGGTAGAATACCAGACCCTTATGCCATTGATGCCAACTGTATTCTATGGGTGGCACGCATTATGCCTGGGTTGGACTCCATTTTGCAGGGAATGGCCTCAGTATGTCTTGCTGGAGTTCATCAGATGCCAGGGGTCACCCAGGTCAGGGAGGGATACTACAAGGCGAGGACCCATCACACTCTTTCTCATAGCCAAATGTACGAAGGCATAAAATCAGATACAAAAAAGCAAGAATGCACAGTTCAGCTCCTTGCCTGGAATTTAATCAAAGGCGCTGGAAGTTGGAGTGCGGGAGGGGGGAGGGGAGGGGGTTGCTACAAACACCCCAAAATATTAGTGCTGAAGTTCTGAAGGTGAATGAGCAATAAAAATGCCTTTACATGTTGCTTTATTTTATCACATTTACTATGATTCAAAGACAGAGGTCAAATGTCAGCCTGCCTTCTGACAAATTGCTGCTTGCGCTTTTAACGTGGAAATTGGCGTTTACTGTTTTTTTCTCGGACTGAAAAGAGAAAGCGTTTTGTAAAATTAACTATAGTTCAGTGTTTCTAGTGTGAAAGGAAAGTCTCTGTTTTGCAGTCCCTGTGCTGTCAATGGGAGCATATGGCGAATTACTCCACGCCTTATGCAGTCCTCGTTGCCAGGTCGTGAGCTCAGCAGGTGCACGAGGGGCAGCACTCATGAACGGCAGCAAATAAGCAATGCTCCCTAAGGTTGGTGAAGATATATTTACCACGTCACACAAATAAACCAAGCATTTAAAATGAGTCTTTCTCAGTTTCACCTTCTATGATGTCATATAGGCACACCACTGCTCTACATTTGGCCCATCTGTTAACATAAAATCTTAATTGTGTTCAAACAAAACTTGCGAGTTAATCATCTTTGGGCCTCAATAATGTTTCTTCTCCTTTTTCAATGTAGGTTTATGTTTTGTAAACCTCTCCCTTGTACATTTTCTCAGTTTAAATGAGTATTAACGTCTTTGAACTATTACTGTTTTTCTTTAAGCAGAGCCTCGCTGCCTTTTAAGTAAGGTATGTATTTATAAACTTTCAAAACAAATCAGCATAAACACAGGGTTGTGGGGTGAAATAGAAAGCGACTAGGATTAGAGAGAAAGATAAAAGAGATTAAAGGCAGGAACTAGACATTTAGGACTAATAGATAATGGGCAAGAAACTAACCACAGATATAAAGGAAGGCAGCAGTACACATGGCCCGGCATCGCCGACGCCTCCCCCTGATCCACGCACCCAGCCACGCCCATTTACCCCCACACTCTAAATCATCAGCGAGGCACATTTTTTTGGATTAGAGGTCGTAATCCCCATCCATAATAAAACACATAATATCATATAATATTTATTAACACGCATTAATATCAGAGAAAACATACATTTCAATTATTTATATGCAGTAACCCTTAGTATTTACAACTTTGTTAACATGGTGATGCAAACCTAACCTTAACAGAGACACTAGACATCAGATTTCCTACCACTATCTAGACATGTTCCTGCGTACCCGATTTATGCCCTCGAGTGAGATCGCGGAGATACACCTGTGCAAGGGGCACATCTGCCCACCAGGATTCCTACCTCAGGAACCACTTACACTCCTCACTCCCCCCCCAAAGACTAGTGCTAGCCTTATGCCCATTGTAAATGTGCGGGTGGTTGGCCGGAAGGGCCAGGCAATTCCAGTAAAGAAGCTAAAAAACAGGAATAAAATTATGGCTCCCTGGTATAATGAAGAACTAAAACAGTTGTGTATGATCTGCAAGAAGGCAGAGAGGAAGTGGAGAAAGAGCTACCTTGAGGAAGATAAGAAAGACTTGAGACTAGCACAGCTGAAATACAAAGAGCTCATCCTTAAGTCTAAGGCGGACTTCTACGCTACATCTATTACACAATCGCTGAATGGGACAAAAGCACTTTTTAAGATCGTTAAGGACCTCTCCTCCCCTACTTGTCTGAATAATAAAGTGGCAGCATCACAAAAACTATGTGATGAGATTGCCTCTTATTTTCAAGACAAGATTGCCAAAATTGTCAGTACACTCCATCCTAATAATACCGATGGTCAAAATAACTCGGATCAAATGATGGATGAAGACCCACAACAGCTAATGACCCTGGATAATTTTCCGACCCTCACTGAGGCTGCTTTTAACAGTGTGGCGCACAGTGTGTCCTCGGGCTCCCCCCTTCACCCCCTCCCCCATAAAATCTGGAAGTCATTTGGCCGAGAAACCTTTCCCTGGTGGCGGCAGATTTGCAATCAGTCCTTAGAAGAAGGAATTGTCCCGGAGGGTTGGAAGCAAGCAGTGGTGACTCCACTGATTAAAAAGTCCTCCCTGGACCCGTCAATCCCTGCAAGTTTCAGACCCATCTCTCTCCTGCCATATCCGATTAAAATCTTGGAAAAAGCAGTTAGTAGGATACTATTGTGCTTTCTGGAGGACAATCACTTGCTTGATAGAGACCAATTTGTGTTTCGCCCAGGTTATGGGACTGAGATGGCCTTGGCCACCATGCTGGACAATCTGAACATGCAAGCCGACAACGGGAATGCCACTGTCTTAGTGCTTCTCGATATGTCGGCCGCATTCGACGTGGTGAGCCACTCAATCTTAGTGGAGAGACTGAAGAAGATAGGAGTGAAAGGACGGGCGTTGCAATGGCTTCAGTCCTACCTAGCAGGGAGACAGCAGGTAGTAACCTTGGCACCGTTTTCCTCCAGCAAATCCCCGGTAGTCTAAGGGGTGCCACAGGGCTCTGCGATCAGCCCTATTCTTTTTAATGTATATCTGCAGCCCCTGTTCCCCATTATTAAATCATTTGGAGTCAGCCTAGTCAATTATGCCGACGATACACAACTGCAAAAAGCGGAATTTACCTATGCCTCTAATGTTATTTCAGACAATTAATGGATGAAAAAGGGTAAACAAAACTTTATTCGTTTATCCTGACACTTTATTTATGTCATTTTGTTTTTTAATTAATTGATGATCTTAACTTTTTAGTTTGCCAGACAAAGAACATCATCAACTGAACGTCTTGCCATACAGTTGCAAATTGGTGAATCACAAAACATGAATCTTACAGTGAAACACAAAAAAACATACAAATATATGCCAGATACGAAACAAATACAATAACAATTTTCACACAAGTAAATACACAGTAACCAAGGAAAAAAAAGAATGAATGCCGTTGCCGACGCGTTTCAATTCCTGCTATATGAATCACAGGACTCTCATCAGGGCAGGATAAGTCGTTTCCGTCGGGAACTTTTATGTAGCCAAAGTTGCGCTGACCTTTAACATGTCGTCAGTGCCGTGGGTGTCACACTTTATCGTGTTGAACTAGGCGACGTGCTGTGTGGCCGTCATGATTTTCAAATTATGCTCGGGGTACCGATTCTTCAGTTACATTTTCGTCAAACGACGGAAGTGGAGCGGAAATGAATGCCGCTGCTTGTCATTCATTCGCTAAAGATATTTAACGATAACGGCATTTGTTTGCCAGTAGGCATTAATCCCCTGATCAATTGAAAATATTGAATGTGAAACTTGATTAGGGCTTTGGGGTGTTCATAAAAAGTTTTTCTCACCCCCTGGGAATTGAATATATAATTGTTTTCTTCTTTTTTTTCCTTGGCAACTGTGTATTTACTTGTGTGAAAATTGTTATTGTATTTGTTTCGTATCTGGCATATATTTGCATTTTCTTTGTGTTTCACTGTAAGATTCATGTTTTGTGATTCACCAATTTGCAACTGTATGGCAAGACGTTCAGTTGATGATGTTCTTTCTCTGGCAAACTAAAAAGTTAAGATCATCAATTAATTAAAAAACAAAATGACATAAATACAGTGTCAGGATAAACTAATAAAGTTTTGTTTACCCTTTTTTATCCATTAATTGTCTGAAATAACATTAGAGGCATAGGTAAATTCCCCTTTTTGCAGTATTTAGTGGCCCAACCTACCCACAGGGCCCAACCCCCTTTCCTTCAAAAGACGATACACAACTGGCATTCTCCCTAGAAAGAGAACAAGCACTATCTCTGGACATGTTCCAGCAATGTATGCGCCAGACGGCTGGCTGGCTCAGAAGAAACTCCCTACAATTTAACGGCAGGAAGACTGAGGTGGTGTACTGCTCCTCTGCCAGGATGTCTAAACATCTACCATTTGAGTTTAGACTTACTCCTAAGGAGGAACCACTGACTCCGGTCAGCAAGGTATGCAATCTGGGGGTTCTGATTGATGATAATCTTAAAATGGAGTCACAGGCAAATAAGACTGCCAGTGTGTGCTTCTCCCTAATGCGTATGCTACGTCAGATACTTCCACTACTCCCAAAAGACTCGCACTCCCTGGTTGTAAGAAGCACAGTGATAAACAGGCTGGACTACTGCAATTCCCTGTATTTGGGGGCTCCACAATACATCATTCAGGGATTGCAGAGAGTCCAGTCTGCAGCAGCAAAACTGGTGCTTAATAGGCAGCGGCGCTCATCTTCCACCGTGGCCCTGAGAGACTTACACTGGCTGTCCATCAGGAAAGGGTCCACTTTAAGTCACTCTGCCTGGTATTCAGAGCGGTGCACGAGCTGGGTCCAGTCTTATTGCAGGAAAAATGTACCTAGTACCAGCCCAAGAGGCAGCTTCCCTCCTCTAGTGCCAGCCTATTGACGATTCCCAGGTTCAAACGCTTTAGGATGGGGAGGGCATTTAATGTGGCTGGTGACCGTTTGTGGAACGAGCTACCCCAGAATATCAGACAAACTAATTCTCTGACTGAGTTTCGAAAGAGTCTTAAAACCTGGCTCTTTCCTAGGGTGTGATTTCTTTTTCTCTGATTTTCTGCTCTGACCTATACTATTCTGGTCAATTCTTCTCAGTCTGAAGTGCCAGGATACTTGTAGGGTGACAGCATGCGCTATATAAAAATCACATTCATTCATACAGGCCAGCATAGTTTCCCTACCATCTGGCCTCCCACAGTTTGCACCTCTACAGAGAGCAATGTGCTAATCATGCCAAAACGTTCTCAAGAAACATATTCTTACTGATCTTCTTACTGATCTTCCATCCTGCAAGAAAAGTGCTAATCTTTTATGAAACATGGGGGATGGATGCCAGCTTAGGTGATTTAAACAGTTTACTAACTTTGTTATTTAACTGTTTTACTGAATGATTCAAAGCACTGATCGACTTGCCATCCCTCCACTGACTGCAAGTTATGCCTCCTCTGCACACTGGGCTTAGGAGTGGCCTAGGACCCATATGTCTATAATCCCGAACACCTGTGCATGGACCAGGGCCGCCAAGAATTCCAGCTGCTCACTCAACTCTCTGCGCTCACAACCTGCACAAGTAGGAAAATGAGAGAGAAATCAGGGATCTGGCACTGCCGTTACAACATATGCAGCCTTCCATAGCACTTGTAGCAATCCGAAGACCTCCTGCCAATCATTTGCATTGCTGTGCAGAGAGCCCCATCACTGCTACCACAGTGGCCACCCCACTCCTAAAGGAGTGAGACCCAAACACTCCAGTGGGTCATAGCCTGCTGCCCATAGGGTCCTGTGAAGGATTCTGCAGAATTGGTACCTGGTTAGAGGTTTCCCATCAGTATGGACCCTTAAGGGGCACCCCACACCCTGAATCTAATCAATCAAGAATGCCTCCAAGTTCTCAGCTAGGCAGCTTGCGTTACCTGCAGCCCTATGCAGCACGACGTGGACGCCCCTCCCTGCCTGGTTCGTATTTTACCTGGGAATATTAATCGCCAGTGACCCAGACCCATAAAACCACTGGACATCTGCGAGTTGCAAGCCCCCACCAGTTTCCCCCTTAATCTTGGTCACCAACTCACTCACCCGAAAGGTCCCATAAAAGGCAAGAGTAAATGCCAGCCTAAATAGACAGACCTCTTCAAGTGACCTACAGACGCCCCCCAGGGACCTCCAGCTTGTCCGCATCAGTGGGCCACCATGGATCGGATTTTTCCCCCTCCCGGCACCCCCAAACCCCCAAGGCCCTATGAAAGACCTAGTCCTATCGTTGAATCCTAGCATTTTTGCAAAAAATAAAATTGCGGCTATGTGATGCCTAGCGTAAGCCACTGAGTGCCCTTCACCCCATAGGGCCCCCAGGAAACCTATGACTGACGAGGAGGTAAACCAAGCCTCGGCCCCTGCATGCCATAAAAAGTTGTAGTAAGCACAGAACGCCCCCTCATAAGCCCGCCTGGTCCTGGGAGCTAAGCTGGCTGCCACAAGGTTCGGTAAGCCTGCGCACCAAGCTTCCACAAATGGTCCGGGAAGGGGGTTGGGGAATCCGCTGCTCCTGGAACCTGAAAGCCTGCATCTTGAAATGAGACAAGGCATCAGCAGTGTTGTTTAAGATGCCTGGTACATGCTTCGCTTTGAATAAAAGCACATTTAGCTTCAGACACAACAAACAATTTCCTTTAACTGCCTTAGAACCATCCTGCATTTTGCAGACTGCGGATAAACGCACTTAACCACAGACATATTATCCAGCCAGAAAACAACTGACTGATTGCGGAACTGGTCAGGGCAAATCAAGAGCGCTACCAAAATAGGAAACAATTCAAGGAAGCCTATATTGTTAACTAGCCCAGATTGTTCCCACTCCCTGGACCACTTCTGCGCATACCAGGCTGATCCTAGGATGGTGCCAAATCCCTCACTGCCTGCCACATCAGGGAAAAGGTTAAACAAGAAAGTGGTTCTGTTGGGTAAAACAAAATTACTTTTGGCACTGCTATGAAATGCAATCTAAGACGGATGCTCTCATATACACATTGTTTTCAGAAATAAATGCTTAACAAATAAGTCATAAGACCGACTGATTGGTTGTACTGTATCGTTTTATCAGAATTACGTCATTCAATGATATCTTACAATACATGGGTAGACTGTCAGCATAAGTTGCAAGGTGCAGTTCAGTGACAATTGTGTTTTAGTTTTCAAAAGGTGAAAGAGATATATAGTGTAGACAAAATCATATATACAGATATACACAAGGGTTTCAGTGGCCAGCTAATGATTTTTAGCCAAGGATTCCTATTCTTCCTGTTGGAATCCTGGTTGTGCTGGACCCCAAGACAAGCGTCGACGTTTCGACCCTATGGTGCCCCAATCAGTGGTCACGGCGGGTCTTTTTCAAGACAGGAGTGGGAATGAGTTGGGTTTGTTGACAGTTCTGGTTTCTAGGCCAGAGCTTCTCAGCCTGAACTTGTGTGGCACAAAGGCTCGCGTACCCGAAATCTGGATTGAAGTCGGTCAAGGACGGTGGTGATGTATCTCATCCATCGGCTGCAGAGGAATCAATTGGATTGCAGGACATTGATTCCTCTGCAACCGACGGATGAGATGCATCACCACCGTCCTTGACCGACTTCAAGCTCCGGCTTAGAAACCTAGGCCACGGGCGTCAAGGCGCTAACTACAGATCAACATGCAGACAGGGAGGCACACTCATACAGACTTCGAAGGGAACAACCAAGTCTTAAACACCTTGTGAAAAAGAGTGTGAGAGCATTGTCCAGAAATTGCGTCAGGGAGAGAGTTCCACAATTTGGCTGCAGCAATTGAGAAGGATCTCCCGCCCCATCTCATCCTTTTAAACCTAGGAACAATGAGAAGGTGCTTGCTTGCTGACCTGAGATTCCTAGTGGGGACATAATGGTGAAAGAGGGCTTTAATTCCGTCAGGGCCAAGACCATAGTAGGCATTATGGGTGAAGCAAAGAGTTTTAAAAATGATCAGGCGGGCCATAGGAAGCTAGTGTAGAGTAAAAGGAGAGGGCTCAGAGAAGAGCCCTGAGGCACACCCCATAGAAGGGGAGTAGGATCTTAGTAGAAATCACCTAATTTCACTGTTTGGGTCCGCTCACTGAGGAAAGAGGCAAGAAGCCCTAAAACCAAGCCCCCGACACCTATCTCCCTGAGCCGTTCCACGAGTCTCAGTGGGGATAAGGTATGAAAGGCTGCGGTGAGATCGAGTAAAACTAGTAAGGTGGTATGGCCTGCATCCACCTGTGTACGGATGTTATTGAACACTGCAGTGGGCGCAGTTTCAGTACTATGACTGCTTCTGAACCCATGTTGAGAGCCATCCAGAATTTGATGGTCCCTCAAGTAGGCACTCACAATTCAGGTAAGATTCTAAAATCTTTGCTGGAACCGGCAAGAGGGAGATAGGACGATAGCTTTTCAAATCCAACGGATCCAGACAAGGCTTTTTCAAAAGTGGCCTAACTACTGCCGCCTTCCAGACCAGGGGATATTGCCCCTCCGAGATAGCTGTCTCAAGCTCAACACTGACAAGACAGAAGTTGTGATTTTTCGCAAGAACACCTCACATTGAGACTCCGACTGGTGACTGGCCGAACTCAGACCCACACCCTAAACCAACAACAGGAACCTCAGAATAGTCATCGATAGCAAACTGGACATGACCGCATAAGTCAACGCTATCACTACATCCTGCTTCCTCATCCTGAACATGATGTAGAAATTTCTTCAGATAGCTCTCAAGCAACATTAGCAAAACTGTCACTCATGCCCTAGTCATCAGCAAGTTGGATTATGGGAACGCTCTCTATGCTGGGATCACCAAGCAACTCACTAAAAGACTACAATCCATCCAGAACTCGGCAGCCAGACTCATCTTCAACCTCTCACACACAACACGCATCACGACACACATCAGGAAACTACACTGGCTCCCAATACACAACTGCATTCAATTAAAACTCCTCACACACACATTCAAAGCACTATTCAACTCAGGCCCCACCTACCTGAACGGTCGCATCTCCTTCCACCAACCACCCAGACACCTCTGCTCCACAGGACTCCAACTCACCCAGATCCACAGAGAACCAGATCAGAATGACAGGCCTTCGCTTACGTCAGTCCTAAAGCCTCCTCCTCTCTTTCGGAATTCCGCCTTAAGCTTAATACCTGGCTTTTCAATTAACCGGCCTACAATAGGCAGGCCTAGGCACACACACCTGCTTGGCGACAGGAAGCCCTTGCAGGTGATAAGGCTTCTTTACAAATACACATACCATCATACATAGGATGCCAAAAATAGGGCATCAAAGGCTAGAATTTGTGTCAGTGGTGACCCAGCCATGCCAAGGATACCCACAATATACAAAAGAAATGCAGCCATTATGCCAGGGTCAGCATTATGCCATGTGGGGGCAACATTAGGTTGCATGTCATGGTATGTGTGACAAAATATTTTTCTACCATATTATTGTGTCCATAGTTTCGGCTACCTCAGTATTATTATCAAGATACAAGATTCATAAATATGGAGTTATCTGTTTATTTCCCTTCTCGATATTGTGATAGTCGATTTTCTGGTCAGGATACTAGGGCAAGATGATATTTTTAAAATAATATTCTGGTAGAATACCAGACCCTTATGCCATTGATGCCAACTGTATTCTATGAGTGGCACGCATTAAGCCAGGGTTG
The DNA here is from genome assembly GCF_964261635.1 of Lissotriton helveticus. Taxonomy (NCBI): domain Eukaryota; kingdom Metazoa; phylum Chordata; class Amphibia; order Caudata; family Salamandridae; genus Lissotriton; species Lissotriton helveticus. The sequence continues at coordinate 254,499,294 of NC_136061.1, forward strand.
GTCTCCATTATGCAGGGAATGGCCTCAGTATGTCTTGCTGGAGTTCAGCAGATGCCAGGTGTCACCCAGGTCAGGGAGGGATACTACAAGGCGAGGACCCATCACACTCTTTCTCACAGCCAAATGTACAAAGGCATAAAATCAGATACAAAAAAGCAAGAATGCACAGTTCAGCTCCTTGCCTGGAATTTAATCGAAGGCGTTGGAAGTAGGAGTGCGGGAGGGGGGAGGGGGGAGGGGGTTGCCACAACACCCCCAAAATATTAGTGCTGAAGTTCTGAAGGTGAATGAGCAATAAAGATACCTTTACATTTTGCTTTATTTTATCACATTTACTATGATTCAAAGACAGAGGTCAAATGTCAGGCTGCCTTCTGACAAATTGCTGCTTGCGCTTTTAACGTGGAAATTGGCGTTTACTGTTTTTTTCTCGGACTGAAAAGAGAAAGCGTTTTGTAAAATTAACTATAGTTCAGTGTTTCTAGTGTGAAAGGAAAGTCTCTGTTTTGCAGTCCCTGTGCTGTCAATGTGAGCACATGGCGAATTACTCCAAGCCTTATGCAGTCCTCGTTGCCAGGTCGTGAGCTCAGCAGGTGCACGAGGGGCAGCACTCATGAGCGGCAGCAAATAAGCAATGCTCCCTAAGGTTGGTGAAGATATAATTACCACGTCACACAAATAAACCAAGCATTTAAAATGAGTCTTTCTCAGTTTCACCTTCTATGATGTCATATAGGCACACCACTGCTCTACATTTGGCCCATCTGTTAACATAATATCTTACTTTTGTTCAAACAAAACTTGCGAGTTAATCATTTTTGGGCCTCAATAATGTTTCTTCTCCTTTTTCAATGTAGGTTTATGTTTTGTAAACCTCTCCCTTGTACATTTTCTCAGTTTAAATGAATATTAACGTCTTTGAACTATTACTGTTTTTCTTTAAGCAGAGCCTCGCTGCCTTTTAAGTAAGGTATGTATTTATAAACTTTCAAAACAAATCAGCATAAACACAGGGATGTGGGGTGAAATAGAAAGTGATTAGAAAGAAAGATAGAAGAGATTAAAGGCAGGAACTAGACATTTAGGACTAATAGATAATGGGCAAGAAACTAACCACAGATATAAAGGAAGGCAGCAGTACACATGGCCCGGCATCGCCGACGCCTCCCCCTGATCCACGCACCCAGCCACGCCCATTTACCCCCACCCTCTAAATAATCAGCAAGGCAAATTTTTGGGATTAGAGGTCGTAATCCCCTTCCGTAATAACACACATAATATCATATAATATTTATTAACACGCATTAATACCAGAGAAAACATACATTTCGATTATTTATATGCAGTAACCCTTAGTATTTACAACTTTGTTTACATGGTGATGCAAACCTAACCTTAACAGAGACACTAGACATCAGATTTCCTACCACTATCTAGACATGTTCCTGCGTACCCGATTTATGCCCTCGAGTGAGATCGCGGGGATGCACCTGTGCAAGGGGCACATCTGCCCACCAGGATTCCTACCTCAGGAACCCCTTACACTCCTCACTCCCCCCCCCAAAGACTAGTGCTAGCCGTATGCCCATTGCAAATGTGCGGGTGGTTGGCCAGAAGGGCCAGGCAATTCCAGTAAAGAAGCTAAAAAACAGGAAAAAAATTATGGCTCCCTGGTATAATGAAGAACTGAAACAGTTGTGTATGATCTGCAAGAAGGCAGAGAGGAAGTGGAGAAAGAGCAACCTTGAGGAAGATAAGAAAGACTTGAGACTAGCACAGCTGAAATACAAAGAGCTCATCCTTAAGTCTAAGGCGGACTTCTACGCTACATCTATTCCACAATCGCCGAATGGGACAAAAGCACTTTTTAAGATCGTTAAGGACCTCTCCTCCCCTACTTGTCTGAATAATAAAGTGGCAGCATCACAAAAACTATGTGATGAGATTGCCTCTTATTTTCAAGAAAAGATTGCCAAAGTTGTCGGTACACTCCATCCTAATGATACCGATGGTCAAGATAACTCGGATCAAATGATGGATGAAGACCCACAACAGCTAATGACCCTGGATAATTTTCAGACCCTCACTGAGGCTGCTTTTAGCAGTGTGGCGCACAGTGTGTCCTCGGGCTCCCCCTTCACCCCGTCCCCCATAAAATCTGGAAGTCATTTGGCCGAGAAACCTTTCCCTGGCAGCGGCAGATTTGCAATCAGTCCATAGAAGAAGGAATTGTCCCGGAGAGTTGGAAGCAAGCAGTGGTGACTCCACTGATTATAAAGCCCTCCCTGGACCCGTCAATCCCTGCAAATTTCAGACCCATCTCTCTCCTGCCATATCCGATTAAAATCTTGGAAAAAGAAGTTAGTAGGATACTATTGTGCAGTTTGGCCTTTATGAAAAGTAAGCAGTTTGTAAATACAATTATTCCTCCTCTTTACGGGGGTTTGATTCTATGTTGAGCGACAGGTACCCAAATGTTAAAGGGGAGCACTTGAAGTATGTTTGCACACGGGTTATCTTTTCAAGAGTGTCTTGAGTTGTTTGTTTTTTGAAACTAATAGAAGGAAGAAGACAGTTAAATAACAAGATGCATTATGTCCTTCCAGGGTCTATTTTCACATGCAGCACTATTTTATCCTGAAGATGGTCTGACAGATTTACTCAAAGGAAGACCGAAACGTCGACTAGATTGTCTGTTTCCCTAACAAATTTATGTTTTAACGATAACAATTTGTTTCCATTATGACAATTATTCAAAGTTTGATTTATTGAGGAACTGACATGTGTATTCATGAATTAAAGGCCAGATTTCACTGGACCTTCTTCATGTTTTTGCATTTGATCTAATCAAATTCTTTTTGTATGTACCCTATCAAATAGATTTATACATTTTAATAAGATATTCCAGTGTTTCTCTGTTTTTCTCCAATTGTCGCTGATTCCTTATGCTTTGATTGCATCTTGTGTCAAATTAATGTGAATGTTGGTTTAAGATTGGTAGATTTGAAATCAACAGAACCCACAGACTTTTTAGAATAACTATACACTTTCAAATGAAATCCCTTGTTGGCACCCTGTACTTGTCAATACAATAATTGCCCAAGCCTCCAAGGGTTCATTGGGTAACCCCATTCACTTAGTCCCTTATATACTTTCAAGCATTGTTTGTGAGCTTTTCTGCCTGACGGTATTAAGTCAATGCGCCATAGTCTTTCCTGCCTCCAACACTCCTGTCTGAGCTTACGCAATCTGTCAGAAAAGCAAGGAGCGGAGGGCCTTTTCTTTGCTGAATAATGACCTTTTATAGGAGCTAAAGTGTCCATTACTACTAGTAACTTTTTGGATCGCTCATCTGCCGCTAAGTTAACACTTAGATGGCTTGGGATCTGATAATTTATCAGAGCAATTGCAATGGCCTAATTACTGATCAGGCTATGATTCCGTTTATCTGCCACTTTCCTATTTTCAAGTCGTGTATTCCCAGAATCCGAAGCCTAAACTAAAGGGAATGGCAAAATGGTCTAACCAAACTAGCGGAAGAGGCTCTCCTACCCTAATACGGTGATCATTAGAGAAAATACCATCCAGGGTGTGGCCCGCCACATGAGAAGTAAGTATGGGCGAATTTTGCGGATTTGCGGTCCGCAAATGCTCGCGATATTGCAAAAAAAATCTGTGAGTTCGCGAAAAAATTTGCGGATTTGCACAAATAGACTGTTTCCCACTGTCTACTGGCTAATCAGTAAGTGCTACCTCGTTGGGTAAATGTATAGTGCTTTTCCTACACTACAGCTGAGTAAAGTGCCAGAAGAGTTGTCTCCAGTGACCATGTGTGTGTTTCTATGCCATCGCGCCGAAGGGCGCAGGGGTCCCTTGAGTGAGCTGTCCATCATAGTGGGTAAATGGCGGGAAGACGGTGCACACCGCTATTGTGTGGGCGGGGCCAAATGGGCACGGCTTCTATGCGAGTTCACATGCCTCTTGTGTATATAAAAGGTCAGAGACCGATCAGAGCAGCAGATGAGGAGAAAGAAGCTCCTAGACACAGGAACTGCAAGGGGATTGCGCTTGTGAAAGTCAAGGATGCAAAGGCCTCTATCCAGCATCACAGCTAATTTTCAACTGTAGATATGGGGAGAAAGCACACCTGCCCAGCCTCGACAAAGCTCACGATTGTTTTTGGGCTGATGAATGCGTTACTGAACTTGAGCGTCAACTCGGGAACCTGCTTTATTTATATCTGTAAGTGCTTCCTGTTGAGGTTTAATTTTTGTGACAGGAGCATTGTGCCAGAATGAACCCTGCCCTTCATATTTATCCAAGAAGACGCCACCATTTTGTGCGATACCTCTACTCAACTGGAGTACTTTCTACTGGCTAATCAGTAAGTGCCACCTCGTTGGGTAAATGTATAGTGCTTTTCCACACTACAGCTGCGTAAAGTGCCAGAAGAGTTGTCTTCAGTGACCATGTGTGTGTTACTATGCCTTCGCGCCGAAGGGCGCAAGGGTCCCTTGAGTGAGCTGTCCATCATAGTGGGTAAATGGCGGGAAGACGGTGCACACCGCTAGTGTGTGGGCGGGGCCAAATGGGCAGGGCTTCATGCGAGTTCACATGCCTCTTGTGTATATAAAAGGTCAGAGACCGATCAGAGCAGCAGATGAGGAGAAAGAAGCTCCTGGTCACAGGAACTGCAAGGGGATTGCGCTTGTGAAAGTGAAGGATGCAAAGGCCTCTATCCAGCATCACCGCTAATTTTCAACGGCAGATATGGAGAGAAAGCACACCTGCCCAGCCTCGACAAAGCTCACGATTGTTTTTGGGCTGATGAATGCGTTACTGACCTTGAGCTTCAACTTGGGCACCTGCTTTATTTATATCTGTAAGTGCTTCTTGTTGAGGTTTAATTTTTGTGACAGGAGCATCGTGCCAGAATGAACCCTGCCCTTCATATTTATCCAAGAAGACACCACCGGTTTGTGCGATACCTCTACTCAACTGCCCAAAATCCGCCCGCGAGCGGATTTGCTAATTTTTCTGCAATTTCGCGACATTTGCGGATCGCGAAATTGCCGAAAATCCGCGAGTGGAACGGATTTTACACCCACACTTAATGAGAAGTGGATGTGACCAGTTGTGATGTAGTGTTTTATCTAGGAAACCTGAATCGATATTCCTATTTTATGCCCTTGTCCGGCTATAATCAATAATATCCATACAACGGCATAATAATCATATCCATAATTCAGTCGTAGCCCATGCTGTCACATTAAGCAGGGCTACTTCTCCGGCCCCCTAGTAAAGCACACCGAGTTCTCTAAACAAAACCAAGCCTCCAGCAACCTGGGAAATCCCCCTTGCTTTTGTTTTGATTTCGTCCTAGAACTCCTGTAAAGCACTGTAAGAACGGCCAGCTCTTAGCGACATCTTTATTGACGTCTTATGTCCAACCTTACGTCAAACCCAGGCACCTTTCAGGTATAAATATACCAACGTTGCCTTAAGCAAACACACGGTGGTGAATCTGGAGCAGAGCAGCTATCTACTTGCCCGAAAGCCCAGCTGATGCGAGAGCCCACGGACGCTGCCCCTCCTCTTTGACGCGCTGAGAAAGACGCTGTCTTTTCTCCTGCCGAGAAATCCAGCTCCGGCGTTTCCAGCCTACCCTTGTGGGTTGCTGGGATATCGAGTCCTGAGAGAGAGATACCAGACCTCCTGCTTTCTAAATACCCAGGTACGGAACTGACTAAACCCTTACAGAGAATTCTTGAGTCAGATTCTTGGCAAAACAAACTTAACTTAAACTGCTACTTACTTACTCCCTCCCATGTATTAGTCTTAGGTCAGGTACACCGGGGTAGGCGTATTTAGAAGCACCAGTTGAGTACGATTAGTCAATGTATATATGTATGTATATATTTTATCTATTTTAAAGTATCATATGGCTAAGAAACCATATCAATGCTTTTACAGTATTATTTTATAATCCTCCTTTTACTGTGCGCACTTTACTTTACCATGAGCATTACAATCGTGGCAATTCATTTCTCTTGTATGAGGAAGAAGACTGCTCAATAAATAACACCTTTTATTGAAAACGCCCGTCTCTCTTTTCTCTGCATTCTGGTGAAACTAAGTAAGCACATTCGACTGAGTGAAATAGCTTTCTATTGTTTTCACACAACTCTAGAGATACACTCTTATTCAGGGAGAGCAAAGTTGTCATGTTTTATGGTTGTCAGAAGCTAATCCGTTCTTGTCTATCCAGGGAGGTTAAACTCCTCCTCGTTTATTCGAGAAAGTTTCTAGTGACCTCTGAGCTAGCTGGCAAACCTTAAGTCTAATATAGTCAGTAGAGACCTAGATAACCTCAGTCCTACGTCTACACTGCTGAATATATTATTCCAATGCGCAGAGCCTATTGGGAATATAGGAACTACACTACATGGCGCCTAACGTTTGGTAAGGCGATAAATCTAACGCAAGACGTTAGAGTAACTGATAAAAGCTCAGGAAACTGGTGAGATGAAATAGGAGCTTTATTGATACAACCATCAACCAGTAGAAGTTACAGCAAACTGTATTCTCAACCATTGGAATGTAATCATTCTATTAGTGATGTCACTGACTATGACACTCTTAAAGATACAGTAACATAACACATCCCCTATACATAATAAAAGAATAATATGAATATTGATGAAGAATAAAATAACCTAAAAGAAGAAGATCAAAGAGTACCAGAGGATATTAATGCATTACATAATCATTGAACTTCTTGGAAAACTGTAAAGACCTCCTAGGAGTATTTCTCTGGTGACTGGTGGAAGGAGAAACATTGGGATTACAGGAGAGTTTGGGACTATCATTGTAATGATTTCTGACACCATTGCATTTGGCCAGTTTAGACATGTTCCAAGTACAACCATTGTCTAAGGTGACAACATTTTTCTTAATGGAAACAATGGTGAAAGGACCAATGAAGTTCGAAACACCTTTGTGACCAAATTTCGTTTTTTTCACGAGAACACTGTCACCTACGTTCCATTTTCTGTGTTTGACAACCATTTTAGCATCATAACGTTGTTTGTATTTCTGCTGATAATTTGTCAACACAGCCCTCCTTCTTACTTCCTTTTCCACACTGTCCTCAATCACCTTCTCTGGAAGCCAAGTTGGATTTAGTTTTGAACAAGCTAGTCTACCTCTCAAAGCCTCAAAAGGAGACCTTTGCATAACAGCATTGGGAGTCATGCGATGTGCCCACCACGTCTCCCTTAAAACACTGTTGAATGAAGTATTGGACTCTAAAGCCCTCTGTGCACAACTTTTCACAACCCTATTCATCCATTTGCTTGGGGAGAGTAAAGAGCTGTTTTCTGATGAATAATACCCAGACTTTTCAAGAATTTGTCCATCTCACTGGAAGTGAATTGTACCCCATTATCAGCTAGTAAAAACTTGGGAACACCCTCTGACCCAAACACATCTTTTAAAAATTCAATCACAGTTCTTGAGTTAACCACACTCATACATTTGGACACTACCCACTTTGAAGTGTAGTCAACCAATAAAACAACATATCTCTCATGTGAGGGCATGAGCTCAAAAGGGCCGGCGATGTCTAAGCCTAATTTTGTCCAAACAGCAACAGGAACTTCTACAGGTGACAATGGAGAATGACTGGTGGTACGTGACTTGTCATTGACAGCACACAAATGACAATCTTTAACTACGGTTTCCACCATGCGATCCATTCCAGGCCACCAATATCTTTCCCTAATGCGAGCCTTCGTCAAATTTCTTCCCAAATGCCCCTCATGAGCCAGGTTGACAACTTTCTCTCTCAATTCACTTGGGGGCACCACTCTATCACCCCTCATTAAATTGCCTTGGAAAAAAGTTAAATCATCTCTCACTGACCAAAAAAGCTTCAACACATTTTCAAGAGTATCATAATCCGGCCAACCACTCCTGATAACATTCCTCAGCAATAGAAATACAACATCATCATTAACCTTGCGTGACCATTCCTCCTCGGAAATGCTAGACTCCAAAACCCAGTTTATACATGTAGCAACATCTGTGACACAATCTCTATCTATGGGAAGACGTGCTAAGCAATCAGCAGGTTTATTGTTCAACCCTGGAATATACTGCACAGTAAAGTTGAACTCTTGCAAACCTTCACTCCATCTTTTTAACCTAGGTGTTACATGATCACTTTGGTGACATGAGAAAATTTGGACTAGGGGACGGTGATCAGATTTAACCACAAATGGTATCCCCCATAAGTAGAATTTGAAGTGACATATAGACCAATATACTGCCAACGCTTCTCTTTCGATGCAAGAATAATTATGCTCAGCTTCTTTTAGAGCTCTTGAAGCGAAAGCAACAACAACTTCTTCACCATCAACAATTTGGGAAAGCACAGCACCTAATCCTTTAAGGCTGGCATCGGTAGTCAAAATAGTTTTGAGTTTGGAGTCAAAATGACCTAAAGTTGGCATCTCACCTATTTCTTTCTTAACTAAAACAAAAGCTTTCTCGCAATCACTAGACCAGGAAAAATGTACACCTTTTTTCAAAAGAGACCTAATGGGCTGAACAAGACTGGCAAAACCCTTAACGAATTTGGAATAAAATTCCGCCATCCCTAAAAATGATTTGACCTGATCCTTATCCACTGGAGTAGGTGCCTTAACAATGCTCTCAGCTAACTCTAATTTGGGCTGAATTCCGTTCCCCGAAATAACGTGTCCCAAATATGTGACAGACTCTAAACCAATACGACACTTTTCCTTTTTTACTGTAAGTCCACTCTCGTTTAACTTATTTAAAACAGATCTTAACACTTTGTCATGCTCACTCATGTCTACACCATTAATCAAAATATCGTCCTGAAAGAACATTACATTGGAGAGACCGCTCAAAACCATTTTCATCACTCTTTGGAAACATGCGGCAGCTGAAGCTAAGCCAAACGGCATTCTTAAAAAACGGTAAGCACCCAAAGGTGTAACAAACGATGTTAAGTGTCTGCAATCTTTATGTAGTACAACTTGGTGGTAAGCAGAAGAGAGATCAAGAACACTAAATATCTTTGCTCCTTTTAGAATGCTGATACTCTCAGCTATGTTAGGTAAAGGCTGACGGTCTACCCAGATCCATTCATTCAAGCCGCAAAGATCCACACACATCCTAATCGATTTCCCACCATCCTTGGGTGCTAGAACCACTGGACTCAACCACTCTGATGATTCAATTTCTTCAATCACTCCTAAGTTTAATAATTTCTCAATCTCAAGTCTAAGTGGCTCCAGCATCATGTTTGGTACTTTCCTGACCTTGTGTACACACGGTTTGGCAGATTTTTTAAGGATGATTTTATGTTCAAATCCTTTCAGACACCCCAATTTGTCAGAAAAGACATTAGGATAATCATCGAAATATTTACTAGACTCACACACAAGATCTATCTGGGAGTGAAGAGAACTGGAAAGAAAATCTTCCATCAGCATGACTTGATTTTTTGGATCTTCTGCTCCCGGATTAAGAATAATTCCTAAGTCATGCTGATGCCGCCATCCCAGGAGATTGTCACCTCTGACGGCTACATAAACTTTTCCAGATATACACTTACCACTGAAGGAAATGTTGGCCACAATGTATCCTAAAATCTCTATTTTTGACTTATTGTAGCTAAGGGGAGAGATATCAGGAGGTAATAATTGAACATTTTCCAACCCAACCACCTCATCCCAAATCTTATTACCAATTAAAGTAAAAGGAGACCCAGAGTCTGCCATAAGTTTAAATACAAATTTGTCAATTGTTACATCACAGAATGGCATAAAAATATGTTCTGTATCAACCATTGCATCATTAACATTGGAAACCACAAGTGTACGTACAATATCAGAGGTTGGCTCACTAATTTCTCTCTTTTTGCCAGATCTACATACATGTGCATAGTGTCCTTTGATACCACAGTTATTGCAGATGCTATCTCTTGCGAAACAATGGGGAAAATTGGAAGTGTGAGAGAAACTCCCACACCTGAAACAACATATTCTTTGGTTACTAATAGGACGTTGTTGGCGAGGATCACGTTCCTTAGAGAAAATAGATTCTTTGGTCAAGGAAGGACGATTATGAAGAGTGTTTTTCTGGGCAAATGTCTTTTGGGTAGGTTTGCTCTTAGCACTTACACTGACTTTAGCCACATCTTCGTGATTTTCACCAAACAGTTCGTCCTCTTCTAGCATATGTACAGAATCAGAGGCTTTCTTTTTTCCATCACTGACAGTGTGACTATCGTCTTCTTTATTCTTTCTTATTTCTTTAACCCATGTAGAAGTGTTTTCCATACCCTCTACTATATCTAAAGCTTCTTTCAATGTGGGATTTTTGGATAATAACTTTTCTTGAACTCTAGAACTGTTCGTGCATCAAACGAGTTGATCTCTAACTAGAGATTCAGACAACTCACCAAAATCACAAGTTCGAGAAAGAGTTTTCAGAGCTGCAACATATGTACCTACACGCTCACGGGAACCTTGGACACGAGTAAAGAATCTATGTCGCTCTAAGACAACATTAATTCTAGGTCCAAAATACTGTTCCAACATAGTCATAGACATCTCGAAAATATCTGCAAGTTCCCCATCAGCTCCCCCTACAGGTATACTGTCCATACTGTCATAGGTATGTCTACCTTTCACTCCCAAATTGTGCAACAAGATGGCTTGTTTTCTGACAGCCGAAAACTTTTCTCCACCTATGGTAATTGAGTATGAATCAAATAGATTTCTCCACCTTTTCCAAGGAAGAATGGGTTCACCCTCCTCTGAAAGAAAAGGTGGAGGTTGCGACATGCTAGAAGTAGTGGCCATAATGAAACAAGGAGTAAGTAAAAGCAAAACACTATAATAATGGTAACAGGCTAATTTTCCAATATTGTAAACTAAAGCGAGTAAAAATACCAATTATCAAAGAAGAATCAAACAATTCCACAACATCTGTGCACATTAGCGTAGAATTATTGGTCCAAACCTTCGAATAGTAGAATGTGCAGCTTAATATTACCAGTATCTCAGCATGTTGTCGAGCACATTGATGTTGTAGATTTAACACACTGCTGTGTGTGTCAGCGTTGTAAATTTCAGCTTGTTATTTGTTTTTTTTTATTAAATCCTGCGCAAAAGATACACTGCTGTGTGTATTAGTGTTTGAAATTTCGGTAAAATGCGCTGCCGTGCGCATCGGCGTAACCAAGGTAACAAAATGGCCGCCAAAGCTACGTGAAATGCGTGACAACGTGTTGACGGTGTACGCGAGGTCACGATTCGCCGAGAGGAGCGAGCAGGAAGACGAGGTGAGACCAAGATTCGCCGAGAGGAGCGAGCAGTAAGGTGAACGCTGAAGCGCTGCAGCACTCGCGCACTGATGCGTGAGGAGGTGCAATGGCACGCGAGATGCTTCCACCGGAATTCAAATCCAAACAGGAGACATTGGTGAGCGCCGAAGCGATAATGATATTTGTTTTTGGCACTCAACACCTGGAAATTTGGCTCGTTCTCCACTCGGGGCGGTGTCCAGAAGGGAGGCTCAGTAATATTTTCCTCTCAGCTTCCAATGTAGTTCAAACAGCGCGGCTTCCAATGTAGCACAAAATAGGTAGTCAAAAATGTAAATTGAGTCAAGAAAGAAAAAAATGTTATAATCCATACAAATACACTATAGGAGTAAATCCAAGGGAATAAGAGTAAGTTCCAGTTGGGTATCTTGTGTCCAAAGTATTCTGATATTCCAAAAACGAAGATTTAAGTGAATCAAAATCCAAACAGATATCCAGTGGTAAGGGAGTTGATGGTTGTGGATGCTTGTCCCCAATCAAGCCTTGACCCTCGTCGCCAGTGATAAAAGCTCAGGAAACTGGTGAGATGAAATAGGAGCTTTATTGATACAACCATCAACCAGTAGAAGTTACAGCAAACTGTATTCTCAACCATTGGAATGTAATCATTCTATTAGTGATGTCACTGACTATGACACTCTTAAAGATACAGTAACATGACAGTAACTCAGTCGTGCTTTTTCACACAGACCCTTTTTCCCGTAAAAACTCCAAAGGACGTCTGGAGTGGGTAAAAGGTTAAAAATCCGCCGGAACTTAGTAGGAAGAGATTTCTATGTATAGTTTTTGGTTTAGTCAACGTTGAAGGATACAGTGTTCCAAAAATATTGTGCACCTAATCTTTGTTTCCTTGAAACTTGATCTGCAACAAAAACCTTTCTGTCAGTAAAAAATGACAGAAAGTGAAGAAGAAAGGGAGACAGCTAGAATAGCAGCTCGACTCCTAGTGGATGACAATTGTCTCCTGCAGACCGACCCGAATGCAATACTCATTCCGGTCAACATAAGAAAAACTATAACTCTTAAACTAATAGAGAATGGACTAACATCGAGAGGTGGTATAGTCGTATTCGTAATTGAGGCACATGAATATCGGCAGACAGAGGTATTCTATTCATGGATAAACTTTCCAGCAGCAAATGCTGTCACACACGAGTTCCACTATTATAAAATAGAGGAACCTCCGGATGAATACACTCCTTTCGAGGAGGTGGAAATCCCATTAAAATACCAAGAGCACCTGCTCTGGTTTAAAGGCGCCCTAAAACATAATAATCACATCACCAGGCTCGGTCCACTAGGTAGACCAGGAGCAACGTGGCCGGTTCTAGCCAGCTACACACCACATCCAGACATTGAAAAAATGTCAAGTGAAGAACTCTTAGTTAAAATAAAAGAATTAACAAAGGCATATAGAGAGTTGGTTCAATTGGCAACGGAGGATATAACATTCCTCCAGAAATTGAAAGAAACAGATATAGCAGAACAACCATTTGAACTTGCCAGAATCATAGAAAAATCCTATGAAGAACTAGGAAGAGATAGTTTGGGTGGGAAACGCGTAAAACCCCAACTAACTGAAAATCCTGAAAAGATATTTATTAAAAATAATCTAAACACTCCAAAAAAGAGCTGGGATGGAAATAAACAATCCACTCCCAAAGAAAAAAGATTCCAGCCCAAAGGAAGGTCTCCTCGGCGGAGAGAAAGATCTCCGGACCAAGGACACAAGTCTCCCCAGAGGGAGCCCTCTGAGAAAAGATACAACCTTAGAAATAGGGATAATCTAAAGAAACCTGATAGATATCAAGATATTGATACACGTCCCTCTCGATCTTTTCAGACTTCCACGCCGAAATCGGAAAGAAGAGGACGGTCAGAACAAAGGGAAGAGCACGTCAAGTCCAAAGACAAAGAACCTGCTCATCAAAGTAAAAAATTACAATTTCCAAGAAAGAAGGTAGCCAGCATTAAAATAGTCAAACATGCCGAGGATACTGAGGACACAGCTGAAAAACGGAGAGTGGGCCCAGACAGTGCTAAACAGCGCAGCAGAAGTGACCATAGTTTGCAAGATCCTGATGAATCATCTGGAGACAGTGGACACGAATGAATACATTCAAGTGGAAACTGCAGACAGCAGAGTTAGCAAACCTCATAAAATATACGAGATAACATTACATATGGAGGGAGATAAGACTAAGTAAGGGGTCTATTTTGGGATAACCTTTCCAAAGGTTATGACATCCTTTTAGCTGAAAAGGACTGGCCACCAAAGTTTGTCAGGGAGTGCCCTCATGGCGAAGAAATGATTATGCCTGCCTTCTCAAATTACATTCCAATTCATAAAAAATATACACTTGCAAGAAAGTGGGCAGTAGCCCAAGCTCCTGCTTTATATAAAAATCATGTAGGATGGGATGAGGACTCTCCTCCTCACAAAATCCAATTAAAATGTCAACCAACTGCACAAAGGCAGTACCCAATTAAGCAAAAAGCTAAAAAACAGGTCAGGGAGATCTTAGATCAACTTGAATACCAGGGGGTGATTGAAACATGCACCTCACAAATGAACAATCCTTTGTTTCCTGTCTCCAAGCCAGACGATTCATATTGTCTAGTTTTGGACTACAGACACCTTAACTCATGTTGCAAGACATTTGCAGTACAAAACTGACACAGTGCAGCACTAATGAATAACATTGTGCGCAAAAGATACAAAACAACATTAGACATCTCCAATGGAGTCTTTTGTCAAAACATTGCACCTGAAAGCAGGTATTTGACCGCTTTCTCAATAATGGGCTCGCAGAAAAAATTCTGTCGACTCCCACAGGGGTTCAAGAATAGCCCAGGATTATTCTCAGCAAGAGTAGCAGAGTTACTACAAATGTATGATGATGAGGCATTATCTTATGTCGATGACATCTATCTAACAGATGATGACTTGGATACTCACTTGAAAAGAGTGAACACCATAATACTTGGGTTCGCAGCAGAGGGTTACAAATTCAACTTTAAAAAGTCACGAATTGCCCATCTAACTGTCCTGTTTTTAGGATATGAATTATCAAGTGAAGGCAAAAGCCTAGCAGACCATTTCTTAGAGAAGTGTGCTGTACTCCAAGCACCAAAAACGCTGAGGAACTTACAATCAATACTAGGTTTCCTGAATTTCGGAAGAACATACATTCTAAATTATGCAGAGAGGGTTAAACCTCTCTATGAATTAATAAAACCTGATTTTAAACCAATCAATTGGACTCAAAAACACACAGAAATGTTGAGATCATTGCAAACAGACATGTTAACAAAAACAAAATTGCAAACTCGCGATAATACACGCAACCTTGTAATCCGAGTCATCCCAGGAAGATGCGGATTCACGTACCTGACCTCTAATGAGGGAGAAAAGGTACCAATAGCATACAAATCACATTTGTACACAAAAGCTGAAATGAAATTTAATTCAACGGAAAAAATTCTAACTGCGGTTCAGAGTGCTGTAGCAACAGAAAGAACTCTAGCACAAGGTAAACGAATAATAATCGTTACACCAGTACCAGCCCTAGAAGCGGTAACAAAGGCAAGCATTCCGAATGCTAAAGCGCTACATCCGAGATGGATCCAATGGGTTAATTCTCTTGTTGCAACAGACGTAGTTTACGAATTTGATCCTAATTTGAAAACACAAGAATTTATACAATATGAATATGAATGTCCTCTGCCGACAGAAATCCTGCCTCTAGAACACTACGGGTGTATAATATATACAGACGGATCAGCACAACCCGCAGTTGGGGGTAAGCAGGCTTACAGTGCTGCGTGCGCGATTGTTAAAGGTCGTTGGCACGAAGGAAAATTTAGACCACTAGTCACTAAAACACAATCTCTAGGAGATTGTACAGCTCAGCGAGCTGAACTACTAGCATTTAAGATGGCGCTTGAAAATACCGATCGCGAATTCCCCACACTAATAGTGTGCGATTCATATTACTGCGTCCAGTCTTATAATGAATACTTGCAGAACTGGGTTCAAAACGGTTTCAAAGACGCAAAAGGAGGCACAATCAAGCATAAAACGCTTTGGGAACAAGTAGTTCTTTTACAGAAAGAACTACAAAAGACTCACGTGATCCATACACTGAGTCATCAACGTGATGGCGTTCACGTTGCGGGGAATTCATTGGCTGATGAGGCGGCGAAGGCAGCTGTGCAAACGGCTTTCGTAGCTGCTATCACCCGGTCAAAAACAAAAATAGACAGCAATATATTGCAAGCTGTCAGTGCTATGGTAAAAGATGATATAATATCACTACCGAAAGGCTTTCCAGTAAAGTACTCATACATAACTGATGCATATAATGTTCCATTTGCTCGAATCCCTGGAGTGGGGGATAGGGCAATTCCAAACATGGAACACAGGTTAGGACTAATTACAGTGGCACACGAAGGGCTTGCTTCTGCACACGCTGGTGTTTCCACCACAGTATTGTTATTAAAACAAAGATATTGGTGGCCACGCATGAGAAAACAAACTAGGAAGTATATTCTAGAATGTGAAATATGCCAAAGAATGAAAGTATCAACAGTGAAACGACCAGAACAGACGCCCCTTCTAATCTCAGATAAACCCTTAGTATGTGTTTACCTGGACCACTGTGGTCCCTTACAAAGGGATGGCAACTATAAATATATCATGGTCGCAGTGGATTCCTGCACGAGATTCATTTGGATGTGGCCCCAGCGCTCGGCTGACCCCAGAACTGTTATAAAAGATTTGCGAGTCTATATCGGCACATACGCAATTGGCATGCTACATTCTGACCAGGGTCCTGCTTTTAGCTCTCGAGATTATAAGGAGGCCATGACCAGCATGGGCATTGCATTGCGGTACTCTTGTCCCTTCCATCCTGAGGGAAACGGGATTGTGGAAAGAAAAAACCGAGACATAAAGCAATCTATAACGGCAAGGGTATTAGGTACGGGTACTGGGTGGGTCCAACATTTAACAAGTGGCCAACGTAGTCTTAACAATCTGCCAAGAAATTCTCTAAAAGGTTTCAGTCCGTATGAACTATTGTTCGGTACTAGAATGCATATTCAGGACTTAGATAGTCAGACTTCAGTGGTAGAAGAAAAATGCTTTGATATCAAAGATCGCTTGGCTATTTTACAGGACTTAAATGAAACAAGACAAGACCTGAGCAACATAAAGCTAAAACAACCGCCAACAGCCACTGAAGAGAAACCACCTTCCCAGCAAGGCCTGTCTGGAGTCCAAAGATTGGGGATCTGGTCAGAGAGAAGATCGCGGTAAAGAAGGAATTTGGGCCTTCTTACAGAAAAGCAGTACCTGTCTTAGCTGTCAACGGAACAAGATCAGTTGTACTACTGCCCCTTGCTGGTAAAAAGGAGAACCGAGTTGTATCCATCGACCTGGTAAACCCACAATCATGTGGCCAATAATAAGTAGTAGGCCCAGTGGACTCCCAAGAAATAGCAGAAGACCAAATCTTGCTACAATCCAAGAGGTTCAAACTGAGAGACTAATCACATTTGATAAACCTGCAGTGATTAAAAAAGGACTATGCAATAATGCCATGGAACTTGTGCCTCTTGAAATCCAAATTGAAACAGTTCATCAAGAAACACCTGTCTACAGCGATGTAGCCACAGACTATGCTAATGAAACAAAGAAAATTCCAAAAGCAAATAAAAATTCGGAAGCAATTCCAACAATTGACAGAACTGCATCTGGCTACTTCATCAATTTCGATGACTTTTCTGAGGATCCAAGCGAGCCTGAAGAACAGCCAACAACTAAATCTTTCAAAAACAAAGTAACAGAACTCTTTCATCAACTCAAAGAAACCTATCTGATTTCTCCATGGATTGAATTTTGGATTGTGTTAGGTGTACTTTTCCTCCTGCTTTGGCTCATCATGGTTCTTTGTTTGGGAAAATTCATTGAGGGACAATATAGTACAATGGACACAGCAAGTCAGAACATCAATTGGTCCTAAAGCCACACAAGTCATCTCACATCGAGAAAAGAGAACTATCATCCGTGAATGTCACAGCCAATCCAATACCCGGTGGGGTAGCTTGGGACAAAACAGATTACGATATTTATGGCCCGGTCGAGCTCTTGAAGTATCCACACCAGTTTAAGATTTCATTGAGTGACTTTGTAAAACCGAGCACATTCTCTGATGATTGGGACTTTGAAAGTATTAATGATATGATGTCAGATTTAGTAATGTCAGCAAAATTTACAGAACATGATTACTTGCAGGGTTCATCTAATTATGAAGAATTGTACTGCTACAACCACTATGCACATCACTACTTGCATAAATCTGCTCAACTAAGAAATGTTTTAAAGTATAATCAATGGGAACATTGTGCAACTCCACTAAAAGGCAGTTCAAAAACATTTTATGAGAAATTCCCATACTTCTCAGGGTTCAACACAAGTGAAGCAGAAACCTTTTATTTCAAAATGTTAAATAAGACAGGAATGAAAACAATGCTGACAAACACTAAATTAATCTATTCAGAAGCATTTTATGAAAAAATGACTACATTTGGTTTTGATTTTTGGAAAAACAATATTGAAACAAAAACCATCTGGGGTACCAAAGATTGGCAGGTCCAAGGTATAGAATCATTATTTAGAGCCTGCATGATCCCAGAACAAATTATATTCTTGAATGATAGCATTCAACAGACAACCTGTCTTGGCCTAGCCAAAATTAAAGACTTAAACAAACCGTCTATTCCAAAGCCAACACCTGACAATAATAGCACTACAGATGTTGAGATAGACGTATCCCATATTTTTAACCAAAACAGAACACATCCTGATTGGAAAAAATGGTTGATCTGGCCCACAGACACAAATAACTGTCAAGATAGATTCCTGAACAAAATACAGGGGTTCAAATTGACCAGGCCAGACCCTAGATACTCCCGGAGACAACATCCAGGGATAGTTACAACATACGGTGTAGGAAAACTCTGCCTCGAATGGCTACAGAAATCCACAATGGCAGAAATTAAGCAACACTTGACTTTACTTAAAGACGGTGCTGACTTGCGTGATTTCATAATGGGACCACGCAAACAGCGTCAAAATTGTTTCATAGCGGCCGGTATATATGCAGCTTACAACGAAGCTTGGAAAATAATGCAAATTGAAACAGCAGAAAAAATACGGGAAATTGACCGTATTAATTTGGAAAAATCACTTTCTGTTGTGGACAATGGGTTAATGACTCTGTCTTCCAGAATATATTCACTGGACAGTATTGTATCATCTGCTATAGATATAATAGAGCAGGACTTACTAATGTCACAACATGGTCAGTCCCAATTACGTTCTATTGTACAGCTTGGCTGGACGTTACAAAATCTACGTTCAGGCTACATGCCTTGGCGTTTAATCAACACAACGTCATTATTCTCTATCTTTAACCTTACTGATACACAAATCAGCTTGGCACAGAAAGGAGCAGGATATACAATTCTGAGCATTGAAAAACTTGATAGATTACCATTGACAATGTCAGAACGACCTGTTATTGAATGGATAATACACGGAATAATAACTATTCCGATAACAACTTTCAAATTTAAATTCTGTCAAGAATATATACCACCAGGCCAGTATGAAAGGTTGGGTAAAGGGTACATTAAGTCATCATGGAAATTACCTTACACACACACATGTTATAGTGAAAAGGAACAGAATGTATTTCTTAGTGGTAATAATTGTAAAAGATCACTAAGTGGTATACTTCTGTGTCAAGGTATTAACTTGCATGGGGCCTGGGAGGGGACAAAATAACCTTTCATGTCACCAGCATGGCACACCTGCAACTCGAATAGAGCCATTCTTTAGACGGCTTTCTAACGGGAGCTATATTCTAATAGTGGACCACAGATGTTGTGGCATGGTGCCAGGAAAAGCTTATCTAGTTAGCGTTAGTTCCATGGTCACTTGCTGTATGCAAGTATTGTTTCCAAACAGCACTCCAGACAGGGAGGAAAACATTTGGCCATTTTTGAATATCTCTTCCATTCGAATTGATACTTTAAGCAGAATGAAGTCTGTCCTTTTGCAGACAACTGTGCCCTTGACGTCATCAAAAGAAACGTATGATCTGCAAGTCGCAAGGACAACGGCAGAGATACATAGCCTTTTATCTGCAAATTGCCCCCTACATTTCGCAGAAATGTTAAGCCTAATCCTAAATATGTCCGATACTGGCGGTATCCCACATATATTTAAGACAGTTTTTTCGGGACTGTTAACACCCTTCACAACCGTTCTGGGCATTTTTCCTAATTTTGTCCATTCTGTCTTTGGCGGCCTACCACTCCTGTTGGGACTCGTAGCAGGCATTTTATTTTTGATACTTCTGCTTCGTTATGACAAGCTAAAACACAGACAAGACTCCAGCAATGATGGAAGAAACGATCCTAGCTATACGCTATCGGGACCGCATAACTAAAGTCCTTGGATTAGCCCGGCTAAGAGATCTGAATATGACCTGGTTTCTTTCATTCAGACCCATCTGGCAGAATTGTATCTTACCTGTGCTTCGATGTATGCTATGCGGAGAAGAATGCGTGTTGGACGTCTGTCTTACACTACAATCAGCAGTACCATTGGATACAGATACTTTGCTAAGTCCTGTAACGGCTCATGCATCGTGTTGTCCCCAGCGGTTACCAATCCTGATGACGGCATTCGTTGAGACTTCACCACTGCGATTAAAGTGTAGTGAAGTACGAGATGAGAGCAACATCACCCAGGTACGACCTTCTGTGAGCACTGCTGATCCTGTCATCGATGATAGCAATCATGCTCACGACTGCACAGTTGCGGCATTTTCCAACTTGGTCGAACTTTCACCTGAAGCAGTAAACCACTTTTTTGAAAGTCTGTCTGAAATGATGTTTTCCCGAACAAAAAGAATAACTTTTAAGCAAACTAGTACACAGCGTTCCCTGAACTCTGAATTCGGCCTTCGACTTTGATAAACAAAAGCTACTGAACATATTTGGAACTATAGTTTTTCTCTCTCCCCTGAAAGCGAAATTATTTTTTTTATTATTCCAAAATATTTACCTTTTTTTGGCACATGTACTCTGCTTGAAGTAGAACTATTCTTAGAGAACAGAGTTTCTAATTTAGGAACTCTAAAGACAATATATCACGTCAGCCTCTAGCACATTTACAGCAACTATATTTATATGTGAATGTGATGGAATGGTCTTGACCCTTTTTTCTGTATTAAGAGCCATTTCATGTGTAAATTTCGCAAATCATTCATGCTGATATATATATGCATCCTTTTTAGTGAATGATTACACTGCTTGAAAAGCGTACAGTACCTATAATCATTTTCATGTATTTCGCATACACCATTTCAAATGCAATAATGTATTTTGGGGTGGGTTGAAATACACATGCACCTTTTATGTTTACTATTGCTTAAGTTTTAGTAATGATGGACATTAATTCGTGGAGTGGGTGTAGTGTTTTATCTAGGAAACCTGAATCGATATTCCTATTTTATGCCCTTGTCCAGCTATAATTAATAATATCCATACAACAGCATAATAATCATATCCATAATTCAGTCGTAGCACATGCTGTCACATTAAGCAGGGCTACTTCTCCGGCCCCCTAGTAAAGCACACCGAGTTCTCTAAACAAAACCAAGCCTCCAGCAACCTGGGAAATCCCCCTTGCTTTTGTTTTGATTTCGTCCTAGAACTCCTGTAAAGCACTGTAAGAACGGCCAGTTGTTAGCGACATCTTTATTGACGTCTTATGTCCAACCTTACGTCAAACCCAGGCACCTTTCAGGTATAAATATACCAACATTGCCTTAAGCAAACACTCGGTGGTGAATCTGGAGCAGAGCAGCTATCTACTTGCCCGAAAGCCCAGCTGATGCGAGAGCCCACGGACGCTGCCCCTCCTCTTTGACGCGCTGAGAAAGACGCTGTCTTTTCTCCTGCCGAGAAATCCAGCTCCGGCGTTTCCAGCCTACCCTTGCGGGTTGCTGGGATATCGAGTCCTGAGAGAGAGATACCAGACCTCCTGCTTTCAGGTACTGAACTGACTAAACCCTTACAGAGAATTCTTGAGTCAGATTCTTGGCAAAACAAACTTAACTTAAACTGCTACTTACTTACTCCCTCCCATGTATTAGGCTTAGGTCAGGTACACCGGGTAGGCGTATTTAGAAGCACCAGTTGAGTACGATTAGTCAATATATATATATGTATGTATATATTTTATCTATTTTAAAGTATCATATGGCTAAGAAACCATATCAATGCTTTTACAGTATTATTTTATAATCCTCCTTTTACTGTACGCACTTTACTTTACCATGAGCATTACAATCGTGGCAATTCATTTCTCTTGTATGAGGAAGAAGACTGCTCAATAAATAACACCTTTTATTGAAAACGCCCGTCTCTCTTTTCTCTGCACTCTGGTGAAACTAAGTACGCACATTCGACTGAGTGAAATAGCTGTCTATTGTTTTCACACGACTCTAGAGATACACTCTTATTCAGGGAGATCAAAGTTGTCATGTTTTATGGTTGTCAGAAGCTAATCCCTTCTTGTCTATCCAGGGAGGTTAAACTCCTCCTCGTTTATTCGAGAAGGTTTCTAGTGACCTCTGAGCTAGCTGGCAAACCTTAAGTCTAATATAGTCAGTAGAGACCTAGATAACCTCAGTCCTACGTCTACACTGCTGAATATATTATTCCAATGCGCAGAGCCTATTGGGAATATAGGAACTACACTAAAGTGAAAAGCCACAACAATTCATGTTTTCTAAAAAGGGTTTGAGTATTGTGACTTGCGCTATTCTCTAAATGGAAATTAAAGTCCCCAAGAAGTGTAAAGTTAGTTCTTTCTAGATAGGGCTGAAGAAGATTACAAAAGTCCTGGCTAAAGGAGGCCCTAGGACCAGGAGGCCAATAATAGAGCACCCCAGAAAAACTTTTAGTGCAATGCTTATTTATAGAGAAACATAGGGCCTGATACTGATCAGTAGGTGAGGTGAGTGGATTAGAGCAACAGGTAAAAATATCCCTGAGCAGAATGCCCAGTCCACCCCCTCGTCTTCCTACTTATCAGAGAGTATCCCGCAGGAATAGCCTCTACCAGATCAGGACCAGAGCAATCATTAGCCCATATTTCAGTTATGAACACCCAGTCCGGATTACGTTGTAAGACAAAATCTTTGAAAGCAATATTGTTTTTAGTCCGGGATCTAACATTGATAAGGAAGCCCTGAGCTACCTTCTCATTATTGGATGGAGTACCAATATCCTTGGTAATAGCCAAACTCTTCTCTCCTCCTTCTATAATTCCAAAGTCACAAAACGCACAAGGAGAGAATCCTTTCATGGCAAGACTATCTGAGTTCATAGTATGCTTACAATGGGCCTTAACCTTTCAGAATTCCAACAGTTCTTCTCTAGAATACCTTAAATCTGCCTTTAATCCTGGCAGAGAAGAACCAGCAGCCCTGGTGCCTGGCGTGGACTTGGCACGGACGGACGCAGATGGGCTTGCCTTTGGCGTGCCGGTGGCGCCCCGGCGGTGCGCCACCGCTGTGCGCGTCTCCTGCTCGGCGGGCAGGACATGCTCTTTTTATAGGTTTCGCGCACTAGACGCTAACCCACCTGTTTCTGCCCCTCGCCAACCGGCAACGAAGCAATGGAGCCTCCAGCACCCTCCACAGCAAATTGTAAAGACCGCGGTGGACCGGGGTGTGAGGCGAATCCCTGAAGCAGAAGACTGCTCACGTAATGGGTAAGTAGAGGCTGAAGATAGAAGTGTCCAAAAAGGCAAGGAAGAGCTATATAAAACATCAGTGCGCTAATTAAAACCGCAACAGCGTGAATAATAAAGCGTTAAAAAATGCCCCCAACAAAGTGGTTCAGAGAGGACTAGAGTGTTTGCATGTGTCCGCTGCGTGGAGGGCAGGACATGCTCTTTTTATAGGTTTCGCGCACTAGAGCGCTAACCCATCTGTCTCCGCCCCTCGCCAACCGGCAAAGAAGCAATGGAGCCTCCAGCACCCTCCCCAGCAAACGGTAAAGACCGTGGTGGACCGGGGTGCGAGGGGAAGTCCTAAAGCAGAAGACTGCTCCCTTAATGGGTAAGTACACACTGAAGATAGAAATGTGCAAAAAGGCAAGAGAGAGCTATTACAACTAGCACCGTTCTCCATAATACCACCACCTGTGGTTCTAGCATCACGATGACAGCTACCGGTACCTGGGCCCATCTCACCTGGCCCCTGTGTATGACCCACAGGGGCACCCCCAGTGTGGGAGGGGGGGAATCCTGGACACCCGACAACCCAGTAGAGGCTACCAACTGATCCTGCTCTCCCCCTTTGCCTGTTTTGCACCTTGACCCTCTTTGGGACCGGTAGAAATGCCTCCTTGGCGGGAACCCTCACCCTCTGGGGCCTCTCGACTTGGTCTTCCTCTACCACCGCCGCCACAGAGGGCTGCGACTTCAAAGCAGCAATTGTCTCATCCATAGCGTACGGTCCAGAGCCTCCAGAAGTACTTCAGTCCTTGAGCGTTTTGCGCCTATTTGAGCACCAGAAATACTTGCAGCGCAAGGAAGCGAGACTCACACGCACACTACGTAGGTAGTACCCTGGGCACAGAACTATACTTCAATCAATAAAATGCCTGCACGTAAAATGCGATAATGCTACCACTAAAGGCACTACCCTGCTGCTGCTCCAATGTGTGGCCCTCAAACCTGGCCCCCACAGATAAAAAGCCACCAAAAGCCCACTGGCAAAAAACTGGCCCAAATCCAAAAAACAACTGCACACCAAACAAGCATTTACAATGCAACAGGTCTCGTATTTACATGCGTTTAAGCTATTGGCATTGTAAATTAAAATACCTTTTATTTATGTTTTGGTTTTTGAAACCTAAATAAAACACATTGTTATTTACAATGTCAATAGCTTAAACTCACGTAAATGTGAGACCTATTGCATTGCAAATGCTTGTTTATTAAGTAAGAAGGTTCAGTCACCCATCAAGGATTGGGCAGAGTCAGCCACATGAAAGGCAAAGTCTTCTGGATGCAGCGTGGAATTATGACACACTTAATTGCATGAATAATCAGTGCTTTTTGAAAGTGCAATAGATCAGTGCTCCAGGCAGTCACACACCCCACTTGTATCTCTCAAACTCGAGGAACAGTATGGGTTAGATCAAGTAAAACATCAGGATGAGGAATCAAAAAGTAGGACCTATTCCACCATTTGAACAAGATCTGCAGCAAGCGCCTGGATAAGGTTGCCGGTGACAATCTGTGCTCTATAAATACCACTTGAGATCATAGCTATGGAAAAGTCAATGAAGTGTGAAAGTCATATGCATGGAGCTAGCAGAGATAGTCAGACATAAAAAGAAAGGTTCACTGGTCCAATAAAAATAACGAGCCACTCCGGATTCAAGTGATTAAAGTGTTTTAGTTGGCACAGAAAACAAGACGCGTTTGGGGTCAGTACCTCTGGGTGGTAAAGGGCTTAGTGCCTCTGGATGGTAAAAGTATAGGGGTCAGTGCCTCAGGGTGGGAACGTCAGAGGGATTGGGTGATAATGGTAGAGGTGTTGGGTGGTAACAGTAGAGGGTCAGTGCCTCTGGGTGGTAACGGTTAAAAGGGTTCAGTAACTCTGAGTGTTAATTGTAAAGAGGTCAGTTACAGTTTCTTCGGGTAGAAATGGTACAGGGTGGGCCAGTGCCTTTGGCTAGAAATGGTAAAGGGGTCAGTGCCTTTAGGTGGTAACGGTTAAAAGGGGGCACTGCCTCTGGGTGGTAAAGGGGTCTGTGCTTCTGGGTGTTAATTGTAATAGGGTCAGTCAGTTACAGTACCTTCGGGTAGGAAACAGTATCCGGGACAGTACCTCCGAGTGATAAAGGTGAAGGAGTCAGGGCCTCTGGGTGGTAACAGTATAGGGTCAGTGCCTCAGGGTGGCAACATCAGAGGGATTGGGTGGTAACTGGTCAGTACCTCTGGGTCGTAAAGGGGGTCAGTGCCTCTGGGTGTTAATTGTGAAGGGGTCAGTTACAGTACCTTCGGGTAGAAATGATAAAAGAGTCAGTACCTCTGGGTGGTAACGGCTCGGGAAGAAGGGTGAGAGCAGCTGGCCTGCAGGGATGATAGTTTAGAGAAGAGTCCGAGTCCAGAGCCACCCGCTGCAGCCTCTGCGACCTCTTGAGTGTTTGCGCAACCACGGGTCGCTGCTTCGTACTGCTACCTCATGGCTCATGCTCCTACTGCTGCTTGGTTAAAGTGTCAGCAAAGGTGCCTGTTGGGCGAGCCACACATTTTTTAAAGTGATCGCAACTACACCACATGTTTTGTCCCCTCTTTAGGTCCACCGATCGCCTCTGTGCTTGACCTCCCCCCACGCAGGCTCACACCACTCCTCCTGCCAACAAACTGAGCCGACTCAGCCTGGCCTCACTCTCCTGTAACGTCAGGGTCACGAAGCAGGTGTGGCATTAGGCAATGGTGCAGCTAGCAAGTTACTACCATTTGCTATCAACCCCGTTTCACACCAGAAGTTTTCACCAAAACTCACAGCCCCCCTGCAGTGTTTGGAGTTCTTCAAGGTTTTGTATCATTGAGTGTTTTATTTTCAGTAAACATGTACGGCATTGCAGTGCGATGGGCTGAGCGTCAGATCACCAGGAGCAGCTCAACCACTGCCCCGTGTCCCACAGCTGCAGCCGCCATGTTGACAGATACAGTTTGGCATGGAAAATGTGTAGTGCAAGAAAGTGGACCGCCAAGCAGCAGCTGTCAAAAGCACTCAATTCACTTCCTGCCTTAGTACGGAAGCTTCGGGCTTAGCTGCAATAAAAAAAACGATACCTATTGCATTGCAAATGCTTGTTTGTTATTTCCTGCGACTGTCTCTGTTCCCATTTTGACCCTGTATCTTCATCCTTAAGGCACTTGCTCAATAAAAACAACAATTCCGGAATAGCATACGGTCTATTAGCACAGAACACTGTAAAATGCTTTAGGTGAAAACATTGCATGATTGGACATAGATGGGATCCTGAAATAATTTATGCCCTACCTATAGATTAAGGAAACTGAAGAAGGCAGGAGGAAAGGGATATGTGCTACAGACGGTGAACAGAGGGGTAAGAAGAAGGTTTACAACTCCTTTGCAGAATATCTCTCACTGCAAAACTGCAAGCAATGTCAGCGCTTCAGAAAAATGATTTTGGCACTGGAGCACTCCGTTTTTTAAACGCTCTTATTTAGCACTTTGCTTGCAATTGGCCCTACACTTGTGCAAATACTCATACCCATCCATTTCCACTGACAGCCACATGCACGGGCGAATGGATACATTGTTGGGAGTCTTTTATTGAACACAGTAAGCTGATGCCAACAGGAACAAAACCGTTATCCTTTAGTAGGATGCCAGCACGTCAGTATGGCCACATGACGACTAGTGACAATATAATATCAGGACGCCTGCCTCACCTTTTCAGAAGAGAGGTGCAGTTTGGCTGCTTGTGCAGGCGCTCTGGAGTATTCCACAGTGATGGGAGTGCGAGTTCTTGACAGATGAGTGTTTGAAAGTGATGTTAAGTGGGCTTGTCAACCAATCTTCGCTGATGTTGTTTTGGAGAACAGACTTTCACCATGGTTCGCCATTGCAGTTGGGTGAGAGCGTTGCCGTGACAGTTTGTTATGGTCATAATTGGTGGATTGGGGGCTAAGACCAGTTTGAGAGTGGAGGCTGAAATGAGTAGGGTGAAGATTGCAGTGTGGACTTTTTGTACGGGTCATCATGCATCTCATCTTTCGAAAGTTAAAATATCCTTTCAAAATAGCAGAGGGAGGAACGAGACCTCGTTGACCCTCCAGCATGAATGCAGGCTCACCCAAATGCCACGTCCTCTGGCTCCGAGAGCGTATTTTGAGCATGACACTATGCCCGAGACAAAGAGCAGCGGAGAAGGAGCCTTGTGCCGCCCGCTGCCCTCCTCCACCATGCCACTTCCAACTCACAGAGGCAGCCACGCGACACTCGCACCCCCTCCCCCACTGCGCAGCCACAAGTCCTGCAGGCGGGGCCGGCAGTAATGAATGCGCTTGACCAGGAGCAAGGTGGGAAAATGCACAGCATTAGGGAAGTAGATCACACCTCTCCAAAGACTCCCGATGCAATGTAGAAGGCCCCGGTGCTCGCGTGAGCCCCTCCCCTCACTGTAATGCTCCTGCATTATCACCCCCACCTTCCCAAGCCCCGGAAGGGTACGCATTTTAACTTTGATTCGGAGAGCGGTGTCCCTGAAACAGGCACCGTGCTCCGTTTATTTACTTATTTTAACTTTGATTCGGAGCGTGGTGCACGCTTCAGGGACACCGCTCTCCGAATCAAAGTTCAAATAAGTAAATAAACGGAGCGCGGTGCCCGCTTCAGGGACACCACTCTCCGAATCCTAGTAAAGAAGCAGCACTGAAAGTGATCGCGAAAACGATCGTAATAAAAAAACACGCCTGCGAGTCGAGGCATATGTTTTCAATTATTGCGCCCGTGTCTGGGCACGATAATTGAAAACATATGGGCTTTGGTGCACGTAACAGACACCAGTAGGCCGTGGGCGAAGCAATGCGCCCGCCTGTGGCCTATTGCGTGATCTGTTTAAAAAAAACACGCACTCAAAGCCCAATCACAGAAGACCAAAGTAAAAACACACGCACGAGCGTGTGCGATTCCAGTGTCCATTTCTGAACCCTGGACAAAAGGACTCTCGCTGCGCGAGCACTGCTGCGCAGAGCATTGCTAGGCGCGAGACCTAAAAACAACCTCAAAAAACCTCACTAACATGAGAAGCTCATTAGGCGTTGACAACCTGCACGTTTACAGAAAGACTAATCATGCACAGACCCAATGGTAACCAAGCTACCTTACTACACCTTATAGCCCAATAACTGTAGCACTGTGATGCACTTGAGAAACTAGTGAAAGGGCAGTCGGATGTGCCCACACAGCATGGATTTTGACTCCCCAGCAATATCTAACTCTACAGAAGTCGCAGAACTGCCTCTTGAGCCTTCAAATGCTATGCCTTGCTTATAAGAGCATTCAGCGCACTGCCCTGGCTGCCGACCAGATTACCTTCCCTATAACACTTACAGCACCAAAAAGTAGACCCCCCTCACCTGCAACAACAGAAGCCCCCAGCCGGAGGCTCTACTGTGTACGAAGTGCCTGGCTTAAGTGAACTAGGTTCAAACACGTTCGGACCCCAGATGGGGGACTCCCGTACTGCTGCTCTGCACAACATGAAAACACAGAACACTGCCGGATGCAGGAATGCGCTGTCTCTGAAATGCCAGTGCTGAACCTGTGCACAACAGAAGAGAGAGAAACAAAGAAATGCATGGTCCATTGTCCGCATAATGGAGAGCTGCGCGGGCGATGTACTTGCAAGGCGGCAGGTGGGAGCGAAAGACCCGACTGCTCCTCGCGCCCACTTTTGTGGGCAGGACTTTGTGCACCTTCCGACGTGTGACCCTGGAAGCACACCACAGTGCCACCGGGATCACAGCTAGCATCGCCCAATGGCCTCCCTCTTTGCTAAGTAGCGGCAGCGCACAATATCGGCCCGGCAACACCGCCATGTGTGCTGCTCTCCTGATCTGGGAGAGCCGTTGCTAAAATTCAGGAATAAAGTATTCAACACCAGAAGTGGCGTAGCCTGGCACTAAAGTCAAACTCCAAAGCACAAGCAGAACCCATCTCATATTCAAAGCTGAAAGATGCCGTGATGTACCTCAGAAAGCAAAACTAGATAAAAGACAATGAAACTAGATTTTTTTTAAAACAACAGTTATTTAACATAGTTGATCTTGCATCATCCGAATGGTTCACAAATACAGGGCAGTACTCACAAGAATGCTAAACATTGGAATTGTCAGGTCTGATGTTCTTGGCTCTCTGGTGCACACATAGGGAGCCCTCAATCACGGCATATGTTAAGAATGTGTGTACCCCATACCATAAATCCTGATCTGATTTGTAACGCGATATGCCAATTGTTTGTATCTGTATTTGTCAATCATGACTTCATATTCTATTCCAGACTTTTCTTTAGCCACTCGGCTTCCACACATCTATTTTTAATGCAAATCTATGCACCATCAATTTACATGAGACAAAACAAAGACATGGCATGTATAAAAAAGATGCTTTCACATAGTTGAGTGGTTTTAATTCAGGCACTGCCCGTAAAACATTATGTGCTGTCAACAAACGAATAATACACATAGTTCTGTGGATCTTTGTGCACCTTTAAAACAATATAAATCAAAGGTATCCTTGGGTTTTTGTTGAGCAAATAATGTTCTTCTTTTTTGGGTAGCCAGCCTTCAGTAATCAGTTTGCAGATCATGCCTGAAATCATTCTACTGTGATTTTCTTGAATGGCCCTGTAAAGTTCTTCATTCTGTAGTTGCCGTAGTATCTCCACTTCGTAATTCACTTGATCCATGAGGAGAAAAATATTTTCTCAGCAAAAACCCAAGGAAACCTTTGAATCATATCCTTCCAAAAGTTCACCAGAAGATCCATTATCTTGGGCGTTAATGCGACACTAGAATGCCTGGCCAAATTCGTGGATATATTCCTCAAGCCTATTGTCTCAGATATCCCGAGTTACCATATAGATACCATGCATGCAGTTAACACGTTGGAAGGTATGCCATTTGAATAATGCTCTGACACTCTTGTCACACTAGATTTTGACTAGATTGTATACTAATAATCCCACATGAAAGTGGTTTGGAAGCTAAGGATTTTTTTCTCAACAAAAGACAGCAACCCTATGAAGCCACTATAGAATTTTTGTTAGAAAATTCAGAGATCTGACTGAAGTTCAACATTTTCAAATTCAATAAACAGTTCTACCTACAAACAAAGGGGACAGCGATGGGATGACCGTTCGCACTAGAGATGGGCATAATATTTATGGCACTTTTCAAGGATAAATAGATATACAGCAGTAACCCCTTCAAAGAACACATCAACATATGGAAAAGATACAGCGACGATGTCTTGATGATTTGGAGGGAGCCTGATGACAAGATCAGTGAATTTACTGATTGGCTCAATGGGTGATGCCCGGACATCCAGTTCCACATGTCATTTCACAAAAAAGAGATACGTTATCTAGACATCACACTGAAGCATGAGATGAATAGGATCTACTCTACACTGTACCAAAAGAAGACCAATAGAAATATATTTCTACACTAATCAAGCTTCCACCAAAGGAAATTAAGACACAACTTGCCATATTGTCAGCTATTTGGAGGAGCCGCTCGCTAGTCGTTTCTGGGATTTTCACTGAAAGGTGATTAAAGACCTGCTGTTTCCTGACCGGAGAGACTGGGCTTCTGGACAATTTTACCCTGCCTGATTGCATTTGGTTCCCCGAGGGTGCGGGACTGCGAGTCCCAGGCAGCAGTGCGCGCAGGAGATCCAGCGCCCCTGGGACTCTTCCCGCCCCCCTCCTACCGGCTGCTTATTACGGCTCGCGGTCCCCGCTTCGCGGGAGCCGCTTGCTAGCCGTTTCTGGGATTTTCACTGAAAGGTGATTAAAGACCTGCTGTTTCCTGACCGGAGAGACTGGGCTTCTGGACCCTTTTACCCTGCCTGATTGCATTTGGTTTCCGAGGGTGCGGGACTGTGGGTCCCAGGCAGCAGTGCGCGCAGGAGATCCAGCGCACCTGGGACTCTTCCCGCCCCCCTCCTACCGGCTGCTGATTACGGCTCGCGGGCCCGCTTCGCGGGAGCCGCTCGCTAGCCGTTTCTGGGATTTTCACTGAAAGGTGATTAAAGACCTGCTGTTTCCTGACCGGAGAGACTGGGCTTCTGGACCCTTTTACCCTGCCTGATTGCCAGGCAGCAGTGCGCGCAGGAGATCCAGCGCACCTGGGACTCTTCCTGCCACCCCTCGAGGCGCATAAAAGTACGTTTAACTCACGCGCCCGCGGGACGCGCGCGGGGACGTGCCCGGGCAAAGCCCGGGCCCAGGGCGGGCCCGTTTGTGCCCGTTCGTGACTGAGCGAGACTGGACTGGGCCCCCTCTCTAAGCCCTGAGTTTGTTCAATTTGTAAGGTATATTTTGCTTCTGTAGAATATTTCGCCTATTATATTATATTCATTTGTATGCTAGACGTGCCTCTGTGCTCCCGCCCGGGGTCTAGCTAACAACATGTCTACCCGAGGCTCACGGAGTAAAACGGCAGCGGGGGGGGGAAACTTACAGGCCCAATAGATAGCTTTATCATAAGGGCAAACTCGTTTATTGATCAAGAGATTATCCACATGGAACGTAGAGTCTCCCAAGATCTTGCCCTGGCAAAAAAAAGATCGTCCTTGGGTCTTATTTCAGCTGCTAAGACCCCCGTTAAGGCTAAGGATAGAGGCATTGTGCATGCCGAAGCTGAAATCCATAGTGTACTGAAAGTGGTGGACCTATCAGTATCCCAATTTTTAACTGACTCACAGCTTAGCCTTGCCTTGGAAAAACCCCGGAATTAGTTTTAAATTTATCGGTAGGCAACAATGTTAGTGGGCAATCTATGGGCAGGAGGGAGGGTGCAATAACAAAGAAGAAAAAAAAGGATAAAAACAAGGACAAAAAGAAGAATACTTAAAAAATTGGGGTAATTCAAAATGTACCTGACAACACTAGTGAGGAATCTGACCAACTAGCACCACCGGGTCAAGCACATCCAGATCTAGATTCGACAAACGGGAACGTCAGCTCAGTTAGCCTCGAGGCTTCTGCTATCCATGTGGGCGAAACTGATACTGACGAAGCCGAGGGGCGACTTCTAACCAAAATAGGTGAGCTATTCAAATTCCATCTTTCCCCTCTAGAGGTTAGATTGTCCCGCATAGAGAAACAGTTAGCCGAAGTAGATGTATTTATTAAAAATGGAACAACTAAAGTGCTACCTAAAAAAGGGGTCAACAAACTTAATCAACCCTCTAATCCTCAAATCAATAAATCGGCCGTGCCCCCTACAAATATAAAAACCTTACCTACCCCAGTGGTGCAGACAAAATCGAAGATCCCCGTAGCTACAGAGAACAATAAGGGAATTAACACCAAGAATCCCACTATACATCCCAATCAGGAAGATAGATCTAATGGGGCTTTGTCCGCACCTCTTACTAGAGTACGGAACACGGGAGGAGGAGACGGCAGACCCATTGTGTACTTACCGCCTGAGTCAGCCCCCTATGTGGTGATTATGAAGGGGGTTCCAGAGTTGGTTGACCACAAGGAGGAAGCGAATTGGTCATTGAAAAACAAGGTCCAACACTGGTTAAATAGTAACAGACCGCCCCCGCCAAATCACTCAAGCAGGATCTTAACGGTCCGCAGGGTACACTGGATAGGAAAGGAAAACAACCCAGGGCGATTGTATCGTGATAAATTTTGAGGACCCACATACGGTTGAGCACATCTGTTCATGGAATATGCAAGGCGGAACTGAAGGTATTGAGACTAAACGCCTTTCTTTTTTTTATCCCCCTAGTTGGCGTTCTGGTTTTGATTATGATGCTTATGAGGGAAATTGGCAAAGAGTTGGCAGACGAGACTGGGGGTGTGACTGGGGGTATTGGAGCGGCAACTTTAATTTCAACAGAGACCGTTACCCTAGAGATATCTGGAGAGGTATCCAGACTACCAATAGATATGATTGTCTGGAGATGGTAGATTGACTAGTTCCGGCCCCCGAGGGCAAGGATATGGACCTAATAGTAACCCCTAGTCCTTCATGTCCCATAGTAAACGAGAAGTTAAGGTTAAGTACACCAGTAAAAACCTTCGCCGAGACGCCCAGTATAAGTAGTCCAACGCGAAGCATGTTACCCGTTGAGATTATGGGGGATGATGATGTTAGACTGGTTCACATACCCAGCCCAGTCCGAACTTCTAACCCTAGTATACAAGACGTAGGGTTACCACGATACGCCCAAAGGGTTAAGATGGGGCTATTATCATGGAACATAGCGGGTCTCTCGAATAAAGTAAAGGACCCAACTTTCCTGGAACTGATAGATAATTTTGAAGTAATTTGTTTACAGGAATGCTGGGAGAAGGTTGAGATACATCTAGTGGGTTACCGCACACACTTTTTAACAGCACAACCCAACAACAGAGGGAGATGTTCTGGGGGGTTATGTACTTTTATCTCCAATAAAATTAATTTAACTACTAATTGCTTATCTATAGGGGGCTCACAGTATTTTCAGGTCATCTCCCTAAGGTCAGGTGAAAATCATCCTATTCTTCTGATAAATTTATACAACAACATCCCAAAGGCAGATCAACACAAGGCCTTAGAGGATCTAAATGAAGCCATGTACAGGGGACCGGGATCTGATCAGAAAGAACGTTTTATTATAATAACGGGGGATTTCAATTGCCATTTATGTACCCATAGTTATACGGGGACATGTGGTATGATGAATCTTAGGGGTGACCCCTGTACACACTTAGAGCACTCCGTGCTTGGGGATTTATTAAATCATCTATTATACGAGTGGGACCTGGGTTTTGCAAATGAACTCTGTGATCCACCGATTGATTTCCAACCCACCTTTTTTGGCCGGGGGACCAGGTCTATTATCGATTAGACATTGGTCTCTACAAGTCACCATCGTAGTGTACTCTCATTTAATACAGAGCACATTGCACTCAGTGACCACTACCCAATCAGCTCTAGCTATGAATTGGGGTGGAATGGTAGGAAAGCTCCTAATGTAGCAGAAAACATATATCTACATGGGATTTCCTTGGCCAGAACAAATGGTTATGTAATCAAATGGAATAAGGTAAATGCGACTAATTTTTTAAAGAACTTAGTAGAGGTCCAGAAAGATGATTTTATGATTTGCCTAGAGGAAAATCCTAATCCCACGAAGGTTATTGCAGCTTTTCAAAAAATTTCAGGCCATATTAGTAACAATTTAACTGGTTCAGCACGAAAAGTGGGGCAGAGTAGAGTTGAGGGCTGGTTTAACCATGAGTGCTCAAAAGCACACTCCCACCTGATCCAAACACTAAAAAAAGTTCCAAGAAACTTCAGATATTAGAGTAGCTAGGGCATCCTACAAGGCTGCCATACAAAAACGGAGGAAATGTAAATGTAAATGTAAATTGATACTTGTATAGCGCACTACTCACCCGCAAGGGTCTCAAGGCGCTTGTACGAATACCGCAGTGGAACCCATCCTGGCTTTCCCTGTGAGGTGTCCACTCCTGGGCACCCCCAAGGTGGAGGCCAGGCATCCTTAGCGTTGTGGGGGCCGTTGTGGAGATTAAGCAAGCTATTGCCCAGAGTTGCAGAGTGGGACTCCATGATTGGAATAGGCACCGAGGCGAGAATTATCAGGTCCGTGGAATTTTGAGCCCAAGACCCGCCGAGGCGGGGAATTGAACCCTGGTCCCGGGCTAGACCTCTGCATCAGGGTCTGCCGCTCTAACCATTGAGCCACACTTCTCCTGGGATTTGAAGTAGGCAGCTTGGGAAGCATTAATTAAGGCGAGTGCACTTAAAGATACCACTGCATTCTGGAACGCAGTCAAAGCCCCATTTTTTGTAGAAAGGAACTCTGACCAGGTAGAGATTGCTATTGAGGAAAATCTTTGGGTAAAATATTTTACCGAGCTATACCATCAAGAGACTCGCCCTGGATCAATGAGTTCAGGACTGGGACAGTTGAGAACTACAGAACCCGGGGCATTAGATCTATTTCCCCTCAATGTAGTTTTCTCTCTAGCAGAAATGGAATCAGCCTTAGCAGACAGTACAAATAGCAAAGCACCGGGACCAGATGGTATTCCAATTGACATCTATAAGGATAACGTCGCCCTGTGGGCACCGCTCCTGACCAATGTTTTAAACAGCTATAACATCAAGGGCTTTCCAACTACCCGGCAGGAAGCTATTGTAGTGCCAATATTTAAAAAGGGGGATCGAAATGACCCTAAATGCTATAGGCCGATTTCCCTCCTCGACTCGTTGATGAAGGTGGCGGGTAGAATCCTCTTAAATGGCCTCCAGACATGGGCTGAGGAGGAAGCTGTCCTCTCCAAATTTCAGTATGGTTTTAGGACAGGTCTCGGTACTGTCGAACAAGGCCTAAATCTGGCACTGCTAATAGGTAAATATACGGCAGCAAAAAGGGAAATCTATTTATGACCTTTGTAGATCTTAGCTCGGCCTTTGATTGCCTGAATCATGATATTATGTGGGCGACCTTAGCTGATCTAGGCATTGATTTTAACATTCTTAACTTTCTTAAAGAGTTATATAGAGGAGCAGGGGCCAAAGTCCGCTATGGGAAATCAGGTGAATGTACGTCTAAATTCCCAATTGGGAAAGGCGTTGTATCCTGGCTCCATTTCTTTTTAATTTGTACATCAATGGGGTGGCAGACCATTTAATTAAATTGGAGGTGGATTACCCCCAAATTGATGGAGAACGTGTCCCTATCTTACTGTATGCCGATGATGCGGTTATTATGGTTAGAACTCAAATAGGTCTTCAGAAGGCCTTAACCCGCTTCTCGGCATACATGGGAGATAGGGGCCTTAAGATCAATATAGGGAAGACTTTTACCATGTGCTCCTCGAATAAGGTAAAAATTACCTGTAATACTCATTTAGAAAAATCAAAGATTGGCTTAACTAACACTTTTTCCTATTTAGGAATTGTTTTTAACAAAAGGGGTACCTGGAAATCAGCCATCATGACTAGGAATTTAGCTTTTTCACGGGCCATTGGTGTTTTGAAACAGTTCGCAAATAAGCTAGGGGATAGGCCAGTACGCATCCTGATTGATATCTACAGGGCCAAATGTATATCGACGGCAGTGTCCGGAGCTGGTATATGGGGGGTGGCAGATTGCCATGATATTCAAACAAAGGAAAATGGCTTCCTTTGTTACTTGCTTGCTGTCTCCCGTTCCACCTCCACTTACGTCTGCCATAAAGAACTAGCTTTACCCTTCATTTCAGATCTAATTAAAATTAGCCCTATGCTGTTGTGGCACAAATCTGGACCTCAACCGAAACTGCTTTAATAGGGTGATCATTGCGGACTGCTTAAACTTGAAGGGTTTAAACAGATCAAGTGGCTCTCCTATGTCCAGGAATTTAGCAATAACGTAGGGCGCCCAGAATTTTTTAACTCACCTTCGACATTGTCTTCGATCTCCAGAAAGGCATTAAAGGAAAATTGCCTTGCCTTTCTGGAAGATCGACGCTGGTGTCTAGAGGGGAAAAAGGCCTCCGTTATTCATCACCAATTTCTGCTGCAGAGTTCTGGACTACAGCTTTATTTATCACCAGACCAGACAAGCTATAGCAGAATGCTTTTAGCCCGTTTGAGAACTGGATGCTTTTTCAGGATGTTAACCTATCCTAACTCAAATGACTGGTCCTCACAATTAACCACCTGTCCGTGTGATGATTCTTCTATCCAATCAACCATACATTGTGTCTTGTTCTGCAGATTCTATGAGTGGGGGCAGAAGAGATATTTATTACCCCTCCTTAGGTTCTGGAACTTGAGACAATGTAGACCAGCATTATTTAAATTACTCGCTTTGTCTGATGAAATGACAATTATTGCTGTGTCTAGGTACCTGAAATTTGTGATTAGATGTGGATCCACTATGGTTTAGTCGCAAACCTATATGAATTTTGATGACTGTGTTGTTATTTTTACTGTACTATCCTTTGGAAAGGGGTAATTGAAATTATGAGTTATGTTTATCTGTACTTACCTTTTTAAACATTTATTGTAACTGTTTTTCTGGATGTATTCTTTTTATCTGCTTTTATGATTTTTATTGTAAAATCGAATAAAGCTATCTTTGATTTGATTTGAATAGTCAGCTATTAAGGATCTGAAGGACTTGCTCCAAGAGAATGGATTACTTTGCAAATGCGAGAGATCAAGTAATCAAATTACAACAGAGAAATTATCCAAGGAAATTACTTAAAGGAGCAATGAAACCCGTGTGGTACATCCCCATGAGACTCAACTAGAACCAAGGCTTCGCTCTATGAATGATCTGATGGTATGTGTGACTACCTTCACCGGACCATTAAATGCGATTAACAATTCCTACGCAAGAACTGGAATACTCAACAGTCTGGAACAATTCAAAGAAGTACCTCTGTTTTCCCTCAAAAGAAACAAAAATCTCAGAGACAGTCCGGTTAGAGCAAACAACAATGTGTAGAACTGAGACTCCCTCATTGAGCACCATGCTCAATCTGCCACCAATAAAAGGCTACCACATATGTGGTAATTGTACATCATGTGCCAGTACAATAGAAAGGGAAGAATTACACAATGAGTGAACCTTGACCTTTCCAGGTAGGTCGCTCCCCCTCCGCACAGCACCGCCTGTGTGTCCCTGCCCCAGCTGCCACTGCTGAGGAAGTTCGAGGCCCTCCTCCACCTGCGCCTCATCCCTGGTGGCCAATGGTAAGCCATAGGTTTACTCATCCTCCATTGTATTGCCTGTATTTTCTTTCATTGCTCCCGTTGTAGTGACTGCATTTTCATTGTTGTGTCTGTGACTGCTGTTGTCTGTCTACCCCGCTGCCTGTACGTGGTCTGTGCCCATTCTCTCCCTCTGTTCCCCTCGCTGCCCCATGTCTCTCTGCCCGGTTTCCCTTCTGCTCCCCTCATGGCCCCCGTGTCTCTCTTCCCGTTTTTGCCTTCTGTTGTTTAGCTGCCCCTGCATTTCAGTGACCTTTCTGCCCTTTCTTGTGACCTTTGTGCCCTCTGTGCCACTCGTTTCCCCCCGTTTTTTTGTGACCTTTCTGCCCTTTCCTGGGACCTTTCTGCCTCTAAGTCACTCGTTTCCCCACGTTTTTTGTGACCTTTTTCTGCCCTTTCTTGGGACCTTTCTGCCCTCTGGCCACTCGCTTCCCCCCATTTTTTGTGACCTTTTTGCCCTTCTTGTGACCTTTTTGCCTTCTGTGCCGCTCGTTTCCCCCTGTATTCTTGTGTCCTTTTTGCCCTTTTGTGACCTTTCTGCCCTCTGTGCCACTCGCTTCCCCCTCAATTGTTGTGCCCTTCTGTCTTCTGTTTCCTTCGTTGCTCCTCACCGCCCACGCCGCTGCGTCCCCTGCGGCTCCACCCCCCTGACTGCCCATTCGCTGCCCCGCCTCCCAGCTGCTCCTCACTCCCACCTCCCCATACATGCCGGCCGCT
The DNA here is from genome assembly GCF_964261635.1 of Lissotriton helveticus. NCBI lineage: Eukaryota > Metazoa > Chordata > Amphibia > Caudata > Salamandridae > Lissotriton > Lissotriton helveticus. Next base: position 254,538,092 of record NC_136061.1, read on the forward strand.
GCGCGGTCATGCTGCAGGCGCACGGCAAGCCCGTCTACGCCTGTCTGCTCCTGGACCACCCAGCGCCAGAACCCCTGGCACAACGACCGCCGCCACTACGACGCCAGCACTCTGCATGCTCTCAACCCTGGACGGACCCACAACTGCTTCAAGGCCGCCCCAAAACGCACACAGGGTCCTTTCACCTGCCGGAACTGCAGCTAAACCAGCCACAGAGCCGACGAACCACCCGCCAAGAAAGACCTCAACCACCTCCGATGCATACTACTGAACACACTCTCCACACGCAAACACGCCGTCGAGCTCTGGGACCTACTCAACACAACCTCCCCAGACATCACCTTCCTGACAGAGACCTGGTTAAAGGACTCCTCTGCACCCGACATCGCCATAGCCATCCCAGACGGCTACAAGATCACCCGCAGAGACCGCACCAAAGGAGTCAGAGGAGGAATCGCCATCATCCACAAGAACAACATCAGGGTCTCGACTAGCACCAACGACGCATTCAGCACCGCTGAACACATGCATTTCCAGATCTACACTGACCCCCAACTCCACCCTCAGAGGTACCCTGGTCTACCGAACCCCCAGACCCTGCTCCCAGTTCAGTGACACCATCGCCGACTTCATCAGCACGCACGCCCTGACATCCACCGACTACATCCTCCTCGGAGACCTGAACTTTCACCTGGAGAACAACGACAGCAACTCCACCACCCTGATCGACTACCTCGCCAACCTCGGACTGAGGCAACTCGTCACAACGCCCACCCACTCTGCCGGCCACACGCTCGACCCCGTCTTCTCCTCAAGCCAGCACGTCTCCGTCAGCCACATCACCGAACTCCTCTGGACCGACCACCGCTGCAGGTACCTGCACTACTGCGCTCGCGCTGCTACTAGCGCTGCTATTTTAATATTTCCCTGGTTGTGGTATTCTCGTTTGTTTATTTTTCATCCTCCCCTGTTTTTAGCCGGTCTTGGTTGGGCAAGCCCCCTCCCTCTTACCGCACTTAATTGGCAGAACTTCACCGCCGCTTTGGTGGGTCCGGGTCCCGGGGTGGTCCTGCTTGGGCGCCATCTTGCCTTGGGCTCTGCCCATCTCGGCGGGCGCCATCTTTGAGCGTCCTCGCGCTCGCGCTGTTGCTCTGAGCGCCTATTTAAGGGGGACTCACTGCGGCTCGTTGCCTTAACAGGTACCTGCACTACTGCGCTCGCGCTGCTACTAGCGCTGTTATTTTAATATTTCCCTGGTTGTGGTATTTTCGTTTGTTTATTTTTCATTCTCCCCTGTTTTTAGCCGGTCTTGGTTGGGCAAGCCCCCTCCCTCTTACCGCACTTAATTGGCAGAACTTCACCGCCGCTTTGGTGGGTCCGGGTCCCGGGGGTGGTCCTGCTTGGGCGCCATCTTGCCTTGGGCTCCGCCCATCTCGGCGGGCGCCATCTTTGAGCGTCCTCGCGCTCGCGCTGTTGCTCTGAGCGCCTATTTAAGGCGGACTCACTGCGGCTCGTTGCCTGAACAGGTACCTGCACTACTGCGCTCGCGCTGCTACTAGCGCTGTTATTTTAATATTTCCCTGGTTGTGGTATTTTCGTTTGTTTATTTTTCATTCTCCCCTGTTTTTAGCCGGTCTTGGTTGGGCAAGCCCCCACCCTCTTACCGCACTTAATTGGCAGAACTTCACCGCCGCTTTGGTGGGTCCGGGTCCCGGGGGTGGTCCTGCTTGGGCGCCATCTTGCCTTGGGCTCTGCCCATCTCGGCGGGCGCCATCTTTGAGCGTCCTCGCGCTCGCGCTGTTGCTCTGAGCGCCTATTTAAAGTCGCTCTCTACCGCGCAGCGGGACGCGCAGTTGGGGCGCCTTCACGTCGCCTGAGTCGTGCCAGAGTCCTGCCCGTCTGCGCTCGTCAGCGTCGAGGAAGCTCGAGCCGCGGCAGGGCTATGGGCACACAGCTGATTTCCTAGCATGCAGGCGGCATCGCCACGTAGCTATACCCGAGAGGAGCTGTTGTCCATTGCTGGCGGGCTCGGTGCTGATCGGTGTTGTCCGGTAGATCCTCTATCTGGACCATATGTATGCGCCTGTAATGGCTGGTCTCTGGATAAACCGACCAAGGTGCGAGCTCTGGAAGAGAGTGCCCCGACCACGCGCAATACTGTCGCGGGTCGTGAGCTTCGGATTTGGAACCTGAACGTGAGGTCATTGGTAAAGCATTACCAAGAAGTACATGACCTCCTTGTTGCGGGTTCACCCGATCTACTCTTTCTTACTGAAACATGGCTACAGGATTCTGATACCGCCATCCTCAACCTCACTTTCCCATCGGAATATACAGTGTTTACATTGAACCGTGTTACGAGGGGTGGCGGCATCGCCATGGCAGTTAAATCTTGCTTCCCCTCGGAATGGAAATCTGTTGGTCTGCCAGCCTGTGAGAGTGCCCTCTTTAAAGTGGCTTTTAGTCATCATTTTACGCTCAGCGGCATCCTCATCTACCGCCCTCCAGGCAGCGACACAGTTTTTTAGGCTGCTCTTGCCGATATGGTAAGTTCCCTTGCGCCTAGCTGTGTGAATTTTAATATTACAGGCGACCTCAACATCCATTTTGATTGTAGAGCGTCCTCGGCCATTGACACTTTGCTTACGGACCTCGAAGCACTGCAATTTGTTCAATTAGTCACACTGCCCACTCACTCTGGGGGACATATTCTGGACCCCTTTTTTACTACTCTTGAGAGGGCGAAGGTGTCTAATCCGACTCCGATGGACTGGACCGACCACCTGTTGGTGGAAGTTTTTTGTCCCATAGATGTTCTGCCATTCACTCCGGTGGATAGGCTGATCTTTAAAAGGCAGTGGCATAAGCTTAAACTTGAGGAGTTTTATAGGTTACTGGAGAAAGAGCCCCTGGGCCTCATTTTGAATGTGGAACAAGGTTATGATCTATTCTGCAAATGGATTTCAGATGCCCTCGACTCCCTCATACCTTTGCGCTGGTCAAAATGTCACACTAAAATACCTAGCCCCTGGTATGATGACTCTCTTGCCGAGCGGAGAGGGAATGGAGGAAGACATACGATCCTAGTCTGAAGTCCTCTTACTTTGCCAAACTTAAGATCTATCACAGGGCAATCTGCAGAACCCGGGCCGCATTCTATGCTCAGGAATTCCAATCCAGTACCAACCCCTCTAAGCTTATTTTTAAGGTCGTTAAAGATCTTTTGAATAAAAGGGCTTCCTCGACTGAAATCTGTACCGATGCCCACTGTGAAAGTTTGGCATCCTTCTTTCTAGACAAAGTGCAGACTATCTATCGAGGATTTGACCTGCCGCTGCCCAACTCAGAGCCAGTGGCTTCTAACTTTCCGGCTGGGGAGATTTTGTCCTCCTTACCGGATATGTCTCCGGAGGCTTTTGATATGCTGAATCTGAGGATTAAATCTGGCTCGCCGTTGGATCCGCTGAAGCCCGATCAAATTAGGATTTTTTTCCCTCTGGTGTCGTGCTCCGATGCTTTCCTTGGTTAATTTGTCACTATCCACTGGGACGGTCCCTTCCTCGTGGAAGCAGGCGGTGGTCACCCCTGTTCTTAAGAAGGCAAATTTAGACCCGCTCTTGCCCGAGAGCTACCGCCCCATATCCCTTCTTCCTTGGATAGCTAAGGTCACTGAGACCCATGTAAATTCCATCCTATCTGATCATCTTGCCCGCAATCATATTCTGGACCCAAGTCAGAATGGTTTTCGGTCGGGACACAGTACCGAGACTGCACTGCTCTATATGACCGAGCACCTACGTGGGGTGCTCGACTCGGGGCGTACAGCGGCGCTCCTTTTATTAGATCTGAGCGCCGCATTCGATACTGTGTCCCACCGAGTTTTGATTCGGCGCCTAGGGGAGGCTGGTATTGCGGGGACCGCACTTCAGTGGTTCTGCTCTTTCCTTTCCGGTCGAACATTTAAAGTGACGATACCACCAGGCCAGTCCACTTTCCACCCTCTGGATCTAGGGGTTCCTCAGGGCTCCTCGTTGAGCCCAACCTTGTTTAACCTCTACGTGAAACCGCTAGCTGCGATCGTCAAACAATGGGGTCTGACCATGACCTCATATGCCGACGTTACGCAGCTGGCGGTGACACTGGGTGGTGATCTCGAGGTGGATGCCCCTAGATTCCGAGCAGGACTCTTGGCCGTAGCAAATTGGCTGAGAGCCAATTGCTTACAGCTGAACACCAAGAAAACTGAAGTGATGGTGATGGGGAAACACCCAGAGCTTTGGGGAGATCAGTGGTGGCCGCCGGAATTGGGTATCACCCCCACTCCAGTCTCCGAGGTAAAGAAACTGGGAATTTGGATGGATTCAGCCCTTACTTTTTCGAGCCACACGAAGAAGGTCGCAGCCACCTGTTATGGTATTTTACGAGGTTTAAGACCGGTCCTCAAGTTTTTTGACTCCTCTACCCGACAGCTCGTGGTCCAAGCTACGGTCTTATCCCGGCTGGACTACGGTAGTGCGTTGCTATTGGGGATCAACCAGGCCGAGGCATCCAGGCTCCAAAGGGTTCAGAACGCTGCGGCTCGGGCCATTGTTGGCCTTCCTAAATACTGCTCTGTGTCCAGCACTATTTCTGCCCTTCATTGGTTGCCGGTCAGGCAAAGAATTAAGTTTAAGGCGCTATGTTTTGCCTTCAAAATCATGAAGCTTTCCTCGCCGCCGGCACTTGCGAATTTACTCAGCCCCTACATCCCGCTGAGGTCTCTGAGATCGGAGGCTCTTCATCTTGCGGTCTGCCCCCGCTTCAAACTCAGCAGGATGGGTGGCCGCTCCTATCGAGTGCTTGCTGCTGGGCTGTGGAATACCCTTCCGGCGCACATCCGTGCTTTGAATAACCTTATTGCTTTTAGACGCGCGATTAAAACTTTTCTGTTTTCTGTATCTGGTTAGGGGCTCTCCTTCCTCTTCTGTCTGTGTTATGTTCTAGTACCTGTTCACGCGCCAGGACGCCCCTTCGCTGGGGCAGCTGTGCGCGGTATAAAAATTAATAACATAATATAACTTCACCTTCCAGAAACCCACCACACACCACCGCACCCAACAGATCCCCCGCCGCCGCTGGAGCAAAATCACCAAAGACCAACTACATGCAAACCTCGCTCTCAGCCCACCCACCGAACCCTCCAACACCGACGTCGCTGCCCACAACCTCAGAAGCTGGATTGAGGGCTGCACCAACACCATCGCCCCGCTGAAGAAACCCCCCCAACAGAGACACCAGCAAGAGAGCCAGCTGGTTCACCCCAGAACTCCTAGATTCCAAGCAAGCCTGCCGGAAACTAGAGAAAAAATGGCACAGTGAACAAACTCCGGACAGCCACGCAGCACACAAGGACGCCGTCCGCAACCACCACCACCTCATCAGGGCTGCCAAGAAGACCTCCTTCAAAGACCGCCTCGACAACAACGCACATGACACCAAGGAGCTCTTCAACATCGTGAAGGAACTCTCCAACCCCAGCACTAACACCAACGACATCCCGCCGTCGCAAGCCTTTTGCGACTCCCTCACCACCTTCTTCCAGCGCAAGATAGCAGACATCCACGACAGCTTCAACACCCAGACAACCCCAACAGACAGCAACACAACAGACCCTCCGCACACCATCAACCCCATCCCCTTGCTAGCCTGGACCATGGTGAGCATCGATGACACCATCAAGACCATGAGCACAATCCACTCCGGCTCTCCGTCAGACCCATTCCCACACCACGACTTCAAGAAAGCAAGCAGCTCCATCGCACCCCACCTACGCAACGCCATCAATCTCTCCCTTGAGATTGCGACCTTCCCAGAGAGCTGGAAACACGCCAAGATCAATGCCCTACTCAAAAAACCCAGGGCAGACCCAAGAGACCTCAAGAACGTCCGACCCATCTCTCTGCTCCCCTTCCCGGCCAAGGTCATCGAGAAAAGCGTTAACAGACAGCTAACCCGATACCTCGAAGAGAACAGAATCCTGGACCCTTCCCAGTCAGGGCCCTGCAGCAACCACAGCACCGAGACCGCCCTCATCGCCGCCACCGACGACATCAGAACCCTGCTAGACAACGGGGACAACGGGGACACTCATTCTCCTAGACCTTTCCGCCGCCTTCGACACCGTCTGCCACCGCACACTATGCGCACGCCGCAGGGATCCGAGACAAGGCTCTGGAATGGACCACCTCCTTCCTCTCCGGCAGAACTCAGAGCGTCCGCCTCCCCCCGTTCAGTTCCGAAGCCTCCGAGATCATCTGCGGCGTACCCCAAGGATCCTCCCTCAGCCCGACACTGTTCAACATTTACATGGCCCCGCTCGCACACGTCGCCCAACAGCACGACCTCAACATAATCTCCTATGCCGACGACACTCAACTGATCCTCTCCCTCACCAAGGACCCCATCACCGCCAAAGCCAACCTCCATGAAGGAATGAAGGCCGTTGCCGACTGGATGAAGATCAGTCGCCTGAAGCTGAACTCGGACAAGACGGAGGTCCTCATCCTCGGCTCCAACCCATCAGCCTAGGACGACTCCTGGTGGCCAACGGCACTGGGGGCAGCCCCGACCCCCACCGACCACGCACGCAACCTGGGAATCATCCTCGACTCAACGCTCTCAATGACCAAGCAAGTCAACGCCATCTCCTCCTCCAGCTTCAACACCCTCCGCATGCTCCGCAAGATTTACAGATGGATCCCGACAGATACAAGAAAGACAGTCATCCAGGCCCTCGTCAGCAGCAAACTCGACTACGGAAATGCCCTCTACGCGGGAGCCTCAACCAAACTCATCAATCGACTATAACGCATCCAAAACGCCTCGGCACAACTGATCCTCGATGTACCACGACACGGCCACATCACCCCCCTCCTGAGAAACCTGCACACGCTCCCCGTCAACAAGAGGATATCCTTCAAGCTCCTCATCCTCGCACACAAGGCACTCCACAAGACCGGCCCATCCTACCTTAACAGACGGCTCTCCTTCTACACCCCCAACCGCCAGCTATGCTCCGCCGACCTCTCACTCGCCATCGTCCTGCGCATCTGAAGGACAATCACCGGCGGGATATCCTTCTCCCACCTCGCCGCCAAGACATGGATCACCTTCCCACTGAGCCTACGACAGACCCAAGACCTGCTGACCTTCAGGAGGATACTAAAGACCTGGCTGTTCGATCAGTAGCGGCCCCCACCTCCCCCCCTCAGCGCCTTGAGACCCTCGCGGGTATGTAGTGCGCTTAACAAATGACTGATTGATTGATTGAACACAAATCCTGTATAAGTTGCAAGGTGCAGATTGCACCAGTGATGCAACACTGTATCCATTTGAAGCATTCAGCCTCAGATGTAAAATGGACATTTCTAAACCATGTGAAGGCCCTGAATCCTGAATCTATACTACTTAGAGTAAAAGCAAAAACGAGATAGGACACTGCTGTACATAATAGTATCACCATGAGGTTGTCTGCAAATATCTGTTCACAGGTGACTGCCTCCTCACATGGGACAAATTCACCTCTTCTCAACACTGGTACATATACACTGAGATAAATGAACTCTATAACAGTTGGTTATACACAAATCAGGTGCCCCTATGTGGCTTACCAGTAACGGAGCCAGGCTAGAGGAAGAAATGTGAAGATTTAGGCATTTAGTACCTGACTGGCCTCACAATGATACAAGCTGGGAACTAGAACCCAATCTGCAAAACGGAGAATTACTGCAGAGTTCTACAGAATAAGGAGCCACATATAGTCAAGTTCCCTTCTGTGTAAAATAAAGGTTCTTGCAAACCTGAGAGGCACATGAGCAAGTAAAGCTGGGGACACTTCGGTAATACCCATTTGACTGGTACAAAGAAAAGAACATTTGTGGTAATGTACCATAATATGTACCTTAGAGGTTGTAGTATTTGTGTATACTTTTTGATGTCATATATTGGAATTTATGCAGGAACTGGTGCACATTTAAACTTATTTGTAGCACATAAAGAAGTGAGTACATATATGGTACATATGAATACATGCCTATACACCAAGGCACTAGCACCCACAAGAACTGTGTCCTCCCATGTGCCCTAGCACCGAAGTCCTCGACTTAGATAATGGTTGTTTCTGTAGGGCTCACATATTGGAGAACGATCAGTAACAGATTTTAATTGTGTTGTAATACTGTGTTTTTAACTTCCGGATCCACTCTCCCTGGGCACTTATCAGTTGTTTTCACTCACCAGCATCCCCCCGCGCAGCGGATTTATCGCTGCCGCGGGCTACATACAAACTTCTTGACGCCATTCCGGGGTCTCCCCAGGCCACGCCCACTATTGGTGGCCACGCCCCCCCCCGCCAACTCTACTTAACCACGCCGAAACAAGCGCCAGCCCTAGACAGTCATCTCCTGAGGCGGAAGCCAGAAGAACGATCAGTAACAGATTTTAATTGTGTTGTAATACTGTGTTTTTAACTTCTGGATCCACTCTCCCTGGGCACTTATCAGTTGTTTTCACTCACCGGCATCCCCCACGCAGCGGATTTATCGCTGCCGCGGGCTACATACAAACTTCTTGACGCCATGCGGGGGTCTCCCCAGGCCACGCCCACTATTGGTGGCCACGCCCCCCCCTCACGTCTCCTCTCGCCTATAAATCATGTACACCTGCCGGACGGGCAGCGGACGAGCGCAGCGGGCGCGCCGAAGGCGCGCCTAAGGCAAGCCCGTCGGCGCTCGTCCGCGCCGAGACCGGGCCTAGGGCCCCCCCCTGGCCCATTGCCCTCTAACTTAATCAAATATACCTCCTCCCAATTATTAGCACTTAATTCTTCGGTCAACTCACCACACCCTATAATACAACTGTTATATACAGACCCATCGATAGGTCCATTCAAATGCCCTGTCTGCACTAACCACACCCCGTCTGCTAACACCCCTAAACAGGTTTTAGCTGCACTAATTAACGTATGTTCCCTCCCGAAACACAAACTCGACATCCTAGAGTTTATTGTGTCACAAAATCTCGACTTATTATTTATTACCGAGACATGGGGTGATAACTCTTCTGGCCCTGACTTTAAAGCTGCCCTCCCGGAAAATTACTGCGTACTCAGACAGGATAGAACCATAAAAAAGGGTGGCGGTATAGCTATTATTTATAGAAACTGCTATGAAGCCAAAATCACTGCTCTTAACTACAGAAACTGTGAAGCTTTTTCCTTCTCTTTTAGACTTTCCGGCAATCAGTCATTTACAGGCACCTTGCTCTACCGTCCTCCTGGGCCTAGATCGAATTTTCTTAATAGCCTCAACAACTTAGTCGAAGTTACAGCCGGAGCTCTTCAATACACCTTATTGGGAGACTTCAATTTTCATCTAGATTCCCTAAGCGACAATAACACTATTGCCCTTATCAGTGACCTCTCAGCAGTTGGACTTCACCAAATTGTCACCCAGCCTACCCACAAAGCAGGCCATACCCTTGATGGGATTTTTACCAATAATCCTGACATTCTGACTTCCCCTCCTATCCCTCTCATTTGGACAGATCATCTAGCAGTTTGTTTTTCTATTAAAGCCAAGTCCTCGCCATCTCAAATTGGACCTTCTTCCCCTGTCTCATCACGAGACTGAAAAAACTTCGATGTCCCTCAGCTTGTATCTATGCTGGCCGATGACCTTAATATAACGGAACCGGATCCGTCATTAGCATCAAGTAACTACCTTAACATCTTGGATACGGCCTGTTCCAAACTAGCACCCCCCAACACCTCTCATCGTAATAGAAAATCTCCTTCTGCTCCATGGTTCTCTGAATCTTTACGTCTACAAAGACAACATTGTGGAAATTTGGAAAGACATTGGCGCAAACACTACAATCTTACTGACAACATTTCATACAAAAGCGCCCTATCCAAATATAAAGACCTCATAGTTTCAGAAAAGACGACCTACTATACTTCCCAAATCAATCAGGCTCAAAATTCCGCAAGAAAATTGTTTCAAGTTGTCAACCATCTTTCAAACCCCCCTGTTCCCTCGTCAGACACATCCCAGTCCCTCTGCAATTCCCTTGCAGATTTTTTTCTGGACAAAGTCACTTCTATCTTCTCAGCTTTTCTTCATAAACCTTCCCCAACCAGCATAGTCAAACTATCTCCAGCCATTAACGTTCCCACTTTCTGTAATTTCAAAACAGTCACGGAGGAACAAGTCTCTTGTTTAATTTCCAGTACCAAATCAGGATCACCCCTGGACCCATGTCCACCTTCCATTCTCAACCTTATCCCGGATACCATCTCCCCTGTTTTGACCAACATCTGTAATACTATGTTCATTACTGGCTCATATCCCACGGTTTGGAAAAAAGCCATCATCAAACCACTCCTGAAAAAATCCACCCTTGACACCGCCTCCCCATCCAGTTACAGACCCATTGCTTGTCTTCCTTTCCCTGCAAAAATATTTGAAAAATTAATGAATATTCAGCTTTCCAAATTTATTAAAGAAAACAACTTACTTGATGACATCCAATTTGGATTTAGGCAGGGTCATGGAACCGAGACAGCCTTAATAAAAGCAGCCGACGAAATAAGAGCGACGTTAGATAAAGGCGGCGCAGCAGTATTAATACTGCTCGATCTATCTGCAGCGTTCGACACGGTCGATCATGCTATTTTGATCAACCGTGTCTCAGCAATCGGCATCCAGAGCAATGCCAAAAAACTTCTCGCCTCCTTTCTGGCAAACCGATCACAGGCCGTAAAACTGGGCCCTTTCTTCTATCACACGTTCTCCCTACAATGTGGAGTTCCACAGGGCTCCTCGCTAAGTCCGACCCTGTTTAATATCTATGTTTCGGACTTAGCGAGGGTGATTAAATCCTACGGCATTAGTCTCACTACTTACGCCGACGACACCCAACTGGTCCTATCCGTACACAATGATGGACTTACAGTTGCAGCAAATTTTCAAGAGGGAATGCTCGCCATCAGTTCCTGGATGTTGTTAAACTGTCTAAAATTGAACTCTGAAAAGACAGAGGTTATGACATTCGGGAAACTGGAACCTGCTTGGTCCCCCCTATGGTGGCCCATCGAGATGGGACCACCACCAGAACCGGTCACTAAAGTTCGTAACCTCGGAGTCACGTTTGATGACAGACTGCTTTTTCAACACCACGTCAACTCGGTAGTCTCCACCTCCTTCTTCACTTTGAAGAAGATTAAGAAGCTCCTTCCCTACCTCCCTTCTTCAGCTGGAAAAACTCTTGTCAGCACCCTCGTTTTTGCCAGAATGGACTATTGCAATGCCCTTCTTCTCAATGCACAGGAAAAAGTTCTTAAAAAGCTGCAATTAGTGCAAAACGCCTCAGCCAGAATTTTACTGGGCATTCCTAAGCGCACTTCCATCACCCCTTATATCCGACAGCTTCATTGGCTCCCTGCCAAGAGCCGTATAGAATTTAAGGCACTCTGTATTGCATATAAAGCCACCAACAACGCAGGCCCACAGTTCCTCAAAGATGCCCTTGGCCCTTTCGAAAACCCAAGAACTCTGCGCTCATCATCAGCGAAGTTGCTCACTGTCCAACGTACAAGAAAAGCAAACTGGGGTGACAGATGCTTTGTCATCGACACAGCCAGACTATGGAATTCACTCCCTCTTACCATAAAAGATGCCCCTACTCTCCTTAGCTTTAGGAAGAGATTAAAAACCTGGCTGTTCCCACATTAACATCTGTTATAGCTATCATCTGTTGAATAAAGCGCTGAGACACCCCTGGGTAGTTGCGCGCTATAAAAATTGCCAAAACATAAACATAAACATAAACACCATAACAATCTGGGCCTGTGTTCTTCTAACTATTGGTGCAACAAACTACATGTCCCAAATGCACCTTAAGAGTTAGTAACGAATCTAGGCATTTTAAATAAAAAATGTAATGCAAGAAGCTGTTCTCTCGATTTATGTACAGTACCAGGAAGTATACACGATAGATACAGTCAACTCAAAGTTCTCTGGTGCACATAGACTATCAGCTAGCTCTCTGCTAGAAATTGCTAAGGACCAAAATAGCGCTGTGTCTAGCTCAAACATAATACGCGAGCTACATTTCTCAACAAGCACGCAGTGATGGCCAGCCCTCGGCCAATCAGAACCCCCGGTCTTAGTATATGCCTCTCAACCGGTAGAACAGGCTGATATTTTGTACAAAGAGACCACACTCCCCCAGTTACTAACAGAACTCACCGGGGACCGACACAAGACGGTTTATGTGAGGACACATTCTAAGTCATCATCATCATCATATTGCCTTTATTTGGTTGAATAAAACCATAAAAGTAATATTATAAAACATTATAAAACATTTAAAATAGAGCTATAATAAAAAACGTGCAAATTCATTTTGAGAAATTATTTCTAGGTAATACTAAATTGTGTGGGTAATTATGTTCCAACAATACAAGTCTCATTGTAGTTTAAAAAATCCATAACATTATAATAACATTGATAAAAAAGCTTTCAGAAGAAGCATCCAAACGCTAATACGATTTACAAAGAGGTTGAGTAAAAATCCTCAATTAAAGGAGTACAAAACCATTCATAAATACAATTGAGACAGGACATTAAGTGTGCAAGTAATATGCTCACTCTTTTAAAAAGCTTTCGACCTAATATACCTTATTGCCGACAAGTATCTAGTGATTAAATACACTACACAGTCTCTGGTGTTGGTTTTACATGTTCTAAGTGCTGTGTAGCGGTCCCTAAACCCGAGAAGTTTACAAAGGGGAATAATCCAGCTTGAGTGTTGTTTAGCATAGGCCTTACAGAAAAATAACAAGTGTTCAATGTTCTACGGTACTTGACAACCCAACGAGCACAGATTCAATATGTCTACTTTTTTTGTCCAAGAGTAGGTAAACATATCCAATGGTAATATGCCCAATCCAACTTTTACGCAAAGGGAATTTACCAGGGTGGTGGGAGGTGCAGCAGAACGTTCTGCACCTAATACAAAATTCCAATAGGATGTTTTCAGCTTATCCTGAGCACTTTGGGGTAATGCAGGGGGCAGCAGCCAATAACCTTCCAGACCCAACTTGATTGGCCAATTTTTAATGTAGACAAGCCAGGAGATCTTCCCAACATTGTGGTCATCTAGTATGATTCTAATGCAATCCCTATAGTGACCTAGATCCTCATTGATCCAGAACCGTATCCAATATTTGATTGGTCTCAACATAACAATGTCAGAAATCGATCTTAGGTTTAGGATTAATTTAATTGGCAGAGTCTGCCCACTGGTGAGGCGTCTCAAGAGGGTCTTTATAAAGTAATGTTAAGCTTTTTCAAGGGTGATAAGATTACAGAGCCCCCATAAATCTGTCTCATACATAGCTCCCCCACAATCTTGATCCTTATATAGGGGTGGGAGGTAGCAAAGGTGGGTGATCTATTGGCAAATCTTATGATAGACCCTGTTCTTTGTTTTAGAGTCATAACACTTTTCTGTACCTGGGCTACCCATCTAAGGGAGTCTTCCAGTCTTGTGCACAAATAGTCAAATTATTGTACCCTATCTAATGGCTCTCCACTCAGAATACCTTACTCTTGGGTGTTTTCCTCCTGGCACCAAAGGCCATGTTCTTAGTTTTGTTATTGTTAATTTCTAGGCCGTGGTCTAAACAAAAAGTATTACATTTATCCAGGAGAATAGAGAGACCGCGAGGAGGCTTTGATAATAACAAAGTGTCATCTGCAAAAAAGTGAACCTGTATTTTGTAATTCTTCAGCTTTGGGGAGTCATTTTCACAATTTTAAAGATAGGGGATTCAGCCATTTATGAGTGTTTTAGGTCAAGATATGTGCCTAGCGCTCCCTTTCTTTCCCAATACCCACCGATCACTTGGTCAGGTGCCCACCCACTCCGGGATTACACTAATGTTTCTTTGAGAACATGGGGGAACACCGGTACCTGGGGAGTTTGCACCATAAGAAGCACACTCGCTCAGTTAGGATTTTGATGCATGTTGGGGTTATTTGAAACATCTACGTGCACAAGCCCCTTTTCGCCCCCCCCCCCCACATTTAGCATTAAAAGAAACTCCTGGCCAAATAAAGCATGCCCCGGAACTTTAATAAATAGCGTGTGTGCAAGCATTTCGAAGAGCTTGCCGATCCTATGCACACTTCCTACAAGCACGCCCTGTATTAACCTTCAAACGCTCTGTGTTCTCTTTCCTTCTGAGCACCCAGCTCTTAAGTCATCTTTAACACAAACGCAATTGCATTCATAACCCAGGGCTCCGTGAACTAACTACTTTGCCAATATAACTGTTTGTTTGGCAGCCATGGCGAACATTGATGTGTAAGATGACGAGCACCATTCACATCTCTCTTTGGAAATCCTGAGCCGAGTCAAATTCACCACAAATCCCATTGCATGCACACAAGCAGTGGGGATATGCCTGGTGTTTAATAATCCTCTGTCTACGGTACACAGCCTGAATCTATCTTATAGGAAATGGACCTAGTGTGAGAACCCATGCCTCAGCAAGAACAAGAAAACTCCTTTGAAAAAAATAGGTATGCTTTCTACATTAACCTTATGCTACCACTACATAATTAATGGTCCAAGTGAGCTCCGTGACACCCAGCCTTTTACCTTGTTGTTCCAGACATTAAAAACTCCAAGCGTATATGCCAAACAGGATTTACGCCTGCCCCAGCCTACACCCCTCGAAGGTGGAGCGCCCCAAAGCAACACTCTTGGAATGGTATGTCCAACCTGGAACTCCCTTTATTAGGTCTCGGCTAGCGTAGGCTGCGCACATGCGCAGTCTTGCTGGTGAGATTTGATGACTTGGAGTAGCGAGGTTAAGCCCCGCCCCTCTTCTCCATTGGCTGGCCTCCTAAACGGTGGCTGGCCACCGTTTAGGAGGCCAGCCATTGGAGAAGAGGTCCCAGTGACGTTGTTTTTTTTATCTAAGCCCCGTCTTTTTCGGATTGGGGGCGTGTTTTTTTACCTTCTTTCTCCCCTCTTCTCCATTGGCTGGCCTCCTAAACGGTGGGCAGCCATTGGCGAAGATGTAAATAACAGTCAAAAACACGCCCCCCAGTCTGAAAAGGAAGGGGCTTAGTGACCAATGGCGAGCACTTATTTTCCACAGGGGTCATCACGTGCATTTCCTTTCTGCTGTTACTCACGCTGCACTTTTTTTCCTGCAGGGAAACTCTTTGTACTCGAGCCTCCCCCAACCCCCCCCCCCCAAGGAAAAACAGAACACATTTTACTTTAAACACGTTCTAATCCAGGCAACTGCTATGGTTATACTTGTACAGAAACCGGGCGGTTGGTGCGTCATTTTATTTTTAAGCAATTTTACTTTGATCACTTAATATGTCGATCCTGACAATAACTGAAACGCTACAACAAGATTTCGAGAGCCGGCCATTTCCCTTAGGTGTGTGAAAAGGCAAAAACATCGGGCATGGAAGTGCATTATTCTTGCGATCCCATGTACAACACTGGAGATAGGGTCCGGGAGCATTGGCGAGCACGCTGTGAGGCACACATATTACGCAGAATGCGTAGCCAGGCTTGAGTGGCAGTGGTGACACGGCGCACATGCGCAGCCTGAGGCGTCCAGTGGGCGCCCCCGCCGCCGTGGGACACAATTAGTGATGGTAATATAGCAGATGTGCCCCCTCCCCAGGGCCTCCTCTGGTTGGTGAGGGAAGGGCGCCGCCCTGGGGTAGGGTCACATGATATTGTCTTCGCACCACTTTCGTAAAGCTCCTCTGCAGCAGGTTGTGCGGCGTCTCTGGTACATGTAGCGTGTATGTGAGCGAGGGTGGGGGGTAGTACGCGGGCAAGGGGGGTGGTGTCTTCTCCGGTAGAGTTGGTGTTACTGGCGCGGCTTGTGCAGGCCCCGGTGTTGTGGGAGTGTATCTCAGTAAGCGGCACAAGGCATCCGCCTCTCCGGGGGCTTGTGAAGGGCTCACGCGCGCCTATTTGTGCCGAGCGCGCTCCCTCCTCCCCCCAGTGCGTAGTAGGCGGGAGCTGCGGGGTCAGCAGCAGAGTCCTGGGTCGGGTGTTTTGAAAGATGCAGAGAGCACATGGAGGCCGCCTTTGGAGGCCTTTCAGTGTGCGCAGGTTCCAGCGAGCCTGCGCTCTCAAGGCCCGCAGCGGCAAAGCTGGGGAGTTCAGAGGGAGGAAGGGGCCAGAGTTTCGGGAACGACTAGCGAGGCTCCATGGGGCATTATGGAGGGTCCGGGTGTTGTGTGCAGCTGCCCATTGTCAGTTGGGGGTTGTGCGCGCGGTAAGGGAATAGCGCTAGGTTTCTCGGTGTGGGTAGCCGAGTATGTTATGGAAGTAGGGAAAGCATGTAGTTCTCGCTGGTTCGTATCGTACACGCTCCCCAAAAAGCCCAATTAACTACGCCCCGTCTTCCTCCTTCAAAGCAGCTACCCCTCCCCTATGGGCGGGCCCGAGAGTTGCAATATACCACTGGCTCCAGTAGGGGGAGGAAGATATGGTTTGGCACTTTTTTTTGGAATTTGAATGGGTGGACTTCTTTTCCCATAATGCTGTGTGCTCTTTCTCTTTAATCGCAGGAGCAGCACGAGGGTAATGGACGCGTTGTCTCCGGAGAACGGAGAGGAAGTCCCCGGAGAGAAGAACGGAGTTCCACAGAAAGCACCGTACGATTTCACAATGTAGTGGTGTGGAGTCCCGAGGCTATAGTTGAGACCAGTTCTGGGGCGGGAAAAAGCGCAACGTGCCCGCAGGTCTGCATCCTTGGCCTTCAGTAGCTACAGGTCTTTTGCCGCGAATACTGCAGCTTCTACCCAAGCTTTGAAAGCTGCACTTTTTATTATAGTTCCCTTTTTTAGGTGCTTTCTGAAGCTAGGATTTTCATCTTGCAGTTACCTCGTAGCGCTATTTTTGTGTAATACAAGTGCGTGTGATAAAAGTAGCACCTCTGAAAGATCATGTTTATGTTTTTTGTACAAAACAAACTAATGTGGTCTCTGGCGGCCTCGTGACGTAGGGGGTTTACCTCAGCACCCAGTGATGGACCCCCGGGCGCACGGTAGCAATAAGTTGTCAGCGCCTCGGCGGTGCCCCGGATGCTTCTTCACAGGTAATTTTTAAACTACATTGGCTCTTGGAATTATGCTCTGTGTATGTGTATGCGTGTGTGGCTATGTGTGTGTGTGGCTCTGTGTGTGTCTGTGTGTGGCTCTGTGTGTGTGTGGCTCTGTGTGTGTGGCTCTGTGTGTGTGTGTGGCTCTGTGTGTGTGTGGCTGTGTGTGTGTGTGTGGCTCTGTGTGTGTGTGGCTCTGTGTGTGTGTGTGTGTGTGTATGTGTGTGTGTGTGTGTGTGTGTGTGCGCGCGTGGGTGGCACTGTGTGTGTGTGGGTGGCTCTGTGTGTGTGTGGGGCTGTGTGTGTGTGTGGGGGGCACCGTGTGTGTGGCTCTGTGTGTGTGTGGGGGGGGGCTCTGTGTGGCTATGTGTGTGTGTGTGTGTGTGCGGCTCTGTGTGTGTGTGTGGTTCTGTGTGTGTGTATATGTGGGTTCAAATGCAATAGGTCTCGCATTTGCGAGAGATTAAGCTATTGTCATTGTAAATGACAAGGCCATTTATTTATCTGTTTTCAAAACCAACACATAAATAAAAATGTTGTCATTTACAATGCCAATAGCTCTAACTTTTGCAAAGGCGAGACCGTTGCATTGTAAATGCTTGTTTTATTTTTATGTGGTCTTCTACCAGAGAAAAGTTTTTCTAGATTTCTTTGGGGAACTAGCAATGAGGTTTGCTATTTCTAAAATGGTTTTAACATAATCCATCTAAGCAGACAGGCATGACTACCTAACCGTTGATTTTTATTTCACAAAGTGTCCCTCATACGCACAGTTACTGCCCTGAGGAAAACCTTCGCTAAAAACACAATAAAGTGGTCAGGATAGCCATTCCTTAACAAGGAGAAAAGTAACATATATGAGAAGGCAAAGAGAGTATTGATATCTCTATGACCATTAGAATGACCTCTGACCAATAAGGACTTTTAGTACCTCTTGGACCTCATCTCTGAGGGCTATTATATGTCCCCAGTTTATGGAAACATAACCTTTAGTGGTGTACAATGCTGGACACGTTCTCACAATAAACAGTCATTTTTATTATACGTGTTGGACACATAAATGTAATGTCACTGTTTTATTATGTACAATGTTGTATGTTGTGTACATATTTTGTTCAATGGGATGTTTATGGAGCAATCCTTATACATGTTTGTTGCACAACACAGAATGTATTACGAGCAGTGCCTGAAGTAAAAACACTCAACTAAGTGAAAAGCATTGTTTTTATAAGCAACTTTCTTGTCTCATGTAAAGTGATGGTGCATAGATTTGCCTTAGAAGTAGATGTGTGGGAGCTGAGTGGCTAAAGCAAAGTCTAGAAAAGAATATGGAGTCATGATTGACATTTACAGATACGAACAATTAGTGTATCTTAATACAAATCAGATAAGGTTTTATAGTATAGTGGGTACCCACATTCTTAACGCATTATTTGGATCCCAGCCTCCTGCCACCATCATAACAGAATCACTCCTCGTCGTGACTGACTCAATCACAGCATGGCACTGTACCAGTTTTCATGTCATCTGTTACCACCTTCCTGCAGGAGACAATGGACAGGTAATTAAAAGATTATATGCTCTGGCTCAACCTTGGAAAGAATAGATACATTGGGCCTCATTTATGAGAAATGACACATCGCTGCGTGAAAAGCAGCGATGCGTCACTTCTCAGTGCGCACTCCTTGCAACATACCTGATGCGTCATATTTAATGTATGACGCATCATGTCGCAAGGAGTTACAGCTACGTCAGTATTTCTGACGTATCTGTAAGCGCAAAAGTGACGCATTGCTGGAGTGTGTCACAAAAGTGATGCAACTCCAGCAATGCTTCCTTTCACATGGGGCTTGCGTCAGTCTTACGCCTGCTGTGAGGCAGGCGCAAGATTTTGAATGAACAGTGTCCTAGAAGTGACGCAGTGAAATCTCATAGATTTCACTGCGTCACTTCTACGAAGCTTTTTGCGGGGAAACGCCCCCCCCTGCATACATTATACCTGACGCAGGTATAATGTAGCGCAGGGGTTTACAAAGTAACGCATCTGCTTAGATGCCTCACTTTGTAAATGGAGCGCAACAGGAGGAATGTTTTACGCCGCCGATGCGTCACAAAAAGTGACGCATCGGAAGCGCAAAACTGACGATTATGTGTAGTACACATGCACACGCGTGTATGGTGCGCTTACACTTTCTGTACTCCCCTCGTTCCAACTGCTTTTAAGTTGCAAATGCAAATCAAACATTATTTTTTCATGCACCGGTGTGTTGAAAAGCGGTTATTGGCTTCCGCTAATGTTTCTTTTAACCGGTGGAGACCATTTCGGAACAGGATACTTGGAAATTCCTTAACGTGTTGGGGGCGGGGGCGAGTGCCTTCGTAAATAGTCTACTGCAAAGCGGCAACACGGGGACTGCACAGAACAGCTATTACTTCGATAAAGCTACGACCCAACCTTTTTTTTTATTATTAATCTACCGTCTAGATAAGGCGCTGGGTGCAAAACGCTCTATGCTGCTTGAATGCCCCTGTAGCCACGGTTCACCACCGTGGTGAAGTGAAACCTTTCAGGTTTGCAGTAATACTAGACCATGTGAGTGTGCGTGTGACTCCGGAGTTGAATAAGGAGGTTCTTCCCAGATTGGATCAAAGGAGGACAGTCACATTTGTGCACATGCCACAAATGTTATTTTTCGACCTGGGATCAGAAAAGCCAGGACAAGGGCAATTAACTAAACTGTGCCAGTGAACAGAACGTGTTAGCACTTTCCTTAGCATTGACAATGCCAAACGGGCTGCTGCCAACGCAGACCTATTGGCTACCAGTTCTACAGAATAATAGAGGCAACTGTACTATTGCACGTTTAATGTGCCTTGCACCTTACCAATGAACTAGTGATTAGCTCACATGTTGCTTTTTTCATTTACCCATTGCTGAAGAAGGGAGTCCCCACATCGTGTTTTACAGGTTCCCCTACTGACCCTGAGGTGTGCGTAATGAGGGGTAGCCACAAGGAGGGTGACTTGTGATTGGCTACAGGTATGCTCATAATCAGTATGGTATACTGTAGTGGCACAAGGAGCGACATGACAGCCTCAGTGTCCTGCCGTTGCGCTTTGAGGCTGAAAAAATTGAGGACAATAGGCTAGAGATGCTGCCATTTCCAAAATAATTCTTTCTCGATTTTCTCAGAAACATTTTTCCTTTCAATTTTAGGATCTTGCACTGTAATTTTCTTTGGTCACCTAGTATGATTAAATCCCATGACCACTTTCAATGTGTTTGCGGACTCTGGTTGGCACCAGTTGCAGTTTCTTCACAAAGGCAGGGGAGCGCTGACTCCCTGCTGGCTGTGAGCCGTGTGTAAAAAAAAATGGTAATGAAATTATTTTATTGTTATTTTATATTTTACTAATGTGCGTGCCGCAGCCGCCAGCCAGCCTCGGCTGCCACCAAGCCGAGAGACATGCAGTGCATGTCAGTTTGGACGGCTGTCTTGTGACGGCCAGCCTGTGCCAGTGAACATAACGTGTTAGCACTCTCCTTAGCAATCAACTTTCTGACATGAGTGTTGAAAGTCGATGTGAACGTAGCCCCAAACCCCCTGCAAGTATGTAGAACTGGACTTTCCAGGTGGAAACAACCACGCCCTTCTGAGGTCATGTATGGCAGTGTGAATGAGTGCTTGAGTAAATAGCCCAAAAATAATGCAAAAGGAAAGCAAGTGTAAACACTTCACAGGATTTTCAGTATATCGTAAAATATATCAGCAAACACCCCCAGACTCCAAAATGCAGGTTGTTATAGGCAGATAGACCTGAGCAAAAACCTTTTGTTTTCAATCCTCAGTAAGTGGATGTGAAACTGAGGAGAATCCACTGTTTACGCAGCTGCCTGTCTCAAATTTTAAACAAGCATTTGCAATGCAATAGGTCTCGCATGTATGCGACTTTAAGCAATTGGCTTTAAGCTATTGGCATTGTAAATGACTATGGGCCAGATGTAGGTGGCCAAATACCGGTCGGTAACAGCCGAAAATACCGATTTTCGGCCGTTTCCGACCGGTATTGAGCGTTCGGTATGTAGGTGATAGGAAATAGGCCGAATCTGTAAATTTACCGATTCGGTAAAATTACCGATCGGTAAAATACCGATTCTGAAAATTTACCGATCGGTAATGTTACCGATCGGTAAATTTACCGATTCGGTAAATAAGAATAGGTAAAATTGAACATTGAGATGTAGGGAGGCTCTGAAATACCGATTTTGCCTCAAAATCGGTATTTAAGAGTCGGTATTTACCATGGATTCAAATCAGGTGGTAACCAGGTGCAGCCTATAAAAAAGGACCCAAAATGCAATTCAGTTTGCACAATGGCGGCATTTTATGTAATAGCAAGACGGCTACGGCTACAGGAGGAAGGAGAGAGGGAATGGCTGAGACAGGAGCAGGTCTACAGGCAGAGGCTGACCCTGTTCATGCTCACAGAGGAAGAGATACTTCAAAGGTACAGGTTGGCTCCAGACACCATCTTGGAGCTCATCAGGAACCTCAAACCACTGTTGGAGCACCCCACCCCAAGGGCACATGCAATTCCAACACATGTACAGGTGCTGTGCAGCCTCCACCTGCTGGCGTCAGGGAGCTACCAGAGCGTGGTTGCTGTGGCGGGAGGGGTGACCCAGAGCAGCCTCTCAAGGTTTTTTCACAAATTCCTTGACGCCATGTTGCATAGGATGGAGCATTACATTTCTTTTCCATCCACCCATGCTGAACTTGTTCAAACAAAATCTGAGTTCTACCAGATGGCAAGATTTCCCCATATCATCGGATGCATTGATGGCACGCACATCCCCATTTGTCCCCCTGCTGCCACAGAATACATTTACCGCAATAGGAAGTCAAGCCACACCATCAACGTGCAGGTGATTTGCAATGCAAAGTACGTCATCACAGACCTTGTCGCAAAATTCCCAGGAAGTACCCACGACTCCTATATATTTCAGAACAGCGGCATCTATGCACGGCTGTCAGCAGGGGAATTTGGCGAAGGATACCTCCTAGGTAAGACAGAGTCAGCGACCCCTTCCACACCTATTGCAGTGAGAATGACAAGTATGCATGTGAGTAATGTATTCCCATTTCCCTTTTAGGAGACAGTGCATATGCCCTACGTTCATTTATCCTGACTCCCTACCTCAACCCCTCCACACCCAGCCAAAGGAGGTATAACCGGGCCCACAAAAGTACACGCAATGTGGTAGAACGGACCTTTGGCATCTGGAAGAGCAGATTTAGATGCCTTCACAAGAGTGGAGGCGCAAGGCAGTATACCCCCACCACCTGCTGCAAGATCATAGCTGCCTGTGCCATGTTGCACAACTTGGCTGTGAGGAAGGGTACAGAGGTCGAGTTGTCTGACTACGAGGATCATGACGACGACAATGCTGTGCCTGACAGACAACCTGCTGGAGTCACAACACCAAGTGATGACAGATACAGACGTGAGGAAATAACAAGCAACTATTTCTGAGTAAGTAATGAGACACAGACAGGTTGTGTATGGTACAAAAGTATTTATATGTAGCCACAAAGTTAAAGCACTTAAGTGCAACAAATTAAATTTAAGAAAGGTGGGGACAACATGTCCTGGGTTACTTCACCCACTGGCAAAGTCATTTTCGCGCGCGCTTCCCAGAGCCACTGGGATGTTCCCCACTGCCTTCCTCCTGGCCTGCAGGCTCAGCTGGGTGCCTGCTGCTCCTACGGGGCTGCACCACAGCACTTCCCAAGCTACTGCGGCTACTGCTGTCCTCTCCCTCAGAGCGGTAACTGCAAACACAACAATGATGGACAGAATGTGGATCAATGTCACACATTCACCCCAGTCCAAAGATCTGGGCCCAAATCCATCATTTTTCCACTCCACACCACCCTGGGTTAGACAATGGCGATATGCAAATCAGCGCTGACCCTGTGCCCCATGGGAACAGTCCAGTCCGAACTAAAAAAGCCATGTCCTTCCCAGAACGGAAACAAGCATCCGAGGACCGGCCCGGTTTCGAGGTAACACCTCTCTTCAGCCCGGCTAGCTTGATTCCAGTGGTGTGGAGTGCCTGGGACTCACGTCTGAGCATCCCCAGTACACTTAGAACGGTAACTGCAAACACAACAATGATGGACAGAATGTGGATCAATGTCACACATTCACCCCAGTCCAAAGATCTGGGCCCAAATCCATCGTTTTTCCACTCCACACCACCCTGGGTTAGACAATGGCGATATGCAAATCAGCGCTGACCCTGTGCCCCATGGGAACAGTCCAGTCCGAACTAAAAAAGCCATGTCCTTCCCAGAACGGAAACAAGCATCCGAGGACCGGCCCGGTTTCGAGGTAACACCTCTCTTCAGCCCGGCTAGCTTGATTCCAGTGGTGTGGAGTGCCTGGGACTCACGTCTGAGCATCCCCAGTACACTTAGAGCGGTAACTGCAAACACAACAATGATGGACAGAATGTGGATCAATGTCACACATTCACCCCAGTCCAAAGATCTGGGCCCAAATCCATCGTTTTTCCACTCCACACCACCCTGGGTTAGACAATGGCGATATGCAAATCAGCGCTGACCCTGTGCCCCATGGGAACAGTCTAGTCCGAACTACAAAAGCCATGTCCTTCCCAGAACGGAAACAAGCATCCGAGGACCGGCCCGGTTTCGTGGTAACACCTCTCTTCAGCCCGGCTAGCTTGATTCCAGTGGTGTGGAGTGCCTGGGACTCACGTCTGAGCATCCCCAGTACACTTAGCGCGGTAACTGCAAACACAACAATGATGGACAGAATGTGGATCAATGTCACACATTCAACCCAGTCCAAAGATCTGGGCCCAAATCCATCGTTTTTCCACTCCACACCACCCTGGGTTAGACAATGGCGATATGCAAATCAGCGCTGACCCTGTGCCCCATGGGAACAGTCCAGTCCGAACTACAAAAGCCATGTCCTTCCCAGAACGGAAACAAGCATCCGAGGACCGGCCCGGTTTCGAGGTAACACCTCTCTTCAGCCCGGCTAGCTTGATTCCAGTAGTGTGGAGTGCCTGGGACTCACGTCTGAGCATCCCCAGTACACTTAGAGCGGTAACTGCAAACACAACAATGATGGACAGAATGTGGATCAATGTCACACATTCACCCCAGTCCAAAGATCTGGGCCCAAATCCATCGTTTTTCCACTCCACACCACCCTGGGTTAGACAATGGCGATATGCAAATCAGCGCTGACCCTGTGCCCCATGGGAACAGTCCAGTCCGAACTACAAAAGCCATGTCCTTCCCAGAACGGAAACAAGCATCCGAGGACCGGCCCGGTTTCGAGGTAACACCTCTCTTCAGCCCGGCTAGCTTGATTCCAGTGGTGTGGAGTGACTGGGACTCACGTCTGAGCATCCCCAGTACACTTAGAGCGGTAACTGCAAACACAACAATGATGGACAGAATGTGGATCAATGTCACACATTCACCCCAGTCCAAAGATCTGGGCCCAAATCCATCGTTTTTCCACTCCACACCACCCTGGGTTAGACAATGGCGATATGCAAATCAGCGCTGACCCTGTGCCCCATGGGAACAGTCCAGTCCGAACTACAAAAGCCATGTCCTTCCCAGAACGGAAACAAGCATCCGAGGACCGTCCCGGTTTCGAGGTAACACCTCTCTTCAGCCCGGCTAGCTTGATTCCAGTGGTGTGGAGTGCCTGGGACTCACGTCTGAGCATCCCCAGTACACTTAGAGCGGTAACTGCAAACACAACAATGATGGACAGAATGTGGATCAATGTCACACATTCACCCCAGTCCAAAGATCTGGGCCCAAATCCATCGTTTTTCCACTCCACACCACCCTGGGTTAGACAATGGCGATATGCAAATCAGCGCTGACCCTGTGCCCCATGGGAACAGTCCAGTCCGAACTACAAAAGCCATGTCCTTCCCAGAACGGAAACAAGCATCCGAGGACCGGCCCGGTTTCGAGGTAACACCTCTCTTCAGCCCGGCTAGCTTGATTCCAGTGGTGGAAGTGTACTGGGGATGCTCAGACGTGAGTCCCAGACACAATATCGCCATTGTCTAACCCAGGGTGGTGTGGAGTGGAAAAACGATGGATTTGGGCCCAGATCTTTGGACTGGGGTGAATGTGTGACATTGATCCACATTCTGTCCATCACTGTTGTGTTTGCAATTACCGCTCTAAGTGTACTGGGGATGCTCAGACGTGAGTCCCAGGCACTCCACACCACTGGAATCAAGCTAGCCGGGCTGATGAGAGGTGTTACCTCGAAACCGGGCCGGTCCTCGGATGCTTGTTTCCGTTCTGGGAAGGACATGGCTTTTGTAGTTCGGACTGGACTGTTCCCATGGGGCACAGGGTCAGCGCTGATTTGCATATCGCCATTGTCTAACCCAGGGTGGTGTGGAGTGGAAAAACGATGGATTTGGGCCCAGATCTTTGGACTGGGGTGAATGTGTGACATTGATCCACATTCTGTCCATCACTGTTGTGTTTGCAATTACCGCTCTAAGTGTACTGGGGATGCTCAGACGTGAGTCCCAGGCACTCCACACCATTGGAATCAAGCTAGCCGGGCTGATGAGAGGTGTTACCTCGAAACCGGGCCGGTCCTCGGATGCTTGTTTCCGTTCTGGGAAGGACATGGCTTTTGTAGTTCGGACTGGACTGTTCCCATGGGGCACAGGGTCAGCGCTGATTTGCATATCGCCATTGTCTAACCCAGGGTGGTGTGGAGTGGAAAAACGATGGATTTGGGCCCAGATCTTTGGACTGGGGTGAATGTGTGACATTGATCCACATTCTGTCCATCACTGTTGTGTTTGCAATTACCGCTCTAAGTGTACTGGGGATGCTCAGACGTGAGTCCCAGGCACTCCACACCACTGGAATCAAGCTAGCCGGGCTGATGAGAGGTGTTACCTCGAAACCGGGCCGGTCCTCGGATGCTTGTTTCCGTTCTGGGAAGGACATGGCTTTTGTAGTTCGGACTGGACTGTTCCCATGGGGCACAGGGTCAGCGCTGATTTGCATATCGCCATTGTCTAACCCAGGGTGGTGTGGAGTGGAAAAACAATAGATTTGGGCCCAGATCTTTGGACTGGGGTGAATGTGTGACATTGATCCACATTCTGTCCATCACTGTTGTGTTTGCAATGTCCTCTCCCTCAGGCACATCCAGGGCAGGATTGTGTGCTGTTTGAGAAATCATCATTGCCTCTAGGGCACTGGTGATTCTGGCCATGCCCCTGGTGACCTCGGTCGTGTTCTGGGTGAGGCTTTCCTGCATGTTATTGCCTCTACGGCATAGCTGTGCTGTGGCAGTGGCGAGGCGATTCATGGCCCTATTGGTTGCTCGGGCGTCCCTGCGCCTTGTGTGCTCTATGTTGTCCAGTTTTGTGCACAGCTGCGTAATTGCAGAAGTAATTCCTGCAGCTAGGTCTGCATTTGATTTTACAATGTCCCTGTTGCTTTGTGCAATGTCACTGATGCCCTTCCCCATTTCTCCTATTGTTTGGTTTAGGGCACGGAATTGGCGGTGGCAGGCCTGTATATATTTGCCCGGCATGCGCCGGATGCGCACCATGCTTTCCTCCAGCCCACGGAAGACAGTGCCATCTCCAGAGCCACCTGCACTGCTGGGCATGCGGCGACGTCTGTGCATGGTGTCAGATTCTGTGTTGGGCTGCAGTGCAGCATGAGGCATAGGTGCAGTGTCTTGAACCTCAGCTTCTGCTGCCTCCATCATTGGCAGTGGGGCCACGAGTTGCCTCCTGGCTGGTGGGGTTGCAGGTGCAGCCTGTAACATTGATGGGGATGTCTCAGGAGAGAATTGCAATGCAGGGGTTGGGAAAGGTGTGGGGAGTGTGCAAACTCGGGGGTCTGGACTGTCTCCTCTTCCTGTGTGATGGCAGTTGTGTCCTCCTCATCCTGCGATGCATGGACATGGCTTGGCCCTGCCTCGTCACTCTCCTCCCTCGCTGCTGCAGTCCCTGTTGTCGGTATGACTTGACTGGCTGATGGTGCCCCTAGGTGTAAATAAGCGTATGTCAACTGAGTGCTACTGTGTCACAGTGACTAAAATAAAATCTTTACACATTTTACTTTCATTAATCGCCATTACTTTCACTGCCTTGCTGATGTCTGTTCAGTTATACATGGTCTAATATTAGCTGACTACATTTCCCATAATGCATTGCTCCTGTATAGTGCTAGCAGTACTGGACTGGGGTTGGCCTGTGCACAAAGGGTTAAGGGATGCTGCTTGGTATGGGGTGTTATGCTGCGCATGCGTCTTACCTTTTGCTTTGGCTCTGGCTGAGCTGTCCACTTCTCCCAGTCCCACGACACTGTCTGGCTCGATGGTTGACGCCACCAACTCCTCCAGGTCAGTCAGGGGGGGTGCTGGGTTCCTGCCTCCACCGGTGAAACCAGCCTGTTTGTGCAGCTCTGCCATCTTTTTCTTTGTGATGCTCCTGATGTCGTAGAACCTTTTCTTTAAATCTTCCAAGGTCCTGCTGGTGACTCCCACAGCATTCACCCTTTCAACAATGTGTAGCCAGAGCTTGCGTTTTGCAGACTCAGCTAGAGTGAGGGACTGCTTTCCAAATAGTTGTGTGTGGACTCTAACCACCTCCTCCACTAGTACCTGCAGCTCCATGTTGCTAAACTTTATTTTTCTCTTTCTGTCAGCCTTCTGGCTCTCTGTGCTGCTTGCCATTCTTTCAGTATTACACTCAAAACAAATCTCTCCCTGCTGCTCTGTCTCTCTGCTCAGCTCTGCCTGCCTCCAGAACCTTCTAATGAGTTGCAGCTGCCTGGGCAGGCACTTCCTGGTCGGAAGGGGGAGGGTGGTTGCACCTGATTGGCTGTTGTGGTAAGTTTCACTTTTGTTTGCTGCACGTTTTTAAAAATACCGATCGGTATTTACCGATCGGTATTTACCGATCAGCATTTACCGATCGGTATTTCCAATGCATTCCTATGGGCCGAAAGGCCGAAAGGCCCATAGGAATGCATTGGAAATACCGATCGGTAAATGCCGATCGGTAAATACCGATCGGTATTTTCCGATCGTCCGATACCGACTTTTACCGAATCGGTAAAAAATACAGATTTTTTATCTACATATCATTTACCGATTTTTAAATACCGAATCGGTAAAATTCGGTATTTAAGAATCGGTAAAATGAAATTACCTACATCTGGCCCCATGCCTTTTATTTATGTTTTAAAAACTAAAACAAAAATAAAAGGCATTATCATGTTAGGTCAAGATTGCCGCCAAGTAGGAGCTCTTACTAATAGCTCCTGGGTTCAGGATATCTAAAAGCGATTTTAATCATCCCTGAAATAACCCCGCTACCCCCCCACCCCCACCCCCCGGCAAAGAAACATGAAGCTATGAAGGACGATGGCACTCACCCAGCGCGTCTTCGCCTAGACACATCTGCATTGCTGGGGACACGACTGGAGAGAAGCTGGGGAGGAGCGATACTGGAAGAGGCAGCAGCTGGGAAGTGGCTCTCCAACCGCAGAGAAACCGAGGCCTCGCGAATAAGAGTGGCTGGGAAGAACATCGGGACGATCGTCGAAAGTGGGGGTCGGGTTCCAGATCACTGGAGTGGCGACCGACACCCCACTGACAAGAGTGGCCGGGAGGAACACCGGAGCGGACGGCGGGAGTGGGGGTCGGGTTCCGGGTCACTGGAGTGGCAGTCGATGCCCCCAGGCGAGTTCGGCACCAAGCGGACACGTGGCCCTCTAGCACAGGGAAGGGGCTGAGGACGAGCTGGCTGACCCGGGAGCGAGCGGGTAACGGGAGCGTGTCAGGGCTGCCTGTGGCCGCGGCGAGACGATCGGTATCCCCGGGCGAGTTGGTGTCCAGCGGTGGCATCGCCGTCTGGTGTGAGGATTGGGCGGAGGACGAGCTGGCTGACCCAGGAGCAAATGTGAGTTGACTACGGCGGCGGCGCTCCCGGAGATCAGTTGCCCAGCACAGTCCTGAATTGCGAAGAGAGCGCCCCTTTGGCCATTGGTGAGGGCGGAGAACGAGCAAAGGAAGCGCAGCGAAGACCTGGAATAACGGCCTGCGCATTGTAAATAACACTTGTTTTTCTGCACAATTGGGGAGGAAAGAACAGAGGAGTCTGGACCCGGCTTGCCTGACTTTAAAATGGCGGCCGTCGAGGACGTCCAATAATGTGATCATGTGATCTTCAGAGACCAGTAAATAACACAGGGTAGTAGAAAGGGAAAGAGGACTACTCCACAAGAAAAATGGAGAAAGGACTAAAAAGGACTACTATATAGCATCAGATAACAACAAGGGAAAGAGGACTACGCAGCTAGAGAGATAGAGAAAGGAAACTCAGATCTCAGCAAAGGCTGGAAAAAACGGCGGCAATCTTAAAATATATTTTTGGAATATTCCTTGAAAATATTTGGAATATTATGATATTATAATACTGATAAAAGTAAGAATCCTTATCTCCGTTCTGACTACACAGATTAAACAGAAGGTATTCCAAAAGAAAACGAAAATCTGGCCTATTCAAAAAATTACCGGATCTTTCAACACGGTCAGTATAATACAACAACATATTTATATCACACTCGACCAATCAACTACCATGGCGGACAACTGCTTAGAACCAGTAAGCATGAACTCTAACATCATAAGGTATCCTGCCAAAATTTCCAAAAATGCAGCAAAAAAATTCAAGCATAACCTACTGAGGAGAAACCCAGACACGCTGATATCTGACCCCACGTCCATCACAGTCAGAGGTACTAAAGTGAATGACATGATATTCTTTACAAGAAGAAAGGCTAAATGGCGCTATGCCATTACTAATTTACTAAACGTATTATCCATGACCAATATTCCACATGGCACAACAAGCATGACAAAGTCAGCTCCAAGATGCAGAGCTGACCTCAGCATAACTATATACATGAACGGTATAGTGCTAATACAGGCCTCTAACAACGAATTAGAAAAATTTGACAACATATTCCCTACTTTAAAAAGTTAAACGGAGAACACAAAATCGGAACAACACATACATCAACAAGAAGGAACCCGGACACCAGGGACACTACATCTACAGATAATATAATAATCAGAGAATTGCAGAATACACAACAGTCTACGCAAGTAACAGACATAAGCCGATTAAGAAGCGCAACGCCCAAAATTGAAGCAGAGATAACGGAAATAGCTACGCAACATCAGAATAACAACCAAGAAGATCAGAAGGAAGTTGCAACATCCCGACTCATCCAAGGAGCATCCCCGTCGATTAGGCCCCTCTCTGAAACTCGAGTAAGCCCAGATATAGAAAACCTCAACACAGCTATACCTCATTCTACCCCAATGCAAAGAACTTCTCAAAGAACATATCGTACTATAAAAAGCTATCTCACCCAAACAGGATAGTAAGTACACAAAATCAGAACAGAACATCCAAAAAGACTAATATTAGTGGAACAGACAACCAAAATAATCTCAAAAAGACAAGAATCTCGATGAAAAGAACAGATCTAATAAAAGGGAAGACAAATGGTAAATCACGCAACAAATGAGGGAACATTACAAATACATCTCCTCAGACTATGAGAGAAGTTGAAGATCTTCGAACAAAAATGAACAACATGTCGCAAGACATATTAAGCTCTCTGCAAGAGATAGAAAAACTCCATGAAAGTACAGAAAACACCCACAAAAAAATAGAGCCCATCATAGAGCTATTACATCACTCCCAAAGTAAAATGAATGAGACGGCGATGCCATTATCAAACAGGCATAATCGACCAGATAGGAAACCTATAGAATTAACTGAAGAAGAAACCTTATCCTAACTCCGGGATTACGAGATATCGGAACACAGTAGAGGAGAGGAAATCAGAACAGTCCAGATCAATGTCAATAGAACGTCTAGACTGAATGATAGGAAATCCAACTTTAATAACTTACAACAAGTTCAGATAATCACAGAACCGCAAATTTTGACTACAAACTGCACGGAAAAATCGTTGAAATGCCTTCTGATCAACTGCAGGTCCGCAGTTAAACATGCATCAGACAAATTGACGTGACAATCCTCACTGAAACATGGCTATCAGATTCATCATCTCGAGCTCTGGACCTACCAGTGCCCCCTCTATAAAACATCGTGAGACTGGATAGACGAGAAAAGAAAGGAGGTGGCATAGCCTGCATACATCGCTCGGATATAGAAATCGCCTAAATACATTCGGTTCCGATCAAAGAGTGCGAATACCTAGGTCTCAATTTAAGAGCGGACAACAACCAATTATGCAACCTGCATGCACTTTATCACCCACCTGGTAACAATATGCTGTTCACAGAACAACTAATGGAGATTATCACGGCAAATCATAACGCAGACGCAAACAACATATATTCCTAGGGGACTTTAATCTACACTGGAACAACAACAATGACAAACGAATAAATGCTTTTAAAGATTTCTTAGAAGAGCTCAATCTTTCGCAAGCATGTACACAGCGAACTCACTCGAAAGGAGCTACTTTGGACTGGATAATTTCAAAGAACGAGAACATTTCAAAATTAGCAATAGAACCATGCGACTGGTCAGACCACCATGTCATAACATTCATGATTCCCACATGGAAAAAGAACAAACACTCACAACCGAATAGAATTAAAAAGTGGATGAGGGACACTAAAGATTCGAGCATTGAACATTTAGTAGAAAGCTGTGAAAAGGACCTACACCCACCAAAGAACTTACAGGACGTAAATGATCTAACGGCCCACTACTATACTTCTATAACGGATATGGTTAACTCCACGATGCCTCTTAAAAAGAAAAGAGTTACAGAGAAGATTAAAAATCCTTGGTTCAATGAGACACAAAATGAAGAAAGACAAAAACTGAGAATGGCAGAAAGAAAATGGAGACAACCCCCTTCTTCTCCCGTATTGAAATCTCTGAGAGAAACCAGAAAAGAGTATAACAAAAAGATCCTCAACTCTAAAACGGAATTTATCAGGTTGGAATTGGATTCCCCCAAAAACAGACTTCGTAAATTATTCGAAATTTTAAAACAACAATCCAACAAGGCAGCCAAAACGACGCAAGAAATCACAAAAACACAACTAAATTGCGAAGTATTCTCTTCCTTTTTCACAGACAAAGCCAACACGTTGGAAAGTGAGCTCAAGAGTGCAGCGGATAACCTAGAATTCCAAAAACCCACAACGAGTGTTGCCAACACCTTACTTAAGGAGAGTTGGGCAAAAAACAAGGCCCATTGGGATTCTTTCAAGTTATTAGACCAGAACAACATTGCCAAAACGCTACGAGAAATCAGACCTAATAACCACTATAGTGATCCACTCCCGTCGAAATGCATGAAAGAAATCAGCCAGGCCATGATTCCCTTATGGACAAAAATTATTAACTCCTCTCTATCACAAGGGTTACTCCCAGGATGCCTACAAACCGGTCAAGTAGTCCCCATTATCAAAAAAACGACGGCGGACCCGGCAGATCCGAATAACTTTCGCCCGGTAACTAACATTCCGGTACTCGCCAAACTAATAGAGAAATGTGTGCAGAATCAACTCAGCCAACACATAGACAATTTCTCTCTATTGGATGAATGTCAGTCGGGCTTCAGAACAGGACACAGCACGGAAACGGCGATTTTACATATAGTCGATGATGCTCTACAAGCCTTAGACCAAAATAGATCATGTCTACTCATCCTTCTAGACCTATAAGCTGCATTCGATACGGTGAATCATGTAAAATTACTGAACAGGCTCCAGGACAGGATGGGAATATCAGGTACGGTTGAATATCAGGTACGGTTGAATCCTTCCTTCAGGATAGAACACAAAGATTCTTAGTCAATCAATCTCTTTCATCTTCATGTCCTAACACGATTGAAGTACCCCAAGGATCGACATTATCTCCATCCCTGTTCAACTTATATATCGAACCGCTCACAGAAATTCTTCGAAACTCCAAAATTTCCTTTCACATGTACGCGGACGACACACAGTTATACCTCAATATCTCGTCGTTGGAAGACATCAGGTTAATGAATGAGGCCTTAGAAATGACATTACAATGGTTAACAATCAATCATCTAAAATTAAACTCTCAAAAAACGGAATTCCTACTAATATCACCCTCAAAGAACCACACAGAAGTTAAGGAATGGGCTAGAATGATCACGGCGCTTAACTGCACCCCTACCTTAGTCGACTCAGCTAAATTACTAGGAATAACACTTGATGAGAATCTGGATATGAACGAACATATTAAGGCAATGGCAAAAAGTGCCTGTTTTCACTTGAACTACATTAGAAAGGTGAAACCCTTCATTTCAAAAGCAGATCTTAAGCTGGCAGTCCAATCATTGGTCATTTCGAGGATTGAATATGGGTGCACTACGTTAGCAGGCTTATCACAAATCTCCACAACATAGCTAAAAGCCTGTCTCAATGCAGCGGCAAGACTTATCTCTGGGTCAAGGAAGTTCGACCATATCTCTCTACACCTAAACGCATTAAACTGGCTACCCTACGAAGCCAGAATTCAGCCAAAAATGGCATGTATCACCCACAAAGCGCTTCATTACAACACTCCAAGATATCTTGCCCAGAAAATAGTATTATCAGGAGAAAATAGACCTGCTAGGAGTGCTAAGGAGCTGGTACTGAGACCTCCCATTTTCCGGAAGAAGAGAACTTATGATAGAGCGTTTTCTGGGCAGCACCTAGAATCTGGAGCTCTCTTCCACCAAACATCAGAAAAATAACAAACACAGCAACATTTAAAAGGGAAACGAAAATATTTCTAATGAGCAAATTCCTTCCGTAGCTCTAGATTGATCTTCTTTAACACAGTGACAGTCTTACTCGAGGAATATAATCCATGGATGGAGAAGTTGGAAATCACAGGACAGGATACAGGACAAGTGAACTTATATCCTAAAAACCATATCTACCTCAGGTCACGGACCATACTTTGTTAAACCGATGTATAGATCCACAATTATCTTGGAATACTGCCTAGAATGGTACTTTACTAATCCTGGTATTAGATTATAAAGAATATTGAACACATCGAAAAGATCATTTATAACCTTTCTGCAATCAGGAAATCTCACTATAGAGATAGTTTTATTCAATAAGTTAATCTAAGTCTCTGTATATATTGTGTTTACTGTACTTTTGTTGGTTTTTGTTTCTCGATATCTTGAGGTTATGCACACGTAATTTATGTCATATCTCTTTGTTTAACCCTTCCTGATAATATGTGTCTTCATACTACCTCATGCTATGTAAAGCGCTCTGATACCCATGGGTCTTGTTCGCGCTATACAAAACTCTTTAAATAAATAAATAAAATGTCAATAGCTCAAACTCGAGTAAATGCGAGACCTATTGCATTGCAAATGCATGTTATCTGAGTGTGAGTGAAGCTCAAGTGTGTATACATGTGTCCATTACTGTGGATCTGTTTTGCATATATTTGCCATTACATCTATGTTTATGTTGTGTGTGTCAGTGTGCGTTGCTTATATGTCAGCCTCTCTGAATGGAGAGTGGGAATGTGGGCATGCCTGCTCACCTCAGGCTAATATATGACATTGTGTTTACTATAGCAGGGGCCAGGCTGTGCAGGGCGGGGGGTCAGTACCATCTGCACGGCAGCCCCGTTAAAATCCTGGGGTCGGTGCCTTGCCACATGCTGTGCTATCCATAGCTCCACCCTGCTAGTTGCATTTAGAGGAACATTACAAAGCTACAGGCGAGCTCAGGGAAACTACCATTGGGCTTATGGTGGCCAATAGTTGTCAGCTGCTGTCCTCTCTCTAAGGCTGTAAGCATCGAAGTGTCAAAGGTCACGGGAGGACTCACCGGTCAACTGGTAGTGGCTCTGGTTGTGGGCATGAGAGTAGCAGACTGGCCAGTGACCCAAGTGCAGGGAGTCAAACCCCATCTTTCACCTCATACTGCCTGCAGTTAGGATCCCGCTGACAAGATTTTCAGAAGAAGCAGCGCCTTGACGCAGTCTCACAGACGCCATGCACTGCTGGGCTTGAGTTCACTCAGCTGGACCCACACAGCCTTCCAAGGCCCTCTCCCGACAAGGTGCAAAATTAGGAAAGAACAAATTTTGCTGTGGGGTGAAAAAGTATGTTATTGCGGGCTATTTTCTGCCCAGGACCCTTTTCACAAAAGTACTTCATTTTTTTAATGTGAGGATAAAGTGTGAATCCTGAACGCACTTTGTATCCGGGCTTCAGAACAGCATAAATGAGGGTCTGAACTGCCATCGGCAGTCAGATGTGCATGCAGATTTGAGATGAGCCAATAACCATATCAATTCCAGGAGCCAGGACCCAATGTCTCACTGGTAGAGCCAGTTCCCTTAAAACGAAACCAAGGGATCCAATCACTGAGTATCGGATCTCTGAGGTGGCTCAATCCGTCATTTATCTTTTCTCAGGGCACTTATTTCAATCTCCATTCTTCTGTCATCGAAACGTCTGAACAAATTCTAAAATTGTGTCCTACTCTGCAATCCGACGAGGCGCTCCAGCGTGGAATGGCTCCTCTATGCGCTAGAAATCTCAATGAAACCCTATCAGGAATATAGATCCATTTACAAATAGGGGTCCTTGGTAACTTCCCTACTTGTTGCGGAATATTGACATCATCCCCCCCACACCCCCTTTGAATGAGGCCCTTCACCACCTGCAAATGATCTGGAGCTATTTACAGCTGATACATCAGTGGGTTGTTGGGGGAAGGGACTGTCTTGATTTTGGAAGGGGCGAGTTAGAGGAAAAGCGGATCTCAGAGGCTTTCACTGTTATTCTTTGCAGTAGGACCATCAGCACAAGGTGGACTGAGAGAAGAATTGTGAATGTGGTTCACTAAGGGAAAAACACAAAATGCACCTTTTTCTACTTTCCTGCGACTTTTCACAGTGGCAGATTGGTCAATGTAGAACAATCACGTCAAATTGCACCAGAGGCGATAGATACCTGGCTGGGTGTAATTAACCACACAGAGTAAAATAGTCACATACATAATATTGCAAAACTTGCATAAACTGTCTTGAAGTTCAAGAGTTGAAATACCAGTTTTTCTTTCGGATGCACCTAACCAATTTGCAGATACAATTTATACTACGAGCAATATAATCATTACTTTATATTCGATGGATTTGGTGGTTACGTACTTAATTTACCAACTCTCTAGCAGGAGATTAAATAGAAATGTATAGACAGTAATATATGATGTGGTTCTATGATTACAAGTTCAACATAGTAAAGAAAACAGATGTTTTGCCCAATTACAGAGGCCCACATGTATGACCGTCCAGTTTTGCGACTCACAAATAGCGATTTTTAGTGACTCACAATTTGCAGGTCACAAAACCTGATGTACAACTGTCTCAGACACTGTTTGTGATTACCAAATGGGTTGAAAGGGACCTGCCTCATTAATAGTCATAAGGCAGGTCGCAATTTGCGGGCCGACACTCGCAGCAGACACCCAGGTCTGTGACTGCTTTTTAAATAAATGCAAAGAGAACAATTGATGGACAGAATGCAGAACAATGTCATACATTCACTCCAGTATAGAGACCTGGGCCTAAATCCATTGTTTTTTTGCTCCCCAAGCCATTCAAGTTTGAACCCATCCATATGCAAATCAGTCTTGACCCTGTGCCCTATGGGAACAGTCCAGCCCAAACTTCCAGGCAAGGTCCTCTCTGGAGTGGAAACAGGCATCCTAGAACCGGTTTCGGGGTTTCACCCCTCATCAGCCAGGATAGTTTGACTCCAGTTTCAGCGCTCTGTACATCATCTCCTTGTGATTGCTTTGTTCGCCCTAGTTGGTAGAGTATGCCCAGATGTGGGTCCCTTGCTCACTTTGCCAGTGGATTAAAACTAGCCTGCCAGATCAGGGGTGTTACCCCGAAATCAGTCCCAGGATACTTGTGTCCGGTTCAGGGAAAACATGGCTTGGCAGTTCGGGCTGGACTGTTCCCATGAGGCACAAGGTCAATACTGATTTGCATATAGCTGGGTCTGAACTGAGGTGGCGAAGTGAGCTAAAGAACGATGATGGATTCAACCCAGATCTGTAGGGGGTGAGTGTCTGAAAAGTTTCAGCACTCTGTACATCATCTCCTTGTGTCTGCTTTGCTTTTTAAATAAAGCAGATTTTTTTAGGTAGAGCCAGAGCCAGCGCGCATGCACGGCTCTGGTGATCTGCTGTAGTGGAGTAGGGAATAGAAGCCCCGCCCAAATTTGCCATTGGCTTGGGTCATTGTCTGTCCTAAATACTGACTTCTGATTCGTAAATAGGCATTTTAGTCCCTCCTTACTACTGCTTTCCCTTCATTTGTCACCTCCCATGGCGACTGGCTCCTTTACTTCGGTTGTTACACGGTATGTGTTATTTAGACTTGAGCACTATTTTCTTTATCAAGTATCATATACTGCAGGCACAACGTGCTTTAGTGCCTTCTTTACAACTCCACCCTCCCGCCTGTTGTCTGTGCCTTCTTCACACCCCTGCCTCCCTCCCATTGTTGTGCCTTCTTTACCCCCGCTGTCCTCCCTTCCTCCCATTGTCGTGATGCCTACCATTTGCAATAGCTCTCACATTTACGCGAGTTTAAGCTATTGGCATTGTAAATGACAATGCCTTTTAGTTATGTTTTGGTTTTTAAAACATAAATAAAATGCATTGTCATTTACAATGCCAACAGCTTAAACTCGCTTAAATGCGAGACCTATTGCATTGCAAATGCTTGTTTTTTAGAGGCAGCCTGTTTTCCTTAAAGGAAAACAGGATGCATTTAAAAAATGAAAAGTTTTTTTTCAATATTTGTTTGCAGTAGGCATGGGCCAGTGTCTCAGTGGTTTAGCAAGCGGAGGGTGAGGGTGTGGGGGGATGGCGGTCCTCCCTGGACAGCACAAGTTTTGGAGGCGGCAGCCTCTCTCTCCCGCTCTTATTTGCAGATGTCGCGGGGGAATCGCCAGCACACCCCTGCTCTTAAATTCACCTGCAAACATAGGGGCCACCACAGGCAGCAAAAGGCCTGGCTATGCCACTACACTGCCTGCTCTGAAAGAATGTTGGTGCCCCCATTCTCTAAAGGGAAAGGGTCTCTTGGTGACCCCTTCCTGTTTGCGAATGGCTTACCACCAATTTGAAATTGGTGGTAATCTACAAATGTTTTGTGAACACATACCCGGTCGCAAGACATTCATACATACCAGTGTGACTCGCTATTTGGAAGGAACGGCCTTTAAACGCCCCTTCCTAATTATGACTCGCAAACCCTATGTTTCGAGTCGGTAACAGGTTACTGACTCGCAAAATAGGGTTGGTACATAGGAAAATGCATTTGCCATGTGCAACCAGTAAAATGTGTTGTACATCTGGCCCATAGTAGATTAATAAATATAAGAATTAAAATGTGCGTCCACACTTAATGAAAGCTGGGCTAATATATTCTAGAGGTTCAAATACAAATAAAAATGTAAAGCCATGTAACAAAATGCAGTCTGTGTGGATGAACTAAAGGCCCGAGGTACTATTCCCAATCGCAAACTAGTAGTGTGCCAATCGCACACTGACTGGTTTGTGAATGGAAATTCAATTTGCGATGCGACCTGTGTACTAATAAGTTGCATTGCAATACATTAAAAGCAAGTCCCAAAATGACCTGACTAATAAATATGACTTTGGCAGATGGCTGTTTATGAGCCCCTGTGATAGGCCTGAAAGGGAAAGCAGATCTCCGACCCTTCTTTTGTGTTCTCAAACTATAATTTTTTTTTTTAAAGCAACAAGAAGTTCTTCAAAGGGACCAATGGTGCTTTAAAAAAGAGGTTTCAAATTTGGGAATGCATCAGTGGTCTCTCTGTGCCTACAGAGGCCACCATCATGTACTATAGAGGTACATGTCCTACGGGGTCAGCTTGCCCTTTGCAAATCAGAAACCCTTTTTAGGTCTCGCCTACGCAGCACACATGCGCTGCATAAGAGTGGACCTCTTAAAATCTTTTTTGCCCAAAAATGTGCATGCTTTGCATTGCTTTCAATTGCAACGCATGCACGTTTGGTGTTTCTCTTGCGGAAGCGAGCTTTGGCGACATCTTTTTGTAATTATCTTGCAAACAGAAGGTGCCCCTGCTCGCTCCCGCAAGGGTAACGCTGTGTGTGTCTGTTTTTGCTCCAACAAGGGAAACGCCAGATATGCCCTCGGCATCTAAAGGCGAAGTCGCGCAGGGGCCATATGTTTTTTGAATTATCGCGTGCCGTACCCACTTTGAATTTCATAGAAGCAAGTGCGCTGTCCCAAACTCGCCGGATACCTCCTCTCCCATCCCTCCCACACTGTCAAGGAGTGTGTGCTTGCTTCTGCATTAAGCAGCGATGTGGAATGGCCGGATTGCAGGTAGGGAGGGATTCTTGGGTGATTGCATTTAAGCTAGGAATTCACTGTGAAAATAAGCCAGCAGGCTAAGCATAGACGATCCAATCCCCCCAGAGGTGTACACGCAGCCTATTGTTTCTTTCAACAGGGCAGGCCTATCTTTGAAGAGAATAATCACTTTCCTGCAGTCGGGCAGCCGCTGCCGAACAACCGGTGTAGGCACCGAACTGTGTCCCAGGCTCGGAGGCAACCGCAGACCTGCTGCCTCTTGCTACAGGCAGCTCTGCCCCGATCAGTAAACATTTTCCCGAAAGCGCAACAGGAGACGAGACATTGATGGTATTTTCAGTAGAAAAATAAACCAATAGCACAGGCTCCCAGCTAAATGCCTTAGTTGTCATCCTTTTTTAATGAAATGGGGAAACCCAACAGACTTTCAGGGTTCAGTTTAAAAATTCCCCAGTGCATTTGGAGTGGAAAGCCTGTCATTGCAATCATTTTTTTTAACGTAGTCAAACTTCGTTCGTGTTTTGGTGGCAGGTATTTGAATGTGGTGTCTAACTATGAAGGCTGCAGACTGCACTCTGCATCTGTTTTTCCTTTTCACCGTAGTTTGGTCTATTACTGGTTTCAGAGCTGTTTGGGTGGAGGGTGTGCTTGGCTTCGGCCCATTCCTGTGGATAACACGAGTGTTGGGCTGCAGCTCTGTGTGCTTATGGTGTAGACTGTAAACATGAATCTGTTGCCGGTGCCATACTGCACGTAGGAGTGCTCTGTGTGTTGCTGCGCTGTTCATTAGGTCTGTTGGATTGTGGGTACTGGCTATCCAATCATGCTAATGCCAGCAGCCCATGAGAGCCGATTTGCTTGACTTATTGATCGTCTCTGAACAAGACTTTCAACTTCACATGCACACCAGCACAACCATTTAATGCTGCGATTCAGCTGATCTGCAGTCAGAAAAGACCAGAATTCTCAATAACTGGCAGGCGGGTGGTCGCCAGCTGTATGTGCGGATCTATTTTTAACCATAAGCTGTTTCCTAAGCGTTAGAATTCCATTACAGCCCCCCCTCCAAGATTGGACCGGCTGCCAGTTAATTTTATTAAAGCTATTTATTGATGGGATCAGTCTCTCTTTCCCTGTTGGTCTATTGCTGTATCATTCACATTTTCTTCTGCTTATTACTGCCTACGATATGGTGTAGTGGGTCTCCTCATGCACCCATTGTCTAACTCCACTGTGAGTGATGGCATTATTTCTCAAGGAGGACATCTGCTCAAAGTTAGCTCACTTCAGGGCTAGTGACTTCTATTGCAATGTGTGCTTTGAAGACCACAAAAAATTTGTTTTTCCATTGGTGAGGGACCGGTCAGCTCCCACAACATTTTGCAAAAACCTTGGTAAAACAGATAAGTATTGACAAAGCCAAAAGGCTGGCATGCAGCACTAGGTCAGTTGGCTTTGCCAATGCTTGTTTAAAGATTACCATGTGCTTGGAGCCTGGCAGTGCCTGTCGGGAATGAACATGGAGGTGTGAAATAGCTTAGTTCTCAGGGTGTAGATTTGGAGGGAGGCTGGGGCATCAATGACATTTCAGTAGCAACTTGATTACCAGAAGACCCGGACTCCTGAGTAAACAATGTGTGTGTGTAAATACACACACATATTCTTCCCATTCCATACCCTTTCGGTCGTATACGCCTAGACGCTGCATGGACTCTAGACCTCAGTGCTGCTTTTAAGCTATGGTAAAAACAACAATTGATGGACAGAATGCAGAACAATGTCATACATTCACCCCAGTACAGAGATCTGGGCCTAAGTGTTTGATTGGTTCAGATGCTCCGTCCATCGCCACCCCCTTTTGTATCGCTTTAAGCTATAGTAGCACACTCTCCTGCCAGATCTTTTACTAGGAAAGTCAGGATTTCAGTCCTTCGGGTACATCACTGGGTGGGACAAGCTGTGAAGGCCCTACAGAATAATTTC
This sequence comes from Lissotriton helveticus, assembly GCF_964261635.1. Lineage (NCBI taxonomy): Eukaryota > Metazoa > Chordata > Amphibia > Caudata > Salamandridae > Lissotriton > Lissotriton helveticus. The sequence continues at coordinate 254,579,821 of NC_136061.1, forward strand.
ACCATCTCTAGCAGTGCATTCATTCATTACACTGGTGACTCCACCTGCTTTCTTATTGTATATATTTTTTATTTTTTAGAATCATTGCAATACACAGCTTTTTTTCTTGTATAAAATAAGTTAGCTCTCATTACTATTGGATGTAGTAGGTTTTGGATGCAGTTGTGTGGCATGCATACTTACTAAAGTCTGCAAGTTAATGGCCCATTTTGTTATAAGCATACTGCAGCTTGCTACACGCCATACCTATAGAGAGCCAAGGCAATATTACAAGTTTTCTAGTTTCATTGTTTCCCACCTTGGAATTCCTTTCCTACTTCACTTTCTATAAAACACAACTTGTTGATTCGCTACTCCTGCGATTACTCTGGAACGGCAAACACTGTCGGGTAAGCCTGGAGGTCATGAAACGTACCTGGGGTAGAGGCGGCCTAGAAATCCCTGATCTAGAACCTTATTATTTTGCATCCCAATTACAGCACGCAGTGGCGTGGCTGGACATGGATCCCTCGTGGGAACATTCGCTTCTAGCCGACACCTATGGGGACCGACAGCTGGTCAAACTTATATGGCAGTCGGATGGTCACCAGGGGCAGGGCCCCCCACTGGGTGGTTTGTTGGCTGCCATCTGGGCCAGGGTGGTTAAGAGAATTATCAAGGAGAAGCCGTTCGCCCCGGAGGCGGATTCCTGGCAGATGCCACCTTTCGCGCGTATCGAGCGCGTCATGTCCATAGAGAAATGGAGGGCAGGAGGCTGTCTTATGCTGTCGGATCTATACCCAGAACAGCGATTCATTATGTACCAGGACGCAGTGGAATCTTTTGAACTAGGTCCTGGGCAATTCCTACAGTACGCCAAGATAGCAGCAATGGCGCGACAGCTATGGCCTACGTTCCCGGATGCCCCGGAGCACTCACGCACCCTGGTCACGCTGATTACTATGGCGGTCGGGCGGGCGGAAGCTTGTCACACACCTGTACAGGGCTCTCAGGACGGAGAGGAAGGGTGCACCTCTTGAGGCGGAGGGTAGATGGCAGGAAGTGAGCCAACAAGAAATAATGCCACAGGAGTGGGAGAAGATCCATGAGAGGGTCCGCGAGGTGTTGGTCTCAAATAGATTTAAACAAATTCAATACAATATGGTCCATATGACGTATCTATCACCCAAACGCCTACACACCATAGACAGTTCAAGGGACCCGCTTTGCCCCAGATGTCACTATGGCCAGGCAGATTTTGCACACATGGTTTGGTCGTGTCCGACGATACAGGGATTTTGGGTTGCAATCCTAGAGGACCTGCACAGGATAACGGGGTGGAGGGTGGCTTTAGAGGTCCACACTTGTATCCTGGGATTAATTCCCCGAGACCCTAAACGCAAAACTAGTCGGAAGTTCCTAGTATTGGGACTGGTGACGGCCAGGCAACAAATAGCAATCCACTGACACAGGGGCCACTACCAACACGCTGGAAAAAGGACCTGAGATAATGGGCATTGGCGGAGGAGGGGCACATGCATAGTACTAGGAGGGATGCCAAACTCCCAGAGGTGTTACAGGCATGGGGGTTAATGGTCCAGGAGATAGAGGGGAATGCCCTTGATTCTACACAGACGACGACCACGGGAGATAGTCTGGAGGGAACGGAGCCCCCCCCCCCCAGGTAGAGGGAGGGATGGGGGGACGCCCCAACTTGAATGGTGACTAACTGGACCTTGAGATGGGTGAACCCGGTGGGGGGGATGGGGGGGTGTTGGTGTGTTTGTTTACAAGTTCTACACACGAATACCGTGATTCATGTTCATGTACATGACTCCCTCAATGATTGATTGGTTCGATGGGCCCCTCAGTGACCACCCGTAATGGTTCGATAACCCCAGATGGGGGAATGTAATACTTGTTGTATGGGGAGGTCCAGGTGAGGCACCTGTTTCCATGTGTAATGTCTGATAAGAAAATTGCAATAAAGAAAGTTTAAAAAAAAAACTTGTTGCCATATGTCTATCATTTTGGGTATCTATAATGTTCCTCATATTGGCTACCTTTTTCTTTTTTTTTACTTGTATTGGTTCAGGACAGCGGTGAAAGAGACTTCACTAACCATTTTTATTTGGAAAGCGTTTCCTAGATCTAGGTTCTGGTACATTGATCCTCTTAGTCAGTATCTGGGTTATTTGACTCGTCAAATTCATTGTGAAAGACCACATTACCTAGACTGGAATTTCACACGTGGGCTCTATAGTTGGATCACCTCTTAAAGATCACACGAAGGACCACTTTCCATACCTCTTGGCTCCAGGTCTCGTATGAGAAAGTTTAAACACCATAGCTGCACCGAGTATTGGCATTAAATGATTTGTGGACAGATAATCTGGCTTTCCATGATAAATATAATATTCTTGGACATCAGAGAAAAATGACTGTCTCGACTAGATTAGTCAAGGCACTATGCAAATAAATTGCAGAACTTCTATAGCACGTTTACTGGATCAACGTACTGGTGAGGAAACCGTATAATAAGGTGAAAAAATAAGGGGGTGCAAGAGACACTAGTATATACTAATGTGACAAGTAAAAGCAGTGTTTACATCCTAAATGTGCTTTAAATTGGTCACAAATACCATAGTTATCCAACAACAGTAGGGAAGACCACATGGTTCAGTACTGTAACATGAAAAAACACACTGACATGACAGCTGGAATCCAGCACCCCAGCAGCTGAACTAGCAGTCCAGTAGACACTCCTCAGCCCATGAGATCTAACCACTAGAAAAGCATGCAACCAGAACACCACATTTAAACCACGCTAGTCGAACACCCATGGTAAATCTCAAGATCAAATCATCCTGAACTTAGAAGTCCATGTGACAGCAGCAAGATTCTTAAACCCCTCCGCCCCACCTCGCTCATACTAGAAGTCCACATGGTGGGGACAATAGTAACAAGCATTGACATAGCCAATAGGTCTCGCTTTTGGGACCATATAAGTATTAAGTTATGCAGCACAATATCCTTGGTGCAACAACATCAACTGTTGCATGGCTAAACACTTATAAGGTCCCAAAGGTGAGACCTATTGGCTATGCCAATGCTTGTTTTTTGAGGTGTCGATATGAGATCAATGATTTGCCACCGAAATTGTGGGCACAGCCGTTGATACTTTCCTGTCCGATTCACATGTAGGAGGGAGACGCCGCTCTCATGGAACTCCTATCTGCGATTTGGACAGAGTCAGAAAGACTCTTCTGACTCGTAAAAAGTTTTTTAAAATAGTCATAAAAAGGTATTTTGTGGTTGCAAATCATGTTATTTTGCTGATCGCAAGCGTTGTGGCCACAAAAAAACCTTTGTACAGGCTTCACGTTCTGTATAGTTCAGATTTACTATTTCTGCATGCACATTTTAAGAAAGAATTATCTAAATCATTGAGTTATTATATATTTACGAAGGGGAATAATACAATTTAGGATAACAGCTGCTCATCTGGCCCCTCATTGAATATACATAGGCTGGGAAACTCGGTCCATGAATACCCATTAGCCTAGATGTTCAGGCTGCGTGGAGGGAGCCCAGCCAGAACGAAGAACAGCGTCCTGCGGAGGCAGGGCAGGCCTCAGCTGTCCTACCCTGTTCGCATGCAACACAAGAGGGACGAAAAGATGCTGCTCTTGGCCAACACAGGTTCTGAATGTGCACAGTTCACAGAGGGGTAAAATCTAACAAAGCTGAGAATGTGGAATCCCTTCCAGTGGTCATAGCCGGTGCCCGGGTTAGCCCATCTGGGCTCAAACGCCTCTTGGCAAGGAGAAGTTCGAGTCAGTAACATTCCTGAAACTATTGTGTGTTGGTGCTATAAGGAATGAGTGTCCCTAATCATCCTTTAAAGTAACATGGAATCTGCTCTTTGAGGAATTCACAACACAGCTTGAGGACCTCACCTCTATCAGCAAATATTGGCATGACCTTTCCTCGCCCCAACATCTCAGACTTATTTCTGATTTGGAGTAATTCTTTTTTACATCAGTTGGAGTTGTATCTTATCTGTGCTGATGTTTGCATTTTCTCTTCATTGATATTGCTTCAGTCAAGTAGTTGAACATGACCCACTGACAATCCACAGTGCCCAAGATAATCAATCGGACCACTTCTGCTCTGGACGACTGTACATTTGGGTGGGTTCAAGATAGGTTGGTGGTTCCTTTCCGTCATTTCGTTGGTGTATAAGCAGATGAAGTGGGTTAACTATTTGGAGAAGGTATTTGGCTCATAAACACCTGCCATACTTATATTATCACATACATTTAGTGCAGTGACTGTGAATCTGGGCACAGAAATGGGGATCAGGTCTATAAAAACCATTCACATTTGTCAGTATTGTAATGTAACATAATGCATGTTTAATAATAACAATAGCTTGTTTTTTTAGAGTCCTTCGTAACGCAGTTCTGCTGTGTCTAAGCGTTGAACTGACGTCTCAAGTGAAAAGCATTGCACACACTTTGTAAATATTGTACTATACCTTTCGTGTCATGTCCCCAAACCTGTGAGCTTGTTTATTCATTGAAATGTGCCTTAGGCAAACAAATGTTGGTAACAGCCAGGGTACCATCATTATAGTGAGCCGGCTGGTGAGACAGCCTGATCGCATTCATAGCTCAGGCTATGGGGTTTTTATCCAATATATTTTTACTCCATGCTCAGATCTTTAATATAGTTAGTTTTGGAGTGGGGAGTGTAATGTTCATAATACACGGACGCTCGCAATCCCATTATTAAAGCAACTTTCTAATTTCCTCATTACAGTCGACATGTGACATCTCTAGTCACTTTTAATAAGAAAATGCCTTAGCTTCTCAACAATAAAAACATTTTTCTACAGTTGAATTATGACATCATAATGCCTACTGCCAGAACCAGTGCCAAAGTAAAAAGTAGCACACAGAGCATAATTACAATTCCAATGTACATTTTGGATAATGGATGTCATTACAAGGACAACAGAAACTCTCAGCAAGGTTCTACATGTGAGCTACAGTATTTGTTTAATGTGACTTACATTAAACTGATTGTACTATCTTTTTGCACCAAAATAACGATTGTTGGTGTGTTTAATTGCGCACTTCATATTTCTCATGTATTCCATAAGCCTGCAACCATACTATCTCTTTCGTATGGGGGACCAAGACAACAAGGACACAAGCAGCTTTTTTTGCGATAGGTGATCGGGTGAACATAAATTATAAGGAATAAAATACTCTCTGCTAGTCATTAAAAGGATATTGTAAGTAACCTCAGAGTAAAGGAATTTGGCCTTCAGCTTCAGTCGTCTATGACCATGATGTGCAAAAATGTATGGCAGGGCGTATTTTATGACATATATATCTTCAATCTGCACTGTTGGTGCAACATACACTACTTTGTCCCATTGAGCAACTTAGTGTAACTGAGTCACCCAGTCATGAAACTTATTCAGAATACCAAATCGAACAAAAATAGAAACTATTTTTTTTATTGATCAAGTATATCCACTTCTCCAGACATGAATAATCACTGAGTTTAGAACAACTTTTCTTCTGAAAACAGTTCAGATTTAACTTAATTGCTCATGTTAATCGCTGCTATAACGTCCAACTCCTCCTGTTAATGTTTCTTATGTTTTTTTTAAGACAGGGGCCTTGCTGCTTTGTCCCTTATAACCATAAATAGTCCCCTTTTTTATAAAAAATCTTCCTCACATGTATCGCTTCTTGCGCAAAGTACCTAAGCAATATGCCTTGAGGGAACGAATGCAGTTCACAGAGATGAGTGTGGACCAGAGGTATCTCAAGGAAGTGGTAGGCTCAATCTAGTGGCGTCTTCTTCATCCCTATCTACAACTTCAGGAGATAGCAGAGTTTAGTGCTAAACCCCAGGATTTATTAAAACTGACAGAAACAAGAGTGGGTGCACATCAGGAAGACAGAAACAAAGGTGCCCTGGACCCAGATTCATCGCCTGATGGGTCTCTCACCTGTCGCCTGTAGGGCACAGAGAGGTAGATGGAGAAACCCACACAAATCCCTGAGTTACGGGTTGGAGCAGAGCAAAAATTACCTCCTGGATTGGTCAGTCATGGAGATGGGAGTCTGAGGTCATCCATGGAAGGGCAGGACCTAGAAAGAAATCCAGAAGAAATGAGAATGGATGAAGGTAAGGTACATTTGGGAGGAGATAATAAAAATGACAAAAAGAGGGGGGCGTGGCCAAGATGGCGTCGGAGTAGGACGCTTTTTCCTACCTCTCCGGCGCCGATCCAGCAAAGCTGCTGATAGCGCGGCACCTGGCGTCCAGCTCGGCCTCTAATCGGTGGCGGAGGTCGCCAGGACACTGCGGAGGAGCACGGTGCCGTCGGCGAGGAGAGGGGGCGCCCGGAGTGGCTGCAGGACCGGCGGAGCTCTGCGGCCTGTGGATCCCCGGTCTGAATTAGCAGAGGCCGGCCCGGCGTGTCGCGGGGCCCATCGCGACGGAGGAGACTCTTTCTGCGCCCCGCCCCGCCTGAGTCATCTTGCGGCAGCCGCCGGGGCTGCGGGCTGTTGCCGGAGGCGGTGAGGGGCAGCCACGATCTCCGGTGAGCCCTGGGGGTACCGGCGAGTAGCGGCCCGGAAAGCGGAGGGGTCCCGGAGCCCTCGGTGAGGGGCGGCGCCACTGTGCCCAATCGGGGTTCGGAGGAGCACCTGTGGTGCGGCGGGGACCGGGCTCCGCGAGGCCCCCGGGAAGCCTAGTCCTGGTGAGTGACCCCCCGCTCTGGACAGGAGAGGTGCGGAGGGAGCCCGGCCTGTTGACGGGGCCCGACGAGAGACGTGTTGGGGGCGCTGCCGGCCCCTGTTGCAGCGGCGACCTAGCGACTGCTGCTGTGGTGGTGCATGCCCCGGGCCCCTTCTGTGGACTGGCGCGGCGCCGCTAGTGCTGTGGGGGTGTAGCCACGCGGCGGAGGGACCTGCCTGAGAGGAGTGCGGAGGCCCCGGAGCACCGACCCGGAGGGGTGGTGGAGGCCCCGGGCGCTTCCCAGAGGCCGCATTCAACCGGACAAGAGCTGTTGGACTCGGCGCGTGGAGACGAGCGCCGGCCCGGAGGGGGTGCTAGCAGTGGACCGGCGATCCAAGCAGGGCGAGGGCGATCGAGGCGGACGCGGCCTCCTACGCTGCTGAGGGGCCCTAAAGGCTGCGTCTGGTGCCAGACTGGATGGTGTGTGGGCCGAGGGGACTGCTGCTGCCCATTGCCTGTGCCCGGATTTCCGGAGGGGCTCCGGTCCTACGCTGTGAGCTGGTGCGAACTAGAGGTGCTGTTGGGGGTGCGTGCCTGGAGGTCCGGTGGTGATCTGAATAAGGAGCGTGACGCCGCCCTTTTGCCTGGCTCGACCGACTGTTTGAGGGCGTAGCGCTCGCTCCTGGATTTCTGTTGTCTGGATTGCCTCCGCGCATCGCCTCTCCGGGGCTTGTCGTGGCTGACTGGGGACCCCTTGCTCCCTGGGTTTTTGTGCACCCCTACCTCCTGGTGTCTGGGCGCCGGAGATTCGCTGGGAGCCTCTGGCCTGGGACGGAGTGGTGGACGCAGAGTTGGGCTGCCCGCCGGGGCCAACTACTGCGCCTGCAGGCCCGGATCCGGGCACTGCTTGGTTCTGGTGGTGACTGGTGGAACGTTCGCCCTGTTGCAGGGCGCCCGGCATTATGGCTAACCAGGCCCGCAAGGGACGCGTGGTGAAGGACGGCGCAGCTAAATCATCACAGCAGCCGGCATCCCCCGGTGCCAGTGGGTCGCCAAGAATGTCCGATGACGAGGCCCCGGCCACTAAGGCTTTTATGACCGAACTTTTTGCTTCCATCAAGGAGGACATCTCCGAGCTGCGGGCGCAACTGGCCTCTGACCTCCGGGACGTACGGAGAGATGTTGATGGGATTGGTGAAAGAGTGGCGACTCTTGAGGACCATGATTTGAGCACGGCCAACGATGTCCACTTACTCCAACAAGACGTCATTCGCCTCACGGAGCAAAACATGGACCTGCAGGCACACACGGAAGACCTTGAGAACTGCTCCCGGCGGAATAACATTCGCATTAAAGCGGTGCCATGGGATGGCGAGTCGGGAGACCTGCGAGGCTATGTGAAGGAATTGTTTCTGCAGATCTTGGATGAAGACGACGTGAAGGATATCCAGATGGATAGAGTCCATCGCGTTGGTTTGCCCAGGAGAGGGGGGGGGCCGCCCCCGGACATCCTTGTCTGTGTTCATGACTTTCAATTGAAGGAGCGCATCCTCCGGAAGGCTAGGGCCATAAATTCGCTGCAATTTCGGGACCATCATCCTCAGCTTTTTCAGGACCTAGCAGCTTCTACGCTTCAAAAAAGGAGGGATTTTCGGCCGGTGACTTCCCTTCTGCGGGAACGCAACATCGCATATTCTTGGGGGCACCCCTTCAGGATCATCTTCAGGTGGCAGAATCGACTGATGCAGATACGCTCCCTGCAGGAAGCGAAGGAGCTCTTGGGTTTGGATGAGGTTGCCCCGTCCCAGGGGTCAAATGCATCCCCATTTCGGAGGCGACGTCGGACCTCTTCATGGCATAGAGTGGGGTCCTCTCCGGCGCGGGGGCGCCCGGACCGCGATGCCAGCCAGCAGGAGAGGGGGAGTGCAGTGGCTTCAGTAGCTTCAGCGACGGTGCCGGCGTCACAGGCCAGCTCCGGAGCGGCGTGACGGTGACTTGCTACTGCGGATCGGCGCTGGAGGGGGCATGGACCCCCCCGGTCTGGGTGAATGGAAGTACTTTTGGAGAAGACTCCCCAGACCGTGACCTTGGGAGGAACTGAGCTGGTCTCCCTGCCTTGTCCCCGGAGTGGTCGGTGCTTCGTGAACTGTGGACCACTGGGACTGATGAGTATTTTTTTCACTGTTTCTGTTCTGTTTACACTTTCACTGTTCCATTTTCCTTCAGGGGACAGTTGGTTTGAGAGGGGGTGGGAAATGTTGGTGGAGACTGGAGTGATTCATGGCATGTACGGGTGATCTGGAGTGGTGTGGGAGTGGCGTGTGGGGAGGGGACTATGGCGCTGGGGGATCTACGGGAGGCGGGGGGTCGGGATGGTGAGGCGCGGGAGAGATCTGGGGGTCGCATGTCACTGTTCCCCTTGAGCGGAAGATGGTTGACTGTAGGGTGGGGGGGCCCGATGCTGTTTATAGAGAGTGTTGGGTTGTGGGACCATCATGCCGATTAGTATAGGGACGTGGAATGTTAAAGGCCTGAACTCGCCGCAGAAGAGGCAGAAGGTGTGGAAGTATATAACTGATCATCAGTTGGATGTTGTGGGGCTCCAGGAGACCCACCTGGCGCGTAAGGACGAGCTGCGCCTTCGACATAAGGCGTTTCCCATCATTTATAGGTCTTCGGCGTCCACGAAGCATAGAGGGGTGGCTCTCCTGTTTCGCTCTACGCTGCACTTCCAGCCCCACGATGTCTGTAGTGATAAGGATGGACGCTGGCTGATGGTGAAGGGGCTTGTCCAGGGGAGGCTTTGTACGTTTGTGGTGGTGTACATCCCTAACGCTGGCCAGAATCAGTTTTTGCAGGGACTGTTGCAGCGTGTGGGGGACTTTGCGGAAGGGCACTTGTTCCTTTTAGGGGACTTTAACCTGGTATGGGATGCGAATGTGGATAGCTCTGGGACCCGTAGGGTACATACAGGGGTGTTTTCCCCCTCCTCGCAGCAGGTGGTTGGGGATCTGGGCCTGGTCGACAGTTGGCGCTTCTTCCACCCTGCCTCCCGGGATTACACCTTTTTTTCGCATGTCCATCAATCATACTCCCGACTGGACCACATTTTTATTAGCCAGGCGCTTAGGGGGGATGTCCTTGACTCCGTCATTCTTCCACTCTCGGTATCTGACCATAGTCTCCTGGTGCTTAGCCTCCGGTGGTCCTCACCTGGTGATGGGCAAAGGAAATGGTACTTCCCGGCATCGGTAGTGCGGGACGATGTCTCTAGTAAGGCACTGCGTAAGGCCATCAAGGACTTTCTCGAGCTGAACCCAGTGTCGGACACATCGGTCTCCAACACTTGGGACGCTTTGAAGGCTTCCATCAGGGGCACTTGCTTGGGCCTCAATGCAAATCTTAATAAAGCACGGCGCAAGGATAGGGACGCTCTGGAGGCTGAATTGGCGGTCCTTGAGCAGGCTCACAAGCTTAACCCCTCTAGAGTTACCCTCCGCCTTTGACCGCAGTTCGTGGGAAACTGAGGGCCCACTACAATAACAGGGCCGAATTGACGCTGTTGCGGTTAGGCAGGCAGTCTTATTCTTGCGGTAACAAAGTGGGCAGACATTTGGCAAGGCAGCTGCGAGATAGGCGGGAGCGTGAGTATATCGGGGGGATTAGGGACGCTGCGGGTGAGCTGCATCACCGGGACGAGCAAAAGGCGGCCATTTTTGGCCGTTTTTATGGAGACCTTTATGCTGGAGACGAGCTGGATGCGGAGTCTCAGAAGCAGTATCTGCAGCGCTTACCCCTTCCCCAGGTGTCCAAAGAGTGGAATGAGGTCCTGGAGGCTCCAATTACCAGGGAAGAGGTACTCGGGGCTATTAAGAACCTGAAACTGCACAAGGCCCCTGGGCCGGACGGATACACTGCCGTCTTCTATAAGACGTTCGCCTCTGACCTTTGCGACTTCCTGGTGACCCTCTTTAACGACATGGCTGAGACCGGCTCTTCGAAGGGTTCCCTGGCCGAGGCGGTTATAACGGTCCTGCCGAAGCCGGGGAAGGATCCCACCCAGTGTGCCTCGTTTCGCCCCATAGCGCTCCTTAACTTGGATGCGAAGTTATATTCGACAATCTTGGCGCGTAGAATGCAGGATCTGTTACCAGCGATCATACACCCTGACCAGTCCGGGTTTATCAAGGGGCGCCAGACTCACGACAATACCCGCAGGGTTGTGCATCTCATTGAAAAGGCGGACAGGTTTCGCATTCCGGCGGTCCTGGTGGGGTTGGATGCCGAGAAGGCATTCGACCGTGTGGACTGGCGCTTCCTGTTTCATACGATGACGGCTTTTGGCTTTTCGGAAAAGTTCATTACCATGGTGAGGGCCAATTTTTGCAGTCCTAGATCTCGGGTGGGAATCAATGGCCACTTGTCTGCATTCTTCCCGCATTCCAGAGGCACTAGGCAGGGTTGCCCCCTTTACCCTCTCCTGTTCGCGCTGAGCATTGAGCCCCTGGCGGTGGCGGTTAGGGAACATGAGGGTATTCGGGGCATTCCGTTCGCGGGAGAGCAGCACACGATCACGCTCTTCGCGGACGACGTACTTCTTTCCATTGCTGATCCTGAACGCTCGTTGCCTTGTGTTAGGGAGACCCTGCTGGAATATGAAGTGGTCGCAGGCTTCAAGGTTAATTACAGCAAGTCGCATGTCCTGAATCTCACTCTATCGCCTGCGGATGCGGAACGTTTGCGCACTTTGACGCCCTTAGCCTGGGCTGCTGACTCGCTTGTCTACTTGGGGGTCCACTTGACCCCCACTGTGGGCGGGCTATTCGCGGCTAATTTCCCCTCTTTGCTGGCAAAGACTAGAGCCGATTTGGACAAATGGAAACCTAAATTTCTATCGTGGCTGGGTAGAATCCATGCTGTGAAGATGGTCCTCCTTCCCAAATATTTGTACTTATTTCAGGCCCTCCCCATCCCTCTGGACGGCGACTTTTTTCGGCGCCTTAGAACGCAGATCTTGCGATTTGTGTGGCAAGGGGGCCGAGCGCGTTTGTCCTTTGCGTTACTACGTAGGCCGAGAGCCGAGGGCGGGGTGGGGCTTCCTGACCTCCAGCTTTATTACAAGGCGGCGCAAATGCGAATTTTAGTAGAATGGTCACAGCAGACGTCGGAGAAGCATTGGCTCCATATGGACCGGAGTGTGGCGGGGAGGTCGGTTTGGGACCTGGCTTGGAAGCCTAGGAGGGACCGCCCCTTAAATGCGTACATAAGTACGCCTACGGGTACTGTCCTGAAGGTGTGGGATACGCTGGTTGGGGACGACCGTTGGACTACGTTCCCCTCACCCTTCACGCCCTTGCACTTCAACCCGGCATTTCCGCCGGCTCAGCGAGAGGGGGCCTTCGATGTGTGGAGGGAGGGGGGATGTAGGGCTTTGACTCACCTGTTCCATGGTCAGGCCCCCCTCACTTTTGCAAACTGCGTGAGGGACTATGGGGTTCCCCAGAATGACCAATACCGTCATGCGCAACTGCTCCACTGGGCCACGTCGCCGGGGGTACTGGAGGCAGCCACGCGGCCACCCTCCACTTTTGAGGCCTTCCTGCTACGGACATCGGTGATGAAGGGGGTTATCTCCTTCATATATCAGCTCTTGCTTAGGTCGGCAGTCTCGCCTAGACCTAGGTATATGGACCAGTGGGAAGAGATGCTGGGGAGGACTGTCTTGGATGCTGAGTGGACGGCGTTATGGCGGGATATCTCGAAGTTTAATCATTCGCTTCACCTCAGGGAAGCCCACCTTAAGACTCTTATGCAATGGTATTTATGTCCGACCAGGCTACATCGCTTTTATCCGGCCGCCTCCGATAAATGTTGGAGGGGTTGCGGGTTTCTGGGGGACTTTCGCCACATCTGGTGGGACTGTCCGGTGATTCGGCCATATTGGGACGAGATTCTCTCGCACATTAAGGAACTGCTGCAGTATCCCATTGAGGACTCAATGGCCTCTGTCCTCCTGGGTCTCCGAGACCCCGGCCTAGAGCACCAGACCAAAGCGGACAAGAAGATTTTGTGGCTGTGCCTGGGTGCTGCCAAGCTTACACTGGCAGCTGCCTGGAAACAGAAGGAGGCACCGGCAATCTCGCTGTGGCACGCGCGCCTGTGGAAACTTCTGAGTTTGGAAAGAATGGCGGACGTCTTCCTTGGTAATTATAAGAACTTCCAATTCCAGTGGGGTCCGTTGGTGAATTTTCTGTCCAAGGGCTTACCATCCGCGGTCTGTCCCTGAGGTCACTTCATTTGTTTCAGGTCTAATTTTGTTGTCTGGAAGAGGTTTGGTTTGAGTGAGTCGCCACCGTGGGGGGAGGGAGTGGGCGGGGGGGGGGGAGTTCTGTTTATTGGTATGTAGTTCACCGAGGAGCATGGCGAGGATGTCTGGCCTAGTTCTTTGGCCCTGCCGGCCTATGGACATGTTGGCTCGGCTATGTGTTGCACTTGTTGAGAGACTACCGCCATGGGCACATGCCGAGCACTGACTTTGCTTCTGTTATTACGAATTTGATGCTCTGTTGCTTTTGTTTTGCTCCCGGAAGGATCTTCTCGCGAGGTACTGATTTGCTCCCTGGTGAACTCCATGTGTGTACTGTTATTTTGAAAATGAAAATAAAAATTTTACAAAAAAAAATGACAAAAAGAAACAGGAAGGAGACGGTTCAATAACTTGGAGGAAGGAATAAAGAGTGAGGGCAGATAAAGCAAAGGGAGAGTACCCTCTGGACGCAAGGAGGACGCGGGCAGTAGCAGGCTGGCAACAAGGAATTCAACAGACATGAGGGAGTCAACCTACCAGCTGGGAGCAAAGCGAGGCAGAGACCGGCCAGAGACCACCTTACCACTGAAGAGTGGACACTAGAGACGCTGCAGAGAGAGGCAGCTAGAACAGCGCATGGAGAAGTCTGGAATTGGAAGTACACCGAGGAGAAAACAAATCTGCAACCAACTACAGAGGAGCATGGAGAAGAGCACTGGTGGTACCCACAGTTGCACCAAGAAACACTTTCTGATCCTCTCCACCGCCCAAGGACGCCAGGTGGGGGGTGTATAGGAAGGTGAAAGAGGTGAGCCACATTACGAAATTATGGTATTATTCCTCCATGAATAGTATATATTGGATTTTATTTGGAATACATTAATTTTCTCTTTGGCTTTAGACATTTGTAATTATTTAAGTTTGGAAAGAGAACTTGTTTTTTGTAACCCTTTTGATCTAAACTGTAGGGGGAGGACATAGATAAAGACTTGAACAATTAGAATTAAGGAAGTGAAAGAAACAAACGAACGGAAAGGAAAAGACCATAGAAGGAACTATGGCAGGAAACACAGAGAGGAAGAGGTAAACTGGAAATATTTACGAAGGAATGCTGTTAAAAAGACGAGGGAAAGGAGAAGTCAAGGAGAATACAACTTACCGGTGTTTTCTCAAGGGCAGCCATCCTGGTGGAGGGAAGAGATCTGGAACCACAAGGAGGACGTCAGGGATCTGAAAGAGAAAAGAAGATACTTGAGATTATATTTTACGGAACATTTACTAACAGTATTGAAAATATTGATACATTATGAAATCACTTTAAAGTAGAAGACACCTGTCCCACTAATAGAGATGAAGAGCAATCGCCAAACCTATTGACAATCTCTGCTGCTGTAGGCTTAACTTCTCGACTTCTAGATCAATAGACAAACACAGAAGAGAGTCACTGTTGATGGTTCTGGAAACCTCAGGAAAGAAGGGACAAAGAGAAGAAACCAGTGCTTAATTTGTGCCAGTAGTTGCAGATGGTACCAACTAATTACAGAATAGATTTACCATTATTGTCCCACTCCTAAGCTATTGTGCCTGGGGTTCAATTTATAGGCAAGCCAACACAGGTGAAAGTGGGCAGCATTATCTGGTCCTCTGAGTAATTTTTATCTATGGGTTCAGACTTCCAGTAACAAGTATTCTAGTGGGAGGAGTGGAATATATTTGTTGTAATGTCTTCTAAAACCCACCTCAAAAACTAAATCTGGTGAGTACTCCCATGAGGTATTTCCAATTCCCCCTATCAAATGCCTTCTTTGCATCAAATGTTAAAATGGCTAGAGGTGTTGTATACATTGTTGTAATATCTATAGAACCTATAGAAGGAGTGTGTCAACTCATGCATATGACAAACCAGGAGGAATCTTCTCTGATATTGACGTACCAACATATTTACCATTTTATATAGCCTCTTCGCTAGGCTGTTAGAAAATATTTTATAATGCCCATTCAAGAGTGAAATCAGATTATATGATTCACCGTCCATTGGTGCCTTATTAGGTCTTACGCTTATAGACATAACTGCCTCATTCCAGGGGGGCCATATTTGCATTCTGTCTAACAGTGTTTCATTAAACAATTTACTCCATACTGTAATCATATTTCCCCTATTTCCTGATATACTTCATTCAGGATGCTATCTGGACCAGATGATTTTTTCAACTTGAAGCTTCTTATTTCCTTCCTTATTTCGTCTTTCTCTATTTCGTGAGGCGAGGTAGTGCATTACAGTTACTACAGTTAACAATAACTGATGAATTTCAGTGTTTTTTAGTTTACAATTTGACATTTTAACTGACATTTTCACCCAACTATAATGTCACTGTAACCTTTGTATCAATGAATCTTCTACTTATTTAAATATAAATTAAGATATGACTACTATACCTAACTATGATATCACTTTAACCTTTGTTTTTTCACTGAATTTCGAAGGTTTTTTTTAACATAACGTAACAATTTAAAGAGCTGTCATTTTAAGTAACACAAACCTACTAGCTTTATCAAAGGGTCAGAACATCAAAATATAAAAGGATAGCCTGTTGGCTTTAGCAGAGGGTCAACACATTAACCTATATAAAGTAAACCTTCTGACTTTGTTAAAAAAGTTACCCCAATAATTTATGAATCGACATATCCTATGTATCTCTTATACATACAAACATGCCAATGCATAGTAATAATTGTCACAAAAATATTTTAAATAACGAATTTTTATTCCAAACAACCATAAACATATGTTAGACTCTTTGGGCCACAAAAGCAGCCATGGAATCAATAACAAGGGACCCCTGCACTTTAACTGAAGAGCATACAGCTCCAGATCTGAATTCTTTAAAAATTATGGTATCTCTCCTGTGGTCATGCATTCAAAGACCCCGGAGACTTGCAGGGTTTTAAAACAAAAAAAACTTTCCTGGAGGCTGTGCTACTTGCAGCCCAACCATTGCACGTTTATAAATCAGTGGTGCCCCTGTCCCTGCTTGGGGCATCACAACAACAATAGTTAAAAACAAAGCTCCCACAGGACTTTAAGGGGTGCTCCCAGGAGGGAGCAGTGAATACTTACAGAACTGCCTCGCTGCTTCAATACTGAAGCAGTGAGGCAGTGACTATTTTTGTGTCCTCTGGGTGGCCTGGTCTCACTCGGGCATCCGATATAAAGGGGCAGGCTAGAGATACCTTGCACCCTACGCCTGGAGAGGGGATCCAGAGAGACCCCCCCCTCCCCAGGCCGTTTTTTAAAAATGTTACTGTAAATTTGCAGTGGGTCTGTGGTAAAATACTTTTAAAGGGCGCAGGGTGCTGTGTTTGAAATAAATAACCCTGCTGGGGTAGGCAGGGGCGGGGAGGTTGGGGGTGAGGGAGTGATGCAAACAGTTTAAAGGAGAGCAGGGGCACAGCACCCCTCCCTGATACTCTGAGGCCCGGACCCATCCCCCTGAGCTGATTCTAGAAATAAAGGGTAAGGGAGCACGCAGCGTCCCTCTCCGTGCTTCTCTGTGGCACTTGGAACTGCATCTGCTGGGGGTGATACAAAAAGGGAAGGCTGTGCAGCCACACTCCTTGATCCTCAAAAGGCCTGGGCACTGCATCCTCCAGGGCCAACTCCATTGTTATGTCTCGGGGAGCCTACCCCACAACACAGTTCCTATGCCCACAAGAGCGCGGGAAGGGAAACAAATGTGTGCTCCCACTTGGTGAGAGCTGGTAAAATGCTCCCATCGAGTGGGAACACACATTTTTTCCCTGCTTGTACTCATGCGGGCAGGGAAACAGAGACTGTTCCCGCCTGGCGGCAGCAGGGACTAGAACCTGTTCCAGCCAGGCGGGGGCAAAGCCAGCTCCCTCCGGCCCCCAATGGTCTGTAATTTTGGTGCCCCAGGTGGGCACCCACCAAAGGCTCCATGCGATGGGGTCCTTGGGGCCTGTACAGGCTCAGGGAGGGGGGACCCGCACCCCTCCCCCCCTTAAAAAATGATGGGTCCCTGGGGCTTGTGAAGGCTCGGGGAGGGTGGCTGCACAACCCCCTCCCCAATAATTTTAAAGAAAATAAATTAAAGAATTGCCAGTTCATGCCAGCACCCAGTGCGGGAGTCCTGAGGCTCACCCCACAACACCCATCACAAAATAGGGATCTGGGTGTTCTGGTTGGGCACCAGGACACCCAAAATACAAAAAATAAATAAGTAAACAAAAAAATGAATAATGAATGAGCAGCAGGAGCCTCTCATTTATTATTCACTGCTCCTTGAAAGAGCGCCCCATAACCCACTATGCCCTGCGAGGGAACTTTAAACTTTTTTATTAGCTTGAGTATGTCCCTAGAAGGGGTAGGTGCACCACCAATAATTGTATTTAACATTAGTGGAGTGCTGCAGAAGGTGCAACACCCCCCAGCAACATAAAAAAAATAACTCTTCTTACATTATTTTATGCCAATCACTTTTATTAAACATTGTGATTTGTTGACAAATTCATTGAATTCTACTTATTGGTCATTTTCCAACAATGTCAATACATTTGCTTTATGTATGGTGATATCCTGATGCCTTCATAAAGCCACTTTCTATATTTTGGTGTTCAGATTCTTTGAAAAAGGCAGTAGGTTTGTCTTACTTAAAATGACATCCTGGACCTGCGTTCACCCCCCGCCTCCTGCTTCCCATGGCTCAGGCACAGAGGGCTAGGGGTTGGGCACAGGGCCTGGCCTGCGTCCAACTCCATGCCATGGGTGTGCGCAGTGTGGGGTTGGCGTTACTAAATTCACTGTCAAAAATAAATGTTAAAGTGATGTTACAGTTAGGTATGGTAATAATATCTTACCTTGCATTAACAAAAACCTTAGAAATTCACTGAAGAAAAATAAAGACTAAAGGGACGTTATAGTTTGGGGAAAATGTCAGTTAAAACATACCTTTTTAAGCTAACAAAACCACTGAAATTCACTAGTTATAGTTATCTGAAGTAACTATAACTCGTGCCCCTGCCAGGTACAGTGATGTCATGAATGATGTCATGAATAATGTTGCAGTGATGTCACAGAACATGTCATGAGTGATGTAATATGGGAGGTAATTAGAAGAGTATGGCAAGAATGCATGTTATAGGTACTATATATTACCCAGTGGCGGTCTTTACACATCTTGCCAAAAAACAGGCTCACTCAGCTCAGCTCCTTCCTGAAAAGTTCCAGGGTGATCCGTCAAGCAGGAGACAAGAGAATGTGGGTGGGTGGGGGGTACCAAAACATGTTTTCCCCATGCAGTTTTCCATAGGAAAATTAGACACAGCTACAGCCAAAATGGGTGAATGAAATCACTCGTAATTTAACAAAAAGCTAAATCTTGGTTCAGAAAGAATGCTTTTTGTAAATCTGTTCAGTAGTTTTTGAGAAATGGAGGTTCAAAATGTATGTATATACCACTCTGTGGAGGATGCATGGATCCAACAGATTTAAAGAAAAAAACTGATTGGCTGCCACAACTTTGACAAAGATGTAGTGGCAGCCAATTTAGGACTGGGGACTCAGTCCCCTGACCTCAACACATGTTAATAAAAACATATGAGGGGCAGGGTATGGATACCCTGGCTTACCATCTTTTTCCTTTTTAAGCACCCTGGAATGGACTAGGGCCGGGGAAGTTGCATGTCTAAAAAAAAGTTAAACCACTAACTTTAACAGTTACTAAAAATCCAATTCAATAGTGAAGTTGGATTTTTAATAAATATTAAGGGAACAGAAACTTTTAGAAAGTTACCCTTTACCTGCTTGAACTGTCAGATGGCAAATTACCATAAGCCTCATCCAGTTCCTAGCCTGTGATCAGCCTTGAATAGGTGTGAAATGCCCCTCAGAAGCAACCAATAGGCTGACCTGAATGGACAGAGATGACTCACTTGAACTCCACAGAATATGCAAAGTGGGGCCTATGGGCATTCATTTTGACACTACAGAGTTAAGTCGTGCTTGATAGGTCTGTTGAGCCACATGTAACACTTGGGGCACATTTAAAAAAGAGAGAACAAGATGTCAAGACAATTCTCATGGATCCGTTTTCTGGTGGCTGAAGGAGACTTCTATTGTTCTACCAGACATATATCTGCATTTGTTGGGGGTACAGTGCCTGCCTCAAACTAGACTTTAGTGTTAGATGTGGGAGGACACTAAAATTATCATAATAAACACCCCACACACACACCCAATCCACATCCCCAACCCTCAGCGCCCAAGATTAGTGTGGCCAAAGATGTTTGCCATATTGAAAGTGCCCTGACACATGGCATTTTGGGCCTGTTTGCAGTAAAGCTTGTGTGGCTGTAGGGAAACAACAAGTTGCACAAGCCTTTTCCTGGAAGTACTCAGCTGACCAGTGGCAACCAGACCTGGACTGGACCTACTGTTGGCCTCTGCCTGATATCTTTAGTCTTTAAGTGCCTCTCCTGTGGTCCTGAGAGGGTTTGGTGATGGGAGTATCAGTAAGCCACTCCTGTGGTTAATTGGGACCTAAAAGACCCGGGACATCATGTATGAAGTATGAATTAGCTAAAATGGTTTGCAATTTGTGCACCAACTCTTACCAAATGCATTCCTATTTTTCAAATCAACCTGCGTTAAAAGTCAGTTTGAAAAATACAGAATCATAGTGGGTCGCAATTCGACCTACCTCATAAATGTTTATGAGGTAGGTAGCAAATTGTGACCCACTACGATTGGCTACCTTCACAGGCATGCTGAGAGCAGCAGGCCACCACGTCTGTGATTACTTTAAATAAAGCAATATTTTCAGGATGAGTTTAAAATGAAATTACAATGTTTACAAGTTGGTTTTAAGATTAGGACCACTAGCAACTCTTAAAAAATGTTTTTTCACCATTCCCAAAGGGGAAGTGGTGGCTTGAGACCCCTTCCTGATTGCAAATGGGTTACCACCTCCTTTGAGTTGGGGGTAAAATATTAACGTTTTGCAACCAGATTTCAGGTGCAAAACATTCACACATACCTAAAGGAATCAGCATTAAACACCCATTACAAATAGGATTCCTCAATATTTCCTAAACCAATTTAACAATGTGCAAAACCTTTTCCAAATGGTTAAATCGGTGTAGGACATTTTAAAAAGTGTTTTAGCAGTTGCAAACCCTCAGATTAATGGAATCGGCAATCTTTAATATAACCTGAGTGTCATCAGCGTATAGAAACAGTTGAACCCCTGGGAGTGGACCCATCCTGCCAGAGGGGATATACAAGATTGATTTACCACAGAGACAATATTGAGTCCTCGGAATACCGTAGTTTGAAGTACCTACAGAGGAAGAGTACCTACCCTCCTTTATCTGAAATTATCTGTGTGACTAAAAGCTGCTAAACCAATGCCATGCGCTGCCAACAATGACTAGATACCCCCAGATGATCAAGGAGAATCTGGTGGTTCACAGTATTGTAGGCAGACATAAGATCCATTAAGATTATTACTGCAGGAAGGTTGGCATCTGTCCATCTACGTAGTTAATTCAGGGCAGAAACCACCAGCATTGCCACCTACCTTGAACCCAGCCTGGGAAGAGTGCTGTAGTAAGTTGTTGTACTCCACAGAAGTGGTGAGTTGTTGGAAAACTACCCTCTCCAACAGTTAAGCTGGGAAAGGCAGCTGCAATATTGAGCCATAGTTCAATAACTCATCCAGATCCAAAGTAGATTTTTTCAATAAAGGTGTTATAACAGCATCTTTGAGGCTTGGCGAACCAAACCGTAGGTTAAAGGATCATTAATGATAATCATCGGCAACAGAGGATTGGTGTGTAACAACCCTTTATATATCAGTGCAGGTAGGTGATCGGTAGGTGAACCAGTTGGTTTGCTCTGTACCAACTTCAGAAAATCTGCTTCAGTAAGTTGACTAAATTTGACCAGTAAGCTGCGACACGCAAGCAACACTTCAGACCTTGGGTTATTGTGCCCAGGGAGTGTACTGAGGCCTGCTGTCCGCAATATTTGTGATCTATGAAATAATCTGCCACCAAGTAACACTTAGTGGAGCATGTCTCAGTCAGAGACATTCGTGGTAAATCTCTGAAGGATGAGAAAATGGCCACTGATAGCTTTGGGAATGAAAAAGTATGGAGTGACAAAAAAATGTTGCTCTCAGTCATCAATTTCGGAAAATCTGCTTCGGTTAGTTGACTAAATTTGACCAGGGAGCTTTGTGAGATGTGAGAAGCTCGTGAGAACTGGAGTTATAGGACCAGGGGGTAGTACTAATATGCGCTATCCATGATATATTGGAACTTATTTGTGTAATTATCTGAAATTAAGTTTCAGTAGTGGGAGATGTTTCAGTGATGCTGTTGGTAAATCTCTCAAATCGCTAATGGCTGACAATATGGTTACTGATAATCCTGGAGATAGAAATATATGGAGTAACAAAAAGCTTACCTTGATTTTGTGTATCACATGCTTGTAGACATCATTCAAGTTTTATGCACAGGTCATAGTTACAGTGCCAACAGGCCTCCAGCTCCCTCAGTTCATGACAGGCAGCTAGACTGCTAACAAATTTTTTTGGACAGATGGAAAGATTTAGCCTACTGTACCGAAGAAGGTAAAATACCTGCAAAGCAACCTCGAGCTACTGGTAGTACCTGCCTAGCTTACATTGTAGGTTATCGGTAATCATATCCAATTAAGAGGAGAGACTAGTCTGCTGACGCCAGCTCCCAAATTCGGAAAAAAAGATGGCTGAGGTTGGTTCTCAAATTTATGGTGGTTCGGAAACCCACGTGTAAAACTCATTGAAAAGTGATCGGATCATGGCACGTGAAGTGGAAGAAATTACATAGAAACAGGGGGGGTAAGAGCATAGATCATCAAGGGCCAGATGTAGGTAGACCAATACCGGTCGGTAACGGCTGAAAATCGTTAATTTTGGCTGTTACCGACCGGTATGTAGAAAATGAGATGTAGGAGTCAAAATTTTACCGATTCGGAAAATATGAGTCGGTATTTGCCCGAATCGGATTATACCGAATCCTCAGTTACCGAATTCTTATTTACCGAATCGGTAAATAAGAAATGGTAAAAAATGCCAATGGAGATGTAAGAAACCAAACAAATACCGAATTCAATGAAATTTGGTATTTAAGAGTCGGTATTTACCATGGATTGAAAGCAGGTGGTAACCAGGTG
This sequence comes from Lissotriton helveticus, assembly GCF_964261635.1. Lineage (NCBI taxonomy): Eukaryota > Metazoa > Chordata > Amphibia > Caudata > Salamandridae > Lissotriton > Lissotriton helveticus. The sequence continues at coordinate 254,602,107 of NC_136061.1, forward strand.
CAGGCTATAAAATAAGGCCCCAAAATGCAACAGTGTAACCAGAATGGCGGCTTTCTACGTCATAGCAAGGCGGCAACGGCTACAGGCAGCAGGAGAGAGGGAATGGATAAGGGAGGAGCAAGTGTACAGGCAGAGGATAACACTTTTCCAACTGACTGAGCCAGAGATACTGCAAAGGTACAGGCTACACCCCCAAACCATCCTGGGCCTGATCAGGGACCTGCACCCACTCCTGAAGCACCCAACACCAAGGGCGCACGCCATCCCACCCCATGTGCAGGTGCTGTGTAGCCTACACCTGCTTGCCTCTGGGAGTTATTAAAGTGTGATTGCTGCAGTAGGTGGTGTGTCCCAGAGCTGCCTGTCCCGTTTCTTCAGGAAGTTCCTTGAGGCCATGATGTAGAGTATGCATCATTATATTTGTTTCTCTGACACACCTGCGGAACTTGCAAAGACCAAGACAGATTTATATCAACTGGCACACTTCCCACATGTGATAGGCTGCATAGATGGCACCCGCATCCCACTCTGCCCACCTGCAGCCATAGAACACATATACAGGAACCGGAAGTCAATACACTCCATCAATGTACAGGTGATATGCAACGCTGGCAACATCATTACAGACATTGTGGCTAAATTCCCTGGGAGTACCCATGACTCGTACATATTCCAGAACAGTTGGATATACACACGCCTAGTCGCTGGAGATTATGGGGACGGATACCTGCTAGGTAAATGACTTTGACACTCCCTGACAGTCATAGCAGATGAATGTATCATGAGTATGTAACTGATGGCATTCTCTTTTCCACCTAGACGATAGCCCATATGCCCTGCGGTCCTTTGTGCTCAGCCCCTACTTCAATCCATCTACCAGGAGTGAGAGGCATTACAATGTGGCTCACAGATCTACTCGCAACGTTGTGGAACGCACATTTGGACTCCTCAAGTGCAGGTTCCGCTGCCTCCACAAGAGCGGAGGTGCACGCCAGTATACTCCAATCCTGTGCTGCAAATTATAGCGACCTGTGCCATGTTGCACAATCTTGCCACCAAGGAAGGCACAGAGGTGGAGATTACACATCATGAGGACATTGATGACGACACAGAACAGGCAGAGCCCTATGTAACAGGAGCAGCACCAGCAACAGATGGGAGACTGAGTTGGGCAGAGATCACACGCCAATATTTCTAAGTAAGTAATGAGACACAGACAGGCTTAGTATATGAAGTACGTAGTTTAATTGTCACTACGGCATTCAAATTATACCACACCATGGTATTACAATGTCTATTATCATGACTGGGTGGTCCCAGTTAACCTCACCGTGACCTGTCCTGTGGGATAAGGGCATTTTCAATGTTTACGTCCACGCAGTACAGTGCGGGATGCACAAGGCTGGTTCTCAAGGCTTTCGGTGGTGCCTGGCTCAGCAGATTGGTGCCAGCTACTTCTACGCATTTCAGGGATAGGAGTGCTCGAGCCACTCCTGCTGGTGGATTAATCTGTTTCCCCCATACCTGTGTCCCCAGCAGTGGCTGCCTGTTGCGTGAGCATCAGCTCCATGGAAGAGGTGACTATACCCATCCCCCTTGACATATCGGTGCAACAGTGCACAATTGCATCCTGCATAGCAACAGAACGGCGGCACAGCAGGGAGGTTGCAGTGGCAAAGCGGTTCAATGCTTTTGTCCGTTGCTGCTTACACAGACGATCTCTGCGCCTCTCTGAGTGGTCCCTATCTAATTTGTCGCATAGAGCACTCATGCACTGGGTCATGTCTGTCATCCCCTTTGCGATCGACTGCATGCTCACTGTCATGTTGCCTATGCCCTGGTCGATGTTTGCCATCTTGCAATTCATACTGCGCACCTGTCTGTGAACTGCCAACATTGCCTTTGCCTGCAGGCGCTGTACCTTCACCATGGTGGCCTCAAGACCGCAGAAGACCCCCTGACCATCCTGGCCTTCATCTTTCTCCCTTGCCCTTCGGCCTCGGACACTGGACCGCACAGCTCTTGAAGTAGTCTGCCTCCCAGCGTTGTCTGACACAGGTGGATTGGTTGGCATGTCACCCTCCTCATCTTCCTCTTCTGATGTTTCAAGAATCCGGAGAGGGGGCACATCAAGCCTCCTTGCCCTTCCCTGCACAGGTGACTGTGATGTTGGTGTGGGGGAAAGTGCTGCTGGATCGGACTCTTGAGTCACAAACAACAGAGGTGACTGAGGCTGTGGTGTGGTGGGTCGCTCAGGTGTAGTGTCTGACTGCGCTGTGGTTTTCCCTTGCTGAACAGCGCTGTGACCTGCTCTTTCTCTTGTCTTCTCCCTCCTCTCTGTTGTCGGTGCCCTCTCCTCCCTCTCCTGTGCTCTCTCGCGCGATGACTCTCCTGTGGACAGATATGGACATTGGGTCAGTGGTGTAGTTCACCTGTGCGTCATGATTAAATCACATTTCTATCACACATTTGCCTGGTCTTCATCAGCTTCTGGAAGTAGTGTGTGGCATGCCTTGCTGAATTCTATGGTGACTGCATTGATGTATCTACCTATGACTACGTCTCCTATGATGCATTGCTGGACATAAGTAAAACCTGTTCTGGAGTGTGATGCAGGCACACACAGTGGGGAAGGGGGGACAGGGGAATGGGAGGGGATTGATGTCCATGTTTCTTACCTTGTTTCCTTGCAGCTCTGGCAGAGCTGTCAGCGTCCCCAATGCCATGGATACTTTCCGGCTCCAGGGTGGATTCAACCAGCTCCTCAAGGTCTGTCAGTCGTGGTGCTCTGTTTTTTCCTCCACTTGTGGCTGCAGCTTCTTTTCTGTGTGCAGCAATTTTTTTCTTAGTGATGATACGCAGATCGTACCATCTTTTTTTGAGGTCATCTATGTCCCTGTGGGTGACCCCAATGGCATTGACCTCGGCTTGGATGTCAAGCAAGGTAGTACGTTTCACAGACTCTGCAACATGCACAGACTATTTTTAAAAAATTTGAGTGTGGTGTTTAACCACCTCCTCAACTAGCACCTGCAGTTCTGCTGGGCTAATTTTTGTTTTCCTCCTGCGCTCTGCTGCATCCTTCTGGCCATCCTGGGTCTCCATTCTGCTGCTCAGGTATGCTCTGGGAAGCCAGCTCCTCTATCTTTCCTCCTGCTCTCCAAACTGTTCAGTTGCTCTGCACCTGCCTGGGTGTGGCCACTCCCAGGTACTGGGGAGGGGTGCTTGAATCTGATTGGTTGGTTCCTCTGTACCTTTGTTGTAGGGTGTGGTGGGTGTTCCTGATTGGTTCACATATATTTTCTTTTAAATTCCCGATTCGGTATTTACCGATTCGGTATTTACCGAATCACATCTTGGAACACGAGCGGGCCAAAGTCAACCTTTGCTTCAAAATCAGCAGTTGAATTCCTGAACAAAAGCGACATAATTTGTTTTCAGGAGACCTGGTCTCTATCTCCATCGCCTCTGCTTGGCTACCATGAACTTTTTCAACAGGCCGCCAAGGTCAATTCTTATGGAAGACCCTCAGGGGGCCTCTCCATTTTCATTAGTCACAGATGCAAGATAATGGCCACACCTATCCCTCGGAACCTGACGGCAGGGCAGATGGTCCTGATTACCGGTCTGTCATTTTCAGGCAGGGCACGCTCTATCCTCCTAATGAACATTTATCATAATACAGGAAAAACCGCAAAATCGACTGCAACGAATCTAATGATAAAACAACTGGAAGACCTTTTAGCGGAATTTTCATCTACGGAGGTACTACTACTAGGAGACTTTAACATCAAAGACCTCGCAACCAACGGCCTCTTAGCAAGGAAAAACAAAGAGCAAGAAGCAATGATCACTTTTCTAACAACCCATAACTTCCGCTTGGCTCAGCAAATCTCGCTGGAACTGCACCCAGACGCTCATTTCTTGCCAACATTCAGGAGAATCTCAACTATCGATTACATTTTTCTTTCACCGCTTCTGGGCAATCGTCTTGCCAGGTTGGAAATTCCCTATCATTTGGAGAGTGACCATAACCCCACAATGGCCACACTGGACCTGCGAGTGCAAGTCGCCCTCGAAACAACAGATGTGGGGCATTCAACGTGGGCTGAATTGCACACCATGGTTAGAAGAATTAAATGGGACTCACGGGGATCTGCCAAGGTGGGAACCTGGCTCAAGGGAGAAACACTTAACTTCAGACACAGTGCCCCGACAGAATCACACTACTGGTGGGATAACGCCATTGCTAAGCTACAGGATCTTCTGGCAGGGCCCGCGGTTCATCATAGAACACTCGGGCCACATTTGAAGCAAACCCATGACCCATTGTTAGCCTCCCAACGAAAGACCTCAGGAAGGCCGTCCGTCAGCACAAACTAATTGGAACCGTACACACTGCCAAAAAGGTGGCATTGCTGCGGACGACCTATAAGAAATCCTTATGGGAGACCAAGAGACTCAAAGAACAGTCCGAGTGGGTAAAAATGTTCGCCCTTCTCAAGGGCAAAAATCAGTCCCAGTTTTGGAATCATATGACCAAACTCCGCTCCACCGACAAGACGAGAGGAAACGCAGTCTGTGAAGAAGCCTGGGCCCTGCATGTTTCCGATCTTTATCGCAGTGATTCTGGGGACCCCGCGGTGATAAAATTAAGAGATCGCGCTGCTTCCATTCAAATAGAAACTTTCGAACTGACCACTGCAGCCGAGGTCGCCAAGTATCTGCGAGCCATGAAACAAGACGGAGCTCCAGGGCCCAACGGACTCCCTGCCGGGATATTTAAAAGTGCCCCGGTAGAGTGGGCGGACCTTCTGGCTCCCCTATTCAACAACGTGTTCGCGACAGCCCAGCTACCAGACTCTTGGTTAGGTTAGACTCTATGCCCCATATTCAATAAAGGAGACTCTGCGTCACCGGCTAACTACCGCCTCGTTGCCCTATTAGATCTGGAGGCAAAGGCATATGCTCGGTGTCTTCTTCGGTTGCTTGAAAAATGTGTCGAAGAAAACAACATAATACCATACTACCAAACTGGGTTCAGGGCATCGGCCTCCACAATAGATAACATCATTACTCTAGCCACTCTAAGCCAAAAAGCAGTACAAAAAAAATCTTCCACTCTATTGCTGCTTCATAGACTACTGCGCGGCTTTTGACAATGTGTCTCGGAATATCTTGTGGAGGAAGCTGAACAAATGGGGGACTCCGCATGACCTACTAGGAGCACTAATTTCCCTGCATAAGAACACGTGGGTGCGAATTAAAACCGGCCCAAAGACACTTTCTTCAAGAATTGCCATCGAAGATGGGCTAAAGCAAGGCTATGTTCTTGCCCCGCTGTTGTTCAATCTCTACACAGCTGATCTCGGTACATTCTTGGAGAATAGTAATCTTCTCCCGCCAAAACTGGGACCCGCTAAAAAGCCTCTTCACATATTATAATATGCAGATGATATTGTAATAATGGACCAAGCAAAATCGGGTCTTCAACGGGCATTAAGTACGCTTCATACATATAACACCGCCAACGCCCTGAAAATCAACCAGGCAAAGACGAAGGTACTGGTATTTGGCAGATGCAAGAACAAGAAAAGGCTGACATGGAACATCGGGCCCGCCAGGATTAACACAATAGTAAAATATAATTACTTGGGAGTTTGGTTCAACGAGACGTCCAGGCCAAAAGCTCACCTAGCCGCCTTGCAAAAGAGAGCAGGTGCAATTACATACTCCCTGACCCGGCTAAACCAAACTCTGAGCAGACCCTCTGCAGAAGCCATCCTGAAGGTGACTAAAGCTATTCTACTTCCTGCGTTAACCTACGGTCACCAGGCCTTTCCTGGTGCATGCTCTTCCAGTCTCGAGCTCGCCCAAATCTCCACCTATAAAAAACTTTTCCACCTGCCAAGTTTTATTCAGCGGGCAAGACTTCTATTGGAGCTGGGTCTACAAAGACAATCTCTTTACTGCGAGGCCGACATCCTGAAATATTTTATTAGGACCCTAAAAGCAGGTGATAACACTCTTAAATCCCAGCTAAAAGGAATCCTGGCTAGTCCTGGCAATCCCTGGAATACCCAGATTGTAAAGGCCATAAGAGTGTTAGAGATTGACAAGTCATCTCTCCTCTCAGTCACTATTCCATACTGGAAAAGCACCACCAATAAGCAAGTCAAACTTTTTTCTCAGTCCATGGCTCTGCAGGCTCTAAAGGTATCAACCATTCTGCTCCCCTTGAACTCTTCGTATCTTCCTGGGATTCCACAAGCATATTGCCAGGAAAATTTAAGCAAAGTGGCTCGGACGAACATAATGTTTATGCGACTTCTAGGCCTGCGCTCGACGGCCTTCAACAAATGGGCCCCAACAAGCGAGGGGGGGGCTTGCAGACTGTGCAAATACCACTCTGAATCATGGCTGCATCTCCTGTGCTGCTGCCCGGCACTAGCAGCCCCCAGAAGGTCTCTTTTGAAACCCTTGTTCTTAAAATGGAGCGCGAGGATGTGCTGGGAGGCCTCGGCTTTGTGCTTTACATCTACTGACATTCAAGTGCTCGCAAGGTTTGGAAAATTTGTGAGACTTTTGGACAATCTTCTATTACCTCCCTTGGCTGCCATGCTCCTTCCCCCTCCCCCTCAAAGACTCATTACAGACTTTTTCCGTCCTTTGGCCCAGCACTCTTTGTCTTAATTATTTTTATCTGGCCAAGCACAGCAAAACGCTCACACAGGCAACTATAATGCTGTGCCTCAATAAGCATATAGGTCTCTAAGCCTGGAAAACTGCCTTTTAGTCTTGTTTTTATTCGATAAATGTGCTAAAAGCTAAATTTTATAACTGTGCTAAAATAGATTTTGTATAGCAATGGTTTTAAGTAACTGTGCTAAATTAATAAAACTTGAAACTTAATAGGGGTGGCAGAGACAACGCCATTCCATTGGCCTGGCTTTGCTCAAAGAGTTCATGCTCAAGCCTAATCATAAAAACATATGCAACAAAAAAATATCAAGCAATCTCTTCAAAATTCCAAAAAGTATATTTATGTAACATGCAGAAGCGTTTCACCTTAGTATATCAGATTTCACCTAAGTGCAGCACAGACAGATGTTTATTAAAAGTGATAGTTTTAGAATGATTCATGGCTCTCCTACTCCTACAACTTAGTTCATTAGTGAAATAAGAGGCAAGTCAGTAGCCTTGTAAACCTTAAATGTGGCCTAGATTCTTAAAATAGATGAAGCAACTTTATAGTCTATTAAATCAAACATAAGAGGTGCTTGTACAATGCACATACTTAAGTATTTAAAAGTACACGCTCAAATGTGATAATAAAGAAATATAGAAGGCTCTGTGAAATAAAATATTTGCTTAGGATCATACAATCTGGACAAGCAGGGAAGTTGGTATTGGTTCCAAGTTATCTCATTTTTTTAATTTTGAAATTCAACCACCAGATGGGTATCTCTGTCTCTCTTTCATTTATATAAAAACTCAGTTTTGTCTTTCATTCTTGGCTCAGAAAGAGAAAACCAACAGAGAGATAACAGGCCTGACTCAGGGCCCCCAGACCCAACTGCCAAACCAAGAATCTATTTATGTGAGGGAGGGGGTGTCACACCCAAACACCTCAGGGAGCCAGGACCCTGGCGATATATAAATGCAAGGTAACGCTGGGCAATGAAAAGTGCGGGCTGGTGGTAGACAGGCCCCACCACGCGTGACAGTCACGGGCGTTGGCACAAATAGCGGGTGTAGGAAGCTACTAAAACGTCATCGAAACTGTTGACATTGTAGCCAGAACAGGTTTTCCCCCGTACAGCTAGAAGAGATAATTTGTTTCTAAATGCTTCTTACTAAAGTATCCAATCCTTCTATTGATTTCTTGTCAAAATGACAAATGCGCTGTGTGAATGAGCATTAATGGTTTAATTGTTTAGTTTCAATAGACTTTGAATGAAAAGCCATTATTGGATACATTTAAATGGACTGTTAGAACAATTAATATGAAACAAGTGTAGTGATTAATGAACATCACAAGCAAAATGTGAAACGCTAATACACTGATTGTAAAAGAGAACTGAGGCTTCTCTGTTAGCCATTTGGCTCCAGTGAAACCACCGATGAAGTGTTGTTTAGCAGCTTTAAACCCGCTTTGTTTGTGTGTAATTGATGTAGGAAAGTTATTGAAAATGATTTAAGATTGGGGGTGCTTGCATGGCAAAAGGTGAGGCAGGAATGGTGACCTGGTTCTAGGAAAAGGAAGGTGTACTGTTGTGCTACACCCGCCTTCGTTTACTCGCCCCCTCATCATGCTCCATTCTCCCAGAGCATGGGTGCCCTCAGACTGTAGGGCAACAATGAATGATGCGATCAAGTGCTTGTCCTTCACACCCTACAGAAATGATGCACATTTGGGATGCATCATGGTGTATGGCCCAGGTAGCTGTGCAACTAAACCTTTTCAAAGGGAAATATGGTTTAAAACGCGGTGTTTACACCGCATGACCTTTACCACGCAGCCATTACAACGCAAGTCATTACAATGACTTGCGCTGGATGGCGCTCTAGGTTAAGGAATAGTGTGATTTTTTTATTCCAACACCTTCCCTACTGTTACATGGGCTGGAGTTGGAATAGAAAATCATATTAATCCTCAATCCAGCACCCTCCAACGCAAGTCGCTGTAACGACTTGCGTTGTAAAAACTGCAATGTAAAGTACTGCGATAAAAATGATCCCGTTGTACTGTCATACATCCTTTTCAAAGGCCAGCCTTGCACTTCTAGCCAGGCTAGACATTTCAAACCTAGATCCCCCTCTATCACCAGTCCCCTCCAGATTGGAAACACCTCTGGTACATGCATCCCTCCTCCCTTCCAGGTCTTGCAGCCTGCAGGTCCAGACAGAGTCCCCAATCATAGCCAGTGTTAGGGGCTCTCATCACATAAAGTAGGCCACTGGCTGTAGTGTTTGAAGACTTTAAAAACATATAGGAACTGTGATCGTGAGTGCAATGGGGGACCCTTGGGTGGTGGGGTCGGTGGGTGTTGGGCAAGGTCAAAGGCATGGCTAAAAAGAACAACACATCCTGCAATTATTTTTTGGCCTTTCACCTACAGGTAACTGCATATAAATGTTTGGTCATTTAACTGATGGCTGAATTGTGTTTTATTTTATTTGTAATGTATTGATTGTTGGCATTTACTACCTCAGCACAGAGCTTAAAGTGGGATAAAAAAAGAGTAGGTTCTCTAAAGGACCTATTTCTATTAAGGGTGTGGCTTAAACATGCAAACTACATTTCTCTGGTTTCCATAGTGTGCCACCCACCCAGTATTTTGGTTCCTCTCTGAGCTTACTGTTACTGGATCTAGATCAGGAGTCTCCAACGAGTAGTTCGGGAGCTACTGGTAGCCCGGAGGCACCCTCAAAGTGGCTTTCGGAGGAGCAGTCATGAAAAGTATCTCATTCAGTGAGCCTGTGCATGTTAAAGAAAGCAGCATTGCTTCCCTTTAAGATCCATAAAGTGACAGCAAGCCAAACCAATAGCTGGGCCTATCGAAAACACTCAAAAACCTGTCTGCCTATGGGTCTGCCACATTACCATCTGTTTCCCCTCTCAATCTAGCTAACTCGCAAGGAGACTGACCATGTTCTGTCAGTCGCATTGTCTGTAAACAATGGACCATGAAATAAGAGTGCCAGCAGTTGCAGTAACCATTGCTGACCTCCAAAGTGTGGTACTGCAGCAGCCATAGTGAAATGTGTTAGTTGTTTGCATGATCAGCCCAATAACTGAGAAAAGGAGGGTATATATCCAGAGGGTAAACGATTAAGTGCCTCATGTGCAGTCATCTTCGTATGTGTATGGATGTGTACACATTTGTGTGTGTCACTTTGACATTGTGCCCTTCCCATATAAACATTGTTGCTCCCTGAAAGCTATGCTTGGTGTCAAGGACTGTCAGTCTGTATGCTACCTTCCTACCCCATCATAAGGGGTTACTCTCTGGCACAGATGTGTCCGTTCATTGCATAATAGGACCAGTGGTATAGTGATGGTTATCCTTGACTATTTTGGACATCCCTGGTCTAATTGTGCCATACTGGAAGCCATCATTGACATATGAAGAGCATGATGTTATGTTATCTTAAAAAATGTATAGAACGCAATGTATATCCGAAGGTGTCTTGGCACTGATCTTAGCAGAGGACATGAGAGGAAGACTGTGGGGAGTAACAGATTAAAAAGCCAAGTTTGGAGAAGTTTTCTGAAAACCTGTAACAGTGGATCTAATGTGTAGAGGCAGCAGATTCCAGTGTCTATTTGCTCCTGAGAGGAAACTGCTACCACCCCATTTGGTTTTCTTGAACCTAGAGGTCGTAACTTTACGGATTCCCAAAGATCTGCGGTTCCTGCTAGGACATACCAGGAGATGGAGTGTTTCAGAAATTCTGGACCCCAGTCATGTAAGGCCTTGCAAGTGAGGCAGAGGGCTTTAAATTTGATCCAATTCCTGTCAGTAAGCCAGTGCAGATCCTTGATGGCATGGGAGACTGAATGATGTTTAGGAAGGTTAAGCAGTAATCTCACAGTGGACCGTTGTTGGCATACAGAGTTTTGTTTGATTGGTATACTTTTAGCCATCTCTGGCATAATGGTAGCTACCCCTTGCATAATAATGGTCATGACTTCGGTGGTCAGCCTTGGCACAATGGTTAATCTGGTACAATGGTGGGCATTATTGGCAGTTTACAGGCATCCTCGGTGTTATGGTGAGAAACTATAGCCTATTATTGTAATTCATGTTCATTTTAAGCAGACACTATCCATATAAGAGTTTTTTTGTTTTTAACATATGAATTGTCATTTGTATATTTATGCTGGAATTGCTTTTATGATTTTAATTAATCGAATAAAGCTTGTATTGACTTGACTTGACTTGACATATAAGAGTTCTGTACGTGTAAACACTCAATGAAAATTACATGCTGATATTTAGGGACTGTGCACAATTATGGTTTTTCTGAGAGGTTTTTCTTCTGGAATTGATTTTTTTTTGCCCAAAATGGAAATCAGTATTTGCCAGAATAATATGTGTGTTTTTAGAAACCGATATGCTAATGAAGACAAAAGGTTGTAATTCCTAAACACATTTAAAGTTGATAGTGAAGTGATCAGTCAAGCTGAGTTGGGGAGACACATTGTTGTGGTTATGTCATTTGTGCCGGAGGGTGCAATGATGCTTTGACTTACTTCATTTCACTGGTGGAGGCATTTAATATTGATAAGCATTTTTATGGTATTTCTGCTAGTATCCCTTCCAGAAATGCTTGGTAGTCACTACTGATAATCCTGCCAGCGGTGGCTTCTCCGCTAAGGTGGAGAAGTGTAGCCCCAGTGATTTTCAGGAGTACAAAAAAGGAAAAATAAAATTATAATAACGCACTGTTATTATAATTGTATTTTTCCATAGTGGCTCAGTTCTAGGTGTGGGCGGGGCTGGGCAGACCAGAGCAGGGGGAAGAGTGGTGGGCACTCTCTAAGTGCACATGATGGTTTGGCTGGATGTCTTGGGCCGGCCAAATAATCATACGCACTTAACATGTTCTACACCTGGCTGTTTTGCACAACCTGGGTGGAGAACATGCACAGGCTTCCACTCCCTGTCTGAGTGCCGAATCATGGCGCTCAGACCAATCACGATGCTGCTGTCATGCTGGTGATAGCAGCATCGTGATGGGTTTAGGGCAGCCTGTGTGCTTACTGCTTCTGGGACTCGTCAGGAAGAGAAGCGGAGGAGAGACGAAGGAGGAGAGACAGTGGCCATAAAGAGGTAAGTGTAATTTGTTTTGTTTTTCACTCTCCTCCCCTGCCGCATCATCACTAATCCGTGCCAGCCACCACTGAATCCTTCATAGGATGTTCATGGTGTAATGTTAACAAGTTGTCATTATTTTACAATGAAAACATTTGCTAATAGCTTGGGAGTACTTTTCTTCAGCAGAAGTAGCTCTCACTAAAAAAAAAGTTGGAGACCCCGATCTAGATATATAACACAATAAGAGAAATACACCTATAACCAGCCTGGACTATTGGCTTTGTCAACGATTGTTAGATGTTTAAAATAGATGAGTAATAATGATTGTGTTGTAAACAATATTGAAAGGGTTTCCATTCTGAAACTGAGACTGTGAATTAACTACTGAGATCTGGGAAAGTGGTAGTGGTTTTCAGAGTGTCTCAATCATTCCCTTTATGTTCACTCTGTATTAGACATGTACCCCCTTTATCTTTCTTCATCTCGTCCATCTGTATATCTTCCATGTCAGCTATTTGCCCTTCAGTATCCTCTTTTCACTCGCTCTTAAAATGCACTTTCTCACATCGCATACACTTCAGCACCCTCTAAACACACACCGCACAAAGTCAACTGTAAGGATGAGGGCTGCAGTTTTGCCCTGGGTCTAGGAGGGTGCAGACATCATCTGTGGCAGCAAGGAGGGCGGTCTTGGTGCTGTGATTGCTTCAGAAGATGGACTGGGAGAGGTCCAGGATGTGGTTTGCTTCAATGAACTCAGAAAGTTGGGTGTTGATGACCTTCTCGATGACACTGGTTGGGAAGGGTAGCAGAGAGATGGGTCTGAAGTTCTTGAGGTCCATCTGGCAGAGGGTTTCTTCAGCAAGGGGTTGATCTTTGCATGCTTCTAGTCTTCCGTGAAGGTGGCGGAGTTGATGGAGCAGTTGATGGTGCAGCAGAGTTCGGGGGCGATGGAGGTGTCAGCTATGTTGACGATGTGGTGCGTGCAGGGGTCTGAGGGGGCTCCAGAGTGGATGCTCTTAATGGTCTTGAGGGTGTCGTCAGATGTGAGGGGCATCCAACTGAGTAGGGTCTGCTGGGGTCCGGTGCATTTGAGTGAGGTGGTTGCAGGTGTGGTGAGAGGGCCTTGGGTGTCGAGGCTGTTGAAGCTGTTGTATGTCTCTGTAATCTTGCTGTGAAAGCAGGTGCAGAAGTCTTGGGAGGGTGGGATGCGTGCTGTCTTAGTGCTGGGTTGGCGAATTCTTTGACCACTCCAAAAAGTTCTTTGCTATGGAGTGCTCTGGCATTGCTCCTTTCTTGTAGGGCAGCTTTCTTTGTTTCTTTAATGAGGTGGTAGTGTGCTTTGACAGCTGTTTTGAAGGCTGAGTGGTCTTCCAGGGTATTGCTGCTCCTCCATTGCTTCTCGAGATGTCTACTGGTGTGCCTGGACTCATGAATGGTGGGAGAGAAGCAGCTGGCTTTCTTAGAGTGTCACTTGCCTGGGGCTTTCTTAAGGGGAGCCAGTGTGTCAGCACAGTTGTCAATCCTTTGTGGAGGTTACATGCTAAGGTGTTAGAATCCATCAATATCGGTGGAGGGGTTTTGCTGAAGGAGGTGGTTAACTGTTCTGTGGTGACCTTGTTCGAACTTCTGTACGGGTAACTGTAGGCATGGTGGTGTACTGTGGGTTTGGTGAAGGAGAAGTGGAAGTAGCGGTGGTTGGTGTGGCTGAAGGTGATGTTGTCACTTGCTGAGAGGATGTGGTCTAGCGTGTGTACTGCTGAGTGGTTTGGGGAGGTGACGAGTCATTTGAGTCCGATGGTGGTGAAGTTCTCCAGCAGGAACAAGGTATTCTTGTTGCTGGAGTTGTCCAGGTGAAAGTTTAGGTCACCGAGGAGGATGTTGTCTGTGGAGAGCATGGGGTGCGATGAAGTCGATGATGGAATCGCTGAAGGGTGGACAGGGTCCAAGGATCTGTAGATAAGGGTGCCGCAGAGGGCGATGTTCGGGTTGGTCTGGACCTGGAAGTGGAGGTGCCCCATGTTGGAGCTGAGTGGGCGTCCGAGTGGGTAGTGAGGCGGAGAGTGCTTTTGGGTACGATGGTGATGCCTCCATTCGGTTTGCTGATACGGTCCTTCTGAATGATCTTGTAGTCATACAGGATGGCAGTGGCGATGTCTGGCGTGGAGGTGGAGTTTGTGCAGGTTTCCCTGAGGAAGGCGATGTCGGAGTAGACAGAGTCAAATACGTCCCAGATCTCCACGGCGTGTTTGTGGAGAAAGTGTGTGTTGAGCAAGATGCAGCTGAGGTAGTCAGGTCTGATATTTATCGGTAGTGCAGTGGATGGGGCTGGTGTGCAGCAGCAGGTGAAGGTGCAGCTCTGGCAGGAAAAAGGGCCCTGGGTGTCATTCGGCGATGCCCGGCGGCAGGCGGTGTGGAGTCCGGTGTTGATGGTGTGGAGGGTGCTTGAGTTGTAGCAGTGGATGGTCTGAGAACCAGGGTCCATGCCGCTGGGCAGGGTCCAGACGCAGACAGGCATGCCTTTGGAGCACCAGCAGCCGTGCAGCAGCAACCATTTAGTAGTGTGAGGGGGAGGGCTGGAAAGCTGGGAGGTGGGGAAGCGGGAAAGCAGCATTGGAGGGGGCGGGCCGTGGGGGACAAGCAGCAGCAGGTACACAGAGGGAAAAAGGCACAAAAAGTGAAATGAGGCAAGAGTGAAAGAAAAGGGACAAAAAGTGACAAAAAGCAAAGAAAGATGAAAGGAAGGAAAAATAGATCCGAAAGGTAGAGAGACAGAGGGCAGATCAGAGAAGCTCCCCACTGGACCACTAGAGATTAGGCACAGGAGGGTGCCTGCGAGTGGAGGAGGTCCTCGAACTCAGCAGCAGCTACCTAGGCGGAGCCATGCGGGAAGGTAAGCAGTTTACTTACAGAGTGCATTTCCCCATTAAGTTTTATTATTATTATACTCATTTGTAGAGTGCAACGAATCATCCCCCGGGGATCTCTCAGCGCTTAGAGAAATGAGTACTAATGAGCAGGAACTCCTTGAACAACCAAGTCTTTAGCAGTTTCTTGAATCTAGATAGAGCGGTACAGGACCGAATCTTCTCAGGTAGGCTATTCCAGTGCCTGGGAGCCAGATGAGAAAAGGCTCCACCCCCGTTTAGGCCTTGTTTATTCTTTGAGTACATAAGAAATTACGATTACTAGATCTTAGTTGCCGTATGGGTTGATACAGGGTTAGTTTCTTTTTGAGATATGCTGGACATTTCCCCTGTAAAGACTTGAAGAGCACACATAGCATCTTAAAAATGGCTTGTTTCCTGACCAGAAGCCAATGTAATTGGCTCAGGAGGGGTACAGAAGGGGTGGGCGCCAGTTTGTTAAGGGCGAGGCGGGCTGCGGTGTTTTGCACCAAATGTAGTTTAGATTATAGATCTTCCCTTATTCCACCAAGCAGAGAGTTGCCATAATCCAGTCGACTGACCAAGAGTGACTGAATGAGGGGTTTTCTTGCTGAGAGTGGAATCCAAGGGAAGATCTTTCTAAGCATCCTCATGGTTCTGAAACAGGTGCCTGACAATGTCTTCACCTGCTCCTCCATTGATAGCTTAATATAGATCCTGATGCCAAGATTCTTAGCCCAATTTTGTGGGGAAGGGGCCTCTCCCAGCTCTACAGGCCAGCAATCGGGGGACCAAATTTCTTCGGCCTTCCCGAACAGCAGTATCTCTGTTTTTGGATGAATTGAGCTGTAGGAAGTTCTTCCTCATCCATATCGCAATGTTGGACATGCAGTTTTTGAATTTTAATTGAGTTGCTACAACGTCATCCTCTATGGGGACAATCAACTGCGTGTCGTCCACATACGAGATGGTCTCAAAACCACAGCTGCTGTTGATTTTAGCCAAGGGGGCCACATACACATTTAACAGGGTGGGACTCAGGATGAATCCCTGAGGGACTCCCCTATCCACTAATGTGGTCTGTGACACGAAGGAATCCAAATGGATACTTTGGGTGCGATCTGATAGATAGCTTTGTATCCATTTAAGGGCCATGCCTCTGACACCAATCCGTTGCAGTCTGTCCAGCAGGACCTTATGAGAGATGGTGTCAAAGACAGCAGATAGATCAAGGAGGACTTGCATCACTGGGGTCGCCCTGTCCAGTGCCAGCCTTATGGTGCCCGTCTCCTCCAACAGTGCAGCCTCAGTGCTATGAGAGTCCCGGAAGCCGGACTGAGAATGGTCCAAAAGATTATTTTGTTCCAGGTAACGGGACAGATGCTGGTTTATTAGTGTTTCCATCACCTTCGAGCAACAGGAGAGAAGAGAAATCGGCCTATAGTTTTGTAGATCAGTCGGATCCGCTAGCGCCTTTTTAAGCAATGGTTTTATAAGTGCGCTTTTCCACTTCCGAGGAAACGTGGCGGTGTCTAGCGAGATGTTACAAACCTCAGCAAGTGCGTCAGCTAGGACCGGACTGAGTTCTGACATCACGGTGGGCGGTGCGGGATCTAGTGGAGATCCTGATTTCACGAGGCTTAATAAGCAGCCCACTTGTTCACTCGTGATGTGAGGGAAATATTCTTGCCTAAAAAGGGATTAGTACTTCCTGTGGTGTATCTACAAGATGTTCTGCTTCCTCCAGCTTGAAGGAGTGGTAGATTATATCAATCTTGTGAGTGAAATGAGTGGCTACATCGTCACAAAGCTCCTGGGTGGAAGGCGGCAGCGGGTTGTTGGCCTTCGGGTTGGTAAATTCCTTCAGGATCTTAAATAGCTCCTTCGAGGAGTTGTTCGCCCCCATAATGCGAGAGCCAAGATGTGCTCTACTGGATACAATGCAGCTGTTGAGTTAAGCACTGTGAGCCCTTCGATAGAGCAATTCATCTGGCTCTGACTTGCATTTCCTCCCTTTCCTTTCCATGGCCCTGCATGTAGCTTTTTCTCTCTTGAGAGTGTCTGAGTAACAGGGGGCTGGTGCTGCAATATCCTGAATTTTTATCCTCTTGAGTGCAGCTATGACATCTAGGGCTTCTAAGATTGAGACCTCAAGCCTTCCCAAGGCTGAGTCGCAGTCTTTGCCCGTGCTGAACGAGGGGGCGCTATATACTTGGCTAAAGGCAGCGGAACTTACCTTTTTCCGGGATCTGTGGAGATCTTTGCGGCTTTGTGTGCAGGCAGCTGGCTTCGGAAACAACATAGAGAAGCTTAGAGCCATGTGGTCTATCCAGCCTAAGGTTTGAGGGGGTTCTACCACTAACTCAGGGATGTTTGAGAATATGGTGTCCAGCATATGCCCGTCAACATGAGTGGGACTGGCGACTCTTGACGATAAGTCAAGTGACTCCATCGCTGCCACTAAGCTAGAAGATTCTGCATTAGAGAGAATCTCTAAATGAGGATTGAAATCCCCAACTAGTAGCAATTTGTTCGTTTGTAAAATATACGGGGCCAACCTATCAAGTAGCGCTGTGCAATACTCTTTCTTGCTGCCTCCAGGTGGATGATATACTAGTGCTCCCGTCCACTCGATGGTTTGGTCGCGCTCTACTCTAAATATCAGCAGCTCTAAATTTGGGGAGGAGACCGTGTCCAAGGTCTTAATATGATAGGGAGGGCGCGTGGCGATAGCTAACATGCCGCCACGCTTTATTGGTCTGTCCAGCCGTACAACAGAGTATTCTGCCGGGAAGGCCATTGCCAGTGCCGGAGTGAAATCATTATCCAGCCAGGTCTCAGTAATGAGACATATGTCTGGTTTAAGGTCGTCCAGCAGCTCCCAAATCTCAGCAACATGGTTTGAGATGGATCTGGCATTGAGAAAAAGCCCCCGCAGGAAGGCTCTCTGTCCTTCCCTGGTCTGCTTCTCCGTTCTACCATTCTGCTTCCCACATGGTTGAATGTTGCAGGAAGGGGGATGTGAGTTACGGGAGGTTTGTTGCTGTTTTGCCAGAGCTCACCCACATCACTGACGGCCCCCCAGCAGATTAACCTCCTATGCTTGAATTTTATCATTGCCCCCAGTGCATGAGGACAAGAGTCTGAGCCTCAACAATGCTTCTCGTGGGTAACTTATCCCACGAGGAGGAGGTACCTGCCGAGGAATGGGCAGCATCACCAGGCAGCTGGCATCGTCCCGGCACGGATGGGTGCAGACGGGCTTGCCTTAGGTGCGCCTTCGGCGCGCCAGCGGCTTGCCCACTGCGTGCGTCTGCTGCGCGAACGCTGACGCGGTCGTTTTTGTGCCCCAGGAGGGCTAGGCACTAGAGCGCTAACAGCTGCAAATGGCGCCCGGTGTGCAAGAGAAGCTGAATGATAAACTCGCTCCACTCAATCAATCGCAAAGTGCGATTGAGGTGGACCAGAGAGTTGTGCATGCTAAGAGACAAAGTCAGGTAGGATTTTAAGCCCTTTCAAACAAAATACAAAATACAATTCCCCACATTAACGAAAATGAATTTTTATTATAGTGCTCGCTCTTTTAAAAAACAGGATTTAGGGTTTCTGCACCTAAGAACGTGTTTTCTGACTGGGATTAGAATCCATGACCAGCAGGTTACACATGGGTCTCTGCAGACAGTAAATTATCCATAGAACTATCTAACAATGATTGGAACCATTGGCCTGCAGATGCCACACATGACTAAAAATACCCTGCCTGTTTAATTTCTGCACTTTTACTAATTTCATTCTTAATCATTCTTATCTCTTTTTTTCCTAATTTCTCTTTTAAATCTTTTCTTCTTACCCTATTATTTTGGTTATAAATGTATTGATATTTCCTTATATTCTGCATTTTTGTATGACATATATCAAACTTTGTGTGTTGTCTGCATTTCCAGTTTAACTCCATACTGTTCTTTTTCTCTCCCCCTTTTCTTGGTCAGCCCTAATTCCTGTAGATGTTTTTAGTTTTGCTCTACCCTTTTCTATTTTTCTGTCACTATGTGCTGTTGTTGTCTTTCTTTCACTTCTCTCTTCATTCCGTTCCTTGCTATTTTGCTCCTATGTATCTTTGTGCCTCATGCACACAGGTTTTTGCAAAGACAATATGACACTTAGGGGCATATTTACAAGTTGGAATGAGACGAAGCTCGCTTCACGGGTATGCGTGGTAGATTTACGACAAAGGATGGTGTTGTAAAGGGGCTTACAATAGAAAGAAGGACCCTGTGACAAGGTGGGAAGCTGGTAAGAAGGGCCTTGGCTACCATCTGTCACTCTGTGTACAAAGTTTGAAGTCCAGTAAGGTGATCTGCGACCTCGAGCCCTGACGAATTTGCCACAACAAAGAAACAGGCAATGAAACATGTTGGCCCATCCTGAATTGGTCTGCAACATGCAGTTGATTTCAAACTTTCAGTAAGCTCATGATTTTGAATAAAACTGGAATATTGTATATGTGAGTCTTGAATCAATTTTAATTAGAGATATTCTTTATCTAATAATATCATGGGGTCTCCCTTTTTCTTTGTTATATAAACATCATTATTTTCACCTCTACTATTTGTACTGGACACTCTTTCTTTTCCTTTTCACAGATGAGATAGCTACCAATGATGAGAAACGTGGGCACACCTGGTGAGAACCTACCAGTAGCTCCTCTGGTGTCGCGCACGTGAGGGGCTATCTCACCTACACACAATTGTTTGTTTTTTATACACCTGTACAGTTGGGGGTATACTTGGAAAGAGGTGACTGACAAACCAAAGTTTTTATAAGTAAAAATAAATTACTGTGGGCTATAAGGATTGAGGAAAATTGAAACATTTCTAAATGAATAGGTGGGGAGAGGAAGTTGAACCCCCACTCCCAATCTTATAAAAGAAAGTGGACTATGCCCCATGTAATCAGGTCATTTGGTGTTTTTTGGCATATTTTCAATCCCCAGGCACCATCAGAGAGTCACTTTTTTTGACACTCCAGTGGCGAATGTGCTGGCCCATAATTACAAGCCCACGCAAAGACACCCTGTGTGGCTTTTTCATGGCTTTGTAAATTTGTCCCCTTTTCATGCATCACTTTGTATGAAAGGAGCATGCAATGGATGTTGCTGTGGCGTTCCACCGCAACTCCCATTGCTTTTTGATGCTGCCCCAGATTTACAAGTGTCTGAGACAGCGCTAAAAACTAACGCCATTGAAAAGCAGGTGTTAGAGTGGCGCAATTATGAGAAATACTTTTATTTTCCTCCGTTTTTTTGCTTTCTATGTGTTCTGGATTCTGCAACACACATGGAAGGAGCAAATCGTCCTTAATGATTGTTTATGTACAGTAAGGTGTCCCTTCCTGCATATGAAAAATCATCCCTATGGTGCAAGGGAGTCTGCGTTGGCACTAGGCAGCTTTTTTAGTTCCAGCACAAGGGAAAACATAGGGGGTACTCCGCATTCTTGTGAATACGATGCATCCCTGTGTTTTATAAATGACAGCACAGCACAGCACTGCTAACTTCCTTGCAGCACCACGCTGGGTCATTTCTTTGTAAATATGCCCCTTAGGTTTACCTTATTATTAGTGAGATCCGTGCATGGCCCATGGCAGACTCTGCCCTATCTGCCTGACTTCTAATGGTAATGACATAGGAATGGCCACATGGTGCAGACGCCAGATGCAAGAAGCATGCGTAAATTTGATAATTTTGTATTGTGCCAACCAACCCATTCCAGATACCTTAACTGCACTCCTTTTAATGCTAAGAGGCCTAATCAGCACCGGAAAAGTGAAGTTTGAAAACCTTTGCCCAGATTCTAAACACTGTCACAGATCGCAGCGCAGCCTCCAATGAGGCTGTGCTGCATTACGTGACCGGGAGAGAGCAGGAGAGCGCCATATTCACAGAGATATGACACTCTCCTCCCCCATTCCTAGTGCCGGCGCTGATTTCAGCTGCCGTACTCTAGGCACACACCTTAGCGCCATAGAGCTAGGATGCATGTCTAAGTCTAGCATAGGCTTTGTACAGGAAGGGTGGCCGACCTGTACAAAATACTATGCCTAGACACGCTTCAAAGCTTTTCCTACTTTGTAGTGTGCTGCACAGTGCAGCACGCATGAAAAGTCGGAAAATAAAGGAGAAATGAAAACCTGTCTCCTTTTAAATCCGGCTTTACTGCAACGTTAATTTTTGGCTTTAAATCCTGTCTACTAATGTTAGTAGATAGAGTTTAGCATCAAAGAGTATGAGTGGTTGCATGGGAACGCTGATGTACTACCCATGTAACGCCCCCTTGACGCAAAGTAATGCAAAGAAGCGTTTGTGCTGTTTTGTATTACTTTTCCATACAAACCAACGCTAATACCAATTAGCGTTGTTTTGTTAATCCCCCAAAAGGTTTAGCGATGGGTTAGCATCAAAAAAGTAATGCTAACCCGATGCTAAGCCATTGTAAATCTGGGCCTATTTCACAGGAAATGTTGCAACCATGTCATATACTAAATGGGAAAGTTTTCCTGTCAGATACAGTACATGTTATTATATAAGGTATACATTTCAGGGGCGGCTCCTCCCCAATGGTAGTGGAACATCGCCGCACTGGCTATGAGCCTGCAGTTGAAACATAAACCAATATACTATAATAGTTTTATTTTTCATTTGCCGGCTCTCAGCAAGCATGTGCCGGGAGGAGCAGGGCCAGGCATGAGAGAGGGGAGAAGGAGTGGTATGCGCACTTCTAAGTGTATATGTGTGTTTGGCTGGCCATCTCAGGCCGGCCAAACACACATGCGCACTTAGGTTTCTCCAACCCAGTTAAATTGAACAGCTGGGCTGGAGATACAGCACAGACTCCCTGTCCTAAGCGGACCGTCTTTTCAGCCTGCTCAGTCCACTACCTGCACTGCTCCCATAGCATGAGAACAGCGTGGGGTTTGCACAGGGAGTCTGATGCTGCCCCAATGCCTGCTGGGACAAGGAAGACCGAGGCACGATGCGGTAGATGGTCGGCAGCTCTATGTAAGTGTTTTTTTTTTTTAAATATTACCCACCCGTGTTCTCCCTCCTGCGCTCCCACGTGCCCCTTCCCCGCCTCACCACCTCTTAATTGTGTCAGCCGCCACTTATACATTTATATTTATATACTTCTTTGCCTGTCACTACAGATCAATGAATGTTCGAGGCACTGTATGAGCCTACATTTCAAAAATAATCTTTACTTTCATAAAAACTCAGTTATCCCAGCTATCGAATAAAACAAAAACTAAGGAATGCAAAGGATTGTGCTCCCATGCGTTTATCCTCCATAGATGAAACTCATCAAGTGAATATCCGTGATGAAACCATCAAATGCACTCACGTGGGACACATTAAAGAAAGTGTGCCATGGGATATGGGTGTATTTTGCATCCAGGGTTCGCAGAGGTTTCTTTCCTTGGACTGTGTCAGCGCTCAATGGAGATAACAATCAAAGTTTTATCAAACGTGTAAATATGTGATTAGGTATTGCACGATTGTCTGTCAGGCCACCCTAGGTCTATTAATGGAGGGGGGCGTACGGAAGGGCTCAGTCAGGCCTGGTGATCGGTATGTATGATTCAGGCAATCTGATCCATCAAAACCTGAAAACTCACCTATTGGTTTCGAGCTCGGTAAAGACATTGCCCCTTACTTGTTTTCAAAATTCTTTATTGAGTTTTCAATATTTAAAGCCAAGTATACAGCACATGCGTCTGATAATAGGCGATACATAGGGCTTTAAGTAGGCCGGATCCTACTAGTGCTCAGCACCAGCAGTTCTAAAAAGCAGGTGCTGAGACGGGTCCCTATCAGGCTCTCCATTTTTGCCCTCACCTCCAGGGTGAAAAAAACTCTTACCGCTGCAGCAGAACCAACCTTCACTGCCTTTGATATAACTTCTAACAGCTGGTATAGTTATTTCACAGTCTCATCATGTCAGAACTGAAACCTTTTGAATGATATATACAACAAAGCCTAAGTTGTTGCTTATTTATCTTAAGCAACTAACAACCATTGACAAAGCTAAGAGTCCTGGCTTGTTGTAGGTGTAATGTTACTTGTTGCATCATATATCTGGATGCAGTGACAGAAGCTGCAAAATACCAGTCGGGCGGCACACTATGCTAAGCACAGATTTTTAACGTAGGTGTTTTTAAGCCATGCCCTTAATCACATTCACCACACCCTCTTTTCAGAGATCCCCCCCCCCAATCCAGGTTTTTCTTCTCACTTAAAACCCTGGCGATACCATACGATAATGTATTGCCCTCATGTACGTCACAGGGAGTCTGCAGTATTCCTAATGAAGTGTATGAGGGGCCTTCTCAAGCAGGGCCGACTTTAGGGCAGTGCGACTGGTGCAGCCGCACAGGGCGCTGACCTGTGGATGGGGCGCTGACCTCAGGGGGCGCAGTGTTTAGCAATATACTATGTTAAGAGGGATGAGCAGGACTTTTGCCCTGTGGTAATGAGACAATCTGACAAGGCGGTCATGGTGTGAAGGGGAGCCAAAAGTGATTGCCGCACTGGGCGCCACCAGCGCTAAAGCTGGCCCTGTTCTCAAGTCCGGGGGAATCCGCCGCACAGCGCAGTAAGACTGAGGACTACGCTTGACTGTGGTAACAACCACCACTCTAGAAGCAAGGCCTTCCAAGCTGCCTGTCTCCTGCTGTGTCAGAAGGAAAGGGTGTTTGGGCAAGGGAGGCAGTTGGATGTTTAGGAAGAAGTGTCACTAAAGTGGTCCTACCATGCCACCCTCCCTCCACTTTCCACGTTTTTGTCAGCATCTCTTGTTCTATAGACCTCTTCCTCTAGATGAGAGTAGTGGTCCATACCTCACAGACATCCCTGCAGCGAAGCCGACTCCCCTATTGCTCAGTGTCGTCCAATGTCTTTCTTGGCTATCGGACAGGCCATCACAATAGGCATGGCTTACGGGAGTCAAGGGAGCCTCCCACTCCTTCGAGTATGCCTAAAAGTGCTATCCTAAGTAAGGAAGATGGGGCATCCCACTACTTCTGATAAGAACAGACACTACTGTTGATCTTCACCAAAAGGCATAGAAGCAGTTTCTGCAGACAAGGACTTTTGCATTTGTCACCACCACTGTCAGACTTTTGGGTAGTTCTATACTACATGTATGAAGATGCCAGCAGTATATTTTGGGCAGGTGTGCCGGTGCCCAATCTGCATAGACTCTCTGGGGCATATTATGTTCTGTAAAGGTAGGTAAATTATATGTGGCAGAAATGGCCAGGAAGCAGGCCGCCATCTTCGCCTCTCACCAATCATCATCATCTATGGTACTTACGTCCCACTCTCGTCTGCTCTAGGGCTGTCAAAGTGTGTGGCACGTTAACTACGGCAATTTTTAGGCTACAACTCTTTTTCCTAGAGGTTCCAGAACCGGTGGGTTAAACTCTGGGAGCAACATTATTCTTTCTTGGTAGGGCTCCAAAGCATATGTAGCAGTAGGAACTGGAAAAATTGTGATTTGTGTAACAAGAATTCGTCCTTCGAGTCTTTGAATGGTATCATTTGGTTCCTCTCCCACATATCTCCCAGCTTGGAGATCCCGATAAATCCCAGGCCCGGAATCCCCTCATTTTTAAGAAGCTGTCTTTTCTTAAATGTAATCTTTCATCTTATCTTTCAGATTTATAAAATACTTCTCTTAGTTGACTCATTTCTTACACTTTCTGTATTTATTTCTTCACATCTGGAGCACGTGTACAACAAACTATAGGTGGGAGCGAGAAGGAACCTAGCACTTCAGCAGCCACACCTTAGGATGGGCACTATACTTCGCCTACGTTTGCGACTTGTGTTTCACAACACACGATATGAATCAATCAGGTTCTTCTATAGCTCGGCTTATCACCTGTGAGGGTATCCAAGTGCTGGGCTGCGGCATTCAGTCGAAAAGCCCGGTCATGAGTTTCTTCCTGAAGTCTGTCTGAGTGGGTGATGCTCAGAGGGGGAGGGCGTTCCAGGACTTTGCAGTGAGGAGGGAGAAGGAGCGTCCTCCTGAGCGGCAGCGGTGGATGCATGGGGTCTGTGCGAGGGAAAGGTGGACCGAGGGGAGGTTTCTGGATGGTTGGTGGACGTTCAGGCAGTAGTTCATGTTTGCAAGTCCCTGGTTGTGGAGGGCTTTGAGGGCGTGAGACAGTTATATACCTAACCTTTTGCAAACGCAGGCACTGAATGAAAGAAATTAAACAAAGTTGCTGGAGACGAGGAATGGGGCAGGGAGTTGGGGACATGGTAAGAGGGCAGGGATAGAGAAGAGGAAAAGGGAGAACAGAAAAGTGGACCAGGCAGGAAGAGGAAGTGCTCGGTGAGTAGGTGTGATATGGAAAACATCGCTGAAAAGGAGGGCATAAAGAAAGGCTCAGAGACTGAGACCGAGAAGGAAGCGGGTGAAGGGGCAGTCAAAGGTAGAACGAGGTGGGAGAAATTGGATGCAGATGGGAACATGACAGAATAGGAGAACGTTTGGAGGAAGGAGACAGTCCAAGAGTTCTAAAAGAAAGCTGACTAGAGAAGAGTATGGGTGAAAAAAGTGATCGAAGAAAGGAGAGTGAAAGGAAGGACAGGGGAGCAGGCTGGGCACGGCCATGTGAAAGAGTGTTTGTGGTCCGCCTAATACCAGTGGGGGGATAATGTGTTTGGAGTCTTGCATGAGACATTGAAACAAATTTCACACTCATGAGAGAAAAAGACAACATGAATCTCAGTGACCTGCAGCAGAAGTATCAGCAACTCAGCCAGCACCACCTCCAGTGCAAATGGAAGTGAAGTGCATCTCACCGGTCACTACTTGTACCCAGGTTGCCACCAACATTACCAAGACACTGTCAGGGCCCATCAATGTCAGCTTCTCGCTGGCAGCCCGCGGTTGCAATGTAGGGCTTGTTTATTTGCTGTATCAAGGTGCTCAATAAATGTCAATGGAATAAACAGAATATCTCACAGCCCTCAGGGTATGGCCATGCACTTGTATTTGGACTGACAGCTCAGGTACAGGTTGAACACCTCTGCTCATCACAGCCCGGTGACATACAGCAGTGACACTTGCATCATGCATGAAGCCAAGAAATCAGATCCCACAGGCAGAGCTGAGCTGCTGCTGACTTCCTGAAAGGAACAGACTCCCCATTGTTTTGACCATGGCCATTCAGTTTCAATGACTCCCTGATTTAAAAGCAAATAATGTTCTCTGCAGCTCTGCCTCCATTGATACAGCAGTAATAGTGTAGAGTGAGACACCGAGGGAGACAATCAAAGGCCGGCTACAGAAAGAGGTTCTTACGGAAAGTCCTGCAGTTGTCTAAGCAGACAGTCCTTCCATTAGATTGTTACCTGCCAGCACGTCCTGGTCCACAGGCCACTGTGATCCTGTTGTCCCACATGAAAGATATCCCCTGTGTTTTTAACTCTGCCTTTTAGTTACAGCGAGTCCTGGAAATAAAGGTCAGAGTCTATTGCACACTGTGCAAAGCGAGCAAACAATGTAGAAAGATTTTACACTGCAATAAGGTTCGACTTTTCCAGTCTTGGCAAACCAGTCATCGGGCAGAGGCAGGTGACGTTCATAGATCAAACCTGTGGTCGAATTACAGAAACTGAAATGTGATCAGGAGGCTGGAAATAGTTTTTGTTTTATTTGAACTTTAAGACAGCATACTGTGCATAATACACATTTGCAATGTGATATGTAAGGATATGCAACAATCCTTCCACAATGACACATTTATGGTGATGTCAAATGAGGAATAAAACTCAGGTCTGCAGAGTTTAACAACAAAAACGGTACCTTTTGGATGTAGTTATGATAAAAGCTTTCTAACAGTGGGCGGTAGGGCAGAGGCGATACATGTAGATCTGAAAGTCAGTGTAGCCCAGGAAGAATGAATAGATGTTTAGCACTTTAAACACATACTACTTCCCCGATGAAAAATTGAAAAGACAAGAAAGGATGCTGTGTACAATCTATGCTTGACCTAATGACAGCCTTGGCTGTCTCACCAGCCTGTTAGATAAAAAAAAAATCATAAATAAAAAAAAGATATGTACTTAAATAGAGGGGCTTTGGGTTAGCTATCTTTATCAATTGGCCTGTTCAACTAGCATTCAAACTTAGCTTTAACTAGAGCAGCATACTGCAAGGGGCAAAATAGGTCAGCAACTGGATCTCTGGCACTGAAAGTGACAGCATTTGTACACATCTATCTAAAAAGAAGTGCATTTCAGTCCTATAACTGGTCAGCCAATGCATTACTATATCAGTTTCTTTTTATTTATTTCTATTCATTCTCTTTTGTTACATTTTTAGTCTTGTTTCTGTGTTTAAATTATGTCTTCAAATTACAGTAATGCAAAGCCGATAGTGCCGTTTCTTTCTGCCAATAAGAATCCTGTGTCCCTGTGATCTGCATTACAGCTAAATAAAGGTTTTCATGCCTGGTAAATGTAAATGTAAATGTATGTGTCATATCAAGCTCACTGCGGCCCTGAGGCGTCCTGGCGCTGTAGACAGCTGGGGAACCCGTCCTGGCTATCCCTGTGAGATGGTCCCTTTTGGGTATCTCCAAGGTGAAACCAGGCATCCCCGGCGTATGTGGGGGGCCGTTGTAGAGATGAGGCAAGCTAATGCCCAGAGTTGCCGAGTGTGATCCCTGGTTAGAGTAGGCACCGAGGCGAGAATTATCGAGTCCGCTGACCCTGGTCCACGACCCTGCCACGTTGGGAATTGAACCCTGGTCCCGGGCCGTTCTCTGCT
Organism: Lissotriton helveticus; assembly: GCF_964261635.1. Classification (NCBI taxonomy): domain Eukaryota; kingdom Metazoa; phylum Chordata; class Amphibia; order Caudata; family Salamandridae; genus Lissotriton; species Lissotriton helveticus. The sequence goes on from NC_136061.1 coordinate 254,629,659, forward strand.
ACCGGGTCTGCCGCTTCTAACCAGTGAGCCACACCACTCCACTAACTGGTACAAGAACAGCTGACTGCTAGAAGCATCTACATCATTCTATTACTTGCAATATTCGTTTAGTGTACATTTGCATTGCAAGCACGTTGCCTCCATGTTTAGATTTGTCTTTTTTTCTTTTTCTTTTTGGGACATATGCTTGCAGTATTTATTTTAGTGTAATCATCGCACCAGCTTGCCAAGGCCAGGTCTATTGCTTTTGCTCTTAGTGTTTTTTCAGGTACAGATGAGAGAGCAAGAAATATAAACAACGGGGAAATACTGATATTTCAAGGAATGTCCTCTTCCCAACACAGTACCAATATTGTCAGGCTCTCAAGATTTCATTCGCCATGCCCATCTCAGAGCAGATGATCCAGTCCGTGTTTTTCTTCTTTCCATTCCAGTATTTATAACCCAGTTTATTTGACTATGAAGTCAGTAAAACAAGTACTAGTTTATGAAATGTTCTTCTGAAAGGGCAGGAAGAACAAGAGCCTTGATTTTAAAATAGGAAAGTTTCCTTTTCAGCAGCTCATTAAAAATTACTCAAGTGGCTATGCTTCTAGAGCTGCTGATGGCAGTTGAATCCCGATACAGAAACTGGCACACCGACTTTTAGTCCTGGGACCCAACAGCAGTGCTTAATTTGAACCGGGGGTTTCCAATGCTCAGCACCCTCGCTTAATTATCAGCACCAGCACTAATGACAACCTACCACATGGTGACGCTGTTTGTGTAATTTGGAGATGAGAACAACAACAGTAGTTTATTAGTTGAATATGCATTAAAAAGGACTAATACATGCCACCTAGGCCGTTGTTATAGCTATGGAGGCCTGGAATATTCTCAATGGTCACACCTGAAGGAGTGTGATGGTTAGAAGTTGTATTGTTACTGGCACTGGCTGCACTGGTGGGGTCAATGGGCGGCGCACGCTTCAGTGGCCCTGTCACCTATTTTGTTTGTGTGCAAACTAAGCACTGCCCAACAGTCAACATTAGAGTGGATTTCCTAGGGGGTGTCACACTCTGCTCACCCCCTGGGAAGATACTCCCACAGCTAAATTCATTATGTTTCCATATTGTAAAATGCAAAACGCAGAAAATCATATGCAGATTTACATATTCGAATATTTCATCCATTTCCTTGTACATTAACTTTAGCAATTTCCAAAAGATTCCAGCATTGGTCACACTCCTAAACACAGAATTCATACATGATTTTCTGGTCTTTGAAGACCTAGTGACACAACGAATGTACATTTTTTCTACTCAACCACAATCATTTTAGTGAGTTGTTACACAGTGACATTGAGGCAAAACCTAAAAAGGGAGATAAAAGGAAAATGTATCCCAAAGCACAAGAGACACAGAGAGGCAGTCAGTGGCGTAATGCAACATGTAGCCCCCCCAGCAGAATGTGATGAGGGGCTTATGAGTGTCGCAAATCTCGCAGATATTCATTGGCCGTGGGCTGAATGGGCCCCCCCCCTGAACAGTTGGAGCCCTAAACCGCACCACAGGGACAGCAGGGGTCTCCACTATTCTCCTGGAACAAGTTATTGAGCACCTGTGGTTGTCATACTTTACAAGTTTTACTCTTTCTTAAGTTTGCAGGCTGACCTATCAGCACTATCTAATTTTTAGCTAAGCCTTTTTTGAAAGCTTGGCTATATAAACAATCATTTGCAATGCAATAGGTCTCGCATTTGAAAAAGTTTAAGCCACTGCCATTGTAAAGGAAAAGGGCTTTTATTTATCTGTTTTGATACCTAACACATAATGCCAATAGCTGAAACTCTTGTAAATGCGAGACATATTTCATTTCAAAGAACCAGCCATTCATACCTCCAGACTGGAATGAGTAAAATACTGCACAGAATATCAAACCTTTATATCTCGAAAGTGAAATTTAAAAAAGTTCCATTAGTATATCAAAATTGTTACAGTTATTTAATAAGTTAAAATTTCCTTACAGTGAAATACTAAACATAAAAAATATATGCACAAAGACTATATAGATACAGTAATATGAAGGAGAGAACATGAAAGACAATTACATCTGTCATTGATTTGCACTAATTTGTTGGAATCAATCAAAACAACACATAGCAGACACCAATTATTTTTCTAATGTGATCATCGGTTCCGCAATTTTAGCAAAGTGCACGTCGCCTGCCATAACTAAATAAATTCCAATTTGGGCATGTAAGTTAGTTCCTGCCCAGCTGGTAATCATGAGGTATTTACACTTCCCAAACCTTGAGGTCCTCATTACAAGTGGGTCATTTTTGTCCGAGTAGTTTGCACTGGACTCAATACTACAAGTTTTCTTGGTAGTTACCAAATGTCTTGTAATTTTCACCAGGTACATTAATCCTGGGGGAAATGTCCAGTGAATACTGGTTCATGTGGATTTTGGAGCAAAAAAGCATCAAAAGTGACATTTTATGATCTATTTTAAAGGGCACAACTTGTAATAAGTGATAAAAATTTCACCTCTTAAATTGCAGTCTTGTGGCTTCAGATTTTGAAAAGTGCGTTAATAATTGCCTTCCCAGATGGACCACTCAAAATGAGGGCATGAATGTTTATATCTTTCAGGGGTGAGTTTTATGACTTCCCCTCACAAAAAGCTGAATGAGGCATTGCCCACACTGTGAACAACCTTCAGCTCAGCTCAGATCCACTGCTAATGCCTGGATTCCTTATACCTGCAACAGTGCCCAAAAAGGTAAAATTTAAAGACAGAATATCATCAATTATACAATACTTGAAAAATGCATTGCTATGTGCTATAATTTCTTCAAATAATCTTAGACAACATCAGTATAAATTGAAAGATAAGTGCTCCATGAGCAGGGTGCACTCACAGTGCTCGTAAAACTTGTGCAGGCAGCGCAAAGTGGTGCTCAAAAGAGAAAAAAGGCAGCAACATGAAATAATATTTTGACACATTGATTCTGCCAATGATTATTTGAAAAAATCTGAATACAAGGATTTACTCCTGATGTTTATTGGCCATCTGCATGTTTATTGAAAACAATATATTTTTCAGACAGAGGGAGAGCGAGGGAGGGAGGGCAAGTGAGGCAGAGAGAGGGAGAGCGAGGGAGGGAGAGAAAGGGAGGCAGACAGAGGGAGAGCGAGAGAGGGAGGGAAAGGGAGGCAGACAGAGGGAGAGCGAGGGAGGGAGGGAAAGGGAGGGAGAGCGAGGGAGGGAGAGCGAGGGAGGGAGAGCGAGGGAGGGAAAGGGAGTCAGAGAGAGGGAGAGCGAGGGAGGGAGGGAAAGGGAGACGGAGGGAGGGAAAGGGAGACAGACAGAGGGAGAGCGAGGGAGGGAGGGAAAGGGACGCAGACAGAGGGAGAGCGAGGGAGGGAGGGCAAGTGAAGCAGAGAGAGGGAGAGCGAGGGAGGGAGGGAAAGGGAGGCAGACAGAGGGAGAGCTAGGGAGGGAAGGAAAAGAAGGGAGAGAGAGGGACAGCAAAGGAGGGAGAGAAAGGGAGGCAGACAGAGGGAGAGCGAGGGAAGGAAGGAAAGGAGGGAGAAAAAGGGAGGCAGACAGAGGGAGAGCGAGGGAAGGAAGGAAAGGAGGGAGAAAAAGGGAGGCAGACAGAGGGAGAGCGAGGGAGGGTGGGAAAGGGAGACAGAGAGAGGGAGACAGAGAGAGAGAGACAGAGAAAGGGAGAGGGAGGGAGACAGAGGGAGGGAGACAGACAGAGGGAGGGAGACAGATGGAGGGAGACAGACAGAGGGCGGGAGACAGACAGACGGAGGAGTGAGGCAGAGGGAGACAGAGAGAGGGCGACAGTCAGAGGGAGGAGTGAGGCAGAGGAGGGATACAGAGGAAGGGAGACAAAGAGAGGGAGACAGACAGAGGGAGACAAAGAGAGGGAGGGAGACAGAGAAAGGGAGAGGGAGGGAGACAAGGAGAGGAAGGGAGACAGAGAAAGGGAGAGGAAGGGAGACAGAGAAAGGGAGAGGGAGGGGGACAGAGAAAGGGAGAGGGAGGGAGACAGAGGGTGACAGACAGAGGGAGGGAGGAGGGTGAGAGGGAGGAGGGAGGAGGGGAGAGGAGGAAGGGAGGAGGGTGACAGAGGGAGGGAGGAGGGCAACAGTGAGGAGGGCGACAGAGTGAGGAGGGCGACAGAGTGGGAAAGGGAAGGAGAGAGAGGGAGACAGAGGGAGAGGGAAGGAGAGAGAGGGAGACAGAGGGAGAGGGAAGGAGAAAGGGAGACAGAGAGGGAGAGGGAAGGAGAGAGAGGGAGACAGGGAGGGATAGAGGGAGTGAGACAGTCAGAGTGAGTGAAAACGAGGGAGTCAGGGAGAGAAAGAAGGGAGAGAGAGGGTGTGAGAGGGAGTGAGACAGTCTGAGTGAGACAGAGGGAGAAATAGGGAGAGAGGGAGAGAGAGGTTGAGAGAGGGAGATAGAGGGAGAGAGAGATGTGTGTATGGTGGCTTAGTGGACGAAGGCGTCCGCTGCAGGGACCTGTGTTCAACCTCATAGTCAGAGTTTTTTTTGTTGCTCTAGCCCGCCCCCTCCTGCACTGAACCCGCCCCCGCCGGTGCGGCCCTTGGACACAAACCACACTGTAAATTTTGCCCCCGATAGAAAGTTTGTGAGTACCCATGTTCTATATACATCAAAAATAACTAATACCTGCCACCGAAAGCTATAAAAATAGCTTGGGTGGCAGGTATTAGTTATTTTTTCCGTATAAAAAGTCTCAATTGTCATTAGTAGAGCAATGGCTGGTGCAAACTGCTGTGGTCTCCTGACAAGGGCCTAGGCACTTATTTCTTTACAAATTAATTATTGACTGCATCCAATGCTGCCTGATTTAGTCCTGTCCCTTGTTTCCTCTTAATGCAGTAGAGAAGATTTTCCTGCCGGCGGGCAAAGGTCATTGACAGCAGTAGCTTCCGCTGAGGATTCTGGGTCCAGCGTCTCTAGACCTGGCATGAACAGGCCCGGAGTTTGCAGACCCGACAACCCCAGGCCCAGAGACACGCGGCACGTCAGTGCTGGCTGGAGCAGGACCCCCCTCAGAGCCGTTCGTAATGAGGGGCTCAGTCGTCATCCATGTTTATTTCACATTCGGTTTACTGCAATATGTGTGGATTACTGGCACACTGACAGATGGCATCATCTGATCCTCTGGGAATATGAGAATAACTGTTTTTGAGGTCTAAAAATACAAGAGGGTTCTTTAAAGAAGCTGTTTGATGTGCCATGTGCTAGCATCAGGGCCATCAATTACTTCAGGATTAGTCTCGGGAGAGTAAAGTCGAAGTAATTAATTTTGGATCTCAACGGTTTTAATTGTTATTGCACTGACAACGGATTAATCACAGTATTTCAATATGTTGAGTTTTTAACAGTAGACAGTAGATGGCAGTGTTGCTTTAGCTACTCAATTGTGTGGTTCGAATTATTTTTTTCTTTCTTTCTTTTTTTTTTTTTTTGCTTTAAAAGGGCCTTTTTCCACAGTCTTTTTATTGTCTTGTACATGCGTTTGGAACCACACCGCCGGTTTCCCGACAATTTTGTCCTGATTATTTTTTGCCTTTTTTATTTTTATTTTTGAACGTTTTTGATCGATTTTTTCCACTTCACCCATTTGATACCTGACCCCATGCATGTGAGTTGTGGAAGTAAATGTTAAGTAGCGCATGTTGAAGTTACCAATAATGAGTTCTTAAGAGAGCTGAAAATACCAGTTATTTGAGACATACGAGAACTGTCAATGCCAGACACTGGGTAGGATGAATAGTGGACACATCTGTTTCTGTGGGCATGTGGGCAATGGCAGAACTTATCAGTGGTGTCACCAAGGCTGAAAGCTAACCAGGCCAGACTCATGCGAGGGACTTGAAGGTCCTCAACGCAAGAGTGCTTTAAACTTACCATTCAATACCTGATCCCAAACATGGCCTGATTATTGGGGCAGTAAATGATACTGCGGGCATCAGAAGCATGTCAATCGCTGCTACAATGGAATGTGGGAGCTCTCTTTCCTTATCACTGGGGCTCAGTGGGATCTGGTAACTGCTAATGGCGGGATGCAGGGTCTGGCAAAACTATAGGGCTTAGGAAAGGACTACTTGTAGTGTCCTCTCGACACAAGTGGAAGTGGGCCTTTAATTTATTTTTATTTATTTATATGGCCTTTTATTGCGAATCTTGCAAAACTGTTATGTCAGAATTCTTTTTATTTTGTATGTGCCAAAAAGTTTAATCGGGGTAAGAATCCAAATCTCTGAAAATGATTTGATGATAATACCAAATGTGTATTAGTTATTCTCGCCTACTATGCTTTACTAGGCACTATAAGATATTCGCTGGGAGAGAAAACTTAACTTCCTGGGCAAAACAACAGTCAAATTCCATAAAGTTTTACTCAAGATCAGTACCACTAACCCAGGGCTCGCTCACAAATATTATGTGTTAGGAACCCCTCTGTCATGGAATTCTAGCACAAAGTACCAGGCACGGTTTCACTTGCGGCCTAAACATGTATGCTGTGTGTCACATATGCCTACCTGGCACACAAGTTTTGGTTGTGCTCCTAAATGTATTTGCTGCGGCACTAGAGCAAAGCTTCTGAGTACTACGAAGGAACTAATCACCTTTTACTGAAACATGGGCTGGTAAAAATGTTCTCTTCTTTAAGAACTAACTTTGGTTGCCAATCTGCCCTTGCTAGAGCATTTTTAAGTTTAAGGGGCCAGGCCTGTCTTCGTCTCAGACATACATAGCAAAGTAATGATCAAGATGAGGAAGAATGACAGTCTAGTTGTTTCCATCATAGCTCCGCCCGTTCATTCAAGTGTTTAGATGTTAAGATTCTGAGCCTGAAAAGAACAAGGCTAGACCAGTGGTTCTTCACCTGTGGTCCAGAGATCCATGGGGATCCGCCACACCTAGTCATGGGGTCCACAGCTACTTAAAAAATGTTATAAAATAATATTAACAGATTAATAAAGTGTGTAGAGAAAGGAGCAAACTCTAAAACAGAACATTTTGAAATGTTAAGAAAAAAAGAAGACAGTTGCAATTGGAGGCTGAAAGAAAAATGGAAATATCTAACAGAATACAGTATAGACGATGGGTGACCTTATTTCAAATTAGAAAAGATCCAACCATCCTGTTTAAATGACAATTTTTTTTTCAGGGGCGGCTCCTCCGCTACAGTGGAGGGGCGTCGCCCCACTGCTCTGTGAGCAGTAATTAAAGGAAAACTAAAATGAGTATAACCAGAGTTATTATCATTTTAGTATTACGTTTCCTGGTGTGGGGGGAGCTGGACTGCCAGGGCAGGGGCCAGGAGGAGGAGTGGTTGCTCCACTCTGAAGTGTGCATAACTGTTTGGCCGGCCTTCTCGGCCGACCTTAACAGTCATGCGCACTTTGTATATTCTGCACCTAAGTGCATTACAGCCTGGGTGCAGAACATGCCCAGGTCCCCATTGCCCGTCTGAGTGCCGAATCATGACGCTCAAACCAATCACACCGCTGATTTGCAGCGTTGTGATTGGCTAGGGGAGTCAGGAGCCTGTATGCTTCCTGGTTCCTGCTTCCAGCAGGAGGCACGAGAGGACTGAGAGACTGCAGCTGCAGCTGGTCAGACTGTGGCTGACTTGATGGTGAGTGTTGTTTTTTTAATGATATATTATGTTAATTTACCCCCACCCCCTGCCTCATTCCCTGCTGTAGGAAACTGGGTTTCTGTTGCAGTAACACCCACACTTGCCAGACTATTGATGCACATTGACTTGATGTGCCCTGGGTCTCTGTAAAACAGCTTCCCAGGGCCTTTGTTCTTTCCCAAAACGGTACCTTGCACCCCCAATTGGCACCTCTTTGGCCACATGTCCGTCCCTTGTAATAGGTACCATGGGTACCAAGGACACAGTGGCCAAGAAAGGCTTATAAGGGTTGCAGCACTTATTGGGCCACCCTTAGATGCCCTGTACCTTTACACACACACACTGCCATTGCAGGCTGAGTGTTTTGGTGCAGAACAAAGTGAAGAATCGACATGGCATACATCCCTCTGTGCCATGCCTACAACCCACTGCCCTGGCATAGGTCAGCCACCCCTCTAGCTGGGTGCACTATACCAGTGGTGAGGGTACAGGTGCATGAGCCCTGTACCCCTACAGTGTCTAGACCAATTCTTAGACTTTGTAAGTGGAGTAATGCCATTAAGAGTATATGGTGCTGGGAGTTTGTCATTACAAAATCCACAGCACCATAATGACGTTACTGAAAACCAGGAAGTTTGGTATCAAACTTCTCAGCACATTAAACCCACACTGATACTGTGGAAAATGACTAAAATCGGTATACATAAGCGGCGTTCATTTATGTTCACCATAGCCACTGTTGAGCGTAAAGTGAAAATCATGAAACATTGGCCACACCATCTTGTCCCTTTTTAGGCCCCCTTCGTGCGCGTAAGTGGCAGCCATTTTGAAAACCATGGTCTCCCTGCCCAGCGCCGCTAGCCAGCGCGTCTCTCCCTCTGACCTCGCAAGCATCCCCCGCGCGCTGATAGCCCCCGCTCTCTCATACCTGACCCATAGAACTCCCCTCCAGCGCGACTCTGCCTCGGAAATGCATTCCGCTCCCGGCCAACACCTCCCCATCCTTTGATGAACCCCCTTTCCTCTGTGCCCAATCGTCCTGCCCGTTCCCAGGGCGCCACCTGGCCCTGCGGACACCATTTGTTGGCCCCCCTTGCAGTAAGCAGCTGCCCGATTCAAAGGATCTCTGACTGATCAAAGCCCCCCCCACCCCATGAGATCCGATCAGACACACATTCCGGGAATCGACGGAATGCCCTGGTGTGCGATAGTCATCACCTACTGTGACCGGGGTGGGGACTTCTACTGTAAATGTGTGTGGGAACAGGCCCAAAGTGAGGATTCCGAGGATGTCTTTCCGTACATCAAAGTATTGACAAGAATGTGTTTCATGCAATAAAGCAATAAACCTGTGTATAAGAGGCCAGGCCTCAAGGATGCGTTTAGAGCACCTTGAGAAGATACCCTGTTGTCTGATTTGACGTGTTCTGCTCCGTCGGAATAAACTCCTGTTTCCTGCATTCCAGTCTCCAGCGCCTGCCTCTTTATTTGGTAACCGTGAGTTGGGCGAAGAGGCGGCTAGCGCCGGGCAAATCTTGAAAAGGGGTAATCGACCTGATCTGCCTGACCCTTTTTCAACAATTGGCGTCCCAAACGTGGGGCCCATCAGTGACACGTGGATCCAGTGGGAGAGGTCCCAACGACAGAGTGAACGACTGCAAAGATCGGGAAGTACACCTGCCCGATAGACCCTCGTCTGGCAGCCGATCATCCGAACTTCACCGGTTCCGAGCAGACCTCTCTCGAGTGATCTACGGTCCTGACTGGGAACCATCAGGAGTGCCACAGCAATTACGGAGAATAGAGGACGATCAGGCGCTGGAAGCGGAAGACGAGAAACTGTCCATGCGGTCCGGGTAAGGTTGTGTAACACGACAAATTGCGAATTGATTGTTTGATTGTCATTGGAAAATACTAGTATTACGCATTTGATTGTTTGGTTCTGAGAGATTCTCTGTCTACAAACGGGGAAGGATAAGAGTATTCTCCCTTTGCAGATAGTGAAGGGTAGGTAGCGCAGGCTTTTGCCCCATTGTAATCCGTCGTGCCTGCTTCCCTCTCCATTTGATTGATTGTTATCCAAGCATTTACTGTTTTGGAATTGGTTCTCTTTGGATCATTCTCTATTTGCAAACAAGCACAGAGTCGCAATACTCTGTTTAGTCTTTTCAGATAGTGAAGGATAGGTAACGCAGGCTTTTGCCCCCATTGTAATCCGTCGTGCCTATTTTTATCCCTCAATCGATTGATTGTTTATCCGAACATTGATCGTTCGGAATTGGTTCTCTTTGGGTTATTCTCTATTCACAAATAAGCACAGGGTCGCAATACTCTGTTTAGTCTTTGCGGATAGTGAAGGATAGGTAGTGCAGACTTTTGTCCCCTTTGTAACCCGTCATGCCTATCTTCGCCCCGTTTGTTGGTAGTTGGTTCAGCCCGGACCGCTTATTAGAGGTGAACCATCCGGCTCCACTGGAGGACACCCCTAATGAAAAGGACATATATATAAAAATGCGGATTAGCCGCTGTATCGCGCTAGCAAACTATAACATAAAAATCGTTAGGAAAAGCAAAAGGAATCAAGCAAAATCAGTGGGCCACTGATGGGATCTTTTTGACCCCGCTAAAATAGAAACATTAGGAACAACCCCTCATGAGAAATATGAAACTAGTGAGAAGAACCGAGCTAGACGCCATGATGGCTGCAAGACAGCTCGGATCCATCGCCCACCCCGCCCAAATAACGACAAACCCTATGCAAATATTATAAATATATACAACACTCCAGCAAAGTAACATGTTAAAACTCTTTATTAAGCAACTATTTAAAACTTTTTATTAAACAACTATTTACATGGCAGCCGGCTGCAACAACAAACCCAAATGCATTTGCCGTCTGCTTGACGCTGTTCCTGTTGGGCTACTTTGAGCTACTTTTTAGTAGGCTTTGGGCTATAAAAAGGTCTACAAAAGCCATCAGCCGGCGAGGTAGCGTCGGTGGCGGCCCGTTGTGCGAATAGGCCGGAGGCTACCCAACGCGCCAAGACCCGTCCCCGGATCATCCAGAGGTGATGTCCAGCAAGTTGTGTGCGGGGGATGCCTTGCTGATGGCTCCCCCATTTGTTGCCTGGTCCAGCCATCCTATAATGCTGCGCCAAGAGATGGCGTGGGGTGCCCTGGGGGGGAGGCGACGCGAACGGGCCTCCCCCACCTCCCCAGGGGGAGGCTCCTCAGCTGCAGCAGGGCGACCCTTAGCGTTTCACTCGCCGGTCAGCTGCAGCAGGGCGACCCTTAGCGTTTCACTCGCCGGTCAGCTGCAGCAGGACAACCATTAGCGTTTCACCTGCCGGATGGCTGCACCAGGACTGCCATTGGCGTTCCACTCGGTTGGATGGCCGGGGGACCCGCTCCGGTGGCCGGGGTGAAGAGCGGCTGCTGCTGCGGAACGCTCAAAATGGCGGCCGGCTCCCTGGATTTGGGCCTGGTCCACTAGAACGGCTCTGGACTACTCTGGAACTCGAATGCTTGCCTGCTCGGGCACGAGCCACACTCTTGAAGACATTGTCCAAGCTTTAAAGATTCTACAAGAGTCGTTGGCCCTCGACTCCCGCGGGCTTCCGGTGGGGGCAACCGCCACTGTTGCTCGACTATCCCCCATGGATATGCCACTGCCCCGGGTGACCACCGCCTTATCCCCATCTGGTGCCGTGAGAGAGGCTGATTCAGCGCATCGGTGGAGGGATACGCCTGCTGTCCCGCTCCCCGGAGTGGCCGCGACGTTGCTGCGAGAGGATGGTGCTCTCATGATGATGCCAGCTTTTGTCTGAACTACCAAGAGACACTCGATCAGCTCCGGTGGGACCTCAGCGTGACCCGGTAGGGAAGATTTTTGCCTTCCCCCCTTTGAGTCACGGTTCATGCAGCCTGTTCTTTCTGTTGGCGCTAACAAACTTTTTGAACTGCCGAAAGGGATTCTGGTCTGGCCGCTAGTTGTTGGAGGTATTTGGACTATACTCTGGATCCACCCGGTCTCGCCCCAAAATGGCGCCAGTATAGGCGGGACTTGCAACTCCTTATGACGATTCTAGTTACTTAGCCCTGATGTTATGGGGGATGTATGCGGTCTTTGTGCACATGGCGGGTGGGGAAGTGTACTGACTGAGCATGCGGACAACCCTATTAATGTCAGGTTTTATTTACTATTAATTATTGTATTATTTAAGCTCCGAAGTAAATGTTACTCATGATGCTCGCCCATGGTATGCGTATGAACGATTTTATTGTAACTGATCCTGTTTCACTTTCAATTATAAAATCAACCTTCCCTGATCCTGCAACCGTTTGTCACGTTTATTGCATGTTTATTGAAAACAATATATTTTTCAGACAGAGGGAGAGCGAGGGAGGGAGGGCAAGTGAGGCAGAGAGAGGGAGAGCGAGGGAGGGAGAGAAAGGGAGGCAGACAGAGGGAGAGCGAGAGAGGGAGGGAAAGGGAGGCAGACAGAGGGAGAGCGAGGGAGGGAGGGAAAGGGAGGGAGAGCGAGGGAGGGAGAGCGAGGGAGGGAGAGCGAGGGAGGGAAAGGGAGTCAGAGAGAGGGAGAGCGAGGGAGGGAGGGAAAGGGAGACGGAGGGAGGGAAAGGGAGACAGACAGAGGGAGAGCGAGGGAGGGAGGGAAAGGGACGCAGACAGAGGGAGAGCGAGGGAGGGAGGGCAAGTGAAGCAGAGAGAGGGAGAGCGAGGGAGGGAGGGAAAGGGAGGCAGACAGAGGGAGAGCTAGGGAGGGAAGGAAAAGAAGGGAGAGAGAGGGACAGCAAAGGAGGGAGAGAAAGGGAGGCAGACAGAGGGAGAGCGAGGGAAGGAAGGAAAGGAGGGAGAAAAAGGGAGGCAGACAGAGGGAGAGCGAGGGAAGGAAGGAAAGGAGGGAGAAAAAGGGAGGCAGACAGAGGGAGAGCGAGGGAGGGTGGGAAAGGGAGACAGAGAGAGGGAGACAGAGAGAGAGAGACAGAGAAAGGGAGAGGGAGGGAGACAGAGGGAGGGAGACAGACAGAGGGAGGGAGACAGATGGAGGGAGACAGACAGAGGGCGGGAGACAGACAGACGGAGGAGTGAGGCAGAGGGAGACAGAGAGAGGGCGACAGTCAGAGGGAGGAGTGAGGCAGAGGAGGGATACAGAGGAAGGGAGACAAAGAGAGGGAGACAGACAGAGGGAGACAAAGAGAGGGAGGGAGACAGAGAAAGGGAGAGGGAGGGAGACAAGGAGAGGAAGGGAGACAGAGAAAGGGAGAGGAAGGGAGACAGAGAAAGGGAGAGGGAGGGGGACAGAGAAAGGGAGAGGGAGGGAGACAGAGGGTGACAGACAGAGGGAGGGAGGAGGGTGAGAGGGAGGAGGGAGGAGGGGAGAGGAGGAAGGGAGGAGGGTGACAGAGGGAGGGAGGAGGGCAACAGTGAGGAGGGCGACAGAGTGAGGAGGGCGACAGAGTGGGAAAGGGAAGGAGAGAGAGGGAGACAGAGGGAGAGGGAAGGAGAGAGAGGGAGACAGAGGGAGAGGGAAGGAGAAAGGGAGACAGAGAGGGAGAGGGAAGGAGAGAGAGGGAGACAGGGAGGGATAGAGGGAGTGAGACAGTCAGAGTGAGTGAAAACGAGGGAGTCAGGGAGAGAAAGAAGGGAGAGAGAGGGTGTGAGAGGGAGTGAGACAGTCTGAGTGAGACAGAGGGAGAAATAGGGAGAGAGGGAGAGAGAGGTTGAGAGAGGGAGATAGAGGGAGAGAGAGATGTGTGTATGGTGGCTTAGTGGACGAAGGCGTCCGCTGCAGGGACCTGTGTTCAACCTCATAGTCAGAGTTTTTTTTGTTGCTCTAGCCCGCCCCCTCCTGCACTGAACCCGCCCCCGCCGGTGCGGCCCTTGGACACAAACCACACTGTAAATTTTGCCCCCGATAGAAAGTTTGTGAGTACCCATGTTCTATATACATCAAAAATAACTAATACCTGCCACCGAAAGCTATAAAAATAGCTTGGGTGGCAGGTATTAGTTATTTTTTCCGTATAAAAAGTCTCAATTGTCATTAGTAGAGCAATGGCTGGTGCAAACTGCTGTGGTCTCCTGACAAGGGCCTAGGCACTTATTTCTTTACAAATTAATTATTGACTGCATCCAATGCTGCCTGATTTAGTCCTGTCCCTTGTTTCCTCTTAATGCAGTAGAGAAGATTTTCCTGCCGGCGGGCAAAGGTCATTGACAGCAGTAGCTTCCGCTGAGGATTCTGGGTCCAGCGTCTCTAGACCTGGCATGAACAGGCCCGGAGTTTGCAGACCCGACAACCCCAGGCCCAGAGACACGCGGCACGTCAGTGCTGGCTGGAGCAGGACCCCCCTCAGAGCCGTTCGTAATGAGGGGCTCAGTCGTCATCCATGTTTATTTCACATTCGGTTTACTGCAATATGTGTGGATTACTGGCACACTGACAGATGGCATCATCTGATCCTCTGGGAATATGAGAATAACTGTTTTTGAGGTCTAAAAATACAAGAGGGTTCTTTAAAGAAGCTGTTTGATGTGCCATGTGCTAGCATCAGGGCCATCAATTACTTCAGGATTAGTCTCGGGAGAGTAAAGTCGAAGTAATTAATTTTGGATCTCAACGGTTTTAATTGTTATTGCACTGACAACGGATTAATCACAGTATTTCAATATGTTGAGTTTTTAACAGTAGACAGTAGATGGCAGTGTTGCTTTAGCTACTCAATTGTGTGGTTCGAATTATTTTTTTCTTTCTTTCTTTTTTTTTTTTTTTGCTTTAAAAGGGCCTTTTTCCACAGTCTTTTTATTGTCTTGTACATGCGTTTGGAACCACACCGCCGGTTTCCCGACAATTTTGTCCTGATTATTTTTTGCCTTTTTTATTTTTATTTTTGAACGTTTTTGATCGATTTTTTCCACTTCACCCATTTGATACCTGACCCCATGCATGTGAGTTGTGGAAGTAAATGTTAAGTAGCGCATGTTGAAGTTACCAATAATGAGTTCTTAAGAGAGCTGAAAATACCAGTTATTTGAGACATACGAGAACTGTCAATGCCAGACACTGGGTAGGATGAATAGTGGACACATCTGTTTCTGTGGGCATGTGGGCAATGGCAGAACTTATCAGTGGTGTCACCAAGGCTGAAAGCTAACCAGGCCAGACTCATGCGAGGGACTTGAAGGTCCTCAACGCAAAAGTGCTTTAAACTTACCATTCAATACCTGATCCCAAACATGGCCTGATTATTGGGGCAGTAAATGATACTGCGGGCATCAGAAGCATGTCAATCGCTGCTACAATGGAATGTGGGAGCTCTCTTTCCTTATCACTGGGGCTCAGTGGGATCTGGTAACTGCTAATGGCGGGATGCAGGGTCTGGCAAAACTATAGGGCTTAGGAAAGGACTACTTGTAGTGTCCTCTCGACACAAGTGGAAGTGGGCCTTTAATTTATTTTTATTTATTTATATGGCCTTTTATTGCGAATCTTGCAAAACTGTTATGTCAGAATTCTTTTTATTTTGTATGTGCCAAAAAGTTTAATCGGGGTAAGAATCCAAATCTCTGAAAATGATTTGATGATAATACCAAATGTGTATTAGTTATTCTCGCCTACTATGCTTTACTAGGCACTATAAGATATTCGCCGGGAGAGAAAACTTAACTTCCTGGGCAAAACAACAGTCAAATTCCATAAAGTTTTACTCAAGATCAGTACCACTAACCCAGGGCTCGCTCACAAATATTATGTGTTAGGAACCCCTCTGTCATGGAATTCTAGCACAAAGTACCAGGCACGGTTTCACTTGCGGCCTAAACATGTATGCTGTGTGTCACATATGCCTACCTGGCACACAAGTTTTGGTTGTGCTCCTAAATGTATTTGCTGCGGCACTAGAGCAAAGCTTCTGAGTACTACGAAGGAACTAATCACCTTTTACTGAAACATGGGCTGGTAAAAATGTTCTCTTCTTTAAGAACTAACTTTGGTTGCCAATCTGCCCTTGCTAGAGCATTTTTAAGTTTAAGGGGCCAGGCCTGTCTTCGTCTCAGACATACATAGCAAAGTAATGATCAAGATGAGGAAGAATGACAGTCTAGTTGTTTCCATCATAGCTCCGCCCGTTCATTCAAGTGTTTAGATGTTAAGATTCTGAGCCTGAAAAGAACAAGGCTAGACCAGTGGTTCTTCACCTGTGGTCCAGAGATCCATGGGGATCCGCCACACCTAGTCATGGGGTCCACAGCTACTTAAAAAATGTTATAAAATAATATTAACAGATTAATAAAGTGTGTAGAGAAAGGAGCAAACTCTAAAACAGAACATTTTGAAATGTTAAGAAAAAAAGAAGACAGTTGCAATTGGAGGCTGAAAGAAAAATGGAAATATCTAACAGAATACAGTATAGACGATGGGTGACCTTATTTCAAATTAGAAAAGATCCAACCATCCTGTTTAAATGACAATTTTTTTTTCAGGGGCGGCTCCTCCGCTACAGTGGAGGGGCGTCGCCCCACTGCTCTGTGAGCAGTAATTAAAGGAAAACTAAAATGAGTATAACCAGAGTTATTATCATTTTAGTATTACGTTTCCTGGTGTGGGGGGAGCTGGACTGCCAGGGCAGGGGCCAGGAGGAGGAGTGGTTGCTCCACTCTGAAGTGTGCATAACTGTTTGGCCGGCCTTCTCGGCCGACCTTAACAGTCATGCGCACTTTGTATATTCTGCACCTAAGTGCATTACAGCCTGGGTGCAGAACATGCCCAGGTCCCCATTGCCCGTCTGAGTGCCGAATCATGACGCTCAAACCAATCACACCGCTGATTTGCAGCGTTGTGATTGGCTAGGGGAGTCAGGAGCCTGTATGCTTCCTGGTTCCTGCTTCCAGCAGGAGGCACGAGAGGACTGAGAGACTGCAGCTGCAGCTGGTCAGACTGTGGCTGACTTGATGGTGAGTGTTGTTTTTTTAATGATATATTATGTTAATTTACCCCCACCCCCTGCCTCATTCCCTGCTGTAGGAAACTGGGTTTCTGTTGCAGTAACACCCACACTTGCCAGACTATTGATGCACATTGACTTGATGTGCCCTGGGTCTCTGTAAAACAGCTTCCCAGGGCCTTTGTTCTTTCCCAAAACGGTACCTTGCACCCCCAATTGGCACCTCTTTGGCCACATGTCCGTCCCTTGTAATAGGTACCATGGGTACCAAGGACACAGTGGCCAAGAAAGGCTTATAAGGGTTGCAGCACTTATTGGGCCACCCTTAGATGCCCTGTACCTTTACACACACACACTGCCATTGCAGGCTGAGTGTTTTGGTGCAGAACAAAGTGAAGAATCGACATGGCATACATCCCTCTGTGCCATGCCTACAACCCACTGCCCTGGCATAGGTCAGCCACCCCTCTAGCTGGGTGCACTATACCAGTGGTGAGGGTACAGGTGCATGAGCCCTGTACCCCTACAGTGTCTAGACCAATTCTTAGACTTTGTAAGTGGAGTAATGCCATTAAGAGTATATGGTGCTGGGAGTTTGTCATTACAAAATCCACAGCACCATAATGACGTTACTGAAAACCAGGAAGTTTGGTATCAAACTTCTCAGCACATTAAACCCACACTGATACTGTGGAAAATGACTAAAATCGGTATACATAAGCGGCGTTCATTTATGTTCACCATAGCCACTGTTGAGCGTAAAGTGAAAATCATGAAACATTGGCCACACCATCTTGTCCCTTTTTAGGCCCCCTTCGTGCGCGTAAGTGGCAGCCATTTTGAAAACCATGGTCTCCCTGCCCAGCGCCGCTAGCCAGCGCGTCTCTCCCTCTGACCTCGCAAGCATCCCCCGCGCGCTGATAGCCCCCGCTCTCTCATACCTGACCCATAGAACTCCCCTCCAGCGCGACTCTGCCTCGGAAATGCATTCCGCTCCCGGCCAACACCTCCCCATCCTTTGATGAACCCCCTTTCCTCTGTGCCCAATCGTCCTGCCCGTTCCCAGGGCGCCACCTGGCCCTGCGGACACCATTTGTTGGCCCCCCTTGCAGTAAGCAGCTGCCCGATTCAAAGGATCTCTGACTGATCAAAGCCCCCCCCACCCCATGAGATCCGATCAGACACACATTCCGGGAATCGACGGAATGCCCTGGTGTGCGATAGTCATCACCTACTGTGACCGGGGTGGGGACTTCTACTGTAAATGTGTGTGGGAACAGGCCCAAAGTGAGGATTCCGAGGATGTCTTTCCGTACATCAAAGTATTGACAAGAATGTGTTTCATGCAATAAAGCAATAAACCTGTGTATAAGAGGCCAGGCCTCAAGGATGCGTTTAGAGCACCTTGAGAAGATACCCTGTTGTCTGATTTGACGTGTTCTGCTCCGTCGGAATAAACTCCTGTTTCCTGCATTCCAGTCTCCAGCGCCTGCCTCTTTATTTGGTAACCGTGAGTTGGGCGAAGAGGCGGCTAGCGCCGGGCAAATCTTGAAAAGGGGTAATCGACCTGATCTGCCTGACCCTTTTTCAACAATTGGCGTCCCAAACGTGGGGCCCATCAGTGACACGTGGATCCAGTGGGAGAGGTCCCAACGACAGAGTGAACGACTGCAAAGATCGGGAAGTGCACCTGCCCGATAGACCCTCGTCTGGCAGCCGATCATCCGAACTTCACCGGTTCCGAGCAGACCTCTCTCGAGTGATCTACGGTCCTGACTGGGAACCATCAGGAGTGCCACAGCAATTACGGAGAATAGAGGACGATCAGGCGCTGGAAGCGGAAGACGAGAAACTGTCCATGCGGTCCGGGTAAGGTTGTGTAACACGACAAATTGCGAATTGATTGTTTGATTGTCATTGGAAAATACTAGTATTACGCATTTGATTGTTTGGTTCTGAGAGATTCTCTGTCTACAAACGGGGAAGGATAAGAGTATTCTCCCTTTGCAGATAGTGAAGGGTAGGTAGCGCAGGCTTTTGCCCCATTGTAATCCGTCGTGCCTGCTTCCCTCTCCATTTGATTGATTGTTATCCAAGCATTTACTGTTTTGGAATTGGTTCTCTTTGGATCATTCTCTATTTGCAAACAAGCACAGAGTCGCAATACTCTGTTTAGTCTTTTCAGATAGTGAAGGATAGGTAACGCAGGCTTTTGCCCCCATTGTAATCCGTCGTGCCTATTTTTATCCCTCAATCGATTGATTGTTTATCCGAACATTGATCGTTCGGAATTGGTTCTCTTTGGGTTATTCTCTATTCACAAATAAGCACAGGGTCGCAATACTCTGTTTAGTCTTTGCGGATAGTGAAGGATAGGTAGTGCAGACTTTTGTCCCCTTTGTAACCCGTCATGCCTATCTTCGCCCCGTTTGTTGGTAGTTGGTTCAGCCCGGACCGCTTATTAGAGGTGAACCATCCGGCTCCACTGGAGGACACCCCTAATGAAAAGGACATATATATAAAAATGCGGATTAGCCGCTGTATCGCGCTAGCAAACTATAACATAAAAATCGTTAGGAAAAGCAAAAGGAATCAAGCAAAATCAGTGGGCCACTGATGGGATCTTTTTGACCCCGCTAAAATAGAAACATTAGGAACAACCCCTCATGAGAAATATGAAACTAGTGAGAAGAACCGAGCTAGACGCCATGATGGCTGCAAGACAGCTCGGATCCATCGCCCACCCCGCCCAAATAACGACAAACCCTATGCAAATATTATAAATATATACAACACTCCAGCAAAGTAACATGTTAAAACTCTTTATTAAGCAACTATTTAAAACTTTTTATTAAACAACTATTTACATGGCAGCCGGCTGCAACAACAAACCCAAATGCATTTGCCGTCTGCTTGACGCTGTTCCTGTTGGGCTACTTTGAGCTACTTTTTAGTAGGCTTTGGGCTATAAAAAGGTCTACAAAAGCCATCAGCCGGCGAGGTAGCGTCGGTGGCGGCCCGTTGTGCGAATAGGCCGGAGGCTACCCAACGCGCCAAGACCCGTCCCCGGATCATCCAGAGGTGATGTCCAGCAAGTTGTGTGCGGGGGATGCCTTGCTGATGGCTCCCCCATTTGTTGCCTGGTCCAGCCATCCTATAATGCTGCGCCAAGAGATGGCGTGGGGTGCCCTGGGGGGGGAGGCGACGCGAACGGGCCTCCCCCACCTCCCCAGGGGGAGGCTCCTCAGCTGCAGCAGGGCGACCCTTAGCGTTTCACTCGCCGGTCAGCTGCAGCAGGGCGACCCTTAGCGTTTCACTCGCCGGTCAGCTGCAGCAGGACAACCATTAGCGTTTCACCTGCCGGATGGCTGCACCAGGACTGCCATTGGCGTTCCACTCGGTTGGATGGCCGGGGGACCCGCTCCGGTGGCCGGGGTGAAGAGCGGCTGCTGCTGCGGAACGCTCAAAATGGCGGCCGGCTCCCTGGATTTGGGCCTGGTCCACTAGAACGGCTCTGGACTACTCTGGAACTCGAATGCTTGCCTGCTCGGGCACGAGCCACACTCTTGAAGACATTGTCCAAGCTTTAAAGATTCTACAAGAGTCGTTGGCCCTCGACTCCCGCGGGCTTCCGGTGGGGGCAACCGCCACTGTTGCTCGACTATCCCCCATGGATATGCCACTGCCCCGGGTGACCACCGCCTTATCCCCATCTGGTGCCGTGAGAGAGGCTGATTCAGCGCATCGGTGGAGGGATACGCCTGCTGTCCCGCTCCCCGGAGTGGCCGCGACGTTGCTGCGAGAGGATGGTGCTCTCATGATGATGCCAGCTTTTGTCTGAACTACCAAGAGACACTCGATCAGCTCCGGTGGGACCTCAGCGTGACCCGGTAGGGAAGATTTTTGCCTTCCCCCCTTTGAGTCACGGTTCATGCAGCCTGTTCTTTCTGTTGGCGCTAACAAACTTTTTGAACTGCCGAAAGGGATTCTGGTCTGGCCGCTAGTTGTTGGAGGTATTTGGACTATACTCTGGATCCACCCGGTCTCGCCCCAAAATGGCGCCAGTATAGGCGGGACTTGCAACTCCTTATGACGATTCTAGTTACTTAGCCCTGATGTTATGGGGGATGTATGCGGTCTTTGTGCACATGGCGGGTGGGGAAGTGTACTGACTGAGCATGCGGACAACCCTATTAATGTCAGGTTTTATTTACTATTAATTATTGTATTATTTAAGCTCCGAAGTAAATGTTACTCATGATGCTCGCCCATGGTATGCGTATGAACGATTTTATTGTAACTGATCCTGTTTCACTTTCAATTATAAAATCAACCTTCCCTGATCCTGCAACCGTTTGTCACGTTTAGTTTTTCCAATTAAATGGCTCAACTCGTTACGTACTCCTGTACTACAGTGTAATATCTCCTTACCTCATGTGTTTCCCGTCTGCCCCGTGGCCGGCCTGTATGGTTGGGGGCCCGTACTTGAATACTGACATTTTTTTACAACCAAGGTTTTAAAAGAAAAATATATGGAGCTAGCATCGTAACAGTCATTTAGATTGATAGGGTTGTTTTTAAAAATACCATGCTCTACGAACAGGAACGACCCTATACCACCGTAAACCTTTTCTTTCCCTCGAATGAAAACATGAATCCATCACCCCCCCCCCCACACCTTATACTGAATGTCCCTGGCTTTTGACCCCTCCCTACACGCGGTCTGTACTACCGCCCTCGGGCGACCTATGTAATGAACAGCCTGTCATTGGTTATCTTTTCCGCACTACCGGTTCCTCTGGGCTTCAATGCCGAGATAAAAGGGACTGCATCCCACAGAGACAAGTCAGGTACGTGGTAGGTAAAAAAAAAATATGCTTATGCGCGCTGATGTGCTTTGAACACTGCCCCCCCCCCTCTTTTCTTTTTCTGCAGGTTACATCGGAAATTCAGCTAAAGTATGGAGAGGACCTAAAACGCACCATGCTCCACGCGAGGAAAATAGGCCAGCTCTGTGAGATGGTACATTATATGCAGGAGCTATCTCTGAGAGCATGAAAATTGTATGGTATGAATGTGTGCATGGGCCCTGATTTGTACGGTATGAATGCGTATGTGTGGCGCACGTCTGGGTCGATAAAAGAATGCTTTTTGTATGACGGAGGTGTTGATCGAGCGGTTAATGGAATAGGAAAAATAAGCCCGAACATGGTACCTGCATGTGAAGGGCGAAAAGGAATATAGCACTTACCTTACCTAGGAACGACTCTCTCCCTCTCTGGAGCTAGTGAATGGGAGAGTGGCCTACACCAGAAACTTGAAGGGTTATTGTAGTACCTCGGACCCGAACCGATATCCCAAATGTACATCCAAAATAATGCGCACCGGTGAGTCAATTTGCGTGCTGACTAAATAAGAGAAGTCAAGAGTACCCCGGGTTGGGGTTCATCCCAAATCCCCCTCAGCCCAGAAATTAGGGATATTGTTATGTTTTAGATTTACCAATTCTTCTTCCACCCTCATAGAAAAATCAGAATTGTACCATCGCACGTCCGACTGATACCCCTCCTTTACCTCAGCTTGGATCATCATTTGCTAGATATTGGAAGGCCCCACCGTGAGTATAAGCACGACTGGACTAGTGTCCGACCAATTAAAAAGGAGTAAGTATTTTTGAAGCGGGGTTACCAACAAAAATTGTCTACTATTAGGAAGGAAGGAGAACAAAGAGCTCGACCCCCAAAATGAATTGAAGAGAATACTGAGAATACGCAACATGCATGACAAAGTCCTTTTGCCCAAAATAGCTCTGTGTTCTGTCTTAGGTTTCCGTACTTGATGTATGTACTGTCGCACCCTGTCTGGTATTTGTGTGTATGTAAACTATGAATTTATGTTTTCTCTCAGCTTGTGTTTTATACGTGAAACCGACCCGTACTTTTCTATATGTGTGTGCACTGAATAACCTATTATTATACACGTTTCTCTCTCTCTCTCTCTTTATGTAGTACGTGTACAAATAGCCTATTTGGTGCACACGACGCTCTCTCTCTCTCTCTGAGGGCTCCCTTGCTCCCTTTTGAATAAACGATGACACTGTGCCTCGC
This sequence comes from Lissotriton helveticus, assembly GCF_964261635.1. NCBI lineage: Eukaryota > Metazoa > Chordata > Amphibia > Caudata > Salamandridae > Lissotriton > Lissotriton helveticus. The sequence goes on from NC_136061.1 coordinate 254,652,408, forward strand.
CGGCACAGGTATAATTGGCTTTAGACACAGCAGTGTTTGAACAAATTGACAGAAACAAAACGATCGTATTTTGCCATGTTACTACCTCTCCTTTCTGTAAAATGATGGAACTTAATTGGCTGAGAAAGAAAGGACAGGTAAGACGACTAATGTCCCCTAATCTGACCCTTAAAAGGGAACTATATGTCAGTGGCTTTTGTTTTTAGTGCTCTAGTAACTCCACCCTCATTCATTCGGATTACCACCGCCCATTGCACTTAAGTAGAATGTCCGAAACGTCCCCGTTTTCCAGAATGGTCCCAGTTCTGTAACCAGCCGCCCCAGAAAATCTTAAAGACTGTAGCTGATGACCTTGTTTTTAAAGATAAATCGTCCAAAAACTGATAAAAGTTAGCCGTTGCTGTCAGAAAAGAAAAATGCTTAACGTATGTCCTTCCCTGGAAAAGGTAGCTGTAAGCCCATGATAATAAGCACTTCACACTTTTTATGAACTAGCAGACCTTGAAGAAAGGTATAGCTCAACAGGATTTGTTTTAGTAAAACACAAGTCTCTACTGGAGGAGCCGGTTTGAATTCCATGCGAATATGACAGGAATAGACACCAGACAGACATGATGTTTGAAAATAGAAAGATACTTGCAGACCTGCACCACAGCCATGATGCATGAGTTAACAGCATACACCGATGTAAGGGTTACTAAGCATCCACCCTATCGTGACCAATAAACGTTTCCCCAACTACTTGGGGTTGGGAGAGAAATTAAAGTGTATAAACATCTTCCCCTGCCAGTTCTCTAAAAACTTGTTTTTTTGTACTCATTTAAGGATAACGTGCGGTCGACGGAGGAGAGGGGCCGGATGTGACGCACAGCCTGGCTGCAGATCGGGGAATATCTATGACCTCGACCAAGGTGGAAGCACAGAGCAAAGAGTTGCGGGACAAGGCACCATTCTCTACGTGGAAAGTGAAGGAAAGAATGGCTGTCCGGAAGCCCCTGCATCGTTGATGAGCTCGTGCCGAAAGTCCCAGCCCATTGTGCCCGATCGATGGGCCCACTTGCTTGAAATTTCTGCCCTCCTTGGTCCGTTTCAGATCTGATCCCACTCCACCCTCTCTTCCCTCGGCCTCCCAAAGCACGCCCCCATAGCCCCTTTTTTCCATACGGAGTTTTCTTTGAACTTTGACTTAAAGAAGAAACACTGCACAAAAGATAGAATAGGGTTTGTCCCGGAAAGAAGAACGGGATACGGGTACCCCGACTAAAGTACCTATGGTAGCTTAGTTAGGTAACAGGACAAACAGGACTGTGGTCCGAGAGCAAAGAGTGGCCACACCCTGCAACGCGAAATCTGAATCCGAGCTGGACGCATAGCTCCACCGCCGGTGCTCAACAGTGCCAGCGAAAGAAGAACAACAATGAGAGCCCACCAGTGATGGCTCGCTGTAATTAAGACACTGGAAAGACAAACCTTTTTTTGAACATTACCACCCCTTGACTGTCACTTGTATTAATTTGAATTCCTCTCCCAACCACTTTGTATTGATTAATCACCCAATTGAGCTTTCGAAACCTTACATCGGTCACTTTCAACTGTACATGGATAACTAAGAAAGCGTTAGCTCTGTATCATGATGATTGTAGAACACCAGTTATGCACATGAGCATACTGTCCAGTTTTGATCCCCATGGAGTCCAGACCTCAAGTGATAATAGCCCTTATTCTACCAGAACATTTTTGTATGACATCATGTTTGTATTCGAACGAATTTCCTACATCGTCTAAATAATGTCCCCGTCTCCAAGGTCTAATGTATGACACAGCTAATGTAATTTTGTATGCACTGCCTCCTCGCCTATCGCATTGACTACATGTGGTTATGTACGATTCCGTCAGCATTGATAGCAGGATTATTTCCATCTGCCCGTAATGCATATGGGCTACCGAAGACCTCAATAGACAGCCCAGCCACATACTTCCCTTATTAGTATAACTAAATGTCAGCTTGTACGTCCTTACCTCAGACATGAACAGAAATGAACTAACTTATGATAAAAACTGGGGACTGTGGAAAATTACTAAAATCGGTATACATAAGCGGCGTTCATATATGTTCACCATAGCCACTGTTGAGCGTAAAGTGAAAATCATGAAACATTGGCCACACCATCTTGTCCCTTTTTAGGCCCCCTTTGTGTGCGTAAGTGGCAGCCATTTTGAAAACTATGGTCTCCCTGCCCAGCGCCGCTAGCCAGCGCATCTCTCCCTCTGACCTCGCAAGCATCCCCCGCGCGCTGATAGCCCCCACTCTCTCATACCTGAACCATAGAACTCCCCTCCAGCGCGACTCTGCCTCGGAAATGCATTCCGCTCCCGGCCAACACCTCCCCATCCTTTGATGAACAACCTTTCCTCTGTGCCCAATCGTCCTGCCCGTTCCCAGGGCGCCACCTGGCCCTGCGGACACCATTTGTTGGCCCCCCTTGCAGTAAGCAGCTGCCCCGATTCAAAGGATCTCTGACTGATCAAAGCCCCCCCACCCCATGAGATACGATCAGACACACATTCCGGGAATCGACGGAATGCCCTGGTGTGCGATAGTCATCACCTACTGTGACCGGGGTGGGGACTTCTACTGTAAATGTGTGTGGAAACAGGCCCAAAGTGAGGATTCCGAGGATGTCTTTCCGTACATCAAAGTATTGACAAGAATGTGTTTCATGTAATAAAGCAATAAACCTGTGTATAAGAGGCCAGGCCTCAAGGATGCGTTTAGAGCACCTCGAGAAGATACCCTGTTGTCTGATTTGACGTGTTCTGCTCCGTCTGAATAAACTCCTGTTTCCTGCCTTCCAGTCTCCAGCGCCTGCCTCTTTATTTGGTAACCGTGAGTTGGGCGAAGAGGCGGCTAGCGCCGGGCAAATCTTGAAAAGGGGTAATCGACCTGATCTGCCTGACCCTTTTTCAACAATACCAGTGTGGGATTTAATGAAAAATGCACTCAGAGGGCATCTTAGAGATGCCCCCTGAAAAAAACAACCAGCTTCTGGTGGATTCACCGACTGGTACACATCAGCCTGCAACAGACATGTTTCTGAAACCCAGGGGTAGGAGCCTTCACTCCCTGAGCCCAGAAACAAAGCCTTTCCTTGGGGAAAGTGATCACAGCTCCCCCAGATCAGGAAACGTCAAAGGCCTTGCCGCCTTTTTAATGCGATCCCCAGCCCCCCTGCTATTGGAAGCAGGCCCCCTTCCTGTATCCCCTCCTTTTTGGCAGGAAGACAGGAGGGAAAAAATAGCAGAGCCCAGAAGGTGTGCCCACCTCTGCCAACCCCACCCCTCAGGTGGGGGAGGCGAGGTGAAGCCCACTCTCCATTGCCCTCATCTTGCAGATGGCAGGCACTATCCAATCAGGATTAGGGATTGTGTCCACACCCCCACGTGGGGTGAGCACACCAAGGGTGTAGTCACCCTAAGGTTAGTAGCCTACTGGCTACTGGCCTCGAGACCCCTAAAACACCCCCTAAATACAATATTTAGGGAGCAGCCCTGAACCAAGAAGACAAGAACTGACCAGAAGAAGAGAAGAAGAAGGACCGAAGAAGCTGCGCTGAACTAAGAAGAGGAGGACGCCCACTGACTTGGCCCTAGCCCTACCAGCCTTTCTGCACCTCAAACCTGCTCCAGCAAAATCCTGGTGTGTCCTGCAGCCAGTAGCTCTCAAGACCCCAAAGGACCTGCCCTGCCCTCCAAAATCAAGACTTTGTCTGCCGTGAGCACCGGATTTGCTCAACAACAGACTCTGGCCAAGTCAGCGAGTCTGCACCACTCTGCACCCGACGCCCACGGACCGAGTTCGAGTGGCCCAACACCACGAGAAGGTCTCCCCAGCGAACCTGACCTGAAATCTGGTGATCTCTGATTGGCTTCGAATCTCCAATCAACGCCTGTATCCCCTTTCTGGTGGATCCCCCTGACCGGAGCTGGTAAGAAACCCCGACGCCTAAAGACACTCCTGCACCTGACGTCCCACGGCCATGAGTGGCCCAACCGACAGTGTCCAAGCATCCACAACTTAACTCTCCAACCTGTGGTCACCTCCAGAAGATCTTTGTCCCTGAACCTGCAGTTATTGTTGCAACTGGAGAATCACCATTGAAATCAACAGGGCACCTGATGGCAAAACAGCACCCTGCACCCAGCCGCCCCTGTGCCGCTGCAGGTGTACTTTTGGTGCTAACTCGAATCCCCCTTTGCCCTGAGCCTAACACCAGGAGCTTTGCTCCCACAACCTTGTGGCCTGCTCGTGAGAAGCCATCAACCGGAGGCCCCTCATCCCCCAATCGGATAACATTGGGCGTCAGCACTCTGCACGCAGTCGCACTGGTGCCGCTGAGGGTGTTCTGAGAGTGCATCTTTAACCCTGGGGGAACCCTTATTCTAACCCCAGAATACCAACTCCCACAAGTAAGTACTTGCCTGCAAACGGTTAACTTCATTTTTCTCCATAGGGAGACATTGTATTTCCTTGAAAATTGTTGTGTGTGGGGTTGGTTTTCATGGAAACTTGAACAACTGCAAAAGTACAAAAACTGAAGGACTTACCTTTTGTCCAGGAAATGTCTTAGTGTGATATCTAGGCATATCGCACTAATTAGCAAAAGTAACTTGAAAAGTAATCTAAAAAGTATCATGTACAGTAATCTGTAAAGTAACTACAAATAATTTCGAACTGTTGACTTACCTGTAATTCAATCAACTGCATTTGAACCTGCGTTCAACTGTAAATCACTGCATAAGATTTTGCAAAGTATATTTTCACTTACCTGCACCAGGTTTGGCTTGGTTCTGGAAATAAATGAACTAAATAATATTTTTGATACAAACAAAGACTTCAGTCTTTGAGTGTGTGACATCATTTCTTGTCTGAGTGTGTACAACAAATGCTTAACACTACCCTCTGATAAAGCCTCACTGCTAGCCCTCACTACCACAAATAGAGAGTAAGGTACTATCTACTTTTACCTCTGCCTACGTTTGGGGTTCCACTGGACTCTTTGCACACTATACCTCATTTTGGTATAGTATATACAGAGCTAGCTTCCTACACTCATCCCTCAACCCCCCAAAAATAGTGGCCACTACAGGTTTTTTTTTAGGCATTTGTGAATTAAATAAAATATTACATTGTTTGTGTTTTTGTTTGATGAATGCTTGTTTCTGTATTTTGGTGCATTGTTCCGAGGTTCAAATCTTTGCAATTGCTTCGGTCGGGGTCCCCGGCTTCAAATAATGACACAGCGGCGGTCCCTGGATTCTAATAATGATTCAGTGTGGGGTCCCTGGATTCCAGTAATAACTAAGTGAGAGTCCACATAAGTCGAACGGTTAAGAACCACTGGGCTAGACGATTAATCTTCCTAGCAGAACATTTCTGGAATGTTCCCAATCTGCATTAATCTTTCTGGGGACATATGTATATATGTATGTGATATTTGGGTAGCACAAACCTAGCATAAAGAAGTGGATATCTGTACAAGTGTATAGACAAGGTTATAGTCAAAAAGTGATTGCAGGGGAAGCTGGTTTCTGAGAGCAGAGGTTAACTATTTTTTCATTCTGATGTAGGCCTCTTTTTAGAGGTGTATTTTCAGCTGTTTCCAACATTGTAGCAGGTTTGGGGAGGTCCAAAAGGATACTGGTATATCTTTCTAGATCCTGGGTGCACAAAGAAGCTATAATGGCTTGTTCTTTTCTTTTTGTTGCACAACCGGGTCCTGACCACTTGTTTGCAGAGACCCATGAGACATAGTGAGTTGTCTGCCAGCAATGCAAGGGTCGGTGGTGGTGGCTTTGTAGATGATGCTGCTGGTTTTGAAATTGGTGCAGGTCAGCAAGGGGTGCGACTGGAGTTCCACCAGTGTGGAATCATGTGGCATATTTCTTCAGGCTCTTAACGAAGCATGCTGAGGGTGTGTTTAGGTTGAGGGCAGTGTGGAGTCTGGAAGGTAATGAGGCAGAGCACTGCCACCTTCTAAATATGTGAGTATGAGTTTGGGCAGCAATTCTGAAGAAACTTTCTGGGAGAAATGGTGTCACTCTCTACAGTAGAAATAGTTGGTACCAGAATGTCAATGTTTTGGTTTTCCTACTGGCAGCCCTGCTAGGTACCATGCATCAGGGTTTAGTCTAACTAATTTTAGTGATGGTATCTGCATTATTGCATTAAAATGTATTAGTCACACATAAGTAACACCCTTTGGACCACCCCATTATGAGTTGCGATCTCAATGAAGCAGCTGCTTCAATATCTAACCAGAGTGCTAAAATTGTCCTCCTTTGCCTGTTGCTCCACTGCTGGTGCAGCCCAGGGCTTGCTTCCAGACAATATTGTCTCACAGTATGCGACATAAAATGAAATCTGCATTTATACATTCACTGAGAACTGCAGCATCAGTCTGTGATGTTTTCTACACATTGACAAGTAAAGGTGGTCCTGGGCTGAGCTCGTCATGACCACGCCCGTTTAATGGAACAACCAGCACAGCAGGGGAATTATCCCCGCATGGGCGTTTCGCGGTCGTTATGACAAGCTCAGCTCGTCATGAGCACAGCACCACTGTGCCTCATGACGAGTTGAGCTCGTCATGAGTACCGAAAGAGATATACCAGTGGCCACGACGACAGGGCGGCAGCGCTATAAGGTATGACTTTGTATTGTAGTGCACTGATGCGGACCACCACAATAAAATGCTCAAGTCTCATGCCTGATGCGTGGTACTTGTCAGGGCTGGACAAGTCTCTCTGGCACTTTCCCTCTAACCCCTTGCAGTGCTCTGTTCTATGGAGAAGGTCTTGCTGTTGTCAGGATGTTGTTTTCCTGGCTACCTACTGTGCTGTGCCCCCGTCAGGCCTCAGATCAGCCAGGAAGGAGGAAAGAATGCGCTCATCGTCTGCTCAGGTATCTGGCTACATCTGACCCTGGGGTCCCAGCAGCTGTGGAGATAAAAAGCTCCAGCAATTGCAGCTCAGCACTTGCAGTGAGTGCTACTAGAGAGATCTGCAGCGGGGAGAAATCCGGAGTTAAGAGCAGTAAGTGCTGCTGCAGCGGTGCACCAGACCAAGGCCAGTCCAGAGTCCCTGGTACAAAAAGACGGAACTATCAGTCCCTGCCTACCAAAGAAGAGCCAACTGAAGATTGTAGCGCATAGAGGCTGGCTTAGGCAGGACCAATCTGGTACTTAAGTTAGCACAGGTCAGTCCATCCATGAAGGATGGGGTGATTTCTTTGGCTCACACACAATGGCATTTTTTTCTATAAAAACATTCCGAATGTAAGAGTGGCTGTGGCGCTTTTGCAGTCTATTAGGAGGACTGGTAACTGAATGATTAAGAATGATCTTTGAATATTCCTATTTTTTGTAACTCTGTCCAAGCTGCTTTGGAAGGACGATTTAATTGTATTGTGGTTGGAAGCCAGGCTTCTTCTCTGCCTCTTTATAAGTGTCCTTGCATTTTACTGGTTTTTAGGGAGTGTCAAGCCCTTTTTAAAGTCAGTCTCACATAGCTCAAAAGGGTCACATCTGATATTATTCACTTTTTACTCATAAGAAAGTATCATTCAAAGTACTCCACATTTGGTAGTAGAATGTCTCTTAAAATTGCACTGAAACAATGGAAATGTCATAAATAAGCAATCTGAAGACTAGGCAGCCATGTAATAGTCTGCTACTTGGGGTGAGGTAAGTGTCCTTGACGAATTCAAGTGACTATGGAAAAAGTTGTCTCTAAAATGTATTCAGGTTCATATCATTGAGCCCGGACTCAAGTATGTGTTACTTGTTGTTTTTTGCAAATTGCAGGAATTTTGACCTGGCTGGCTTGAGCTTCAGATAGATGCTGGACATCGAGGTCTGGATGAGGTGCAGGCAGTGTTTGATGTTTTGGTTGTCTAGACTGAAGGGGAAATTCAACTAGATTTGGGAGTCATTGGTGTATTAATTAACTTAGATCCTCTAGTCGGGAAGTAAAGTGCCAATGGTCTCCAGGTAGAGGCAAAAGATGATGGCTGGAAATATGGAACAAGGGGGACCTTCACAGGTGATCAAATTCTTCTGGGACCTGGAGGGGGCCATGCAAATAAAAGTAAGTTAATTGGATAAGTAGGAGGGGAACCATTGATCGGCATTGCCAGAAAAACCTATTCAAGACATCAGGGTTTTTGGATGAGGGTGGGATGATCAACAGTGTTGAAGGTTGCTCAGAGGTTGAGTAAAAAGAGGAGGCGGGGTCTTCTTTATATATGGTTGCATGCGCATTTACTATGATTACTATGATTTATAATGTAGCTGTTTCTGTGATACAGAGTGACCTGAAGCAAGATTGATAGTCATGCAGTAGATGAGTGGCACTGATGTGATTGTGAAGCTGGCTGTGGGTAGATTGCTTTTTCAATCATCCCACTGATGAATAGTAGGTGATTGATGGGCCGGCAGTTGGGGAGAGTTTCTTCAGGTATGGGAAGATCCAGCCTTTTCTTTGAGCTGCTGGGAAGATGCCTTGAGTGAGGGATGTGAAAGATGTTCTCCTGAAAAAGTTTGTTTGAAGAACGTCATCTTCATAGAAGTGGTTTTAAAAGAGTTGAGGGTTGAAGTACTCCTCAACCATGGTAATAAGTGTATTGGGATATTGTGTAGTTGCTAGTGTATCATCTATATTTTATCTGTGGATTGTGGATTGGCTATGGGGAAGATGGCGGACTGAGGACGCCGCCGTGTAGACGCAGCTGAGAGGTGCTCCCGGCTCCGTGCTCAATCGATCTGCTATGACCCATGCAGACCGTTTGGAAAAGGCAAAGGCCTACTGAACTTCGGAATGCTTCACAATGCTTCTGTGAGGCTTTGGTGAAAAATAAACGTGCCCTCTAAGAAAAGAAATGCAAACACGGCTTTAATAATTGACGAGAGCAACGAGCAACGAGGAACTTGCTCTCCAACGAAAACCCGTACCGGAGCTGGAGGTGGAACTGGAGGCTTACGCGTATCTCGGGTGTGGATGCTGCTACTACGGTGTCGCTTTACTCTGCGCTCACAGTTCACGGCTTACAGCTCACAGCTGACTCTACTCCGCGATTTTCAGCCGGTTTGAGGACGACTGCTACAGAGTACATGCAGCGGCTGTTCCGAGCTCATCTTCTCCTCGCACGCCGTCTCATACCGCTGCTTGCTAGAGGATCTACACCTGGCTGGTCGGGTCTGGGTCACTGGACGGAGGACTGTACTTACAACGCCCAAGAGAACCTGGTACCAAAACCAAGTAAGTGTAAGAAAATGGCTCCTAAAGTATATCGTAGGGAGACTCGAGCCAATAAAATTAATGCTACGGAGGGAGTTGAGTCACTGGGGGCAGCAGAGACATTGAATACTTCGAGGTTAAACATGGTGACAACAACTTCTAAAAACAGCTAAAACCACCTCTGCTACCCCTGTAACAGGGGTTGGGTCGGTAGAGGGTAACAACGTAACTACCCCACCAATACTGAGCAAACAAGTACTTCGACCCCCTGTTCTGGTGTTACCGGTCCCTGAAGCTATGGTTGATTGTACTGGTGAGGAGGGAGATGCTCTCACTAACATTCACTCTACAAACTATGTCAATGCTAAAAAGGGGGAAGAGGCTGCAGATATACCCTGTATTGTCTTGGAGGGGACGGCTACATTGGGAGATGAGGACAGGGAAAGAATGAAAGGAGGGAGCAATGCCTCTGAGACTATTTCTATCGGTATAGCGGATATTCCTCCTCCCGCCTTGGAGACCTCCACGGACCCTCCAATCTCTGTTACACACGAAACTAACCCCACTAAAGAAAACGCACAAGTAGTAGAAATTGGGGGAATAGAGGGTGAAGTCTCAAATGAGGAGTACGAGGAAATGACTGAAATCGAAACAGCCTCTCTCTCTGATAATGCTGAACATTTCTCCGGCAAGAGAGAGAAGGTGAAGACCAAAACGAAATCTAAGAATAGAATGAAGGGGGAAAAAAAGGGGAAAAACTGGGCGTACTAAGCACATCCACATCAACCTCAGTGCCAGCAGTAAAGAGATTACATCTTGCTGAGAAAAGTCCTCTCAGGAAGTGGATGCAAACCAAGGGTCTGGTAAAGACCATGACGCTCCGGCTCTCTGGTGTAAGTTCGCCCGAACAGGCCATTACTCAAACATCTGCCATGCCGATAGAAGATATTCTGTCTGTAACGGATACCCTCAAGGTGTCTGTACCTGACGCCTCTAACGTACTTGATATGAATATTGTAGAATCACAAAATTCTATGGGATCGGACCAATCGGCTAATACTCTGAAAGTATTGGAAACGTTAGAGAATGATGGCACTCAGTTAGATGTACCAGTCAAGAAACTATCCCCTAGTGACTTGGTGGTTTTGGATGAAGTCGATAATGTTGTACCTCCTGATGGTTCGGGGCAATTAATGGGGCCCTGTGTCCTACCTGCTCTACTGACTGATGATCTATTCAAAGGAGCGGACAATACCAACATTGCTAGAGTATCGGAAGATAGGATGGGGGAAAAAACGACTTCATCATTGGACATGATATTACAAACCTTAATTGATAACAAAAAGGAGGCGCAAGAGCACTTCTTACAATTGAGAGAAGACAACTCCAAACTACAGAACTCTTTACAGGATATAGACAAAAAGATGGGTGGGATGTTACAGGATATAGGGGATTTACAACAACGGGTGGTTAAGATAGAGGAAGGGGAGGCAGGAATGAGTGTGGTAGTTAGCCAGCATGATGATAAGTTGTTAGCATTACAATTAAAAGTTTAGGATCTCGAAAACCGACAAAGACGGTCCAATCTTAGGCTTTTTGGTATCCCAGAGGGGGCAGAGGGGGGGGACCCGAGAGCATTTATGGTAAGGCTATTTCAGCAGGCTTTCGTAGATCTCTTAGACTGGGATTGGGATTCTCAGTTACAGAGAGTCCATAGACTACCAATAACCCAGAGAAACAAACAAAGCAAATTCCCCTGCCCATTCCTAATTCACTTTGGGAACCATCTGTTAAGGCAGGCAGTATCCTTAAAAGCAAGACCTAACTTACCTGTAACAGTAGGCGAGATATCCTTCTTTGTTAAATCAGATCTGAGTAAGGCTACAATGGACAGACGATGGCAACTACGCAAACTAATCGATCCATTTAAGGCTCTAGGGGGTCAAGCACACTTGCAGGAACCGGCAAGGCTAAAAGTACTTAAGGGAGGGCACACGTATTTTTTCACGGATGTTAGGGAAGCTGAGGATGTTTTGGCCTTATTTCATAATTAAGTTAGCTACTATTTGAAAAAGTAAAAATACGTGGGTTTTCTATATTTCTTTTTTTTTTATTCGGTTGGGCATGGAGGGGGTTTAAGCCACCGGCTGCCTCTCAAGGTTAGCTGCCACCACAACGGCAGAGTGCTGTATTTGGGGGGGGTTCCCTCTCTTCGGAGGAGGGGGGGCAGGAGGGATGGGATGGGCTGGGTTAGTGAGGGGGGGTCGGGGAAGGGTGGTGGGGTTATAGGGGGAAAAAAAGCAACACAAGATAATGAAACTGAAATTTTAGAGCACTTAAGGAGTTATGTATTAAACACGGGAATGTCATGGATTGTTAGGACTGGCAAAAAACATGTTATAATTTTTTCTCTTCTAAAATGCTTCGAACAAAATGCTTTGGATGGAACGTTGCTGGCCTGGGATGGAACGTTGCTGGCCTGAAAAGGAAAAGACGTTTAGTCCGGGAAGAAATAGCTCTGTACAAGCCTAATTTGGTTTTCCTATCTGAGCCACATGTTGCCTATGCTGATAGAAAAATCTTGGGATATGTGGGGCTTGAGGTGATAATTTGTTAAAAATTCAATGCATCTATAAGGGGGGTTGCTATTTTGAAAGATAAACGGGTTAAGCTAGAAGTTGGGAAGAGTGTCTGTGATAAAAAAGGGAGGTGGGCTATCGTTCAATTAATGGTGGAAAAAATTAAATATGTTTTTTGTATAGTTTATTGGTCAAATTTTGATGATGCTTACATTTTCGATCAGTTGAATATGGAATTATTGCAGTGGGCAGGCGAATTAATCTTCATGGGTGATTTTAACTGCATAATGGACTACAAGATTGATACTACGAGGGGCAATGTAAATTATAGAATGCGGAAAACACGAGCTGCTATCCTTGAATTAGGGCGCATTCATAACATTAAAGATGTCTGGCGAGCTGCCTTTCCTACTACACCTGGGTATACATATTACTCTGCCTCTCACAAGCTCTGCTCACGCATTGATATGGTCTGGGCATCAGATAGAATAATGAGAACTAGTACCATCGAACTTTGCCCCAGAATTAACTCAGATCATAACCCTATTTTATTTACTTTTGATACTGAAAAGAGCTATATAACACCCCGAACATTTTCATTTCCCAGGCACTTATTCACTAATACCTTATTTATTTCACAACTCAAGCTACATATTGCAGACTTTATCAAGATTAATCTTAACTCCACGACATGTTTAATGGTATGGGACTCTTGCAAGGCGAGTATTCGGGGCTTTAGTCAGCAATTTCTATTTCATCAAAATTCCGAGTGGTCTAAAAAGGACAGAGCGTTGGTTAACGATATACTTTCCACTGAACTGTCACTAGCGGAGGCTCTCCGCCAACAAGCCATGAATATAACAGAATTGGAACTACAATTAGGACGACTGAAATCTGCCCTAAAAACTATTTTTTGGGATAAGAGCAGCATTAAATTACACAAATTTCAAGTGACACAATATGAGAGCGGCGATAAAGTCGGAAAGTTATTAGCCTATAAAATAGCTGATGAATGAGCTATCACTCGGATTAAGAATTTAAAGGGCCCTGATAATAATATAATTGACCAACCCAATCAAATTTTAGAACACTTTGCTACATTCTATAAAAAACTATATACTCCAGAAAATCAACCGACAGAGGTGGATATTCAGAAATATATGGATGATTTTCAGGAGAAACCTGACTCCCTTGAGTTGGAACAACTATCTAATCCCATTAGTCCATGTGAAATAAGAAAGGCCATCTCTTCCTTACCAGCTGGAAAGGCATCCGGAGAAGATACGATCCCATTAGAAATTTATAAGGGGTGTACCGAGGAATTTATACCTCTCCTCTCCCAAGTTATTAATCATATTGGGGAAAACAAGGTAGCCCCGAAATCCTGGAATAAGGTAAAACTAGTCTTTTTTTAAAAAAAGGGAAAACCACCTGATCAGTGCGGTTTGTACCGCCCCATTTCGCTAATTAATGCGGATGCTAAAATATTTGCTAAAGTGTTAGCCACTCGATTAGCCCCTATAATACCGAAAATAGTAAGCCCAAACCAACATGGGTTTGACCTAGTTCCGCATAGGAAACTCTGGGAGGTCATGGAAAAGTTAGGAGTACCCCCTCAGCTACTCAGTATTATAACCAGGCTGCACGAGAACAACTATGCGCAGGTCAGGTGCGGGAGGGATGGCAACCTCTCGTCCAGGTTCCCTGTCCGTCGAGGGGTGAGGCAGGGATGTGTCCTGGCACCGACCCTGTTCTGTCTTTTCATTAATAACGTTATATCACATCTAGAAAACGTTAAGGACAATGACGCCCCACATTTGGCAGGCAGGAGGGTTCCGGCAATCATGTTTGCCGATGATACCCTCCTGCTTTCCAAATCCCCTATGGGGATCCAGAGGATCCTGGATGGATTTGGTCTCTTCTGTCGGCAGCATGGTCTGGAGCTGAACTTAGAGAAGACCAAGTTCATGATCTTCAATCCTCCAAGCAAAGCCAGGCCAAATCCCATGCTGGGTACGGTTAGCCTTGAGAGGGTTTCTACCTTCATATATCTGGGGGTAACATTACAGGAAAATCTGTCATGAGACCGTCAGATAGCAAGATCAAGGGTTAAATTGTCCCAGCTCTCGGGTGCAATTCTGAAGGTGGCCAACACCTCCACCTTTAAGCCCATAAGTCCGGCTCTTGAAACCTACAGGACACAAGCCAAGGCAGCGGCCATGTATGGCAGCGAGCTATGGGGGCACAAAGCAGGTAAGGATTTGGCAAGAGTGGAAAACAGCTTCTTAAGGCGCCTACTAGTTCTTCGACGCGGCACGCCACTCTTGCCATTGAGACTAGACATGGGTCTTCCCCCTATTGCGGAGGAGCTCGTGTCAAGGCCAGTGAAGTTCTGGCACAGGCTTTGGTCCACAAACGAACTGCACCATTATAGACAGGACCTTATCCATGTCATGAGCCTGAACCGCAATAGCAAAATCCCCTGGCTTGCTTTTGTAAAAAATGAATTGCTCACTATGAACCCATCGGAGCTATGGGAGGATCCCGTGCGAGGTTGCCAGAGGATCTCACGTAAAGCCTTGACCAAAATCTATAAAGACAGGAGCCTTTCACTTCTGATGAATGCTCAAAATAGCGGCACCCTTACTGCGCGATTCCTGGAATCCCAAAATTCTTATGCATTTGAATCTTATATGGATTTTATTTTCCCTATCCTGGCGAGGAAATTGTTTGTACAATGGAGGCTAGGCACACTCCCCACTAAAACATTTACCCACAAATGGACCAAGGGGGGGGACAAAATGTGTCCATGTTGTAACATCTATGAGGAAGATGACCTCCACATCATGTTTGTATGCCCCGCCTATCAAAGACCTAGAAAATATTGGATAGCGCCGCTCTGTAGAAACCTGGGGTTTAGAAAGTACACCCAGGCATTCAGAGTAATGAACACCAGCACTTTGGGTTACATTGTGTTCGCTATATCCAAATTTTTTATGGCAGTATGGCTAATCAGAAAGAAAAAAGCCCTTTGAACCTTGGTACTGTTATGACACTCCTTACTCCTCGCTGGATGAGAAGAGAATTTTATATAATGTATTTTCTTAATAATGTATTTTAAATCTGTTTTTGTGTTTTATATTGTATCTTTTATGGTCTATATGGCCGAAATAAAGAATTTTTGGATTGGATTGGATTGGTTTGTAATTGGTAGGGATACTACCGCACATATCAATCTGGCTGTCACAGCCTTTGATATAGCTGAAAAGGAATCCACCCCACTCGGTATGATTATGCTTCATGCAGAAAAGGCTTTTGACCGAGTGGGGTGGGACTACTTGTGGCTAGTTATGACTGGTCTTGGTTTTGGGGGCACATTTTTGAACTGGATACAGTCACTGTATGATAATCCCATGGCCAAAATCAGCTATGTTGGTCTATTATCAGCTTCGTTTACTATTGCTCGGGGAACCCGCCAGGGGTGTCCCCTATCACCTCTCTTATTTGCCTTATCAATAGAACCATTTCTTTACGCCTTACGAATACAACCACTCATTATCCCTTTTAAGTTTGGTCCTCACTTACTGAATCTCACAGCTTACGCCGACGACGACGCCATATATTCAACTGATATCGGTGAGGCGTTGCAGGGTATCATACTAGAAGCCAATAGATTTGGGGACGTTTCTGGCTATAAATTAAATCTAAACAAAACCCAAATAATTGCTAATTACAAACCAGAAGGAATAACTATTGGACTGTGTTCAGCAGCTACTTACTAAGGGGTTAAACTATCTGCAAATATTAAGGATTTAATTAAACTAAATTACGATGACCTATTCAAAAATACTATAACTTTGCTATAAAAAATGGCATAAACTTTCTTTAAATATCATTGGCAGAATTAACTTGATTCGTATGATAACTTTACCTAAATTTCTGTACTTTTTTCGTTCTATTCCTTTGGCATTATGCAACTCTTTTTTTTAAAAACTAGACGGGGTATTCAGTAGTTTCATTTGGGGATATCGTAAAGCCCGTAGATCGATGACACTATTAAAAGGGGCTCTCGATATGGGAGGGCTGAATTTCCCGGACTTTAAGCTCTATTTTTGGGCAGCATTTGCTGGACGCTTACGATACTTAATTAACTCTGAAGGTACAGAAAAGCAACCTTATTTTCTTACATTTATGTTTGATCTAGATGCGAAAATGTTTTTATGGAGAATTAATGACCCCAGCTACTACAAAAGATTTCGTTTTAAGATAGAGAGGGATCTAGTTAAAATTTGGCGTAATATCCAGGCCTTCTGTAACGTGAATTTTTTCCATCCTAATTTGATTTTGTGGGGAAACTCCGGCTTACCGGGAATATTCAACGATGTATTAACTAACATATGGGGAATACATGGAATAAAAAAGTTAGGGGATCTGTATGGAGCACAAGGGTTCCTAAGCTTTGAAACACTTAAAATATTATATAATATCCCTGACTCCACGAAGTTCAAGTACCTGCAGATATTCGACTTTTTTACTCGAAAAATGAAACTAAAGAATATTTCTGATTCGAGCATATGGGATAATTTCTATTCACAGGAAACTAAATCATTAATTAGTGGCTGTTATAAATCTCTCAACACTTATAGAAACATGGACTGCAATATAATATCAGAGAAGTGGAGCAGGATGTTAGGGACCAATATTACTCCGGCTGTAATAAGTTTATCTTTACGTAATATCAATAATTTGGTCTCATCTTCAAGTTTAAGACTGCTGCAATTTAAAATAACCTGTATGCTTTACCATAACCCAGAAAGAATAACTAAATGGGCCTCGAATAGCATATATAGTGAACAAACTAAATGCCCTAAATGTGCGTTGGTTGCAGCAGATTTGGTGCACATATTTCACACTTGCCCTAAACTATTAGAATTTTGGACATCTTTTCAGAATATAACGACACTGAAATTAGGGAATATATCCCCCTTAGATTCCGCGCTAGTTATGTTAGACACTAATGGTAGGAATATCCCACATAAACCCTTATTTACAATTATGGTAACCTGCGCCAAACTTATAATTGCTCGCGCTTGGATTTCCCCTAAACCCCCACACATAATGGAATGGTGGTCTCTTCTTAATGAAATTCATAGTATGGAACTTGCGCTGGCTAGGCTTAGGGGTATTAAATCTCTAGCTAAATTCAATAAGATTTGGGGGTCTCTCATATTTTAGTTGAAAAATGATGTTTTATCTAGATCATTACTGGCTTCTGTTTTATATGTGTTAAGATACATGTATATATTTTGTTTGGATCTAACAAGAATTTTGTTAAATGATTTAATGCCAACCTAACGCTAACTTTGTAGACGTTTAGATCATTTCTTTTAATTTGACACATTTTTGTATACTGTTGATTCCTGTGTTGCTAATAAAAAAAAATATATTAAAAAAAAGGATTGTGGGATTGGCCAATCATGAAACGGGATGATGCAGTGTTCAATTGTCTTGATGAGCATTTTTCCTTATTTGATAGCTTCATTGATATGATGGTTTGGTACTTGGATTTTGCTGGTGCGGTGAGCCGTATCTCTGTTGGGACTTCAGTAGCAAAGGGTCACTGGTATTCTGCTTTTCTTCCATTTTCTTTCTTGTCTGTTTATGCAGAATTTGAAGTCAGTGAGGTATCTGTAAAATCTGTTCAGTGTGACACTGGAATTCACATTTGTAAATTACTGAGTGCTATTCTTCCTCCATCCTTCAAATCCTTCTGTCCAGATCTGTATCCTTTTTATGCTATTGTACCACTTCGAGCACGAAAACCATGTGGGAGCCAGTGGTGACGAGAGCAGTGACGTGGTTTTAAATATATCACATTTAGAGCGCTGCAGGTTGCTTTGGTTTCAGGTAAACTGCAAGAGTTTGTCCCTCTTCCATTTAGTCAGCAAGAATTCCCTGAATTATTGCTTATGTAAAAAAAAAGAAAAAAAAGAATCGCCTCAGACCTAAATGTTTCTGCAAGATCAATTATATTTACCAGAATGGAGCCTGTGTTTTCCTTCCTGATTACCTGCAGCATCTCTCACTTGAAGCCAGCGACTTTCATGGTAATGAACATTTTCTGAATAGTGGAAAAAAGAAACACTGACGTCAGTTCCTTTTTCTTGGCTTTTTTGTCAATAGTGTGCTGCCTTCAGTGATGAATTGAGGTTATCAATACTTGTGACTTTCTCTAAATCAGATCGGAATCCTTTGCTTAGGTCATCGTATCAGCCTATTATCCTGATAACTGCAGATTGCTAAATATTAGGGAAGATCCTAGCATATCGAGTCACAGGGGTGCTCCCATGCCTGGTACACCCTGACCAGTGTGGGTTCGTGCCTTGGAGGAACACCTCCCAGAATATACTTTGGTTATTCCATGTCCAAGATGGTGAGCGGGGCCGGTTCCCGCACACCGCATGCCTCATACTAGACCTAGAAAAGGCTTTTGACATTTTAGCGTGGCAATATTAATTTGCGGCTCTGCGATGGGTGGGAATGGGGCCTCAACTCATGGCATATATTAAATTGTTATACACTGACCTCACCACCCGGATCCGAATAGGCCGGCATATCTCCCCCCTATCCAGGTGACCCGTGGAACTCATCAGGGGGGTCCTCTTTCCTCATTGCTGTTTGCCATTGCAATGGAACCATTGGCGATAAGACTTAGAGAGGGGGCGAAATTCGGGGTATACCACTCGAGGAACAAACTCATAGTGTGTCCTTGTATGCAGATTACCTCCTAATATACATCAGAGACATCACAGCAGACCTCACACCTCTCTGGGCCACACTCAACAATTTCGGGATGGCAGTGGGTGTAAAAGTGAATTGGGCCAAGTCCACTATCTACCCCCTTCACCCATACGCAACCTATTGGAAGATAAGCGGCGGGAGAGGCCAAGTTGGCATGGAATGGGGATGCCCCAAGGTATCTGGGAATTAGACTTTACCAGACTCCGAGAGATCTCCTTGAGGGCAACCACTCTAGGACCCTATGTGGGAATAAAGCCCAGGTCAACTTTTTGCGAACGCAACCCTTGGCCCCCATACAGATGGTGGCTTTATCAAAGATGATAATGGTACACCGTCTCCTTTATTATTTTGCAAATGTCCCGGTGATCCCCGCACGGGCCTTGTTTCAAGAGTTAAACTCCTTACTGATATCGTTAATTTAGGGTGGGGGCCGCTGCAGAGTAGGTATGACAACACTGCAGCTGCCGCAAGACCGTGGCAGGCTAGGCGCCCCTTCCTTTGAGGCCTACTTCCTCACAGTGCAGCTGCAGTGGCTCTCGCACTGGACTGCTTGGCGTCACCTAGAGGAAACAGAAACACAAGTGGGGATTCTGTCGGCTCCAGAGATCACTCAAATGCTCCTCTCGGGGGACCAAACCTAATTCAACCCACTCCATTTTGGTGAAGGTGGCCAGATCTTGCATGTTGAGGATCCATCGCCTCTCTCTAGCGACCCCAATATACTCCCCACTATTACACTAGCGGGTCTCCCCAGGGGACACAGACACTACACATTCTAGAGAATTACAAACCTGGACAGACTATGCACTCACTGATGTGGATACCCTGTTCACAGAGGTCGGGTTGTTCTCTTTTAAGTGCCTGGCGGAGGAGAGCCGGCTCGCCGTAGGACAGTTCCTCTTTCACAGACAGCTCATAGCAGAATGTAGGCGGACGTAGGACTTGATGGAGGGAGAATACAAAACACACCCCACACTGTACACAATATTAAATATGGGAGCAGGAAGACACATTATCACTTGGATATATAAACCAATCATGGATCTCACATGTGCGCCGCTAACACGACTCCGACTTATGTGGGAGGAGGAATTCGGTCGAGCGCTGCATGATAATGAATGGCTTGCTGCACTGGGGCACCACAAAAAGTGGCACATAACCAGCACTTCAAAAATATCCAGTTCAACATACTACACCGCGCGTACGTCACACCGGAACGGCTCAAGTGCTTCTTCCCTGCGACACAGTTTGAATGCCCTCGCTGCCACATACCCGACGCCACATTTGTCTATATGTTATGGGCATGCCCTACACTGCAGTCCTACTGGGCAGGAATGCATGCCACAATACTGACGGTCACAGGTCTGACAGGCCTCGCCATGTGGGAGGCCAGCACCCTGGGGATATTAAGTGACAAAAGCAGAAAAAGGTGGAGACTCGTTTTGTGATACTGGCCCTACTCTTAGCTAAGGCGAAGCATCACACTACATTGGCCCTCTTTGAGCGTTCCCCCGATAAGAGCATGGAGGGGGGGGGGGGGCGGTCGAGAAATGGGGAGCCGCCAAAGAAGATGCAATTAGGCTAGAGGAGGCGCATGGAACGCGACAGCGCCCCATATCCATGGAGTGGTTGATGCTCCTACACAGCTTCAAGCTGGTACCTGATACCCACGCGAATTCCGCCACTCAGGCGAAGCTTGGTCCCATAATGCCCCACACCACGCAAGAACCTCCCGAGCGTGTCCTACCCCCACTGAAACTCCATACTTGTCCCGGTGAGAGAGCAACACCTGGTGCCACTAGACTAGCAAAGGCCAATGCCCTTATTCCTAGCTCCTTTTTCCCCCCAAGTTATTTTTCCCAATTGGTTTAAACAAATGGATTTCTTCCAGCTAAACATAAGTACAGTAGGGGAGCACTAATCAGACCCAAGAATCAAGCAATCCAGAATGAGGCCCATTCTCACTAAGCATACATACATTTTTACGCATATAACGCACACCTGGACAAACAATCACTTTGCTGAGAATATTGTGTAATGGTAATTGTTGGACCCGGGCTCGTGGCGTGGTCCTACCCCTCCCACATGGCGGGCCCCGGGCGACATCGGCCCTCCATCCAGCCCGGGTCGGCCTCGGGCACACCTCTGCACGCCCTCCAAACCACCAGATCCGCCACCGGGCGGCCCACAACCACTGACACGGCACACTCGGGCCGCCCCAGCATTACCGGTCCGGTGCCCACCCCGGACCCTCATTCCAGGCCCGACGCCATCTTAGGCCCATCACGTCACAGACACGTGGTCCCGGACCAGCCGCGGCCACGGCCCCAGCGAGCCTGCCATCGAGGCACCAAGAACCCTCCGGGTGGTAGAGTGGCCACTCAACCAGAGACAAGGAGAGGGGAGTTTCGATGGCTCTCCAACCGTCCCCGGATGCCTGGTTTCAATCGACCTCCGGCCTCCCTGAGAGCTGGCCCCACCCCCTGCTGGGTGTCTGGACACCATCATCCCGGCCCCTCTGACCCCCAGGCGAGAGGGTCCGGACATCAAAGGACTCCAGACCTATATCTGGGCCAGCCCCGGAGTAGGACGGCAGTTGTATCCCGGAGTCGAGAAGCCCTGCTGACGCTGTCGCGGCTGACCCTGAGACGAACTCCCCTTGCTGCCCTACCTGGAGCCTGCTGGCGCTGCCGCGGTCCATCTTCGCTGTAACCACCTTGGAGCCTGCTGGCGCTGCCGTGGTCCATCTTTGCTGTAACCACATTGGAGCCTGCTGGCGCTGCCGCGGTCCATCTTTGCTGTAACCACCTTGGAGCCTGCTGGCGCTGCCGCGGTCCATCTTCGCTGTAACCATCTTGGAGCCTGCTGGCGCTGCCGCGGTCCACACTCGCTGAACCATCTTGGAACCTGCTGGCGCTGCCGCGGTCCACACTCGCTGAATCATCTTGGAACCTGCTGGCGCTGCCGCGGTCCACACTCGCTGAATCATCTTGGAACCTGCTGGCGCTGCCGCGGTCCACACTCGCTGAATCATCTTGGAACCGGCTGGCGCTGCCGCGGTCCACACTCGCCGAACCATCTTGGAGCCTGCTGGCGCTGCCGCGGCCCAACCTTCCGGAACCCCCAGCTCGAGGATTGAGAGCTGTGCGTAGGGTCTCCTTGCAACCGACCATCTCTAAGACTGTCCCGCTACCTTGCCCCTTGCCACAAGACTTTCCAGATCTCTGGATCTGCTGTATATATTGAAACGATACTTATTGCCCGATAAAGATTGAAAACTCTATCTACGTGTGGTGTATATTTGTAGTGGTGTGGTTACTCTGCTGTACGATTCTAGGAGAGGGCCCTCCCGTCGGAGGCCTCTCGACATCGCTCGGTCCCTTCTCTGAAGGAGGGGTAGACCTAGGGGTGGTCAGTCAGACACCTTCTGCCTCCCCAGGGTTCGCCTTTCTAACATTGGTGGCAGGCGCTGCGATCCGAGCCAACACAAAATCGTACAGAGAGTGATCTACCCGCTACGACGGGAAAACACACAGAGACCATGACGACCCAAGGAACCAACCTACCTGCCGAATTCCAGAAAGAGAAGATAGAAGAATACAGCCACAAAGAACTAAAACAATTCTGTAAAGACATGGGTATCGCTACCACTGGCCTGAGCACAAAAGAGGACTTCAAATCGGCCCTACAAGCCTGGGTGGAAACCCGAGACAGACCACCCCAAGAGGAGAATGGCCCGACCGGGCAACAGGAAACCAGCGCACCCCCGACGGGGGAAAGAACCGCAACACTAAACGCGGACCTCCTCTATGAAGACGCTCGAGAACGAGAGCGCAACCAGCTACACGAAGTGGAGCTTGCACGACTCCGGTTAGACAGAGAACTCCAGCTAGCGGAGAAAAAGATAGCCCTCGAGCAACTACGGCTGGAGGGGGATCTAGAAGAGAAACGGAGACAACGTGACCTCGAAGAAAAACGACTAGCATATGAACACGAACGAGGCCTGAGAGAACTAGAAATCAAGGCCAAGATCAACGAAGATAGCGCGGCCGGGGCCAAGACCTCGGCCCCTCCCGTGGACACCAAGGTTCACCTACCGAAAGATGTAGTCAAAGAATACTACAAGAACGATGATATCCAACAATGGTTCAAAGCCTACGAGGTGGCCATGACCGCCCATCGGGTGCCCCTGAAGGATTGGGGCGCCGGCCTGTGGGGAAAGTTCATCAACGAAGGGAGGGACGCCCTGCTGGAACTCCCTGACACCGAAATGACCTTCTATGAACACATGAAAACGGCCCTACTCACGCGCTACGGACTCACCCCCGAAATATACCGGCAGAGGTTCCGAGACTGTAAAAATATTCCCCGGTACCACTTGGGTGGAATATGTGAACTTTTTTAGCAGAGCCTTCGAGGGGTGGGTCAAAGGCAGTCAGGTCACTACCTACCAGCAGTTGGTCAACCTGATGTTATGGGAGCACCTCTCCAACAACTGCTTCATTGAACTACGACAGCACCTCCTCGACAGCAAGTTGACCGAGCCGCGAAAGCTAGCGGTCGAAGCAGATCGGTGGGCGAGCAACCGCGTCCACCGGAACACCACAGGAGAATACGTACGAGGGTCCCCGGGGAACCACCGGCCGCGAGGCGGCGGGTCTGGCATCAGCCGAGGCCGAGACCTCCCGCCGGGGTCTTCGCCCGCCTCCTCTACACCAGCCTCCAGCCCGAGGGGGGCCCATCCAGCCCGACCGGGGCCACGCCCCAACATTACGTGCCACAGATGCCAGCGGCTGGGTCACTATGCCAATGATCCTCTCTGCCCCATGAACCAGCGGCCCGGCACCACCGGGCCCCCCGGTCGACAAATCACTGCAGCTGCTCTGAGCGAAGAAAAGGATGAAGAAGAAGAGGTCCCTATGGAACCAGAAGAATGGGAGTCCGCGGCCATGTGCCTCGCCTCCCTGGGCGACAAAGACATGATCCCCCGAGACCAGATTCCGATCAACACCCAGAAGTACCGCCAGTGGGTCACCATCAACGGACGCCGGGCCGAGGCTCTCCGTGACACGGGGGCCAGCATAACCGCCGTCCGCTGCCATCTGGTGACCCCGGAACAAATCTTGCCCCACGTTCTGTGCCCTGTCCGGTCAGCGGACAATTCCGAGAGCCTGTGCCAGATGGCTCGCATCCCCTTCGAGTGGGGAGGATTGTCCGGCATGCTGAAAGTCACCGTCCGAGATGATGCCCCGGTGGACTGCCTCCTAGGGAACGACCTGGAAAGTTCCCCCTGGGCACAGATCGAGCAAAGAGAGCATCTGGGGATGCTAGGCCTTCCTGAATGGGTTTGTGTAATGACCCGATCCATGTCCACCCGGGACGCCGTCCCAACCGAAGACAATCTGCCCAAAGAACCTGAATGACCGGCACCTCCGCCACCCGCCACTGCCACGGCCGAACCCGAACTGGGGCTGCAGGGCCCCAGCCATGAAGAACTTCCCGAGCTCGGGCCCCTTCCCGAACTAGCCCAGTGGCGCCAAGAAGGGGGCCCCACCCGCGAGCAGTTCCGTCGGGAACAAAAGACATGTCCTTCCCTTGAGGGACTCCGACAACAAGCCGCCACGCAAGCCACAGGAGACTCCTCGGGGTCCCACTGGATCTATTGGGACCAGGACCTCCTGTACAGTGAACAAAAGATCGCCGAGCTGGGGGCCGGCCGAGTGCTAGTCGTCCCCCTCCACTTCAGAGACTTTCTCTTAAACCTGGCACATGATGTGCCCCTCGCCGGGCACCTGGGGCAGGACAAAACCTACAGCCGCCTGGTGACCCACTTTTATTGGCCGAAGATGCGCCGCGATGTGTACAACCACTGCCGAACCTGTCCGACCTGCCAAGCCAGCGGAAAGAGTGGGGGGAAAATCAAGGCCCCACTCCAACCGTTTCCCGTGGTGACCACTCCCTTCGAGCGAGTAGGGATCGACATCGTGGGGCCCCTGGATCCTCCAACCTCTCAGGGGCACCGCTTCATCCTCGTCCTGGTGGACCATGCCACCCGCTACCCAGAAACTATCCCCCTCCGGACTATCACAGCCCCCGTAGTGGGTCGGGCGTTAATGGGGATCTTCTCCAGAGTCGGCTTCCCCCGAGAGGTCGTCAGTGATCGGGGCACAAACTTTATATCGAAATATATGCGGTCCCTGTGGCAACAGTGCGGGGTCGCGTATAAGTTCACCACCCCGTATCACCCTCAAGGGAATGGACTAGTGGAGCGATTTAATAGGACCCTGAAAGGAATGATCAAGGGCCTAGAAGAGCCCCTCCGGCGCAAATGGGACGTTCTGCTGCCATGCCTCCTGTTCGCCTACCGGGAGGTACCCCAGAAGTCCCTGGGGTTCAGCCCCTTTGAACTATTATATGGACACCCGGTGCGAGGCCCCCTCAGCCTGGTCAAGGAAGGCTGGGAGCTGGCCGCCTCCGATACTCCGCCCGATGTTTTCCGATACCTCTTGACTCTCAGCAACCAGACTCGGAAGTTCCGGGAACTGGCCGAAACCAACCTGAAGGCCAGTCAAGAGGAGATGAAGCGCTGGTATGATGAAAATGCCTCGTCCATTGAATTCGAGCCGGGCCAGCAGGTCTGGGTCATGTCCCCGGTCGACCCCGGCGCCCTCCAGGACAAATGGACGGGCCCTTCAACGTGGTGGAGCGCAAGAGCCCCGTCACCTACCTAGTGGACATGGAGTCACCCCGGAACCCCCTCCGGGTCCCACACGCCAATCGGCTCAAGCCCCACTTTGTCCGCACCGAACTGAGCCTGTTGTTGGCTACCGATGACGGAGCAGAGGACGACTCCGAGCCTCTACCAGACCTCCTGAGCACCTCCGAGAAAGATGGCTACGTCGAGGGAGTCTCCCTCTCTCCCGCGCTGACACCCAAACAGCGCCAGGACTGCCAGAAACTGCTGGGTCAATTTGCAAACTTATTTTCCCTCACCCCCGGAGTCACCCAGTGGTGTGTTCACGACGTCGACACCGGGGACAGTCCGCCCATGCGGCACCGAGCCTACCGAGTCCCCGACCGAGTCAGGGCCTGCATCCAAGCCGAAGTTTCCAAGATGCTAGCCCTAGGGGTAGTCGAGCCCTCAGACAGTCCATGGGCCAGTCATCCTGGTCCCTAAGGCCGCCGCCCCCGGGGTGCCCCCGGAGCTGCGGTTCTGTGTCGACTACCGGGGACTGAATGCCGTCACCAGGACCGACGCCCATCCCATTCCCCGAGCGGATGAACTGATCGACCACCTGGGAGCCGCCAGGTACCTCAGCACCTTCGACCTCACGGCCGGATACTGGCAAATCGGCCTCACGCCCGGGGCACAAGAACGATCCGCTTTCTCGACCCCCGATGGCCACTTCCACTTCAATGTGATGCCCTTCGGCATGAAGAATGCTCCGCCCACCTTCCAGAGACTAGTGAATCGGGTGCTGGCAGGGCTGGAAGAGTTCAGTGCCGCCTATCTGGACGATATTGCGGTGTACAGCCTCTGTTGGGACGAGCACCTGACCCACCTCTGGAAGGTCCTGACGGCCCTCCAACGGGCCGGACTAACAATAAAAGCCAGCAAGTGCCAGATCGGTCAAGGGTCCGTGACCTATCTGGGACACCAAGTGGGGAGCGGCCAAGTGGCTCCCCTTCAACCCAAGATCGACGCCATCCAGGCCTGGGAGCCCCCCGTCACCCAGACCGCCGTCCGAGCCTTCCTGGGGCTCACTGGATACTATCGGCGGTTCATAAAGGACTATGGGAGCATTGTGGGGCCCCTCACAGAACTAACCTCCAAGAGACTACCCCCGAAGGTGCACTGGACCCCCGAGTGCCAAGTAGCCTTTGAGACACTAAAGACTGCCATGTGCACCGCCCCGGTGCTCCAGGCCCCCGACTACAACCGAGAGTTCATCGATCAAACTGACGCCTCGGAACACGGCATTGGGGCCGTACTGTCCCAAATGAACTCTGACGGAGTTGACCTTCCTGTGGCCTTCATCAGCCGGCGCCAGCTGCCCCGAGAACAACGATGGAGCACCATCGAGAGGGAAGCATTCGTCGTCGTATGGGCCCTAAAGAAGCTCCGGCCCTACCTCTTCGGCACCCACTTCCGAGTGCAGACCGATCACCGGCCCCTGCGGTGGTTGATGCAGATGCGGGGCGAGAACCCGAAGTTGCTACGTTGGTCCATCTCCCTCCAAGGGATGAACTTCACCGTGGAGCATCGCCCTGGCAACGACCACGCCAACGCTGATGGCCTCTCCAGATTCTTCCGCCTTGGCGAGGAGAATCCCCAAGAAGATGGGTGACTCTCCCCTGCCTTCAGCTGGAGGGGACGAGCCCCGGATGACATCGGCCCTCCATCCAGCCCGGGTCGGCCTCGGGCACACCTCTGCACGCCCTCCAAACCACCAGATCCGCCACCGGGCGGCCCACAACCACTGACACGGCACACTCGGGCCGCCCCAGCATTACCGGTCCGGTGCCCACCCCGGACCCTCATTCCAGGCCCGACGCCATCTTGGGCCCATCACGTCACAGACACGTGGTCCCGGACCAGCCGCGGCCACGGCCCCAGCGAGCCCGCCATCGAGGCACCAAGAACCCTCCGGGTGGTAGAGTGGCCACTCAACCAGAGACAAGGAGAGGGGAGTTTCGATGGCTCTCCAACCGTCCCCGGATCCCTGGTTTCGATCGACCTCCGGCCTCCCTGAGCGCTGGCCCCACCCCCTGCTGGGTGTCTGGACACCATCATCCCGGCCCCTCTGACCCCCAGGCGAGAGGGTCCGGACATCAAAGGACTCCAGACCTATATCTGGGCCAGCCCCGGAGTAGGACGGCAGTTGTATCCCGGAGTCGAGAAGCCCTGCTGACGCTGTCGCGGCTGACCCTGAGACGAACTCCCCTTGCTGCCCTACCTGGAGCCTGCTGGTGCTGCCGCGGTCCATCTTCGCTGTAACCACCTTGGAGCCTGCTGGCGCTGCCGCCGTCCATCTTTGCTGTAACCACATTGGAGCCTGCTGGCGCTGCCGCGGTCCATCTTTGCTGTAACCACCTTGGAGCCTGCTGGCGCTGCCGCGGTCCATCTTCGCTGTAACCATCTTGGAGCCTGCTGGCGCTGCCGCGGTCCACACTCGCTGAACCATCTTGGAACCTGCTGGCGCTGCCGCGGTCCACACTCGCGGAATCATCTTGGAACCTGCTGGCGCTGCCACGGTCCACACTCGCTGAATCATCTTGGAACCTGCTGGCGCTGCCGCGGTCCACACTCGCTGAATCATCTTGGAACCTGCTGGCGCTGCCGCGGTCCACACTCGCTAAACCATCTTGGAGCCTGCTGGCGCTGCCGCGGCCCAACCTTCCGGAACCCCCAGCTCGAGGATTGAGAGCTGTGCGTAGGGTCTCCATGCAATCGACCATCTCTAAGACTGTCCCGCTACCTTGCCCCTTGCCACGAGACTTTCCAGATCTCTGGATCTGCTGTATATATTGAAACAATACTTATTGCCCGATAAAGATTGAAAACTCTATCTACGTGTGGTGTATATTTGTAGTGGTGTGGTTACTCTGCTGTACGATTCTAGGAGAGGGCCCTCCCGTCGGAGGCCTCTCGACATCGCTCGGTCCCTTCTCTGAAGGAGGGGTAGACCTAGGGGTGGTCAGTCAGACATCTTCTGCCTCCCCCGGGTTCGCCTTTCTAACAGTAATGTAATGCACTGAACGTTAAATAACTGTTACTGATGCTATAAGGTGTAGTCCCAGAATGTATATGAAAAATCCAATAAAATGGATTACAAAAAAAAATAAGAAAGAAGTAGCTAGCTAAACAGAAAATCTGATGCCCTGACATTACCCCCAAAAGAATCATGGACAAGGCAAATATGGGTACATAATAATGATATAGAGGCACTACTAGAATCTAGAGAAACATCAGTTGTGCCACAATTGACTTGTGTCAGTACATATAAGGACTTGAATGCAGTCAAAAAGACTATCATGAAATATTGGTGAATTCTTTAACAGTGGGAAGCTATATTATGAAAAACCACAGTTTTCTTTCAAAGGAAATTCAAGTCTCAGGCATATACCTATCCACACCAGACCAAAACAAGAATACTAAGTACCATGAAATTTACAGGACCTACCCAAAGTCACAGGACATTTTCCATTCTGTGTGTGGGCTTACATCAGCAACAAAAATTGACCTAGGAATGGATAGGCCTTGGGAACAACAGTGTCACACAAATTGTAATACAAACAATGTGATATACATGATCAAGCGCCCCTGTAATATGAGATACACAGGCATGAACTCGAGAAAAGTGAAAATATGCATTGGAGAACACCGCAGTAACATCAGATGTCAAGGAAATACAACTCACCTAACAGCACATTACATAGAAATCAACCATTCTGAGAATGATCTGTACTGGACAGTCATAGAAAAGATAGACACAAAATACAGTATCTTTGAGGCGTTATTACATTGCGAACAGCGATGTGTGTATAGGCTGCATACCCACATTATACGACGCAATGACAATATTCCATGGTCCCAGTTAAACTCTGCATTACATGATGTCACATTAAATGACCTTAAACTGACCAGATCTAGAAAATACATTTTTAGCTTAACCTACTACATATGGCTGTTGGAACCTTCTACTATCTCCATCATTAATACATAGTAATTTTAAATTTTCACTAAGACACCTTTTTCAATATTTGTGCATTTGTACAAGAAGAAGAGTCCAATATGAAAAACATGTTTTTGTCTTTCAAACTGGGTAAAAGAGTATTGTATACAAATGAAATAAACATGATACGCACAATAAAAAACTGACAACAGTGATAAGAAGAGATGCCCCATCCGCTGCCCCTGCCACAGAATATCATAGGGATCATAAGGTAAGTGTAATACACCCATAGTTTAAGGTCCCAGTCAAAAATACAACACAGAGAATCTGCAAGGGCATGTGTAGCAAAGAATGTGGAACTCAACAGACAACAAACAGGGGCGTGATGCGGGTATCATCGAAACTATATTTCCCATGTTTTCCTCACAGGCTCTCTGTATACGTGAGCGCAGTGACATCATGGCATGCTGCAGCGCAACGACAACCTTGTGCTCAGTAACAGAGGTTATGCCTTATCCATGCTTAAGCACCATTAAGTGTGTGACTACAGGGACATGTCACCCACTCCTTCCATATAGCCAGCAGGCTTTATGACATGGGTGGGTTTCTACTTGGCAGTGATCATTTTGACAAGAACCACGCATTTTGCATGAAGGTTTTAGGCATGTATTCACCGTTTTTATAACAGCTGCATACAAACGAGCATAAATTTGAAGAAACACACTGAGAGACATGCATGCCAGCACCTTGTTTCCTTTTTTTGCATAAGATAGGGTTTGCCAAGTGGACAGAGGCGTGAAGATCAACACGGGCAAAATTGCAGCAAATCCTAACAAACAATGGGAAAATATGTGTTAGTTTGTCTTGCTTCTTCGTTTTCTTACAGGAACCCTAATTTAGGAATCCTGTACAAAATAAGGGCAAATTAGTCATTTAAAGCATGTTATATGTATTACTTGTTCTTAGTCTTGTCTTGACTGAATTGCTTTGTCTGGACAAAAATAGAAAAATATTTTTTCCGGGGCAAAATTAGCTCCTTGTAGTCCTGATGAAAGTCCTGGACCCTTTGGCCTATTAGATTGGGACTGAAACATGTTGACTAACATAGAGAGGGCGTATGATGATCAATTCCACAGACATCCTTGATGTATATTTTTAATCATACCAGAAACAACACAAATAAGGGATACCTTTGATGTTTTCACGTATTTTTATTGTAGGACCCTGGCAGGTGAAATTATCCAAAGTTCTTCCTGGAATATGGTTGAGCCCATCCTGGTTTTTTGGGACCAGGATGAGACCCTGATGATGAAGCATGACACCAGTAGGGTGTGTGGGGGTCAACCTAACAACACCAAGTGATGTACTGACTAAGGACAGATCTTCACTCCGCAGAAAATTAAAAACCCTCTGGTGGGAAAGGTTAATATGTGTAGGATACTTCAGGTGATGACATCGTTAGGGAGGACACTTCCTATACCCCCTTACCCCCTCATCCCCGTCAGGATTCCGGGTGTATAGCTTGAATTCCTGGACACGTGTGGTGAATTCAGCCTGCCCTCACCTGGGACAGGAGACATTTGCACCATGATACATCTTAGAAATACATTTCTACGAGGGGATAAATAGATCACTGAATATAGTTGGTTTTAGTTAATTTAAATCTTGAGCTTCTAGGGTAATGTGGTCTCGTTTATGCCCGAGTAGGTACACCATCATTTTACAAGCTTACGTTATAAAAGTTTCCATTTTGTTCTTAAACGTTGACATTTGGCACACATTAGTTTGGGTGCCTATGCAGGATAATACTCTCTGAAATGCATCTGCTTACATTTACACTTCTTCGCAGGCATATTATCAAGTGCCTTGAACATTCTGGGCTAAGTTTACTATGCAAAATGCTGTTGTTTGTTTTTGACGGCTCTGCGACTGAGCTGTCACGAAATAGTCAACATAGCGACCTGACTGGGGCTCCTGCATGATTACATGAGTGCAGTTTATTATATTAGCATCATCACTCCTTTGTTAAGGCAGAGGAGCATTTTGCCGACACTGCTGAGGTTGCCCCATGCCAGAATTCCAGCCCAGCTGATTCCAGTTTACCTCCTGCGAGGGATGATGCCCAGCTCACCACTTAGGTAGGCTACCTGACAACAGTTACCCAAAGGCAATTTGGAAGTTAATTCACCCTACAGTGATTCTGGCAGATTCGTCCAACCTAGACACATTAGGATAGGTAGAGTTAGGTAGGAGCACAAAATATAACAGTACTTATATGCAAACATATATCCTATGTAACAGCATAATGGTTGAATTGTTTATTTTATTTTACCATTCTCGTAATGCTCATTACACTGTTCTGTTCCTTTCTATTGATTATTGCAGCACACGTATTTTACACAAGAATCATGATGCTTCAATTAATATTGAAATGGTACTTACTGCATTTCTTGTGGATCTCTTTGGATATGCATGAGTTACCAAACAAACAGGGTTCTAGATCTGTTTCCACAATTTCCTTTGGGAGTCAGGATTGTCATGCTCACAGGTTGCAAATTCAAGCTGTTACCCTGCGAGGTTATTAATACAGATGGTGCACTGTGAGCTAGCAGGACTAAGGCCAATATATTCTGATGGTATGCGTAGAATCAGTCTTGCATAGTTTTGAGGTTTATGTTATCCGACAAACACACAGTTTTACTGAGAAAGTATGAACTGTACAACACTAGTAACTGATTTAGCATACTTCAAAAATGTCCCCTAAAGTATTATCTTACACCAATAGACTCCACCCACAAAGACCAGGCCTTAGATATCTCCACCTGAAAAGTCAGGTATAGCGATTTACACATAATAGACACAGTGTGTGCACTGTTCCCTATTATAAATATTAAAGAAACCATTTCTAAGTGGGACGGTTCTACTGGGACACAGGTCCAGGTTGCTTTGGATGTTTTAAATAGCACAGTATAGCACTAAGATTAAATTGCTCTCTAACAGCACTGAATGGTATGTAAATTTAACATGTAAATAAGTCCCACACAGTTTGAACCCCAGCTTTGGCTCAACATCACCAGTCAAAATGTTTAGTGAGCGAACCACTTCTTCCCAAACTCCTTAACAGTATTTCTTCGGTATAAAGAGTTAGCCCCATACAGAGCTTGTGTGTAACTGAGCCAGCAATATTTGGCAACCTTAAATATATGTGGCAGGTTTTCCATGGGCGCCTTGATGTCTAGCATTGTGTTCATACAGTTGTACCCCCACAAGGTGTGTAGCAATTTCAATGGTATCACATTCAATTGGGTCTCCTACCTATCTGCCAAGCCAGACTAGTTGTGCAGCCAGGTAGCGCAGTTTTAAATACAACAGTCCAATTCCCCCAAAGGAAATGGTAACACATTTTCCCAATCACAAGTCTGTTCCGTTTATCTGCGCACAAAAGGTCAGATAAGAGACCGTCCAGCTCCCTAAAACAGGTGCTTCCGTAATACTGAATGTGCCAAGAATAAATATGAAAGTCAGAGCATTATCACCATTTTTACAATAGCCACTCTATTCATTGGAGAGAGGGGGAGGTTTCTCCAAAATACCACTGAGAATTGAATTCAGGAGATTGCTCTACCCACATTTCCTTCTATTAGCAGTTCATCTTCATGATGTATCTCAACACCCGGGTATTCGGAGGGTCTGAAGACCAAGTAACCGTAATGTCCAATCCCACCGGGTGATATCCACTTATGGATGTGTGGGTAGGAACAAGCCTGGATTTACTCCAGTTTACCCTTAATCCTGATACCTCACTGGAGTATGCCAGCAACAACATGACGCCTGGTAGACTTGGTCTCACGTCAAGAAAGTATAGTAGAATATAACCCGTGAATAAAAATAGAATCTATGACTGGCACGTCAGAGTAATGCCCCAGTTGTTTGCTCTGTTCCTGAACATAGATGCTAGTGGTTCCTTCCAATGCTAATGCAACAATCAATGAGGAGAGTGGAGAACCCGGATGCATACCCTTGTGAACGCCGCATGCATCAGAAGAACGTCAAAATAGCCAGGACTCTGGAGCCAGGCAAATAAAACAAAGTTAATTTGAGCATAAGTGAAACAATATGACTTTTTCAAATTTAAAAGCTCTCTAAAAAAGGTATGTATTCTGGAAAGACAAATTTACAAAATTATGGAGGATTACCACACAACACATCAAAATTTTACATATTTTTCCCTTTCTATGATGTGGAAAAAACTAAGGAAAATCTATTGTATATTTCACAGGTCTTCAAACAGTTTTGCCTTGAGCCCTCCTCAGCAAAATGTTTTGAAGTCGGGCCCTCTTTCAAAACTTTATTGCAAGACTTGGGTGAGCAGGAGGGGCATCTACGATGCTGCTGCAGTGTGATCTCTGTCTGGCATCGGCAACAAGACCAGGTTTGACTCACGGAGTGATAGGGAAGGGTTGATTTTTCCAGGGCTGAATTATATAAAGTTTGCAGTCTTGGGGCAAAAGATTCGGCATAGGCCTTAGAATGTTCAGCGGGGAGCCCATCAAGTCCGGCGTTTTGCCTGTCGCTAGTGCTGCCATGGCTGCACAGACCTCCTCAAAGGCAATCGGTGCACTGAGACCCTCTTGTTGTTCAGAGGCGACCATGGACAAGCCTGATTGTGCTGAGGAAGGCATCCAGCTGCTCTTGCTCATGTCGGGCCGTGGGCTCGAATCATGATGCATAGTATAACGTCATCGCTGCATGGATTTCAAGCTGGGTGTATATCATGTGCCCCATGTTCATACACAGAGCGTGTATGGGGTGTCGCAGCAGCCATACCAATAGCCGACCCGTTCTGGCTGACTTTGCATGTGTGCACGCAGAGTGTGCTGTATAGTTCAGACATTGAAGTTGCTCTAGTAATTCGATGTGCTGGCTGCATACTGTATCGTCCTTGCATACCACCCGAACTTGCCACTCCCTCTGACTTATGATGCTGGTGCCCAGTCCTGCTAATGGCATCATTTAAGTGCTTGTGAATATTCCAAGTAAGTTCGAGACTTTGTCCTCTGACGACTAGAGAACAATCTCACATGAGGTTATTAAACATTGATACTATTCTACAGGTTGAATTTTTGTTTAATCTATCAAACTTGGATAATAAAGTGTTAATCCAGTCTTCTGGATCTCTCTGTTGTGCGTGTTGGCTCTAGTTATCTGTTTTGTTGTCTAGTTTCTTTCAATGTTTCACCACAGAGACATTGAATACAACTTGTGAATATTTAGTGCACTGTATTGTCACAGTTTTTCTGAACATTCAGTGATTTGTCATTTTTAGACATCAAGACTGTGGATTATGAGCTAAAGAAAAAGTAAACTTAAAATGACCTAATAAGTCTAGCCGCCTTTTTCCGGTCCAGGGAAGACATGGCTTGGCGGTTCGGGCTGGACTGTTCATATGAGGCACAGGTTCAGACTGATTTGCATATGGCCATGTCTGAACTGGGGTGACGGAGTGAGCTAAAGAATGATGAGGGATTAAACCCAGATCAGTTGACTGGGGGTGAGTGCTTACAATGTTCAACACTCCGTCCATCATCCCCTTTGCTTTTGCTTTGTTCGCCCTAAGTTGGCAGGATATGCCCAGACGTGGGTCCCTTGCTCACTTTGCCACTGGATTCAAGATAGCCTGGCTGATGACAGCTGATTAGCCAGAAACCGGTCCCAGGATGCTTGTTTCCGGTCCAGGTAAGATATGGCTTGGAAGTTCGGGCTGGACTGTTCCCAGGAGGCACAGGGTCAGACTGATTTGCATATGGCCATGTCTGAACTGGGGTGGTGGAGTGAGCTAAAGAATGATGATGGATTAAACCCAGATCAGTTGACTTGGGGTGAGTGCTTGCATTGTTCAACACTCCGTCCATCATCCCCTTTGGTTTTGCTTTGTTCGCCCTAAGGTAGCAGGGTATACCCAGATGTGGGTCCCTTGCTCATTTTGACACTGGATTCAAGCTAGCCTGACTGATGACGGCTGATTAGCCAGAAACCGGTCCCAGGATGCTTGTTTCCTGTCCAGGAAAGACATGGTTTGGCAGTTCGGGCTGGACTGTTCCCATGAGGCACAGGGTCAGACTGATTTGCATACGGTCATGTCTGAACTGGGGTGGTGGAGTGAGCTAAAGAATGATGATGGATTAAACCCATATCAGTTGACTGGGGGTGAGTGCTTGCATTGTTCAACACTCCGTCCATCATCCCCTTTGGTTTTGTTTGTTCGCCCTAAGTTGGCAGGGTATGCCCAGACGTGGGTCCTTTGCTCACTTTGCCACTGGATTCAAGCTAGCCTGGCTGACGACAGCTTATTAGCCAGAAACCGGTCCCAGGATGCTTGTTTCTGGTCCAGGGAAGACATGGCTTGGCAGTTTGGGCTGGACTGTTCCCATGAGGCACAGGG
This sequence comes from Lissotriton helveticus, assembly GCF_964261635.1. NCBI lineage: Eukaryota > Metazoa > Chordata > Amphibia > Caudata > Salamandridae > Lissotriton > Lissotriton helveticus. The sequence continues at coordinate 254,688,200 of NC_136061.1, forward strand.
TCAGACTGATTTGTGTATGGCCATATCTGAACTGGGGTGGTGGAGTGATCTAAAGAATGATGATGGATTAAACCCAGATCAGTTGACTGGCGGTGAGTGCTTGCATTGTTCAACACTCCGTCCATCATCCCCTTTGGTTTTGCTTTTTTAGAGCATCCAAGAACTCGCCAGAACACTGGCTTTACTCTGGATGCCTGATACTGGTTCTCAAGAAGGCTTTCTGGACTGGGAACATTTATTTGCCACACTATTTCGATATGGGTTTGGAGAGACCTTCGCACACATGATTAAACTATTATAAAGGGAGCCGTCAGTCGAGTGCGACAGGACCCTACATCTCCAATCCAATAAAAGTGGGGAGAGGAACACGGCAGGGATGCCCACTATCCCCATAGAAACCTCTAACAACACAGGTTTAAACAAAAAAAATCATGTGAGATTGTTGCACAATTTTGTTTTCTTTGCAGTGTCATACAAATGTTACTTCGCATTCGCCGGACTACTAATGTACATTCAAATATAGATAAGTGCTGTAACAGCTGCTTGATTGTAGAAACCCAATGCATTTCGGGTGATTGCACCCTTCATCAGGGGTAACTATAAGTAAATAAGCAGAACATTGCTTTGTCAAAATATTGTTCATATACGGTACATTCCCATCTAGACAAGAGAAAATAACTTTTTGAAATAGCGGGGAAAAGATGGAAAATGAGTTTTCCTTTCTATTTTACTTTGATAGCCATAATTTAAATAACAATGGTTTTAAGTAAGCTACCAGATGATACGCAGCATGGTTATGGTCGTTGAACAGGCATGCATGCCCTATTTGGAAGCCCCATGGAGTCTGTGTGGCTTTGACAATAGCACTCATTTCCTAATAACTCACTCTTGTTAGAGCCGGATTGGCGATGCGGGCACCGGGCACTCCCCCAGGTAGACTAGAAGGTTGGGGGGCCGGTTTTTCACAGTGGGGGGCGGTTTTTATGAAAAATCAGCCCCCAGTTACAAAATCAGAAGGCCACCATCCGTCCACCCAAACTATATGTTTCTCCTCACACATTCAGGGCTATACATTGGTGCAAACCCCCTTCAACAGTACCTCATTGCAGCCAGAAGAAACAAACATTTGCAATGCAATCTGTCTCGGCATTGGGACCTTATATGTATTTACCTTTGCAGCACATTATTGTGAGTACAGCAACATGTATTGCTGTATTTTAATTAACTTTTGATCTGTTTGAGTTAAAAACAAAATATTTTTGTTAAAATCTACAGATTATGCAGTAAATGGTAGATTATGTGGCAGATCCATAATTATGCCGAAAACATTACACATTACAGTTTGTCTTATGAATGAATGCCTTTCAGAGAAGTAGGGAGGAGGGATCCTTTTAGAATCCGGGTCACTTAGCAAGCATTAGGCTCCTATTCCAATACGGTTTATTTTGAATAATAACTTCTATTTGAGTGAAATTGTGCAAAGGTTTGATTAAACTTCAACAAAACAATCGAATATCATTGACACCGCCAATGACAGCGCAAGTATAAGGTGAACTTGGGGAGGGTGCGCAGATCATGGAACAATGTCCCCCTCCGACACTCCAGCAAAGTAAGTAGTAGTGAGCATGTTCTCCTCGAGAAGCAGCAAAGTCCTGAGCAGGCCTCTGTGTCCTCCCACACGATCCACACCACAGTATAAACTTAAGTAAGTAATAAAAAGGTTGTAATGTTGTACTGTCATGATTGGGCAAAAAGGTATTAAATGTATAGAGGCACGTGCTGCGCTGGCAGCGGCATAAAGACCAATAGGCAAAAAAGGAGGTAATGGCGAGGTTGGTGTCATTCAAGAGTAAGGGGCGGGGAGAAGGTCAAAGAAAGAACGTTCAGAGGGAGTGCAGAAGCAAGAAAAGTGGGGTAACGATTGTGGGTGACTCAATAGAAGCATGCATCAGCGCAATTATTTTGAAAGGAACTCATATTGTTTTTGCCAATGGGCTCTCAATAAATGATTGTAAATGTCACAGAGAGGGCAGTGTGAAATATAAATTCTATTTAACGTAAAGATTAATAGAGAGGAAATATGAAACTAGATGAGATGCTAGGGGCAATAATGGGGGTGGGATTTGGGGTGGGAAATGTGCAAAGGATACGAAGAAATGTTTTAGGAGCCCATTCAAATAAGTGTTGTGACAGCTACCACATGACATCCCCAGTGAGACACGCAGGTAAAAAAGAGATACTAAATGAGGACCAATAAACCACCCAATCCTTGGTAACAGACACCATGTACTTCAGGCCTGCTGGCCTCTTCAGTTCGAATTAGATCTATCTAACTCGAGACCTGGCTGCACATCACCTTACCAATCAGCAAGTGATGAGTGAACCTGACCTTGCCCTGTTCACTCTCTGGTTCAGGGACAAGCGAAGAGTCATCTGATGAGGCTTGTCAGGCAGGGCTTTTAATGGGATGAAAAAAATAGGTCCCTCAAAGGGGCGTGGCTGATGTAATTAATTGTGTAGTTTAAAAGCCTGAAAGCTAAACATCTGTGCTTTGCATTGTGTGCTGCCCAACTGGTATTTTTCTGGTTATGTCATTGTATCCAGATATATAGTGCAACAAGTTACATTATACCTACAACAACCTATTGGCTTTGTCAATTTAAAAATGCATTGTTCTGGCCTTTCTTTTTCCAAAATTTTCTTCAGGGGAGAACCTCTCCAAACCCACCTGGCAGTGGACGACTTGCTCGGTGCGCTCACTCATGTCACAATATGGAAGGTTAACTAACCTTGAAGCCGGATACAGCAGGAGCGATGACTGAAGCTAATTAACCTTCTTCCCCTTTCTCTGGCAGCCCCTGCGCGTATATATATTTTTACTCCACAGATTATACCACAGCAGGGGAAAGGGTAAAAAGGGACAAACGAAACAATAAAGTTGTGGCAACAAGAACACTCAGTGGCGTGCGCTCTGGAGTTGTAGTCTTCACTCCTATACTCGTCCCATGTTTCCTGTAAATAAGACACAACACAACATAACGTGAGTGGTATCCTGCCCCTCCCTTATGCATATATAATGGTTACCGTAAAGATATATATATCTGCCACACTTACATTTGTAGGCTGCCACAATCAATCCAAAGAAAAAAGGCACATAAGGTAAAAATAAAGTAAAGAAAATAATCAAGGGTTGGCTTCTCCCAATGTCTGAGATAGTGCTCTCAATCTATGGCCCAACCCTCCTGGTAAGGACAAGGAATGAATCAAGAGTTAATGTACTTAGCTTTCTTGTAGCAGTTCCGGTAGTGGCATAATGTCTCAGGAATGCTTGCTGAAGATATTCGTGTGAGCAAGCTTCGTGTGATCCAAATGAAAGAAACCAAAAGCACCCAGGAAGGCAGCTAACCCTCCGAGCCTCTCACCGGCGCAAAAATAGCAAAAACCTAACATATTGTATTTCGCACTCCAGCGCGTCCTCTCTCTTCAATTCCAGAAGCCTTAGAAGAGCGCTTACCCTTCCGCGGTACTCCAGCGCGAGCAAAGCTTCTGCCCTCGGGAGCTTTTCAATCTGCAGCCGCGCAGACACGGAAAGGCTCTAATGGCACTACTGTTCTCAAACCACGAGAACTAAACAATTAAAAATAATTGCGGGATAACAAAACACGGTCGCGCTCCAGCGCGAGCGCGTATTCACACAAGAAAAACCCAGTCCAGGAATCCTTTTGAACTAGGGGAACGTTCTTTTCCCCAGGAACAATAGCTTTGACAAGCACCAGAGAGAGGGAGGGGAGAGTTTAGATAGGGATAGGAAAGAGAGGTAGGACTAACGCGCTTTAAGTGTTCTGGGAGTTGAAGTCCCACATACATTCCTCATGCATGCAGCCTATCGCCTAATTGTGACAGAACCCCCTCTCAATAACTGACGTCTCGGCGGACCACCAGGCTTATTGGGGAACTGCATGTGGAAACGCCTGAGGAGATCAGCACAATGTAAGTGGGTTCTAGGTTCCCAAGACCGCTCCTCCGGGCCGTATCCTTTCCACTCAATGAGGTTCTGCAGCCTACCCCTCACCCTCCTAGAATCAAGTATGTTTTGTACCTCGTACTCCTCATCCCCCTCAATCTCTACAGGCTTTGGTCTCTGAGGTACCCAGGTTCCGGGGAGACAGGGCTGAAGGAGGGATACATGAAATACATAATGAATGTGCCATTGTGCTGGAATCAGCAGCTTCATCGCTACGGGGTTGATTATGCTAATGATCGGATAGGCTCCCACAAATTTAGGTTGTAGCCTAGTGTTACCCTTTACTCTCAGATGTTTTGTGTTAAGCCATACCTTATCCCCTACCTTATATGATGATTCAGGGACTCTCTTTTTGTCTGCATTAAGTTTGGCTCTGGCTCTGGCTACTTCCAGATGTGTTTTGGCATCAGCTAATACCGTTTTGTATTGTATATTTATTTGTATAGCGCGATTGCTGCCCAATGGGCGTCCAAGCGATGAGATGTTTTGAGATGTGCATGGTGTTCGTGTATGGTAGGATTTGGAGACACCCCTGGCAGTTCAAATGGTAACATATTAGGGTGATAGCCATGTAGACAGAAGAAGGGTGAACAACCCAACGATGAATGTTCAGCGTTATTGTATGCAAACTCTGCAGTCCATAAAAGTGTTCTCCATTCTTCACCATGTTGTAGTGTGAAATATCTCAGTTATTGCTCCAAGGTTTGATTTAGCCTCTCAGTTTTACCATCTGTCTGGGGATGGTAACTCGTAGAAAATCTTGCATCAATTTTCAATATGGCACATAACGCCTTCCAAAACCTGGACTTGAATCGGGTCCCCATGTCTGTGATGATGATAGAGGGAATTCCATGTAAACGTACTATGTGTTGTAGGAAGGTAGTAGCTAGTTCTCCTGATGTCGGTAGTTTGGTTAAAGCCACAAAATGACCCATTTTGGTTAAATGGTCTATGACCACAAGAATGGTGTTATTACCAAGGCTGAGAGGCATTTCTATGATGAAATTCATGGACACTGTGTGCCAAGGGGCTGGGGTTAAGGGTATTGGCCTGAGTAACCCACTAGGTCTTTGATGTAGAGCCTTGGCTTGAGTGCAAACGGAACATTCTGATACATATTGTTCTGTGTCCTTCCGCATTGTTTCCCACCAGAAGTATCTCAACATGTTTTGTAGGGTGTTTTGTTTTCCCAGATGTCCTCCCAAGGTAGAATTGTGTGTCCACTGTAATACCTGTTATTGAAGCAGTCCTTCCGGGACATATAGTTGTTTATCATAGAACAGCAATTGATCTTTGCTAGGGTGGTGTAATGGATTTTGGGCAACCCAGGCATCTCTGTCCAGTGGCTCTAACTGATTCTTTTCTTCATCCAAGAATTCGGATGTTGTTGCTACTGCCATCAATTCCGTCTGGAGCAAGGCTTTTTGAAGAATGATCAGAGGTTCTTCTGTGAGGGTTGTTTCAGTGTCTAGGATAGGCATGATTCGTGATAGAGCATCTGCTTTGCCGTTTTGTGGTCCAGGTCTATATTTTATCACAAAGTCGAAGTCTGAGAAAAACAATGACCAGCGGAGTTGCCGAGGGGTCAAGGCTCTAGCACTTTTCAAGAAGAGCAAATTCCGATGGTCGGTGTATATTTCCACTGTATGTCGGGCCCCCATTAAATGATGCCTCCTTTCCTCGCAACCTCTCTTGATCGCCAACAGTTCCTTGTCGGTAATGCTGTAGTTCACCTCTCACGTGGACAGTTTCTTGGAAAAGAAAGCAACTGGGTGGAGCTGTCCTGTTTCTGGGACACGATGCCTCCTACAGCGTAGTAGGAGGCATCGGTTTCTACCACAAAAGGCTGACTCGCATCGGGATGTCTCAAGATTGGGGCACTCGTGAAACAGGACTTTAAGGTTTGGAATGCTTCTTCTGCAGCCTCAGTCCATAAAAAGGTTGCTCCCTTCCGCAGCAGGTGTGTTAATGGTTGAATAATTTTAGCTAATTCCTTGATGAATCTCCTGTTAAAATTTGCGAAGCCTAGAAAACTTTTCAACGCCTTAACACAAGTGGAAGATTCCCATTGTACGATAGCGTGAATCTTCTTTTGGTCCATACATAAACCATTGGGTCCTATGATGTACCCCAAGAACTCAACTTCGGTGGTGTGAAACAGACACTTTTCCAATTTGGCTTACAGAGCATTTCGCTGTAAGCGCTCCAGCACCTCGGACACATGGCAAGCGTGTCCTTCCATTGATTTTGAGTAGATCAAGATGTCGTCTATGTACACTAGCCACAATGTTGTGCTCCCCATCCAACTGTGAGAGCATCCCCTGTTGCACAGCTTCAATCCTTCTGGCTATCCCAGAGTTCCTCCAAATATTCAACAAACAAAATATAATTTATTTCTTCCAAATTTATTTCATACTTAAGCTTTTCAAAAGTTCATTTTTCTTTCATAAATCATTGTTTTTTATGGATTATAATCACTTTCAATACATTCGTCCAATGCATTTCGGTCATATTTGACCTTCATCAGGGACAATCAGCTGAAACAAGAAATAAAGATACCAGTCAACGAATAGTTAAATTGTCATTTGCAAGCATCACTTGTGCTCATGTTCATCAATCCTTCAATAATGCATCAACTGAAAGGTATGACATGACTGTAAAGTAAAATAACATTGAACAACTCACTTTCTATCTTAAAACAGTATGCTGCTTTCAAAAACCACTAGTTGTGTAATAAATTCGGAAGAAATAAATGATATTTTGTTTGTTGAATATTTGGAGGAACTCTGGGATAGCCAGAAGGATTGAAGCTGTGTAACAGGGGATGCTCTCACAGCTGGATGGGGAGCACAACATTGTGACTTTCAGTTAGACGCCTATGACAAGAGGCGCCACTCTGTTTTTTGCACGCTACAAAATTGACGAAATTAACTTTTTGAAAATATAAACTTTTAACTAACACGACAGTGCGCTCGCACCTTACATTTCTGCACAGTCTATGTACACTATACATGAGACATCCAATAAACCCCTTAAAACTTCCTCCATAAAGTACTGGAATGCGGCGGGGGCGTTACAGAGGCCAAAGGGCATCACTAGATACTCTTACAGCCCAAATTTAGTACGAAACGCAGTCTTCCATTCGTCCCCTCGCCGCACTCGCACCTGGTGATATGCTCCACGGAGATCCAGTTTAGTGAATATCTTTGTTCTCTTTAACTGGTCCAGTAGCACAGTTATCAAGGTAAGGGGATACCAGTTCTTTTTTGTCACCCTGTTCATCGCCCTATTGTGGTATATAAATAAATAATACCGGATCTATTTTTGAATGAATGAATGAATAACAGATAGCTCAATAAATAAGAGTCAAAATTCGAGGTAGTAGGAGTTTTGCAGGTTTATTACAGCATAAGGACAGGAACAGGTCAACCTGCATAGGAATAGGATGACAGGGCCCAGCAGCTGCTGGGGCTGGATCTGGGATGAGCGCGCTGACTTTTAATAACAATACATGAGCATATATACATAACGCAAACACATAGCATTACATTGCAGTAGGCGTAGCAGTGGGTGGAGCAGAAGGCGTGACGCGTAGCAGTCGCGAAAGATAAGGGGGAAAAGTAGGTGTAACTGGGCGTATACATAGACATGTGATGCAAACGTAACGGAATATGTCATGAATGGGGCGGAAACCATGGAGGGGGCTACCTAAGGAGCCGGGACCTCTAATCTGATGGTGCGCGCAAACTGGCAATGACGTGTTACTAGGAGAAGCTGGGGGCTATGAACTCTGTGCTAGGAGCAGAGACTAAAGTCTGGAGGGTCGGAGCGACATGTACCTAAACCCTATCTGGTATCTAATGTTTAGGGAACATGTTGATATAAACTAGAAGTTAGGAGGGGAAAAGCTAACAGACTCTAAGGCTAGAGCATGCATTTATTCTACATGTAGTGCGTGATGAAGAATATTAAATGACCATTAAATACAGTATTTCTCCTAACATGGGGCCGAATAGGCTAGACAATGACGGAAACTATTGATGCAGTTCAGTAGCTTGGGAATGCAGAGAAGGAGGACTAAACTGATAGCTGGAATCATAACATAGTCTTGGCAGACTCAGAGGCAGAGCCAAGCTGCACCGGGCACTGCGAGGCAGGAAGTAAGTGAAAGGTCGAGGATACAGGTGGGGGCTGTATCGCTCCTCAGCGAGGCTTCAGGAGACAGGAGCTGAATCTGGTGTCCGGGCCCTGTTGAGGCCTAGAAACGGGGACTTTCAATGAATTAACGTGCACACTGAAAAACGTGGCAACGTAGCTTTACATAGGCCTGATACTCATATTACTCACGAGAACTGGAAACTGGCATACCAGAGGTGGACACAACTATAATTGCGTCTTGAATCGGACATGGGGAATGCATATGCATATTTAATCATGCACACATAACATATGATGGATGAGGCGTAGGGACACAGAACATGGCAAAATTTACTTTTCCACATTCCCTCCTTGTCACTACGTTTCCATCAGGAAACATCAATATTCATGATACCATCTATCATTTCATACAGTACCATTTGTTCATCTCGAATTGTCTTAGAACGGGATTTAGAACGGGGCTTGGGACTAGGAATACAAGAGGTAGCACACATGCCGCAAATCGCAGGGCCACATTGTATACAGAGGCAGCAGCTGAATATGATCGCTACTGCTATACCTAGAAAGGACAATACTTTCCATCCCCATGCGGAAATTATATTCCAGAACCAACCGGACCATGTCCAGGTGCCTGGATCTTGGTGTAACAAATGGGCAATTTTATGAAGTCTGGTTATAGCTGAATAAACAGACGGCGCGTTATTTGGAATGAAAATGCAGCAACTGGATCCGATGAGTCTACAGGCCCCGCCCCTATCGGCCAGTATGACGTCAAGGACGAGACGATTCTGGAGCACAACAATTCTCATAAAGGATTGCTCTTCGGTTAAGTTACCTAGAGCGGAGGCAGTCTCATCTACTACAGCTTCAAGGGTTCTTGTTAACCTACGGATTAGCTTACTATTTACAACTGTACCTAAATAAGGGAAAACACCTTTATCAATATCAATGAATTGCTCTGCAGCAGTTTCAGTATAGTCGACAATCGGGAGATTTCTCTTGTGTCTAGTATGTACTAGGTAGGAATTCCTATGGTAGTCAGGTGGGGCTAGAAAAACAGGTGGCAGTAGGAAGGCAATGTAACAGGTTCCCTCCCAATCGAGGGGCAGACGAACATATGCAGTTTGACCACAAACAAAATAAGAATGACGTGAAGCTTTAAAAATAGATTTCCCACTGTCACTATACTTGACAATAGTAGTACAATCACTATGTCCTACATGTACAGAACCATAGTTACGAACACATAATTCGCCTTTGACTGGTAACACTGAAATAGCAGGTGAGTCTGGAGTAGTATCAGACTGAACATTCAGGACCATAAAATTCGACGAATAGTTACCTAAATTGTACACTTCATTTTCTAGATCTAAACCTGTTCTGTGGGGGGGACCATACTTGTCTGGGAAACATGTGCTGTTAAGAAAAGACATATCTGTTGAGGATGACGTTAACGTGGACCATGCTCCACACGAACCATTATGTGAAAAAGGATAAGGAAAGAGTGGCAGAACTCCCTTTGACGTCTGGAAAGGGGGGAGTCGACCACACACCCAACAATTAGTGGCATTGCTGGTCTGGTGTGAATAATGCAACATGCGGATAAAAGTATTGTTACGCATAGCGAGGCGGTAGGACAGTTCATGAGGGGGCAGATCACTAAACGTGTGCTCTACTGTAGCATTAGCAGACTTATTTACATGTGAAACTGGGAAACATAGGTAAAATGCATAACTGGTGCAGGAAATCATAAGGCTGGAAAACAATATGAAACATAGAAAAATGATACATCGGATTGAGTTTTGACTGACTCTCTCACTATGGGGGTCTATTTTATACATGTCAGAAACAGTCTAACCGTTTCACCTAGGGGAGGACTTAGACAATCAAACTGGCTGACTTATTTTACTAGACCGTAGCTTTTGCTTATACTCCTGCTGCGGAGTTTTCTCTAACAGGGGAGGGGTTGTGTCAATGTCATTTGCGGGACAGTCCTTAGGAACAATGTTTTGACAAGTTTTTAAATCCTGGGAAATGTTCTTGGAGACCGGCTTTAATCCGTAGAATTTCTTGACGTGCGAAAGGTGTACCCAGCCGCGGCGTCCTTCCAATTTCACGGCTGTACGGGTGGTGAGGAGGACCTGTCGGGGCTCTTTCCAACGAGGCTCCAGCGGACTTGATCTGTCAAAGTTGCGGACCATCACCATGGATCCTGGAACGATTTCATGCGGGGCCACCTCGGTATTGTCTGGAAATGCGGCGGCAACCTGTGAACGACATGAGTTGAGGGCAGACATCAAGGAAGCTAGGTAATCTGTCAGCATATTACTTGAAACATCAGTAATACTTCGGGGTCTAGGAGTACCCCACATGTTAGGGGGGCGGCCGAAAACGACCTCATACGGGGACAGACCTGATCTGGAATGTGCGACCATGCGCATATAAAACAAAGCAACTGGCAGAGCTACTAGCCAGTCCACACCTTTCTCTTTACATATTTTGGCAATTCGGATTTTCAGAGTCTGATTATGTCTCTCGACCAGACCAGCTGCTTCAGGATGGCGTACACAATGAAACTTCCACTGGTACCCTAACAACAGGGAAACGTGCTTCATGAGTTCAGATGAGAATGGCTGACCGTTATCAGAATATACGACTCTAGGGAGTCCATATCGAGGGAAAAACTCACGAACCAACTGCTTGGCAGTGGTCGCGGCTGTGTAATCTGGGACTGGATATGCTTCTGTCCATCTGGACAAAGCGCATACAACTACAAGAACATACTTGAAACCTCGACATCGCTCCATCTGAATATAATCCATCTGGAGGACCTCAAAAGGGTGGTCAGGAGGCTGGAATCCCCCTTGTTCCACCGGGACACTTTTACCTGGATTAAACTGACAACATATCATACAGGTACGGACTTTCTGCTTGGCTGCAGCTCGTAAATGCTTGTTGAACCAAATGTTCTGGATACTGTCTAACATTGCTTTTTCTCCTAAATGTGCTGGACTATGTGCGGTATTAATGATAACTTGAACCATAGAGTCGGGGAGAAACCATGTGGTTCTTCCCTTCGTCACCCATCCTTGATCTGTCTGGACCCCTCCTTGTTCAGACCATTTCTAGATTTCATCGGGAGTAGCATGTAACTGGATATCTATGACATCCTGGGTGGGGTCCTTAACTGTCATACATGTAGTCAGATCTGGAGTTTGTGTCTGTGTCGGATTAACTTGAATGTCTGGAGTCTGTGCTGTAAGCTTGGCTGTGCGATCTGCTAGATCATTACCTTGGGAAATAATGTCAGTAACTTTCGTATGTGCTTTGCATTTCATAATAGCAATGGATGTCGGTAAATGTATTGCATCTAACAGAGCTTGAATAAGGAGACCATGCTGAATCTTGGTTCCATGAGAAGTCATGAAACCTCTCTCTTGCCAGAGCACTCCAAAGTCGTGAACGACTCCAAATGCGTAGCGTGAATCTGTGTAAATATTAACTTTCAGGTTCTTGGCGTGTATGCAGGCTTGTGTCAGAGCAACTAGCTCTGCTGCTTGAGCGGACAGAGTGTCAATGCGGTGTGTCTCAATAACTTCAGTGTCAGTAGTCACTGCATACGCGGCGACTAGTTCTCCTGTACTAGTTCTCATACATGAACCATCCACATAAAGTGTCAGGTCAGGGTCTGGTAACGGAATATCTGTCAGGTCTTGTCTTGGCTTTGTCGTAATGTTGACTACTTCCACACAATTGTGTGCGGCAGAATTTGAACTAGCTGATGGCAACAATGTAGCAGGGTTCAGGACGTTGCAGCGTCTGATTTCTATGTGTGGCTGAAACAGTGTCAATTCATAACCTGTTAAACGTGCAATTGTCAAGTGCTGTGTTTGTGTTCTATTTAAAAGAACTTCCACGGAGTGTGGAACTTGTACTGTCAGGGAGTGTCCTAAAACTATGGAATCACTTTGTCTGATAGCTAGTGCTGTGGCTGCAACTGACTTGAGGCACGCGGGCAAAGCCTGGGCTACTGGATCTAGTGTGCTCGAAAAATAAGCACAGGGCTTGTATTGTCCTGCTTGATCTTGTGTGAGAACAGATAATGCTGTACCTTCGCGTTCAGTGACGAAAAGTGTAAAAGGCTTACTGTAGTTCGGTGTAGCTAGAACTGGAGCTTGACATAAAGCTTTCTTTAACTCGTTGAAACTAAGTGTATGTTCAGATGTCCAAGGGAGGACAGTCGGTGCGGCTGCCTCCTGTGTCGTTAACTGTATCAGTGGCTTGGCTAGAAACGCATACTGAGGAATCCATTGTCTACAATAAGAAGTAAGGCCAATAAAGGCACGTACCTCCTTCTGGGTCCTGGGCTGAGGAAGACTCGCTATCAACTGGATGCGATCGGGTGTCAACTGCCTACCCCTCTTGGACAGCAAGTGTCCTAAGTAAACCACTTGCTGGACACAGAATTGAAGCTTCGAAGGGGACACCTTGTGCCCCATCTCGGCTAGGAAATACAGAACCGTCAGTGACGCTCGCTCGCAGTCACGTTCAGAACGGGCTGTGATCAATAGATCATCGACATACTGGAGCAGGGCAGTGTCAGTTGGCATGTGAATATTGTCTAGTTGTCTCTTAAGTGCTTGACTGTAAATACTAGGACTTTCTGTGAAACCTTGAGGAGCTCGTGTAAACATATAGCTCCTTCCATTTAAACAAAATCCGAAAAGAAACTGGCTGTCTGGATGGATGGGAACACTAAAAAATGCATTCTTAAGATCGATTACTGTAAAGAACATGGCTTCGGAATCAATGGCTGTCAATAGGGAAGAGATATCTGGGACAACTGGGTACTGCGGAATAATACATTTGTTAAGTTCTCGTAAATCAATCACTAATCGATATACTGGGGGTGCATTTGGATCAGTACGTTTCATGACTGGAATGATCGGAGAGTTACATACATTGGAGTCAGTTTCTACAACTACTCCTTGAGCCATGAGCTCGTCTATAATTTTGGATAAGGCTGCTACAGCCTCAGGTGGCAATCTATACTGCCTGATTCGTGGTAACACTACACCTGGTTTGAGAGTCACACGATGGGGTGTGATTTGCATGTAACCTACATCAGTTGGACCTTGCGCCCATAAATGCTGTGGGACATTAGACAGTCTTGGATCAAAATCACGTAATACATAGTGACCCTTAAAGTCACGTAGGAACAATCGTATTCCCTCGGGGGAACAACATATAACTGCACCTAACTCTTTCAATGTCTTAATGCCTAACAGATTTTCTGGACATGACTTAGTAAGTAACAGATCAGTAGTGCGGGACAATGGACCTACTTCTAGAGTGACTGGCTTTGAAATCTCATTTACGATAGGCTTTCCTGAAAATCCAAGGGAAACATTTCTAGAGCCTGAGAGCGGAGCCCCTGGAACTTCGGCGTGACTAATTGTGGTCCTACTTGCCCCTGTATCAATCAAAAACTTTCTGTCTTTCCCTAATACTTGACTATGAACATAGGGACCCTCTTGATCTACAGGTATCTCGATGAGAGGCAAGCCTACCTCCCTCTCTAGGCTGTTTCATGAATACTGCTGATACTCTGGATACTCAGACTGTGCATACTGGTACATCTGCGATGTAACATGCTGTGTTGCAGCAATAGGCTGCGGTGCTGTAACTGTCTGTGGTGCATTCTGTGACTGAGGAGTCTGTGAAACTTGTTCTTGTCTAGGCGGACGTGGTCTTTCTTTAGTCTTACCAGTAGCTATGTTATGTTTCAGAACTGTACACTCGTTTATGAAATGACCTGGCTGTTTACAATAATTGCAGTTCCCTTTAACGGGTGCTGCAGGATGACTGGCTTGATTCGGACCCCTCTTCTGACTGTCTTGAGGAACAGATTGTGCAACTAGCACTTTCATTTTTGTGTCTTTCATACGTTTTCTTTCGTGTTCTTGTTCTTCTCTGATTCTATTCTGGTGATACTGGAGCATCTGGAGCATCTGGGACGGAGTATTAGCTTGCCAGGTACTTTCGACTTTCAGAACTCGGTTTTTAATTTGTGGGCTTGAATTCTCGACTAATTTAGTAACGAAAAGGTGAGGGTACGACTCACTACTTGTCTTGAGACCACTGTTGATACTAAAGCACTTTTCAAACCTAGAATAAAAATCACTAATATCCTCATCTTGTTTCTGTTTACAGGCTGAGATTGCATCCCAGTCTTCTTTTCTAGTTGTCAATAATCTGGGTAAAACTTGAATCAATAATTCTGGTAATTCTTTACATTTCTCTCCTAGACCAGTACCTGGTACACGTATCTTATCTTCTGCTTCTAGGACTGCCCAATCTATCTTTTTCTCTCCCACCTCCCATTCTTTCTCTTTGAGCTTTTCATACACCCCGGCGGGCAACAGGACTTTTAACATTTTAATGATATCTGGGTAAGTGTATTCTCCCATACGGAGCATGTCTTTTAATTCTCTATGGTACCCTGCTGGATCTTTGTCATGACAGGGAATTAATTTCTTCATTTCTAGAAGTTCCATCTTTGTGATTGGAGTGTATACAAACACTCGCTGCATTTCGCCACCCGCTCCTCTGACTGGGTGGACTTCTCGTAACGGATTCTGTCTGTCTATGTAGAATGATTTACTTTCTGGGGGTGAGACATGAACGAAATGCGGGTTCAAGAACATTTTATATTTATGGCGTTGTTCTAGAATGACACTAATTAAATCGGTACCTAGACCTCTCCATCTGTACTGGAGTAACTCGTTCAGGATATCATGTAACGGGCCTGGATCAGAATGCTGTCCCTCATACAGAGTAATGAGGTGCTGAATCA
The DNA here is from genome assembly GCF_964261635.1 of Lissotriton helveticus. Lineage (NCBI taxonomy): Eukaryota > Metazoa > Chordata > Amphibia > Caudata > Salamandridae > Lissotriton > Lissotriton helveticus. The sequence goes on from NC_136061.1 coordinate 254,703,238, forward strand.
TATACATACCCACCAGTCGCTGCTCGGCTGGGGGCATTTTCAGAAACATTTGTGCCACTATTTCGTCTGGAAAAGTGGTAGAATCAGTAATCCATCGGACTGCTGACCGAACTATTTCTTGTTCATGCATGGTACTTAACTCACTATAACCGATTCGTGATTTCAGAATGTGATCGGTAGCTTGGAATACTTGTTCTAGGGAACCTTGTTCTGGTGCTGAATGATGGGAAATTGGCTTGTGTTCTAGGCGTAAATGGCGATCTGGAAATCTAGGTTTTCCTACATACGCTATTCTGGCGGTATTCTCATCGTCTTCTTCTTCAGGATCAGAGGTACTTTCTTTCTCGCTTACTTGTGCTGCTTTACGCTGTTCGTGTATCTTTATTATCTCTCTACGGATTTTCTTGTACATACTTTCCATGGCACCAATGGTATTGTGCTTTCCTTCGGCTATATTATCACTCCACTTTGTTAGAGTTTTCATTTCTTCCGGGTCTTTAGACGGATGATCCTGTTCTCTTATTAGACAGTTAATTAAGAACTTTAATATCATGCGCTGAATCTCGGCTTTCCTTTGAGACATGGCATCACTAATACTTTCTGGATCATCCCCTGTACGGATGAAACGATATATCCTGTCTAGATCTTCTTTCATATTCGGCAGGGTGACTAGATACTCGGTCACTCTCCTTACGCGTACGGAATATAAAACCATATTAAACTCGCCTGGAACTGGGTCATAGACACATTCGCCAAGGGTTTGCCTGATCTCTGCAACAGACTTATTACTCTTAGGAGTACGCTGTGATGCTTGAGCATGTAATTCGAGTGCTGATAAACGCTTGTATGGCGGCGGGGTTTGAGGAAGACCTCCTCCTGCAGCCCCTAAACTAGAATCATCAACTGATGCTTTTCGTCCTGGCAGGGTGGGTAATTGTAACGTGGGCTGGACTTGTATGGCGGGCTGACCCGGGGGGGCTGTTAAGGGCACCCCGGTGTCTGGGGGAGTAGGAATTACCTGATTTACAGGGACTGGCGGAGCGCGGACAGGATTTACATATTCAGGGATTGTGTCGTCCAAATAGGACGAGATGAAAATATCAGCTGCGGTCGGTTTGTGACGTAGCTTGGTCGGAACTAACGGTGGCGGGAAATTACTGGATGCCTCCGGGGTCGCTTTTGGCAAGCCCTCGGCAAGAAGAGGATACATACCCTTAATGAGGGCATGCCTCTGTCTGTCTCTCTGTTCAGTTTTGACTTGTTCACCTATCTCGATTAATTCTCTTTCTTGGGCTCGTTCTTGGGATTCTCTACTTAATTCTGATTTTCTGATTTCTTTTTCGGTTCTTTTATGAGCTTCTTTGCGCCATAACTCAATGGCATCTTTCTGTGATTGTCTGGCTTTCTTTTTCCATAATGCTTCTTCTACTCGCATGATGCATTCGGCATCCCATGTACCCGATACGGGCCATCTATACTTTTCTTCTAACTGTTTGGTATACTCTACCCATAAATCTAGATACAATATGGCACTTATGCCATGTTTCTGATACATAAAGTGACCTGGACTGTCCCTGGGCGGGACGGGAACTGCTGCTTCCAGCAGACCCTTTCTAGTCTTTAACTGACGTAATTTTGAGAAGAGCGGCATGACTGGACTATAATCTGGACATAATACAATACACAATAAACACGATACTTAATCCCCATTCATACCACGACATTGAAATACATGAAAAACATTTAAAAATAACAGTTCGAACAGAATACTACCTGGAAATACTGAGAACAGAACACTTGAAATTTCTCGAGAACAGAACTGACTAGAACAGAAACTAGATGCACTGCTGAAACAGTACGAAACTTACCGGTCTCTTAAAGAGACACGTCAGGACCCGCATCCACCGAAGTGGACACTTCGTTTGTGGGACTGTGTACCACCAACCCACAGACCAGAGTCAATTTAAATTGACCCTGTCTAGATACCACCCCAGTAACGGTACTCACCGGGCAGCAAGAACGGAAGGCCTCGGACTGGACTGCACTGCTACGACGATGACGACGAACTTCGGACTTCAGTTACGGGTGGACCTCCGGATACCTCGGACCTTGTACTCTTGGCTTGGGCTCTGGTCCGGACTCGCCGCGTTCCTCCACCGTCTCGTTTGGATGCTGGACCGCCTCCTCCGTCTTCTCCGTGGGCCTGAGGGATACTTGAGCAGAAATATCTGCCACTGCGCAGAAGAGTTCCGTCACGACTGCAGAGGGTCAGGGGGTCGGCGTGGCTTCACCGACGCGTGGGGAAAGGGCAAGTCCCTGTTCGGGCGCCATTATGTGGTATATAAATAAATAATACCGGATCTATTTTTGAATGAATGAATGAATAACAGATAGCTCAATAAATAAGAGTCAAAATTCGAGGTAGTAGGAGTTTTGCAGGTTTATTACAGCATAAGGACAGGAACAGGTCAACCTGCATAGGAATAGGATGACAGGGCCCAGCAGCTGCTGGGGCTGGATCTGGGATGAGCGCGCTGACTTTTAATAACAATACATGAGCATATATACATAACGCAAACACATAGCATTACATTGCAGTAGGCGTAGCAGTGGGTGGAGCAGAAGGCGTGACGCGTAGCAGTCGCGAAAGATAAGGGGGAAAAGTAGGTGTAACTGGGCGTATACATAGACATGTGATGCAAACGTAACGGAATATGTCATGAATGGGGCGGAAACCATGGAGGGGGCTACCTAAGGAGCCGGGACCTCTAATCTGATGGTGCGCGCAAACTGGCAATGACGTGTTACTAGGAGAAGCTGGGGGCTATGAACTCTGTGCTAGGAGCAGAGACTAAAGTCTGGAGGGTCGGAGCGACATGTACCTAAACCCTATCTGGTATCTAATGTTTAGGGAACATGTTGATATAAACTAGAAGTTAGGAGGGGAAAAGCTAACAGACTCTAAGGCTAGAGCATGCATTTATTCTACATGTAGTGCGTGATGAAGAATATTAAATGACCATTAAATACAGTATTTCTCCTAACATGGGGCCGAATAGGCTAGACAATGACGGAAACTATTGATGCAGTTCAGTAGCTTGGGAATGCAGAGAAGGAGGACTAAACTGATAGCTGGAATCATAACATAGTCTTGGCAGACTCAGAGGCAGAGCCAAGCTGCACCGGGCACTGCGAGGCAGGAAGTAAGTGAAAGGTCGAGGATACAGGTGGGGGCTGTATCGCTCCTCAGCGAGGCTTCAGGAGACAGGAGCTGAATCTGGTGTCCGGGCCCTGTTGAGGCCTAGAAACGGGGACTTTCAATGAATTAACGTGCACACTGAAAAACGTGGCAACGTAGCTTTACATAGGCCTGATACTCATATTACTCACGAGAACTGGAAACTGGCATACCAGAGGTGGACACAACTATAATTGCGTCTTGAATCGGACATGGGGAATGCATATGCATATTTAATCATGCACACATAACATATGATGGATGAGGCGTAGGGACACAGAACATGGCAAAATTTACTTTTCCACACTATAATGGATGCATGTTCTTAATCCCCCTTCACTTTTCAGGATGAAAAACAGAGGTGAGGAATTGGGAGAAGATGATGGACGAATGAACCCCGCTGACAACATTTTGTCCAGATATTGTTGCAGATAGGTAGTTTCTGCCTCTGTGAGAGCATATATATGGCTACAGGGAATGCTAGCTCCAGGTTCTATTTTAATTACACAATCATAGTCCCTATGTGGGGGCAGCTTGCTGGCTTCTTGTTCGCTGAACACCTCTTGGTATTTTCTGTATTCGTCCGGAAGCACAGAGGTTAGACAAATGCACTGTGTGCGGCATGCGCTGGCAAGCAGTGCTGCTCGGTTTACCTTCTGTTCAACAGTATGAACTCTATTGTAGGTGCAATGTTCGGCACGGTATGATGAATTTAATGTAACTGTACGAGCTGCCCATTGTACAAAAGGATCATGCAGCGTGAGCCAAGGCATTCCTAAGATGCGTTTGAAATGCGTGGCGTCAATGAGGTCAAATTGTATATACTTATAGTGGGTCATTCCAACCTGCATAAGAATTTGAAGGGTATGAAAACTCACTGGATCTGACGTTAAATCTGTTCCATCTACGGCCTTAACTGGTTCCGGGGTTTTCTTCCTAATGCAGGGTACTCCTATCTCGTGGGCGTATTTCTGGTCAATGAAATTGCCTGTGGCTCCTGAATCCAAAATGGCATGGACAATCAAAGGCTCCACTCCTGGCCACTCCATGGTCATACAAACGTTCATATGGGGTGCAGTGGTTTGTGCTTTGTTAGCCAAGGCAGACCTCCTTTGATTCAGTCCTCAAACAGGGGGTCTCTAGCTTGTTTGAGCATAGCCCTTTCCTGACGTTTCTGGTAGGTATTCCGCAACAGGCACGTTTCTAGATTCTTTCGGGTCTTTGTACTTAGCATTTGTTTTTGCCTTACAATCCTTGATGAAATGACCCGCCTTTCCACAATACATACATAGCTTCTGATTGTGTCTTCTATTCCCTCTTTGGTACTCAATGGACCACGCACACCACTGATCTGCATTGGTTTCGTTCCATCACTGGAATGTGTTGATTCTTTGGATGATGGTTTGGACCTAGGAAGCAGGAACCTTACTTCTGAGCGTTGTTTATCTCCTTTCCTTTCCTGGAGTCGATGATCCAGTCGATGATCCAGCTGCACTGTGAGGTCGATCAGTTCATCACAGGTAGCAGGCATATGAATCACTTGGGCCAAGACATCCTTTAGTTCACCTCTCAGCCCTTGGTAATACAAGGAGGTTCTTTTCTCTACAGGCCAATCGTTTTCAATGACAAGTCTTTTGAAAGTGGTTATATATGTCAAAAGATCTTGTGAGCCCTGCTTTAGTGTGATGAGCTCCCTATCTAAGAGAGTTGATGCGCTTTTCTATCAAATAATTTACACATTTCCTCACAAAAAGGCAGAGAAGTTGTGTAATACTGGGTCATTCTCTCTATTACATAGATAGGGATAGGAAAGAGAGGTAGGACTAACGTGCTTTAGGTGTTCTGGGAGTTGAAGTCCCACATACATTCCTCATGCATGCAGCCTATCGCCTAATTGTGACAACTCGTTACGTACCAGCCCCTATGGGGCTGGTCTGCCAAAATTTGCCAGGGCTGCTTTCAGTTCCCAGTCCGAACGCGGGTTATTCTCATTAACACAGTGCTCAATTATAGGAGGCTTCAGTTTACAAAGCACAACGGGAGTAACAAGGAGAGGGTTTGCTGTTTCTCTTTTCTTCCATCTTTTTTCTGCTATTTCAAAAAGTTATTTTTCCTTGAACAACATTTTGCTCTTTTTAGTCACCTCTTTGACCCCACCTCCATAGCACTCAGGATCACAGTAGCTATGATTTTTTATGAACTTCAAATGTGGCATGCAAATGAAGATGGGCACTAAACCTGACAAATAAAGTCTTGCTTCTACTCCATCTTTATTTACAAGTACTTACTGAGGCATTGAAGCCCCACTTGGAACACTGCCACGGACCCCCACAAGGGCACGCCACAGAGTTTGAAGACCTCTAATATAATTCTAATATTGTGATTTTATATGAAAATATTTAAACACGTAGTTGACAGTGAGAGAAAACAATATTTTTCTGTTTGTTGAAAACTGAAAGTATAAGAGAAGATCCAAACTGTTCCTGCAGTGCCCATGTCTAACATTAATTTTAGTGAATACGTCAAATGTCCAAGTTCTTGGCATTCAGGTGGCTCTTGCTTGTTTTACTTAGAATGTGGATATTCACCTGGTTTTCCAGAAAAGCACTGAAGTTGTTCAGAAGGTTATTGATGTCAGATGTGGACGTGGCAGGTGGATCTGAAGTTTTGTTGTTCCCTTTTGGGTTGACATTTGTGTGTTAGTAGGGTGCTGAGCAGCGTGATGGGAATGGCGGTGCTGCTGGGCTTTTCCAGTGGTATGAGTTGTTTGCAATGGTTGGCTGGTGATATCAGAAAGCTGAGGTCAAGGATTTGCCTTTTGGAGTGAGTCGATGCGTGTCCTGCTGTACCACATTGAGTGCATTATTGATGTCGAGGACAGTATCTCTTGTTTTCTTCATGTGTGAGGAGTTCGTCAGGTTTAGGTTGCTGCGGCACGTGGTGGTGGTGTTGGTATGACAGATGGATGTGGTGGTGAGGAGGCCTGAAAATGTGAATGATTGGAATGTTGTTCACTTTTATGGCTTCTCTTTTTAAATAGAGTTTTTATAAGAAACCAGTGATATCTTTTGTGGAGATGGATGCTGGGAAATGCAGTGATGTCGCTTTCTGTAAATGAGGTGTGGAATTCCCCCAAACACTGCTTGTAATAGAGCAGATGAGACTACATCAGATATTTGTACAAAGGTAATACAATAACCTCCCTCTTTCTGATAACTAGATAACTATACCACTCCCAATGCCTCAAAACAACTCTCTTTATTTGTCTGTTACTTTGTTGCACTGTTTACCCATTAGATTTCAAACCAGAAAATGAGAGCAAGAGAGAGAAAAACAAGTAGACACACTGCTAACTCAAAGGAACATGTCAGATTTTTTTTTTACACCAAGCCCAAAGTAGAATCGAAAGCCAGATTCGAGGCATATTCAAAGGTAAGCTTTCCACAAACCAATAAACTTGAGGAGAAGAGCATATTTCATCAATCTCAAATGCTTGCTAGACTCTAGGGCTATATTATCCAGGACTGTACGAGTGTGTATATTGAAGAGCTATTTTAATCACTATTAGTGGAGTGGTGTGGCTCACTGGTTAGAGGCGGCAGACCCAGAAGCAGAGGACGGCCCGGGACCAGAGTTCAATTCCCGACGCGGCAGGGTCGTGGACCAGGGTCAGCGGACTCCATAATTCTCGCCTCGGTGCCTACTCTAACCAGGGATCACACTCGGCAACTCTGGGCATTAGCTTGCCTCATCTCCACAACAGCCCCCCACATACGCCGGGGATGCCTGGTTTCACCTTGGAGATACCCAGAGGGACCATCTCACATGGAAAGCCAGGACGGGTTCCCCAGCGGTCTACAGCACGGAGATACCCCATGTGGGGTGATTCATGCGCTTTACAAGACATCATTGCATTACTATTAATTTTGAATTTAATGTGCATTAATTTAGTACTCTCCACTTCCAAGTAAGAAAAAGTCACATGCATTTTAAATGTGTTTCCATTTTGTCATTCTGTGTTGTACATTGCACATGTTAGCTAAACCATACAAGTAGGCGTGGCTTTTTTCTGAAGTTGGCACACCGAACCTTCAAATCAAATCAAATCAACAGATTTATAAAGCGCGCTACTCACCCGCTAGGGTCTCAAGGCGCTGGGGGGGAGGGGTCCGTTACTGCTCGAAAAGCCAGGTCTTGAGTTGCTTCCTGAAGGAGAGATGGTCCTGGGTCAGCCGCAGGTGGATGGGGAGGGAGTTCCAAGTCTTGGCCGCCAGGTAGGAGAAGGACCTTACATTTTGGGAAGCAAAAGAGGCAGCTATTGCTGGTGACACATGTGTGTTCTTCCAAGGTCTTCTCGCATTCCTTCCACAAGAAAAGTCTGGCACCTGAGAATGAGCGCGGATCTGTAGGTTCCTGTTTTTTCATGTATTCCTACTTCCATTTCTTTGCGTTGAGAAAATGTATAGCACCAAAATGAAAAGATTTTAGCATTACATGCTCCAACTGATTTGAGGGGAAGCTCTGTGCCATTGATTAGGCAACTGCCTTGCTTATTTCTGAACGCTTGTGGGCCTATTTTTGCATAAAACGAATATTAGACATATGTGCTATCCTGGGAGTCTGTGTTTTCTTTAACAGAATCATCTAGCAGTTGTTTGGGGGTAACAATTGCTAATCCAATATCATAACGTGCACTCCCTACGGACAGCTTTGCACCTCCAGGACAGCTTTGCACCTCCAGTAAATCTGCATTTAACGTTTAATACATTTTGTGGGAGGTTGTTTCTGGCTGTTGTCAATCAATTTTTCCTAAAAGTACAAGGCTTTTACCGTCGGTGTAACCAGGCGCGCTATAAATGGGTAGATAAATAAATAAATAATTGATACAGGCAAAATAGCATTTCACCTGCTTGCGTGCTCCCCATACAATGGTAAATAATTTATTTTTCAGCACTTTTGCTATAATTTGGTACTGTTACTAAGCACTTTACATAAGCACAGATGCAGTTTATGACCGTGCTTTCATAGAAAGTGTTCAATCAATATATTTACAAAACATATAATAGCGCATTATGAAGGTCAAATGCTATGTGACGTCACTTCCTTGTCTTTGGAGGAACTTTTAAATGACACTTCTTCTATGAGTTTGAACAACTGATATCGCAGAATGGAAGGTAAGGATACTATCACTTATTTTTTGTTTAAATTCTATGCAATTGCCATGTTCTTATATCATAGAACTGGTAAGATCTCAAGAAGCTTAAAAAGCCAGTAGGAGATAGGCAGGAAGCCCCCAGTAACAGAAGAGTAGCATAATGCCCTTCAGAGATGCAGAATGATGACAAAATCACTCCCTCTTTCCTTTCTAACATCTGACCTTCTAACAACTGGCCTTTCCCCCTGAACATGCGCGCGGCCATGGACTCAGTTTGTGCCTCAAATCCATGAGGCAACCCCGTGAGTCATCAGGCGAGCACAATGGAGCGGTGATCTAGCATTAGCCCAGGAGCAGACCGACTGTTGGCCTGATTCTAGTGCCTGTCAAAATACCGAATATAGCACTATCTTCACATGCACATAAGGTTGATTCTAGTCGTGCATCCCCAAATTGCATACAATCTCAAAAAAATCCTCTATATCCATAATATGTGACTTGAAAGACTGGCTTTTAATTAAAATCAGACAGTCGCCTCTCCTTTTTTCCCATATGGCACTCTCCTTTCCAATCTGTCCTCTCAAAGCCTCCTGTTCCTGAGCACGACCTGCTCTGTCACACATGCATGTTCACCTTAATCTCTATTATTGTATTTCTGCAAACTGCCATCAATGCATTAACAAGCTCACAGCCTCTCCTCCTCTGAAAGTCATGCCCCTGCGTTACCTAACCTCCTCTGGAGCACCTATGAATCCCACCAACAGTGTGCATGTTTCATATATGGCACCCTACTAATGATCATAAATAACTAGTATTAACTTAGTCCACCACAAGGACACTGGAATGAATGCACGACATGCTTTGATTGGGCACACTACACTGGTACCAATAGCCACCAATAACCACTAACCTTGGGTTCCGGAGCAGCGTGCTGCCTGGCATAAAACACTTCAACGATTTGTCAGGGGTAGTACGCTCTATATACATTAAATTACAATCCAATTACAATAGAAGACTGCAATTGGATTTGTATGAGAAAGCACAGTAAATAACCAGTATATATTTGTCAATTTCATCCGTGGATCCGTTTTGTTATATGGTCACTAGGTGGCAGTGTTCCCCCAAAGGTTTTAAATCAGGAGGCCACAGACATGACATGCATTCTGTGCTTCAACTGAGTTCATCGTAATGATCTGAACAGGTTTCCGAATGCATACAGACTTGTGTGTTTTAAAATACCTGTGTGATGATTTGGGAAAGAGGCTATCAAATGACATCCTGCCTCATGCCTAAATGTTACATTATTACTTAATAATTATAGCAATCTGGGTTTTGCTAAGTGAAGAAAAGGCTTGTCGTGTCTAAAACACACATATCCCGAACCTTGCTTTAGTTTCAATAGAAGCTAAGTCAATAAAGATTTCGTTTTCCATTGGTCACTTGTTGCGAAACCGCCAATAAAAAATGAAAAAGTCGGTCAGTCAGGAAAATAAGAAGGGTAAAAACACTCCACTACAGACAAGTTGCGAAAAACTTCTTGGGGATATGCTAGAAGAGCGGAGGGAGGCTCTGATGCGGAGTTGAAGGCCATTCCATACTTTAGGAGTGACGTAAGAGAATGTCCATCCTCCTGACCTGGCTCTATGTACGCATGGGATTTTGAGTTCTGCAGAGCAGAAGTGGCTGGGTGGTTGGTGGGGAGCCAGTGGAGTTCCCAGGGGTGTGTTGTGATGTGAGTTCTGTGTGGGAAGTTGAGGATGAGTCTGGCTGCCGACTTGTAGGTGGTTTGTAGTCTTCCAGTGAGTTGCATGTGGATCCCAGCAGTGAGGGTGGTCCTATAGCCCAACTCCCTGGAGACTAAGGCGAGTGACCATTTTTCTAGTGTTGCTTGGGAGCCATTTGAAGATCTTTCTCAGCGTCTTCAAGGTGTGGAAGCAGGATGCGGCGACAGTGTTGACTTGTGCAGTCATGTTTAGTTTACTGTCAATGATTATTTCGAGGTTCCTGTTGTGGGTTCTGGGTGTAGATCTGGGTCAGAGTTCTGCCAGCGACCAGCTGGAGTCTCATGGTGAGGTATTCTTGCCGAAGATCACTACTTCTGTCTTGTCAGTGTTGAGCTTGAGATAGTTGACTTTCATCAAGTTAGGGACTTAGGTCATGCAGGTGCTGAACTTGTTTCTTGTGTTGGGGGCCTTTTCTGAGAGGAAGAGTATGAGCTGTGGGTCGTCAGCATAGGAGAGGATTTTGATGTAGTGTACACGGATGACATTTGCCAGAGGGATCATGTATACAATGAAGAAGGTGGGATGAGCAATGACCCTTAAGTCACTCCACAGATGAGTTTATGGGCTTTCGAGGAGTAAGGTTCCAGATCCAGCAGAGAGGGGTCTTGGATGCCTATCACATGTAGGCACCTAATGAGGATGGGGTGTGAGACTATTTCAAATGCTGCAGAGAAGTCCAAGAGAATGAGGGCTGACATGTGTCCTCTGTCAAGGATCATGCAGATGTTGTCTGTGGCAGCAATGAGTGGTGTTTCTGTACTGCGGTTGGGCCTGAACACGGAGTGCGTGGCGTTGAGGAGCCGGTGGTACCTGAGGTGGTCAGTGAGGTGTCATTTGATGCATTTTGTCTAAGACCTTTGAAAGGTATGGTAAGAGGGAGATGGGTGCATAGTTAGAAAGCGTGGCTGTGTCAGCGGATGGTTTCTTGAGCAGGGTTAATGACGGTGGTATGTTACCAGGTGTTCGGGAATGTAGCTGAGTTGATGTAGGCTTCGAGAATGGGTGTTACTGTTTCACTGATCAATAGGAGTCATTTAGTGAAGGCATGGTGGGGACAATGGTCAGAGTGAGCTCCTAATTGGATGGTCTTTATTGCCACAAGGTCAGGGTTCAGTCATCAGCAGTGATAGGAAGTCAAGTTGCGAGGGTGATGGGGTCCAGTTGAGTGTTGAAGTTGCTGTACATGGAGATGATTTTGTTGCAAAGGTCTTGTGAGGGGGTGATGTTGCTGGAGGCAGAAGGAGGCTTAGTGAAATCTTTGATGATGGGGAAGATTTCCTTGTTGCTGTTAGTGCTGTTGTCGATGTGATCTCACAGCACTGTGCACATGTTCCGTATCTGCTGGTGGTAGTGCCTTAGGCATGATTTGAAGATGTATTTATCTGCAGTGTCTTGACTGTTTCTCCAGTTGTCTGCAATGGTGTTTCATCAGCCTAAGTTCCTCTGTGTACCAACTGGCCTGTGGTCAGGCTCTTGCATTAGACTGCACTTGTGGGGTACTAGGGTGTTGCTAAATGCAGTGAAGTAGCTGTTGAGGTTCTTGAAGGCTTTCAGCAGGTTGCTGGTCTGCTTGTGCTGGTACTTGGAGAGGGCAGATGCCCACTCTTCATCTGAGATGCTTTTTCAGGTGTGGTTGGTAGTTCTGGTGGTGGTAGGTCTGTGCTGTTGCGGGATGGGTATGCTGAAACTGAAGAGGGCGTGGAAGGTCCAGGTCATAGTAGTTGACTTCTCAACTGTGATGTTACTGATTGAGGAATACACCAGATCAAATAGGTGTCCAGCAGTGTGGGTGGCTTTGTAACATGCTGGGTGAGGCCAAGCTTTCTGCGATTTTCTAATAGGACTAAGAGTATTGGTCAGTGCTGTCTTCTAGATGAAAGTTAAGGTTTAAGAAGAGGGTGAAGAAGATGATGATGAGGGGTGCAATGAAGTCCATGATATTACTAGCAAAATTGGTGGACTATCCTGTGATGCGCATCTTGTATGCTGGTGGTGCTGTCCGTCTAAGTGGTACAGCTGATGGTATCTTTGAATAAGATGGGAGTAAATGTATAACAGGGGTATGTTATGGCGGACCGCTTTGGGGTATGGCTGATACCTCCCCATTACAAATATTGGAAAACAAATTTCTACGAAGAGTGCAATCAGTCCCTAACTCCACAGCTACCTATATTGTCCATAGAGAAATGGACGTACCTTTTTTAAGCGACCTGATTAGCGTCTCTGCCCTAATGTTATGGTACCGAATCTGGACGAAGGAAGAAACTCATTTCACTAAGGATATAATACACGATTGCTTAACCCTTGACCACTGGAAGAATATACCCTGGTTGAAATATATCCACAGGCTCCTTATAGAGTGTGATGCGAGCGCTAATTTTGGAGATCCAATGAGCATCGAGAAATTTAGCCAGGGGAGCTAAGAAGGAGATTCCTTAAATCAAGGGAAACAGCCATGGAAGCAGCAGTGTGTGTTAAACCAAATGTTAGATTATACTGTGAAGGGCCCCTAACTATGGGCATTCAGCCATACCTTATCTTCATTAGAAATACTCAACACAGATTTTATTTAACTAGATTAAGACTGAGTACGCTGCATTCTCAAATTGCTTTCCCAAAGATGGGCAAATGGAGCGCAAATCTCCCAATATGTCCGTGTGAAGGTAAGTCCATCCAAAGCACTGTGCACTTTGTACTATTTTGCAACTTTTATAGGGATTTAAGGAAATCCATTTTACCCCCACTTTTTATCTCGAATAGACTGTACTCCTATAAAACCACTCTTTATTTTATTTGTGATTTAGAACACGCTTATATATGTAATGCAGTAATTGCCTACACTTAATTAGCTATCAAGCGAAGAAAGGAGCTTTCCTATTTGGAATCTCTTGTTTACAAATAATTTGTACAGTCTGTGTTTTTGTTTGTTTTTTCAAAACATATTTTAAAAGTATTTCATGACCGATTTGAAGAATTAATTGATTGCCATGATGCATTTATATTATTGAAACATGAGCTCTCCTTTTAAATAACTTTATTATGGGGAAAAAGGTAAAAGGGAAATTACATTTGAAAAATCTATTGATTACTGTTTAATTTATGATGGTTTGTCTTGTTATGTAGAATGCTTTTATGGATATACTCTTTTATATACCGAATAAAGCTTGTTTTGACTTTGAATAAGATTGTGACTCTACCTCTGGGCTCATGCTGGTGATCTTGTAGGTGGCAGGGATGGCTATAGGCGAGGTCTGTTGCCAAGGTTGTGTTTAGCCATGTTTCCGGGAGAAAGAGCAGGTCCAGAACGTGGTCATGCAGTATGCTCCATATCTCTTTGGTTTGGTGAATTGTTGGGAGTTAAGGAGCTTGTGTGTGAGTGTGGCTTGTTTGGGTGGTATTTGGTCTGTGTGAGTGTGTGTGGGTGGCTGGTTTGTGTGAGCCAGTGGGGTGGTAGGTGCGGTTGGTGTGGGAGAGGTGGGTATAGGGTGTGACAGAGTTCATCAGAACTTGCAGGAGGCACATGTGAATGCTCCTTCTGTGTTGTGTGGTGCAGTGTGGCACAGCATGGTATCAGTGAGTAGGGAGAGAACCAGGGTTCCTTGCACTGGGAGCAGTCCAGGCAGGGATGGGCTCAGATGGGCTATGCAACATAAGATACTAAATACATGAATAGTACAGAGGCTCGGACGAACACAGTAGGCTCCAGAAATTTCGCTGCAGATCACAGCTATTGGCCTGAGATGGGTATATGGAAGGGATGGGCAGTGGATCCACAGAAAGAAGAAACTGTCATAATAGAAAGAATAAACAGATCACCCGCGCAAACTGCTGCACCAATAATATTTGATCGACAGGCATTCAATTTATACACACCCCAAAATGAACATAGTAACACCATGCTTAGTTTTCGGTCGAGCCTGCTAGACAGGGCTTGCACTGTCTGTTACAAGACACATTGAGGCTTATCAAAAATATAGAGGTGCTTGGACCCATCTGTTGTTTATCATTGGTCGCCCTAAATTGCTTGCTTCTTATTCGGTGGCTTACCTTGTCCATCTTGTGTCTCTCCCTCACCCCGATGCATGAACAATTTACTTGTTACTCGTGTCCTTCCACTGCTCACTGTTAGGGAACTACTTTTTCTTTTGTCTTAAGCATTCCATGCACTGGAAGACATGATACAGTTGAGCTATTAGTGGTAAAAGGAAAAAATCCCATGTCCTTCTCAGCCTCTTACCATAAGGTTATCCTGGCTGATTGCTCATTAGACATTAGCATATGGAATTGCTGGCATTGGCTGTGCAATAGTAAAAGAAAATTGTAAGATGCAGAAGATTATCAGAGGATAAAGATTTTGTGAAGAGAGTAGATTTTGAATAGTAATTTAAAGAAGAGGAGAGTTAAGGTCTGGATACAGTTCTCGGGACAAGCTATCGATACATGTTCAGAATTCATTTTATCTATAGAGCTTAACAGAACTTTGCCATTTTATAGCAATGCAAATAATAGGTGCTATTTGTATTGATACAGTTGAGCTATTAGTGGTAAAAGGAAAAAAAATCCCATGTCCTTCTCAGCCTCTTACCATTGAGGTTCCTTAATTTTGACTCCATTTTACATTCAAACTCCATTTTGTGTTGCCTTTACACAGGCTGCATGATTCACGAAGTGTCTCTGCCCTTTTGGACTGCAACGTGTTGAAAACCCCCTCTGTCCTTGTTTTGAAACTCATCTCAGACACCAGCTGGCCTAACTAATTCTTGTCTGGACCACCTAATCGCTGTATCAACTATCTGTTAGCCTTTAGCATTCTTCTCGTGCTGTATCTTATCTTTTGGCCTTCGCTATTCTCTCCCTGTGTTTTCCTATTCCACTACCTTTTCCTTTGAAGCACGCAAACATGTTCTGCCATTACTGATTGACCTATAGGTGCTGTCATAGATTAACTTATCGGGTTGGGCAAAAGCACGACTCAAGGGGGATGTTCTGGTTACCTGATGCCTTGTTTTGAATGTTTTCCTATTGGCTAATATTTTGCAGATCTTGTATGTCCATATTAGGTATTTTGCATGCTTGCAAAAGCTAGGACTGCCCCTTACTTTTGTGCTGAGTTTGTAACCCTAAGCATATAAAAGGCCTCTGTGTTCTGTACTCCTCAGACTGCCTCATTCAGTTGCTAAGGCTCCTGTGTGACGTAGCCTCACTTATTTAAGTTTAATAAAGATGTCTTTTCATATTTCAGCTTCTGTGCCAAGTTCTTCTTTCTATTAGTGAGACCCCTGAGAATGAAGACTTCAGTTTCTTCAAATGTCGCGGCCAACGTGGGCTTTATCAGAGAAGTGACTTTCTGAAGGAGTGATCTTGTCAGGAGACTAAAATCTACTGAGGAGGACAGGACAGGACTCTACTACTCTGTGCATAGGAATTCTGGAGATTCTTTGTCTCTGCATCCCAGTATATTTCTGATCTTCCTGATTTGTGATCCTCCACATGATGTCACTCCTGACTGAGAACCTTTTTGGTGTGAGTATTCTAAAAGAAAAAAGACCATTAGGTCATGTAGAACTTGGCAGTTAGAAATTGGTCAACCTATTGATTGCTAAAAGTAAGGTAGTTTAGTAACGCTTACAGTAGCTTTGGAATTTTAGAATTTGTGTTGGCCAACTTTGATATGTATGGATTTTGATATGCAAATTGCAATTTGTGTAGGCAGGTAATGAGGAGATTTTTCTCCATCTGGTTTTGTTGAACGGTGCCCATACGAAAAGTACATTAAGCACTACTTTGATTATAATGCATGCAATTTCTGCAGTATTTTGGGCATGCCTGTTTCAAGCTCACATTAAAGAATGTGTTGCTTTATTTGGAAGGTACCATAGTGTGATGTGAAGTAAATTAGCTGGCTCCCCTAGAGGGAGTATCTAAATAGGTTTAGATTTAAAAACATATTTCTTCCTTGGTGATTTTGTATCCCCAGGGAATTAAAATATGACATAATACAAAACAAGGATCCTTTGTTCTGTGCAATTTTTTTGAATGAAGATATGCAGAACGATTTTTGTGTTCTGCCAGCTAAAGCTAGTGGATTGAGTGTATTTTCGCTTCTTGGATATACATCAGTCTGTTGGGCTGTTTTTGCAGGCTTTTGGAACACTATTGAGAAGCGTTTCTTGTAAATATGACTTACAACTAGTATTTACAAATGGTTTGGTTTAAGTACAGTCTGTGGGCTGTCCTTTGTTTCTGTCCTGAGTATTGCTTTGTGGGTTAAATGTGTGTTTAAATGTCTATGTGGTTTTCCCATTAGTGCAACTTCTGTAAGTACATAGCGATGGCGCTATTCACGAAATGCATGGCTAAAGCGCGCTGTATTGTGTGTCCTGAGTGTTTGACCCCTTTCTGTTTATGTCTGAAATGAGCTCAAATGTCTGTTTGTGTTTCTTTTTGATGTTTTCAGTCTATTAAGCAAAATGTCTAAATGCTTGAAAAAAAATAAGATTAAAATTCACATTCACTAGGAATAAAAAGGCCCCAAAAACGAATGGTGTATTTTGTAGAAAAATAAACTTATAGCATTTTTACTTACATACATTGTATTAGAAATTACTAGGCAAACACTTCAGCTGAAGTAAGTTTTTGCTGAACTCAGACGCATAATATAGAACACGCATTGATGTGTCTTAGTTTGAAAAAGACTGTCACTGTGCTCATTTTTCAACCCTGGGAGACAAGCTAAATAAACAGGAGTATTTACTCAGCCAGGACTTTGCCCTCAGTTAAACACGGGTGAATCTTTACATTTCAGAATGTTGTTTTCAAAAGGTTCCAAAACTAAGGTTAATTATTTTGGATTACAGGAAGACATTTCAATTAAGGGTTTTCCTCTCTTTAAGCATTTTTGTACACATTTTCTTGGTTCTGTTGCTAAATAAAAATTGTCCTTTTTAGAAAGATAAAAATATGGCGCCAAACTTTGTCATGTTTCAAATTAGGCTTCTGTGCTTAGGCTTATAAATGAATGCGTCTAAAAATGATAGGCAAGGGATGCAGCTTGCTTTTATATGTGAAATTATCAAAAATGATTGGGTTTATTACAAATAATTATTAATTATGTAAAATAATTATTAAAAATAAGTGCTACAAAATTCGTTTTTTACTATTCATGAAGCTTAATGCTCATACTGCGACCTCCTAGCATTATAATTTAATTTAAGTTGTGTTGTCCTGCATAATGAGGACATTAGCATATGGAATTTCACTTAGCGCAGGCATAAAAAACTCATTTTTCTAAGGATTTACATGAGATATGTCTAATGTCCAATCTCTGCAATGTGTAAAGAACATTCTGAGGAGGATTAATATGTAACACAATTATAGGATATTTATTTTTAAGTGCCCCAAGTATCAAAATCGAATTTGGGTAAAATAGACCCTCTGGTGGTTTCAATAGACCATTCAAACAGCATTCTTGCCATTTAAAATAGCTTTAAAGTACCTTAGGCTTCAGGAAATGCATACATTTAGGTATAATACAAATTTGCAGGATTGTTCCCATTTGGGTTTGCTTTTTTAATGGCTCAGTGAGCCAATGTGCCCAGTGCAGAGGTTTGAGTTTAATATCAGGGTTGAAGGTTTTAACTCTAAGCTGGACATATTGAAATGTTCATTCATTTAAGGTTGATGAGCTGAGTACTGTTGCAAAGGGTAGTAACACACATTTGTTCTAAAGCTGGTATGTTATGTAATTATGTTCTGCGAATTATTCACAGTAACTGTTTTAATAATCTAAGTATAGAAATAAATTGTAGCCCCTAACAGGAGTAATATATATATATCATGTGTTTTTAAGTAGGGTTGGTTATTGCAGGTTAGAAAGAGTTGGGAAGGCTTTTTGTCTTTGTCAGCCTTAGAGTAAAGAAGAGGGAGAGGGCTGAGGAGCCCGCAAGGCAGGTTTTGACCTTAAGGTCAGTAAGGTGGGAGTTAGGAGTAAGTGTAAACAGATAGAGAAATTATTGCTTGGAAAAGCAGGGCCTCAAAGGTGGTTGGCGCACGGGACACGCAGAGTGTCTGTGAAAGACTTTTATTTTTGAAAATAAAAATTAAGGTGGTTTTAGCATGTTTTCAAAAGATGGTTGGTTACAGTTGATATTTTGTGTGTTATGTGCAGTGTCAGCAGTATGTTGAAAACAGATGTGTTTTTTTTATTATGACTTCTTTGAAAAGAAATGTTTGTGCGTTTTACATATTTTTGCATTTTATCCTTTTATGAATTGTTCCTGCTGGTCCTGTGTGTCAGAAGAGACACAGTAAGTTGCATTTGACAGCCAAATCTCCACTAACTGGTGATCTGCTGTCAAAAGGAGGGTGAGGATTTTAAACATGACAAATTAAGCCGGCCTGAATATTGGGTTTTGGGCTGCAGGTTCACGGTGCATAAAGTAGATGAGATGGTGTTGTGCGTCACCGCTCATTTATATATGCTATTGTTTTGTCTATGCTTTTTGTGCTTGATATACAGCAAGTATATCTGATGGCTTGACATGTGCGTTTTGTGCGTTTTTTTATGCATGTTTTTGTTTTATGTTGCTGCTTTTGATACTATTACAAGTTTACCTGTGTTGTGAAGGGATATACATGACAATGTGTATCCTGCACAACAGTTGGGTAGATTTGCTCTCACACTAAATTTCACAGATAGACAGACAACACTTCATCAGTGTATGTCAAATTTGGCTATAATGGTATTTGAAGAAAAATAAAAAAGAGATATACAGGATCAAAGTGTGTCACCTGCTGTTAGTCACGTTACTGCCCCCTTCCCTTAAGGAGCAGGCAGCCTTAGATTTATGTATCCTGATTGGACGTAAGGATAAATTATAGATCTGTGACTCTAGTACATGGTGACCTAATTTCTACATTACATTAGTCAGTTTTGTTCTGCTTCCTAAGTAGTGTATGGCTTTGTATCATAAAGTAAACAAGGTTTCATTTGTCCCTGAAGAAGGAACTGGAACTCTAGCTGAGATTACCGTTTATGGTGTAGCAGCCAGTGGTAGAGTTAACATTTGTGAACTATTTTTGATTTTTGTTCACCCAAGTAATTTCTTGTTCCTCCTATAGATATTTCTTTTGTCACTTCTCCCCTGACCGATGTCGCATTGTACCTAGTTATTGGGGATTTTAGCTGTGTCCTAGTTCCATTTCCCTTTTCCATATTCCTTTCACCAGTCAGTTTTTATTATTGTAGGTGTATTGTTCAGTTTCACACTTCCAGACTGCAGTAATGTACTAGGAACCCATATATTATGTATAATTCCCTTTTGTATGACCAGACTGGTTTTTAAGAATTTTCTTTAGGCCTACTTCGATGTTTTCCAGTCTGACTGTCAGGGTAGTGATGGACTGGTTAACTGACTCAATACTATAGTAAGACAAGTTTTCCACCTCAATAGGAGATACCTTACATTTATTTTTTTGAACATGACAAATTTTCAATGAGTATTTGTAGTGAATGAGCCACTTTATTGGTCTGATGATCTGTGATGACCCTCGATCACCACCATTGTGCACTGACTTTAGTGTGCTATGTTACTTTAGCCTTAATGTAGGATGGTCTTGCCTTAGAATAATCTTGCCAAAGAATAGAAGGTATGGGATGTCGAGGTGCAGAGTTGTTGGTGATGGTCACAGGTTGTGGAGATAAATCAGACCTATCAGTGCACGATACATTTTTCTTTAAAAGAAAAATGCAAGCATATGATTTTGAAAGTGTACAACAGCGAATTGTGTATGACTGGCTACTTCCAAGTTTTAAAAATGTATTTTGTGATTTTACCCAAAAGCAATGGACCCATTTTAGCTACAGTGAAGTGCAGGGACTTTTCAATTCAGATGCTGAACAAAGGCCCATGACTATGTGCTTTTGCATACTAAAAGATACTGGACAGATCAGCGTGAGAGAAAAGGTGATTTGCTTATGGGAGATTGCACTAGTAGTAAAATGGCCCATATAGGCAGAAAAGCAGTTGGGTAGGATTTCACAGAAGCAGGGTTGGTGACCCCAACAACTAATGTTTAAAATGATTTTATGTAGCTGGTGCACAAATGTGATAATTTTTTGCCCATGACAGTTGACGGTTACAAATTAAACAAACATAGACCTTCTTTGACTGATGCTACCCCAGATATTGTTACAGAAGTACCCTGAGATTTTGTATGTGACTTTTTAATGTTGCCAATGTTTTGTCTTTTAGTTATCAATAGTCCTATAGACAAATGATAGTTTAAAAGAAAATATATATATGAAGGTGCATGCATTCAAAGGTGGGCTGTTCAATGTGGTTTTAGTTTAGTGTATTCCATTTACGAATGGAAAATTTCACAGCTTTTGGGCTGTGAACGGCTGGGAACTGCCATGCTTTGACCTTGAGGAGATAACATGCATTCCACAGAGCCTCCTCTTCCCCGGGTTCTTTGTAAGGGAGGGGGCGATCGCAGGAGCAGTCTCCTCTATGTTTCTTATGTTTGGCGAGCACCCAAATTGTGTCCACGGAAGAGCTCTGTGTAAAGGTGAGGGGTGTGAAGGGACTTCCCCAGCCCCTCTGGTGGTGACAGAAAAAATCTGATTTTGCCCAAATAAACTTAGAGAATATAATGCAGGTAGCATTCTTAAGCTATTCCCCAGAACTAGAGGAGAGCTTTGCAGACAGAAATTAAAATATTGGACTTTGAGAGATGTAAAAGGAAAATTATGTGCTTTTGAATTGAAGTTTTTTTTGTAAGATGAGTGATACGTGTTTATCATTTCAGGTTGCCAGATCATGCCGGGGTGCAAGTGATGTCCTCCCTGTATGCATGGGCCCTAACCCCCCCCCCTTTTATTATTTTATTATTTTATTTTTTGGAGAGCAAAACCCCCCCAAGCCTGGAGCCAGACCGGACGGTGAAAGGTGATGTCCTGAGGCTGATGGCTGACGGGAGCTGATGATCTATGGAGGACCAGATCAGATGGGGTTCTTCCTTGTCGAGGGGATACTGATGAAGATGGATGCCAGAGAGCTGTCATCTACATAGATGGACTGCTTCTTTCTAAGCGAAGAAGGGATCTGCAGAGTGTACTGCAATTGGAACTGTCCCCTTCAAGTGAGGCTGACTTTAAAAGCATGAGAGCTGTGTGTCTTTTGCACAGGAGAACTGCTTGTGCACCCTAACAAGAGACAGTGGTGTTTTTTGTTTTGCTTTTTTCACAGAAACGAACACTTTTTTCCCATAGAGACACTGTGCTTCACTTGGAGTAGATATTTTCTGAGCTACAGTTGGCTGCCTTGGCAGTAGAATTTGCAGTTTCATTATTAGAGGTTCAAATGACACAAGCTGAATTATTTTTAGATATTTCACCTGAGTTCTTGTTTTAGGTAATGCAGTAAGTTTAAAAAGTACAAAAAATAGAAAACCAGTTAATTATGATCTGCTTTGAATTCAATGTTTTTGAGTAGTCACTTTGACACAAGAGTTATTGCTTATGTTTTTGATTCTGTGGTGCAGTTTTTACTCTTTCAAATATGGCCTACAGTCTTGAATGTTTCACTCTGAAAATTTAGTTTTTAAGGTTTTGCCTTTAAATGAGACATGCAATGTTTCAATAACAATCAGATCTTCGGTTAGGTTTTATTTAGTGTTATTATGCATTGATACTGCTTTTACAGTTAACAGATACCATGTCCCAATGATAGTTTTGTTTTTCAATCATGATATTCAGTTGCTAGTTACTTTGCAATGATGCCAATTTTGCAGTTAAAAGATGCAGTCATAGCTGTGCCTTTAGTTCAGTGATTTTACTTTTGATATATGTGAATGGTGATGTTCAAGGGTCAAGGGGTGTAATGTAGTGAATGAGCCACTTTATTGGTCTGATGATCTGTGATGACCCTCGATCACCACCATTGTGCACTGACTTTAGTGTGCTATGTTACTTTAGCCTTAATGTAGGATGGTCTTGCATTAGAATAATCTTGCCAAAGAATAGAAGGTATGGGATGTCGAGGTGCAGAGTTGTTGGTGATGGTGCACACATGTGCTCCATAGTGGATACTGAGGGATTAAGGGCATAGTGTTATTTGAGTTAGGTGAATTATGACTTTAACCTATTGGCTTTGACGTGGTCTAATATCATTCTGCTTTCCAAATAGTAGAGGCCTCTGCTTGAGCAACTCCATATTCCTAACTGCAGCCATCTTCTGAGCCTCTGTAGGTGAGAGATTATATTTTAGATTACATGTGTTGTCCACCAGTAGTGAACCAGACAGGACCGGTTCTTATCGAGTGGAATGTGCTCTCTTCGTGCCGAGTCAGAGCAAAACGCTTGGCCAGCTGCTTGTTGTGCTCTTGGTACGAGGTGGTACAGGAATCCCATGAGAACTGTAGGCGGAGTTAGCTAGAAACTTCGATGGAGAGCTGCATTCTACATTAGAGAAAGGGGGTCTGAGAGAGGGGGAGATTCTGCGATTCTGAGATGGTGAGATGGTGAGATGCTGGTCTGGTGTTTTGGCGGTCTGATGATACATCATGGTGCAGACATGCAGACGTGTTTGTGCAACAGAGAGTCCTGACCCAACCAGAGAGGGGAAGAGAGACGGACCCTTCTTCAGATGACAAGACGCCTAAGATTATGGTGAGGTGTTCCAGGTGTACTTATGGTATCTAACTATGCTTTTATTTTCAGGCTCTATGTATATGTATGTGTTGATGATTGCTGCTAATGTTTACTGTGATGTTTAGTTATTTCTTTCTTTTGTCATCCTATTATCATGTCATAAAGAAACCCTAGAGCATATCATTTGTTTGCATTCCTTTTGAGGGAAGGTCGGGACCCTTTTTTACCAAGTACTTACAGAGGGATGGGCGATTCCCCTCTAATGGGTAATTGTTGATACGGGAGGGAAATCAGCTCCCATCAGGGATGTCTAAATTATATTGCTAGGAGGAGCATGTGCTGTGTACCCTCTTAGATGAGGAGGTGTTGTGAATTTCTGCGTACCCTCTCGGATGGGGAGGTGTTGTGACTTGTTGTTATTTGCGAGTTCCTCTGCAATGGTCTTATATGTTGTCAGTGTTTATTCCTTTCTTGGGTAAGTATTGTGAAATGTGGTGTCTTTCTGGAACCTGAGAAAGGATGTGGTAGGTAATGACCTGGTGACTGACAGAAGCACCAAAACATACAGAGAAGTAGGTCATTACACTATTTTAATTTGGATTTTTACCCTTTTGTTCCTGCTTCTTTAATTTTTGGTGGAATCAGATGTGTTCCAAATCATGGAAATACCAGGACTTTCTAGTTCTTGTCTTTTGTTTCCACATTTTGATCATTAGGCTGTGTATTGCATAGTGCACCTGATGCACAGTTATTAAAAGGGAGGTATCTACATGTCCCTGATAATCTGTATTATGCGATTTCTCTTTTGAAATGTTTTAGATAAGGAATTTAGGAACACCTATATGTAATCATTGAGAGAAAAAATGTGTTTACCCCATTAGACGATGTCACTATGTGTAAGGACATCCATTTAGATAGTTTTTTCATGTAGTTATCTACACTTAGATGGTAGAGGATATGCTCTCACATGGAAACCCAATTGAAGAGATTAGAGGCACTGTTTTGCTTATTGCCTTTGTCTTTGTATTCTATGAGAATGACAGTGTATTTTAGATCAGAATTGTCCCATGGCATATGGCCACTCCTTTGAAGATTGCAGGCCACCTGCTTGCAGTCCCCTTGTTATACAATGAACTGTTTTTGAACTAAATTGAAGGAAACTAACAACTGTGTCACATTTCTAACGTCACTAGTCTCAGCACCCAGAAAGTAGCAAGGTTGGATAGTGATCGCCAGCTCGCCATCAATCGTATCTTCAAAGTATTGTGCTTGCTTCATCAGAAGGCGTTGAACATCAGAGAAGAAGGAGGATCTGGTTTTGCCACAGAACCAGAATTTCAGTGCAAAAGAGCGAAAGAGAAGGATTCCTGTTGTTTTGAGGCTTCAGTTTTTCACCTGTCATGTGCTGGTAACTTCTGACAGTGTGCAGTCCCTTGAGCCCCTTGGCCTGAGTTTTGGCCACATACACCCCCTTTTCCTTCGCTCCAATGGAAGTGCAGTGCACCGGAGGATCCAAGATTGGCAAAAGGCATTACATTATGGTGCCCATGCAAGAGCAGCCTGAGCGTTCTCTGACGTAGTATTCTGTTTAGTAAAAGCAGAATAAAGTCCATTCTCTGTGGAAGAGTATCCCTTTTCATCTGAGAGCATTGATAACGATTGCCACTGTTTCACCTGAGTATATAATAAGTTTTTGAAATGCATAGGAGCCCTAAAAATGTTACTAGATAATTTTAGGATTTGCTTTTGCTTAGTGTTGTGAAAATGATAATTTTGTTTGTAATTGTGGTCGTTACTTTCTCCTGTTGTCTATATGTTAATTATGACCCAATGCCCTGTTCTCTTTGTATTCCTGCCCATACTCTTAATGAAATGTTTAGAATGGAAAATGCTTACCTAGCAATGAATTAGGATTTGCCTGTGTAATGGCAAGAGGAGGGTCTGAGGTTCCTTAATTTTGACTCCATTTTACATTCAAACTCCATTTTGTGTTGCCTTTACACAGGTTGCATGATTCACGAAGTGTCTCTGCCCTTTTGGACGTGTTGAAAACCCCCTCTGTCCTTGTTTTGAAACTCATCTCAGACACCAGCTGGCCTAACTAATTGTTGTCTGGACCACCTAACCCCTGTATCAACTATCTGTTAGCCTTTAGCATTCTTCTCGTGTTGTATCTTATCTTTTGGCCTTCGCTATTCTCTCCCTGTGTTTTCCTATTCCACAACCTTTTCCTTTGAAGCACGCAAACATGTTCTGCCATTACTGATTGACCTATAGGTGCTGTCATAGATTATCTTATCGGGTTGGGCAAAAGCACGACTCAAGGGGGATCATCTGGTTACATGATGCCTTGTTTTGAATGTTTTACTATTGGCTAATATTTTGCAGATCTTGTATGTCCATATTAGGTATTTTGCATGCTTGCAAAAGCTAGGACTGCCCCTTACGTTTGTGCTGAGTTTGTAACCCTAAGCATATAAAAGGCCTCTGTGTTCTGTACTTCTTAGACTGCCTCATTCAGTTGCTAAGGCTTCTGTGTGACCTAGCCTCACTTATTTAAGTTTAATAAAGATGTCTTTTCATATTTCAGCTTCTGTGCCAAGTTCTTCTTTCTATTAGTGAGACCCCCTGAGAATGAAGACTTCAGTTTCTTCACCATAAGGTTATCCTGGTTGATTGTTCATTAGACATTAGCATATGGAATTGCTGGCATTGACTGTGCAATAGTAAAAGAAAATTGTAAGATGCAAAAGATTATCAGAGGATAAAGATTTTGTGAAGAAAGTGGATTTTGAATAGTAATTTAAAGAAGAGGAGAGTTAAGGTCTGAATACAGTTCTCGTGACAAGCTATCGATACATGATCCGAATTAATTTTATATATATAGCTTAACAGAACTTTGCCATTTTATAGCAATGCAAATAATAGGTGCTTTTTGTATTGATAATAACATTCAGAGCTGCGTCACATACCTCTTAAAAATTACTCACCTGTAACATTTGGTCCGCAGCTTGACCAAACACTCAAGTCGTCAACACCTAAATGTTAATTTTTCTTTTTCTAATAAATACATCCAGATTAAACCACTAGTAGACAGAAGAATGTTAAGAACACAAATCTATGCTGGAGAACCTAATTCACCAAGCTAGAATTAAACCTGAACATCATGTCCTATATATTAGAAATGTGGGAAGGGAGATATGAGGCAAAGTTACCTCATCCAAACATTTGCATGTAAAGGTATTTGTTAAGCACAAACCTAGATAGAGCAACATAATACTGACAGTAGGCAACCTTCAGCAAATGTATTTTAAATATAGAAAATACAGAAATTTACTTCCTTGCCAAGACACTCAGGAGGCAAATTGTGAGTTACTGAAAGGTTTATTTGAAGATATAAGCTTAAGCGATGACGCCAAGGACTACAGAAGCCCGTCTGCAACTGTAGTCCGCCAGCACTGACGACTAGATCAGTTGGAGGGAACCTCCATGCAGATCGTTCCATAAAACAAGAGCTTCTTAAAGCATTATGCAATGAAAGATTAAAATAAAGGAATGTTACACACATTGCATCTTCCTTTTTCACAACAATAAAGTTAATACATAAAATCTTCATACTTCGTGGATAATGAAACAATATGTGTAGAATTTCCACGTCTTCCAACAAAAGAGGTTTCGCTAAGAACACTAGGTGCTTCTGTAATCCAAACAAGGGAAGCTCGTTTACTTCTAACATCATCAAACAAATCCGGGGATCAAAGGGGTTGTACACTTGTGGAATCAGAGTCAACATTCAGAGTATCAGTAGAGTGTGCACCAGCATCTGTGCAAAATACATTTCTAGTTAAAGTGACACCAACTTCATGTTGAATAAATCACATGTTCCTGCCCTGAGCATCATTACTCTTATTATCAGATATAATCTGAGCTTGCTCTTGGGTCAGTTTTGCTACACTTCTTCTGCTCCTCCACCTTTTATCATTCAATAGTACTGCTCGCTTTGAGACTTTCTCAATTATAACTGGAGCAGTAAATTTGGATTCACCCTTCACAACTTTCATAGTTTTTTTTTTCATTAGAACCAAATCTTCCCTGAAATCAATCATTGGAAATGTTTTATCATGATTACTTTTACTCTTACCCTGCTGTAGTGACCAGTCACTCTAAGGGGTACTAAATTCACAATCTGCTTCTGAACGATGTGTTTGTTTTTCATCCATCACAACAAATTCCTCACATTTCTTTTGCGTAACAATTTGACTGAAGAAATACCTCTGCTGCTTTGATGTGTGATTATGTATGTCCACTACATATTTCTTATACATTGCTCAACTTGTGTACCTGTATCAATAGCAGTCTGCATTCCTTCCTTGAGAAATGTATTCATTCTCTCACCCAACCCATTTGAGGCAGGTGAACACAGTACAACTTTGAGATATACGATATCATGAAAGTCTATGAATTCTGTCACATGATAGAAGTAAAGTGCTTGCCATTATCAATCAATCATCAACATTTGATAAGGCACACAGCAGCTACAAACATAGCGTACCGGTGCTCAAGCAGACAATGTAAGGCTAGCCGAGATATCAGAAGAGCTAAACAGTGTCAAATAGGCAGGTTTTGAGTTGCCTTTTGAAAATGGCAACTCCGCTCTACACAGATTAGGTGCGAGGCTGTTCCATAATTTAGCTGTTAGAACAGTAAAGGAGCTACCTCCACGGCGTGACGTCGAGAATTTTGGAATCTATAGGAAGCGGCTATTGTTAGACCTGAGTACTCTTTCTTGAGTGTACGGGACAAGTCTATTCGGCAAATAGCGATGGGAATCTCCATGGAAAGCTCTGAAGGCAAAGGTTAGAGCTTTACATTGAATGTGCTGTTCCACTAGGAGCCAGTACAGATGTCTCAGATGTGATGACAGTGAGGGACTCTCCTATAAATCATGCCGCTGCGTTCTGGATTAGCTGAGGTTTGCGTATCAGATATGCAGGTATTTCAAGATAGAACCTGTACGAGTAGTCCAGACAAGGGTTAACTAATGAATGAACTAAAGTTTTTCTAGTCTCCTCCAGAACCAATCAGTCAATCAGCGTTTTGTAGTGTGCACTACTTACCCGTGAGGTTCTTGAGAGTCCAAAGGAGCTGGGGGTGGCTGTGAGCAGCTCCGTTGGGGTCATTTGAGGAGCCAGGTCTTGAGGTCCTTCCTGAATTGGTGCAGTGTCGGGCTTCGTCGGAGGTGAAGGGGGAGTTTGCTCCAGGTCTTGGCTGCGAGGTAGGAGAAGGATCTTCCACCTGCTCTGGTCCTGTAGAAGCGTGGGATGGTGGCTAGAGAGAGGTCGGCTGAGCGGAGGTTTTGCTTGGGGCATGGAAGGAGATTTGGTCGTTGAGGTATTGGGGTCCGGTATTATGGAGGGTCTTGTAGGTGTGTGTGAGCACCAGATGAAGAAACCTCTTTAAAATGTTAATTTTCAAGAAGCAGAATGCCAAAATATGTTTAATTTGAGTGGCAAAGGAGAGCATGGAGTCGAAAATGATGCCGAGATTTCTGTTCAAGGAGGTCGGAGTTTGGTCACAAGTTCTTTAGGAGGCCCTTCAATTCCAAACAATCTTTAAAAAAATGATTACACAAGTGGTATTAGGTGCTGGAGCAAAATCAAAATACACCCAATTGAAGTAATAGTCAATAAGTACAAGTAAGTATTTTTTGTCACAGGAAAGAAGTTCATATGGACCAGCAAAGTGTAGCACAACGTATCCCAGACTTCATTATGGAATGGCACTGGAAGCAAAAGTCTTTCTACTGCTTTCTAGTGCTTATTAGATGAAAACACATTTCACACTTAGCAATGTGTGGACTGATATGTGAATCCAAAGAATGCCACCAATAACACAATCTTAAATTCTTTACATGTTGCTGAAATTACCAAATGCCTTTTTTGGGCAATAGATGTTAAAAAAACACGTCAAGATGGTGGAAGAACAAATAAATCATGGCGTAAAACCATATATCTGCAAGAGATAAACTCACTGGCAACTTGAGCAAAAAGTCGCAAACCTGCATCCACATTTCTATCCTTAAGCCATTCATCGTTGACATACCTCTTGACAACTTGTGTTATGCTTCGCCTCATCCCAGTCATTAGCAAAAAAGCACCATTACCCTCTTTTACCGCATCAATAGCAACAACAATACACTCAACTTCACCACAAATGTCCTTAACATAATCCTCATACATAGGTGTTCTTGATTCTAACATTTTTGCCTCCCGGAATATGTTTAATAGAGAGATTATGTTGCAGAATCCTAGACAGAAGGCTGACCAATCTCACTGATGCTTTTCCTGTACCATTACCATGTAGCATATACAAACAAAGGCCTGTGGTCTGTATAAATCCCAAGAAGAACCCCACAAAAAGGTTTTTAATTTTTCATCCACCCAGCTGAAAACACATGCTTCTCTCTCTAGAGCACTGTAGTTCTATTCAACGATTTTTAAACAGTGGGAGGTGAAAACAATAGTTTGTTCTTTTGAATCCACCCGTTTTGACAAAACTGCTCATGGCTAGCGTCCTCAAAGCTGGTGTTTGAACAATTAGATCTTTTGATTTTGACATAGGATTCATTCGCATTTCCGACAATAAAAACTTCTAACCTTTCCAAAGTAGTTGGTGGAGCGGCTGGCCCAAAAAAGCATAACCACTTATGAATCTTGCAAAATATTCACATAAATCAAAGAATGTCATTAAGGCATCTTTGTCTTTAGCATCCTTGATTGTATGAGTAAGGGAAAAATGAGGTGTAGTTCATCAGATGTAACCAAATTCCCTAGATCCTGTGTCAGGAATTTGCATTTAGTACGTCTAAGAGTGAGGCCTTCATTTTTTTAAATGCCCAAGACTTTCTAAAATTAAACTGTGTTCTTTCTTGACTCAGCAAAAATAAGGGTATTGTCTTAGAATGCTTCTACCCCAGAAAAATTTGCAAGAATGTTTTCCATCAGCTTCTGCAACACTTAATGCAGATGCTAAATCAAATGGCAACCTTAAAAATGTGTAATTTCCAAATGGTGTTAGAAAGTTTAAGACCTGTGATTCTGCAACAAGTGGAATCTGATGATAAACAGATCTCAAGTCCAGAATTGTAAAGTATTCTGCTTGTCCTAGATTTGCCAACATAGCCTGAATCTTGGGTAGTGGGTGATAATCATATTCTTATTTAAAGTGTGCAAATACATACATAAGCATATCTTGTAAGATTTTTTAAAAAACACATTTTTTACATACAAACCCTAACGGGACTGACCCATTCGAAAGAGTGTGTTTCTTGAAGTATGCCCTGTGCACACACATTAAGTACAAATTTAAGCTCCTCTTGTATACTGAAGGCTACTGGCCTAACTTTATATATGACAGGAATAGTATTTTTGTTTAACTTAATAAGTTGTTCAAAACATGTGATTTTGCCAATCCATTCCTGCAATACTTTCAGAAATGCTTCCACAAAATCAGTTATAACACTCTGAGTGTTCTCCATCCAAGAAGATGAAACGTCTGCTATAATGACTGGATTATCAGCTCCAAGTACTAGCATCAGACGTAATCTGGCCAAGTCCTTCCAACCCACAATATTTCTGCCTTTGATTGCAACATAAATGTTAGTGATAGTTTTTCTTCCAAGACATGTGACTCTATAAAATAACCTAACATGACAATATTGTGTTCCCCATATGCTTTATGTGAACATATGGTATATTAGAGTCATATTCTTTTGCCATTGTTTATTAAAAAGGACATCCAAAACAAATGTAATTCAGGAACTAGAATCCGCCATCATCAGTAGTTTCACACTACCTGCCTACCAACATATCACACCACACACCTCTTGCTTTCTGGGTCCTTACATTCTCAGTTTCTATTGTGAAAACAACTTTAGAGACATCCGACTTCCATTCTTCAGGCAGAACTTCTGCACTGCTTACTTTTACATACCCATGATGTTGCATTTGAAGGCACTGCTACACAATTAAACACACCCTATTAGAAGAACTGCTGCACGATCGCCGGCTAACACACGCCACCACTAAGCATTTTATAAAAGCTGGACTATTTATCTTATATGAACAACTGTGCCCCTGCACTGAACACAATATGTAATAATTCAAAAGTACACACTGAGTTGTTTAAATGCAATAGTATAGCTTAGTACAGCAATCTAAACAAATAGTAGAAATTCGAGACTCAGTAAACAAGAACAAAGTGGAGAACGTAAGTAGATAGATAGTCTGTTCTTTGAGTATTCATTTTCTGTTTAATGTTCCATTTCATAAGCCAACACGTGTTTCATCGCAGGGAACAACTGCGAATCTTCAGGGCTAGACAAAAACACAAATTGGATCTTTTACAAACATGTTCTGTTTTTTAAAATGTCCAAACGGGTGACTCATAGTGTGCACCGGAGTGACACGAGGCATGCCAAAAGGGTGACTAGGTGTCTGTGTGATGGCAAATACATTGTATGGTGACATATGTGACAAGGTGGTGTGGATTGAGAAATGCAAGAAAAAAAATTTTTTATGCAAACTGTACGAACTGATATTAAGACTTTGGAACACTGGCCGGTTTGAGAGGTGAAGTAGTGAGGTGAAAAGTGTGTCTAGTAGAAAGGACGATATCCCATGTGACTCGTAATTGATGTATAGAAAAACAAGGTATAAAAGTTGCACAAATGGTAGTGCTAGTTAACCTAGAAGGTGTTTCATGTGTCTGACTGTGCATCTAATCAAATGGATAAGCGTCAAGCGATGAAATTCTAGGGCATTAGTCCAGCATTGTCCTCTAACAACCTGTCTTATTGTGATCAAGTAGAAACTCCAAATGGCTATCATACCTGGAATGAGTGGCTTTCACGATTAGATGTACTTGTTCAACGAGAACAAAAAATAGAGGGGGAGAGGGCCGGTCAGTGTGTAGACTCTGGTTTATGTCTACAGGAGAGATTTCATAACAACAGAGAAAAAGAGAAAAGAGACAAGGAGGAGAAAATAAATAAATAAATACAGCTGGGTGTTTTTTTCAAAAGTCAAAAAAAGAAAAAGAAAAATAATGGAGCGATTTTTTGATGTAAGACAATCTGATAAAAAAGACAGGCCTATATTTGATCTGTATGCCAGTAGTTAATACAGCCATAAATTGAATTGATTGTACTGACCAAATTGCAAAAACTCACCAGGGAAAGCGAAAGTTATGTTCTTAGTTTGTATTTAAAGGTATTTGGCCCGGTCGGGGCGTAGTAAGGAGTCCCAATTTTCGGAATTCCAATCAAAAGCAGATTTTATATTTGAGATAGATCTGCATATGAAGCAAGGTGTAAAAAGTGATTGTAATATCACAGTGTTTTGTATTGTAATTTGTAGACATTCTGAATCGAGAGAGGGCAGAAAGGGTGCCTAAGTAAAACATAACACCTACCTCGATATTTCACGAGTAAGGTGTAAACCGGGAGGAGAAAGGTCTTCGTGGTTGGGCGGGTGCGCCTACATCCACGGAGTGCCTTGCCTTGAAGAGAAGAGGAAAAGGGTTAGCCCACACGGACTTCTAAGGACTCAAGTACGTGTATACAAGGCAGATAAATGTCCGACAAGAGGCTGCAAATGCCGAGGGACGCAGAACGCTTACCTAGTCGACGAAGTTCTCCCTCTTTCGGTTTCCCGGCGCCGTGTTTCAGAGACGGACACGTGACCGGAAACCAAGTTCAATTAAATACCAGTGTGTTTAGCCGGAAAAAAAAACTAGAACGTTGCCATGGATCTCTTTTCCAAAGAGTTGGCAAGAAAAAGAAGAAATACTAAGCTAATCATTTTGTCGGAAATAGTCTAAGTATATCGCGGATATTATTTACTCAGTTAATATAGCTATCCTGGCGAGCACAAATATGTTGTAATGAAATTGAAGATATAGCAACAAACATGTGATTTGACAACAAGTACACCGTTCAAGGTGTATCTTGAGTCGAATGAAAAAGTGTAGGAAGGACGATCCACACTAGTGGTATGATGCCGGAAGGGCCCCGGACTTAAAGTAAAGGTTGTTTTTGGGTTCAAATGTCAGATCAGATGATAGATAGGTAAAGGAGCACCCAGCAAGGTAAAGAAAGAAAACGAACAGAAAAGTATGCTTAGGTATATATATATTGGTGGACAGATTTACCTAGAAGTATTCTCGGTAAAGCAAAATGTAAGCAAGCCGTGTTGCGAGTCTTGCCTTGGTATGGCAAACTGAGTTTTCTCTCATATAAACTACGACTATTGTAGAACATGTTGTGTTTATAGTCGTTGCCTCCTACTGGTCTCGAGGAGGATTGGGCTGTCTCGAGTAGACAAATGGTCACTCACATAGAATTATGAGTACAACAGCTAGTTTAGAACGCAGACGAGAACAACAATTGAGTACTGCAGAAACATAGTTTCTTATGTCTATGCATATTAGTAACAATGTTCATATCAGGGAAGGGAAAAGACACAATAGGATAAACAGTTCAAAAGTAGGTGCATTACTAGTTGCCCAAAAAGAATTGCAGTTCTGGGTCATAATCTAACCCACACTCTATGCTTCGAAGACGCATGATCCAAGTTGCTTCTTTGCGTCTCAAAAGTAATTCCCGATTGCCACCCCTCACATGGATGGGCACAGTCTCTATTCCAAAAAATGAGACTCGAAAATCCTCAATGTTTGGTTGACATTTGGCTACATGTAGAGCCACTGGGTATTTGGGATCCTGTTTTTGAATAGCTCTCATATGCTCAGATATTCTTTCTTTCAAAGATCTTATTGTACTGCCAACGTATTTCTTGCCACAATGGCATTCGATGATGTAGATCACGTATTTGGTGGTGCAGTTAATATTGGCTCTGATGTCGTATATCTCTTCCGAAGGGCCTTAGAAGTGTTTGGTTTTGTGTTTGGCCCACTTACACATTGTGCACAAACCACATTTGAAGAAGCCATTGCTGCGTTGGGTTAACCAGGTCGGGTTCCTATCTGAGCGTGGCACTGTGGGACTGAGCCTGTTCCTCAAGGTTCTCCCTTTGCGAAACGTGATCTGAGGGGTTGTCGGGATCATTTCTTTGAGTGTTGAGTCATCTCTTAGCAGACTCCAATGCTTGGTCATGCTGGTCCTGATTGAGTTGTGAAGAGCATTAAACTCCGTGATCATTCTCACTGTTCTGTCTTTTGCTTTTAGGTTGTCTTTGGTCTTAAGAGTTTCCTGTCTCTTTATTTTGTTTAGTTTGGTTTTTGCTTGGGACAAAATAGCTTTTGGGTAACCTCGTTTCACGAATCTCATGTTCATATCCTTTACTGTGTTGTTGAATTCATCATCATCGCTGCAATTTCGTCTTGCACGAAGAAATTCGCCAAATGGTATGGATTTGATCCGATGGAAAGGATGAAAACTATCAGCTCTCAGAATTGCATTACAGGATGTGGGTTTCCTATATAGCTTGCTTTGTAGGGTGTTGTTTATCACATAGAATTACAGATCCAGAAATTCTATATGAGATTTGCTCTGTTTCATGGTAAAACTCAGTTCCCAAACATTCTTGTTGAGATAGTCAAAGAACCTTTGTAATAGATCATCGGTCCCGGTCCACAGTAGAATGCAATCGTCTATATAACGACCCCAAAAGAGAATGGAGTCCGTGTATTGGCTGCCATGTGTACCCCAAAGGTGGTCCGCTTCGAACGCGCCCATGAAGAGGTTGGCAAAAGAGGGTGAGAATTTCGAACCCATGGCTACTCCTCGTCTCTGTTGGTACTGATGGAGAGCGGTAATTTCTTCTGGTAGTTTCTCAATGTAAAACCTCCATGCTACCTCTAATTTACCGCTCAAAAGGTGTTGGGCCCTTCACACCATGTATTACCTTCAGGAGACTTTAAATAAAGATGAACAGTCAAAATACAATTATTATTGTAAGCCAATAAAGAGAGTTTTTGAGTATTTTTTAAAGGGTTTTATTTTCTAGTCAAAAAGTTAATTTTTCTCTGACCCTTTATTCATTAGTAAAATATCAATCAGGTTACAGAATTTGGAAAACAGGAAAAATATCAATAATACAGAACACATTACAGTCTGCATATAAGCATTACATGTAGTTATGAAAAATGTGGCGCAAAAGTCTTAAAGAGTTTCTAAGAAAAATAGTCTTGCAAAGCTAATCAGTACTTAAATAGTTTGCAAAAATATGCTATCAAGAGAAATAAATGCATAAATCAATACATCTTTTGAGACCTAATTAATTAGTCAAAACATAAACTTAAAGTTTAGCATCTAATCCTATCCTGATCCACTGCACTCTCTGTCTGTCTGTGTCTAAAGAGGAAAGCAGCCCGCCCTTCACAGGCCTCAAAGGAATGTGGCATGAAGTGCCAAGATATGACGTGAAAGCAAGAAACCTCCCCCTGACACTCCTCGGATGCAAGCCCGCCCTTAAGCAATCTCCCGGGACGTTTCTCGTACCTAACCCATAGAAGCCAGCTGAGCTGAGAAAAAGAAGAAGTGCCAGCCCCCATCCAGAGAGGACAGTATTTATACCATAATTATTGGCAGAGTACACAAAGATGTAACATTTTTCAGTAAAACCTTTACGTGATTGGTCAGTCATGATGCATGAGGTCACACTTCCCTGACTCATTCTAAAAACCTGACTTCACTAGTCTTAACAAAAGAAGCATACATGAATAACTACATTTATAAACATTTGCAACATTTACTAGGAAAAATGTTTCAATCTAATTCATCCTTCCTTCCTTCTCAGCGCAGTAGATGGACACTTTTAACTAACTGGTACATTGGCAGAATGACAAGAATGTGCAGTTCAAGCTGTCCTTGACTTCTTCCGCAGTTTGAGTCGAGCTGCCACAGTCTGCGCATGCTCTCTTCACTTTCAAAGCAAGCCATTAGCCTTGCTGGTTTCACAGGCAGCCATTTAATTGTAGGCCCCAAAAATATAACAAACACAAAGATAATATTAATTTTATGTAAATCAGCCCATTATGTTTCCCTCCCTCATACTAATACCCCTTATAAATGTTTACCTAGCCAAGCTATTAGTGAAAAGCAGCTTTTCTATTATTTATGACAACATGCAAAATAAATGTGAAAATAGCATTTTCATGCTTTTAGTGTAACATTTAAAAGCACACACAGTTAATATAGCGCACACTGTTAATACAGCACACACAACAACATGCTTTAATGTTTTAGATAGCTTTTCATGCAAACAAGCATTTAGTCCCTTGTGTCGTGTTTGGTGCATTATTAATTCACACACATTATAAAAAGAGGTGTTATTAACTGAAAATGTTTATCAAAATATGCAACAAGTCAAAGTCTATTAAGACAGAAATAGTGAATGTAGATTATATGGGATGGGCTGGGAAGAGAAAAACACATTCTATTAATCTTCAAAGCTAAAAAGGCCACTTTTCTCTACACTGTAAAACACATGTTAATTCAGCACAAGCATTACAGACTAAATAGGCCTCACTTTCATGTTTTTCATGTGCCATGTTTTTAACTTGCACCAAAATGTGCGTGGCAATTTAAAGGCAGCCTGTCTGAAGCACAAAAAATAAAACAATGCATGACTGCAGATGAAATCTGCTCCATCAGTACCATTGTTTGTTAAAAATGAAAAAGTTGTTATTCAGGATTAAGTTCATCATAGAAATTAGCATTTGTGTATGTGCCCAAAGCGAGGCCGGCCGTTTGGACAGTACTCGGGTAATCGCTTCAATGCCTAATCTTGGATTGATGCTGGTGTAGAGAGCAACAACATCCATAGTGACTAGTGTAGTACCTGGTTGCCATTCCAGATCACCTAGCAAGCTAAGAATGTGTTTCGAGTCCTGGATATATGAGGGTAAGTTTCTGACGAGTGGGCCCAGAAACAAATCCACATATTCTGCTAGTCTTTCAGTTGGACCTCCGATTCCCGAAACTATCGGTCTACCTGGGGGAAAAGGGAGATCCTTGTGGATCTTTGGAAGGGTGTATAGCCATGGATAAGTCGGTTTGAATACTTTAAGATACATGTATTCATCTTCATTTAGGAGACCATCCTCTTTCCATTTCAGTAGATGGTCATTGACAGTCTTCGTAAGTGCACCCATGGGGTTGTGGGCAATGGGTTCATAGCAAGAAGGGTCTGCCAATTGATTCAATATTTCATTGTTGTAGTCGTCTGCGTTCATCACCACAATGTTTCCTCCTTTATCTGCCTCACGGATAATAATGGAGGGATTCAGAGTCAGTATGGTCAAAGCGTTACGCTCTCCTTTAGTTAGGTTGTCTTTGAATATGAATGTTTCATGCAGTTTTTTAGTGTTAATTTTGTTAAGATCTTCCAATACATGTCTATGAAAATTGTCAATACTATTACCACCTGGTAATGTGGGTGTCCAAGTGGACTTAGATTTAAGACCACTGGCTACCCCAAAATCCATGTCTATGTTTAGTTCTTCTAACAGTTGCCCCATTTCCATGGGGCTGTCTTCTCGTTCAGTAATTGACAACAGTAGATGAACTGCTTGTATATCTTTTATTGTATGTACAACAGTATCATCCAATACATCAGGAATGTTTTTAATATTTTTCTTAACAGGGGTTTTGCCTGCAAAGTACTTTTTTATTTTCAAATTGCGGACAAATTTAAAGAGATCTATTTTAGTTTGACAAATGTCACCAGTAGAGTATGGGTTAAAACTCAAACCTTTTGCGAGTAAATTCGTCATATCTGGGGTGAGGGGGAAAGAGGATAGGTTGATAACTTGAACCTCTTTGTTAATGTTTTCTAGTTCTTTGTTCTGCCAGATCTTAGTTTTTTGCGATAATCGTCGTTGTCCACCTCTGCTCCCTCTGTGGGTTTTGGAGTTTGAAGACCTCTTCGGGATTGTGCCCTGTTCCCTTTGCGAATGCGTTCCATTTCTACTAAAAAAGGACTGCTGTTTGCATCGAGAGTATCCCCTATTTCTGTTTCTGGTTCACTTGTGCCCACAGTGTTAAGAGATGTATTGCTTGAGGAAATGGAGCCAGGGGCAGATGTATTGCCCTCAGGTCTTTTGGACTTAGTAGAGGGAATCATGGCATCATATTTTCGATCAAAAGTGAAAACTCTACCGCTACGGTAGTCCCCATCGTCTCTTTTGATTTGTCTCGCTTTTCTATTTTTGATTTCTTCCTGATGTTTCAGCAAGACCTCATCCAGAATAGTATAATTTTTTACAGTCGGTTCTGGCAGGTTAAGGTCTTTTATTTCCTGTTCAAGGATTGTAATTTCTCCCTGTAGTTTTAGGGTTTTGCGATCTGCACTTTCTATTAGAATGTCCATAAGGACAAAAGAGTTGTTATTAACAGAGTCTTCCCATTTTTTCATTAGGTCTACATCTAAATTGTCATAGGTTGGAAAGATTTGAGAGCGCAAGCCTCTAGGTATTTGTTTTAGGCGCATGTATTGCTTTAAAGTAGTGGCATCCCACCATCGTGAGTTCTCTTGTTTTTTTAGTCTTTCAAGTTTTTTGAATTTATCTTTTAAGCCCTCAACTCGAGGGGGACCAGAGTTGGCTGCTGCTGTATGGGTTGGCATGCCTTTCGCAAAATTCTCGAACAGGTCCGCGGCTATTTTGTCTCTATCCATGTTGTGGGGAATGCGTTTAGATTGATTTAGTTTTAATTAAATGGGTGCAATTGAGGAGTACTGGCGGGGGGCAGCCCACTCTGGAAATCTGTTGGAACAAAAAACAACTGCTGAGGTCTTTTAGTGTTCCAGAGTAACTAGGCGCAACACCTAGGTAACCGCTAAATAGTTGATATCAAAAGTAAAAAGTGTAGGCAATGGGGCGAGCGGTAATTCCTCACAACCACTCAATTAGACCAGAAAACTGGTCCGCAATGAATATGAACAACTGTGCCCCTGCACTGAACACAATATGTAATAATTCAAAAGTACACACTGAGTTGTTTAAATGCAATAGTATAGCTTAGTACAGCAATCTAAACAAATAGTAGAAATTCGAGACTCAGTAAACAAGAACAAAGTGGAGAACGTAAGTAGATAGGTAGTCTGTTCTTTGAGTATTCATTTTCTGTTTAATGTTCCATTTCATAAGCCAACACGTGTTTCATCGCAGGGAACAACTGCGAATCTTCAGGGCTAGACAAAAACACAAATTGGATCTTTTACAAACATGTTCTGTTTTTGAAAATGTCCAAACGGGTGACTCATAGTGTGCACCGGAGTGACACGAGGCATGCCAAAAGGGTGACTAGGTGTCTGTGTGATGGCAAATACATTGTATGGTGACATATGTGACAAGGTGGTGTGGATTGAGAAATGCAAGAAAAAAATTTTTTTCATGCAAACTGTACGAACTGATATTAAGACTTTGGAACACTGGCCAGTTTGAGAGGTGAAGTAGTGAGGTGAAAAGTGTGTCTAGTAGAAAGGACGATATCCCATGTGACCCGTAATTGATGTATAGAAAAACAAGGTATAAAAGTTGCACAAATGGTAGTGCTAGTTAACCTAGAAGGTGTTTCATGTGTCTGACTGTGCATCTAATCAAATGGATAAGCGTCAAGCGATGAAATTCTAGGGCATTAGTCCAGCATTGTCCTCTAACAACCTGTCTTATTGTGATCAAGTAGAAACTCCAAATGGCTATCATACCTGGAATGAGTGGCTTTCACGATTAGATGTACTTGTTCAACGAGAACAAAAAATAGAGGGGGAGAGGGCCGGTCAGTGTGATGAACTTAATCCTGAATAACAACTTTTTCATTTTTAACAAACAATGGTACCAACAGAGACGAGGAGTAGCCATGGGTTCGAAATTCTCACCCTCTTTTGCCAACCTCTTCATGGGCGCGTTCGAAGCGGACCACCTTTGGGGTACACATGGCAGCCAATACACGGACTCCATTCTCTTTTGGGGTCATTATATAGACGATTGCATTCTACTGTGGACCGGGACCGATGATCTATTACAAAGGTTCTTTGACTATCTCAACAAGAATGTTTGGGAACTGAGTTTTACCATGAAACAGAGCAAATCTCATATAGAATTTCTGGATCTGGAATTCTATGTGATAAACAACACCCTACAAAGCAAGCTATACAGGAAACCCACATCCTGTAATGCAATTCTGAGAGCTGATAGTTTTCTTCTTTTCCATCAGATCAAATCCATACCATTTGGCGAATTTCTTCGTGTAAGACGAAATTGCAGCGATGATGAATTCAACAACACAGTAAAGGATATGAACATGAGATTCGTGAAACGAGGTTACCCAAAAGCTATTTTGTCCCAAGCAAAAACCAAACTAAACAAAATAAAGAGACAGGAAACTCTTAAGACCAAAGACAACCTAAAAGCAAAAGACAGAACAGTGAGAATGATCACGGAGTTTAATGCTCTTCACAACTCAATCAGGACCAGCATGACCAAGCATTGGAGTCTGCTAAGAGATGACTCAACACTCAAAGAAATGATCCCGACAACCCCTCAGATCACGTTTCGCAAAGGGAGAACCTTGAGGAACAGGCTCAGTCCCACAGTGCCACGCTCAGATAGGAACCCGACCTGGTTAACCCAACGCAGCAATGGCTTCTTCAAATGTGGTTTGTGCACAATGTGTAAGTGGGCCAAACACAAAACCAAACACTTCAAAGGCCCTTCGGAAGAGATATACGACATCAGAGCCAATATTAACTGCACCACCAAATACGTGATCTACATCATCGAATGCCATTGTGGCAAGAAATACATTGGCAGTACAATAAGATCTTTGAAAGAAAGAATATCTGAGCATATGAGAGCTATTCAAAAACAGGATCCCAAATACCCAGTGGCTCTACATGTAGCCAAATGTCAACCAAACATTGAGGATTTTCGAGTCTCATTTTTTGGAATAGAGACTGTGCCCATCCATGTGAGGGGTGGCAATCGGGAATTACTTTTGAGACGCAAAGAAGCAACTTGGATCATGCGTCTTCG
Organism: Lissotriton helveticus; assembly: GCF_964261635.1. Lineage (NCBI taxonomy): Eukaryota > Metazoa > Chordata > Amphibia > Caudata > Salamandridae > Lissotriton > Lissotriton helveticus. The sequence goes on from NC_136061.1 coordinate 254,744,121, forward strand.
AAGCATAGAGTGTGGGTTAAATTATGACCCAGAACTGCAATTCTTTTTGGGCAACTAGTAATGCACCTACTTTTGAACTGTTTATCCTATTGTGTCTTTTCCCTTCCCTGATATGAACATTGTTACTAATATGCATAGACATAAGAAACTATGTTTCTGCAGTACTCAATTGTTGTTCTCGTCTGCGTTCTAAACTAGCTGTTGTACTCATAATTCTATGTGAGTGACCATTTGTCTACTCGAGACAGCCCAATCCTCCTCGAGACCAGTAGGAGGCAACATGTTCTACAATAGTCGTAGTTTATATGAGAGAAAACTCAGTTTGCCATACCAAGGCAAGACTCGCAACACGGCTTGCTTACATTTTGCTTTACCGAGAATACTTCTAGGTAAATCTGTCCACCAATATATATATACCTAAGCATACTTTTCTGTTCGTTTTCTTTCTTTACCTTGCTGGGTGCTCCTTTACCTATCTATCATCTGATCTGACATTTGAACCCAAAAACAACCTTTACTTTAAGTCCGGGGCCCTTCCGGCATCATACCACTAGTGTGGATCGTCCTTCCTACACTTTTTCATTCGACTCAAGATACACCTTGAACGGTGTACTTGTTGTCAAATCACATGTTTGTTGCTATATCTTCAATTTCATTACAACATATTTGTGCTCGCCAGGATAGCTATATTAACTGAGTAAATAATATCCGCGATATACTTAGACTATTTCCGACAAAATGATTAGCTTAATATTTCTTCTTTTTCTTGCCAACTCTTTGGAAAAGAGATCCATGGCAACGTTCTAGTTTTTTTTCCGGCTAAACACACTGGTATTTAATTGAACTTGGTTTCCGGTCATGTGTCCGTCTCTGAAACACGGCGCCGGGAAACCGAAAGAGGGAGAACTTCGTCGACTAGGTAAGCGTTCTGCGTCCCTCGGCATTTGCAGCCTCTTGTCGGACATTTATCTGCCTTGTATACACGTACTTGAGTCCTTAGAAGTCCGTGTGGGCTAACCCTTTTCCTCTTCTCTTCAAGGCAAGGCACTCCGTGGATGTAGGCGCACCCGCCCAACCACGAAGACCTTTCTCCTCCCGGTTTTCACCTTACTCGTGAAATATCGAGGTAGGTGTTATGTTTTACTTAGGCACCCTTTCTGCCCTCTCTCGATTCAGAATGTCTACAAATTACAATACAAAACACTGTGATATTACAATCACTTTTTACACCTTGCTTCATATGCAGATCTATCTCAAATATAAAATCTGCTTTTGATTGGAATTCCGAAAATTGGGACTCCTTACTACGCCCCGACCGGGCCAAATACCTTTAAATACAAACTAAGAACATAACTTTCACTTTCCCGGTGAGTTTTTGCAATTTGGTCAGTACAATCAATTCAATTTATGGCTGTATTAACTACTGGCATACAGATCAAATATAGCCCTGTCTTTTTTATCAGATTGTCTTACATCAAAAAATCGCTCCATTATTTTTCTTTTTCTTTTTTTGACTTTTGAAAAAAACACCCAGCTGTATTTATTTATTTATTTTCTCCTCCTTGTCTCTTTTCTCTTTTTCTCTGTTGTTATGAAATCTCTCCTGTAGACATAAACCAGAGTCTACACACTGACCGGCCCTCTCCCCCTCTATTTTTTGTTCTCGTTGAACAAGTACATCTAATCGTGAAAGCCACTCATTCCAGGTATGATAGCCATTTGGAGTTTCTACTTGATCACAATAAGACAGGTTGTTAGAGGACAATGCTGGACTAATGCCCTAGAATTTCATCGCTTGACGCTTATCCATTTGATTAGATGCACAGTCAGACACATGAAACACCTTCTAGGTTAACTAGCACTACCATTTGTGCAACTTTTATACCTTGTTTTTCTATACATCAATTACGAGTCACATGGGATATCGTCCTTTCTACTAGACACACTTTTCACCTCACTACTTCACCTCTCAAACCGGCCAGTGTTCCAAAGTCTTAATATCAGTTCGTACAGTTTGCATAAAAAAAAAAAAAAAAATTCTTGCATTTCTCAATCCACACCACCTTGTCACATATGTCACCATACAATGTATTTGCCATCACACAGACACCTAGTCACCCTTTTGGCATGCCTCGTGTCACTCCGGTGCACACTATGAGTCACCCGTTTGGACATTTTCAAAAACAGAACATGTTTGTAAAAGATCCAATTTGTGTTTTTGTCTAGCCCTGAAGATTCGCAGTTGTTCCCTGCGATGAAACACGTGTTGGCTTATGAAATGGAACATTAAACAGAAAATGAATACTCAAAGAACAGACTATCTATCTACTTACGTTCTCCACTTTGTTCTTGTTTACTGAGTCTCGAATTTCTACTATTTGTTTAGATTGCTGTACTAAGCTATACTATTGCATTTAAACAACTCAGTGTGTACTTTTGAATTATTACATATTGTGTTCAGTGCAGGGGCACAGTTGTTCATATTCATTGCGGACCAGTTTTCTGGTCTAATTGAGTGGTTGTGAGGAATTACCGCTCGCCCCATTGCCTACACTTTTTACTTTTGATATCAACTATTTAGCGGTTACCTAGGTGTTGCGCCTAGTTACTCTGGAACACTAAAAGACCTCAGCAGTTGTTTTTTGGACTATTTATCTTGTTTCTCTGGGTATCTGGGTTCAGATTTTTACTGTGATTAGTGCTAGACTTTAGTTGCTGTATTCTTTGTGCTTTAATTTTCCCGCCATTCTCTCCTGATCGCCGGTTATAGGGTTACTTACCCCAGGGTTCCAACAGCATATTGTACTGCTTCATGAAAGAGTTTCTCTCATTCTCCTAACTGGGCTCCTGTGAATTGAGTTCACTTGAAAACCTACTCCTTTTATTAAGCATTTCCTCTGGTTACAACAAAGCCCATTGCTCACAATTGGCATCAGAAGGCACACGTTGTGCCTGACAACAAGCCTCTCTGAGGAGTCCAGCTAGATGCTCATACTGCTGGGGCAGCAAACATCCCCTATGGACAATCTATTTGGGCAGTGAGAAAGTAGCTCCGGTCATAGGGGCCAGAACTTATCTTTGGTGACTAGGACTTACTTTCATCATCAGTATTAACCCAAAACATGAGAAAGAAAGTCACAAAAGTGAGAAAGAAGAAGGAAGAGAAAACAACCACTGGCAAACCAATAGGTCACCAGTGTTGCATGGCCAGATGGTAAGTGTTCCCCAGCATATGCAGCACCAAAGCACCCACAGCGGATGCGCTGTTACTCCTTTGTGTAACCACAGGCATGAATAACGGCGTTGGTACCACTCCATGAGGCAGTCGCAACTCGCATGCCCAGGTTTTGAATACCTGACATTACGCCAGGACTAGTTGTTTGTTGAAGGATGAGCGCTGTTCCTAAGGCAAGCTAAACTTCCTTTAGAAACAAGCCCGACCAAAAAAAAGAAAACGAAGTTGGGTGGCTACAAAAAACGAAAGATTGAAAACTAGTCAAGAAAATATATCTAATCTCTCATTAAATAGTACAAATATAGAATTTGTATGTTAAGCATATGTTAATACTTATACATAATACACATGGCTCCTTAAGACCTCCAACTCTGCACCCTTGGAGCTTCCACACTACACTGCACCAAACCCTCCCTCCTCTCCTCACTGAACCCAGCTGCCTACTACCTCCTGGCGAGCTGACGTACTTTTTAAGAAGAAACTCCTGCTGCAAGAGCTGCCCTTTATTTCAAAGTGCCCTTCGGCATGAAGCTTGGCATCAGAGGAGCTGAGTGAGGCTAAGCTGTCTGCAGGCAAGATATAGATGGTCATGACGCGGGTGGCGAGGGGAGGCTGAGGGAGGGTAAGTTTATGCTAGAAAAAAAGCCAACAACTTGTGTGCCCTTTTCAAAAGTCTCTTCCTCTGCCACGCCGCAAGCGATGTCACAGAGGCAGATGAGGGCGGGGGACAATGATTGTCCACGCATCCCCTTTTGATGCTTTTCATAGAAAATGCAGCCTCCGATGAATCACTACAGGCAGAAATGACACTGTATATGTGACTGCTGTTGTTTTCCACAGGGACCTCATGGAAAGGCCTGGTGGGCTAAAAGTGGTCTGCAGGCTGTAAGAACAAGCAGCATAGCGGGAAGGACATGCACATTGTGAAAACAGTGGCTGACATTTGATCTCGGTCTTTGAATGCTCATCAAATGTGATGAGATAAGAACATGATTTACAGCAAAATTTACAACGGTGCTCAGAGCAAACGAAAACACAAGTGCTCCGGATGAGGGGTCTTAACCACATCGCTGTGGCGGCTATTCCGCCGCAGCGCTAAGGGGGCGGGGGGCCGAGCGGTGGGCGCATGCTGGTGACGGAACCGCTCCGTCACCAGCCGCGGTTGAGCTGTGCTCATGACGGAGTGGTTCCGTCATGGCCCCGCCCGCTTAATAGAATGCGGCGCGCAGGCACGAAATCAGCGCCGCGCAGGCGCGGCAGCCGGGCCATGACGGAACCGCTCCGTCATCAGCACAGCGCCACCACGGCTGATGACGGAGCGGTTCCGTCATCAGCATGGCTAGGGTTAAACAAAGAAAAAAAAGTTCCTAAAATGGTCATTAAATGGGAGCAGTGGATGGATAGTAGTAATTGGTCCATGCTTTGGTGGAGGGTTACACACAGGTAGAGGCATGACGCATGCATGCAATGAAAAAATAAGGAGAAAGAATAGAAAAGCGACAATGGAGCCAGCAAATGGGAACCCTTTAAGCGGGCCGAGGCCCACAAAGTATATACAACATGTCTATTTCAAGACCGTGCATGCGTTGTCTAGAGCCGAGACCTAAAAAAGTGACAGGACGAATGCGTAGGATGAAAAAGAACGTGGAAGAATTAGGTAAAAAGTCATGAAGTACAGGATGGTGTTAGAAAGAAGAACAAGGTTATAATCATGAGTAGACAGGCAAGGTATTCTGCAACCATAGCATTTGGTAACAGGCCCATAAAAAAGTGTGCACTTCCACAATGCATTTGTTTATTTATTTATTTTACAAATTAATACCGTTTCTGTGCCAGTTTTGCAGAGCAGACAGCAGGGCAGGATTCCAGGCTCAAACGCAAACCAACTCTCATATTCTTCTTTAAACTGAAGATTCTATGGCAGGGGCATTAAATGCTTTGTGAACCTGGCTTCAATTACAGGATGCCAGTGTCTGCAATGACAGGCTTATAGGGCAAAACAACTACACTTGCAACCTCAGCAATGTTCCTGTTGAACATGAATTACGTTGTAAAAGAAAAGGTCAAGGCAAATGATATGATTCTTTACCACTATTTTGACAAGATTATACTCTGGTAACTTGGCTACATGATGAAATATTCCCATTTAAACAATTTTGTGGCCAAACAAGGTTTGGCGCGGCTTGTGGGTGCGGCTGCCCCAGCTCCCCGGCCGCATCCTCCATTGGAGACCAGTATATTCGATACTTACAGCCAACGATTTCTTATATGTGATGTTGTGTAGTTCCCATATATTCTATACAGGATCGGCGCGTTTGGATAACAAACTGTGGGTTTGGTGTCACCCCCACTGGATATGTTAACCTGTTTGCATTAGCTAGCTCACGGTGCCACTAGAGTCTCCTTTTATCGGGGAAGAATAGTTTCTGGCAACCTCAGAACATGATAATCTTGATCCCTCAGGATCATGGAAACAATATACTAATTTTCGCTCATTCACTCATGCTTACTTCGTTTGTCTCAGAGATACACAGAATAAACAGTCTGGGTGTTTCAATAAGGATTTATTGAATAGTTATTATTCTGGTGTAGAATAGATTTGCTGTGACAACCATTAGACAGTGGCAGAGATATATTATTAGCAGTACTATGAAAGTAAAGGGATTGTACAGTTCTACCATTTTGCAGTAACCATGAATATACACAAATACATAAAGCACATGATAAGAAAGTGCGTACTCCTACGATGCCTCCCTAACTAGATGTACCTAAATGTACCTAGCATAAGTGTTGGTGTTATGCCAGAAATCCCTCTAAGGTCTAGTCAACCCCATTACCTGACAAAGGAGAGAATATGGGACCCCAATCTGGTCTTGAGTTTGACACCTCGTGAGGGATGTTAGACCACTGCTAGCTGGAGCGTCTACATGCAGGAACCTCAGCGTCTCTGGTCAGTGTGTCAGCCGGGTAGTCCCGGTCTCCTCTGTCTATCTAAGCAAGACTTGATGTATATATACCCACAGGTCTCTCCAGGGGTCCTACCTTGCAGTGTCGGCTTAAAGAATGACGCCGGGCTTGAACTTAAACATAGATATTATACAGGAGATGTTCATCCTGCTGTGAGTCCTGCTGTGCTTCCAAGAAGCCTCATGCATAATGTAGGATTCTTGAACCAGGGGAAAAACTGCGTTCTGAATGCAGTGTTGTATCTAGGTCAAAGGTCAGTCCCTATGAACGGTTATGTATGAAATGTAGGGAAGGATATAGGTGAAAGGTTGCAGTGTTTTACCTGCACCTATAGACAGTACCTATATGGAATATAACACCCACTCCTCTTCCGACTGGACGACATTTGTAACCTATAAATGTACTACCATTCTAACTAGACATTGGTAAGTACTAAAGTAAAAACATTTCTTCAGTCTAAAATGTTAAAAACGTCTAAATACTTCCTAAAAAAAATTAAAATGTATAAAGAAACAGGGAAAACAATTGCAGGACCTAGCTCCAAAAATTATCTGTTTGTTTATAGTTCGAACTACTATAAGCAATTTGAGCTTGTTTATTAAAAAGGGTGAATATCTTCCAGCACACGACGAGCCAAAATGAGTTAATTTTTTATGTGACCTGGCTGGTCGACACAACATTTTTGTTGCTTGCTTCCGCAGTAGACAGCCCTTGTAAAACCACGCAGAGTATGTCAATCGAGCACAGATGATCTTCTGCGCTGTCCGCAGCCGGTGCTGGGGTAGCCTATGCACTGTCCAAAGCCTGGGTGTCAGTGGAGGAGCGGATATTCATACCAACAGGTCCAGTTACAACCTGTGGTGGCTCAAGGAATGCCGCCAACAACATAGGAATGCGCTGAGGACACTTCAGAACATGGGCCGTTATCGGGTCCAGTACAGCATTCACGTGCGGTTGCGCACATGATGGGAGTGTCAAACAAAGGTCTAACACACATTCTTCTCCGCAAAACCGGCATTGGAGGACAGGTAAGATGCAGTCCATCCAGACTGGTTGAAACGACAGGAACCAAGATGCACTTAGTTCCCTCAGACGAGGTGTGCCTAGGTGTTGTATTTCCGCTCCAGGAGCGCTTTTTCCATCTTCTTGGTGACTGCGTAGTCCATGACGTGGCAGATAGATACCTGCTATTAGAAACAAGATCAGCGGAAGTCCTCCAAAGATGCTTCAGAATACGGAGTGTATGAAGATTGATATAACTCATATGGTCTTAAATAGGTGGACAAGGTCAGTCGTATCAGACATGTTAAAGATACGAGAGCCACTAATGTCGATCGAGAAGCAATAATGTCTAAGACCATGAGATCAGCAATGAACAAACCAGTGTTTGTATCAACGTTTAACACTGCCTCACAACAGATCAGATGGACTGTGCTAGGAAACTGGAATATCCTGAACTCTGGTGGTTTAAATATGGACAAACCGCTTTTTTCTTTCAAACAGAGCCAAAATCTTAAAGATTTATTGGTTCATACCAGACCACGGGCTCCACGTAAGACCGGGGCACCGCTGCAATCACAAACTTGCCTAGGTTGATAGGCCACACTCGCTGTGGCGCATGCAGTGTATGCCACCTAACTTCCAATACAAAGTGCATTGATGTGGGTCTTCCTTCACCTTGGGAACAGAGATCCCATACTAATTGTAATTCACAGGGGGTCATTTATTTGATTAAGTACCCATGTCATAAACAGTATGTGGGCATGACTAGCAGGAAGGTGAAGACTCGTATCACGGAACATCGTAGCACTATTAGATGTGGCATGTCTAATACGAAGCTGACTACACACTTCCTAGAGGCAGGGCACCCAACAGAGCTCTCCTGCTGAGAGGACAAAAATGGGTTTATCAGCTGAAGAGCCATATTGTGGGGCTGAATGATAACATTCCATGGCATGCCCTTAGCAGGTGAACCACCACATGTACTCCTTGATTGTAGGTACCAGGTGTATAAACTTCATCTGCCATTAACAGTGCTGTTGCAGACTGTTAAGTCCATCGCCTGCCTCTTCTTTTGGTTTAGGGGTGAAGTCATAGTTTGGATATGTCAGAGTGTTGGATGTCTGCACTATGGATTTGTTTTGTTTAACTACACCTGCTGGTAATATATTTCAGGTACATCTCAGAAAGCGGTCCATAGGGACCTTTCCTTCCTTGAGCTAAAAATAAACTCTATCGGTTTGGCTCCCTATGATTTGCTTAAATTTGTATCCTTAGAATGGAGGAGGTTAGAGTGCCCACATAGGATGTGCCACAGTATGATGAGCTATGCTCGGGGGTTAGAACATAGTCTTTGATACACTACCGGGACTTTGCCCATTTAGATATAGTGAGCGTTCAAGAAGGAGTGTGTTTATATAATAACTACCGTGCTAGAATATAGTTAATTATTATTTTTATGGCTCGAGGGACACACATTTCTTATCGAGAGATATTCGGGCGTCACCATGGTAACACCACCGAGGTACTACGTCTCCCAGCGGCCCCGTATGGGAGCACGCACCATCGCGCATGCACACCCCAGCAAGGATCAAGGGGCGTATACGGGAGAGTCTCATATAATGGCAGAGCCGGCTTTTGCATGCTACCCTACGCGGCACCGCAGGAGCAGGCACGACTGGAGTGGATGTCCATCGGAACAGTAAGGAGTTGGGGTGGCACCGTTCATGTTGTTTTTAGCGCGTTGAGTTAACAATTGTAGTGTACTACTTGTGTAGGGAGGAGCCTTCGGTTTGACTCCGGTAATGAAGTTCATGGCTTCCTTCAGTCAAACTATTAACATGTCTGGTCATTTCTCTTCCCGAACACAGGGTGTGTTCTTTGGAGTCCTCCCTGCCGGGTGCCATTTCGAGTTTACTTCATTAATAAACTTGGTAAGTTCGCTGTAATACTGGGATGTGACTGTTTATACTCCTTTGTATAAACGTGTTTTAACTACAACAGCTGGCCTTGTTATAGGAGGAAACAATGGCTTTTTAGCAGCAAAACATTTTTAAAAAAAATCATTTCTAATTGATTCACACTGTATTATGGCACGAAGGGTGGTTAGCATATATACAAGCCGCAATGAGGGTCTGTTTAATGCAACAGCCTTGAATACCTAGCAGGAGGTGGGGACACATTAAGATATATACATAAGTGTTTGGAGGGTTGTAATACCATGTGCAATACATTATAGCATATGGTTTTATGTTTGCCCCAGTAGTTGTATCCCGTGATGGCGGGATTTTCCTCCACACGTCTTTGATCGACTATGATCCTTTCACTCCATCTATTTGCCTGATTGAGGTAAGGTAGAAAAGTGGACTGGGATGGGTAGACATCCTGATGAAGACCGGGGTGACCTGCTTATTAGGGGCACAGTAAGACGGTCGAAACATGTTGGCACTGGCAGTTTAGGGAGGGGTGTTTTGGGAACTTGACATTCTCTTTAAACACTGCCCATCCTTCACTATTTTAATCCTGGTCGTGGAATCTATGAATAAAGGTCCTAAAGGTATCCATGAGCCAGTTTTAAGCACTTTCTAATGATGAACTTTGTTCTTTCACGGTACCCAGTCACAGGGTGATACTCACTGTTATCACTGTTCTATCACGTTTGTGTTGTTTTGTGTATGTCTTTTTTTTTTCCTGTGCTCCGTCCTGTGCGTGGCTAAGCCAGGGCGTTTTGTTAGCAGACCCGATGATGAAGCATGTCACACACATTTGTGTGTGAGTGAAAGCAGTTTTCAAAACATACTAGTTTTTTCACTTCCAACCTGTTATATGTGTTGGGTGTTTTTCCTCTCTACCCCTCCCTGTGTTAACATGTCATATTAGGGGGTTTGGGGTAGTGGAGAGTTTTTGACCCTCTCCCCTGATGTGTGAGTTATGACAAAGATATGATTTACCATTTCTACAAAATGGAAACGGCAGTTTGTATTAATAAGCGCCTGTATCTCAGCTGGAGACCTTGGGATCTTGAGTTCAAAAGTCTCTCGAGCGGAGGTTAAGGGCATAGGCTTCTGTGAAAGCATGGCTTTCATTCTGCCTAGAGTATCAAACCGTATTAAAGAAACATTCAGTGAAGGCCATAACGGCGCCTCCCTGACTGTATGTGTCAGTGGAAACAATACTTGCATACAACAAGTAACCCTGGAGCTCACGGTTACTAGATATGCGATGCGGTATGCAGCAACAAGTAACTCCCATTTAAAAGTAGCCAGAAAGCTGGAGTAATCACGGTAGTTGGGGCACCCCGCAGATGACAGAGGACAAGTTTGCCAAAGAACCATTACAAGCTCTTTCCAACATAATATCCTGACATATGAGCAATCCACTTAAAGCGCTCTCTCAGTTTGTACCACTTAGAAACACTTCTCGATCCCCACTCCGGCATCGAAATCTGAATGGTAATTCCCAAGATTGCTTAATGTATTCCTTACCCATTGTTTCATATTTGCCTGCCTGCTTTTGTTCAAGGCAATATTGAAATTAAAAAGAACTGACCGGTGGAGTTTTGTGGCCATTGATTAGCCATTCTGTGTGGGGAGATTCTGCCACTGTGAACGGTAATCTATCCAGTTTTTCGATACGCAGCATTGTATATTTTGCTCCCCTCTGTGTGGGGTGATTCTGCCACTGTGAACGGTAATCTATCCAGTTTTTCGATACGCAGCATTGTATATTTTGCTCCCCACTGCGTAATTTCTATCTGTTTATCTGTTAGATTGTGTCGTGTATTTCTATAGGTTCTGATTCGATCCCCCTATTCCTGACCCTATTCTGGTTAAACTTACTAGCTAGTTAACTAACAGTCAGCCCATGAGGCAAGAAATCCCCCATGATGCAGATACCGTTATCTGACGCAGTCACACTACGGCACAGGAACGTGTTATCTGATTAGGTCATAACGCTTGAGATCTAATTAGACAAGCGACATTCCTCCAGCCCCTGATAAGGCATACGACGTTCTCATAACAAATCAAACCTATGACAACCTGGATAATCCGTGCGGCCATTGTTTTGATTTCACAGAGAACTTTAGTAAAGAATGTGCTAACGAGCAAGTCGTATGACATCTTTATTGACGTACCTATGTCCATCCTTACGTCAATCTCGGCACCTTTAAGGTATAAATATTGCCGACCTTGCCCTATGCAAACACACGCGTGGTGACAAGACGGAGCAGCCATACTTGCCGAAGCCGAGAGCAGAAGCAGACCCCGCAGGCAGCAGCCCCGCCTTCCTGACGCGCTGAGAGACGCGCTGCTATCTCAAGCCGAGAGACCCAGCACCGGCGCTTCTGGGCAGCCCTCGCAGGCAGCCTGGAATATCGAGAGCAGAGAAAGAGATACCATTCCTCATTCATCCTAAATTCCAGGTACAGAACTGAATAACCCCTCCTAGAGAATTCTTTAGTTATTCACTTGGCAAAAACAAACTTAAACTAAACTGTAACTTTCTATTCCCGCCCACGCATTAGACTTAGGTCAGGTACACGGGGTAGGCGTATTTAGAAACACCAGTTGAGTACGTTTAGTCAAATGTATATGTGTATGTAAATATATTTTAATCATTTTAAACATCATATGGCTCAGAAACCATATCAATGTTTTTACAGTATTATTTTATACTATTGCTTCTAATGTATGCACTTTACTTAACTATAAGTATTGCAATAATATCGATCCATTTCTCTTGTACGAGAAAAGAGACTGATCAATAAATAACATCTTTTATTGAACACGCCCGTCTCTTCCTTTTCTCTACATTCTGATGAGACTAAGAATGCACGTACTGACTGAGTAAAATAATTGCCTTGTGCTCACACGACTCTCGAGATTGACTCTTGATTAGGGGAGAGCAAAGTTGTCATGTTCTATGGTTGTCAGAAACTAAATCCCTTCTTGTCTAATCAGGGGAGTTAATCCTTCCTTGAACATTCGAGAAAGTTTCTAGCGAACTCTGAGCTTAGCTGGCAAACCCAAAAATTAAGTCTAGTATCGACAGTAGTAGACCTAGTTAACGTCTGGCCTAGGCCTTTACTGCTGTAGGCACTATTCCAATGCGCAGAGCCTATTGGGAAAATAGGAGCTACACTACATGGCGCCCAACGCATTTGGAAAGGGCGATAAAACTAACGTAAGACATTTAGAGTAACTCAGTCGTGCTTTCTCACTCAGACCCCTTTTCCCAAATACTCCAAAGACGTCTGGAGTGGGTGAAAGGTTATTATATCCTCCAAAACCTCGCAGGAGGGAACTCCTATGTATGGTTCTTGGTCTAGTCAACGTTGAAGGATAAAACAGTTCCAAAATATTGTGCATCTAATCTCTGTTTCCATAAAGAAACCTGATCTGCAAACAAAAATAATACCATCCTGTCAGTAAAATGGGAGACAGCGATGGAGAAAGAGAGGCAATTAGATTAGCTACTGAAATAGCAGATGCTGATGCTACCATGCAAGCAGCAGACGCGGATATAATACTTATTCCGGTCATTAAAAGGAGATCTATAACCTTAAAACTTATAGAAAATGGACTGACACCTAGAGGTGGCACAGTCATATTCGTAATTGAGGCACACGAATATCGGCAGACAGAGGTATACTATACATGGATACATTTTCCAGCAGCAAATGCTGTAACAAAGTACTTCCACTATTACAAAGTAGAGGAACCTCCTGAAACGTACACTCCTTTCGAGGAGGTGGAAGTACCACTCAAATTCCAAGAGCATTTGCTCTTATTTGATGGCGCCCTAATACATAACAATCACATTACAAGGCTCGGTCCTTTAGGAAGACCAGGAGCAACGTGGCCGGTCCTAGCCGGATACACACCACATCCAGACATCGAAAGAATGCCTGCAGCAGAGCTATTAATACAGCTAAAACAACTACTAAAAATTCATAGACAATTAGTTCAGTATGTAATGCGGACTTCAACAATTCAGCCAGCAATTAAAATTCCACAGCTGACCCCTCACCAGGGGAACACAAATAAAATCACACCACAGAACATCCAATCCTGCCTAGGTAAAGTTCCAGCTAAACGGGAACAAATACCATTCTGGTTGGCACAGAAAATTACCCAAATAGAGGCGGTGTTTCCTGACACCACCCCATTAGAAAAACACAGGATTCTGACTATATGTCTCCCAATGGGAATCGCACCACACATTGAGGACTGTGACACTTGGGGTACAGTCTTTGCTTCCATCTATACAAAAACGCACGGTGTTCCATCCATTTCGGTGATACCAGATGTGCTAAAACAAATTCAAGATGAATACGGTCCAGAACCTGCTTTAACTCTCGGTATGAAATTACTGAAAGACTTCAAGCAGGTCTCGGCTATATTACTAGCCAACATAAAGGGTGAAGCAGCAAACGTGGCGATCCGCCAGAGGTTAAAAGAGACAGATATAGCAGACCAACCAGCTGAAATTGCCAGAATCATAGAAAAATCCTATGAAGAACTAGGCAGAGATAGTCTAGGTGGAATACCAGTAAAACCGCAACTGACTACAAGTCCAGAAAAAATATTTTTTAATAATAATTCACCAAAAAAGAACTGGGATGGAAATAAACAATCCAATCCTAAAGAAAAGAAATTCCAGTCCAGAGGAAGGTCTCCTAGGCGAAGAGAGAAATCTCCGAACCCGAGACAAAGGTCACCTCAGAGTGAACCCTCTGGGAATAGATATAACCTTAGAAATAGGGATAATATTAAAAAACCTGATAGATATCAAGACATTGATACACGTCCCTCTCAATCTTTTCAGAATTCCTCGCAGAAATCGGAAAGAAGAGGACGATCAGAAGAGCACGCCAAGTCCAAAGACAAGGAACCTGCTCAACTGAAAAAGAAATCACAATTTCCAAAAAAGAAGGTAGCCAGTATCAAGGTAGTTAACAATGCCGAGAATACTGAGGACACAACTGAAAAACGGAGAATGGGCTCAGACAATGCTAGACAGCGCAGCAGAGGTGAGCATAGCTCGCAAAGTCCTTATGAATCATTTGGAGACAGTGGACACGAATGAATACCTTCAAGTGGAAACTGCAGATACCAGAGTTAGCAAGCCCCACAAAATATACGAGATAACATTACGTATAGAGGGAGATAAGACTAGGAAAATAAGGGGACTATTTTGGGATAACCTATCCAAGGGCTATGACATCCTTCTAGCTGAAAAAGACTGGCCACCAGAGTTTGTCAGGGAGTGCCCTCATGGCGAAGAAGTAATTATGCCTGCCTTCTCGAATCAAATACCGATTCATAAAAAATATACACTTGCTAGAAAGTGGGCAGTGGCCTTAGCACCTGCTTTATATAAAAATCATGTAGGATGGGATGAGGATTCTCCTCCTCACAAAGTCCAGTTAAAATCACAACCTACTGCACAAAGGCAGTACCCAATTAAGCAAGAAGCTAAAAAACAAGTAAATGAAATACTAGATCAGCTAGAATACCAAGGGGTGATTGAAACTTGCACCTCACAAATGAACAATCCTTTATTTCCGGTCTCCAAACCAGACAATTCGTACCGTCTAGTTTTGGATTACCGACACCTTAACACATGTTGCAAAACTTTTGCAGTGCAAAACTCACACAGTGCTGCACTAATGAATAACATAGTGCGCAAAAAATACAAAACAACCTTGGACATCTCCAACGGATTCTTTTGTCAAAACATAGCACCAGAGAGCAGATATTTAACTGCATTCTCAGTAAATGGCACTCAAAAACAATTCTGTCGGTTAGCCCAGGGGTACAAGAACAGCCCGGGGGTATTCTCAGCGAGAGTAACAGAATTACTACAACTATATGATGATGAAGCATTATCTTATGTCGATGACATTTACTTAACAGATGATGACTTGGAAACTCACTTGAAAAGAGTGAACACCATAATACTTGGTTTCGCTGCAGAGGGTTACAAATTCAACTTCAAAAAGTCCAGAATTGCCCATCTGAAAATCCAGTACGGAGGATATGAATTATCAAGTATTGCCTGGTTAACAGTCTTTTAAGAACTAGAAGAATTAAAAAATCTAAAATATGAAAAAACGTATCCTCTGCCAATCGACATTCTGCCTCTACGACATTACGCCTGTGTAATCTATACAGACGGACATGCTCAACCCTCCGTTTGGGGAGAACATGCATACAATCCCACATGTGAGATTACAAAAGAAGTGTGGCACGGAGGTAAACTAAGACCTCTATTAACAAAATCACACTCAGTAGAAACTAATTCAGAACTACAAACTGAAATATTAGCTTTGAAAATGGCGCTAGATAATGCGGATCGCGAATTCCCGACGCTTATAGTGTCAGATTCATATTTCTGCGTCAAAGCATATAACAAGGATTTGCAGACCTGGATTCAGAACGATTACAAAGATGACACGGATGCACCAATAAAGCAGAGACTGCTCTGGGAACAGGTAGCTCTTTTGAAAAAAGAACTACCAAAGACTCACGTGACACACTCACTGAGTCACCAGCGTGATGGCGTTCACGTTGTAGGGAATTCATTGGCTGAAACAGCCGCAGCGGCAGCCAGTAAACCGGCTCCCGTAGATCGAAAAAAGCGTACATTAAAATACATTGACGGCGAAACATTGCTGGCAGTAAAAACGTCATCAAAAGGCGACTGCTCGGCGTTACCGATCAACTATCCACTCAATTACACATACATCATAGATGCAAACTCCATTCCTTTTGCTCGAATCCCTGGAGTGGGGGATAGAGTGATTCCAAACATGGACAGGAGAAACTTGTTAATCGCAGACGCACACATGGGCGAGGGTCTCAGACACCTTAAATTAAAGGATTCTCTGGAAGAATTACAATCACGGTACTGGTGGCCAGGCATGAGCCTGCACTACACCATGTTTGTAAAAAACTGCCCAAACTGCAACAGAGATCGCAGTGGGGAGAGAAGCAGTTTAATACCTCGTCGTATCAAGGCAGATAACATCACCACTAAAAAGAATGGCTTGCGATTAACATATACAGGCTAGTTCCCACTTATAATGTAGATCCACAACACTCGGCTGACGTCCGGACTGTTATACAAGATTTGCGAGTCTAAATGGCATATACGCTAAGAGCATGCTACGTTCGACCAATTTTTTTTCCTTTTCTCAGGCAATCCAGCCTGGGGGGGGAAAGAATGGCCAAATGAGCACAGCCCAGCGGGAATCTTCTCACTTCCTTCCTGAGGGTATGGGATGGTGTAAAGAAAAAACCAAGACAGAAAGCAATCTATAATAGAAAGGATATTAGGTTCGGGAGCTGGGTGGGTCAAACATCTAATAAGTGTCCAACGTAGTCTTAATAACTTGCCAAGAAATTCTCTGAAGGGATTCAGTCCGTACGAATTATTATTCGGAACTAGGATGTTGATCTCTGACCTTGATAGTCAGACTTCAGTGGTAACAGAAAAAAGCTTTGATGTCAAAGACCGTTTGGCTATTTTGCAGGACTTAAACAAAACAAGAAAAGACCTGAGCAACATACAGTTGAAAGAACAGCCAACGACCACTGAAGAATCACCACCTGTCCCAGCAAGACCTGTCTGGATTCCAAAAGTCGGGGATCTAGTCAGGGAGAAGATCGCGGTAAAGAAGGAATTTGGGCCTTCTTACAGAAAAGCAGTTCCTGTATTGTCTGTCAACGGGACAAGATCAGTTGTACTACCGCCACTTGCTGGAAAAAAGGAGAACCGAGTTGTATCCATCGACCTGGTAAAACCACAACATGTGGCCGATAACAAACAGTAGGCCAAGTGGACTCCCAATAAGTAGCAGAACACCAAGGTTTGCTACCAGTACAGAGGTCCTATCAAAGAGGCTCATCACATTCGAAACGCCTACGGAAGAACAACAAGGACTATGCAACAATGCAATAGAACTTAGACCTCTGAAAACCCAAATAAAGACATTTAGCAGAGACACACCAATCTATACAGAAGTACCAAGTGAAAATGCGAGAAACAAAAATCCTGAACCAATTGGAACAATTGACAGAACTGCATCCGGTTACTTCATCAACTTCGATGATTCCTCTGACGGCTTCAGCGAACAAAAGACACAGCCATCATCAAAATCCTTTAAAGACAAAGCTAAGGAACTTTTGAAACAACTGAAAGAAACATATCTAGTTTCTCCATGGATTGAATTTTGGGTGGGTTTTGGTGCATTTATCCTCATACTTTGGCTCATCATGGTATTTACCTTGGGACGCTTCATTGAGGGAAAATATGCTAAAATGGACACAGCAAGTCAGAACATCAACTTGGTCCTCAAACCACACACATCTTCACACGTCGAGAAAAGAGAACTTTCTTCAGAACTTTCTTCAGCCAACTTCACAGCAATTCCAATATCTGGTGGGGTAGCCTGGGACAACACTGACTATGAAATTTATGGTCCGGTCGAGATCCTGAAATATCCACACCAAATCAAGATCTCCTTGAGTGACTTTGCAAAACCAAACTCATTTGCTGATGATTGGGACTTTGAAAGTATAAACAATATGATGTCTGACTTAGTAATGTCTGCTAAATTTACAAAACATGATTATTTGCAGGGTTCTACAAATTATGACAGCATGTACTGCTATAACCATTATGGTAACCATTTCTTGCATAAATCTGCACAACCTAGAAATGTTTTAAATTTTAATCAATGGGAACATTGTGCTACACCTCCAAAAGGGAGCTCTAGAACCGTGTATGGCAAATATTCATATTTTTCAGGTTTTAACATAACTAATGCTGAAACATTTTATTACAAATTGTCAAACAAGACAGGGATGAAAACCATGATAACCAACACAAAATTGATATATTCAGATTCTTTCTTTGAAAAAATGAATACTTTTGGATTTGATTATTGGGACAAACATGTTGATTTGAAAAGTGTTTGGGGCACAAAAGAATGGCAAGTACAGGGTTTAGAAGCTTTGTTTAGAGCCTGCATGATCCCAGAACAAATGATATTTTTAAATGACACCGTTCAACAAACCACCTGTCTTGGCTTAGCCAAAATCAAAGATTTAAATAACCTGTCTATTCCAAAGCCAACAATGTTTAGCAATAACTCTGAAACAGATGAAGAAATAGACATAAACCATATACTTAACCAAAACAGAACACATCCTGATTGGAAACAATGGTTGATCTGGCCCACAGATACAAATAACTGTCAAGATAGATTCCTGAATAAAACACAGGGTTTCAAAATGACCAGGCCAGACCCTAGATATCCCCAAAGACATCACCCAGGGATAATAACAACCTACAGTGTGGGCAAATTATGCCTTCAATGGCTACAAACTTCCACACTGCCTGCAATTAAGCAACACCTAACTTTACTTACTGATGGTGCTGACTTGCGTGATTTCATAATGGGACCACGCAAACAGCGTCAAAAGCGTTTCATAGCAGCCTCTGTATATGCAGCATACAATGAGGCCTGGAAGGTTACTCAAATTGAAACAGCAGAAAGAATACGGGAAATTGACCGTATTAATTTGGAAAAATCACTTTCTGTAGTGGACAATGGGTTAATGACTCTGTCCTCCAGAATTTTTTCATTGGACAGCATTGTGTCTTCAGCAATCGATATATTATCGCAAGACTTACTGTTATTACAACATGGTCAGTCACAATTGCGTTCTATTGTACAGCTTGGCTGGACGTTACAAAATCTGCGTTCAGGCTATGTGCCTTGGCGTTTAATCAACACAACGTCACTATTCCAAATCTTTAACCTTACTGATAGACAAATCGGTATGGCTCAGAAGGGTGCTGATTATACAATCTTGAGCATTGAAAAACTAGAAAGATTACCGTTGACAATGTCAGAACGACCTGTCAGTGAATGGATAATCCACGGAATCATAAATATTCCAATCTCAACCTTCAGGTTTCAATACTGCCAAAAATATATACAGGCTGGCATGTACGAGAAATTGGGAAAGGGGTACCTTAAAACAACATGGAACCTGCCCTATTCACATGCATGTGTCAGTAACAAAGGACAGAAAGTGTTTCTTAGTGGCAACAATTGTGCTATGTCACTAAGCGGCACGCTTCTGTGTAACGGTATTAGTTTGCACGGAGCCTGTGAAGGGAATTCATACAACCTTTCATGTCACCAGCAAGGCGCACCTGCAACTGAAATAGAACCATTCTTTCAAAGACTCTATAATGGGAGTTACATTCTTATTGTAGACCGCAGATGCTGTAGTCTTATGCCCGGGACTCCTTATCTCGTCACTACGACGGCGAAGGTCAAGTGCTGTGGACGTTCTTTGTTTCCCAGCTCCTTTCCAGACAGGGAGGCAAGGGCATGGCCCAGTTTGAAAATTACTTCTATTCGAATAGACACTTTAAGCAGAATGAAAACAGTGCTTCTTCAGACGCCTACAAGGCTCACGTCATCTAAAGAAACGTATGATCTACAAGTCGCAAGGACGACTGCAGAGATACATACATTATTATCAACTAATTCCCCCGTACATTTCGCGGAAATCCTGAGCGAAATCTTAAATATTTCTGATACCACAGGGGTCTCAAAGGTATTTAAGACAGTATTTTCGATGGCATTAACACCATTCAAAGCCATACTGGGTATTTTTCCAGACTTCGTCCATTCGATTTTTGGCGGACTTCCCCTGATCCTAGGACTAATTGCAGGAATCCTATTCCTAGTCCTTATTTTTCGTTATGGCAACCCATGTCACAGATCAAACTCTCGCGACAATGGAAGATACGATCCTAGCCATTGGATACCGGGACCGGATATCAAAAATCCTGGGACTATCCCGGCTTAGAGACCTAAACATGACTTGGTTTCTATCATTTCGACCAATGTGGCAAAGGTGTGTTTTACCTGTACTAAGGTGTCTGCTATGCGGAGAAGAATGCGTGTTAGACACCTGTCTGACGCTACAATCGGATGCGCCGGTGGATGCAGATACACTGTTGGTTCCTACCAAGGTTCACGCACTGTGCTGCCCTCAAAGGCTGCCAATTCTGATGACGGCATTCCTGGAATCTTCACCACTGCGATTGAAGAGTAGTGAAGTTCAAGATGAAAGCAGCATCGAACAGGTACGACCTTCTGTCAGCAATGCAAATCAGAATGTCAATGGAGACAATCATGCGCATGAATGCATGGTTACCCCTATTTCCGACTTAGAGGAACTTTCCCATGAAGCTGTTGACAGTTTTTTCGAAAGCCTGAATGATATGATGTTCTCTCCGGAACAGAAATAGAGACTTTTGAGTAAACTCGCACACGGCGTTCCCTGAATTCGGCCTTCAACTTTAAAAATAAAGTCACATGAACAATTACAATCCAGTTCACGGACAGCAACTTTTTTCAGGAAGCCCCTAAAATATTTTTCTATATATTTTTTCCCGGGACACTGATTTTCTGCTTAAAGTAAGAGACTATTCCTAGAGAACTAAGATTTCTATTTTAGATACTTTATAGACTTTATAGACTTTAGCTGCCCGCTGGTATGTTCGCAATAGATTTTATGTGATGAAATGGTTTCGACTTTTTTTCTGTATAGCCATATTAAGAGCCATTTCATGTGTATTTCTCATATACCAACAATCAATAATGCATAACAATGCGTGTTCACTTTTGCATCTAATTCATAGCTTAAGTGCATACAATATATATGACTGCAATTTTTCAGTATATTTGAAAATTTCGAAATGCATTTATGTATTTTGGGGTGGTAAGGTATACACTATACTCTATAGTATGTTGTACTATGTTATACTATGCATAGATTAGTAGATATGACCATAGTTAGCGTGGAGTGGGTGTCGTGTATTTCTATAGGTTCTGATTCGATCCCCCTATTCCTGACCCTATTCTGGTTAAACTTACTAGCTAGTTAACTAACAGTCAGCCCATGAGGCAAGAAATCCCCCATGATGCAGATACCGTTATCTGACGCAGTCACACTACGGCACAGGAACGTGTTATCTGATTAGGTCATAACGCTTGAGATCTAATTAGACAAGCGACATTCCTCCAGCCCCTGATAAGGCATACGACGTTCTCATAACAAATCAAACCTATAACAACCTGGATAATCCGTGCGGCCATTGTTTTGATTTCACAGAGAACTTTAGTAAAGAATGTGCTAACGAGCAAGTCGTATGACATCTTTATTGACGTACCTATGTCCATCCTTACGTCAATCTCGGCACCTTTAAGGTATAAATATTGCCGACCTTGCCCTATGCAAACACACGCGTGGTGACAAGACGGAGCAGCCATACTTGCCGAAGCCGAGAGCAGAAGCAGACCCCGCAGGCAGCAGCCCCGCCTTCCTGACGCGCTGAGAGACGCGCTGCTATCTCAAGCCGAGAGACCCAGCACCGGCGCTTCTGGGCAGCCCTCGCAGGCAGCCTGGAATATCGAGAGCAGAGAAAGAGATACCATTCCTCATTCATCCTAAATTCCAGGTACAGAACTGAATAACCCCTCCTAGAGAATTCTTTAGTTATTCACTTGGCAAAAACAAACTTAAACTAAACTGTAACTTTCTATTCCCGCCCACGCATTAGACTTAGGTCAGGTACACGGGGTAGGCGTATTTAGAAACACCAGTTGAGTACGTTTAGTCAAATGTATATGTGTATGTAAATATATTTTAATCATTTTAAACATCATATGGCTCAGAAACCATATCAATGTTTTTACAGTATTATTTTATACTATTGCTTCTAATGTATGCACTTTACTTAACTATAAGTATTGCAATAATATCGATCCATTTCTCTTGTACGAGAAAAGAGACTGATCAATAAATAACATCTTTTATTGAACACGCCCGTCTCTTCCTTTTCTCTACATTCTGATGAGACTAAGAATGCACGTACTGACTGAGTAAAATAATTGCCTTGTGCTCACACGACTCTCGAGATTGACTCTTGATTAGGGGAGAGCAAAGTTGTCATGTTCTATGGTTGTCAGAAACTAAATCCCTTCTTGTCTAATCAGGGGAGTTAATCCTTCCTTGAACATTCGAGAAAGTTTCTAGCGAACTCTGAGCTTAGCTGGCAAACCCAAAAATTAAGTCTAGTATCGACAGTAGTAGACCTAGTTAACGTCTGGCCTAGGCCTTTACTGCTGTAGGCACTATTCCAATGCGCAGAGCCTATTGGGAAAATAGGAGCTACACTACAATTGTATCCAGAAAACAGAGACGTACTGTTTATAAAACGCCAGGGCATATAGCCTGCACGCAAAGATTGCAGTGTCCAGCTCAATAACATGATCGAACGTAACTGAGATTGCCTGTGTTGCATTATGGCCAAATCTTGTTCTAGGATGTCTATCGCAAAAGATACAATGTTGCCTATGGAATATATCCTGGAGGTCAATGTTGTTATCCCATTGTCTACCACTGGTAGAGATTTCGCTAAGATAATACTGTCTATTTCCCGTATTCTTTCTGCGGCCTCTTGTATGGACATTTTCAAAATGTTATTATTGTAGGCAGCGTAAAAGCCAGCACATATGAAATGTTTCCGACGTTGTTTCCTGGGACCTAGTAAAAAATCCCTAACATCCATGTCCTGTGTGAGTAAGTATAAGTGTTGTTTCATTTCTGTGAGTGTTGAAGTTTCCAGCCAATTAAGGCACAACTTCCCAACAATGTAAGATGTCACTACCCCTGGATGTTGAACCCTTCGGTCCTACCCAAGAATCTATATTGACAGCTATTGGTGTCTGTGGGCCAAATCACCCATTTCCTCCAATTGGGGTCTGATCTGTTGTATTGTTTCATGGCATCTAATGTAACCCCCTCTTGTGATGTTTCATTACCCTCGGCTACTGATGGTGTTGGCATCCGAGGTGTGTTCAAGTCCTTGCTTGAAGGCCAAGGCAAGATGTCTGTTGTACTGTCTTGTTTAAAAACATCATTTGTTGAGGGATAAGTAATGCTCTAAATAAAGCTTCAGCCCCCTGCACTTGCCATTCCCTAATACCCCAAACCGATTTTATGTGTATGTTGTCTTTCCATAAGTCATTCTCCTGAGGCGGAAAGCCGGGAGACCTCTTGTTTTTAAAATTGTATTCTTGTATTTTCACCTTGCGCATTCTTTGCATTTTTAAACTTCACTCACCCCCTGCCTTCACGGAACACAGGCGATTGAAGCCCTGAACAGCGACCTTTTCGCTGCAACGTAGGAAGCGGAGACAAACAATTGTGCCGCCATTGACGGCGAGGTAGTCAGGCCACGCCTACCCCGAGGCCACGCCCACCCGCCCTCCACAGTATAAATACGCTGCCTTCAGCGCTACCAAGCAGACCTTGTAATTCTCCTGAGGCGGAAAGCCGGGAGACCTCTTGTTTTTAAAATTGTATTCTTGTATTTTCACCTTGCGCATTCTTTGCATTTTTAAACTTCACTCACCCCCTGCCTTCACGGAACACAGGCGATTGAAGCCCTGAACAGCGACCCTTTCGCTGCAACGTAGGAAGCGGAGACAAACAATTGTGCCGCCATTGACGGCGAGGTAGTCAGGCCACGCCTACCCCGAGGCCACGCCCACCCGCCCTCCACAGTATAAATATGCTGCCTTCAGCGCTACCAGGCAGACCTTGTAATTCTCCTGAGGCGGAAAGCCGGGAGACCTCTTGTTTTTAAAATTGTATTCTTGTATTTTCACCTTGCGCATTCTTTGCATTTTTAAACTTCACTCACCCCCTGCCTTCACGGAACACAGGCGATTGAAGCCCTGAACAGCGACCCTTTCGCTGCAACGTAGGAAGCGGAGACAAACAATTGTGCCGCCATTGACGGCGAGGTAGTCAGGCCACGCCTACCCCGAGGCCACGCCCACCCGCCCTCCACAGTATAAATACGCTGCCTTCAGCGCTACCAAGCAGACCTTGTAATTCTCCTGAGGCGGAAAGCCGGGAGACCTCTTGTTTTTAAAATTGTATTCTTGTATTTTCACCTTGCGCATTCTTTGCATTTTTAAACTTCACTCACCCCCTGCCTTCACGGAACACAGGCGATTGAAGCCCTGAACAGCGACCTTTTCGCTGCAACGTAGGAAGCGGAGACAAACAATTGTGCCGCCATTGACGGCGAGGTAGTCAGGCCACGCCTACCCCGAGGCCACGCCCACCCGCCCTCCACAGTATAAATACGCTGCCTTCAGCGCTACCAAGCAGACCTTGTAATTCTCCTGAGGCGGAAAGCCGGGAGACCTCTTGTTTTTAAAATTGTATTCTTGTATTTTCACCTTGCGCATTCTTTGCATTTTTAAACTTCACTCACCCCCTGCCTTCACGGAACACAGGCGATTGAAGCCCTGAACAGCGACCCTTTCGCTGCAACGTAGGAAGCGGAGACAAACAATTGTGCCGCCATTGACGGCGAGGTAGTCAGGCCACGCCTACCCCGAGGCCACGCCCACCCGCCCCTTCCCCACCCATAAAAAATGTGCAATCACCGGACGCGCAGCGGACGGGCGCAGCGGGCGCGTCGGCAGCGCGCCGAAGGCGCGCCAAAGGCAAGCCCGTCTGGGCCCGTCCGGGCCCAGCCGGCCCTAGGACCAGTCACTATGCCCAAATCACAGTCCCACCTATCCTACTCTCCGGATACCCTCCGCCTTTGGAACACTAAGAAAAACCCTCAGTGCGACTTCATTCTCAAGGATGACACCCCGTTCACAGGATGTCCCCTTTGCGACACCCACAAAGCCACGGAACCTTGCCATATGCTTCGACTGGGCCTTCTGAATTGCAGGTCGCTAGCAAAACACTCGCACGAGATCAACCTCCTCACTCAAACCCTCTCGCTAGATGCCCTATTCTTAACCGAAACCTGGCTGACCCCCAGCAACGGTTCGGACCTGGTCAACGCAACCCCCCCCGGCTATCAAATCTGTTGCCTCGATAGACCAGTTGGAAGAGGTGGCGGGCTCGCCATTCTCTATAAAAGCAATTTCAGCTGCAAGATCAACGAGGGCACGGTAAAGGACTGTGAAAACGGGAATTTCTCCCTCCAGATCTCCCCCACCACTTCACTGTCGGGTCTGCTGGTATATCGACCACCAGGCGCGACAGGTGATTTCCCTAGCACGCTGATGGACCACATCCTTTTAAAAACTCTAGAAACGCCCAACTTCCTCCTTCTAGGGGACTTGAATCTTCACTTTCTAGACAAGGCAGACAACACGGCCGTCAATCTCCAAGCAGACCTCATGTCAGCTGACCTCCTGCTCCTGAACTCGAAACCCACGCACGAGAAAGGGCATCTCCTAGACCCAGTCTTCTCTAACATTAAAAATCTTCAAACACAAGATCCTACCCCTCTTCCATGGACCGACCACTTTCTGGTCCCCATGCACTGGCCCTTTCAGCCCGCCACGGTTCCTAAACAGAAAACCAAGATTCTAACCAGACGTTGGAACAAGCTAAGACCAGAAGAATGGGAAGTGAAGCTGAGGGAATCCGACGGTCCCCTTTCCATTGACCCTAACACCGCCGATAGGGAGTTCAACAGCTGGCTCACCAACCCCCTAGACAGCCTCGCCCCACTAACATGCGCCCTCAAGCATGTAAAAAGGATTAACCATGCCCCTTGGTACACTCCAGCCCTGAACATCCTCAGGAAGGAGTGCAAAAAGACGGAGCGGACTTGGAGAAAAATAAAACGGCGACGAACAAAAACGCCTACCAAACAGCCATGAAGGCATACAAACAAGCCCTCCACAGCGTAAAAAGCTCCTTCTTTGAGGAAAAAATAAAGAACTCCGCGTGCTCTGCGAAGGAGACTTTTTCCATCCTTAAAGAGCTTCTCCATGTCCCAGCTCCCCCGCAGATATCCCTGGACCCTAAAGCAGCCGAGGAGAAATGCGCCAACTTGGCTAATTTCTTTGATAATAAAATAAAGAAAATCCTTTCCTCCCTACCCGTCACCAATCAGGCCACCCGCGGATTAGCAAAGGATTGTACCCTCACGTCAAAAAATCCCACCGACTCCTCCGAACTCCCCAGTTTAGCTTCATTCGGACCTTTTACGGAAGAAGAAGTGGCAACCACCCTAGCAGCCACGAAAAGTGGCGCTCCCAGCGACTCAGTGCCCGTTCGGTTCACAAAAAACATCGCCCGGACTATTGTAGCTAGACTCACGGCCCTAATCAACACCTCGTTTACCCAAGGAGAAGTCCCCCAAAGCTGGAAGGAGGCCGTGGTCAAAGGTATATTGAAGAAGCCATCACTAGACCCCACGGACCTGTCCAACTACAGACCCATCTCGCTCCTCCCCTGGATAGGGAAGGTCGCAGAGAAACTTGCAAATAAACAGCTGTCCCACTTCTTGGAGGCAAACCTTCTCTTAAAAAACTCCCAAACCGGCTTCAGACCAGGTCAGGGGACAGACACCGCCCTCCTAGCGGCCGTAGAAAAAGCGAGGGAAATCATTGACACAGGAGGATCAGTGGCAGTGGTCCTCCTGGACCTCAGCGCGGCATTCGACACTGTCAACCATCAGGTCCTAGCCCAGCGCCTAGACAACACAGGCATACAAGACAGTGCGCTGAGATGGCTTACATCCTTCCTCTCTCAACGCTCCTTCCAAGTTTGGGAAGGAGAAACCCGCTCCCCCCCAATCCCCCTCCGGTGTGGAGTGCCACAGGGCTCTTCACTGAGCCCCACGCTTTTCAACGTGTATATGGCCCCACTGGAGGAGCTGGTCGCCCCATTCGGAGTCACGATCGTCAGCTATGCTGACGACACCCAGCTGGTGGTGACTCTCTCACACCCCAAGCTAAAACCCTCCAACCTGCGTGACTGTCTCTCCACCGTCCACCAATGGATGAGCGACTCTGACCTAAAGCTCAACGGGTCAAAAACAGAGATCCTGCTCCTTGGCCACAAAACCTTGAGTCTCCCACCTGACATCTGGCCCGCCTGTATGGGTGACCCCCCCTCCCCCAAAACAGAGGTCAAGAGTCTGGGAGTGTGGTTGGAGACAGACCTCACCTTCAGAACTCAGGCGAGGAAAACTGCCGGCATCTGCTACGGGCTTCTGAGATCATGCAGAAAGGTACTTCCCCTACTACCATTCCAGTCTCGTCTCCTGCTAATTCAAGGTCTAGTGCTAGCAAGGCTAGACTACAGCAACGCTATTTACCTCGGTGCGCCGGAAGCCACCTACCAGATCTTACAAAAAACCCAAAATGCCGCAGCCCGCCTGCTCACAAACACCCCATCAAGAACATCGGCCAAACCAGCGTTGAGAAAACTTCATTGGCTCCCTGTGAGGGAGAGAGTCGCATTCAAGGCCCTCTGCCTAGCCCACAAGACCCTGCACAACGCTGGCCCCCCCATTCTGAGCACGTGGATCACCCCTTACAGACCACCGAGAGCGCTCCGGTCTGAACAGGGAAACCTTATCGTTGTCCCTAGGGTGAAGAAAGCCCGCTTTGGCGGTCGCAGATTCTCGGTAAACACGGCCAGAAAATGGAACGCTCTTCCCCCGAGCCTTAGAGCGGAACCTAACCTCCTAAGATTTAGGAAGTCCCTCAAAACCCTCCTCTTTCCTCGATCTACTTGAAGTTTCCCTTGCCCCCCCCCTGTAGGAGTACGAGGTTTCAGCGCTGGGATACTCGAGGGTGACTACGCGCTCTATAAAAACCTAAAATAAATAAATAATAATAAATAACCTTGTTCAGACAACTAGGCAATAAAGGATGCAGAGTAAATCTGTTTGATGATTGTTAATACATTTTTCTGTGCTGATGTTGGTGCAAACTTATAATAATATGAGGCTGGCTTAGATGTATTGAACCCCGAAAAATATGGAAACTTTTGTGCAAATGTTTTTGAACTGCCTTTTGGCAGTGTTGGACAATGTTCCCACTGATGGTATGTGAACACATTTCTAGGATTAGCAGATTTACGCAAAAAATGATGAGCATAATGTTGATAACTTTACATAGATTCATAATCTGCTGAGCTCTCCAATGTTTCACTATTAGAAAATGCAGCAGATTTTTCAAAATCAGACAACATGTTATTCACAGTTTCAAAATCCCAATTGTCAGAAAATGTACTTGAGGTAATGATATCACTCAATGATAATTCAAATAAATGCGGAATTTTTAAAAGGTTCGGTCGGGCCGAATATGTCGAAATCAACCTTGTCCCAAAATATACCATCCGGTAATGGAACTGCTGTAATGTTCACTGATGACAAATCTCTTTGTTCTCGATGAGATGATTGATGTGATTTTAAAATTAAGTTCACCTTTTCGGCAGCAGAGCTTTGCCGAATGTATTGTCCACTAATAAGCATGTTAAAAACTATCACTAGAGCTATAGGAAATTAGTTAACAACTCGGAGGACCCATTGGTGCGGCTTAGGGCTCAGTGGAGTGCGGATGGGTTAGAACTTGATGATGAGGATTGGATGGAGGCGGTGTCGTCCCCCAAGGTAGTTGCTATCCAGATGCGGCTCCGGTTGGTGCAGTTAAAGATATTGCATAGATCCTACATAACAGGGCCTCGTCTGGTACGAATGGGGAGAGCTGAGAGTGGAGTTTATAAGAGAGGTTGTGGAGAAGTCGGTACATTGATGCATATCCTTCGGCATTGTGACACAATCCAGATATTTTGGACAAAAGTCCACGAGGAGTTGGGAGATGTTCTGGGTGCGGAGATATGACCAGAGGCCCGGAGATGTTTGTTGAATGTGTGGGAGCCAACTGACTTAAATGCGTACCAGAAACAATGGGTGACTCTGGCTTATATGGTGGCCAAACGTAATATTGCTCAACTCTGGGGTGTAAGTCAGCTGCCCCGAATTAATAAATGGGCGGAAGATCTTGATTGATGCATGTTCCGGGAGAGATCGGTGTATGTGGCCAGGGGTTGCCCGCAGAAGTGGGGGAAGGTTTGGGGAGCGCGGAATAGCTACCGAGGAGAAATTTGTGAGCCACCCGTGCCGAGATTAGACTTAGGAGCACAGGAATCCCCTTGACCATAGTACTGATTGTTGCTATTTGATCCTGTATTGTGTCACTTTGATCCATGCATTGGAACCGAATGCACTCACCTCAGCATTGATTTCTTTTTGTAATGTCTTTCTTTGTTTAATAAAAAGAAATAAATAAAAAAAACTATCACTAGGCTTAACCAGAAAAGAAAGAAAAGAATCCCGGAAGATACCCATGGTGATACCAGGTAAGTCTTTTTAAGGAATTTCAAAAAGTCTTTAACTTGCGACTTGCGTGATTTTTGGGCTGGCGTTGTTTCAGGTTCACTTGGATCCAAAGAAAACATTTCAAAGTTTATGAAGTAGCCAGAAGCAGTTTGATCAATTGTTGGAATTGCATCAGGATTTGTTGAAATCGTATTTTGCTCTTGTCGAGGCAAGTTGACGTAGACGTCTGTATTTGGTTTAACTGCAACTTGAGTGTTATTTTGAGTTTTATTTTGAAGTTGAATTTCAGGTTCAAGGGGAACGAGTTCCATAGCATTATTGCATACTCCATCATTCCGTGTAGGTGAGTCTTCAAACGTGATGAGTCTTCCAGTTTGAACTTCTTGGATAGTAGCGTGAGGAGGGTGTCTGCTACTCGGGAGTCCACGTGGCCTACTGCTTAGTATCGGCCACATAGTGTGGTTTGATTAGGTCAATTGAGACAAATCTTTTCTCCTTTTTTCCGGCATGAGGCGGCAGAAGTACAGTTCTTGTTCCTTCAATGGCTAGGAACGGTACAGGTTTTCTGTAGGATGTCCCAAATTCTTTCTTTTCCGCTATTTTCTCTCTGACCAGGTCCCTGACTTTTGGGATCCAGACAGGTCTTGCCGTGACTGATTTGACTTCCCCGGTGGCAGTCTACTTCAGGTGGAAGTTACTTAGTTGTGAACTGGATCCATTTAGATCCTGGAAAACAGTCAAACGATCATGGATGTCAAAAGGCTTTTCATCCACCACTGCTCCTTCACAATCAAGATCAAGCACCCACATTCTTGTCCCAAATAGGACCTCACATGGACTGAACCCCCCACCCCTAGAGAACTTCTTGGCATGTTATTAAGAGCCTGCTGGACTCCATAAAGACATTATACCCAACTTTCGCCCGTGCCTAATACTCTAGCTGTTAAAGATTGCTTTTAAGTCTCAGTTTCTTCTCTCCACTACAGAATTTCCCAGGGGATGGTATGGAGATGAGTACCGCAATGCTACACCTAAACTTCCCATTGCCTCCTTATAATCCCAAGAGCTAAATACAGGGCCCTGGTCAGAATGTAATGTGCCAATTGCATATGTCCCTAGGAAGACTCACAAATCTTTTATAACAGTTCAAGCGTCAGCCGAGCGCTGGGGCCACACCCATATGAATCTCAAACAGGCGTCCACTGCTACCATAATATACGTTTTAGCCCCATCTCTTTTTAAGGGGCTGCAGTGGTCTAGGTAGACACTTATCAGCTTTCAACAATGGTTTCTGCACAGGTTGTGTTACAGTGGAACCTTTCATCTGCTGGCAGATGTCGCATTTCAAGACGTAGTCTTTAGTCAAACTGCTTTGTTAAACCAGGCCACGAATGGTGTTGTTTAAATAGAGAAACAGTTGCCGTAACTCCTGCATGTGCAGAACCTATCCCTTTGTGTGCTGTCAGGATTAAACCTAACGTACAATTCATGTTGCAATTACTCTATCCCCCACGCCAGGGATCTGGGCAAATGGAATGTTATTGGCATCTAACTTATAGAAGTACTTGAGTAGAAATCTTTTTGGTACTGCATCACTGTTTTTGCGTGAAGCAATAACAGCCACCATAATCTCACCGTCTATTCTTGTTTTAGATCGAGTATTTGCAGCTACGGAAGCCTTGCGTACATCCCCCTTTGCGGCTTCATCAGCCAATGAATTCTCTTCAACGTGAACGCCATCACACTGATGACTCAGTGTATGTTTCACGTGAGTCCTTGGTAGTTCGGATTGTAACTCCACTAAATGTTCCAATAGCATTTTATGCTTAATTGTGCCACCTTTTGCATCTTTGAACCTGTTTTGAACCCAGTATTGTAAGTATTCAGAATATGACTGCACACAGTAAAAGGAATCACACACAATTAGTGTGGGGAATTCTCAATCCGTATTTACAAGTGCCAGTATCAGTGCTTTTAATTCTGCCAACTGTGCCGTGCAGTGTCCTAGAGATTGCGTTTTAGTGCAACGCGGATGGAACTTTCCATCCCGCATGCGACCTTTAACGATTGCACATGCCGCGCTATATTGTGGCTTACTTCCTATGGCCGGTTGAGCAGATCAGTCAGTGTATATGATATATTCATACTGACCTAGAAGCATGATTTCAATAGGTAGAGGATATTCTTGTTTGCATTGCAGGAATGCTTGTGTCTTTAAGTTAGGGTTGAATCTATATTCAACATCCGTTACAGTAAGAGAATTAGCCCATTGTATCCATCTTAGATGTAAGGCTTTTGCATTAGGAATGCTAGCCTTGTTAGTAGCCTCTAAGCCTGGTACTGGGGTCACGACAATTATGCGTTTTCCCTGAGCTAGTGCTCTTTCTCTTGCTACAGCGGTTTGTACTGCTGTTAGAATTTTCCCTGTTGATGTATAACGCATCTCTGTGTTTGGGTACAGGTGTGATTTATATGCAATTGGTACTGATTCACCTTCATTATATGTGAAATAGGTACCCCTATCGACCCGCAATTATATGGATCACCACGTGGCATACATTTACGTGTGTTTGGAAGCTATCATGTCAGCTTACAAAGAACGTAGTGTATCTATATGTTCCTGTGTCCAATTTCTTGCTAAGAAATCAGGCTTAATTAAGTTGTAGAAAGCTTTAACTCTTTCTCCCTAATCCAAAATGTATGTTCGACAAAAATTAAGGAATTTCAGAAGTGACTGTACATTTTTTAATTGAAAGCTCATATCCTAAAAACAGGACACTGAGGTGCGCTATTTTTGATTGTTTATAGTTAAATTGTAGCCCTCAGATGCAAATCCCAAAATTATGGTATTCACCCTGGTCAAGTGTTCCTCTAGGTCATCATCCATCAGATAAATATCATCCACACAGGACAATGCTTCTTCATCTAATTTTTGTAGTAACTCAGTTACTCTGGCCGAAAACAACCCCGGACTGTTCTTATACCCCTGGGGGAGTTGCCGAAATTGCAGCTGGGACCCTAGTGCTGAAAAGGCTGTTAGATACCTGCTTTCAGGCGCTATATTTTGGCAGAAAAATCCATTTGAGATATCGAGTGTTGTTTTGTATTTTTTACGTGTGGTACTGGTGTGTATGCTTAAAAGCCAGCCCTGCTTTTTAAATTGATAGGGTGCACGAAGTAAAGAATAAAGTGTTAAAACCGTGCACACCTATGCATTTTAGCAACACTTTATGAGATTTCTCTATTTTCTCACCTTTTTTCACTGCACTTTATTTTTCTATTACTCCTCTGTTGGACACATTCATTTCTGGGCTTGATGACAGCCAATGATGAGAACAGGGTGCATCTGGTGAGTACCTACCAGATACCCCGATGGTGGTTCACCCGTGAGGTGTCATCTTGCCTTGTCACACTTTTTTCACATTAGATTCACACTAATGCCATGCATACAGACTATCTAGTTGGGATATAAGTTATTTTACAGTGGCAATATAACCGTGATACTCTCTACCCTGAGGGGAGATAATTGTAAAAAATTGCAATACGTGGTACACGTATGAGATATATGGAATTGCCTATAGGACCCAGTCATTGTTGTATTGGTGTTTGTATTTTTTCCGCACAATGTTATTCATTAATACGCCATTGTGTGCATTCTGAACTGCAAATGTCTTGGTGCAAGTGTTTAAATGTCTGTAATCTAAAAGTAGACTTTATGTATTGTCAGGTTTCATGACTGGAAACAAAGGATTGTTCTTTTGAGAGGCGCATGTTTCAATCACCCCTGGTTTTCAAGTTGATCTAAGATCTCCCTGACCTGTTTCTTAGCTTCTTGCTTTATTGAATACTGCCTCTGTGCAGTAGGAGTGTTTTTATAGGAATTATGTGGTGGGTTGAATCCTCATCCCATCCAACATGGTTTTTATATAATGCTGGAGCTCCTGCTACTGCCCACTCCCATGCATATGTGTATTGCAAGTGCCTGGGAATTGGATCTGAGAATGCTGGCATAATTACTGTTTCCCCTCTAGGGCAATCCATGACGAATGCAGGTGGCCTATCTTTTTCAGTTTACAGAATATCATAGCCAAATGTAAGGTTCTCCCAAAAGAGACCTTTAACTGTTCTACACTTGTCCCCTTCCATTTGGAGCATTATTTCATACAATTTATGAGGGACACTTGCCCTAGTATCAGGTGTGTCCACTGTGATCTAATCATTCAAGTCCCCTGTCACCAGAAATTCCATCAGGTTCTGGTGAGCTATTTTTACTTCTGCCGTATTGTCTAGCATAGTCAGAGCCCATTCCCCGTTCAGTAGTCGAGTCCTCAGAATTCTGGGTGGCCATGTCTGATCTTTAGACCTGCAACCTTCTTCTTTTTGAACTGTGGCTTTTGCTTTGGCTTCTCTTCTTTTTTAGAAGTGCAATCTTGAGCGTGCTGCTTGTCTCTGGACTTTGTACGCTCTTCTTGTCTTTCTGACCGTCCTTCCCTCAATGAGTTTTTCGATGAACCCTGAAAGGAACGAGAGGAACGTGTATCAGTATCCTGATCCCTGTCATGTTTCCTAATAATATCCCTATTCCTGAGATTATACCTCTTTTCAGAGGGCTCCTGTGAAGGAAATCTACCTCGGGTTTGAGATCTCTTTCCCTTAAATGTTTGTTGTTTTATATTGTCCACTTTTTATTTCAGAAGAAGCAGGTGTCAGCTTTGAAATGTCCTTTTCAGGGCTGCCCATTAGCTGTGGTTTTAGTGCTTTCCCACCCAAACTGTCTCGGCCTAATTCTACATAAGCAGTTTGAATTATTTTTGGTAGTTCATGTTCCTGTTCTAAAGGACTGAACTCCCTTAGGCGTTGGCGGTTAGCCACTGACGCTGCTTCACCTTTAATATTAGCTTAAATTATGGCTGATACCTGGGCATAGTTACCCAGTAACTTCATCCCTAAGTTCAGAGCAGGCTCTGCCCGTACTCATTCTGTATTTGTCTTAATACATCTGGTATCACTGCTAATGAAGGAATATCATGAGTTCTGGTATATATGTGGTACAATCCTCTACTTGTGATGTTATCCCCATGGGCAAGCAGATTGTTAGCATTCTGTGTCTTTCATATGGAGTAGTATTCAGGAATATTGCTTCTGTGTTATTTTCTGAGCTACCCAGAATGGCATTTGCCCGCATTTTGTGGGCATTTTGCCTATCACTGCATGTAATGTTTGTGATGTGATTTTAGTTGCTGTACCCTGAGAACGAGTACCATTTTCTGTAACTGTTGATTGTTGAACTGTGAGAGTCCTCATGATGAATTGCGTCATGTTTCTGTAGATTTTAATTACATTTTTGTGTTGGTTGAGTAAGTCTCCTTGCGGCATTGTTTCAATGTCAGGATGTGATGTGTAGGCCACTAATATCGATACACAAACAATATCCAAGGGTCTAAGACTGCAACTCTGAATGCTATACTGTCCTGAATAAACCAAATTTGTGCGCTAACTTACTTAGTAGAAACTGCTATATTTGAAAATAATTTTCAAATAGACGGATTCCCATCACTCACCCTTGGGTGACACGCTAGTATCAGCCATGTTGCCCATTCTCCTCCGAGCGGGCCTAATCTTACTCTTCTTCTTAAATGGGGTAGGGCGCCTTTAAACCAATATAAGTGCTCCTGGCACGTGAGTGGAATCTCTTTGTCCTCGAACGAACCATATCCCACTGGTGCATCTCCTGCTGACGTGTAGATCTACTACTGGGTCATCTCTGTCCTCAGTCCTTTTTGTAAAGAAGAAATGTGTTCAAGGGAACCAAGATAAGGTTTTTATGCATATTTTTAGGAACACTGTGTCCTTCAAACTTGATTAACCAACAGCTAATAAATAGGATTTTCACCTACTCATCTGTGGCGGAGTTTGTGCCCACCTACTCCAGATGTCTCTGGTGTTTGCGAGTAGGGGTCTCTGAGAATAGCACGAATTAACGACTCAGATTCTACTCTTAAATAAGTACCCAACCAACGTTGGCGGTGCCATGTCGTGTAGTTCCTATATATCCTATACAGGATCTGAGCGTTTCGGATAACAAACTGTGGGTTTGGTGGCAGACTAGTTCCAAGCATCCCCTTTTTTTTTTTTTTTTTTTTTTTTTTAAAGTTTATGGGAGTTTATGGTGCAGTCAGGAAATACATAAATACCTAGCCATGAGCAAGATTTAAAAAAAAAAAAACATCTGATACATATATGAACAATTAAAGAACACAATATTGTATATGGGGGTGAGAAAATATATAAAGATCTGTCAATAAATATATATAGCACTACAGTACATTTCAAGTTATTATTCTATCGTCCATCCATTTCCTAACCGGTGCCCATATTCGTCTACCCATTTCTCGTTTTTTAGCACCTTTAATTTCATAGAGGCCAGACTCAATATTATAAATGGCCAAGAATCTGGACATCCACATCTGAAAAGACGGGGCTGTTACATCCTTCCAACCAGCAGAGATAATGATTCTAAGCACGGCGACCGACATAAAAACCAAGGCTGCCTCGTCGTCTGTTAAAACCAATTTAGAATCTGAGCCAAATAACATTAGTGTTGGGGATAGATCGATCTTATGACCTAGCAGCCCCTCCCAGAATTTTGTAATTCCATTCAGGACGGGGGTCAATCGTTCACAGGTAAAGAACATATGTGGTAGGTCAGCTTGTCTCTTATTACATCTCGGGCAGCAATCATCATTCCTAACACCCCAAGCAAATAATTTCGCCGGTGTATGGTATAGATTAAAGACTGTTTTAAAATGTTGTGCTCGTAGGTTGGACGCCCGGAAAATCTTTTTATTCAAGCTTAATGCAAGGTCCAAATCTACATCCGGGTTTCCCAGTTTAATTGCCCAATCGCTTTCTACTTTTCCTACATCATCCTGTAATCTGGACACCAGCATGTTGTAAATATCTTTTATCTTCCTACACCTTCTTCTCATACCCTCAACCACAGGAAAGTCTACGAGGGGTTTGAGCTTTGGTCTACAAGCCTGTAAGATACTGGAGATTTGCCCATATATAAGCCATTGATTTGAGGGGAGGCTATATCTCCTTTGCATGTCCTCAAACCCGCTTATCCTATCTCCTACCATTAGGTCTCCAATAGTCTTTACCCCCAAGTTCCTCCAAACTCGTAGGATCCCGTCATTGCTTAAGTGAGGAAAAAGGCTAGAGTTAACCAAGAAGAGTGAAGGGTTGACTTTAGGAATATGAAATAATTTTAGAATTAATTTCCAAACTTGCCATGCACCTAGCAGGACCTTAAATCGTGCCTTCCTATAGAACCTATATTCTAGTTCCGTCAGCAGTAATCCCGTAGCTTTCTCCCCCATTAGTAGATTGAAGATGGGAGGGGGACCCTGGTTATCTGTAATGGTCGCATCAATGTCGCAATGAAACAGGATTGACATCTGAGTTAGGAGACATGTCCAGTGATACAGTCTCAGGTTCGGAAGTGCCATCCCACCCCTTTCCCACGGAAGGGACATTAGGGTCGTTGAACGTCTAACCTTGCCGTATTGCCATATAAACTTGATAAAGACAGACTCTAATTGCTTCAAAATTTTCTCCTCGATATATAGGGGAATGGCTCTAAATAGATATAGCACCCTTGGGAACATCGCCATTTTTACAACATTTACTCTCCCGACCAGCGAGAGATGAAGGTCATCCATCCTTTTCAGTTCTAGCTCTATAGATTTAATAAGGGGTAGGTAATTCTCTTCCACTATCTTACCCACTGTAGCATTTATCCTAACCCCTAAATATGAAGCAGAATCAACATGCCTTGGGTCGGGTCTTGGTATGTTTCTAGAGCAGATTATCTGGGTTTTGGATTCATTCAGCAGATATCCAGAACCTTGACCAAAAAGTTTAGCCATCTGTACCAGCTCTGGGAGTGCCTGCTGCGGGTCTGTTGTGATAACCGCCAAATCATCAGCGTATGCTAAGATCTTGTTTTCATAGCTATTATAAATCACAGGAGATATTCTAGGGCACTCTAAAATCTTCTGAATGAGCGGATCAATATATAGAGCGAATAGTATGGGGGAGCAGGGACAGCCCTGCCGTGTCCCTCTACTTATCTTAAACTTCTCTGATTTCTCTCCCATTACCGTAATTGTCGCTTCTGGGTCTTTATACATAGCTTTAATAGCCCTAATAATATTTGGACCAAAGCCCCTCCCGGCCAAAATGCTCCAGAGGAAGCTCCACTCAACCCGATCAAAAGCTTTTTCTGCGTCGAGCAGGATCATGGCCATCCCTCCCCCCACAGTTTCCTGGGCATCGAACAAAGTTATTGCTCTAGATGTGTGATCTGTCGTACCACGCCCAGGAACAAAACCATGTTGCCATGGAGAGACAAGATCGCCTATGATCCTGCCCAACCTCTTCGCCCAAATCCGTGAATATAATTTGGTATCGGCATTTATTAAGGATATCGGTCGATACGACCCCGGTTTCTCTGCTGGTTTGCCTTTCTTATGAAAGACTATAATGTTGGTTTCCTTCCATGAATCGGGGACCACCCCAGAGTACAATATCCCATTAAAGAGATCTACTAAAAGAGGGGCGATCTCTTTTTCAATAGCTTTATAAACCTCCGAAGGGAGACCATCCGGACCACATGCTTTCCCTGGCGCTAATTCACGCAGGGCAGATAAGACTTCCTCAGACGTAATATCTTTATCCAGTGCTTTTTTGGTTGTATCATCCAAACACGGTCCTCTGTCAATACACTTATCCTCCTGATCATTATTGAAAGTGTCCTTCTTATATAATTCCTGATAGTATTTTTTAAATATCGCTAGGATATCTTTTATCTCTGTGTATATTGTCGCTTCCTCTTCTATACCTTGGATCGCATTCTTTGTTTTTTCCAGTCTAATCCGGAGTGCAAGTGCTCTGCCAGCTTGCTCACCCGTTTCATACCTCTTTGCCCTCGAAGCTTGGTACTCCCCTATTGCTTTCTGTGTAACCTCCTTCTGCAGTGCTGCTTTTACTGCCAACAGAACCCCCTGACTAGCCTCGGTATTACTGCCAGTTGCTATATCCTTTATATGTTGTTCTTCCACCCCAGCTAGTTTGACCATTAGTCTCTCTACTTCATATCTATCTTCCTTTCTAAGCCTGGCAGCACAGCTGATTGTTTCTCCTCTTAAAGTGGCTTTGAAAGCCTCCCAAACCCCATTTCGGGATGTGCTATATCTATTTGCCGCAAAAAATTCGCCAGCCCATTTATTCAAATGATCTACGAATCTGCTATCTGCTAACAGTCTTCTTTCAAAAGTCCAGTTTGTTTTAGACCGTTCTAGCCCTCCCATATTGTAGTTCAGCAGCAAAGGGTTGTTATCTGAAATAACCCTTGGGAGTCTACTTATCTTGACTTTTTCAAATTCCAAAGCAGAGACAAAAAAATAATCCAATCTTGAATATCTCTGGGCTGGATTTGAGAAGTAGGTATAACCTAGATTTGAAGGTTCTTTAGCTCTCCATAGGTCCTGTAGCCCGTGAGAAGCTAACATAGACTGAACCGCTTTAAAGACTCTAGGTTTCCTTCCCTGATACAATAATCCCATCCCCCATTCAGATGAAATATTTAAATCTCCCGTAAACACTAGAGGGGAGTGCCAATTTGCAAGCTCTATTTCAAGGAAATCGTAAATTTCGGGATCGTCCTCATTTGATCCATACACCGTACAAATAGTTAGCCCCAACTCCATCTCTATAATGACCCATCGGCCATTACTATCTACTTTCACCTTTTTAGCTTTCCCTAGACTTTTTCTTCCTAGAATGGCAACCCCTCTGATGGTTGATGTTTGAGTTGTACAGGCTAGTAGTTCAAATCCATTTATATAGAGCAAATTTCTCTTAGACCAAGGGAGGTGGGTCTCTTGTAAACAGAGAAGATCTATTCTATTATGTTTAACTAGATATGCTAATTTCTGCCTTTTTCTCCAATCGTTTAACCCCCCCACATTCATTGTACATATATTAATGTGTGTCATTGCTGCGAGTGTTACAACCTGTATCAAAAATCCTTACAGAAATCATTTCCCTTACTTGTCTCCGTTGACCTTTACCTATTCTGCACCATTCCTTCCATTTTCCATTTTTTTTTGTTTTCTTCTCACCCACCCTTCACCCTTCCTTCTCTCTCCTTCACCCTCCCTTCTCTTTTCCCTCCCCCCTCCCCTCTCACCCCTCCTCCCCCAGCCAGTCCCTGAGGCATCCTGGGGCCAAGGGGTCCCAGGTATGGACAATCGAGTGATCCGAGTATCACCGCCTGCTTGATCGCCTGAGAGTTTTAATTTCATAGATTTGTAGCATTTCATAGCCTTATAGCGTTCCAGATGGTTATCTTTAACATTTCCCCTTCTATTTTCTTAGTTCTGAAAGTTCATGCAAATAAGCTTGAGCTAGGATCTCACTTGTAAAGTTCCTTGTCTTTCCTTTATAAATTACTCTTATGCGTGCTGGATTCAGCAGAAAAACGGTTGCTCCAATTTTCTCGAATGGGGCAAAAAGTTGCCTCAGCCTCCATCGACGTTCAACCGTTGCATGTGCAAAATCTGGACGGACAAAAAAGTTATTTCCTTGAAATTCCTTCCTGCTCGTTGGTCTAGCCAGGTCGTAGATTGCTTCTCTTAAAAGAAAGTTTCCGAAACAAACCAGAATGGCTCTTGGGTACTGTTTTTCTTTAATAGGACTTTTAGGGAGTGTCAAAGGGAAGCGATGAGCCCGTTGTACTTCTTGTTCTAGTTCCCATTTTGATAACTCGGGCATGGAGGATTTCAAAAGATTTACAATGTAGCCCTTGACATCCTTTCCTTCTGCCCCTTCTGCAATTCCCAAGAAGCGGAGGTTATTTCTTCTTCCCCGATTTTCAAGGTCTTCCACCTTTATCATTAGGTCTTCGATAGTAGCTGATTGAGATTTTTCTTTGGCCTGGAGTTTGATGACATCTGCTTCCAGATTTTCGGTGCGGCACTCCACTGAGGCCATCCTATCAACTATCTCCATACAGGTGTTATCTACCTTCTGGATAGCGCCTTGGAGTTTTTGAATCGCGTCATGATTCCTTTGACTATCTGTTTTAACGTCCAAGTGAAAATCCTTTATGGTCTTCAGGACCTCACTCAATGATGGTTCTGGAGAGCTGCCTTTGTCGATATCACGATATTGTTGCTTTCCCTTACTTTTACTTTTACTCGATTCAGCTGCCCTGATTTTGGGATCATTAAGTTCAATGTCTCCTATTAGAGTAGGAGTCGGGCTTTTTCGGAAGGGTCTGTGTTTTCTCTTCGCTTGATCCTGGTTGCTCCCCTGGTCTGTTGTTTCATCATCTAGTATTTTGTGTGATTTTCTGAATTTGGATTTCTTCTTCTCTATTTTTTTTTTAGAGGGTAAGTCTTGACCTGGTTCGTTATTGTTGATCTTTAACTCGGTTATTTCCAGATTAGCGGTTGGTAAATTTTCATTTTCGCTAGCCGCACTTGTGGCTTCAATATCACTTTCAATTTCGCTAGTGATCGAATCTCCAGTTTCATAGATTTCGGAGTCAGATTCCTCTGCCAAATCTTCGCCCACAGCTTCCATTTCTTTGCCCCCAGCTAATATATGTCCATTAATATCCACATTAGAATCCACGTATTCCCGTTCTTGATCTTGATCTTGGTTGTTCGGATCTGTAACCATTTCCGCCTTTTCTTTGCCAGTGCTAGTTGGATTTATTCCATCGCTGGAACTCTTATTAATCAAGACATCCATTTTCTTCCCATTGTCATTAATAGTACTACTATTGAGTGTACTACAGCTGTCATCTCCCTTGCCTCCTTCCTTCCGGATTTCATTTTCATTTTCTTTTGAGAGTGGAGTAAATATGTTAGATATCCTTGGTTGAGATCCGTCGCGCAGCCCTGTGAGTTTTGCTGCAGCCTTCAAATTTTTAATAGTTTGCACTCTTTTAGCCTTTTTAAGCAGAAGATCAATATTCTCGTCGACTTGTTCGTCGGATTTCTCTCCTTCGTTACGTTCAATTGATTGTAGTTGTTTCTTCTGGTTCTTCTGGTTCCACCTTTCACCATCTCTCTCCTTCCCCTCCTCCTTCCCCTTCTCCTTCTCCTTCTCCTTCTCCTTCGCGGCGCTTCTCAGGGCATTTTTGCTTTGAGTCTGAGTCTGAGTCTGAGTCTGACTTTTGCTTATCTCCATATTTTTATTTCTAACCTTGTCAGAGATTGAGCCTTCTATACCTTCTATACCTTCCTCCCCACTTTTGGCATCTTTCACTTCTTGTGCCTGTGCTCTCAGACCTCTAGTTTCTGGTCTTCTGGTGGAGCTATTGTTATTCAATTGATGGCTAATCAGTGGTTTTCTGGTGTTTTCATGTTCTGCTGTCGGCATGTTTTTTGTTGTTTTTGCGGTTGGTATCATTGTCTCTTTTGACTCGCTAGGCTCGTTTACCGCATCCTCATCCTCGTCGAGCATCTTACTTATAGGGTTACATGAAGTTATCTCTGGCATTTTCTGTGCTGTCTGCGCTAGTAGTTTAGAGTTTTCAGCAATTGGTGCAGTTGCCGCCATAGGAACTCCAACAGAACTCTTGACTTCAAGATTAGATTGTAATACCTTTCGTATCCCCTCTTGCAGCAGCCTATGCTTGTTTTGATTGTATCTCTTGTTTTGTTTGCATTTTAAGACTTGGGTGAAATACTTCTCCTCGTGATTACACCCCCTCCCAGAGCTTCTTGGAATGTCTATTAGGATGATTTGGAGTGTGCATATATATCCAGTCGTGCTTTTTTCCAAAGGGAGACAAAAGTGCATCTCTCCACTGCGCCTCATGCAATAGAGACCCACTCCTTTGTTGACGCTCCCTACGTGATGAGAGCTGGAGGCGTGACTCTGCCTTTAATTTTGATCAGCTGGCAATGCTCTGATGACGTCTCCCGTAGAGCACACTGAATCAGAGCAGAGCAAACAACCAGGATCAACAACGGCGGCGGTAAGCTGCTCAGCTCAGCCTAGCCTTATAGTGCAAACGAAGCGAAGCAAGCACTGTCAGCCCTAATATGCGTGTGCCGACATTTGTTTTATAGAACCGGAGGGTAGAGTTTATCATCAAAAGGGAGGTAAGCGGATCAGCACCTTGATGCCTCGCAACACGCTGCTCGTTTCCTGCCGCTCACTGCAGACGCGATCAGTCGGCGCGCTCGCCCCTCATCTCTCCATCCTCTTCGTTCCGCAGCATGCTCTGCCCCCGCTGCTCCCTATGCGTCAGCCTCTGCTACTCGTACTCCGCTTGATCACCGAGTGCCTTGTAAAAGTTTATTTTCTTTCTTTCTAGACGCCAAATGCCAAATGCCAGCACACCGCTTCTCTTCGGGGAAATACAATAACACAGCAATCAGAAACACTCAGCCATCTGAGCTATCTCTCAGGTCCTCAGAAGCAGGGACGATGTGCCTCCTCACTCTGACGCCATCTTGCCTCCAAGCATCCCCATCGTATATGTAAACCTGTTTGCATTTACTAGCTCACAATTCCACTAGAGTCTCCTCTTATCGGGGATAGAAGAGTTTCTGGCAACCTCAGAACATGACAACCCTGATCCCTCAGGATCGTGGAAACAATATACAACTTCTCACTCAGTCACTTGTGCTCACTTTGTTTGTCTAAGAGATACACGGAATAAATAGTCTGGGCATTTCAATAAGGATTTATTGAACAGTTGTTATTCTAATGTAGAATAGATTTGCTGCGACAACCATTAAACAGTAGCAGAGATATATGATTAGCAGTACTACGAAAGTAAAGGGATGGTACAGTTCTACAATTTTGCAGTAATCATGAATATATACTAGTACATAAAACACATGATAAGAAAGTACATACTCATACTCCTACGATGCTTCCCTAACTAGATGTACCTAAATGTACCTAGCATCCATGTAGGTGTTATGCCAAGAATCCCTCTGTGGTCTAGTCAACCCAATTACCTGAGAAAGGAGAGAATATGGGACCCCGTCCTAGTCTCAAGTTGGACCCCCAGCGAGGGATGTTAGACCACTGCTAGCTGGAGTGTCTGCATGCAGGAACCTCAGCGTCTCTGGTCAGTGTGTCAGCTGGGAAATCACGGTCTCCTCTGTCTATCTAAGCAACACATGATGTATATATACCCACAGGTCTCCCCAGGGGTCCTACCTTGCTGTGTTACTGTGTCGGCCTAAAGGATGACGTCGGGCTTGAGCTTTAACATAGATATTATACAGGAGATGTACATCCTGCTGTGATTCTAAGAAGCCTCATGCATAATGTAGGAGTATCGAACCAGGGAAAAACCTGCGTTCTGAATGCAGTGTCGTATCTAGGTAAAAGGTCAGTCCCTATGAACCGTTATGTATGAAATGTAGGATAGGATATAGGTGAAAGGTTGCAGTGTTT
This sequence comes from Lissotriton helveticus, assembly GCF_964261635.1. Classification (NCBI taxonomy): domain Eukaryota; kingdom Metazoa; phylum Chordata; class Amphibia; order Caudata; family Salamandridae; genus Lissotriton; species Lissotriton helveticus. The sequence continues at coordinate 254,788,096 of NC_136061.1, forward strand.
CACCGGCACCTATAGAGGGTACCTATATGGATTATAACAGTGAAGTAGCTGATAATTGTGGCCCCGCTCCCGGGCCGCCACCCCCTCCCCCCCATCCCACCACGATTTATAATGGCGAACAACAAGCTGCCTGGTGTATCCTACAAGCAAAGCACAATGGACAAATATGCCGGAGCGGTGTTCCTAGCGCCCGCACAATGCACCCAGGAGGCGGCTATGCCAGACAAGGCGGCATTGTTGGCAGCAATCCTGCAGTCCAGGGAAAAGCTGGAGACCAAGATAAACGCTGTGGGCTCAGATGTAATGATAATTCTATATAAAACAAGCACTTGGAGAGGCAACTGAGGAAACAGTGAAAAAAAATGTAACAATGCAACAAAACACAGATGATGTCCTTCAAAAAAGTCTTGTTTTAATGAGTCATCTTGACACGGTGATACAAGTGAACAGCCAATATTCTCAATATCAGATAACCAATGAGACAGCCAAGAACCAGCTGGTTCTTGGCTGTCTCATTGGTCATCTGTGTTTTGATGCATTGTTACATCTTTTTTTCACTGTTTCCTCAGTTGCCTCTCCAAGTGCTTGTTCTATATCTATTTGTTCTAAAGTCCCTTGGCAGTAGACTTGGGAGGTGGGCAGCTTGCATACAGCATTTGCTTTCGAATTAATGTGTATATATAGTTGGTGCAACAGAGAATTCCGTACTGCCTTTTTTGCTGTATTTTGTAATGCTAATTCTGCAGGATCTAAGGAATGCAGTACAGCGCATTACGGAAATGGAGTCCCGGATCTGGACTGTGGAGGACATGGTGGGCACGCTCCAGAAGAAATTAACGACTCTAAAAACGCTCATGAGGGGCCTGGCAGCACGAGTGGAAGATGCAGAGGGGTGAGCCCCCAGAAATGATCTCCGCTTCGTCGACTTTCCTGAGGGATGTGAAGGAAACACCATGGAAGACTTTCTCGTCAAGTGGCCTAGGGAGTCGCTCTCGCCAGATGCGCTCTCCCCGTACTCCGTACTTGAGCTCGCACATCAGGCTCTATTGCAGAGGACGCCAACGGGCGCTTGTCCTCGCCAAATAATTGTGCATCTCCTCAATTACAAGGACAGAGATGTTATTTTGCAGCAAGCTAGGGTGAAAGACTATGACTACCAACACATCATGATATTTCCGGATTACACTAAACTGGTACTATAGCGCCAGCAGCCATTAGTCGAGGCCAAGGCTCGTCTTCGTGGTCTCAAGCTCCAATACTCTTTGCTGTATCCGGCTTGTCTGCGGGTGGCTGACCAGTCACGTACACACTACTTTGAAACCCCGGAGGAGGTGCTCCACTGGCTGGACGTAACCGTGAAGTTTAAACCTCATACTCCACCCTACTCCACCTCCTCATCCCCTCATCCGGGGGAACTGGACGCAGATCACCTGCTCCAATTGGTAAGCAGGGGCACCGATCGCGCTCCAAGAAGCGATCTAAGACTCAAAGCAAATCCCAGAGGAGAGCTGGAACCTGTGGCTTCCTAACTGATGCACCACCGAGATCTGTAACTATATGAATCATGTCTACATCGGATAACATGAACAATCAGGCTCTAACTGTACAGAGGTTCCCCGGTCACTAGCTTTTACTATAATTTTCGAATTTTAATAGTGCCACTCTTTCCTTCTTCACGTGCAACTTGGGGGTTGATTTAGCCATTCAGGTATTTACATTTGAGTCCAAATCCTGTGCACACTTATCAGAGTAATTGGCCCTAGTGTCAGAACCAAACAATTGAGACAATGTTCATTAAAAACAAAAGTAATGAAGGTCGAACTTCAGAATTGCGTAAAGATAAGATTTATAATTCAATCTTGATCAGTACATATGACATAAACCATCCGACATATGTTTCGTCACACCGTGTAGAAGATGTGACTCTTCTGGGCTGTACGTTTCTAATGTAGAATGGTGAGTCACAGGACCTGTGTTAATTCCTACCCAGCTGCTGCATACGTGGTTCAGACGGGACAATTCCTACAGACCCGTCACTTATCGCTGACTTTTTTGCCACATATTTTGCAGAACTATATGCCCCCCACGAGACCCTTCCCACAGAACTCATTCAGAAGTTCATTGACGATCTCTCCTCGCGAGATCTATCCGATGATGTGTGAGTGACATTGGATGCCCCATTGTCGGAGGAGGAACTGCAAACTGTTACTAGATATGCGGGCGGGGAAGGCACCAGGCCCAAATGGCTTCCCCTGCAAGTTTCTTCAGAAATACCACTCACAATTGATAAATCCATATCTGGCAGCTCTTGAGGAGGCCGTGGAGGACGGCGGCGTTTTTCTAAAGCCGGGTCGACCCCCAGAACACTATTCGTCATATCACCCGATATCTCTTCTTAACGTGGAGGCCAAGCTCAGGGCCAAGGTAATCGCCAACCGCTTGGTACCTCACATGACAGACTTAGTGTACCCAGACCAGTCAAGCTTCATGCCTGGCCGGGCTACACGATTCAGAAAAGGGGGTGGTGATGAACAGAGTGTCTGAATTAAGCAGACCACTCTTACCCAGTCCAAAGATCAGGGCTTGATCCATCACCGTTATTTAGCTCACTGCCCCATCCCAGCTCAGAACCTGGCTATATGCAAATTAGTCTGTCCCTGGCCCAGTGCATCATGGGAACAGGGCAGACCAAACTACCAAGCCAATTCTTCACCAGAAAGGAGACAAGCTTCCGGGGACCGGTTTCTGGCATTTCAGCCGTCGTCGGCCCGGCTTGCTTGAATCCTGATGGAGCAGTGAGCAAGGGACCCATGTCTGAGTATACCCTGCCACACCTATAGTGGCCAAAAACGATTCAGAAAAGGGGGTGGTGATGAACAGAGTGTCTGAATTAAGCAGACCACTCTTACCCAGTCCAAAGATCAGGGCTTGATCCATCACCGTTATTTAGCTCACTGCCCCATCCCAGCTCAGAACCTGGCTATATGCGAATTAGTCTGTCCCTGGCCCAGTGCATGATGGGAACAGGGCAGACCAAACTACCAAGCCAATTCTTCACCAGAAAGGAGACAAGCTTCCGGGGACTGGTTTCTGGCATTTCAGCCGTCGTCGGCCCGGCTTGCTTGAATCCTGATGGAGCAGTGAGCAAGGGACCCATGTCTGAGTATACCCTGCCACACCTATAGTACCAAACTACCAAGCCAATTCTTCACCAGAAAGGAGACAAGCTTCCGGGGACCGGTTTCTGGCATTTCAGCCGTCGTCGGCCCGGCTTGCTTGAATCCTGATGGAGCAGTGAGCAAGGGACCCATGTCTGAGTATACCCGGCTACACGGCATAATATCTGACGTGCACACAATGCTATAGCTGCCGTAGACCGACTTGAGGGCCCGGCCGCACTCCTCCTCGCCGACCTCAACAAGGATTTTGACTCCCTTAGCAGCACTTACCTTTTCACCCTGCTTGGCTGCCTAAATATCAGTCCCCACCTAATGAATCTCATATGTCAGTTATATACAGATACTAGCAGCCCGTCCCGACGATGTCCGGGTATGAATTGCTGCCAGCGCAGTAGTATATTGTTTTGTAGGATTTCGTTTTGATAGCATTTCTTATCTGTGACAGGCCTGTGAAACGCTCCGATTCACAGTGCACTGCTGATGCACTTAAGAGTGTGCGTTCAGTAGTGTGTGAACTTGAGTTTTCCTACTTTATTTTTCCTTGCAATATTATATAGCGCGAACTCGACAACATGGCATGAGCACAATTTACATTACAGAAGAACACATTCATTTGTGGTAGGCACGGGGAGACAACGCGATTTGCCTGGAATCACAGGATGTTGAGCTGATGCAGAGATTCAAATGTAGCTCCCCAGCTCTAAAGTTCGCAATTCTAGAACTTGTGGCGGGAGGTGTGTCTAAAAGTGTATGTCGGTGCTGGCCATCAATGAGAGAGACCTGTGCATTTTTCAAATGGGTGGTGAAAAAATATGAGTATGTTGCTGGAGATGTGGGCCGCCGTGCCACCAATGTACTTACCGAGGAGGGTAAACACCCATTATTCCGCAACTTTCTTTCCGCATACCATCACTCCGCATACTTTCATTACGAAAGTACCATGACTCCGCAATGCCATTAGAACGCATGGCATTACATTTTATATGCTTTTACCACGCATACATTTACAACGAAATTCGTTGTAAATGCATGAATGGTAAAAGCATGTTTTTTTAATGTTTGGATAAGGTAAGTATGGGTATAGGGGTATATGTTTTGGGGTACTGAGGTATATGTTTTGGGGTGTTTGGGTATTTTAAGGGTTCAGATATTGTTTTGGGTTATGGGGTACAGGGGTAGTTTTAGGGTTTAGGGATAGGTATGGGTTTTGGGGTACAGGGGTATTTTTAGGGTTCAGGGCTAGGGTTGGGTTCTGGGGTATAGGGGTATTTTTAGGGTTCAGGGGTAGGTTTGGGTTTTGGGGTACAGGGGTATTTTTAGGGTTCAGGGCTAGGTTTGGGTTTTAGGGTACAGGGGTATTTTTAGGGTTTAGAGATAGGTTTGGGTTTTTGGGTACAGGGTATATTTATAGGGTTAAGATAGGTTAGTGTTTAAGGGTGTCGGGGTATTTTAGGGTTCAGGGGTAGGTTTGGGTTTTGGGGCACAGTATTATTTTTAGGGTTCAGGGCTAGGTTTGGGTTTTGGGGTACAGGTGTATTTTTAGGGTTCAGGGGTAGGTTTGGGTTTTGGGGTACAGGGGTATTTTAAGGGTTCAGGGCTAGGTTTGGGTTTTGGGGTACAGGGGTATTTTAGCGTTCAGGGGTGGTATTGGGGTACAGTGGTATTTTTAGGGTTCAGGGCTAGGTTTGGGTTTTGGGGTACAGGTGTATTTTTAGGGTTCCGGGGTAGGTTTGGGTTTTGGGGTACAGGGTATATTTATAGGGTTAAGATGGGTTAGTGTTTAAGGGTGTTGGTGTATTTTAAGGAGTAAGGGTGGGTTATGATTATGGGGTGCAGGGGTATTTAAAGGGAGCAGGGTGGGATTAGCACACGATATGAGACATGGCATGAAGGGCGGAACGTAGCACACGCCCCCAGCGTGTGTCACGCCCACAGCACAATGCAGACACGCCGACAAGGGACTACTTTGCTGGCACGGTTCTTTTACCTTTTAAATGTATATGGTGGGTGTCTGCATAGCCTATGTCCTTCTGCTGCAACTGCCCTTTCCAACGCTGTATTGGGTGTTGTGATTGGTGCTGTGGTTCCTGAGATTACCCGCCTCAAAGGTTTGGGCTCTCTCTTTATTATATTAGTATAGATAACAGCCTCAGTCCGAGTGGCTGACTCGAGACGCTTCGTTATCGGGCGGGGAACACGTCAAGGATACCCCCTCCCCCATATCTCTTTGAGTTGGCCATGGAGCCGTTGGCGGCCTGGGTGAGAATGGACGCACAGGTCTGTGGCTTTGAGTGGTCCTTGGGAGTCTCGGACCGCATAGCATTATATTCCTCTCGGCGTCTCATGCTATTGCACGGGACAGAAATCTGGCTCCGCTGTGGACACAGGTGGGCGATCAGACCCAAGTATGGTCCAATCTGCTTGGCAGATCTGCCATTTTTAAAATTATCTCCCTGCCGCGTGTTCTGGATCAGCTCCAGAACCATCCATACCCAATACAACCAACATGGTTTCGTCAATTAAATGCTATTTTGGCCCGGTTCCTCTGGTGGGGCGGTGCAGCACGAGTAGCCCTGAGGACCTGCTTTCAGTCCACATACCACCCCGGATGTTCTGGCATACTATATGGCTGCACACCTTCTCATCCTCAATGACTGGTGGTATGGTGATCTGGAGGACCCAGCATATACGGTCGAGAGTAGGTTGTTGAGCGACAATACCATACACATGGTCCTCTATTCTGCATCAACACTTAGGGAACTGCCGCCTGCAACCAAAACGGTCTTTAGAATCTGGAAATCTGCACTTCGTACAATCTGCTGGTGGGAGAAGCTTACAAGAGAAACTCCACTGTGGCGAAATGGACTCCTACCACAGGTGGCACGGCTGTCTGGCTTTTGGGTTTGGGAAGCTATTGGAATAGATACGGTGGGTGTGGTTATGCATAGTCGGAACCTAAAGTCCTTCCAGGAACTCCAGACAGAATACTCTATGCCCTGTTCACAATTCTGTCAGCATCTCCAATTTAGGCATGCCTTCTCCCCGTATTTAGCACAACAAGAGGATATACTAAAAATTCAGACCCGTAGAGGCGAAGGTGTTTACGGGCAAGGTGGGGGAGACCATAAAATAACCAAAATCTACTGCATACTCCTTATCAATGCACCTACAACACTACATAAAACTAGAGACGCGTTGCAGCATTATCTGGGTCCAGTGGATGAAGATGATTGGGTGGAGGCATTGGAGTCTCCGTGCAGTGCAGCGATTGCAGCCCGCCTGCGACTCATCCAATTCAAATATTTATATCGGGACTACTATACTAGACACAAACTATGGCGCTCTAGCCTGATTGCATCCCCACATTGCTTGCGGTGTGGGACAGCGGAGGGTACCTTTATACATACGGTGTGGGCATGTCAACACTATCGAGGTTTTGGAGGGGGTGACCACATGCCTGTCGGAGGTTCTGGGGTAGGATATCCCGCTTTCTCAATGATTGGTTATGTTGCATATTATTGAGGGCCTGGGTGGCAACAGGTATAAGCGCCACCTGTTGTTCCCTGGCCTCACCTTGGCAAAGAGAGACATCGCCAGGACGTGGAAGGATGAATCCCCGCTATCAGTGGCGGTCTGGAGGAAGGGCTTAGACTTCACATGGGTAGGAAATCCCAGTCTTTGAGGTGAGAGGGTGCCCCCAAAAACATTTTAAAATTTGGAAAAGATGGGTGGACAACAGAGGGATGTATTTGGAACCTCCTCACCCTGTTTCTACTAGTAAAGAACAGTAAAAATGACTTTACTGAGCAGGGACTCAAACACTATAGATATTTGCTATAGTTATGAATGGCTTGGACCCCCATATATAAGGTTTATTTGCTTCTCATGCAGATATGGTGTGGCACTGTTGTTAGTTTTTATAAAAAGGTATTTAGTAAAATGTTTCCTTTATAAAAAATGCTACAGTATCATTGGAAATGTTGATATCATTACAGGTGAATATGTATACATATTACTGGTGTTCATTGGGGCACCAGTCTTGTATCGGCTGTCAACAATAAAATTACGTTGTGAAAAGGAAAAAAACCACAACTGCTTAACCCTAATTGTGTTCTGCACTTGAAGCTGGCACCTATTTTCAACCTCTAGACACAAAATACTCAAGTCTTCTCTTCGTTTACGTGACCAGTCAGATACAGTAGTCTCAGTGTCGCCTCGGCAACTCATGACACAGCAGAATTGAAACAGTCTAACTCCCCAACACTCCCTAGGAAACCCTTTTTTAATATCAGAAGCAAAACGCTGAAGATAGCTTCCCAAGTCCAAACCATCAAGTATAAGTATGTGTGAAGTGTGTCTGTATTTGTAAGAGCAAGCATCAATATATAGTCTATGAGTCTGGAAGTGGGTGGCCGGGGTTAAGGGTTCTGCTAGAGAGGCCGGCTGTACCTCGAGATGCCTGAATAGTCACACAGGTGCAGAGGGAGAGAGCTGGGACATCCTTGGAGATTTGAGGCACCATTTCCCTCCCTGAGACCGGCGTGGGATGGTGCCACATAGCCTAGTCTACGGCCTACCTAAGCCTGGGGAAGGTCTTCCTACCCTGCTCCCCGAGACCTCAACTCAACACCCATGTCTGGCCTTCAGACCTGCCTGATGATAGAGCTCGCTGCCGCTTGGGCTCCTCATGGTGAGGTCGAACTGACCTGTAAAAACCCCCTTCTCACAGCCAAGGCACCTCAGGACCCTGGGGTGCACCACACGGCAGAGACTTCCATCAGCCTCTTAAGCTAGTCTACCTGCCCTCCTTCGGCAGCAGCTCATGTTCTACGGGTCTCCGGTAGACTTTATATCCTGATTGACCAATCTACCCCTGTGGTGGTGCCAAACACCTCTCCTGCTTCAGCCTCCCTCTCTTCAGTGTTGAAAAGGGTACACATCTCGCTCCACTATGAATTCCCAGCACAACACAAAAAAGGACAACAAATTAAGGACCTGTTCTCCAAAAGTGGGGCGAAGAAGACAGACCTGCCCAGAGAAGCATCCCTCACTCTGGCCCAGACAATGGTGGGGGAGATCGACTGGAGATGACGCTCCAGTGATGAGACCATTTTTGGAACAACTATTTGGGATCCTCAAGGAGGATTTTGCAGCCCACAAACAAGACATAGCGTTAGAGGTGAAAGACCTCAGATGGGATATCAGTGACGTAGGCCAAAGAGTGGAGTCACTCGAACAAACTTATCATTCCAGTGAAGAAGTACTGGATGGGCACCGCTGAGAACTCCTTGACCTGAGGGCCAAAAATATGGAACTGCACTACCAACTGGAGGATCTCATCGCCACAATATCCAGATCAAAGGTGTTCCTCTGCAGGCGGTCTTTGGGACCTGGAGGACTTTGCTGTTCATCGCTTCTGTCATGTGGGCCCAGATCTTGCGGATCAAGACATCATCCTCGAACGCATCCACAGAGCAGACCGCCCTGCCCGTTCCCCAGACCAAGCACAAGACATCCTCACCTGTCTGCACAATTGCAGACGAAAGGAGATCATTCTTTCTGCGGTGTGTGACAAACCCACTGTTGACTTTAAAAGCCTTAAAGATAGGGCTGTATCAGGACCTTTCCCCTACGACACTGCAACGCCGATGAAACCTTCGACTCATAATCCACTTTATCCGCGAGAAGGGTGTCAGGTACAAATGGGGGCTCCCCTTTTGACTACAATTTGTATGGAACAATGAGACGCATAGTGTCCGAGCCATAGAGGAGGCATGTTTGTTGGTGGATATTCTGACGCTACCTGGGGATCCTCCAACCCAGCCATCTTCGCAGGGTCCGACTTTACCTTCCACAGGCTTGCACTGCTCTACACGTCCGAAGAACAAGCTTTGTAAGTCTTCTGAAAGAGAGTCGCTGGGAACGGGCCGCACTATTACGCCATTACAATGCCATGATAGTGTCACCAAAGCGGACAGTGATTACTGATGTACCAACAGACCTGTGGTTACTTCACTACTGTCTAGCTGCAACATCCGGCTCTTCACTGTTGGGATTCTGTAATTTCTCGGTTAATAATCTTGGGTCCCGGGACACAGTCCCTCCCACCATAGCGGATGCCTCTCGGCAGCCGAGCTTCCCCGTTACATCAGTATGGGGAGAGTTTAAACCAACAACATGGACCATCAATGTCTGATTACTTGTTTTCCCAGGCGGGGAACTGCTTTGTTAATATGTTCATTATTTCCTCCCTTACTTTTTCTTGTGACGACCCACGTATGCCCACTTACTTTGCAGACACCATGCCCTGGCAACTTCTATGGGGGCCTCAGGCTCACATCCAGGTTTATTTGGTACTTGCCAGAACCTATACACTAACATACCAATGCCTCAGCCTTAATGTTAGATGTCTCAACACCCCTGTAAAGCTCTCCTTTCCCTTATCAGCGATGCCAAATGCAACATTTGCTACATACAGGAAACACACCTGCATAAAGCAAACTGTAAGCGGCTACGATCCTGGTGGTGTGACCACCGATATTTCTCATCGGGGCCTGGGAAGAGGGCAGGGGTGGCAATACTTTTGGTGACACACTTCCCCCGGAGGGTGATACAAACACATACTGAAACTCCAGGCAGGCTCCTATCGCTACTTATTGATATGAAGGGACATAGGATTGCATTGGCCAACCTCTAAGGCTCTAATGACCACCAGGAGGCCTTCCTCAAGGAGGAGGTGGGTCGTATTCTCACCACCCCATACACAGATATTATTATAGGAGAGGACTTCAAGAAAGTTGTTGATTCACAATCACATAGGTCTACTCACAGACAAGGCCAGACTGGCACACCGTCCCCTGCTTATAGACACTGGCTAGCCGAAGCAGGGTTTACAGATATATGGCAGCAGACACATCTGACCGCTCAGGACTACACTTTCTTCTCTGTGGCACACCAAACGTACACCTGAATCAAGTTTTTTCTCACTTCACTGCATATTACCAGAGCCACATCTGCAGTAGATATTGGGGTAGCTGCCCTCTCGGACAATTCCCCCGTTACTCTATGATTCACACTGCTTAGCTCCACACCGTCTCCCCAGAGATTAAAGCCACCACCAACACCTTTCTAGCCACAAATCACATTCCAACTACACCTATCACGCTACTGTGGAATAAGCTGAAGGCCATAGTGCAGGGTTAGTTTATCGCTATAGCGGCACGCCTTAATAAAGATAGATTCAATAAGCGAGCACAGCTAGAGGCTATGATCAGAGGCATTGAAGCTACCCATAAGCGTACTGGTTCGTTGCCAGTCCACCGTCAACTTGCAGCCGCTCGCAAACAGTTAAAAGCCGTACACGTGAACAGGGCAGAATATGCCCGGTTATGTGTAAAGCAAAAATACTCTGCAGGAGGGAACAAGGCAGGTACCTTCTGGCTCACCTCCTCCGATCTCAAGCTGTACAACATAGGGTAGATAACTGGTGTGATAAAATGGTAAGAACACGAGGGCGCGACATTGCAGTCCCCATCAAGCTGCACAATCTCAAACGAGTCCAATTAATTAATTTCATAATAAACTCTTCAATTATTCTGCAATGTTATCCAATTTTATTCATCCTTTTAATCCCATGGGATTAAATTGAAGCACAAGTGGGCGCAGCGCGAAGCAAGCGAGCACGCCTTTACAGTTGAAACTGGAGAGTACATTAAACAAGAATAACAAGTGAAACTTGAATACAGAAGAAGGTGTGCATCTCACCACTATTCTTTTTGTAAGTGATAAAATGGTAACCTGAAACATCAGGAGTCGTCGATCACTCGTGAGTTTGAACTTATTTACACCAATCTATACTCCTCTGAGAATCTCGATTCCGAGAGCATTGAGGCATACATGGAGCCAATCTCCCTAACTTGCATACTCCAGACAGATGTCGCCAGCCTAGATGGGGGCAATGAAGTCCTTATGGCCATACAGAGCCTGCAGACTGGCAAATCCCCGGGACACAATGGGTACAGGGCAGATTTTTACAAAACATTTGGTACACTCTTAGCCCCATATTAGCAAGGCTATACAATGACTTTAGCACCACTGCTTCTCTGACGCCTACAATACCACTGGTCACGATTGCTCGTATTCACAAATCGGGGAAAGACCCTAAGTACTGCTCCTCATACAGCCCCATTTCATTATTAAATGTAGACGCAAAGATATTTATGGGTATTTTTGCTAGTAGGCTGGCTCCCTATATGCAAGGTCTAGTATATCCTGACCGGGTTTATATCCGAGAGGAGTTGTAGCGACAACACAAACGTCTGCCACCTACTCACAAAGTTCCCGAATACCAGCCCTTCCATTGATGCGAAGAAGGCATTTGACCGGGTCCATTGGCCATATCTCCATGCGGTGTTGACTAGGTTTGGTCTTAGTCTGTGGTTTTTACGGTGAATCCAGAGTGGCTATGCATCCCCTAAGGCAGTGTTAAGAGTTAGCAGGCTCCTATATCGGTCCTTCCCTATTGCTAAAGGCACTCGTCAAGTCTGCCCCCTGTCGCCTTTATGGTTTGCCTTATTTATGGAACTCTTTGCCCAGTGGATACAAAGTAATCCACAGGTTTCAGGCATTGCTATGGGGGCTAGGATACACAAAATCTCTACGCGGATGACGTTCTACTCATCTTATCACATCCTCATGCCGCTCTGACAACAGTGATGGGAGAATTAGCAACCTTAGGCAGAGCCTCTGGCTTTAAAATCAATATCCAAAATTCATCTATTATAAACCTCACCATTCCAGAGGCACCCAGAGCTCAGCTAGCGTATTGATTTCCGTTCACCTGGGCCACACAGTGGGATACCTGGGTCTACAGATACACTACACTCCGAACATAATTATGCAACACTCCTGATGACCACCCACTCAGACTTCTCCATATGGAAAGAATATGGGCTCTCATGGCTGGGCCGTTTGGCAGCAGCTAAGATGACGATCTTACAGAATGTTTCATGTGTCATGCAGACACTGCTGCTTCAACCTCCCCCACAGACACCAGATAAATTACAAGGTCTTATTTGGGAGTTCCTCTGGGACAGGAAGAAGGTAAGGATGGCAAAGACACAGGCGTATCAACCCAATCGGCGGGATGACTTGGGGACCCAATATAGTGTGCTATTACCAAGCAGCACAACTGAGTGGCCCAGCCTAGCACAAAAAGCACTGGTCCTTCATTGACCAAATAGTGGTGGGCATGCACATCTGGAAAGTTCACCGGCAGCAGTGGTATTTGTCTCACCAGTACTCAGTGCCACAAGGGACTGTCCACTCTCATCTCAACTTAGACACCAATAATGGAGAATTCGGATTTACCCTACATTACATGGTTCCCCATACACTGCATGGCAACAGGCCAACAGTAAAAGGATAGACGACCTATTTAACGCTGACAGCTTCATGGATTTTCCCCAACTCCAATCGGATTATGATCTCCCATCAGTGGCCCGCTGGCAGTACATAATTTTTCATCATTGGGTGTTCCGGCCTTCGGTCTGTCCCCACGCCAGTACACCAGTCATTTTGTTCAAGAAGTGGATCCTCACCTGCTCCTCTTATAAATGCCTGCTTTCTGACATATACACTGGTCATATCACACCCCGGACGTTACTTAAAACACATGCACAGCACAAATGGGAGGTGGAATGCGAATGCACTTTTACTGACAAAGAATGGTGTGACATCCTCCACCATGCCTCAGCACGCAGCACATCTAGTAAAGAAATGTTCCTCAAGATAGCACACAATCGGTACTACACCCCAGCTAGAACTGCACACTGGAAAGTAGGCATGGACAGTGCATGCTGGCGAAGATGCAGACAGATGGGTACTCTCATTCATATTGTCACTCTCCTAAAATACGTTCCTTTTGGCAGGAGGTACTGGATGCGGTGGACGGAATAGATGATACTGACATCTCTTAGTTTCTCAGCTACGTCCTGTTGGTACTCCTGAATTCCTGAATCCACTGACATACCCTCTGAAATCCACAAAGGGGCAGGCTATGAACCCTAGAAACGATCCCACCTCTCACGGATTAGCTCCACAAGCTATGGCAACTGCCGATATTGGAAAAGCTGACAGCAGTGGCGACACACAATACGATTGTTTGACAAGACATGGGGACCTTGCCTCAGACTAAATTCGAGAGAGGACATGCCCAACATACCTCTGAGTTCTTCGCCTGACCCATTCTGATCGTGGCAACACTTAGACTGGTGGAGGGCAGCTTTTCACAACCTGGCCCTGACCCCTCTCCCCCACACCTCTTTATCATATACTTGATGTCTCACTCATTCCTCTGGTCGTCACCATAAACATACCCCTTCAGCCTGTCCTCATACTCCAGTCCCTTTCTGTTCTTCCCTACTTTCCCTTCTCCTGTAAAAAATTGCTTAATGACACCCCACCTGCCAGGTAGGGTAGATAGTTCTATTTTATTGACTATACTACTAATAAAAGAGATATGAAACCTAAAGCAGGGTGTCTTCAACGCTCATAAATCAGAGAAGCTTTTCGACAAGCCCTATGATCCTGGGTACTTGGATGGAAAATGCCTGCTCGTTTTTTCATCTTACACATTTTATTCTGCAGTCTAAGGGTGGTCTGCCTTCGGGTGTTCAGAAATTCACAAGATGGATTTTGAGCATGCCCACAAGATAAAAGGGATACTGGTCTGATATCTTTGTAACTAGTGCAGCTGGATTTGCAGATTGTGCGTGTCTGCAATATACAACCTAAGGTGTTCCAGGATGGAGGTAATGTGCATCCACTGGAAATCAAACTAATGACTTTAAGATTACATAGACCTTTTAGTAGCAGATGTACTACCCTGCACCACTATCTTACCAGCTCACAGTTCTTTTTACAGTTGTTCATTTGGTAGACCGGATTGAACTGCTCCAACATAACGGCAACTCTGTACATGCAAGAAATAAACAAGGATTCCACAGATTTTCCTTTTTCAGCCTCACCTGCAACAGCGCCTGTGCTCTCGCTTTCGAGGGATACTGATTTCACAAGGTACTTGGTGCTCTCCCACTACTTACCATTCTTTAGCTTCATTCTCACTCTTATTTGCTGCCTCATAATGGGCCAACACATGCCGGCTTCACTTCCTGTTCTTCATGTGGAGCATGGACCAAGTATTGATTGCTTCATTTTGATGGTACAATTTTCTTTCTTCTTCATATTGTGTTGCTTCTTCCTTTCTATCTTCTTCCCAGTGTTGCTGCTTCCCTACCCCCCTCAGTACCCATCATCTGGATTGTTTCTTCCCCTCCTGACTGACAACTCACACTCCAGTTGTCTGTGCTGCTTCATCACTTTCCACCATCTACCCTCCTGTTGTCCGTGTTTCTTATTCCCACACCCTCCCATTGTCCATATGGCTTCTTCCCTTTAACCTCCATCCCCCATTGTCCTTATTGCCTCCTATTCTCCACCCTCCCCTTGTCCGTGTTGTCCTCCTCCCCATTCCCCATAACAATGAAATAGCGCTGGGACACACCCAGTGCTGGCTGCGTCAGTGTCCATTCCCTGATATCCTCCCTCTCACACCCACCCTAAGAAAAGAAAAAAAGTGCTAGGACGCGGCCAAACTTACAACCCTGCATACAACATGGCTAAAATAAACACTGATAAAGCAAATAGATCTCATATTGGTTACACCTATTGGTTTGCACATTATATCTTTACACTTTTGTGAAGTTCTTACAAAGAGACCAATTTTCAACAAGAAAGCCTTAGATTGGTCTAGATTAGTGCATGTAGAGTATCACATTTTGTATTACAAGTACTGTACTTATCCATTTCCATTTTTATTTTGCTGTTCAAGAACTAACAGGCAAGTGGATTTTTGCAGCTAGTCTAGATGCTTTCAAGTGTTCTTGTCTGGGACATGCGCACTAACTAAAGATATATAACATTACGATTTAGGATGACACAAAATCAAGGTTTGAAGTTTACAGACGAGGATGTTAACCAAATCCTCTCAGAACCACCGTTTTTATCTGACCCTAGTGTGGCCCAAACTATTGCACAAACCAATGACTGGGACACCCTTAATGAGCAGAGAAGAAACAAAATCAGAACAATTCTACATGGGGTGATAATGACAGATTACCTAGGAGCTAGTTCGGCCTCAGAGGTCTAATAGTGACAAATACACCCATAATCTTTCAGGATGATGCGTCCTTCAGGGGAGACTGGGCACATAGCCTGGCATTGCACTCGAGATTGGCTGATTCTAATCATAAAAATGCTAAACGCCTCTCGAAGGCCATGCTGATTGAAATCCTATTAACAGGAAGTCACCTGGAAGCAACTATTACCTCACACAAAAAGAAATTAGATTCGATCAATAAACAGATGACTGAGTATAAAGATTACCTCACACAGGCAAAGATCCAAAAGATCTAAAGGACCTCAGAAAATTCCCTTTTGTAAAGGCATACCACTTCTCAGCAACCAAATATAGCAGTATACAAAAACAAAGATACTCATCAGATAATTATACATCAGATGAGGGGATTTCAGACACAGGGATTTCTTCTAGCGGGGAGGAAAACAGGACAAAATCAAGAGGCAGGAATAGAGGTAGACCATGGCCACAGACAAGGCAGCAACTCAACTCTTTCCAGAATCAGATGGGAATGCCCCAACATTTCTATCAACATGCACATCCCCCACAATATTATGGATGGGGAAACTATTTCTGCCAAAGGCCACCAGCAAAATGTCCCCAAAAACAGCAATTTCCTTTTTTACGGAAGGGAGGAATGTGAAGAAGTGACAACCAGGTACACCGAGATGCACCAGAAGCATGTTGAAGGACATTTAACCAGGGACAAGCAGAGGCTCAATATCATAACTAACATCCTCAATTGTCCTGACAGACACACAATGTAAGGTTCTCAACAAAGAGTTAGGCTTTGTACCTATGGCTCACCTGGATATATTCCACCTACATTGCAAGTTGGCGGATTTTTCAGGAAACTGAAGTTAAGGGCATTTTTTTTATTTTTTTAAGCAGAACCTTTGGAAGACCGTACAAAGGGGTGACACAAGGTTGGAGCTGAAATCTACATTCTACCCCCACCCTCCGCAGACTCAATTCCCATTGAGGTTCTCACCTCTGAACAGGCAGTGTTCAATGACATTGAGCTATTTTATATAAGGAAAACAAAACAGTCTACCATAATATGACAAAAGCAGAGTCTTTGGCGCTGAAAGAGCCAAGAGAGGAAGACAGGATTATCATAAAACCAGCAGACAAAGGGGGATGTAGCGTCCTTCATCACATTGAGGCCTACACAACGGAGTGTCTCTGCCTTATAGGTAACAGAAATACCTACCAGATCCTCCACACAGATCCCACACAAGAACTCAAGATGGAGATCAAACGTCTGGTGGAGACAGCAGAAGAAAATGAATGGATCTCTAAAAAGAAAAAAGGCAGAATTCCTTGTGACTGCCACCCCCAAAACACCATATTTCTATACACTACCAAAAATTCACAAGAATAGGCTCCCCCCTCTTGGGAAGCCAAATAGTGTCGGGGATAGGTTTTGGAATAATTTTCACACTTCTGTGATTTCTATTTAAAACCGTTGGTACAGGGCACCACTACATACCTAAACGACACCAAAGATCTACTGCGCCTGTTACAAGATATGGAGTACGACCCAGAGACGAACCTACTTCTTAGCTTGGATTTGGAAAGCTTACATACAAGCCTCTCGCAAGAGGATACCCTTGATGGAGAGTGTATTCCCACTCTCCATCAAGGAGTGGGAATACACTATGCCCAAGCATTCCGGCATGTGCACAACTTGCACTCAAGAACTTTTTTCGAATTCAAAGGAACGCTAAACCTACAGACCTTCGGGACATCGATGGTTAGTACCTGTGCCTCTACTGTGGCAGAACTGTATGTGTTTGTTTTGAAAATAAAACCACATATTACAGAACAGCAACCCCTTCAGGAACAACATACTACCATGGGGACATTACATCGACTACAACTTGGTGGTCTGGAAAGGGGACAATACACCTCCATCTCCCCTTTCATGACCTGGATCAACAAACGTGATCCCAACTTGAAATTCACACATACGATGACTACAGAATCCCTCACTTTCCTGGGTGTGACTATTTACACAGACGGTAGTAAGCTGGGCACCAGAGCCTACCGACAAGAATACACTTCTGAAGTTTGACGGCTTCAACCCTTGGACAGTTAAGGAAAATCTCCTGTATGGCCAATTTCTGAGACTAAGCGGAATTGCTTGAAGAAATCGGACTTCAACACCCAGGCGAGGGCTCTGAAGGGAAAACTGAGACTGTGGCTATCCAAACAAAATTATAAGTATGACATACAAATGGGCAAGCAACCAAAATAGAGAGGCCCTGCTGGAAAACACAGTCTGCAATGACACATCCATCCCCTTTACATGTGTGACTACATATAACACCAACTCCATTGAAATGAACACAGTAGTCAACAAACATTGGCAGATCTTACATACAGGAAACCTTGATTTAGGAAAAACCCTTGTTTTCATTTTAAACGGCTAAGAGCCTAAAAGACAGCCTTGTATCAATCTGCCCACAGAAGAAGAACATGCAAACAAGGACAACAGTACTCAACAATTGGGGCCTACCGGAGGTAACCGGCTATTATGCTTGCAGTACCTGCAGATTATGTTACCTCACTAGCACCACCAAGTCTTTGAACTTAGAACCCGGAAAGACCTGGACACTGAGAAAATACACCAATTGCAATTCCATTAATGTGGCGAACCTAATAACCTACCCATGCAGCCATCGATATGTGGGGATGACAACCAGAGAGATAAAAACATGACAAGGTGCAAGCGAAACACCACAAGAATGACAACCATTTCTTAAGAAAGGGACTTACAACTAATGATATAAAGTGGGTGGTCATAGAACAGATTGAACAGCCCACCGGGAACACAGAAGGCCTGCTCTTCGAAAAAGAACAACAATGGATATTCCAGAAGGCAACCCATAAAACCAGGTTGAACGACAATATACCATGGTACATGGAACTACAGCAATGGTAGTAATCTGCCCCTTGATATCTGTGGATCAGGAATTGTTGACACGCTCAATAGTAACACTTCTTGAGGATCAACCACCCCTGTATATTGGGAGCTTCTACAATTTAATCTGTGAGTTATAGGGGTATGGTAACACGTTGACTGAGTATTGTTTCTCCTTAATGTTTTGAGAATAACCATGGGCCCCTTAACAACAATTGCCATATTCAATATCCAGGTCTGCATAAAGGGTATGTAGGGTCATTGCAGAAAGAACAGCACCTGGCAATTGTACTGCTGTGAAGTGGGATCACCCTAATGAGGGCTGATTTTAATATGCCACCTTCTCCTTTTTTTCTAGTACAGGGTGTGGACATTTATTTAACATATTGATTTTATTGGCAAACTGTTTGGGCTATCTTCCCTGTTTTAAGCACAACCGCCCTGGGACATGCCCATGTGGATCCTGTGCTTTCCAAGCCACTGGAGTCAAGCTAACCTGGCTGATGAGGAGTGATGCCCCGAAACCAGTCCCAAGATGCTTCTTTCGAATCCAGGGAGGACCTGGCCTGGCAGTTCCGGCTGGATTGTTCCCATGGGGAACAGAGTCAAGACTGATTTGCATATGGCTGGGTCTGAACTGGAATGGCAAGGGGAGCAAAAATAAAAAGAGGAATTTAGGCCCAGATCTCAGTACTAGGGTGATTGTTTGACATTGTGCAGCATTCTGTTCATCAATTGTTCTTTTTGCATTTGTTACCCCGCGTGGGACTGGTATGCCCAGACCTTGATCCCATGCTCTCCATGCCACTCGAGTCAAGCTTGCCAGGCTGATGAGGAGTGATATTTAGAAACCGGTCCCAGGATGCTTGTTTCCAGACCTGGGAGGGTCTGGCCTTGCAGTTCGGGATGGACTCTTCCCATAGGGAGCAGGGTTAAGACTGATTTTCATATGGATGGGTGTGAACTGAAATGGCCTGGGGAGCAAAAAAACAATGAACTTAGGCCCAGATCTCTGTACTGCTGTGAATGTTAGACACTGTGCACAATTCTATCAATTGTTCTTTTGCAATTTTTCACCCAAATGGGACGGGTATGCCCAGATTTGGGGCCCATGCTCCACATGCCGCTGGAGTAAAGTTATACTGGCTGATATGGGGTGATGCCCCAAAACCGGTCCCAGGATGCTTGTTTCCAGTCCAGGGAGGCCCTGGCCTGGCAGTTTGGGCTGGACTGTGGACCATGGGGAACAGAGTCAAGACTGATTTGCATATGACTGGGTCTGAACTGGAATGGCATGGGGAGCACATAAACGATGGATTTAGGCCCAGATCTCTGTACTGGGGTGAATGTTTGACATTGTGCAGCATTCTGTCGATCAATTGTTCTTTTTGCAATTGTCACCTAGAGTGACAAGTGCACTCATACAGTCAATCATACTGAATTTGGTTGCAAGTAAAATTATACTTCTACTTATCCATTTCCATTTTTATTGTATTGTTCAAGACCTAAGAAGCAAGTGGGTTTTGGCAACACTTGTCTAGATGCTTTCAACTCTTCTTGATTAGGTTTTCAAATATGATCACAAATTCCAGACCTTTTCAGCGATTAAGGATAACTGTTGATCTTGAAAATGTACTCTTGGACTACTCTTCCCTTTCAACCTCCTGGGGTGGTTTGTCCTACAGCTTCAAGAGAACGTGGAAGCTTGTAGTAGATATTTTCTATAGCAATTGTTTATGTTTGACAAACATCCTCTGGTGTTCTAAGAAGTCAAATGAACTTTATAGCCTAGCGTTCACTGTACATAAACCATTTAAGTTAATTCATGATTATGACAAAATCAGGCATTTAAGTGAATTCAGGATTATGACAAAATCAGGGCAATGTCAATCCTGCAGAACGAATACAAGGTCCCCAGTAAACCTGGAATTCCTATGCACTAAGGAGCATAAACAAAATTGTGATTGTTGGGCTGGACGTTGGTGGTTTACATCATTCAGGAAAGTAGAACAAACAGGCTATACCACCTCGTCTCTCAATGTACTTCATATGCTCAATGGAACAGCTTATACACATTTTGCCCTGAAAGAGTGGTGTTTGTAACAGTGCCTTATAATGAGAAAGTCTTTAAAACTACAGGCGTTCGAGAGGCTTCAGTCACTGGAGTGATGGGTCTTTCAAGCTGGCTTCTGTCGATGCAAGATGTCGCTGCTGCTCTTGGGACTCCTGGAAGATATCCTTAAGGTTAATTTTAAACACAGGATCACCATTTTCAGTTTCTGGAGACAGCTGCTGCCGTACCTAACAATGGGTTACAGAAAACAAGGAAAGTTTGTTTAAAGTTGATTGCAGGAGATTGTGCTGGGAAAAAAATCATTTGGTTCATGCAGGATTCGTTTTCGAAGTTCCCAGAGGTAGTCTAATGCAAAGTCAATGACATAAAATCCATCACAGCTGGTGATCTACATGATTTATTGATCTTTTTATTGATTTTGGATTCTTCTGCAAGTTCCACACACCCAAAGTATTACGGAGCTCCAAAGACAAGGCAGAAGACAAGCTGTCATCAGAAGTTGAAAGTAATGTAATGTTTTTCCTAACAACCAGATATGTATTGTACTTCTGAAACTTAGATGTCCCTTTATATTCCTCAAGCACCGAGGCATTCTAATCAAAACAAGTGTCCCTCTTTGGACACCTATATGATTGCCCAGATAAGTCACCAGGTAACACCAAGACTGGGTGGTAGGACAGCACCTTTACAGGGCTACTACAATTTTTGCAACTTGAATTGGGAATAACAGGATTCTGGGATTCAGCACCAAATCCTACATGATATTCCACATTTATGAATGACTTTTTCATCTGAAATTTCGCTTGCTTTGAGCAAGTACAATATCCAGGTAAAATGTATGAGTTGTGGTAGCCCCATGTATCTTGTAAAGCCAGTGCTTTTGGTAAATCTCACTGCATGCCTAATTAGGACCGTCAGCTCACCTGTAACAGGCCAACTAATGCAATTTCATGACTAAAAGCCATAAGAGCATGATACATTTAAGACTTCTCTACATCCTGATCCCAGCCCCAATGGCATGCTGTAACCAAATTAGCAATGACAGATGGAACACAACCACAGTGTGTTTAGACAATCAGTCTGGATGTCGCAGACATTTTGTCATTTGTGGCAGCAGCTTTGTTTCGTAGAAGAAAGTACAAAATAAAAAGTTGCTTATCCCTGGAAGCTATAGAGCCTTTTCACAAATTGTATTACAAAATGCTATTCACAAAGCGTGTACACCTTCACCTCTCCTATCAATTCTATGGGGAGATCTTCACACATGTAAGTTTACTGCCTAATAATAAAGGTGTCAGTGGCTGGGAAAAGGGGCATACATACTACTAAATTGGAAGGGCTTCAGCAAGAGCTTAGGGAGAGACATGCACACAGCCAACAAAGAGTAAGCTTATTGCTATTCAAATGTTACTACAGCCAAAAATGAATTCAAAACAGTAAGAAATTACTCCAGCTCAAAGCTTAAGTACGTTTAGCACAATAGATGGCCAAATTCAGGTACCCAGACTCTGGAGTCTACCTATGGTAAACTATAGGGGAAAAATATAAACGTTTATTTAACTAATAAACAGATAGAAAAAATATTTTATGTTAAATATCATTATTTTTCCCCTATAGTTTACCATAGGTAGACTCCAGAGTCTGGGTACCTGAATTTGGCCAATATCATTATTATACGTTACATTTTAATGTAAATTAATTTTGTATTTTATTTTAAATGTAGAGAACAAAACAAAAACATACTACAGCACGATAAACTTACTTTTGAATAAAATCTTTAATTGAATTGAATATATTGAAATAAACAAAAAATCTAGTTTTTAAATGAAAAAAAATTACCTTCACCTAAAGTAATAAAAAAATATATTCTTTCCTATGCATATGATGTATAAAAATATTTAAACATTATTTTGTTATATTTTAACGTAAACTAAGTTACATTGATTGATACATTCAAAAAAGGTTGCTGAAAGTTTTTAATGAAATAATAAAGATTTTATTTTTAGATGTTTTAAACAAATTATATTTATATATATTTGTAATCATTCAACAATATTTCTAATGGGGTTTTATTTTAAGTCCCTACCTCCAATATTTTCTATGGAAGGGTGATGCCGTACCGGTGGGTGAGCATGTGTGGTGCTGGACTTACTAGTACTAACTTACATTAACTTAAACCTATAAACCCGTTCCAGGGGGTGGAGATGTGCAAGTTTTCATTTTTGAGTAATGTAACAATTCAATTTTATGTATACCTCAAAGTAGTACAGTTACTCAAAAGTGAAAGAGTGAATTTACACTTATGACATACTCATAAGTGTAAGTTATCTTCGTGAATAGCCCTGTAAACGTTCCGATGGATACATAATATCTCCAAAGATTCCTCATCTTATGAATTCTTACTGCAGACTAGTCTGGAAAACATTTCCTCAGCAATGCCTCTCCAGTGCCACCCAGTGGTGCCATGAAGCTACAGTCAGACTCCAATTTCCCGTGTTCCAGTGAGGCATGCAGGGGACCAGAGGGGAGCAAAACAGTAACAAACATAACCCAACATCTTTGGATGGATCTTATTACTCACAGCACTAACTCCCAGGGAAGGAGTATAGGCAGCGAGAAATTGGTGAAAATGATAATGAATCCACCAGAAATAATATTACTAAAGGTAAGCAACTTTTCTTTGATGACTATATCTTCCTACATAGTGCTTATCCGAAGAAAGATGTCAAGCAATACCCCTGGAAGGTCGAACAGACTAGTGCTGGTCAACTTATCATGTAACACTGCATGAGCAAAGTACCCATCACTACATGCCTGAGAAATGTGAGGCAGTAGTGAATGGCAGACATATGTAAAAATTACAATGTAGCCATCCATCAGATGGCAATAATCAGGTTGCTGCTGTAGGGGGAAGTGGCTGAGTGAAGTGGACATAAATGCCCTTTAGATAGATTTTCTTGGCTGATCTAGATACATAGGATGACCAAGCACAAATGGTTTATTTGATCACCTCATTGCCATTCTTAATGTAGGTAAATCTCACAAAATGTAGATCATCTACTCTGGCCAAAGAGTGCAGATTATGTATTAAGACACACCACGTCTGGGGTCAAGTCTATGATGTTGCTCCTCTTTCTTGGATGGATGTGGGGGAGGGAAGAAAGATGGAATAGTAATAAACTGAGGTATGTAGAAGGCAGTAACAACCCTGAGTAAGAAGAAAGTGCAAAGAACCAACTTATCAGGACAGGGAACTGTGAAGGACGGATAAACTGATAGGGCTTGAAGTATTCTGACAATTTATTTTGAAGTAATTGCCCCTAACAGAACGGGTTTTGAGGTAGGAAGACTAACACTGTGCCTCAGCCTAAATGGTGATCAAACCCCACTAAGGAGCAATAAACAGAGGAAGGAAAAATTCAAAGCAAACCTTTCAGCAAGCATGCCAATAGTAAACAGGGATGGGTGATCAGGTAAACACACAAATGCAGTCAGAGCTGCTAGATAGTCCTCAAATGTCACTACTGTTAAACCCTGCTAACCAAGGAATAACACAAACCTCAAAAGGCCAGAAAGGTGAGACATATAGGTGTTAATGTCTTCAAACTCGTACCATTCTACAAATGTGGCCCAATGACCTGCTGGGAGCTGACTTTCTGCCTGCCATGATAATGTCTGCGACATGAGCGGCAAAAAAAAGGACTCTAACTGGCATGTTCAATCTCCATGTGTGTAGCTGCAATAACTGGGGTTTGGGTTGAGGACCTGACCATCCCGCTCAAAGAGCAGGTCTGCTCTGCACGGGAGAGGAAGGGGCGAGTGCTGAGTGGCTGACTTAAGGTGCATGGAGGCCCAAGAAGCACAAGCCGCAGCATTGTGTTCCGGTCTGAGACATGACATGCAGTCAGGAGGATCCAAAAGCAATACCTTCTTGAGGCACTGTTGAATGAGAGGACAGCACTCCATTTGATGCCTAATTAAATTCGTAATTGTCACGTCCAGTAGCAGAGTAGTGGTTGGGGCCACATGGTGGCATTGGTGATCCATTGCTGGGGAAAGTCTTTCAGACACTCTGATGTCTGGAGAGGTAATTCATACGATGCGGAATCTATAAGATATAGCCACCAGAAACGGGTCCCTCCAAATAGTGATGCAAAGAACAATAGGAGTTATATAGAGAGTATTGCTGAAGCGGAAAATTGTCGCTGGATAATTGCTGTAAATTGGCGGTTCATCTGCCTAGCCTATCTTGGGATTCCGGTGCCTCATTTAGTGGAGAGGAAACCAACAGATTTCAGACAGGCAGCTAGATCCACTACAGGGAATCTTTATCCAACAGCAGTAATAAACCCTTGATTTGGGGAATTGTTTTTGAAATGCAAAAAGAAATGATGACCGAACCTTATGTCATCTTCCACTACATCCACAGGCCCACTACAGGCAAAATAAATCCCTTTCAAGCTGTCCAGATCCCTAAATTCAGCAGGGGGCCTTGCACTGGGGAACCCCATGATTCATTCGGGATCACAGACAAGTTGGGTTCACCTTTAGAGTGGATGTCATTAAATCGAACTCAATATACTGTTAGAAAGTGAATAGTTTCACCCATTTATATCTTTCAGCAATATCTTTATCAGATGAATATGTTGTATAATTATTCAATGCACTATTTACTTTTGTCAAATGGATATGCCTTCATTAGAAAAGGCTTCAGATAAAAATCAACAAATGCTAAATGTGTGTCATGAGTAATAGGACAAATGCTAGACAAGTAATCAGAGTTGAGGTCATTCAAGTAATTTAAATTCATAATTTCCTACAGCGTGAACATATACACATAAGAACATTCCAGGACTGATGGGAAGAGAGTTCCAAATTCAATGTTTCACAGAGGTGACATGTTCCCCTTACCTTGTGTTTAGTCTGTTATAATGGGCATTTAATAAGTATTAGCGGCTACATCATAATACACATGCTCCTTTAAAAAATCCTAGAATGGGTCACGCTGGACTTGTGTCTCTGAATTAGGCCCAATGGTTTTTTTGGTAACCCATGTTAATATGGACTAGTCATGGTGGTTGGTATTACAGTTAGAATTCACTGGTTGGTGAAGCTGCCTAAATATACCTCTGGATGCACTACAGACTTGGAGGATAAAATTGAGGGGTCTAGGGCAACGGCAGCCATACATTTTGAACCTTTATCGTTTGGATTCTTGAGCAGTGAAGACTTGGTAATCCTGGAGATAAATTGGTGTAAAAGTTGTACAAAGCCAGTATGGTTTTGGATTGGTAGGGCTAGGATTGGAAAAAAGCATTATCATCATGAAAATCATTTGTATTTGCTAATCTGATGGAAGATAAAAAAGGGTTTGCTGATATTTTGAAGTTCATGAAGAACAGCAGCTGCATTCTTTATGGCTTTAAGTATTTTGTGATTATCAGGAGATATTTGGCGACTAAGTGCTTGAATTGGGGTTTAACTGGAGAGGAACCAGGTAAATAAATTCAGTCACTATGCAGACCAATACTTTTTCACGGGTGCTTATACATTAGTAATATTCAAAACTCCTTATGAGTGAATTTTTCTTGCCAAATAATGTTACAGTATAATTTTATTTGCATTTTAAACTAAATTATAAATTTTATCTAGAAATAAATAATAATGGGTAGGTAAATTGGTGAGTTTATGTAAGCCGCAGGAGTGTGGAATTCCCATCGCCTTACGTCCCGACCATATAGCTACCTCTAAGGACGTTTTCATGTTTATTTTTTCCACTGGACCAATAGGCCAATAGGCCAAACCCCTGCAGCACAAACATTTTAGCTCACAGTTTACAACACCACAGTATGGATCTGTGAAACAAGATTGTCAGCAATCAAGGCAAGACGAGTATCCATATGTACGAGTTGTTCCAACTTATATATATATATATATATATATATATATATATATATATATATATATATAATTTGCCAAAAGCCTTTAATATTCGGGTGAGCGCTCCAAGGAAATGAACTGAGCGAAGTCCAGCTTGCATTACTTACAGTGTGTCTTTGCAAAATATAACAATTTTGGGCTCCTTACAATGACCCGAGATTGCTCTCTGGTTATATGCAAATATACAGAAGCATGAAAGCAAGAAAGGTTGCACGACCTGAGGACTGGTGAGAATACGAGGGGCCACACATGCCGGGACTTTCACTAATGGACCACACTATGGTTATAAACATATTATGAGATTAATACATCAGGAGGAAAATTCGATGGATTGCATAAATGGAACTTGTATCAGGTTGTTGAAATAACTTCTTTTCTCATAACATAAACTTTTTCTGATCATCAATAAGAACATTAGACTGACGTGAATTTTGTGTCACAATATTACAACAAAGCCGTGAAGAAATCCAGAGTAGGATGAAACTCATTGGCGGTAAACAATCCTGTTATGTTTTAATGAATTTTGAAAAATAAAGACTGAAACAACCTACAATCAAGTCTTTGAAATTGCTTATCCTCAAGAAGCCATCAGTTGTTATATTGTGTTGCGCATTGAAATTTATGATATAAATAGATTGAAATATATATATGATATAAGTCCTGGTGCTGGGTCATCTTGTGTGTTTTAGTTATAAGTGGTCCTATTTTTTTTAATCACTAATTGGGGATGTTTAAGGGTCAAATCCCAGACGCCATGCACAGAGAATAGTGACAAACACATAGGCTGACTTTAGGAGTGGTAGAGAGTGCTGGTCCTGTATAGCTCTGACCCTTGTAGCAGTTTGTTTGTAAAGCAAGAAAGGTGATGGATTTCAAAATATAATGTCATACAAATACATGCAAAAGTTTGCAATTCCCATTTTTGCTTGAAAAAAATATACATATATTTTTAAATGAAGGAAACTCTGATGAGCGACTGCATATTCCCTTTCCCTGCGCTCTCTTTTTCCCCCCACAATGGAAAAAAGGTTCTCCTCCTTTTGTTAGTAGTAGATTTCCATGCTTTCCCAGTTTGAGAAATGATTGGAGGGCAATTGGTAAATCCTCCTATACATGTAAGCTGGGTGTGCATGAATTGACAGGGAATTCCAAACCTGGACCTCCCACATATGTCCAGCAGTTGTATGTCGGTTTGAGGAAAGGAGGCAAAATCAGAGCCTTGAATCAAAACCTGACATAACAGGTGACTGATCTAATCAGAGAACCTATTTTCAGAGGCTGATACCATGTGAATGGTGTATTATTATTATTATTATTAAAGGGGTTTGTAGAGCGCCTGGTGACGCCTCCCGGCGTGTCCCCGCGCTGTGGAGATCGAGTCAAGAGAAGAAAGGGAAAGGGGAACTAGAGGGCGAACAAATGTGTTTTCAGCAGTTTTCAGTGTAACAATCTAGAACTTCACTGCAGGGCACCAAAACGGGCAACATTAATTTTTACAGTTTAATTATATTTCTGAAGCATCCCATCTCTTGGACAAGTAGAAATTTTATAAAATTCTAAACTGAGAAGCAAGGTCTGAGAGACCTCTGTGACATGGACAGCAATTTCTTTTATTGCGTGTGGTTAATTACAGAAATAGAAAATCAGGGAGTTCTGCAGCTCTGATTGCCTGAGGATCCATTAGTTGTATGTCACAGTCGTGATTGACTTTCCCTCTGAGTGTTTATTATAAGGGTAAATCGGAAAAACCAGTTCAATATCTTATGTTTGTTTATGGTAAATGCCTTCCCCCTTTTGTGTGCCTTTTCATGTGTGTTTTTTCCCCCGAACACCTATTTGAAGGTCTGTTTTTGCCCTTTGTTTTCCTCCTTGACCCTATGTTTTCAGTCAACTTTAATCTGGTTGATCCCGATTGCATATCCTGTTGCCCTCAATTTTTACTACTTATTTCACCTCGTAATATTCCCTTCTTTCCCAAGTCTGACTTGCAGCCACCTCAGTAATCCATGATGTTCTTTGATAGTTCCCGTGACCTTCCTATTCGCTATACCTTTTCAGGTCTCGCCTGACCAAGTGCATGCACTGGTCTGGTGAGACTTTTAGTAAGGGCTTCAAAAAATGCTACCAGGGCCGGCCTACAGCTTGCGTACATGTGTGCGCGCTTTCGAGCAGAGGCGCCATATGGCCTTCCTCGTGTGGAAAAGTAAATTTTGCCATGTTATATGTGCCTACGTGTTCCTCATTCTATGTTATATGTGCATGATCGATATGCATGTATCCCCCTATGATCGATTAAAGACGCAATTACAGTTGTGTCCAACGTTAGTATGCCAGTTCCCAGTTCTTGTGAAGGCAACGAGTATTAGGCCTATGTTGCCACGTTTTACAGTGTGCTCGTTAATTCACCGCATTGTCCCCGTTTCTAGGCCTCAAAAGGGCCCGGACACCAGATTCAAGCTCCAGCCTCCTGAACCCTCTCCGAGGAGCGATGCAGCCCCCACCTGCATCCCTGACCCTTCACTTATTTTCTGCCTCGCAGTGCCCGGCCCGGCCTGGCTCTGCCTGCCTGTCTGCCAAGAGTATGTTATGCTTCTAGTTATCAGTCCAGCCTCTCTTCCTCGCATTCCTAAGCTACTGAATCGCATCAACAGTTTCAGCTATGGTCTAGTCTTTCTGTCTCCATGTAAGAGAGTTACTGTATTAATATTCATAGAATATTCCTAGCACACGCAATACATGTAGAATAAATGCATGCACCAGTCTTAGTGTCAAGTAGCCTTTGCCCTGATAACTTTTGGATTCTATCAACATGTACTCCAAACACCAGATACCAGATACGCCATGGGTACATGTCGTCCTGACACCGTAGACTTTAGTCTCCTCTTCTAGCGCAGAAGTCATAGCCCCCAGTTCTCCCTAGTCACACGTCATTGCCCGTTTGCGCGCACCACTAGGTTAAAGGTCCCAGCTGCTCTCAGGTAGCCCCCTCCATGTTTCCGCCCCATTCATGACACTTCTGTGACGTTCATACCACATGTCTCAGTGTACGCCCTGTACACGCCTTTCTTTCTCCACCCATGCACTCTTATCATACGTTTGTCATAAGTTACGCCTACTGTATGTAATGTAATGTAAATGTATTACTATATATATGCTGCACTGTCGATGAAGCATTGCAGCTGCCATCCATTCTATTTCCGTGCAGGCTATCCCGTTCCTGTCCCTTCCCTTATGCCTGATTAAAGCCTGTTAGACTCAGATACCTCGAATCCTGTCTCTTATTTATTGAGCTATCTGTTTTATTCAATGTATTCAAAAATAGTACCGGTAATTAATTATTTATTTACCACATAATGGCGCCCGAATAGGGACTTGCCCTTTCCCCACGCGCCGGCGAAGCCACGCAGGCCCCCTGACCCTCTGCAGCCGTGACGGAACCATACCGTGCACGTGCAGATATTTCTGCTTCAAGTATCCCTCAGGCCCACGGAGGAGACGGAGACTGCGGTCCAGCATCCAGACGAGGCGGTGAGGAATGCGGCGAGTCCCGACCAGAGCCCAAGCCGAGAGTACAAGGTCCGAGGTATCCGGAGGCCCACCTGTAACTGAAGTCTGAAGTTCGTAGTCCGACGTCGTAGCAGTCCAGTCCAGTCTGAGGCCTTCCGTTCTTGCTGCCCGGTGAGTACCGTTGCTGGGGTAGTATCTAGACGGGGTCAATTAATTTGTCTCTGGTCCGTTGGGTTTGGGTACGCAGATCCAGTCCGAAGTGTCCACCTAGGTGGATACGGGTCCTGACGTGTCTCTTTATGAGACCGGTCTGTACTGTTTTAGCAGTACATCCAGTAATTCTAGTAAGTCTGTTCTCGAGAAGTCCGAGTATTATGTTTTAAATGTACCAGGTAATATTCTGTTCGAACTGTTATTAATGTTATTTAATGTATTTTCAATGTCGTGGTATGAGTGATTTGTTTTGCTATTCATTACTGTGTTTATCGTGTATTGTATTGTGTTTGGATTCAAGTCTAGAATGCCTCTGTTTTCCAAGTTACATCAGATAGGAACCCGGAAAGGGTTACTCGAAGAATCAGTTCCTGTCCCGCCTAGGGACAGTCCAGGACATTTTATGTATCATAAGCATGGCTTAAGTGCCATATTGTATTTAGACTTATGGGTCGACTATACCAAGGATCTAGAAGAGAAATATAGATGGCCTGTATCAGGTACATGGGATGCCGAGTGCATCATGCGAGTAGAAGAAGTATTATGGAAAAAGAAAGCCCGACAGTCCCAGAAAGATGCCATCGAGTTATGGCGCAAAGAATCTCATAGAAGAACCGAAAAAGAAATCAGAAAAACAGAGTTAAGTAGGGAATCCTCAGAGAGAGCCCAAGAAAGGGAACTTCTAGAAGAAGGTGAACGAGTTAGAGCAGAACAGTCAGACAGACAGAGAAATGCTCTTATA
Source organism: Lissotriton helveticus (assembly GCF_964261635.1). Lineage (NCBI taxonomy): Eukaryota > Metazoa > Chordata > Amphibia > Caudata > Salamandridae > Lissotriton > Lissotriton helveticus. The sequence goes on from NC_136061.1 coordinate 254,818,873, forward strand.
AGGGGCATGTATCCTCTTCTTGCCGAGGGCTTGCCGAAGGCAACCCCGGAAGCATCCAGTAATTTTCCGCCACCATTAGTCCCGACTAGGCTACGTCATAAACCGACCGCAGCTGAAATTTTTCTTTCGTCCTATTTGGACGATACAGTTCCAGAATATACAAATCCTATTCCGCCTGCTCCCGTTAATAATGTAATCCCTGTTCCTCCAGCCACTGGTCCCGGGGACCAAGTTAATGTACCCCCGGCCCAGCCTACAGTAAATGCACCCGTTTTACCAGTTACGTTACCAGCACCCGCACGTCCGGTATTACCTGACGACTCTAGCCTAGGAGGGGCGGCGGGAGGTGCTCCTACCACCCCGCCTCAAACGAAACGAATGACGCTGAGAGAAGCAGCGTTACAACGTACACCGAAAGTCTCTACTTACGCAGCGCTCAAGAAATACCTTACTGATTGCATATATGATTCAGTACCAGGTGAAGATTACATGATACTGTATTCAGTACGTTTACGACGAGTTACCACCTTTTTGGTTACTCTGCCAGACATGAAGGACCATCTAGATAGAATATATCGTTTTATCCGTACAGGGGAGGATCCAGAAAGTATTCACGAAGCTATGGCACACAGAAAAGTCGAGACTCAACATCTGATTTTACAGTTTTTGATTAACTGTTTAATAAGAGAACAAGACTATCCTGAGAAAGATAAAGATAAGATGAAAGTCCTGACAAAGTGGAGTGACAATATAGCCGAGGGAAAACACAAGACACAGAATTGTATAGACGCTATGTACAGGAAAATCCGTAAGGAAATTCTAGACATACACGAAAAAGAGAAAGCAAGGAAAATAGCCGAGAAAGAGAATGACTCTTCAAGTGAAGAGGTAGACAGCGAGAATCCCGACAGAATAGCGTATGTAGGTAGAACTAGACTTTCCGACCGACATTCACGTCCAGATTACAAGAAAAGTTTTCCTCCTCCAATGCCAGAACCATGTTCTCTTGAGCAAGTATTCCAAGCTACCGATCATATTCTGAAATTACGAATAGGTTATAGCGAGCTTAGTACAATGCATGAACAAGAACTAGCCCGATCAGCAGTCCGATGGACTACTGATTCTACCACTTTTCCAGACGAAATAGTGGCACAAATGTTTCTGAAACTGCCTCCAGCCGAGCAACGACTGGTGGGTATGTATATGATCCAGCACCTCATTACACTGTATGAGGAACAGCATTCTGATCCAGGTCCGCTACACGATGTATTGAACGAGTTACTCCAGTACAGATGGAAAGGTCTAGGTACCGATTTAATTAATGTCATTCTAGAACAGCGCCACAAATACCGAACGTTCATGACTCCGCATTTTGTTCACGTCTCACCTCCAGAAAGTAAATCATTCAACATAGATAGACAGAATCCGTTACGAGAAGTACATCCAGTTAGGACAACGGGGGGTGGTCTAGAACGAGTATTTGTTTACACCCCTATCACAAAGATGGAACTCTTAGAGATGAAAAAGTTAATTCCCTGTCACGACAAAGATCCAGCAGGGTTCCACCGTGAATTAAAAGACATGCTCCGTATGGGAGAATACACGTATCCAGATATCATTAAAATGTTAAAGGTCCTGTTGCCTGCGGGCATATATGAAAAACTAAAAGAAAAAGAATGGGAGGTGGGAGAGAAAAAGATAGATTGGACAGCTCTAGAAGCTGAAGATAATGTACGAGTACCAGGTACCGGTCTTGGGGATAAAGCTAAAGAATTGCCCGAACTGTTAATACAAGTTTTGCCAAGATTACTAGCCACGAAAAAGGAAGATTGGGATGCCATCTCAGCCTGCAAACAGAAACAAGACGAAGATACTAGTGATTTCTATTCTAGATTTGAATTTTTTTTTATTATAAATAGTGGTCTGAAAACAAGTAGCGAGTCGTACCCTCATCTCTTTGTTACCAAACTAGTCGAGAATTCAAGTCCACAAGTTAAAAATAGAGTCCTGAAAGTCGAAAGTACCTGGAAAGCTAATTCTCCGTCACAGATGCTCCAGATGCTCCAGTACCACCAGAACAGAATCAGGGAAGAGCAGGAACACGAAAGGAGACGTATGAAAGACACGAAAATGAAAGTATTAGTTGCACAATCTGTTCCACAAGACAGTCAGAAGAGGGGTCCGAATCAAGCCAGTCATCCTACAGCTCCCGTTAAAGGGACCTGCAATTACTGTAAACAACAAGGTCATTTTATAAACGAATGTGCAGTTCTGAAACACAACATAGCTACTGGTAAAACGAAAGAAAGACCGCGTCCAGCTGGACAAGAACAAGTTTTACAGACTTCCCAGCCACCACAGAATGCACAACAGTCAGTTACAGCACCGCAGCCTATAGCTGCAACACAACATGTTACACAGCAGATGTACCAGTATGCACAGTCTGAGTATCCAGATTATCAGCCGTATTCATGAAACAGCCTAGAGAGGGAGGTTGGCTTGCCTCTCATCGAGATTCCTGTAGATCAAGAGGGTCCCTATGTACATAGTCAAGTATTAGGGAAAGACAGAAAGTTTCTGATTGATACAGGGGCAAGTAGGACTACCATCAGTCATGACGAGGTTCCAGGGGCTCCACTCTCAGGCTCTAGAAATGTTTCCCTTGGATTTTCAGGAAAGCCTATTGTTAATGAAATATCGAAACCAGTTACTCTAGAAGTTGGTCCATTGTCCCGAACTACAGATTTGTTACTCACAAAGTCTTGTCCAGAAAATTTGTTAGGCATTAAAACCCTGAAAGAATTAGGAGCAGTCCTATGTTGCTCCCCAGAAGGGGTGCGACTGTTTTTGAGAGATTTTAAAGGTCATTATGTATTACGTGATTTTGATCCAAGATTATTGAATGTACCACAGCATTTATGGGCGCAAGGTCCAACTGATGTAGGTTGTATGCACATCACACCCCATCGTGTCACTCTGAAGCAAGGTGTTGTTTTACCACGAATTAGACAGTACAAATTGCCACCTGAGGCTGTAGCAGCCTTATCCAAAATTATTGACGAACTTATTGTTCAAGGAGTGGTTGTAGAAACTGACTCCAATGTATGTAATTCTCCTATCATTCCAGTCCTGAAACGTACTGACCCAAATGCACCTCTAGTTTATCGATTAGTGATTGACCTTCGAGAACTTAATAAATGTATCATACCCCAGTACCCAGTAGTCCCTGATATTTCTTCCCTATTGACAGCTATTGATTCTGAAGCCACGTTCTTTACAGTTATCGATCTCAAGAACGCATTTTTCAGTGTCCCCATTCATCCAGACAGCCAGTTTCTTTTCGGATTCTGTTTAAATGGAAGAAGTTATAAATTCACACGAGCACCTCAAGGTTTCACAGAAAGTCCTAGCATTTACAGTCAAGCACTTAAGAGACAACTAGACAATATTCACATGCCAACTGACACTGCCCTGCTCCAGTATGTCGATGATCTATTGATCACAGCCCGTTCTGAACGTGACTGCGAGCGTGCGTCACTTACAGTTCTGTATTTTCTGGCCGAGATGGGGCACAAGGTGTCCCCTTCCAAATTACAATTCTGTGTCCAGCAAGTGGTCTACTTAGGACACTTACTGTCCAAGAGGGGTAGGCAGTTGACACCTGACCGTATACAGTTAATAGCACGTCTTCCACAGCCCAAGACACAGAAGGAGGTACGAGCTTTTATCGGCCTCACTTCTTACTGCAGACAATGGATTCCTCAGTATGCATTTCTAGCCAAGCCACTGATACAGTTAACGACACAGGAGGCAGCCGTATCGACTGTCCTCCCTTGGACCCAAGAACATACACATGTTTTTAATGAATTAAAGAAAGCTTTATGCCAAGCACCTGTTCTAGCAACACCGAACTACAGTAAGCCTTTCACACTTTTTGTTACTGAACGTGATGGTACTGCGTTATCTGTTCTCACACAAGATCAAGCAGGACAATACAAGCCCTGTGCTTATTTTTCTAGCACATTAGATCCAGTAGCCCAGGCGCTGCCTGCGTGCCTCAAGTCAGTTGCAGCCACAGCTCTAGCTATCAGACAAAGTGATTCCATAGTGTTAGGACACTTCCTGACAGTACAAGTTCCACACTCCGTGGAAGTTCTTTTAAACCGAACACAGACCCAGCACTTGACAACTGTACGTTTAACAGGTTATGAACTGACATTATTTCAGCCACACATAGAAATCAGACGCTGCAACATTTTAAATCCAGCTACATTGTTACCGTCAGTTGCTTCAGATCCTGCCACACATGACTGTGTGGAAGTTGTTAACACCATGACAAAGCCAAGACAAGACTTGACAGATATTGCATTACCTGATCCTGACCTGACACTTTATGTGGATGGTTCATGTATGAGAACAAGTACAGGAGAACTAGTAGCCGCGTATGCAGTGACTACTGACACCGAAGTTATAGAAACACACCGTATTGACACTCTGTCCGCTCAAGCAGCAGAGCTTGTCGCTCTGACCCAAGCCTGCATACGTGCTAAGAACCTAAAAGTAAACATATACACAGATTCACGTTATGCATTCGGAGTCGTACACGACTTTGGAGTGCTCTGGCAGGAAAGAGGTTTTATGACTTCTCATTCAGCATGGCCTCCTCATTCAAGCTCTGTTAGATGCAATACATTTACCGACAGCTATTGCCATTATGAAGTGCAAAGCACATACGAAAGTTACTGACATCATTTCCCAGGGTAACGACCTGGCAGATCGTACAGCCAAGCTTACAACTCAGACTCCAGACATTCCAGTTAACACGACACAGACACTCATTCCAGATCAGGCTACTTGTATGACAGTTAAGGACCCTACACAAGACGTACTAGATATCCAGTCACATGCTACCTCTGATGAAATCAAGAAATGGTCCGAACAAGGAGGGGTCCAAACAGATCAGGGATGGTTGACGAAGGGAAAAGCCACATGGTTTCTCCCCGACTCAATGGTTCAAGTCATTATTAATACCGCACATAGTCCAGTACACCTAGGAGAAAAAGCCATGTTAGACAGTATCCAGAACCTTTGGTTCAACAAGCATTTACGAGCAGCAGCCAAGCAGAAAGTACGTACCTGTATGATATGTTGTCAGTTCAATCCAGGTAAAAGTGTCCCGGTGGAACAAGGTGGATTCCATCCTCCTGACCACCCTTTTGAAGTCCTCCAGATGGATTATATTCAGATGGAGCGATGTCGAGGTTTCAAGTATGTCCTCGTAGTTGTATGTGCTTTGTCCAGATGGACAGAGGCATATCCAGTTCCAGATTACACAGCTGCGACCACTGCCAGGCAGTTGGTTCGTGAGTATTTTCCCCGTTATGGATTACCTAGGGTCGTGTATTCAGACAACGGCCAGCCATTCTCCTCTGAACTCATGAAACAAGTATCCCTTCTGTTAGGGTACCAGTGGAAGTTCCATTGTGTACGCCATCCTGAAGCAGCCGGTCTTGTAGAGAGACATAACCAGACCCTAAAAATCCGCATTGCAAAAGTATGCGCAGAGAAAGGTGTAGATTGGTTGGTAGCACTGCCAGTTGCCCTTTTTTATATGAGAATGGTTGCACACTCTAGATCAGGTCTGTCCCCGTACGAGGTCGTATTCGGCCGTCCTCCAAATATGTGGGGTACACCTATGCCCCGAAAGATTACAGACGTTTCCAGTAATATGCTGACAGATTACCTAGCTTCCTTGATGTCTGCACTACAATCTTGTCGTTCACAGGTTGCCGCTGCATTTCCAGACAACACCGAAGTGAAACCGCATGAAGTCGTTCCGGGTGACATGGTTCTTATAAGGAACTTTGATCGTTCAAGTCCGCTGGAGCCCCGTTGGAAGCAGCCCCGCCTGGTTCTCCTCACCACCCGGACAGCAGTGAAGGTCGAGAATCGTAAAGGGTGGCTACACATGAGCCACATAAAGAAATTCCATGGACTCAAACCAAAGACTTTTCTCAAGGACTGCCCCGTTCTCAAGGACTGCCCAGACACTGAATCTAAAGTTCCCCTGTTAGAGGAAACTCCGCAGCAGGAGTATAAAGATAAGCTAAGGTCTAGTAAAGTAAGTCAGCCAGTTTAATTGTCTAAGTCCCTCTCGGGTGAAACGGTTAGACAGGTTCCTGACATGTATGAGATAGACCCACACAGTGAGAGAGTTAGTCAAAACTCTAAGAGAATACGCTATCGAAAGAATATTTGCAGTAGATGCATAGCTACTCTGTTCTTTCTATTATTTTTAAGCCTTATGGTTACATGCATAAGTTATGCTTTGTATTTATGTTTTCCTATTTCTCATGTACATATGTTTCCTAATGTTACAGTAGAGCACACATTTAGTGACCTGCCTCCTCACGAGTTATCCTATCGTCTTGCTATGCGTAATAACACATTTATCAGAATGTTGCACTATTCACACCAGACCAGCAATGCCACTAATTGTTGGGTGTGTGGTCGACTTCCCCCTTTCCAGACACCGAAGGGAGTTCTGCCACTCTTTCCTTATCCGTTTTCACATAATGGTTCGTGTGGAGCATGGTCCATGTTAACGTCATCCTCAACTGATATGTCCCTTCTGAATAGAACATGTTTCCCAGACAAGCAAGGTCTTTCCCACAGAATAGGGTTAGATCTAGAAAATGAAGTATATGATTTAGGTAATTATTCCTCGAATTTTATGGTTCTAAATGTTCAGTCCGATACTACTCCAGATTTGCCTGCTATTTCAGTATTACCAGTCAAAGGCGAATTATGTGTCAGAAGGAATGGTTCCGCACATGTAGGACATAGTGATTGTACTACTGTGGTCGAGTATAGTGACAGTGGGAAATCTATTTTCAAAGCCTCACGTCATTCTTATTTTGTGTGTGGTCAGACCGCATATATACGTCTGCCCCTCGATTGGGATGGAACATGTTACATTGCCTTCCTACTGCCACCAGTTTTTCTAGCCCCATCCTATTATCACAGAAACACACATCTAGTACACGTTAGACATAGAAGGGAGACTGAGTCCCCAATTGTCGATCAAACTGAAACTGCTCTAGAACAATATCAAGACTTCAATAAAGGTTTCTTTTTCTTCATAGGTCCGGTCCAGAATAGTAAGTTAATACGTAGGTTAACCAGAACCCTTGAAGCAGTAGTGAATGAGACTACTTCCGCTCTAGGTAATTTAACTGAAGAGCAATCTGCTATGAGATTTGTCGTGCTCCAAAATCGTCTTGTTCTTGACGTCATACTGGCCGATAGAGGAGGAGCTTGTAGAGTCATCGGATCTAGTTGCTGCATTTTCATTCCTAATAACGCGCCGTCTGTTTATTCAGCTATAACCAGACTTCATAAAATTGCCCATCAGTTACACCAGAATCCAGGCACCTGGACATGGTCCGGTTGGCTCTGGAGTATAATATCTGTCTGGGGATGGAAAGTATTGTCATTCCTAGGTATAACAGTAATGATCATATTCAGTTGCTGCCTCTGTTTACAATGTGGCCCTGCGATTTGCGGCTTGTGTGCTACCTCTTGTATTCCTAGTCCTAAGTCCCGTTCCAAGACAATTCGAGACGAGCAAATGATGCTATATGAACAGATAGATGGTATCATGAATATTGATGTTTCCTGATGGAAACGTAGGGCACAAGGAGGGAATGTGGAAAAGTAAATTTTGCCATGTTATATGTGCCTACGTGTTCCTCATTCTATGTTATATGTGCATGATCGATATGCATGTATCCCCCTATGATCGATTAAAGACGCAATTACAGTTGTGTCCAACGTTAGTATGCCAGTTCCCAGTTCTCGTGAAGGCAACGAGTATTAGGCCTATGTTGCCACGTTTTACAGTGTGCACGTTAATTCACCGCATTGTCCCCGTTTCTAGGCCTCAAAAGGGCCCGGACACCAGATTCAAGCTCCAGCCTCCTGAACCCTCTCCGAGGAGCGATGCAGCCCCCACCTGCATCCCTGACCCTTCACTTATTTTCTGCCTCGCAGTGCCCGGCCCGGCCTGGCTCTGCCTGCCTGTCTGCCAAGAGTATGTTATGCTTCTAGTTATCAGTCCAGCCTCTCTTCCTCGCATTCCTAAGCTACTGAATCGCATCAAAAGTTTCAGCTATGGTCTAGTCTTTCTGTCTCCATGTAAGAGAGTTACTGTATTAATATTCATAGAATATTCCTAGCACACGCAATACATGTAGAATAAATGCATGCACCAGTCTTAGTGTCAAGTAGCCTTTGCCCTGATAACTTTTGGATTCTATCAACATGTACTCCAAACACCAGATACCAGATACGCCATGGGTACATGTCGTCCTGACACCGTAGACTTTAGTCTCCTCTTCTAGCGCAGAAGTCATAGCCCCCAGTTCTCCCTAGTCGCACGTCATTGCCCGTTTGCGCGCACCACTAGGTTAAAGGTCCCAGCTGCTCTCAGGTAGCCTCCTCCATGTTTCCGCCCCATTCATGACACTTCTGTGACGTTCATACCACATGTCTCAGTGTACGCCCTGTACACGCCTTTCTTTCTCCACCCATGCACTCTTATCATACGTTTGTCATAAGTTACGCCTACTGTATGTAATGTAATGTAAATGTATTACTATATATATGCTGCACTGTCGATGAAGCATTGCAGCTGCCATCCATTCTATTTCCGTGCAGGCTATCCCGTTCCTGTCCCTTCCCTTATGCCTGATTAAAGCCTGTTAGACTCAGATACCTCGAATTCTGTCTCTTATTTATTGAGCTATCTGTTTTATTCAATGTATTCAAAAATAGTACCGGTAATTAATTATTTATTTACCACACTCGTCATGCTCATTAAGCGCATCGCTCGCCGCGCTTGATCGCGATTGCGATCACTTTCACGGCCGCTTTGATGTTTTCAGTGAGCCAGTATTTTCACGTCCGCGTTACTTTTACGAAGACCGTCCGATATGTCTGTGCTTATTTCCCATGACTTTGTCCCCTGTTCTCCTCCCACACTCACAACACTTTATAGAGCGGACTATTGGTTACCATGGAATATAAACTGAAAGCAGAATAGAAACAATGAAATAGAACATGGTGTCTGCAGAGTAAGTTAGGGCCGCCAGCTTATCACGATTTGCACCCCTATCGCGCACACCTCTAGGTCCATCTCACTGCTAGGTGTTGCGCCACACAAGAAGATATGAACACCTCTGTGGCCACTAAAACACAACACCACTCAGCCACCCAAATAGGACCACAACACTCCGACAATTATGTACTCGCCTATAGTGTAGCATACCACTGACCGCATAATACGCTTCGACGTCGCACTAAGGGGTAGGAAACTATGAAAATGCTACAACACTAAACAGCTACATAGTCTCATGAAACTAAATATGAAGACACATCTAATTGTGCTAATCAGGGAAAAGAGTCCCCCCTTCTGTAAAAGGTTAGATATGCGGAGTTATATCGATGTAGCTTACTTCCGCGTTCTGGGCTTTTGGTATCTCTCAGAAGTCACTACTGCGTCTCATCTAATCTAACTGTATCCAGTTCGGCTTATTTCCGATCAGAAGTCTATAGGAAACGTTCTATCTGCCAGTCGGGGGTGATAACATTGGTGCACCAGAGAGCTAAACCATGTTTTAATTTAAAATATTAAGAACATTAAACCTGTTGAAATGTCCGCAATAGAGTAACAAACATATGCTGGCAGCACAACAGAGCACATAACCCCACAGAACAAGACAGGGCAATTAAAACATCTGACGTTACTATGATCATCCCATATTTTGCTGACGATCCCAATAGTGATCGCGAGAGAATGTCGCCCATGATGCGCGTCAATTGGGATTCTGGAGGCAGGGGACCACGCCTTTGACAGTCAGAAAGTGCTTTCATTATGATTGGTTTTCTTCACCTTTGATTTTTATATCTGAAAATGTGATCATGCTAGGCAAAATCTGTGAAATGGCAGAAAAAACTGCATGTAACAAACAGCATAGTACACACAAACGTCTAGGCACTTATAGGATGACTACTCACCTTATTCCCAGTTTGTTTTGTTCCTTCTCAGTAGTTAACATATATAAGATGCTTGTGAAGAAATTGTGAAAATAACTAAGCTCTGGCAATACTTCTTCAATTAGCCGGGCCATTATGAGTATGGTGCTGTATTGAATTAATATCAGCAGGACGCAATACGATGTTTTTTGGTATTTGGTGCCATCAAGTGGTTAACACAAATCTCAAACTAATAAATTAAATGCTTTTGTAAGTATTGAGGATGACTCTTTCACTCTGTGTTTTTGCCTTATGTGTTCTAAGTGATAAAGCGAATGCATTTCAGTGCCATTGTCATTATCTGTGTATATTTTGTTTACGTGCATTTACATTGTTTTTTTTAATTAAATTAAAAAAGGTTCAAACGGTAAGATGGGAAATGCACATAAAACTCCATGACTCCTTAAACCACTGTGATGGGTAAAAAATTACAAAATAACTCGCCCTTTGTGGCTATGTGATTTGAAACAAAGATGGATTTCAAGATGGACGTCAATTCACAAAAACCTCTGGAGTAGCGTTAGTAATACGACGCTTTTGACCTGTGATGATATCACACAAAGTGACGTCATACAACTGCGGACAGGACAGGAAGAAGTCGTGTGACCTTGGACCATTATGACATCACTGAAAACAAGCATTGGCATAGCCAAAGGTCTTGCCTTTGGGACCTTATTAATGTTTATTTATCCAGCACAATATCCTTGGTGCAACAAGATCAAGTGTTGCATGGCTAAACACTTATAAGGTCCCAAAGGCGAGACCTATTGGCTATGCCAATGCTTGTTTCTGTTGCTTCTGGTTCCAACTCTACCTTCTCCTTCTCCCCTGGCCAATCGCCTTTTATTGACATAGAGGAAGGCCTGGTTTCCACTTTTCTTCTCTCGTTTAGTCAAGATTCTTTTGTTCCAAGCCAATTTGGGGATCACAAAGGTTGTTATCCATTTTACAGATGTTCATGGTATTATTGTCCATACAGTTCCCTCCTGTTAGTTAACCTTGTTTTAATTAACGTCAGAAAATCATAACATATTGCTCCAACTAAGGAAAGGTGGATGAGAGTGGTGATGTCAATCATGTCTTCTCATAAAATAACATTTGAGATGTGGCAAAGATGGACCATGATAAGTGTATTAACTTTTAAGACTTCCAGGTATATATATTGTACATGTTGAGACAAAAGTCCTCTGCAGGACTCAAAAAAGCTGCCCCTCTAGCACTGCACGTTTTTTTTCTGGATAACTCTGTGTTTTACCTGCAGTGATGTGACAGCTATGCAAGTCTACTAGAGGTTTATTTTTACTGTTTGGCATCAGAGCTGTGCTAACTTGGGATGCTCACTGGTGTACTGTCTTTCCGAGGAAGGTGGCTAAACTACTCCTTACCCAGGCTATGCTGTGAATGGCAGTGGTAGCACGGACTTGATAACCTAGGGGCACAGGAAGTTTCACTTGTGGTGCCTCCTGGCTCTTCCACATTAAAAGTTCAGTCATTTGGCCCCAATGTTTGTGTTGCACAAGACAGTAACTTTTCTTTGGTGAGGAGGCTATATCCATGTTGGATATATCGGTATTCACAACTCCTACCCGGGTTCCCGCCTAAACACTTGTTATCCTTAATGTATAGGGAGAATTTCAACGTCCCACTCCTTTATCCAGAGACCCAGGAAACTAGAAAATGTCCCCTTTCCCCTGGACTATTACTAGTTCCCTAAACAATGTGAAGAGATGCAGAGCTTGGTCTCAGTGCAAAAACCAAATCACATGGAATCAATTAAACTAGGCAGCCCAGGAACCTTGGGCTTCAGAGCTTGTGAAAGCTGCACAGCAACTCAGAATGCTGAAATAAATGGAAGGGCATTATTGTGAGCATTCTTTGCCCATTTGTATGTGCAAAAACATACGTGACCCGCAAACGTGGATCTAACGTAGGAAGCAAGAGAGAAAATGAGAAAACTATAAAGAAATATTGACGTTTCTTAGATGGAACTACATTGTAATTGGGGTGTGTTGTGATTTTACATTCCGGGTTTGAAGTGAAGTAAAGGAAAATTGTGCATATCATATTAACTGATCAACATATAGAAAAACAGGACCATAAGTTATTTTGACCAGACTTGTGCAAGCACAGTATACATGTGACTGGCCTACCTAAGATAAAATCTGAGGGACACGCGCTTGAATTAGTAACAACAATACCCTGGGTAAGTAAATATGGTGAGGATATATAAGGTTTCCAGAAACAGTCTGCCAATAATTCACCAATCTGTAAATGTGCCGTTTTGTCGCCCATTTCACATGAAGAGGATGGGTTACCAATAATGTAGTGTAGACTCACTAGGGATGGGATTAAGAAAGGAAAGGAGGTGTGCAGCGCAGGAACGCCCCATGTATGCTGCCCGTGGCTGCCCTAAAAAGTTTCGAAGGGTGTGGGGTAAATGGGTCGGGGTGATGGGGTGATGGAAGACTGAACTTCTTGAAGCTTGTGTGTCGGGGGCTTACTCCCCCCGTGTTTATTTGTCGCTCTTGTGTACTGCTCGCTGTGCAGAAGTTGACTGTGTCCTCATTGCTGTGTATGTACTCATTTAAAATCAATAAACTTCATAATCAAAAAAAGAAAGGAAAGGAGTTAAACAAAACAAAAAAGAAAAAGTGTAACATAAGACTTAATTGGAGCATATGAATGACAATAAGTTAAAAGGGACCATGAAAAATACATTTTGATCTCTCTTTAGCTTGTAAAATGGGATTTCCTGAAGTTAACAGCTACATATCTTCTTTTACTCTTCCCTTAGGGTCATTCACAAAGGAGCATGACAAAGAAATGTACACCAACGGGCACTTAAACAGATGGAAATGATAAGGAGAAATAGATACAACAGAAAGAGCTACAATTGCTGATTATATTGATTCGGGTGATGGATAAACAAAATGCTATCATATCTTATGGAGAGAACAGAAAGTATATTGAATAAATTGATTGCGACTTCATTGGGGACTAAAGGGAAAATTGATAGGTTGAGATTAGATCTGTGAAAGACAAGTTATGTAGAGAATAGGATGTATAATGAATAAAATAGGAGTACTTCATTAGAGACTGAAAGAAAAATGGATCAAATGAGATTAAATCTGTGAAGGAAGTGTGCATGAAGATCAACTTAAAAATAACATGAGCGTTAACAAGCCTCAGTTAGCGTATTGAGATATTTGAACATGATTATAGTACTAAAAAGGTTAAAGGTCCCTATAACTTAAAGGGAATGAAGTTACAGATACACATTATAAAATGTAGAATCACTCGTATCTTGCATACCTTTTCACATGCACATCTAATACATCAAAAGTCTTTAAAATTCACAGGACACATACACTTTTAAAAGATCCAGGAAGAGTATGCTTGTATAAACTGATAAAAGTGAAAACTGGTGAGCCAAAGCTTTGTGTAAAGTGTTGCTAGCTCAATATGATGAAAAAAGGAGGTGAGGTAAAGGGAGAACATTGGATAAGACCTATAACAGACAATTCAAAACAGAAATGTCACTTGGTTACATATGGGATCTTTATTAATCACGAGCTGATTGTGAATGGTCAGGTGTCTGATATAGTATTTTTGTCAGAGGAACTTAGTACGTAGATTTGTTATATATTAGATTGCCTAGGTGCATGATGCCTTGTTGCTGTACAGCATCATCTGGCCTATGCAGCTACATTGTCACCTGCCATCGTGAGGACTGGTGAGCATGCACTGACCAAGGTGTATCATGTATCTTTAGGGTACCCTGTCTCCCCCCTTTAGCCCGCCCTAGAGCAAATAGGAGACAATCCACTTACACACACCCCCAGTTAGAAGCTTGTAAGAGTTCTGTTGGAGGACGTGTCACAGACCTCAGTCCTGTGTGAAATATCTTTGAAGTGACCGACTTATACATGCATGGTTACATCCTCACCATAATGTCCAGTTCCCATTAGGATCTGGTAAAGAGGGTGACTGTACTGGGTGCCCCAGTCCAGTGAGTGCTTCTGCCACTGGAAAATCTTGGCCGCAAAACTCCACAGTGGGTACTGGTCCACTACTACTGGTACTCTTTCAATACCACTGAATACCATCATAACCAGTTGAGTCGTAAACTGGTTACTGGGCTCCTGTGACTTTGAACTGTGTCCTCATTGGCCAGGGGTGAACTGTTCAAAACAGATTTCCTCACCCTACCTCATGGGGCACCAGTGATTTCACTGGAGTGGAGTCCTTCTTTGCATGGGTTTTCTTTGGACATAGGGACTTCTTGAGAACACTCTTTATTTTTCTTAGGTAAAGGAAACTCACTGAGTTGTTCAGAGTCATTCTTCAGGTTATACCAAAATCAACTTGGATCCAGAATTCCAGCATCAATATCACTCATGCAAACCTGAATCCTTTGCAGGATAGTAGCTGTTGCTCTTAGAGACTACTAGCATAGTTCCGAAGATCACCAGCACGATCCAAGCTCAGTCCCGGGGGATAACACTGGCCCTTGGGCCAATGGTCAAGAAAATCTAGCAGCCACTACGTAGAACTTTAATAAAGTTTGGATTGTTTCTCAACACCAAAGGTTCTAATACCTTCTGGTTTCCTGCATACATTGTATTTTTGACTGAGCTTTACATACATGTTAAGATGAGTAGTTCTCTTTTTGAAAATAAAAGCTTTGACAGGAACTACAAATGTGTTTTATTTAATATGTGTCATACTGAGATTGTGTTTCTAATTGTCATCAGATCCTTGAATAAGCTTTAAGTGGTCACTCTCGCACCCTTGAGAAAGTCAAGAGCCTTAAGGGAGTAATGCTGTTATCCAACATTAGTGCAGTAATAGTGTGGCCTGGATTTTAGTGCTTTTCTGAAGTTGAGTAGGCTATGGATGGATCTGATTTTGGGTGGAATGTTATACCCTTAATTTGCAGTGGTGTTATCAAAGCTTCTGCCTCCCCAGTTCATACGTTTGAACCTCTGGACTACCAACTGCCCGGTGCCACAGGAATGGAGGTTCCTCCCTGGCAGGTACCGCTTGAAGGGTTTCTCCCAGTGCTTAATTTGTAAAAATTAAATAAATGCCAGGCCCTCGTCAAGAGGCCAATGCATCTTGCACTACTTCTTGCCCCTATTCATGCCGCCAGTGACAAAATCAACACAACTACTAATCAACACACCCTACATGTATGAGATTTCAGACTATTCCAGACTCCAAAGCCACAATAATGGCTTGAACAGCAGATATTAGTCATGTTTAATGTTCATTGAAATAATACGCTACTGTTGTTGTGTTAATCTCTAATTTAGATAAGTGCCTGGGTTAACAAGTTCCGGTGCACCAAACAACTGGGTCCTGCTTTCGGGTTATCGGACTCCAGAGACGCGCGTTTCCTTTTTTGCCAGACACTTCCAGAAAGACCCTTGTCCAGAATCTAGTACTTAGCCGCCTGGACTATTGTAATGGGCTCCTTATATCAGCGAACGACAACTTGCTGAGCAGGCTACAGGTGGCTCAGAACACCGCGGCAAGGCTAGTTCTCAATGCCCGGCCCAGAACTCCCTCCCGTCCTCTTTTGGAAAAACTTCATTGGTTACCAATCCAACAATGGGTTAAATTCAAAACCTGTTGTATGATTCACAAAAGCATTTTTGGCTCAGGTCCCTTGTATCTGGCTGAAAAGTTTATCCCTTATAAACCTGTACGTACCCGCCGCTCCAGCAACCAATTTCTGTTACAGGTTCCACCCATTAGAAAAGTGAGACTGGGAGGCAGAGCTCTTTCGTTTTTGGGCCCCAGTCTCTGGAACAAACTACCTTCTAACCTGAGACAATGCACTAATTATCTAATTTTTAGGAAACTGTTGAAGACTTTCCTGTTTTAAATATTGTACTCCCTCTCCTGCGTATTCATGAGAGCACTGTCCTTTCAGCCTGATGGGTGAACCAAGCGCAGACATACTCCTTCGGGAGTCGAGTCTAGCGCTATATAAGTCTTTAAATAAATAAATAAATAAATAAATCCACCGGCTCAAATTAAGCACTGATTACCACACTAGATCACATAGTGTGGTGGCACCTGCCCCTGCTCCCATCATATGTGATGGATAGCAGCCCCGGCACTCACCTTCTTTCCGGCAGAATGGACAATGTCTTGGACAATGCGAAACACCCGCCATTTAAGCAGGTCACTCCTTCAATACCAATCCGCAACCAGGAGCTGCACTCTATGAGCTCCTCTAGATCTGACAGGTGCCCTACACGTGGTACGTTCCTACACATATTTTGTGAATGCCTACCAATGTATGAGTTATGACTAAAAATGCTAAACTCATTGAGCTCATTTGTAGGCAACCATTTGCCTCAAACTGTGTTGTTCTGTTTTTGGGGCCTGTTGTTTCTATTTGTGAAATATAATTTTAATTCTAAGCTTCTACTCTTTATTATTATTAATATTTGTATTATTTTGCTCTGCCTAAACCATGATACCAGGTGTTATTGCAGTGGCTCCTTTCGATTTTTAATAGTGCCAACATTTTGAGAAAATGGTTGAATATGCGCACCTACCCTCACTGGCGTGTGTCGCAATTTCTTGGGTGAATTCTTTCACTCTATAGAGCCAGCCTTCTGTTTGAAACTAACAACTGAATGTAAATTGTATTACAAGTCGCAATTTGCTAGTTGTGCCCGAGGTAGTCACCGAAGCCAATAATAATATAAAGCTAAATTTCATTTCAAGGAACATAGCAGGACTTGGCAAGAACCTTATGGACCCAGATTGGCATATGTATATAGAACAGTGACGTCTGTCTCTTGCAAGAGACTTGGGCCCTAGAAACCCCACACAGAGTAGGTTATAAAACATTTAATGTGGATGCAACCCCATCGGTAGGAGGGAACCCCTCAGGTGGTCTAATTATATGGATAGAAGTAACACTTGCTGTTGAAATTACCCAACTGTGTATACATTCAAAAGATAGAATAGGTGTAAAAATTACAACTAAGGATGGTAGAGTACTTTGTTTATTTAATGTCTATAATAGACCTAGTCCAGCATCAAAAGAGTCATCGATTGTAGAACATATGGACTCCATTTTAAAGTCATTAAGCTCTAAAGTAGGCAAAACAATAGGTGGGGACTTGAATCGTAATTTTGAACCAGTTGTAGGACTTTGTAATATTTTTGAAGAGGAAGATATTGCAAATAATATTCCCGTACTAGATAGTACTAGCACGGTACCTTGCACTGTTGCAATAGTCCAAATTATGAAATTGGTGGTTGGACATGGATTAAGAGCATACAATGGACATCTTTCATCGGACATGCCAAAAGCACATACATTTTGCAGGGGTAAAATAGATTATATATTGGTATCATTTGAGATCTGGCCCTATGTAAGCGATTTAAAAGTGGTCCCTAGAAGAGAGCGTGATCATCATCCTCTCCAATTATCAGTCTCTGACTGGCTCCTTCCAATTTGCTCTCAATCTATCGAGAGCTCGGTCTTGGTTCCTGATGATCTTGTTGTTATGACCCAGTAAATTATTGCCCAATTAGTTAAATAGATATTTTTTGTAAAAATTTGCAAGGCATATTTTAAATCGTATCAATATATGGTTGGAGGAGAACACTATACTTTCCAAGTATCAGGCAGGTTTCAGACCTAAAGTTAGTACAATAGACCAAGTTTTAAAATTTTGTTGTTTGTATTGGAAATATGTAAATCTAAGAAAGGCGCACCTTTAAGTCGCATTTGTAGATTTAAAGGCGGCATTCGATCTTATCCCTCGAGCTTTATTGTGGGATACATTGAGATGCCAAGGGTTGCCACCAAACCTACTTGAACAAATAATCAGACTGCATGAAACTAACTATGCTAAGGTTAGATGGGCCCAAGGAGCGAACAGACAGAACCACTCCCCATATAAAGGGTGTTCGCCAAGGTTGTGTATTGCCACCAACCTTATCCTCATTGTACGTCAACGATATTCCAAATTTTTGAATGGCTGTAAAAATGACGCTCCAAAACTAAATGGCGAATTAGTGCCAGAATTATTATTCGCTGACGATACAATACTAATATCCCAAACACCTAAGGGATTACAATGTTTAATAGATTCATTCCACACATATTGCAAAAGTAAATATTTAGAAATAAACATTAGCAAGACCAAATGCATGGCTATCATTTCCCATAAAACTTTTCCGGCAAACATAAATCTGAATGGGCAAAAGTTGGAGTGCGTACAGAGTTTAAACTATTTGGGTATTTCTTTAGATAGGAAATTATCATGGAAGACCCAACTAGAAAAAAGTAAGTTAACCCTGACACAAAACACGTTACCTATTATGAAAAGGCATTTGAGCAGCTTCTCTAAGGCAGTCTCTCCAGCCTTGGAGGTGTTCAAATACGAAGCCCAATCAGCAGTACTATATGGGGCTGAAATATGGGGACCCTTCTGCAAAAAAAATGTTGAGGTGGGGGAAAATACATTTTATAGAGCAGTTTTAATTCTTCCTGTTCGCACACCACTAATACCAATCACTTTGGACTTGAATATAAAACGGACTGATTATTATGTTATGTTATATTGGCATTTGTAGCGCACACAACTACTCTTGAGTATCCTGGCGCGATGCAGTAGTAAACAGACGGCAAGAGAAAAATGAATTAGTAGGCCTGCTTAAAAAGGGGAGTTTTGAGGAGCTTCTTGAAGCATCTTAAGTCCTGAATGTGTCGCAGCGCTATAGGGAGGGCATTCCAGAGAATGGCTGCTTTAACCGAAAGAGACTGGCCGCCCATCCTGGCGCGACGAAAATGAGGAACTACCATCAGTCGCTGGGCAGCTGACTTCAGGGATCGTCGAGGAATGTAGAAGACCACTCTTTTCCTGATATAGGAGGGACCAGAGTCGTGTAAGGCGCTGTTATGCAATATTAAGAGCGCTTACACTATGGGTTAGACTATGGTCAATGCCGGAGTCATTGGATTAGAAGGCTTGAATTGAGGAAATTATGGAACTGACCCAGAATAGAAGTAATAAATGGCTTAGACACATTAGCTTGTGGTTGAGAAAGATTGGCCTATCACAGTTTTGGGACGATCCTTCTTCGTTGTCTAAAGCCTCAAATAAATTGCTAATATCCACTTTTTGGGCCCATATTCAAAGTAGTGTGATCTAAGATTCAGCAAGCGGGACGTTAACTACAAGGTTCCTTTTGTTTAAGGACACAGCGTATTTCGAGCCATTCTTAGATGAGGTACGCCCTACGCTTGCTAAAACGTTATATATGAAATTTAGATATGGCGTAATGATGAACAATACAACTGTAACAAAATGGGCCAGTAAACAAAATGATAATATGGCTGATTTATGCAGTTTATGTTGAGATGCAGTTAATGAAAATAATTTGCACATTCTTTTTTTCTGCCCTGCATATTCGCAGGCCAGGAAAAAATGGATTAAACAGATTTGCCAAAATCTGGGAACAAGATTGTGTAAAGAGGCGGAAAGAATCCTAAAAACCGTAACCGCTCAAGTTACTGTTTTTGGTGTTAGTAGATTCTTGTTAGCGGTTAATTTTGTAAGAGCCAAAGCAGGATTAAAGCTATAGCGTTTGCCTGATAGTTGACACCTTAAATCAATTTATCGTAAATAACAGAAAGATATGGGAAATGTGTTTTACTATGTAATAACATGCATGAATTAATTTATTAATTGGCATATCCACTTATAATGATAATAATAGAGTGCATTTTTGATGGATGAAACCAAGACCAAATCATGACTTCTCCTCTTTTTAATGGACCGTTGCCTTTTTAATATATTTATATTTATGGTTTAACGAAAGGCTGTACGGGTTATGAAGACCCCTTTCCAGTATTTTCCTAATGTATAATTGCTATGCAGGTCATTAATGGATTATTTTTATTGTATTCAATATTGTATGCGTTTTTATGTATCTTTTATGGTTTAAAGAAACCGAAATAAAGTTTTTTTAAATTTGAATTGTATTCTTTCTCCTGTTTCATCCTCTCTACTCCCATGTACACATGGCACAACAAATATTTTTCCTGCTATAAAACCCAGCGAACGTTGGTAGTCCACACACTGACAAATCACTACTTATTACCTGTGGTCTTTGCCCTATTGTTGCTTTTTCGGGTTTTGTGACTTCCAATGATGGAGATGTGGTCTTTGAAATTAGCTCGAAGAGATTTACAGAAATACATTAATAGAGATTAACGCAAACAGGCATATGACAGAGTAGGTTATGCTAAGAGAGAGGAGACATGCAGAGCATGGACGTGAAAGAGAGGGCCATTTGGAAGAAATAAGGACAGACAACAATCAGAAGTTTAAAGTAAGGATCTGTTTTTCATGTAAAACTTTAGAAATATCGAGGATGCTTCTTGTAAGATAGCGAGCATGCTTTTTTAAGATAGCATACAATTTGAGGATGTGGTACTGTCTAAAGAAACTGCATTATTAGTATTTAAATATCGTGCTAAATTAGCTATTTTTGATAGACATTATAATCAGGCAATCAGAGCATTCTCTGATAGGCTACTACTAGACCACCGCTCCTTTAAAGGTCAGCTGATTAGTTCAGGGTTCAAAGCGAAATGTAATGGTTGGCTCAAATATAGGGAATTATCAAGAGCTTTAGGCTTGGCTCACAGGACTACCACAGTAAAACAATATTAACATCCCAGTGTAATACTTATAGCTTTAAATAATATTTAGAACTCTCTGACTGTATACTGATCTATTGTCTTTCTGCTAGGATCACACTTTACAAAAATCCATAAAAACGTTTATCAAATTATTTTCCATAACTGCAGTTGATCAGACAATTTGCAATTTTAATCTCACACTTGTATTGGAACTCCACTCCTAGGTTTTACTTGTGAGCTGAAGATTTTTCAGACATCTGTAAGATCTGCGCCTTTACAAATCCAAAGTTCCCAATTTTGTGTGCTTATATTTTCTGTGCCCTGATGCCATTTTTAGGTCGAGCCTAGAGCAGCGCATGCGCTGATTGCTCGACTTTTAGTAAGGGGGTTAACAAAGTGCTACCCACAAGCTTTTCCTGCCTACCTTTGGGGTTCCACTGGACTCTGTCTGTGCACACAATACCTCACTTTGGTTTAGTATTTACGGAGCCAGCTTCCTACACCCCAGAGTCCCTTTCAGGCTACCTTTTCATGGCGGTGCGACCGCCATGAACAGGCAGTTGGAAAGGGACATCATGACCCTGATGGTGGTGTCTGAGCAGGCACCGCCTCCATTCAGGATCACAATTCCAACCGCCACCCTGGTGGGATCAGTAGATCTTGTCGGAGGTTGCAGCTGCGGTCCATCTCCCGACCGTCAAGGGTCTGACCACCTGCATCGTAATATGCAGTTGGCCCAAAGGGGAATCTGTTGGTAGGACCATCACCGACGGCTTGTCGGTGGCAGTCCCACCGATATAGTAAATATGCCCTAAGTCAATGTTTTAGGAGAAAAGGTTGCTTCAATCAACTAAGGCATTCAGGTATCATGGTATAATTTGTGATTACCAATGAATTTGGGACGCTTTGTCAGCAGAATGAAGAAAACATTTTCTGCCAGTTCAGAGACTAGTATTAAACACTGCCTCCAGACTTGGACACGAATCCCTGGTGGAATTACTAATGATTATAAATCCAAATGCATTACCTCTATGACATATGGTGCAGGGATCAGGTGATATATTAATGCCTACCAGATTTCTATAGAGGAAAATACACTTCTGACATGCCTTTTGACTCTGCCCCAGTCAGTTTTCTCTTTTTCAATGAACATAAAGCTGGATTTGGGCTATGGTCAAGATAACATGAGACTAGTTCATTTTAATGTCTGGGTTTCATTCTGGTGTAATCGAGCCGAGTCTTTGAATAGGGAAATTCTGACAGACTGTTTTCATCTAGACTAGTGGTTCAGGAATCCCTAGCTTAAATATGTTAGAATGTGTTGCGTATTAATTGGCTGACAGTACCTTTTCACTAACCCTGATAAGAATGTGAAAATGGATATGAAATGGTTAATAATTACTCCTGCCATTAGGTATTATACATGGAAAAGAGATAATATTGAAGATAAGAAAGTACTGCGAGAGCCCACATTACATTGTAAACAGTCAACTGGATGGAACCTTA
Source organism: Lissotriton helveticus (assembly GCF_964261635.1). NCBI lineage: Eukaryota > Metazoa > Chordata > Amphibia > Caudata > Salamandridae > Lissotriton > Lissotriton helveticus. The sequence goes on from NC_136061.1 coordinate 254,841,158, forward strand.
TTTGATTAGTAATACTCATGTTAGATTCCTTTTGACTAGGCTAAGGTTTGGTAAGGAACCTGTTCTCTTTCATATGGGCATGCCCTTTATAGAGACTAGACTGAACAGTTACTGTCATGGCACCTCCAGGCACCCAGTGGTGCATATTTGTAAATGTAATTCTTATATTCTGAAGAATTACCTCGTCCCTTTAATTAAAGCAAATTTGCATAGGTCCTGCTCTCCTGCTTTTTTGTACCTTCTCTCTTAATTCCCCTCTTATGCTTTATTTTTGGTTAGGGACGTTAAAAGAAGAAATAAATTCTGTGCATCATCTTCAAATTACCCTTTTGCTAGATATGAGCGTCATGACTGCTTTGCCTTCTTACTGTTTTTGCTTAGACAACTTCTCTTATAGTCAGTCGGTACTTTTTTATTATTTATGCTTATGAAGTGTAGAGATTTTAATTTATCAGTTTTTATGGTTCAGTCAGAACTGAAAAGGACAATTTTTCACTTGACTTAGGTCCCCAAACACTGTGACAACCTCCACAACCATATCAAAGCCCATGCTATGCTCTAGATATTAGGAAAGTGTTGACATGTTTGAATGATGGGAATGCTGTAAAAAAAAGCTTCCCTTTAGTCATCCTACTAGACTCAGTTTAGGCAGCTGCTGCAGAATACTATCAGTGTTTGCTATGTAATCTGCTTTGTTGCTCGTGGTGGCTTGGGGGTGTTGTGTGAAGTCTTGCCATTACAGAATACTTCTACATTAACACAGAACTTTGGGGAAGATTATCATTTGGGGCGTGATAGGCTGTATGGTGACTGACCTGACCTTTCTGCATTGCATGTGTGCTTATGTCCCTTCCAAAAATCTCAGATTGCATTTAAGGGGTATGGACAAAATATTGAGCTAAAAATATTAGGAAGCAAAAATATTGCCCAGAAATATTGTGATTACAAAATATTGTGGTATAAAAACTTGTCGTCAAGAATAAATTGCTTAGTTTAGTAAATAATATTCAAAGTGTTGTTTTTTATACGGTTTTCAGTAACATAGTTGTAAAACTATTGCTTTAATTACTTTAATATGCTTTAGTTAATACACTAATTGTAGGTGTTAGTTTTGTTGGTATAAATATAAATTTTATAAAAACAGAGTTTGTCATTTTAAGCAATCTAGTTTTTTTTTTTAAATTGTATTAGTCATTTATTTTACTGTAGCAGGTTGTTGTGTTTGTTGGAGGCTAGGGTGGGATGTTATTTAAATTAGATATATTTCTATTTTAATGGTAATTGTTAATTGAATATTATGTCAATGAGTTGATTGTTAAAGCTTGAAAATTAACATTTTACTTGAAATCTCTATTTTAGTTTTATTATTAGTAATGGTAAGTTATATTTTAGTTGTGAGTTTTGGGATGAGTAGGAGTATAGGGTGGGAAGTAAATGAAGTTAAAAATAATGAAAACATTTAGTTTTTGTTAATTATTTAATTTAAAATGAAATGTATTTTATTTTAAAATATTTTTGTTGCTTAAATAGAATGTGATTATTAATTATGTAAATTAGTTGATTAATTATTGTGCAACTGTACTGTATTATTTCTTTTAATATATATGTTGCATTTTCTATGTTTATTACATATGTATTGTTTAATGCGGTTTTATTTTTTAGGTGAGTAGGTTGGGAGGAAATTAAATATATCATTTTTGTAATAATGTATTTGTAATGTATTAACTGGTGATTAAGTAAAATAATTATATTTACCATTTTAAATAACATCTATTTAATGGTGTTTGTGAAATTTGGTTGTGGGTGTTACATTTTCTTTAAATTCAATTTCTGTTTTAATTATTAATTGAAATTAAATAAAAAAGTAACTTCATAATTTTTTTATTTTATTGGTAGTTAGACAAGCTGATATATGTAATTTTGTAAATATATATATACTTATTTCTCTATCTTGTAATTAAATTATGTTTTGTATTAAGAATTGTAAATGTTTCGTTACATTAATAGGACTGGTATTCATGTAGGGAATCCTTGTGAAGTCAGTACTTTACCTACTGTTGCTTAAACTACCGTGGGAATAGTAAATTTAACCCCTTCAAAATCCGTTTATTTCCCTATTGTTGCTTACACTGGAGAGGGAATGGTAAATGTAACCCCTCCAAAGCCCAACACTTTCCCTATTGTGGCCTAAAGTGGAAGGAGGATAGTATAGCCTATCTTTAAGGAGTCAAACACTTAACCTAACATTGGTAAAATTGTATTTATATTATTTATGTATATTTAATATAGTTTATGTTAATTTTCTATGGTTATTTTATTTTTAGTAAATGTGTTTTGGGGTTGTAATAAGTTACTATTCAATATATTGCTGAAATTAATAATTGTTTGGCTATTGAATTGTTTTTATTGTTTTTTTATTTAGATTTGCATTTTGTATAACATGTATATGTATATTATATACATATAGATGTATATTATTATATATGCTTTTTAAACTGCTAAAAAGAAATAATTTGTTTTAAAAATATTTGAACATTTTAAATTAATATAATGTAAAATAAATATTTTCGATTAATTATGTAATACTATAACTATATATTTATAGAAATACATACAGGTTAATGTGTTTATATATATATATATATATATATATATATATATATATATATATATATATAGTATTAAATAATTAGTGGAATTCGTTTTCTTTACATTCATTTTATAAGTTATATTTAACATTTTTTACTTCAAATTGTATACATACTAGAAACACAATAGTCCCTTTTTGACGATATTGCTGTAAACTATATATTTTTTCAGATACTTTTGATATTTACAAGCACAGGAACACAATATTGTGGTAAACGATATTTCTCACATGATATATTTGTCAACAATATTATTTACCATAATATTGAGTCATTGAATCTCACTTGGTCTTCCATATCAGATTCAACTTAGACACAATGTCGTATAAAGTTTTGCACAGTATTGGTCCAAGCATCTGCAGTCAGGGGCTATGGAAATTTCCCACACCCAAGCTCAGGTGTATTCTGTCTCCCTTGGGTGCAGGTTTGTTGATATGCTTATCATTTTCATCTACTTTTCCTTATTTTTGAACTATAATCAAGCATTTAAGTCTGAGGAATTATCTACACGTACAGGGCGTGGAGGAGTGCGTTACAGCAGGATGGCTCACTGATATGATCACTCACCGCTATCAACATGACATTCTGCGATCAGGAGGTCAAATCCTGCTAAGATAGGTTCAGCCTACCATCCCTCCCACGCTCAGTGAAGTAAGTGCCATACATTGGGCAATAGTAATGTCTGTTATTTAAAGCACTGAAAAAAAGCAGCTGCTATATCAGAAGGAAGCTATCATTATCATCAAATAAACAAATAATTATTTTTAATGATTAAAGCCCGCCACTTCTCTTCTTGCCCTGAACTCAGGGATAAAGTAAATGTGTGAAGAGTAGCCACTAACTATGCCACAGTTTAAGATTTGTGGTCTTCATGTCATTTAAAAAAAAAAACAGTAAAATAATGCAAATTGGTCACATGGGGAAATAGAGGGTTTGTGATTCACCTTTAAAAACATACTCAACGGGGCCATATTTAATTAATAGGGCACCAAGTGATTCACTCCTGGTCCTCTGCCACCAACCTGACAGTGATGAGCAATCCTCTTGCAAGAACTTCCTATTTGCATTAAAACGTGAGCCAACAAGAACTATTCACCACACCACTTACCGGGGCAGTTCCTTTTCTTCTCAATATTACTCCTTCAGCCAAGAGGGCCTTCCCAGTGTCCTCAAAAAGTTTTTCTTCATCCGTTTCTCCTGCTTTTTGAAGCTCGAGGAATTTTTCTATGAATCTACAATTCAAAGATAAATCATGTTCAGTATTTTCAATGGTGACTTACATTAAACCTGGCAGTCTCTTGCCTAGTTTGTGAGTGAGCCAATAATGTGTCACATACCCATATAAATATAACCTGTAGTCAACTCAATACAAAAATATACAGCTGGGCACCTACAGACTCCTCTAAATCTGAAAATATTGCACACGCTCACACATTAATAAATATTGTATTAAATCATAAAATCCCACAATGCTATGCATCTGACTCCTTAAAAGTGTAAACATATTATATGGGTTCACAGGTAAAAAAAAACTTGAAATCCAGTAATGTGCACAGAGGTACCAGGGTACACCGGTACCAGTCGGACAAAATATATACAGCATATATACATACATACATATGCACCCCTCTCCATCTAAAAATAGGATTTTTACATGAATACCCTTAACATTGCCTAATCTAAAAGATATACATGTATGCTTTGTCAGAAGTAATTTTTGGTGAGCACTGCGTGAAATCACATTGCCTATTGTGGGTTAAAGGGGAATTACATCCAGGTTTTAAGCTGCATCTCTGCCCCTATTGTTATTTACTTCAATGTAACACCAGTGATAATTACCTTAATCTGAGAAGGTATATTTAATCTAGCTATAAAGAGCTAGAGCGATATATTCGTATCTTTAAATTACTTACATTGGCATGAGCAGGGAGCATAAAATTGGGGTGCCAATGAAGGGGGGGAAACAATAAGATGAACATTTGCAATTACGGAGAAATCCTGTGCCTGCTCCTGGTCATTTGCATAAACCCCTTGCTATAGAATTGCATTATAGAATAGTTGCATGTATACAGCATGTTATATCTCTGTTATATCTTTGCCCTGAGCATCACGCAGTTCTAGCCACGTAGATTTGACTGATCTATTACAGAAATGTACAGCTTTCAGTCAATAAGATATTTACATACTGTATTGGTCCCCAGGAGAGTCTGGTGGGGTAATATAACACCTTTCCTAGGAGTAGAATTTGGGGCTTTAGTTCGATGAAGAATGGATTGATACATGATGATCTTAAACCATTTTGGTTCATAGAAGGCGGAGAGTAGGTAGGTAGGAGAGTCTGTCAATCAGTCAGGGTACTGGTCAGGACATGGGAAGATTATGCACTTAACTGGAACAAAATGTAAAACTAAGAACGTAGCTCACTAAAAAGGATGTTTTACATGTTTTTTTATTTTTAGGTCTGGATTTTATAGGTCAGCTGTCGAAGAAGATCTGTTACTAACAACAAAACAGTGTGGACTTTTTGTCCATCGGTATGGATCATTGGCTTTCTTCAAAAAGGCTCTTTAAGCCACCAGCTTGAGACCCTAACAATCACACCTTGCCTCGGCCAAGAGAAGTATGCATCACACCTAATGCTACTGGCTGTTTGTGTGTATCCTTCCGCCTACACCGGAGTACGTCCATTGAAATGCATGATAAGACTACTTTACCACTATAGCAGCCTCTGTCCGCTCCATAACGTGTCTTGCTTAACTGTGCCAACGCTGCATGCGTTAGCCCATTGAACTTGGAATTTGCCGAGTCTAGTTAGTTACAGCAATTCCATCTCTCCTGTGTATGTTTATCATAGGTAGTTTTTGTTTGGATGCTATTTGTTTCTCTCTATTTTAAGAAACCCCGGTTCACAAACATTACAACTGAAGGACAAATATGAAACCACACGAGAGTGGTTATAGGTTTCAGAAAACATTATGCTCATTTGGGGAAAATGTTTTGGGGTGGTTTATTCATTGTATACTTACAAGTTTCATTTAAGTTTCTTTTCCATTTTTCGTATTATTTTATTTTTGGGATTTTGGAAAAGTGGAGTAAAATCTCCTGACGAAAAGTGATACCAGACTTAAAATGCATTGCGAACATATAATCAAGTGTCACCTCCTTATGAATAATCTAAAATACTGTGCGAAATACAAACTATGAAAAGTTCATATAGAATATGGTTTAAGAATAAACACACACACACACATATACATATATATATAATTTCGGAAAATGTTGCCTTTGCGCAGAGTGCACTCGCAACAAGCCTTTAAATATTAGGTAACAGAACAATTGCGATGAATAAGAAATAGACAGCAGCATGCCTTGCCCGACGTGTTTCAAACGTAAATGTCCTTTTTCAAAGGCAGCATGCCTCCAGCAATGTTCTTTCCATCGATCCTCCAATTAAAATTACCCCAATTAAGTTAAATATAAACAGACACAATATATATATATATATATATAAAAATATATATATATATATATATATATATATATATATATATATACACATATACATACACATATATATAATGTGTTTCTTGATTATATATATATCACGAAACACAGACCATTTGAATAGTTTAGAATTACCCTGTTGGATCACGAATCAGTACAATTCTATTGTGGACTGGTAAATCCACAGTGCAGCACTTGTTCAAATTAGTTACTGAACTCAATAATAAAAAAAAGAAATATATACACACACATATACACATATATATACACATACATGTGCATGGGCCGAACAGTTAAATGTTACAATTTGCTGGTTATGCGCCCATTTTAAACATGAAAACCCAACTAAAAGGCTGAAACCGATCCACTATATTAATATGTGTACTTGTCACTGTACACAAAGACTGACCTATAGAAGACATGTGTAGATGAATCCCTCAAGTGGAGGCAATAAACTTCACACACCAAAATAGTCAGAACTACCATGTGGCGCATGGCACACGGTTCATGAATGTGCATGGGGCAAACGCACATTACAGTGGCCCACGGAGGACCTGCTTGGGGCCCCCAAAGTCACTTTCCAGATACCATTTCAAGGAGATGGGACCCCCATGAACAGGCAGTCTGAAAGGGACATCGTAATCCTGACATTTAGGATAACGATTCCAACCGCCGCCCTGTCAGGGCATACCCGTACCCCAACAGTCAAGGGTCCAACCGCAACAGTCAAGGGTCCGACCGCCTGCAACGTAATGAGTCAGTAGGCCCGAAGGGCTGTCTGTCAGTGGGACTGCCATCTGCTGCCTGTCGGTGGCAGTCCCTCTGGCATCGCAATGATGCTTCAAGTGTCAGTGTGGAGCCCACGTAGGGGTGGCCAACCCATCACGCAGTCTGGATATGGTACCCATGCAGCAGTGTTCAATTAAGCACCAAACGTTTATTCGAGGCCTCTCTGCACAGAGCTAATGTAGGTGCAAGTGCTGGTCATATAGCAGAGTCCATTTCAGCACCTAATCTGAGACAATGCAGATCTCAGAACCTGGTGTCAACAGCATGCTCATACAGTACACCGATAGCCAGTTTTATGTATATATAGGTATGTTTATCCAGCCTTTAGTCAGAGCCTGGTGCCCAAAGAGGGCTGTTCATGACAGCACCTAATGCCCGGTGTTGTGCCAAAGTGCTTATATTTACTCCACCATCTAGTGTCAGAAAGGTACCCAAATAAATGTGTAAATAACCTGCACCTAGTGACAGCACAGTGTACATGTAAGGGTATTCGTTCCAGCATTTAGTGTCACTACTGCGCCCGCAAAAGGTGTTAAAGCCCATATGGTTGCTTGATGATCAATTTTCACATCCCATCATTTAGGCTGTCATTTAGATAATTTGGTTTGTATTATGCAGGTCCCCATTCTTATAAGTACCGCTTCATCAACAGCACGAATGCATTTTGTGCAGTGGGAAAAATACTTTGGATTGGTACATCTGTAGTTTTTGTGTTTCAGACTAGTTTGCTACAGAGGGCACAAAAATGTGATCATTTGGAGAGGGAGAAACAATCACACATCAATTTTCTGCACTCTGGAAATATTTTTTTTTAGGTCTGGTGAAAAGTTTTTGCGTCGCATTTACTTCACCCTTGCTAAAGCGCATGGAATTGACCCATCCAGACCACAAAATTGTCGCAAGTGCGCAGCGCCACACGCTGACTTTGCTCATCTCAATTGGACATGCCCTAAGCTACTGGCATACTGGAAACCCATTCATGATATTATGGGAAAATAATAAAACTACCCCTGATCCCTACACCGAAAGTGGCTTTGTTGGGATATACAGTGAATTTCCCCAAGAAGATTAGGCGGTTCTCTTTGTTGGGCTTGCTATTAGCGAAGCGAGAGATTGTAATACACTGAGGCCGGAAATCAGCACCCTCTGCACAGGGCTGGCTCCCCAGCTTAGCATACTGCCATGTCCATAGCGAAAATTACGCAAACATAATGCCCAACACATCACGTCCCAGAGACATATGGGTCCATATCGTTCATATATGGAAAACATGTCTTGCACAGCCAACTCCCCCGTAGAACAGGGCATTGTTCCGACAGGTGTGGGGTGATGCTCCTGACCCGATCCTTTCTGGCAATCTGTCAACACCCGGCTGTTGTGATGAGCCCTGGCATAGGTAGGTCGATCCTACACAATTGACTATCAGAATGCATTCATAAGTTGTGGTTTTGAGGGATCGGTTGCGCTCGCTATAAATTGCAAAAGGTTCCTTTGATATATAATTTCTTTTTTTCCAGCCTGGACGGGCATATCACCTGTATTGTATTTTTTTTTCTTTTTCTCTCTTTTCTGTGACATTGGACAGTAACAATGTATAATAATTGATGAGTGAACGGATTTGCACATGTGTATCCTCTATATGTACGTAAAAGGGAAATAAAGTTTTTTTTAAAAACAATGTTGTTTCAACATGAACCAATTATTTCTGTCTCAGTCTTAATAAAGTAATTTATCAAAGTGATATTAAACTAATCTAGGCCCTAAACAGTGGGAACAAAATGAATATACATTTAGATGTTCGACATTGCACACATTACACTCTCAGAACACAATTCACAAAACCTTTTCATGCGAGTGACATACTCCCAGAAATAAATACTCTAGCCAGGAGTAAAACTACACTGCTCACAGAATAAAACTTTCATGAATAAAGTCCTCGGTGACTGAGTGAATATGCAATTCTTAAGTAGTGGTCACCAGCAGAGCTTCAGGAGGGCAGGATCCATACCAGATAGTCAGGATATCCACATGAGATGTGTTATCCTAAACATCTGCCATGGATCTAGGCCTACTTTTGACACACCTGTCGATAATGAAGCCAAGACTTTTTTTGTTTTGGTAGCAGTTACATAGCTTACAGAAGACTAATTGCAATGTGAGCTCGGTTAACTAACAAATATGGATGTACTCAATATGTTGAATTGTAGAAGGCACATCCCGAAGTGTAGACCCCTCCCAAATGACTTCCAATGATCCTTGCAGGAGTATTACACATAAAAAAGAAGTGACCTAAAGTAAGCAAGTTGTTTGTTTTTGATAAATACTTTCTGCTGTCCTGAAGGCAGAAACACAAAATACAAACATATCACTAAGCCCAATACAAGTAGCTGGACATTTTGTAGCACATTCAGCATCCACTAAACTGCAGCACCTTGGGTAGCTTCTAATATTTAGCTACGGAAGGCTTCACGAAGCTACGAACAGAAGAGCTTTGTATTTCAAGTCCGGACAGTGAAAAATAACTGGGTGTAAGTAAGTGGTATTGGTATAGCGCAAACCTAGTTAAAAGGGAGGGAGCTGTATACATAAAGCAAAGACACAGTCAACAAGAGGCTGGGCGAGAAGCCACGTTCTGAGGGTGCCGGTGGACTGTTACTTCGTCGTGCCATATAGAACACACAAGGCACATTTCATCACAACTCTGTAACAAGATTTTAAACATTTGTTTTACCTCTGGCTTGTTGATTTGAAATTATGCTGAGACAGATCAAATGCTTTTGGTCCATTCCCATAAATCTCGTAAAACTTTCTGTTAGAAGAGGAAAAACAATCTTAAATTGTGTGGTATGTTTAAAACGCACATCCATGTCAGCTGCAGTGCACACTTAACACAGTAAGGAAGGAGATTAGACGTCGATGCATTGTCATGTATACTTTTTAAAACGGAGACAACGGGTAAAAACAGTTATGAATACATTACATATACATTAATTCAAATTTTTCAGTAAAGTGAATAAAATTATTTACATAGCCCCAAAATATTTATACTACGTGAGTAACGTCTTCTGAAAACAAGATAAGGGCTTCTAGGAAACTATAATGTTAGGTTAAAAAGTTTGCTGCACACTACTGCTATGGAGTGCAATTCACTAAAATTGTAGTTTTGAGTGACAGTTTCACACAGTGCAGAAACTTGGATTTTTTTGTCATTATTATTATTATTATTATTAATTCATATTTGATAAAGCGCATGGCTAACCTTAGGCATCCCAGCACAAGCGGCAGCAAGTGAAAGAGCGAATTCTCACGACAAGTGCTGAAAGAGCCATGTTTTTAATTGCCTCCGAAATGAGAAATAATGGGTCAGTGAACGGAGATAGGTCGGGAGCGTGTTCCATAGTCTCGTCGCATTGTAGGCGAACATACGGCCTCCGGCTAGAGCTCATATGATTTTAGGTACTGTTGCCAGGAACAGATTAGCTGATTGCAGGCATCTTGAGGGCCGGTGAAAGGCCATAAGGGTGATATTTATTTTAGGGCCAATCCCCTACAGTGTTTTGAACATTATGTGTTCCTTTATTGGCAGCCAGTGCAGTGATTTCATCGCAGGCTTAGCAGACTGCGGTCTGGGGATGTTGCGCAGCAGCCTGGCTGCACAGTTCTGCATAACCTGCAGTTTTGGGGTGCCCAGGTAGAGAGAGTTCACATAATCTAACCGGGACAACACCAGTGACTGTACCATGGTCCCTCGTGCAGTTTCAGGAAGCAGTGGGAGAATTTTACGCATCTGTCTGATGATGCCGTAACAAGAGGCTGCTAGTTGTACTGCTTGGTGTTCAAATTTAGGTGCCTTGTTCAGCCATACTCCCAGGCTTTTAATCCTTTCTTTGGGTTTTGGAGACGGGCCAAGACATTTGGGCCAACTCAGTGCGGGAGTAGTGGTGTAGTTACCAAGGACCATTAACTCCGTCTTGTCTCCATTGAGCATGAGATGCAACTGGTCCATCCAGGTGGCCACCGTTCCCAAGCAAGATTCTAAGTTGGCTGGCACCTTCTTTACTCAGATTTACACAAATTACCCAAATGTTTAAATGTAAACAGCCATTGTAAAATACATTTATAATTGTTCTAAGATTTGCCAAGCTTGCCCCAATTGTGAAGCTGAAGAGACCTTCGGGTGCCATTAAATGGTCAGTGAATTGTACAACCTACACAGAGAAGGTTAATATGGAGCAAGCGAGAAAACATCTTGATACACCAACATGCCTATAGGTATCAACTAGGTTGGCCTTCGCCTCATACTCGGTCGTCCATTAATTCCACTCCAATTCTGCCCCAATTTGGACCAATTAAGATAAGTGTTTATAGCATGTAATTCTATCACAAGGCAGGTAGTTTTGTCTTAATTATATTATAGTTGTGAGTCAATGCTTACTTTATCTGGTGTACATTCTGCCCAAGGCTTTCACTCTAGTGGAGCAAAGAGTCTTGCAGCACTCTGAAACAACCACAGTAACCCTAAACAAAACCGACTTATATAAAAGTGTTGAAATACAATTTTATTCGTGCAACCATCAAATAATTCTTTCCATAGATATAAGGGCTCACATAACAACAGAGTAACTCAAATGCAAAGGAAACTCGGATCAAAATTATGGTGGAGACTAATTTCATTTATTTGACAGTCTAAAAAGCACAAAAATCTACAAAGCCATGGAAATAGCTACAGAAAATATGCACAATTTAAAATCTACATTTGATATCATTCTATGTGACGTCGTAACATGGCCTATAATAAGTAAAGACAATATTCAGAAGGAGGCAAATACATAAGAGTTTAAAATACATAGACTAACAAATTATTTATGGTGCTTTAAAGAATAAATGTAATATGTTTGAAATGAAAGGGTAACATTAAGGAATCGATAATGAAGCCAATACGTTGTTTTGGTAGCAGTTACATAGTTACAAAAGACTAATTGTAATGCGAGTAATGCTCGGTTAACTGACAAATATGGATGTACGCAAAATGTTGAATTATAAACAGTACATCCCAAATTGCATCCCCCTCAGAATGACTTCCAATGATATTTGCAGGAGTATTGCACATATGAAGGAAGTGGGTTATCACTAATCTAATTTAGCTATCGGCAATAAAATTAACAACTTTGATGAAATAGTGTACGGAAAAACTTGAATAGTTAATACTAGGAGTCCTAATTTGATGTATTTTACCAAAACGATCATAGAAATTTCAATTGGGTGATAACATGAAGAATATTCTGTAGGGCAGAATACTCACAAATCCATAGGTCACATTACAAGTGGTCTTCAATGAAAGTTTAAAGGGAAACATGAGTTAAACAAGCATTTACAATGCAATGGTTTTGCCTTTGTTAAAGTTAGAGCTATTGGCATTGCTCTTGACATTATTTTTATTTATGTTTTTTTTAACATAAATAAATGGCATTGTCATTTACAATGCCACTAGCTTTATCTCTCGCAAATGACACACACAAACACCCACAGAGAGCCCCCCCAAACACACACAGAGCCCCCCCACACACACACCCACACAGAGCCCCCCACACACACAGCCACACAAAGCCCCCCACACACACAGCCACACAAAGCCCCCCACACACACCCACACAGAGCCCTCCACACACACCCACACAGAGCCCCCCCACACACCTTCTGGCCCATTATCTTTTCTCCTCATCAAAATAACTGCCACGCCCCTTTCTTTGTTCTGAAAATGTGCCTACATGTAAGAGTGCAAGAGGCTAAAATGTGAATGCACTTGTGTTTAAGAGACCCATGGAACTTCAGTTCTAATTGATATCCTGATGCCGGTAAGCAGAAATGTCAGCAATAGATGTTGGCATTCTTTACATGCATTTCACTTGTCGCCGTAAAGCTCTACTTTCGCCTCTATTATAATGTTTCACCTTGAAAACAAAGTGGCACTCTTCGAGTTGGTGGCACCCAGTAGAACACAGGAGCAAGGACTTCACACTACCTAAAATACATGGACGAGTTACAAATGATCACGTTCGCTGTCCCATGATAGCTACAGCACAACAGCTAAATAAATGGCATTGTCATTTACAATGCCAATAGCTTAATCTCTCGCAAATGCCACCCACATACACCCACACAGAGCCCCTCCACACAGAGCTCCCCCCACAGACACAGGGCCCCCCACACAGAGCCCCCCACACACAGCTCCCCCCACACACAGCCCCCCCCCCCACAGTGGAGAAGTGGGGCTCAGGGGTTAGAGGCAGCAGACCCGGAAGCTGAGATCGGTCCTGGACCAGGGTTCAATTCCCCGCCTCGGCGGGTCTTGGGCCAAAAATTCCACGGACTCGATAATTCTCGCCCCGGTGCCTCCTCGACTCACGGGTTCACACTCTGCGACTCTGGGCAATAGCTTGCTTAATCTCCACAACGGCCCCTTGCGGCGGGATGCCTGACTTTCACCTTGTGGATACCCTGCTATCTCACAGGGGAATATCAGGAAGGGTTCCCTAAGCAAGCGCCGGGAAACCCACTGCGGGTAGCTGTGCGCTATATAAGCTCAACTACATTTACATTTACACACAGCCACACAGAGCCCCCACACACACTGCGAGCCCCCCCACACACCCACACAGAGCCCTCCACACACCCACACAGAGCCCCCCACACAGAGCCCTCCACACACCCACACAGAGCCCCTCACACAGAGCCCTCCACACACCCACACAGAGCCCCCCACACACCCACACAGAGCCCCCCCACACACTGCGAGCCCCCTCCAGGCAAAACCTAAAAAATGCAAGTCCCAAATATTCATGGATTTACCACAAACATAGCACCTTTACGCAGGACCAGAAGCAATAACACCATGAGGCATTTAAAAGTTTCAGTACATTAGTTATTCAGTTGCCATGAAATAATGCTTTAGGCCCTGGAACACCAATGGTAAACACACGTAGCCGCCTGTCTCAGTCCCTGTGTTTTTATCTATTTATTTATGCAACTTTATATAGCGCGGACTTTACCCGAAGGTGTCAGAGCGCTTCACAGAAGTACCAATAATGAAATGAATGTGTGGTGACTTGTGGTGACATCGAGTTGCATCACTAGCCTGTGACATACGAGAAGGTCGTGTTTTTCAGCTGGCAAATGACGGAAGTAGAGTGCCCCATAGGGTCTGCTTCAGTGTTCATTGTTGGCTTTACCGGGGAATGCCCTGGCACTCTTCAAGCACTGCTCTTCATGCACACTCTCGTCCTTCAATTCCCTCCCCTAGTACTCTTCCCACACGGTCTCCTCCTCTTACACTACACTCTTCCCACCCGTCCCTCGCCCTTCGTCTGTTGTGAAGAAGATTGTCTATTGAGCAAGTGCTTGCTTGACTGTTTGTTTTTTTTGCTTTTAATTCGAGTAGCCTTTTTTCGCTTTCAGTTGGGCCAGACTAGAAGCGATTTTGAGGAACCTTTAGTGGCCCCAAACATCACTCTCTTTAGTTAAGCTTAAAGGGCACTTTTGTCTGACACGAAACACGCTTTCCTCTCCCTTCCACTGAAGCAGCTGCAGTTCGCCGTGAGTAACTCATCTGGGAGTCAGAGGAAAATGTGGTTCCTGGCTTTATCCCAATACAGGGTAATGTGGCGCATCGTCCATCGGCATAGAGTGAAGTTTCTTACCTGTTGGAAAGGGAGAGGAGTTTAAGCTGATTAGTGGTAACAGCAGCTGGACAGAGAGCAGCAGCAGGAATGAGCTATCCTCAATGACCCTCTGCGTTTAACCCGCCCTCTTCCGAAACGATCAGCTGAGATAGGCCCTGGGACTGTTTGTGTAGCCCACACAACCAATTAGAGTAAAGTACTGGACTCGTTTATTGCTCTTACTCCAGAGCGCGCCTCTTGCAAAGAAAGTCACGTAACTGCGCGGAATCCCAAAACGACAATGGGCACAGTTTATTTTTCCTCCCTCTTCTATTTAATTTTCGCACCATTGCACTTCGGGCAGTTTACGGAAAGGGACGGCTTTTCAAGTAACCGTCACTGCTCCTCCCTCGCCGCTGGCCTGTCCTCTCAGAGCGCCACCTCCACACTGCCCGGTGCTCCCTGCTGCCTCCCGGAGCCCTCTCCCAGACACACTTCACCCTCACCCTACCGAGGTCCTCCCCCCTCGCCTGTACTCACTGTGCCGCTGTTGTACCGACCTCCTGAGAGCCATCCCTGCTGTTCGCGGGCATCTTGCGGAACAGGCCTGCTATATATACATCGGGAGGCTGCCAAACCGAGCATGGTGTCCCCGCGCTCGGTAGTAATTAAAACAAGCGCATTTCTCTCACCGCCGAGGGTTCAAGTTCCACTTTCTGCCCCGGGCTCCGGGGAATGGTCGGCGGCTCCTTTAAGAGCATACAAAGGCTTCTCGCTTCTAATGCACTGACGGCCACTAAAGTTCAAATGTGGTCAGAGCCTTCGTGTTGAGTGGGCAAGGAGGGGTGTGGAGGGCGGGGTAGGGCTGGCACGGGTGGGTGCAGAGGGGAGGTGAGTGTGCTCGGCTTCACAGGGGCTGGAACGTCCTTCAGAGCGGAGTTCCTGCCCTCCGCCTGCCCCTCCCGCCACACCGCCCCTCATTGGTCGGGAGGAGGGTGAGATGACACCCGAGGAGCCCTGCCTGACGCTCACTTCGTCTTCGCTGGGGGCATTGACGGCAGGGAGAGCAACTCTACAGCCATCTGACAGCCTTCCGAGGGAGGAGGCCCCGCGGAGTCGAGGTGTGCACAGGAAGTGCACACTCGTGTGCACACACAAGCCGCAGCTCACTCCTCGTGTGCACACAAGCTGCAGCGCAATCCTCGTGTGCACACAAGCTTCACGGAGGCTGACAACTGGTCCGGGGCGCTGCACTGCTCCACACCCCCACAGGTAGAGATGACGGGGTTGACAGAAATGCTGCAACCTCCCCTCACCCGGCAGCCGAGACTTCCGGCCACTGAGGCCAGACAATTGGTGACAAGATTGGAGACGGCCAGGTTGTACGGCTGAAATCGGCATCGTGCCTTTGGCAGGGAGTGCAATGAGGGCGGGTGCCGTCAATGCCAGCACAGATTCGGGGGCGTTCCCGGCTGACGTCGCGTGACGTCAGCAAAAGCCAAAGAATCTCGGGAACGCCCCCGAATCTGGTCCGGCATTGACGGACAGGCCCCTCGTCCAATGGCTAGGCTCCATTTATGGAGCCAGCCAATGAATGACGAGGGCCGACCCAAACCCACACTACAGTTCTCATCAGGTTTTCGCCTGCGCGAAAAAGATGAGCAGAGCGCATCTTTTCGCCAGGCAAAACGTAAAAAGAGGTGTTTTAATTGCACCAAAGAATAGATGGCCAATACAGCTCTCACAAGAACGAGTGGGTGGGGGGACAAACTACAGGAATAGATGCAGATGGGTCACACGATGGTTGGCCTACAACGGAAGCCTGGGGACCCGTGATGGGCTAGGAATATTGACCGCCACCCGTGTTTTGCACAAATGCCAGAATTAGAAGGGGGGTAGTCACCAGTACTCGACACAGTAACATAGTTACTTGCTGGCATGTAGGTGGGCAGTACTGCTGTCGCTGGATGGATAAGGCAATGTATTATGTAAGTTGAAAATGCCAATAAACATTATTTTTTTTAAATGTAATCCTCCGAACGGAAAGCAAAAATGCTTTATTGTGCAGACCCCCTTGCACTGACAGATGCGTTTCGCCTTGTGGCTTTTTCAATGACAGTTACCCTGTGCAAAACCGGCAGTATTACACGTCACATGACCATACAAGTAACATCAAAGACAGACGGATTTACAAACATTGTTAGCAAAATTCATGGCAGCCATCTTTTAGTATGTTTTTTGTCACACAATTGTTATACCACCAAAAAATAAAGTGCTTTAGTGAATTAAATGTTAAAATCACATATACAAATAGACAAAATTCATTCCTCCAGTATTTGCCATTAAATAGAAAGTAATTCGACATAATTAATAAAAGCCGTCATTCTATATAAAGATTACTTTTCGGCGAAATACTCTAATTTATTTACATAATTCTTTTATAAGGTGCTATATTGCTCCTTTTGTATCACAACTGAACCCTGAATGAGCGATTTCAACATCTGTCTTAATGGATACGCAATCTGCTCTATTACATCTTTTGTTGCCCCAATCCTTAAGCTTACTGACATCCTCGTTGAAGAGTGCCTCTTCTACTCCAAGTGGACCCACAACTCTTCATCATTATTGAGCCCCGTGGGAGCCTTAGTTTGTAAATCTATAATAAATGTAGATTCTAACACCGGCAATTTCTTAGTCCTGTCGGCTCCTCTTTCACCTTGATATATTGTTACTCCACACTGACCAGACTTTTCATATTACTCATCACAAGTACTCGGATGGAACCTGAGAAGAACCCGGCTTACAGAAAGGCCTATATTTCAAAACGGAAAATAAGGGCCTGGTGTGTAGAATGTACTGAGGAAATCTAACTACAAAGCCTAATTTCAAAGTATTTGTCTCCTGTCACTACCTATCCAACAGTTTGTGATGAATGTTGCACCATTTTAAATCCGTAGCCGTAGCACTCAGATCACACACAAGGAATACACAAGATTTGTGCTCCCAGTACACAGATTCAATGCTGTAAAATTCCATTTGTCCTTCACTATGCAATGCACAGTGGTCAACGACAAGTGAATCACTCCTCCTCCACGTGAAACATGTGGTAAATGAAAGATGCACAGTCCACTGTGTAAGTTAAGATCCTTTATTGCAAGTTCCTTCCAAGTCAGGTAGACAGGTCAAGATCAGAAGTAAACCCCACCAGGAGCCAGCTGTTAGCAGCTCAGCCTGAGATGACCAACTGCCACAGTAAGTTAGAGAGAGACACAGTGAGCCAGAGGGACACCCAGGCATCTATAATGTCACAGATATCATAGTACAGTCTGTCCAGAGAAGAACAGTGGAGAGGACATTTACTACACATCCCCTCATGGAGTAAGAACAGAATAAAGAAACGATCGGCAAAATACCTCAAATGCAACATCAGCAGGAGAGTACAAAATTGAGATGAGGAGGAGGAGCTACGCTAGCAACCAAGATAGCCGCATAAGCTCCCGGCTCCGCCGACCTCCGCCAGTTGCTCACAAATCCTGACGATTATCCTGATTTCTCACCGGACTCCCGTGCAGCTGAAGTGTTCCTGACTCCAAAGGTGCACTCCCGGAATTTCTAGCTGCTTGGATGACGAAGACACGCCGTGTTCCATTCTCGGCCTAACCCGGAGTTGAAGCCGGGGCCTCGATTTCTAACTCAGCCGGGTTTGAGTTGAATAACACCGGCCGCGGGACGTGGGTGGCGTCCGGTCTCCCGAAGAGGAGTGTTTCTTGTCCGTTTTGGATGGTGGTTCGGTGGCGGCTTTCTCTCGCAGCTACGGCGGCTTGACGCATCGATTGCTGTGGTCGGGGATCCGCTGCCCGGAGGCCCCGTTGAGCTCCCGGGGTTGATGGGCTTGGTTCCTCGCTGGCGGCGACGGTGTTGAAATCACGCTTTTGGAAGTGCCCATAGTGGTCATCGGCTTTGCCTGTGCCCGGTTCCCCGGAGTAGTCGGCCTCCGGGGTTCAGAGACCTGCTCGGTCGCTTCGTGAGGGGCGATGGAGCGGGTGGAATGTACACCGTCGCTGCATACTGTAATGGCCGCCATTGGGGAGCTCCATTCACAAGTCACCGCCATCGTCCAGAGGATGGTCGTAACGGCTGATATCATCTGCCGGAGACCGGACTCCGACCCTTTGTTGGTTCTGGAACAAGTTGCTTTACCCGCGGAGCAAGCTCCGACTGCCACAGAGGGCCCCGTGCTGAAGTCAGACTTTGTATTCTTCTTCGACTCTCGAACGGCAGCAAGCGAGCCTGAGACTATCAAAGGTACATCCTGCCCTACGCCGATACCGCCCAAGATGGATATAGACAATCTTATATTTCAGAGTGAGTTCTCCAGTGACTGTCGGATTGATACCTCGCCCTTTTTCTCCCAGATGGTTCAAATACGCTCTGGCGCCCTATTTCTGGTGGGCAGTGAACTCCGTTTGGCTTTTGGATTTTGTGTACCGCTATCCTGGTTTAAATCCTTCCGTACTGACATTGAACTTTTTCTATATTTTGATTCTCCTATTGAGATGGCGGTTCCAACGGACAGGGCTCGCATGAAGAATCGTAGCGGCCAGGGTTGACTTTTAGTGGATGGGTTTGGAAAATTATTTCATTTGACACGGGATTTGTACCTCATAATTGCGCGGGAGTGGGGTGGTTCTTACAAGCTTCCCCCCGTTAGGATTTACTTGCTACATTCTATTATTCTGGAGATGTTTGGGGTGGATTGCTGCTGGCGGGGGGTAAGGGAGACCGGGGGCCTGTTTGATATTTCCTCCTCCACTCTTTTTTCCTACTTTTAGGTTTAGTTCCGGGGCGACAGGCACGCTGCTAGTGGGGATGGGCCGTAGCCATTGCAGGGGTGCAGGGTGGGGGGAATGGGGAGGGGTTTGTTATTTTACCTTTGTTTAGTTCTATGGCCTTTTTCTCTTTCCTTTCTTCTTTTACAAGAGATGGGTCGCTTATTCTGTATCGATTTCTTACCTAGTCGAGTGTCTAATTTGGTCTTTACTATCCTGAATCGTGGGTGGGTGAACCTTGCAGGCTGTTTTAGTCAGATTGCTGATCGTTTCTCCTCTTAATGTATATGTCGTTGCCAAAGCTACATACTTCTGTGAATTGATTTTCTGCATTGGTCTACTCGCTCACCTATCGCTATATCGTATTTTGTGTATGACACCCGATTTATGTACATTCTCTTGTCTTCTTCAATAAAAACCTTTAAAAAAAAGAAATTGGAGATGAACCAAAAGTAATAATGTACGACATGAGATGACGTTAGAATGAGGTATCATTAGCAGAGAAATGAACAAAGAAAACTACATTAAGTCACTATATGCCTCATCCCCTTCCCTTAATGAAACAGAATGGTTTCGAAAAAAACAAGACAAACAGCTAAGTTAGCTGGCAACACTCATAACCTCCCCACACATGGGTACACCACAGGGTAAACACCCTAGAAACAAAAATGTGTAGTCTGGGAGAGACACAATAGGGGTAAGATTCACTTAAAATAATCCAAGAGAGCAAACCCCTTTCACAAGAATTCACCCAAAAAAAAAAACTACACCTGATAAAGATATGCTGACACTAAACGTATGACAAATTCACAGCTCAAAATCTTACCAATAAGAAACCCTGGCCAGGAGTTGCAAGAAGGTAGACTTCGACCAGAACATAGTGCACAAACAATCTCCACCAAAAGCAGGGAACAACGCAGAGTATGGAGAATGGACTACTCGCAAACACTCAACCTCCCCTGAAAAGGGTACACCGCAGGACAGTAATCCTGGGAATAAAAATGGGCGTTGACTACCCGGAAAGACTCAACCTCCCCTGAAAAGTGTACACCGCAGGTAAGAAAAATAACCGTGGGACGAAAGATGGGTCATGGACTACCCGCAAAGACCCAACCTCCCCTAAAAAGGGTACACCACAGGACAATAATCCTAGGAACAAAAGATGGGGCATGGACTACCCGCAAATACCAAACCTCCCCTGAAAAGGGTACACCGCAGGATAAGTACAATAATCCTGGGACAAAAGGTGGGGCATGGACTACCCGTAAACACTCAACCTCAAAGGGTACACCGTAGGACAGTGATCCTGGGAATAAACATGGGGCATGGACTACCCGCAAATACCCAACCTCCCCTAAAAAGGGTACACCGCAGGGTGAGGATAATGACCCTGGGAAGAAAAATGAGGCATGGACTACCCCCAAACACCCAAGTTCCCCTGAAAAGGGTACACAGCAGGACAGTAATCCTGGTAACCAAAAATGGGAATGGACTACCCGCTAGCAAACAGAAAACCTCCTCTAAGCAGGGTACGCCATAAGACACAATATCCCCCTAGAGGCAAAATAGAGGAATGACTACACACATGCACACAACAATGGGGCATGTACTACCCCCAAGGACCCAAAGGGTACGCTTCAGGATACCAACCCTGACCATATGGATGGACATTGACAACCCAACAAGCCGAAACTACGACATCCCCAACGCAGGATACACACTTGCCAAAAGAGCACCACAAAATTTGCCATATTAAAACACACACACTACTTTCCATAACAAGACTGTGTAATAATATGCAGTGATAAGTTAACTGCTACGCAAATAGGAAAATAACATTAGCTCCGGTGACCGACTTCTCACCCGGGGTCTCCCCGCAGACACCACTGAGCTCCCTGCAAACTCCGTTGAATCACGCCATAAAAATAAGATGTCATCCAGTCTATGAGGCAAAACCCTTTCACTCCGTTGCTCCGCACTTTCATCAAATAAACTCTGTTGGTACGCATTCTTAGGAAAATAAGATGATCTCCAAATATACACAGGTGTGTATATCACCGAAGGAAAAACAAACGTGCCGACTTTCAGGCGTAGACTACAAACGCGCTGAGTCAAAAGCAATGAGTGAAAGCTGTTGTTATGGCAACATAAACAAACTAAAAATGGCCGCTACGTCGTGCGTAACGACGTGAGTCAAAGGCAAAGCAACATCACAGGAGGTGCAAAAGAAGAGTTCCAGGAACTACACAAGACGTCACTTGAAAGTCGCTGCGTGAGCAGAGGTTCGTGGAGTCCCCGGGACGCTCTATGCACGTCATCAATTGAACGGAGGTACATATGAAAGTGGTCGGAGTCTATTGTTTTCCTGCGTCACAAATATCACAGAAATCACAATTCTTTGGGAAGTAAGTTAAATCGTATATAGTCCATGAATGTCACTTAAAACATAGGCAGTCCATAAATCCAGTGCATATTTTATTTTAACACATCTTAAAAGGAATACTCAGTATCGATTAATCAATAGAGTGTCAGATTTGAACAATCCGAATTAAAAACATCGCAATTACTTCATTGGCAACGAAATTCAATTAGAGTAGAACACATTGAAACAAAACAAATACATTTTGGTATATCAACGCGCTCACGGTGCACAGAAATGGAAGTGTTTAGAAGGGATGGGTGTGTTGGGATAGAAGTGGGGACCGGGTAAAGGTGTTGTGACTATGTTACAATCACAGTGAGAATCAGATGCAGCCTTTACAGTCTGTTTATAGATCGAGAAGTTCCAAGAAACTCTTAAGCACAGGATCTGTAATAATCCCTTGTTTACTCCTATGCTTAGAGGAATACAGTAGGTTGGTTGTCAACGTTTCGACCCCTGGAAAGAAGGGTTGTTCATAACCTCAAGCTGGGGTCTTCATCAGGACACGGAAAAAGAAACTGGAGCGCCTATAAGCAATATAATAACAATGAATGTATCTATCACTGCCGAGCAAAATTAGTGCACTAGGACTAAAAATACAAATTACATACTTTGCGTGGGGCCAGTTGAAGGCCGTGGGATTGGGACCTTCCTGGGTTCCTATTTTGTAGAATGTGGCCTATAATTGTGTAAATGAATCATGATTACAATAGGATGTCCAAGGAGAGGCCAAGTCTCCAATGTGAACGATAGTAGTATCAGGGGAGCACTTACTGGGAAGTTATCGCTTTCCAACTTGATATTGTTGAGGTCTGTGGCCAGCTGGATGTGCCGGTCCGTAGAGAGATCCGTTGGTTTCTAGAATGAGGTGATATGCGCGGTTCAGTCTAGTTACTGGAAAGTGTTATGGAAATCAAGTAAGTATCGCGCCCTTGGCGCAGTGCATGTCCGCCGAGGCAGACTGCTCTAGGATGCGACCGGTCACCAGATAGGACCGGTGTGCAAAATCGCAACTGGCTTAGCCCATACGTCAATAGGTAACGTAGATTGTATTAAGTGGGGCACATCTCTTGGGATAAAAAGTCCGGACTGCGTGTCAGTGCCGAACGTGTCTTAAGAAACGAAGCAAACACGCTGAATAAATCGTACATTAAATGAAGTTAAAAAATTAACGCTACTTGGGGAAAGCTCTACGTGGTAGATGTTAAAGGGGGCAAGTAACATGGGAAAAGCATCCATGTCTTACCTAATCTTCAACAAGACGCGCATGAATCATCTTCTTCGTACGGCTGCCGGTGAGAGTCTGGGCCGCCTCGAGGTGCAGACGCCGAGTACTGCTCGGGGGCTCGACAATGCACAGCCAATCAATGAAGAGTTATCTTAGGGAGCATGGTAAAGAGTTTCGTGTGTTACTCCTTGTGCCAGGGGAACGTAAAAAACTATAACAAACGCCTAAGTGGATGTTAGTGCGTCTGGCTTAGCTCAGTAATCGCGCCTAGACTTACAGGATGAATGAAGGATATGATCTCATTGTCATTCCAGTGCAACATAGTAAATAACGTTGCGATCTGGGAGTTGGTGATGATTCTCTTTTTGGGGAGCAAAAAAGGTCTCATATTTTACAGTCATTACAAAGGGAAATAAACATGGAAGTGTTCCCATACACATTACAGCTGCAGGTTCACTGCGTTCAAATTGGACATGGGTTTCAACACATGTATACATCGTCTCAGTATCTTGATTATTGAATCTAATTATAGACAATGGTATAAGAAAATCATTGAACATAAGATCGTGCATATACATCAACAGGTAGTCCCCATGCAGGGAAGAAACAAACAGTAACCTATGTGTCTAGCCTGACAATTAGTTACTAAAGATGTACACTTATGATGTAAAGAACATCGTTATGAGTAACTCTGAATCTATCTGCACCAAAGAGGCAAGGGTAGCCTACAGTTCATTATGGCCAGGCTAAGCTCTGGTAATGCACTTAGAATATGGGGCCCAAAATCACAAGTCAATCAGGATCTAACAACGCCATCTGGGTAAATGTGGCTTCCAGTTCATTTAAGCCATGTTGAACAGAGTTAAAGGACTGCATCCATTTACATTCCCTTAAATTCAAGATGGAGTTCAGATTGCCGCCACGTGGGCCTAATGTAATTCTTTCAATGACCACCCACTTCAAAGATTCTGGTGTGTGTGTGCGCGCTAGAAAATGTTCTACCAAGGGGGCTCCTGGTGTTTGGCATCTTATCCTGCTGCAATGTTGTAGCACCCGGTTCTTAATTTTCTGCTTGGTTTGACCTATGTAGATCAATCCGCAGGGGCAAAAGATTGCATAAATGACTCCATGACTATTACAGTTCGTAAAGGACTTCAGAGTAACAGTCAAATTGTTATGTGTTATTGTTTTTGTTTCTAAACACAATGAACATGCTTTGCAGTTGCCGCATTTGTAGTTTCTGAGTGTAATGGGTAGGTTCCACATTGATTGAATGGTGGGAGCCGCTGGACTGTCCAGCAAGGAACACACTACATAGTCTCTGACACTCTTTGCTTTTTTGAAAGCGTGCATGGGCAGATGAAGCATTTCGATAGCATCTGCCACTATATTCCAATGTTTATTCACAATCTTGCGTATTTCATTGCTTTTGCTGCAGTACGTGGTCACACAAATCATCCTATCCTCCGAGGGTTGGCGATCCTTGGGTACAAGCAAGGATTCTCTGTTACTGAACCATGCCCTCTTACGTGCTCTCTTAACAAGTCTTTTGGGGTATCCTCTTTCTAAGAGTCGGGAGATGAGTTCATCTGATTCAAGAAAGTAGTCCTCCTTTAGGGTACAGTTCCTTCGGATCCTGAGGAACTGACCAAAGGGTAAGTTGTCCCGTAGAGCCCGTGTGTGATGGCTAGAATACTGTAGCAGCGTATTTCTTTCGGTTGGTTTTCTGTATAGAGTGGTATATAACAGCCCTTCCTTTTCTTTGATGCTGATATCCAGAAAATCGATTGTTTCATTGCTGCAATTACTGGTGAATTGGATGTCACATGATTGGGTATTAAGCCACTGAGTAAATGCTTCCAGTTCTTGTTTGTGTCCTGTCCATATGATGAGGATATCGTCTATATAGCGACGGTATTCTAGGATGTTGTCAAAGTACGGATTCACAGGAGAGAGAATGTGATGTTGCTCGTACTCATTCATATAAAGGATAGCTAGATCCGGGGCAAAGGCAGCCCCCATGGCTACTCCTTTCATCTGCATGAAGAAGTTATCTTGAAAGATGAAAAAGTTCTTTGTCATCGCGATCTCCAAAAGGTCAATTAGAAATTCCGTGGGGACTTTTGCTGGTTGTGGTCGTGATTCCAAGGCTCTTCTTATTGTTACCAGTGCTGGTTCTTGAGGAATACTTGTGTACAATGACACGATGTCCATGGTTACCAGTAGTTGATTGTCTTTATCAAACGGGCGTTGGTCTATGAGGTTGATCACCTGCATAGTGTCCCTCAGGTAGGTGGGAGTTGCTTCAGCCAGCGGTTTTAGAAAGACATCAATATACTTGCAAAGGGGCTCCAAAAGGGACCCACAGCCCGATATGATCGGTCGTCCAGGGGGTTTGGTAGGATTCTTATGAACCTTGGGTAGGGCATAGATCGTAGGGGTGCGTGGTTGATCCACATTAAGATATAAATATTCTTTTTCAGTGAGGAACCCGGATTCTTTCCCTTTTTCCGTGATTGCAAGAATCTGACGTCTGATCTCATTTGTCGGATTGGTTGCTATCGGCCGATAGCTCACGTTGTCTCTCAACTGCGAATATATCTCTTGTTTGGAGTCATCAGCCTCCATGATTACTATAGCTCCCCCTTTGTCCGCTGGCTTGATAACCAGCGATTTGTTGTTCTTCAAACAATCCAGGGCAGCTCGTTCATTCTTCGAGATGTTGTGTCTCACATAGGGGCGTTTCTTCCACATCTTGTATACATCGTTCATTACGAGACTCTCATAGGTTAAGATTCGATGGTTAATCATGGCAGTGTGTGGTGTGAAGGTAGACGGTGGTCGTAGGCTGGTGAATGCTCTAGACGTGGTGACGGGGTTTATGTAGGAAGTAATTTTTCAGACGGATCTTGCGGAAGAATTTCGCCAGTTCTGTTTTGATGTTAAACAAATTGCCCTGTGAGGTCGGGACAAACGAAAGGCCCTTACTCAGGACTCCGATCTCATCTGGGGATAGTGTCTGGTTGGATAGATTCATGATAGGGCTTCCTCTGGTTACCAGCGATATGTTTTCCTCCGTGTGCTGATTTCCCCGTGGTTGTCCTGCTGGAATCTCACCTGTTTGTTGTTGTAGCCTTGCTGCCTCGAGTCGTCCCAGTTCTGGGGGTTGTGGCCTCTGGTCGGCCGTCTGTTCCATCCACCGCCCCTCCCCCGGGGGGGTCTCCATGTGCTGTCATCTAAAAAAGGCTGTTGTCTGTTGGGAGGGTCCTGTGGTGGTTGGTACCATTGTTCTTGATTTTGGTAATTACTTGGTCCAGCTGCTTCGTTGTCACTACCTCCGCTGTATGAGGAGTCCGAAAAATTTGTGTACCTTCTTCCACCTCGTTGGCCGCCCCTGTATCCCCCTCTGCCTCTGTAGAAAAAGCGGCCCTGGTTATCTTGTTTAAAATAGTCCTCAGCCAAATACGGATACGTTTTTTTCTTGTTATAATATTGGATATCTTTCACTAGTTTCTCCAATTTTTTGTTTTGCGTTTCAACATCAAAGTCTTTTAGTGTTTTGTTTAGACGTTCAAGGGTGTCTTTTGCACTTGCAAAGGCTGAGTGGCTGGCAATTTCCGCCTTCAGTTCCTCTATTTCCTTGCTTAGCTGTTCAACCTGGTCTCGTGCGGTCTCCACCCCAAGGACCATCCAATGACGGGAACAGTTATTTGCCACGAAGCTAAAGCCCTCTTTGAATTTGGGACTGTCCACGAATATTGCCGGCTCGTTGCGGACCTGTAGTCCTGTTGGTATGATGTTGGCCTTGAGGTAGCCTGTTAAGAGATGGCCATGCAGTTTAGTGCGTACTAATTTCTTTTCAAGTCGCTCTAATTTGTTGATCTTCTCATTGAGCGAGAAATCAACCGTGGTGATGTTGGTTGAGAGGAAAGCTGTCCCTGTATCTCCCCCAATCAGCTCTCTAATATGATCCTCAGTATAAGAGAGGGTTTCAGACTGAAACATGATAATACCCTCAATCAAGTTTTATGCATAAATGCAGATCTATTGGTGAGAAAAACCCTCGCAAGACAGCTCTTGCACATAGAGTAATGAGTTACAACGGGGTGAACCCTAAGAACTCTCTGACCTGGGTCAGTCAATCAGGTACATATGAAAGTGGTCGGAGTCTATTGTTTTCCTGAGTCACAAATATCACAGAAATCACAATTCTTTGGGAAGTAAGTTAAATCGTATATAGTCCATGAATGTCACTTAAAACATAGGCAGTCCATATATCCAGTGCATATTTTATTTTAACACATCTTAAAAGGAATACTCAGTATCGATTAATCAATAGAGTGTCAGATTTGAACAATCCGAATTGAAAACATCGCAATTACTTCATTGGCAACGAAATTCAATTAGAGTAGAACACATTGAAACGAAACAAATACATTTTGGTATATCAACGCGCTCACGGTGCACAGAAATGGAAGTGTTTAGAAGGGAAGGGTGTGTTGGGATAGAAGTGGGGACCGGGTAAAGGTGTTGTGACTATGTTACAATCACAGTGAGAATCAGATGCAGCCTTTACAGTCTGTTTATAGATCGAGAAGTTCCAAGAAACTCTTAAGCACAGGATCTGTAATAATCCCTTGTTTACTCCTATGCTTAGAGGAATACAGTAGGTTGGTTGTCAACGTTTCGACCCCTGGAAAGAAGGGTTGTTCATAACCTCAAGCTGGGGTCTTCATCAGGACACGGAAAAAGAAACTGGAGCGCCTATAAGCAATATAATAACAATGAATGTATCTATCACTGCCGAGCAAAATTAGTGCACTAGGACTAAAAATAAAAATTACATACTTTGCGTGGGGCCAGTTGAAGGCCGTGGGATTGGGACCTTCCTGGGTTCCTATTTTGTAGAATGTGGCCTATAATTGTGTAAATGAATCATGATTACAATAGGATGTCCAAGGAGAGGCCAAGTCTCCAATGTGAACGATAGTAGTATCAGGGGAGCACTTACTGGGAAGTTATCGCTTTCCAACTTGATATTGTTGAGGTCTGTGGCCAGCTGGATGTGCCGGTCCGTAGAGAGATCCGTTGGTTTCTAGAATGAGGTAATATGCGCGGGTCAGTCACAACACCTTTACCCGGTCCCCACTTCTATCCCAACACACCCATCCCTTCTAAACACTTCCATTTCTGTGCACCGTGAGCGCGTTGATATACCAAAATGTATTTGTTTCGTTTCAATGTCTTCTACTCTAATTGAATTTCGTTGCCAATGAAGTAATTGCGATGTTTTCAATTCGGATTGTTCAAATCTGACACTCTATTGATTAATCGATACTGAGTATTCCTTTTAAGATGTGTTAAAATAAAATATGCACTGGATTTATGGACTGCCTATGTTTTAAGTGACATTCATGGACTATATACGATTTAACTTACTTCCCAAAGAATTGTGATTTCTGTGATATTTGTGACTCAGGAAAACAATAGACTCCGACCACTTTCATATGTACCTGATTGACTGACCCAGGTCAGAGAGTTCTTAGGGTTCACCCCGTTGTAACTCATTAATCAATTGAACGGAGGCAGGGAAACCGTGAAGATCACTGCTGGCCAACCGTCACCAACACACACGACGGTGAGTTAACAAACTTGGCAAAGAACAGCAATGCTTCAATTCGCCAGGAAACACACAGAACAAACACGCAGGCACAGTCACCATCCTACCTGACGTGTAAAGTCACAAACTCGTGCACATGCGACACCTCTCAGCAGACAATGAGTTTTGATCCAAGGGGCAGGGCAGAGTAGATATTCCACAAAAAATTCTCTGAAGTAAACCCAGACCAGATGCCTTCCTCCAAGGTGCAGGGACAGAGTAGATATTCCACATAGAATTTCTCTGAAGCTTATGCTTGTTTCCACACGCAGGTACATAGAAGTCCGCTGCTGGATATCGATATAGGATCCAGAAACAATAGTACACCACTGATAAAGTAGATGAAACCTTCTGTTACACGACGACGCTTCCCAATAAAATGAAAAAAACAAACACCACAGGCCTTAGAGAAAAGCGTAGCTGTAGACTTATCCAGACAGCAAGAAGGTGACAGGAGGCTCATCGATAACAAACGCCCAGGTGCAGGCTGTCCAAGATGAAACAGGACACTGGTGGGGTCAGCTGGGCATTACCTTTAAGCTTATGTATAATGTCTTAAGTTCTTTTCCTTGTAGTAGCTTCCTTAATTCACACGTAGGTTCATCCTCTTCAAAACGTCGCCAAGTTGTGGTAAATGAAAGATGCACAGTCCACTGTGTAAATTAAGATCCTTTATTGCAAGTTCCTTCCAAGTCAGGTAGACAGGTCAAGATCAGAAGTAAACCCCACCAGGAGCCAGCTGTTAGCAGCTCAGCCTGAGATGACCAACTGCCACAGTAAGTTAGAGAGAGACACAGTGAGCCAGAGGGACACCCAGGCATTCCATGATGTCACAGATATCATAGTACAGTCTATCCAGAGAAGAACAGTGGAGAGGACATTTACTACAAAACACGTATTGGAAAGTAAACAGTTTGGTGATTTCACTTTTAACTGGCATGTTTTGGTGTGGTGTGAAGCAAGTTAATAAAGCCATTTTGTAGATTTCCTGTGAAAACTTTGGCAGTATCCTACAAGTGTCCATAAGCAATGATAACTCACTTGACTTGAGGATGTGCACCATGAGCTTAAATCAATGAACCTCCTGAAGGAGGAACAGGTTTTAAAATGGAGCCTGGTGGTTTGAACTGGATTCCTGTCAGAATTGTCATTGTGCCTGTCATCTACCCACTTCATGGCACTCCTCTTCTACTAATGGCTGAGTGCAGTGTTATGACGAATAAGCAAGAAGTTAAGGAAATATTCTCTCTGTTGAGTGATGGCAAGAGGATGTGTCTTATAATATCCATCATCCAGAGGAAGGAGGAGCATGTGTTCCTGTAGATGAAAGCCAGGTCCTCGTGTACTGTTAACAGCGTGAAGAATTACAACACTTCTACATCATGCGCTACAAGAACTACAGACCAATAACATTCCATAATAACTATAGATGCTCCTAGAAATACTAAAAGCCACACAGCTAGGGGTAGGTATAGTGTGCTTGTGAACACTAGATAGACCTCCCCACAAAACCCACTCTTCCCGACACATGAAGGAAGTACAAAGTGTGTGGCACTAGCAGTAATACCACCCAGCATGATGTAGCCATTCAAAGAGCAGAATTGCTCTACGTTGAGAATATATTGGTTATTCCTCTGTCACCCATACCAAGTTAGAGACAAGATATGCCTCATTGTGGGAAGATCCCATGAAGGGTCTTTCTCCAATTGATGATGTACTATTAGGGATTGGTTTAGAAAAGTCACTTGACATCACTGGACGCACTTTTACAAATGCAGAAATCTGTATGGGAGAAAGTAATATACTTTCAAAATGAGGTGTTTGGAGAAACAGAATGAAAATGTAAAGAGACAGTTCCTATTTCTTTTCAATATTCAAGAGATCTTCTTTATACTTAGTGTCAATGTGTGTTCTGTCACGTATGGGAGAACCAACAGTAGTTGTAGAAGCAGTGAGTGCAGGGAAATGCAAAATATTCACTAATCACCCAGAAACAAAACTTGGGTTTCTGACAGTGGGTTAAGATAGAGGTACTGGATCCTTTGTGCAGAATCAATATGTAGGTCGACAATATGTCCCTAAAAAAAAGATAATTCTAAAGGTGGGGTGGGCAATGCAGTATAGAATTCCATAGTATTCAAATATCATTCCAAGCTATAACTTTGCTCCATTCCATTTAGTGATAACAAAACACCCCAATTAAAATAATACTGTTTCACACCTCTTTGGCAGCCACCACATTTCTCTTGTTAACTTCTTCCCACAGTGAAGTAGAATTCGATTACATGTCTGGTCATCCCAAGCTCACAATGGCCCTGCACTTTCTTGGGTAACAATCTCAATATTATTTTTTTCTGCAGAATGGAATACATTCTCAGATGAGGCACAGAGGTAAAAAGGTTCCTGCAATATTTTATCTGCATTTAAATAGTTGCCGTCTTTTGCCCATATTCACACTCACCATTTTATTTTATTTTTTAAATGATTCTTAATCGCTTTAAGTCACTTGACGGAGCTATCCCATTCTAATTCTCTAATTCATCTGGCCGGTGAAATGGGATTATTACCCAATTGTTGGGATGCTCATCACTGCAAGCCCGAACAACCCAAGGACACTAAATTAAAGTATGGGATGATTTCTTAATCATTACAGGATACTCCTTTGTAATGCTCCCCCACATCCACCATCTGTCTTCACATCTGTGCATCGCCTATTAGATACAAGAGTACTTTATAGCATTTTATCTAGAAATGTTTGGGTCAGTATTTGTGAGTCTCTCAAAGAGAGAAATATGAGAAACAAACAAATGGCAACAGATCAGTCTCTTCAAATTTTATAATTTCTTAGACGCATCGTAATTAGACTTAAAGGTAGACTACCACACTAAACAAAAAGAAAAGTCTTTCTACGTTTTTATTTTCATACTTTAAAGGTCCTGAGTTTATGATTACATTTTTGGAGAGACATAATCTAATCAAATATTTGATTTAAAATCCTTCCGTCTTAGCACTACAGAAACATTTTTCACATTGTGAGGTCCTGACAACATCAGAAATATCCTTCATACTGCTGACAGACTCCCCCAGAATTCGCCATGGTAAATCTTCTGCTTTTGTAGCCTGTCACCATAGATGTGACAGCCCCCAAAGCTCTAATGAACTGACACATAAGTAAGGCATGAGGCACCCAAGTGCCACAGATCAACTAAAGAAACTGTCCGGCTTGACACAACCTTTATGGGGTATTTTTAGTACCTTGTATAGTATATGTGCCCTTCCCTCGATAGCAAAAAGATCTTAGGTTGAATGTGGGGAGAAAGGGGAGAGTATCATACTTCCACATTAAGCAAATTATTATTGGTAACTAGTTGATTGTCTCAACATAGGTAGCCGCAATGCACTGGTGGGGACGTGGTAGGTTTGGACATGTGTGAAGCTATGCAATAGGAAAAGAATGTTTCCAGAAAAGTTGAACTTACGCTCGGATGAGATCTTCTTCATAGAAAATTGGCCTTATGTTATCCTCTATAGCCACAGTGACATTCTTCTTAGGTTCCTGATACAAAGGTTCCCTTTTCGGGGGGAATGCTACGTAAACATCATACCAGACAGGCTTCTGTGATGGCTTCATCACGCCCGCCCGCATCAGATCACGCACTCTATAAGATGGAAAGTTAAACAAAACAAAATCGGTTACAACACAGATATCTTTAACCACCTTACACAGTAGAAAAGACAAATCCCCCATGATAATCTCAGAACACATGCACACTTCAAATATTCCATGTGGCCAATTCTCTTTAAAACTGCCCAAGCCATCATTCTTGGGTCAAAAACATCTAAGAGCAACAAGGTATTTGGGTAGTGTGTAAACGATCACAGGCAGTATATAAAGTGTACCACAATATTACTGTGGATGAATGTAATTATATTTACACACTGTAGCATTGAGGGGGTTTGATCACGGTGCTTGAGGTGACATGTTTTTGCTCTCATCATTTGAAACAGGGCATCAGGTCTGGCGATTTACTAGATAGGTTATGGACCCTAGAGCGCAGCAACCTGAATTCTAATCCTGTCGTCAGCAACTTGAAAATAACTGTGTGTCTGAGCAAATCGGTGATTATTCTCATAGGGATTAACCTGCACAGCTGTTTGTATCCAGTATCCCCATCCTACCATTTTGTATGTGCTCCCAAAACATCCCCTATTTGTTGTTGTATCCAGCTAGCCTCTAATTCAGAGGTCTCTAAACTGGGGGGCAGGCCTCAAGGGAGCTGGGGGTGGGCAGGGGAGCACCAGACTCTGGCCAAAAGAAGCATTATGCGGACAGCACTGCTTTGTTTTCAGCTGAAAACAAGCAATTACAATGTATTGGTCTCGGCATCATTAAAGGTAGAGCTATTGGCATTGCTCATGACATTTCTTTAAATCATAAATAAATGGCATTGTCATTTACATTGCCAATAGCTTAATCGTTAAATAAATGGCATTGTCATTTACAATGGGCAACTGCAAGACTTTGTTTGTAATGTAAGCCATGCTTTCGCAGTACTGTTGAATTTCATTATCCTCGCCTAGTGCTACTTTTCAGCCGTATATAGCGTGAGTTTTGTGGAGGTGCACCCTGCACGCTCACACACTGCTCACCCTACACACTGCTCACCCTGCGTAATGCGAAAAGACCTAGCTCTGCCCTTCGGCCTGTGTTGTAATCGTACAGTAGGTTGCGAGTAGCTGCGCTTGATTGGTTGAGGCATCCCCTCCTTCCTGCTCCCTTCACAGAGGGCCGGCTGCCTCAATGAAGCTCCCACGTGTTCAGCTGTTCTTTGTTTTAGCTCCTGTGTGTCAGTGCACCGTGTAAGCACACAAGCATACCCTGCTCTTTCTGGAACAGGCACTCACCACTCACCACTCACTCACTCTACACACTCACTCACTCTACACACTCACTCACTCTACACACTCACTCACTCTACACACTCACTCACTCTACACACTCACTCACTCTACACACTCACCACTCTACACACTCACCACTCTACGCACTCACCACTCTACGCACTCACCACTCTACGCACTCACCACTCTACGCACTCACCACTCTACGCACTCACCACTCTACGCACTCACCACTCTACGCACTCACCACTCTACGCACTCACCACTCTACGCACTCACCACTCTACGCACTCACCACTCTACGCACTCACCACTCTGCACTCACCACTCTGCACTCACCACTCTGCACTCACCACTCTGCACTCACTACTCTGCACCAGTGGCGCTTTCCGTTAATGTACTTGCACGCAAAACGCAACCAGTTGCATAACTTGCAGATTTCAACAAAATACATATTGTGCCTGACCCGGCAGACTCCCGAGCAGCCTTCGAGGAACGCACCTCTGCCGAGGCCCAGGAGGAGAGGCTGGAGTGCACGCGCACCCAGCATCATCCAGTCCTGACACTAAATGCACACGCTCCAGGAATGCCAAAGGCTTCCGAGAGCAGACAGCAAAGAATGGTGCACACGCGCCCAGCATCTGGATTCAATTACCGCGCCCCCTGACAGCTGGTAATTGATGATTTTTAGCCTTCTGCTGCGCGTCTCTGCACAGAATATGCAGGAAGTGGAGAAACTCTACAGACTATGGCCTATTGCGTGCTGCCTTGTAAAAACACAGCCATACGATGGCCAATTGACATGCAGCTGCCATAAATAACGAACAGAATTCATGCGCTTCTCTGGAATGTGTAGGTTAGCTTGTCGGAGTCCTCTCTACAGGACTCTGAAGCCACACCCACTTCGTGGGATGTAGGCCGAGCCCTAAAAAGCACACATGCAAGAAAGCAATGCAGACGGCAGAAGCATATATGGGCGAGCGCAACATGAAGGAGGCATGGGAAAAGGACACAGATGACAGAGAGCAACCCAGAGTGTTGCAGAGGAAGAGGAAAGAAGTACACGAGGGAGATAGCTGACAAATACATGCACCCTCATGGAGTGGATAAAAAAGGGAAGTTAATTTCAAAAAGTGAGCAATGCAAGGACACAACTAAAGAGGCTATGCACCAGATGAGGGACAAACACATAAGAGGAAGGGAAACCCACACAAGGCAACGAATAAAAACCAAGTTAATTAGAGTGGCAATAAAACCAACCAATGGAAAGCAATGAATGGGCTCTAAGTCCACTGCAAATTCACTATAGGTCTTTCACAAGCAGACAACTTGCACTTTCATATGCTCGAGATCTAAAAACTAATACAAAAGCTGTAGCAGTGTTGTACCTGAGAATACCTTGTGCTCGATGATTTTATAGAAGTGGACATGGAAGCTTTCGGTGTTTTATAATTCCAACAATCAGTTATGGTGGGAAGCCTGCCATCAGCACACTGAAAGAATTCCCCTGAATATTGTTTTCCATTGCTGTGTCTTGCGTTACTAAAGTGAAGTCATCCTGTGCGTCTAGGCACATATCACAGAACATAACCAGCAGATGCAAAAGGAAAGTCACGTCAAGGGAGATGGCACAGCAGCCAAGCAACAGGACACTGGACACAAGATAGAAGACATAACAGCATTGCAGCGGGGAGGAGAACGAACACCTTTTCCTCGTACCCTGAACCATTTAAAGCCAAGAGGTTGGCCTTGTGCACTGTTTTACAACACAGCTTCAGACAGGCAGTGAGTAGCAGAATAGTAAAGGAGAAAAAAAAGACGAGAGCAAAGGGTAAATAATAAAGCATGCAATTAAAAGCAGATTATAATCAGTAGTCTGTACATCATAAAATGAAATAGAACACAAATAAACACTTATGTCCCCAGCCTAACAGAGCAAAACGGCGAGTCATCGCAACTTCTGTAACACATTCTCCAATCTATTATTAATCTTCTAAATCACTGTACCTTTAAAACAAAACAAAAGGAAAAAAGTAATGAGGCAGGCAGGTAGAGACGTTTGTAAGAGAAGTGCAGAGATTTCTTAAAAGCAAACTGTGACACACGTTCAAGAGTTGGAAGGATGTGAAACCTCTACATAGGAGAAACAAAGACATTTTAAAGTGGTAGAATTTTTTTAAATAAGCTGAACACAAAATCTCCTCACCCTGAGCAATGACTAGCTTACATGCTTGAGCACAGGTTCCACTTGCTTTAAGCTTAATTTATGGTAAAGTTAACTATTCAGAGAATGCTTCAAGTTTGGCGCCGACCCTTGAGAGAGGAATAATTAGATATCATTCTCACTGAAGTCAGCCTTAAAGAAAGAATTCCAACTATAATATAATTGCTTTGTCTGCCAATTTTATGTACTTAATACTTGTTGTACCTGGTAACTTCAAGACATTAGGAAGGCAAGGCACCCCTAAACAATTTTACACAATAAATTGAGATAAGTGCTGTGCCTGGGCTGCTGTGGGAAAATACACATGAATCAATTGCTAGCTTTTATCAAGTACCGGGTGATAAACATTTAGAAGTTCTTGATTGTTGTGCCCAAAATCCGAGGCAATACCGACCAGATGTGGGCAGGTCCCCATTGGGAAGGAGATGGTTCTTAAACTCAGGGGCTGCGGTAGCGCAGGAAAATCATTAAAGCGCCCTCAATGCAAACACGATCAACCATATCTTATGTTTACATATTCGAGGAAGATGTGCATCAGCCGTTTTTGAGAAACATTTGTCTTTACGAAGTTTTGTATAAATATGTCAGTAAAGGTTTTGAATGTTTCTGTAGCTTACGTATTATATTGTTGGTCAGTTATTAGATGATAACAGAAGTCCCACCTGAGGGATATGTAATCGAACTTTAAAAATACCAAATCCTGTGGAATTAAATATTTTAGATAAAACGTTGGCCAGTAGATGGCAGTATGCATACTAAAACGAAGTCTACACCCTGCCAATGTGTATTTAAAAACAACAAGGAATACTAGAACAAGTCAAACCGAAACCTAAGAGCCGCGCGCGTGACCTTCTACCGTAGACAGCTCACGTCGCGCGGCTCTTAGGTTTCCAAGGCGCATGGCAGAGTCGGATTCTGACGCGCGCGACCCAATCCCAAGGCGCGCGTCTGAATTCGACTCTGCCATGCGTTTTAATGGTGCGCGCGGCCACCTCTTGTCTCCACTCGTTAGGTCTCGGCTAGAAGCTGACACATTCGCTATAGTTCTCTGCGAGAACGCGCTTCGCGCGCTTCTAGCCGAGACCTAAAAAGGAGCAGCAGTAAACCGCTAATGGGCCATCACTACATCTTTTGTCATTTTTATCCTGGCTTGGAGAAGGGGTTGAAAGGGAAAGGACTTCAAATATTCTTCAAACTCCCACACCCATTTCTAATAATCACACTGTGCATACTTTTACACGCTAGTAAAACATGCCTGACCAGAACAGTATGTTTGAAAATCATGTATTCCATTGCAATTTTAAATCACGAACATAACTTAAGTGCATTTAAATATACCTAGACATATTTAAACATTGCCGGTATAATACATTAATTGTGAAAAATGGGGAAAAGTTGGGCCCCAATGATTTGTTTCCCCCACAGGAGGCACTCAAAATTTTTTGAATACCACTTCTTTAATTCAAAAGACCACACCAAGTCATGTGCTCGCAAGACGACCTCCGGTTCACTGGGCATACTAATAGTAGCCTGAAAAGTAGGATACCAAGACATGGGTTAACCCTCAAAATGGGCTTCCTGCAATGTGTTCTTGGGAAGACAGTTCTTCTTCTAAGCCCCTCTGTCCGAATTATGACGTTACTGGTTGGTGTCATTGAATGTATCTACCTGGTGGGTGCAACATGGCTTAATCTACAGGCATTGTTTAATGACCCTCCTTTCCCATGTCAAATCCAGACTCTCCCTGCAAAGAGGGCCCTTTCCCCTCTGATCCAGAGAGACCGTAAGCCCTGTGAACGTGGGCACGAATGTGCAATGTGGAACATGGCTGTGTTGGATATGATGGTGTTTCTCTCAGCACAACAAGTTAGCTGTTCCCACTGCCCCTTCATTCTACACCATCTGAGGACAATACACAACTGCCCTGCCAAATAACCTTTTCTAGTAATGCACCGGAAGTAGAATTGGAGATGTTCCTGATAATAGCTCCTAAGCCAAGACGGGCGTGGCTAACTCCTGGGTCCAGCCAGAGTATCTTACCGCACTGATTGAATAAAAGAGGCATCCGAGCACCTGATCCTCGTCAGGTAGAACCACTGGTAGCTCCCGGTCCCCGGCGAGCACCTACAGATGGGGGCTTGGCCGGGGCAGACTCTGCTGGCATGGCGGCAAGGCCTACTAAACGGAAACACAAGGAAGCGCTGCTACTACCACAATTTAAGAGCAGCTAGGCTCTTTAGCGTCTCATGTACGCCCAACTTGTGACTTCGGGTGGCAACCGTCTCACAAAATACACCCAGACCCTGCCATGGCAGGAAATGTGGAAGCATTGGGCCAGGTGGGGCCTGGTGTAGGAGGCAGCCGGCATACTGGTGGGCAAGACCCAGGGGGCACGCCAGGCCGCGGCAGGGCCCCTCAAGATAATTGCCTTGCTGACTCACCGAGGCCGGTCTGCGATGAACTGTAAAGACTGGCAGGGGGGGAGGAACTGAAGTAGGTGGGTCTGGTGCAAATGGTGGCGGAAAGCTGAGCACCCTCTTGCCACACACGGAGGGCTGCTCTTCTACCTACCCGCGTCTCCCCTGCACTTAGGCTGCGAATATGACTGCGTGATCCGATGCCGGGCCATTAACGGAGAGAAAGTATTGCTGTGCCCGGAAGACTGGCATTTGGCCTTCCACGTGTCGCAGTGTCGTAACCTTATGTTTCCTCTCATACACAGGTGATTTCTGTTCACTGTCGGCCCATGCTTATCTTCACATTTTAAAGGGGAGGTTCTCACTGACCCTCTCAGATCTGACGCTTCCCCATGGTCCTTGCCCTGCCAGAATTGACATAATAGACTGTACCCCAACTGCACTTGTCTGGCGAGAGATGTTGAGGTAGAGGCCTGGAAATTTCTCCTTGACATGACACAAGTTCCGAGCGGTCTGGCTCCTCTGACCGCATTCGACAAAAAGCCCTGGCCTCGCCCAAGCAGGATGGGTCACACCCAAGCCAAAACAATGGATCACCAGTGCACTCGCTTGCTCCCTCTCCCATCTGAAGGTTCCTCCTTGGTGACCACGGAAAAGTGTGTTCCGCCAACATTAGCAAATCCCCATGTGGACAAGTTGGATAATATTTTACAGGAAATCCGAAACTCTAGAATGGCCATTGAACAACGCCTTGGTGTACTTTACCACGGACCTCTCCCTCCTCAGAGATGATCATAAAAATTGACTGACAGAGTCAAAACGACTGAAGCCACCATCTCTTCGCTGACACCATTGCAGAAGGAACTAACAACCACAAAAACGATCCTCCAGCAAAAAGTGGTAGAGCTACAGGTACAAGCCAAAGATGCTGAAGGACGAGCTCCCCGTAATAATGTTAGAATTCTTGGCATGCCGGAGGGAACAGAAGGCCCCAATGCAACAAAATACATAGAGGATTGGCTCCACACCAGAGTGGCACCAGATGCCCTATCTGATCTGTTCACAGTGGAAAGGGCGCACCGAGTTCCAACAAGGAGGCCTACCACGGGAGCACCACCACGATCCACTTGTGGCCTGTGTACTGAATTACCAAGATAGGGACGCAATCCTCCGTAATACCGGAGACAAATCACCCATTTTCATGAATAATGCCAGGATCTCCATCTTCCTCGAATACACACCGCCTGTACAGCGCAAAAGAGCCTCCTCCCAAGCACTTAGAAGTCAGCTCTGCACATTTGGCCTCACCAAATTTCTCCTGTTCCTGTCCGAGCTCACAGTGATCCACTAGCAGAAGACCTATTTTTTCGAGCTCCCCACGGAAGCGTGGGACTTGATGGAATGTCACTATCCTGGCTCCAGGAGACCCAAGACCATGCAGTCCAGCACAGCACCCACCCAGATTCAGCGTAGGCGAACACTCTGGAACAAAGGTGGGTCCCATCCCCCCAACAGGTCTTTGAAAGTCAGAACGCTGAACTCCTCTCAGTGTTGTACCCTCCGTCCCAGCTGACCTATCATCAGCCCCAGTTTGTCCCAAGACAGTGCTTCGAACTCCTAGTTGAGTGGGGGATGAAAGGGGAGGGGTTGGCTCAGCACTTTTCCCCACCATTCCCCCACAGGTGACTCATGATTTGCTGGGCTGAAGTTTTTCATAAGTACTGTTCTTTTCAAACCCCTCCTTGTCTGCATGTTTTGATTGAGGGTTCTACCCCTGACTCCACACCCAAGGACTGGACATTTGACACTCTGGGGGAGCTCCACACTCCTCCCTGAGAGGGAACACAATGGGCCAACGTATATTATCTGTTATATGCCTCTTATTGCATTTCTTTGTCTTCATGTTAATCTAAGGTAAAAGGATTATCCTTCCGCTGGGGCCCGCTTCTACCTTACATGGGCAGGGACTAATCTTTATGTTGCATGACATGAAATGCTTCGGTCTATCCTACATCATTTTCTGCTCCAAATATTGTACTGTGAATCGCTGCTTAGATTGTTGCTTGTCAGCTATTGTCCTTTAATATGATGTTCTGGACACTATTCAGCACTAGAGCCCCTGGCTCGGGATGAGTTATGCTCCTGGCTATACAACTGCCCCTAATGCTAGATCAAAAGCTGTGTCATTAACCCCAAGAGAAAGTGCACCCTTTGTAATGTTTCCTTTTACATTTCTGGTCGAACGAGGTTTCATTGCTGGACCTTGTATTGAGAATGTTTTATGCTTTTGTTCTTGATAATGGGTATCCAACATAGTCACACCTCAATTATATCACCACCACTGCTCATAGCCAGCTTAGATTTGCCTGTATAGGCTTTTACCCCTTTAATAACAATGTTAGTTTCACATCAATATGATATGATCACTTGGAATGTCAGCGGCATGGGATTTATACCAAAACAACATAGAATCCTAGCCCAGTTGCACTGTCGACACGCACATGTGGTGTGCTTACAAGAAACCCATCTCATAGCCAGTGAATCCCTCAGACTCTGTAAGAAATGGCAGGGTCAATTGTTCCATACTTTCTATTTTGCATTTTCTCATGGGACAGCACCATGGATCAAAGCAGGGGTCCCTTTCACTGTGGTGGAGATGAGGATTGATGCGCAGGGGAGGTATGTTCTGCTCCACGGCACGATGGGTGGTACACCCGTCGTACTGGGCAGTAAATATGCCCCTAACTTGGAGCAGGAAGTCTTCCTAGCGCATCCGTCCACAATCTTAGTGGATTGGGTACATTATTCATGGTTTCGGGGACGCGGGGTATTGTTGTATTGGATATAGATCTTAATAGATCGCATAGCCTCCTCTCAAATGCTGATTCAGTGCGACAAGTCAAAGCCCAGCAACAGCGATTGTAGGGATGGTCACATGCAGG
The DNA here is from genome assembly GCF_964261635.1 of Lissotriton helveticus. Classification (NCBI taxonomy): domain Eukaryota; kingdom Metazoa; phylum Chordata; class Amphibia; order Caudata; family Salamandridae; genus Lissotriton; species Lissotriton helveticus. Next base: position 254,882,380 of record NC_136061.1, read on the forward strand.
TGTTTGGCAAAGCCACAACACAGGCAAGCACAAGTATTCATTTTACTCCCCTCCTTACCTACTCCATGCGCGACTGGACAGAATCCTATGTGCGGCTTCCCTCCAGTCCACAGTCACACATGTGACCTACTTAAACAAAACTCTCTTGGATCATAAGCCATTAGACATTGCGTTTACATGGGGCCGCGTCCCAGCCCCTATCCCCACAAGGTGCTCACACCCCAGATGTTGGAAGATATTGTCTTCCGAGAAACATTGCCCACCACAATAGATAATTACTTTGCCGAGAACATCAATACCACTTCCTCTATTTTAACAGAATGGGGAGCGTTTAAAGTGGTTGTGCGATGGGACATTCACAGGCACAATGGTGGGAACCCATCAGATGGTCCTTAGGGAGCTTGCCAGAGTGGAGGAGAGCCTGGGTTCCCAAAAAAGGCTGCGACAGATAATGCAGCACATGCACCAACACATCAGGATAGGGCTTACATACAGAAAACCCACACAGAAGAGGAGAAATTAGGTGACTTACTAGTCCGACTGATTAAACCACTACCTTCACCCACTTCGCTACTCACAACAGCTACCTTACAGAATACCCAAGTCACTTCCTAAATGGAAATTAATTTGGCATACTGCGATTTCTCTTAAACCCTAAATGCGGCCCCACCAATAGTTGAGCCGGAGGCATTCCAGAGCTTTTAGGATAGATTGGCCCTCCCCAAAGTGCTGGATGTGGAATGTGATATACTGGGGGCCCCTATCACTGCCAAAGTGAAAAGAGGGGCAAGAAACAAACTAGCTAGGTACAAAACCCCCAGCTCTGATGGCCTCCCTACAAAATGTTATGCCACATTTGCCACCCAGCTGATCCCACAATTGGAATGCCTTTCTAAAACTTCCGTAAAGGAGTATGCTGCCCCCTACCACAGCACAAGCACTGGTCACCTCTTTATTAAAACCAATCAATCAACCATCTGACATGCCCTTTTAAAGGCCTCTTTCTTTACTTAATACAAAATACTCAATAAAGTGCTGGCCAGCCACTTACTAATCATACCTCCTAAACTCCTTCATACTGATCATTTCGGCTTCATCCCTAATTGCAATACCTCGCCTAATATCTGAAGATTACACCCAATCAAGGACACTGTGCAAGGGCGATTTCGCTGGGCAGGCCACATATCCTTGGACTTAAGACAGGTGTTTGACACTTTAAGCTGGGATTTTATGATCGCTTCACTTAGAGGGTTTGGCATTATTCCACCTATATTCGCTGTACACAGCCCCCACCGCACAGGAACTCAAGGGCCAATATATTTCAGATCCATATCTGATACATCACGGCACAAGGCAGGGTTACCCCTTATTGTTGCTTCTTTTTGTTCTAGCATTAGAACCCTTAGCTCAATGAATAAGACAGGATGCCCACAACTGCGGCATTCCAATCAGAAGTGCAACCCACGCAACATCATTGTATGCGGATATGATCCTTTATGTTGAAGATTTTCAGATAAACCGGTCATAAGTGGCTTGACAGTTCAATACATTTGTGTCGGTATCTGGCCTGCGGGTTAACGTTCATAAATCCTATGCATTTTCATTCAAAAACACTTACCACAAACCATCTTTACCTTTCGAGGCGATGGATATCCTGGTAAAACCGGAGACCTTTCGTTATTTGGGGATCCAGATTTGCCGGGACGCTCAGAATGTGTTGGAGGGTAATCTCCTTAAAACTATTGCACCCTCAAATCATATGTGGGCTTTTGGACCACCTTTGGTGGCAGACAAATTGGCCCTTACTAAAATGGTCATGCTGCCTTACTTACTGTACCATTTTGTAAACATTCCACGGCTTGTATCTGCCCAAATCTTTGCAAGACTAAATACCCTTCTAATTGACCTAATCAGGGCCAGTGGCTGCAGCAAGGTTACCTTTTCACGCTCCAACTATCACCTGACAAGGAAAGGATGGGTGCTTCAAAATTAAAATCCTACTGCATAGTAGGGCAGTTGCAATTCCTTTCCTGCTGGCTGGCAAACCGTAACCAGTCTGAAGTTGACTATTCTGGTGTCATGGGGTCAAGCTACACAGTATGTTATGTCAAAGGGCCAAAGAGACTATATACAGGAGATGGGGTTGTATTGAGAAATGGAGGAAAGTTTGGGGGCCTTGGTTGAAATACAGAGGGTTGGAGGGAGAGTAACTACAATAATTGGATATCCCACTTGTGTCTTAATTTGTTAAACACAATGCTATTCCCTGACATGCTTTTTGGATGTTATCTGTCATTGTATGGTCCTATGAGCTATGTTAATAAAAATATATATATTTTTTTTTAAAACACTAAACGGAAGCAAGGAAAAGTTAATTTTGACAAGTAATGGATTACTGAAAAGTATGTGGTTCCTTTGTAAGACATGTTAGTGAAATGAGGAAAAGAAACCAAAAACAATGGAAAACTTGGATCAATATAAGGCATATATTTTATTTGGAGGAGTCTTAAGCGAAACTAAAAAAAGCATATAAAGGATTTTTTTTTGTAAACCGCAAACAAAAGTGATGCATTAGTCCTACACTAAAAGGAACAGCCCAGCACGAACTACTACCCTTCTGTATGGCTACCTATCGCTAATTTACGCTTCACTACTGTCCTTCCGCCTGCCCTGTCTTGCTTTGTACTAGTCAATTGTCACTTCCAATTCCCTGCTGGCGCATATCCCCCCCCTCGTACAGCTACCCTATTACCCCATATACACCATTGCCGCCCTTTCTCTTTATATCACTCCCCTCCCATCTCTTCCCCCTCTTCTCCTTACATATTTACTAAACATGTCACCACCTAATCACATCATCGCCACTCAATGTCCTTCACTAACCAGACATGGCCCCAACTCTTGGACCATTCCTTACCCTCCCAATCTTTCCAAAAACGCAAAGAAACATTTTAAGCATAAAAAACTGATCCGTCACCCTGAAAATTTAACTGTAGATAACTACCACAGCCTCTCCGACCCCTATAAAAAACAATTACATATTCTATTCCAAGCGCCCCTCTAAATGAAAGAGCGTCTTCTTACGCCCTCTCCCAGTCACAAAAACGTGCAAAATCCCTTATGGATTCAAACTATCCATCTCCAACCTTTCCCGGGAATATCGGCATCTCCATTTTTAAAACTGGAAACATCCTCATAAAAGCCTCTGAACATCACCTCACCATTTTCGAACTTCACTTCAGCATGTTGTCCTTCCAACTATCCAATTCTTCTCCAAATCCCACACCTACATCACCACAAGATCACCCTGTGTTCTTCCCTTCCATCCCCACTATAACACTTCTTCCCCCAGACAACTCTAATCTTGATGATGTCTCCCTTTCCTCGACTTCCAATCTATCACTCTTCTTCGAATCCCCCCATGACATCACCAACTCACTCTACAACTCCCCAACTCTCACACTTTCTAAAAACCCTAACTCTCACGCCCTCTAATAACGAATGCCCCCAAACTCCTAACCCCTTCCACACCACCCGACCCCTCTATATGGCTCTTCCCTCTATTCGCCCTCTGTCCCCTACTCTTCCTCCTCTAAACCACACTACTACCCCAAACGCTGATGGTGCTTCTCCCCACACCCCTCTCGACCTCTCCTCTTCTCCTCAATCCCTTTCACCTGCCCCTACATCTAATCAATTACTCTCTCCTGAATCCCCATGACATCTCCAACTCACTCTACATCTCCCCAACTCTCATGCTCTCTAATAACTCAACTCTCACGCCCCCTAATAACATATGCCCTCCAACTCCTAACCCCACTTCTTTTCCCTACCATGCCACCCTAACCCCCCTCACGGCCCTTCACTCTATTCCCCCCCCTTTTCCGACCCTTACCTCCCTAAACTACACTCCTTCCCCCAACTCTGAAGTGACTTCTCCCCACACTCATCTTGACACCTCCCCTTCTCCTCAATCCCTTTCTCCTACCTCATTCATTGCCCCGTCCTCCTCCACGCCCCCCTCCATCCCTCAACATGAGTTCCCTTCTCTCCCCTACACCTGGCCCCTCTCCCTCCCTCAACACTAGCGCCCCTTCACCAACCAATACCGAAAATACACCCCTCACCACCCCAGCCCCAACTGTGTCCCTGCTCACCCTTCTTACCCAAACACTTATCAACACTGACCGAAATATTTCTACCTTAGTGACTGAACTCTCTCTACTTAGAGAGGATTAAAAACAACTCAAATGCCTCAACCCCAGGACCCCCCACTTTTGTTCCACTTCTCCCTACTATGGTTTACAAAAGTTCCTTAATCTTAAACACTGGAGAACTACTCCCCTCCGCAGCCGTTCTCATAGGCCTCACCACATATTGAATGATCTCTCGGACTTCGACCTCTCTGACCTTTGCAACTCTTACCTTCCTACATCATCGCCTAAGGATCTCGCCCTTCCTCACTCTTTCATTCCAGTTATTCTGGGGACTAGCAGATTCCCCCTCACTCCCAGCTATCCCAAACCCCCCCAACGTACCACCATCCACTCACGCTCTCCCCCCAAAGGTAACCCTAATTCTCTAACCTGTATGCTTATTAACTGCCCGTTTGGCAGTTTGTCATGCTTCCGAAATCTCTGAAACCATCCTGAGTGAAGACATTGCCATCGCCTTCCTCACTGAAACATGGCTCAACGATCACCCAACACCCATCCTTGACCTACTCTACTCCCCTGGTTACTCTAACATCAGAAAGGACAGACCAGTGGGGAAAGGGGCTGGAATAGGGATAATCTTTAAAAATCAACTCCAATTCTCTCTTGCCAAGAATACTGAATACTCAACTTTCTAATACCTTGGTGCCGAACTTAAAGTTCTAGGCTCTCCCCTGATTCGCCTACACAATATCTACCACACTCCTGGTGACACTTCACTTTGTAGATGAATTATCTGACCTTCTTACTCAATCCTCTCTCTCTAACTCTAAAAATCTCTTCCTTGGAGATATCAATCTCCACTGGAACGAACCGGAGAACCCCTCAGTTAACCTTCTCTCTAATCTTCTAGAGATTAACGACCTCAAACAACTCTGCCTTTCCCCAACTCACTCTAAAGGCGCCATTCTTGATGTCCTCATTACAAACAATGACTTGGCCTCCCTTTCCAACATCATCCCTATTGACTGGTCAGATCACCACCTCATTCTGTTCACGATTTCCCCCTCGGCCCGATCGTCCACATCTAAAAACACCAAAACCATGAAATGGACTAGAAACTTTAATCTTATACCCCCAGGCGTATTAGAGTCCAAACTCTAAGCATCACTTCGTCTCACCCCTCTTTCTCTCAACACCAATGAGCTCACCGCGCATTTCAATAAATCTGTCTCAGAGGTTTTAGATCAAATTGCCCCGCCTAAACTAAAAACTCCAAAAAATATCCCTTCCAAATCTTGGTTCAACTTAGACCTCAACAAAGAAAGACATGCTCTTAGAATGACTGAAATAACTTGGAGACTACACCCTTGCTCCCTCCCATCTCGCCCTACTCAGAGCTACCAGATCTTCCTACAAGAAACACATTTTTAATGAAAAGGCATCCTTTTTCCGTTTGCAACAGACTAGTCCCAAAGATAGGCCCAGAGAACTATTCAACATTGTTAGAAATCAACTTCCGCTGCCCCCCTTAAGCTTACGGCCTCCACAACCAAATGCGAAGAAATTGCTAACTTCTTCTCTGAAAAAATTGCCAAGATAGATTAATCTTTCCTTCAAATTCAGATCCCTCTCAACTGTCGAGGAACCTCTAACACTACTCCTTCACCACCCCCCTTATTTATCCTGCCCCTCATTTCCTCCCCACACTTTCCTACCTCAACCTCACCTGAAACCAACCCCGCCCAACAACAACTTAAAAACAAAGCCTTGTGGCATAATTTCCCCCCTGTCTCCGAATTCGAAGTTTCTAACATCTTGTCTAAATTAAAACCGTCATTTCACACAAAAGACCTTCTCCCTTCTAACCTTGTCCAAGATCTAAAACATGGCATTGTCCCATACTGGACCAATATTTTCAACTCCTCCCTGACCTCGGGATGTGTCCCTGCTCCCTCCAACTCGGACAAATCACTACCATTCTCAAAAACCCTAAAGCCGATCCTGATGGCCCCAACAACCTCCACCCTATCCCTAACCTCCCCCTCCTTTCCAAAGCCCTTGAAAAATGTGCAAATCAAAATCCGAAACTGACTCTCTAACTCCAGTCACGTCTTTCTTGGTGTCCCCCAAGGTTCTATTCTCTCTCCAGTTCTCTTCAACCTCTTTATGGAACCACTCACTGCCATACTAAAACAAGCCGGAATCAACTACCACCTAAATGCCGATAACACCAAACTATACTTTAAAATTAAATCCCACTCAGATGTCTTGCACCTAAACAACAACCTGGCTAAGATCCAATCCTGGTTCCACTCCAACCATCTCAAACTCAACCCCAATAAAACTAAAATTATTCTTTTCTCCCCTAAAAACAATTCACTCCCTATCCAATCTTGGATCTCTGACCTTAATGCCCTCAACTGCACACTCTCCTTATCCAAATCAGGTAAATCCCTGGGCATAACCATTGACAATAAGCTTACTCTCAATTCCCATATAAACAACTCGGCTAAGGGGGCACTTTTCACGCTCCGCCAGCTCAAAAAAATAAAACCCTTCATTCCTGCTGAATATTTCAAATCAGTTGTCCAATCTCTAGTCCTCTCGAAAATCAACTACGGTAATGCTATCCTATCTGAACCCCCAAAGTCCACCTTGCCCCCCTCAAAACTATACTTAACCTTGCGGCCAGGCTTATTACAAACTGTAAGCGCTTTGACCGCATTTCTCCTGCCGTCAAAGTCCTTAAATGGCTTCCTCTCAAATGCAGATCTGCCTCCAAAATTGCCTGCATTACACACAAAGACCTTCATCAAAAGTCCCCGATCTACCTCTCAAGTAAACTCAAAATAGTGGGCAGCTCCCAGCCGATGAGAAGCACCAACACTCTCCTCCTCGTCCCCTCTCTGCTAAAAAAGAAAGCCTCACAATATCGCTCCTTCTCTGGTAATGCTCCCAACATCTGGAATGCCTTCCCTATAGATTTGCACTGTAACCCCTCGTACGTCAGTTTAAAAAAAGACGTCAAACTACACCTGCTAAGCAAATATTGGGGCCCTTAAATATTCTCTTATCCCACGTGCTATACTCTCTCCTTCCTCACTCCCACCTATCTACCCCGCCACACCCTTTGACTTTTTACTTGCCCCACTTCTTCCCTACCCTTTCTCCCCTTACCTCATCCCTCCATTCCTACACCCTTCCTTTCACACCTAACTTACTCCCTACATACCCTGACCACTGAGCGTACCTCCTGTTGCTGTAAAAACTTGTAAATTCCTCTACCACTTTAGTTTGCAATTAATGCTTCTGTTACTTATTTACCAGTGCAAACTATATTTTTTAATGTGTTCTCTATATTGATCCTGTCTGAATGCTGCATTTCGACTGTATTTATTCACTATGCTATGTGCATTTCTGCTAATGCATTGTACTTTATATTTTTCAGACTTATGTAAAGCGTTCTGATACCCATGGGTGAAACCAGCGCTATATAAAACCTTTTTTTTTTAAATTAAATAAATAAATACTAGGTCATTGACTTTGCCTGGAAGAAATACAATAAACGAATGCATTAGGAACTTTATAAGCTCCATCGGTGAGGTGCAGGTTGACTTCCTATGGTACATAGAAACTGAGAAACAAGCTTTGGACTATGCTTGGCAAAGTGGGCAACTTACTTGTACAGCTAATAAGTGATGCATATATTTACTTTGGAAAGGGGATGGAGTACAACTGGATTAGAACTCGAAGTCAACTGAACATAGGTGGACATCAGTTTGGACACAGAGGAGCTGCTTCCTGTTATTCAATAATGAAAATGATTTCAACTTGACCTTCATTCAATGAAAACGTTTTATACCCAAAACATGTATAGAAAACGACTGTGGAAAAGGAGGTAGCCTAATTATTGTGTCCTTCAAAATGAAACTCAATATGTATTTAGAGAATTGAAAATCTTTAAGACAAGTGTACATATATATTTTGAGAAATTTGAAGCAGGACAATTCCTGTAAGAACTTTGCAACGGGGGCAGTAATAAGAGTACAGCTAATATGTTCCTACCTGGTGAAGACGGTGCCTAGCTTCTCCAATCTGCTGCCTGCCATTGCCAGGCACAAACTGATCAACTGGTGCAGCCCTTTCTCCGAAAAATTCCTCTTAGATGTTGCTGCATGCAACCAACGCAGGCAGACAGACAGCTCCCGTAGCTGTAAACATAGACAGTGGACTATGGCTGCAAGTGATAAAAAAAAAAAGACTTATTCCTTAACGTGACGGCCATCTTACAACGGTGTATGTACATGTGAGTGCAAAAATATGGTAACTCAAACAGAAACGATCCCCAAGCCGATTGATACAGTTACCGAATACCTTTTTAAATGGGTAAATTGTTTTCAATGGTGATGCCTAAAATATATCGTGTATTTTTTTAAAGGCTCAGACTGATTCTACATCATGCGGAGCATTGTATCTTGTTCTTAGATGTATAAATTCCCATTTCTACCAGATATTTAAGCTTTTCCCTTATTTGGTTTTCTTAAACATTTCTGTGAAGACACTAGTTAACCTCAGATATTATATTCATTCGCTACTTCCTCGAATAGCAGAAAGCACCGCGGCTCGGTAGTTGATATGGAATACGTGGCGGCCATCTTAGAGTAGAGTTCGTTCTTCTAGACCAGAGCTATGTTGTCACAGCGGGGAAGCGTCCCCTTTAACAATTCTTCGGGCGAGACTTATTTCTGCATACGTTCGCGTAACATAGAGATTAGTGAAGACTATGTACACGGTTTATCTTATATCAACGTTTACGTATTTTTAAGATAGACGCGTGGACAACATTAATAGGCAGTACCGGTGCACGATACACTAGTACTCCCCATCCCTGGACATAATCAATAGGGAATGTGCTACCTTACACTTAGGGTTGCCACTTAAAAAAAGATCATTTTTTAACGTTTTGTCATTGTGAAGCAGGTAAGAGCTAATATGTGAAACTGAATTTGTGTATAATTAACTGGAATACTTTGCAGCATATGGCAATTATTCCTCTGTTTACTCTAAATTTATAAATTAGTTAGTTCTCATATATATTTTTAACTGATTTCTTAATGTGTTTGCTGTTTTAGGTTTATGTGTCAGAAGGGAAATACCGGAGGTCACCACTTTGCCTAAGATTTTTACTGGACTGCAAGTCTCACTATTCAGACATGAGAATAAAGCAGGTTGGTCAGAGAATTAGTTGCCGCAGTCAGGTGGCCGATTCGCATGCACACCTCAGTCGCTTGTAGCGCGGCTGGGCCCAGGTCAGCGAGGCCTCTAGCGCGCAGGCAGTAAACACGCAGGAGACAGTTACTAGCCTCTTGGCCGGAAGACCACGAGCAGTCTTCCGCCCGTTTATTTATCCCCTCGGGACGAGCCCGCCCCGAGGGGTGCGTGAATGCATGAGGTGCATGGCAACATTGTTGTCGAGAGCCCAGGTGGCTCTCTACATCCCTCCTTTCTTTTAGTCCTAGACCACCAGCTTTTCTTCGTTCAGGGTGAGGCACACGCAAAGTTTCTGGAGCCGTTGACTTGGCCCCGGATTCGGCTGGAGGCCATACCTCTGGCTTTGGTCACAGGGAGATGTCGCAACTCTAGCCGGGGCCCCCTCAGCCGACTCGGCAGCATCGCTCTGGCCAGTCAAATGGGCACCACCACCAGTTCCAGGGCCAGATAACCTTGCCGATTCCAACGGTGTATTTCTCCCTGTTGGCGACCCACATGGGAGTAGGTTTGGCACCGAGTCCTGATCTTCAGAGACCTCAGGGTTTTCTTCCACTTCTGTTGTTTTCTTGAAACTGGACACGTTTCGGGTGACAGATTGTTGTCCCTTCCTGGTGGTCACCATGGTCCCTTGGACACGCACGACAACCCACACCTCTGGTTCGTAGGGCATTCAGAACTTCCACCCGGGGTGTCGGTCTTTGACCACCACCCGGTCACCTACTCTGAGCTGCGGTTCCTGAGCCATCCGGGCCGCACTCGCCTTCCGGTTCGTTGTCTCTCTCCTCGCCTGGACGGCCGCATCATCCCGCGCCACTGGCACCCACGTCGGGTCAGATGGGATACTATCTTGTGGGGCTCGCTTGAACAGGAGATGAGCCGGAGCACACTTAGTGGTGCTGTGAGGAGTCCGACGGTACGCACCAAGGAACTGATCAAGGGCCACCTCTGGGTCTTACCCGTTGTCCACCGCTATATGAAGCGCGCGATTGATGGTCCTCATCAATCTCTCCACTTCTCAGTTCGCTTGGGGCCATAGCGGGGTGATCTTCCTGTGACGCACCGCTATATTGTCAAGATAGTCCTGAAACTCCCGCCCCTGGAAGGGGTGTCCGTTGCCAGACTTGATTTCTTCCGGCAGGCCCATCATGGGCAAGATCCGGTCCAGGACCTTCTTCACCTGTGGGAAGGCCGTCGAAGCGACAACTTCGACGATGGGAAACTTTGAGAACGAATCGACTACGACCAGCATGTGGCGACCATCCGGGAAGCTCCCAAAGTCCACACTAAGACGTGTCCAAGGGGTTTTGCACGGTTATTCTGTGATCACCGGCGCTGGCGTTGGGTCCCCTCCGGTGATCGTCCAGGCGTGGCACAGCCGCACCATCTCCTCTACCATGGAATCCATAGCCGGGAACCAGACCTTGTCTCTCAGTCTTGCCGTAGTTTTGGCCATTCCCTGGTGCCCGACATGGGCCAATGCGAGGATCCTCTTATGTAGACTCTCTGGGACCACAATGAGACGTCCCCTCAGGACGACTCCTCCTTCCCCCACACTGAGTTAGTTTCGGACCTGTCACAATTGTTGACGGGCATGGCTGACCTCCGGCCGGCAGGCGCGGGCACCATCCATGAAATGAGCCCAACTGCTGCTCTCCAAGGCTCCCCGGACCCGGGACAGAGTGGCATCTTCCTGGGTGGCTTGGCCCATTTCTTCTAAAATCATGGCTTTGGGGCACGCCACTTGCGACACCATGTGGACAAATACTTCTGTGCTGCAGGCATCCGCAGATGGGCCAGCTGGCGCCGGAGATTCCGAATGTCGCGACAGGTAGTCGGCAGGGTTGTGCGCCCCGGGGCGGAAGGTCACTTTGAAATTGTATCCTTGCGTTTGCACGGGCCATCGTTCGATTTTTTGGGGCGCTAATCGTGATGAGCCAGCAAACAGCGGGAGCAGCGGCTTGTGGTCGGTCATGACGCTGAACTCTTGACCGCACAAATACAAGTGAAACTGCTGGCACGCCCATTTGATCGCCAACGCCTCTCTCTCAATCTGGGCGTATCGGGTCTCAGTGTCAGTCAGGGCTTTGCTGGCATAGGCAACAGGTTTCCACACATCCGGGCCATGCTCTTGAAGGAGAACTGCCCCAAGGCCCACAGGGCTAGCATCAACCACCAATTCCTTCTTGCGTTGTGGATAAAAGTAGGCCATCACGGTTCTGTCGAGCAGGCTGGCCTTGATGTCCTGGAATGCCTTGTTGGCGGCGAGAGACCATTCCCACTGATGGTCTTGACGTTTGAGCGCCCGCAGTGGCTCGTACATGGCGGCCAAGTTGGGGATAAACCGTCCACAGTATTTGGCCATGCCGAAGAAGCTTCTCACCTCCGTGGAGTACCGAGGGGTGCTGGCTGCACCGATGGCCTCTGCCTTCTTAGGATCTACGCGGAGTCCCTCACGAGTGAACGTGTAGCCAAAGAAGTCAATGCTCTCTTGATAGAATGAGCACTTGGACTTGTGCAACATCAGTCCGCAGTCCACCAGTCGTTTCAGCGTAGCTCTGAGGTGTGAGTGATGCTCCTCGAGCGTGGCAGAGTACATGAGGTTATCATCACTGAGGTTGATCACTCCTTGCAGCCCTGACAGCACCTCCCGGATCGCATTTTGGAACACCTCAGCAGCTGAGGACACTCCGAAGCTGAGCATCCGGTACCTGCGTAGACCCACGTGCGTCTAAAAAGTGGAAATGTATCTGTCATGATCGCTTCGCCGGGGTGCCGTTAGCACAAGAGGCGGAGCTAGCCGGGAGTTAAAAATCTGCTTCCGGACGGGAGGAGCATTCGCGTTCTAGATGTTTTCTGTTTTTCACCGAAGCTCCTCCCGATCACTTCCCGAATCGTCTCTGCCGTTGCCACTGCCTCAAGTTGTCGACTCTGTCTTCTTCCCCAGAGTTTTGCCGTCCCTCCTCACAGCTACAGGACGTTCCCTCCTTGGATTTCGCCACACCAGAGTTTCTGTGACCTCCGCTTCCCTTCATATCAGGTTTGGCATAGCGGGGAGCACCAGGCACAAATGCGGTAATGCGCTTAGCGCTTGAATGTATGCTGTCACCTGTATGAGTGTGTTTTTTCCTGCAAAGCACGGTCCCACAAGAAGGGAATCGATATTAGAGCATCTGCATTTCTGTTTGTTCGTTTATATTTCTTTCACGTTAATTCTCATACCCACTTAGGGGCCCATGTGTACTGAGCCTCTTTGAACTGCACAAAGCTCATGTTGTGAATGAGTTCTATCAATCAATCAATCAATCAAGACATTTATAGAGCGCACTACTCACCCGTAGGGTCTCAAGGCGCTGGGAGGGGGGGGGGGTGCCGTTACTGCTCGAACAGCCAGGTCTTGAGCTTCTTCCTGAAGGAGAGGTGGTCTTGGGTCATGCGCAGGTCGGACGGGAGTGAGTTCCAGGTCTTGGCAGCCAGGTAGGAGAAGGATCTTCCTCCTGTTGTCGCTCTTCGGATGCGGGGGACGGCGGCGAGGGCGTGGCTGGTTGATCTGAGGAGGCGCGTGGGAGTGTAGAAGTTGATCCGGTTGTTGAGGTAGCTCGGGCCTTGGTCGTGTAGGGCTTTGTGCGCGTGGGTGAGGAGGCGGAAGGTGATTCTCTTGTTGACCGGGAGCCAGTGCAGGTCTCTCAAGTGTCCGGAGATGTGGCTGTGTCGGGGGATGTCGAGGATGAGTCTTGCTGAGGCGTTCTGGATCCGCTGGAGTCTTTTCTGGAGCTTGGCGGTGGTTCCGGCGTAGAGGGCGTTGCCGTAGTCCAGTCGGCTGGTGACGAGGGCCTGGGTGACCGTCTTCCTCGTCTCGGTGGGGATCCACCGGAAGATCTTCCGTAGCATGCGCAGGATGTTGAAGCATGACGAGGAGACGGCGTTGACTTGTCTGGTCATGGAGAGGGAGGAGTCCAGGATGAAGCCCAGGTTGCGCGCGTGGTCCGTCGGCTTGGGTGCGGTGCCCAGGGCGGGGGGCCACCAGGAGTCGTCCCAGGCGGAGGGCGTGGAGCCCAGGATGAGGACTTCCGTCTTGTCCGAGTTCAGCTTCAGGCGGCTGGTCGACATCCATTCGGCTACCTCTCTCATCCCTTCGTGCAGGTTGGCTCTGGCGGCGTCGGGGTCGTTGGTCAGGGAGAGGATCAGCTGGGTGTCATCGGCGTAGGAGATGATGTTCAGGTTGTGTTGGCGTGCGATGGTCGCGAGGGGGCTCATGTAGACGTTGAAGAGGGTGGGGCTCAGCGAGGATCCTTGGGGTACGCCGCAGATGACTTCGGTGGCCTCTGACTTGTACGGTGGTAGACGGACTCTCTGCGTTCTGCCGTCGAGGAAGGAGGTGATCCATTCCAGTGCCTTCTCCTGGATTCCGATGTTGCTGAGGCGCTGTACAAGGGTGCGGTGGCAGACAGTGTCGAAGGCCGCGGAGAGGTCCAGGAGGATGAGGGCCGCTGTTTCTCCGTTGTCCATCAGAGTTCGTATGTCATCGGTGGCAGCGATGAGGGCGGTCTCGGTGCTGTGGTTCGCTCTGAAGCCAGACTGTGAGGGGTCGAGGGATCCATTCGTCTCGAGGAAGGCGGCCAGTTGTTTGTTGACGGTCTTCTCGATGACTTTGGCCGGGAACGGGAGGAGCGAGATGGGTCGGTAGTTCTTGAGGTCGGTGGGGTCTGCTGTGGGTTTCTTGAGAAGGGCGCTGAGTTCGGCGTGCTTCCAGCTCTCAGGGAAGGTGGCGGTGTCGAAGGAGGTGTTGATGATGTCCCGCAGGTGGGGTGCGATGACAGCGTCGGCCTTGTTGAAGACGTGGTGAGGGCAGGGGTCGGTCGGAGATCCGGAGTGGATGGAGTTCATTGTGCGGATGGTGTCTTCGGTGCTGATCGGCGTCCAGGTGCGGAGGGTGGTGGTGGGTGGCGTTGTTGCGGTTGTGGCTTCCGTTGGTTGGTTGCTGAAGCTGTTGTGTATGTCCGCGATCTTGTTGTGGAAGTAGGACGCGAGGGAGTTGCAGAGGTCTTGCGACGGGGTGATGTCGTTGTTAGCGGCGTTGGGGTTGGAGAGCTCTTTCACGATGTCGAAGAGTTCCTTGCAGTTGTGTGCGTTGTTGTCCAGCCGGTCCTTGTAAGTATTTTTCTTGGTGGCGCGGATCAGTTGGTGGTGTTTCCGGGTGGCGTGCTTGAGGGTGGTCATGTTGTTCGTAGTTGGATCCCTCCTCCAGACTTTCTCGAGGGCTCGACAGTTCTTCTTGGAGCTCTTGAGTTCGTCGGTGAACCATGGTGTTTTTCTGCTGCAGGGTCCGTGGGGTGGGGTTCTCAGAGGGGCGAGTTCGTCTGCGCAGTTGTTGATCCACATCGTGAGGTTGTCTGCGGCCTGGCTGGGGTTCGCTGAGCTGGCGGGAGGGTGCTGGCTCAGGGAGGCGGTGAGCTGGTCGGCTGTGATCTTGTTCCAGCTTCTTCGGGCAACCTGTTGCTGGTGGTGGTGGATCGTCGTTCTTTTGAAGGTGAAGTGGACACAGCTGTGGTCCGTCCAGTGGAGTCCTGTCGCGTGGCTGAAGGTGACGTCTTTGCTGGATGAGAAGACGGCGTCGAGTGTGTGTCCGGCGAGGTGGGTGGGGGAGGTCACCAGTTGCTTGAGTCCGAGGTTGGCGAGGTTGTCGAGCAGGCTGATGGTGTTGCGGTCGCTGTTGTTCTCCAGGTGGAAGTTGAGGTCCCCCAGGAGGATGTAGTCGGCGGAGGGGAGGGCATGCGGGCTGACGAAGTCGGTGATGTCCTCGCTGAAGCGTGTGCGTGGTCCCGGGGGTCGGTAGATCAGGGTGCCTCTGAGGGTGGTCTTCGGGTCGGTGTGGATCTGGAAGTGCAGGTGTTCAGCGGTTGTCAGGGTGTCGTCGGTGTTGGTCGTGATGATCTACTCTCCCATTGGCTACTACACAGCTAGCAGTTTGTAATCATCCCGAGATGATGGATGATTAAGTTTCCTTATTTTCTTTTTGGTTCATTGTGACCAGATCTATCTACGTTCCGCTGGTCATTACTATTTTTGGGCTATTCTTTCATTGTTGTTACACCAGATCACTGGTGGTACCAATTATCTATCCCTTATTTACGCAATTAGTGGACACCAGCGGAACAGGGGAAAACAACAGGTATTAGCTCAGTGATAGTTTATGTCTTACACATTAGTTCAGATTGGTATTAGTTTTGGAGTCATCGTACACAGGAGGGTAACGCTGTTTCTGTTCACAGGATTTCGACGTCTTCAGTGACGGATTGTTGCTGCCTGGGGCATACCAAGGATTCCTTTTCGTGAGGACGCAGTCAAGGTCAAGACGAGGGTTCTACTGCAGTTGTCTTCTTCCCTTGTTTCCCCTCTACCCCCTGCTTACTGGTTCATAGCTTTGACACAGTTGGGCAGACCAGTGGTAGCGGGAAGTTGGGACCTGTGCATCGGCTTCCTGCCTCTCGTTCCCGTGGAAACTCCAGGTGAGCCCTGACAGTATCAGCTTTCCGGTTCCAGCTCCAGCTGATGGTAGCCAGCATTGAGGTCCAGTTTGGAGAACCATTTTGCTCCATTCAGGTCAGCTACGATGTCATCCATCGTGGGGGTGATGTGGCGCTCCCGCTTCACCGCCGTATTCAGTAGTCTCATGTCGACACAGAGTCGAATGGCTCCTGGTTGCTTAGGTTTGGGTGCCACGACCAGCGGGGACACACGCGGCGTAGGCCCGGACACCTTCTCGATGACTCCCAATTCTTCGAGCATCCTTAGCTCCTCCTCCACTTGGGGGCGCAAATTGAAAGACACCCAGCGGTGTCAGAGGGCCACTGGCCGCACAGAAGTGTCGATGTGGAGCCTGAACCTCTTGCCTTTCAACTTCTCCAGGCCTTCAATTAGCTCCGGAAATTCCTTCAACAGTGCCTCCGCATGGGACTCATACACTTGATTCGCAAAGAAGACGAGTCCGAGGTCTTCGGTTGTGTAACAACTGAGTAAGGTCCCCTTCTTGCCCTCCATCACATGGAACTTCGCTTCAGTAGAGTAATTCCTGCTGTCCCTCAATATGTATAGATCCTTGCAGTGGATGGTGTGAGGGGAGGTCTTGGCGATAGTCGATCATATTGGTTGGAGACCATCACATTGACAGAGGCCCCAGTGTCGATGAGAGCTTGTACGTCAGTGCCTTCGATGGAGATAGAGCACATGGGAGGGGGCCTTCGACGTGTCCCCGTCCTGCTGACATACGATACCACGAATACTTCATCATCGTCTTCGTACATGGGGTGTCGCTCCTGGGGCTGGTCATCGGGTACTGGCGACTGACTATCCAGGGAGATTTGCCAAATGTGCTGCGACATGCTTCTGGGCCTGGCTACCGCTGACCGGAACTTCCCTCCGCGATTTAGCCTTCCACAGCGGTAGCATGTCTTCCCTTTTGCTCCACAGACAGCCGTTGTGGGATGATCTTCTCCGCAATATCCACATGGACCACCGGATATCGGTCTAGGCGTCTGTCGAGGTGTCTGGGGCCGTCTTTGGATGGCATCCACCTTTTCTTCCTTGATTGGCGGGAGTCTGGTTGACGGCGACTGGGGTGTGCAGAGCGGCTTCTATCTCCTCTGCCCTGGCGTCTGACAGCTCGTGGGAGCGAGCTAGGATCAGAATCTCGTCCAGCGAGATTCCTGGTTGCCGGAGAATGAGCTTCCACAAGAGCTTTGAGGGGCATCCCAAGATGATCTCGTCGTATCGGGTCTCAGTGTCAGTCAGCTGTGGATTAAAGTGTTTGTTGAGCACGGCGACCGGCGCCTCATAGTGGTCATCCGTTCCGGTATTCGGGAGCGTCTCGAACAGATCATATATCTCCACCCCGCCATAGTAGATGAGGAGCGACCTCTTGACGGTCCCATCAGTCTCCCGGGTCCCTCTAAAGTAGTGCTTGAGCCGCCCAACCCAGGCCTTCCATCTTGGCGCGGCCGTCGCGGGATCCGTGGTCTCACTGAAGGGGGGCAATGGTGTGTGTGCACTACCTGCGGCGACCACTGGATTGCGTCCTCCTTCTTGCTGGGTGCCCGCCCCTGCCCCTGGCGCAGTGTTTCTCATGGTAGCTGGGCGCGTGTGTGCGTGAGCGCACGGGCATGCCTTACGTAGTGGAACGCGGCTCAGGAACATGCTTCAAGTACGTGACCTTGGAATTCTGGCCGCGTGGTAACGCATCTTGCGCACTATTCTGCGGGTGCTGGGGTATGAGTGGGCGTTGTCTGCCCAATGCTGGCGTTGTCTGCCCAATGTTGGTCTCCACAGGGAGTTTCATGCAGCTTCAACCGCCCAATTCCTCCCTTTTTTCAGATGGCTGCCCCCAGGCCTCTTGCAGTATCCACAGTGTCCTCAGGGGGTGTGATATTGCCAATGCTTGTTGTATGGTATAGCCCAGCACACTCAGACAAGTTCCAGGGCACTCCCTTGGTTCAGCGTCCCACTGGGCCCCCCAGGGGATCCTGAGGCACTGGGTGGCAAGGCAGCACTTCGGCCAAAGGGCTCAGGCAGTGGAAGGGGCAGCCCTGGCTCAGGGGCCTCACTGCAGGAAGGCAGGCACACCGGGGGTCAGGCCTCACTCAGACCGGCACAGCAGATAGGCAGACACAGGACTCTACCGCGTGGGAGGAGCAGCTTGCGGGCGGGGCAATAGACACTTACCCGCCACACAGCACGCTGCGCTAGCGAGCCCCGCCAGCTGAAAGCGCTCCCGGTGACCAGGGAGGCGCGAAGGCGGGCCCGAGCTGGCAGCGTGGGAGTAACCGCACCCAACAGCAGGCACAGGATGAGGAGCGATGCGGGTGGGCTCCGCTGCTCCCTCCACACTCGCGGCACCGCGGGAGCAGGGAGATCGCGGGTGGACACCGTGCGCTCCCCGACCAGAGCACAGGTGCGACCTGCCTCGCCACCAATGTAGCGCGGCAGGGACCAGGTCAGCTAGGCCTCTAGCGCGCAGGCAGTAAACACGCAGGAGACAGTTACTAGCCTCTTGGCCGTAAGACCACGAGCAGTCTTCCGCCCGTTTATTTATCCCCATGGGACGAGCCCGCCCCAAGGGGTGCGTGAATGCGTGAGGTGCATGGCAACATTGTTGTCGAGAGTCCGGGTGGCTCTCTACACCGCTAACTCTGCGGCAGACAAATGGCCCACTTGAATGCAACCCAAAGCCTGTCCTGAGTGTCTGGACTAATTTTCCCAGATTTCCTTTCTTTTGGTGCCCTTACGTGAAGGCTAGTTGGCACTAGAGGTGTTACTTGACTATGTTTTTTTACCGGCCTGGCCTGTATTTTTAAGTCCAGACCACTAAAAAATATGGGGAGAAGCAGTGAAATTCTAACTTTTTCCCTTCTGAAGCATAATCTTGAACAGCAAACACATGTAAAAATTAATTACGTACAATCTGGAAGCTGTCTAAACCATCTCAAAACGATCAGCTCACCTTCTAAAAGGATTTCAAGTGCCTCCTATTTGACAGGCACCTTGGTTAATCACCTACAATCATACTTAAATACTCTCTACACCAGGATCTGAACTACCTTCGTTATGTGACACCCCCACCCCCATCTGAATTGATGCTTTAACTGCGACCTGTGTCCAACTGCTGTAACTGTTTCATGTGGTAACTCCTGCACGCATCTCCAGATGTAAACATTCAAGTTTAATCACGGCAACTGGAATTTGCTGTAACCCTTGTATCCTGCTACAGTTGTAAAGCGATCTGAAGCCTTCTGGCCATGTCCACACTATATAAAATTGCAAAAATAAAGAATGATTTTTAGATCAAATATTATGTTACAAGAGGATCCTGACAATCGTACACAAATCTTCCTAAAAACCTGCACTTAACTTGGATACCAACCTAATATATCTGAGGTCAGGCTGATTGCTCAAAGTACTTAAAGAGTTAACATTTATTCTGCAAAGCCACTCATGGGTTAAAATAATACTATGCTAACTCTACACTAACATTTTGGTGCTACCTCCAGCTGAGGGATGTCAATTCTTTGTTGTCATGGTTACACATGCATGCCTTCCACAGTGAGCAAAGAGTCACAAAGAACTCAAACAGAAAGGAAGGAGGAGGTTGGGTTGGGTATTGGCGTATAACAAGGAAAGAACTCGAAGGGAATTATTTACTAAGGGGTGTGCAGTCACTCATGTGACACTGCACACTTTTGCACTGCACTCACAGGCTTTTTGTATGGTAAAGTTAATTGATACAATGCTTTATAGTTTGCGAGTGCCCATGCAAAACCTTGTAGCAGGAGCAATAGTAAAAGGGCACCAGGGACTAGATGGCCCACTGTATTTGTGGTATTTCTAAAGTCCATTGGACCAAACAGTATCAAAGCGCTATACATGAGAAGGGACGGACAGAACAGTGGATCACAACAACAGGTGAATCACCTACAAAGTTCCTACCGATCTATTCCGCAAAGTACCAGGTTTTAATTTGCTTATGAAAGCTCAAACGAGAGCTCTGACTCCTGATAAACTTCAGGAAGAGAATTCCAGAACTTAGCAGCAGCTACACTAAAGACGCATTCTCCCCACCTAGCTTTCTTGCAGAGTGAAACCGCTATCTTATACTGTTTCACAGATCTCAGCGATCTCTTGGGAAAATACCAATTTAGGGTGGTCTTTAAATAATTAGAACCACATAGAATGAAGGGCTTTATGCGTTAGGCACAATGATTTGAACGCCACTTGTTTCTTTATTGGCAGTCATTGCAGGAATCTCAATCCTTCTCTGACAGAGGCATGTTTGGGTACTCCCAGGACCAGGCGAGTTGCTGCATTCTGGATGACTTGGAGCTTATTCAAAAAAATTGATGTTTAAGTATAGGGCATTGCAGTAGTCTGAACGCAAGATGATGCGTGCGATGACCACTGATGCCTTAGCTCCTTAGGAAGCAAAGGTAAGATCTTCTTTAAGATCCTTATTATCCAAAGCAAGAGCTCACTGTTCTATCACTTGGGAGTCAAAGGTCAAGGTGTTATAGAACCAAATCCCAAGGTTTTTGGCCATCGTCACAATAATGGGACGGGTGCTACAGTTATCGCGCCACCAACAATCAGTCCAGATGAGACTCTCTGCTCCAAACACCATAATCTCATATTTTTCCCCCTTCATTTTTAACTAGTCCCTCATCCATCTACTGGTTTCCTGAATACATACCTTAAACCTGTCCGCTACCTCTTCCCAGTCATCCATGAGGGAAATAATGATCTGTGTGTCATCTACATAGAATGACACCTGGAATCCAAAAGACCGTATCAATTTCGCCAGCGGGGCAACGTCCAGGTTAAACAGGGTAGGACTTAGGGACGATCCTTGAGGAACACCACATGGAAGCTGAAAGGGGCTGCTCTAATATCGCCACAACTGACAGAAATAGTTCTATTGCACAGGAAAGACTCCAGCAGTCCAAGGGCCACACTCTTCAGCCCGACCTTTCGCAGCCTTTGCACCAACAAGGATGGAAATATATTTCAAAGGCTGCTCGCAGGTTAAGTAAAACAAGGATGGCTGCTCGTCCTTGATCAAGTTGCCATGGATAAAATCTGTTGTAGCAATAAGCGCTGATAATTCTTACAGAACCCATTCTACAAAGGTTCCAGGAATTCATGCTCAAGGAGGTATTTGGCAAGTTCTTGATTTATATGTTTCTCCAAGATCTTCACCGGAGAAGGCAACAGAGAAATTGGATGCAGATTTTTTAAGTTGGTGGGGGTCTCCATCCAGCTTCTTTAAATGATAACAACTGCCTTCTTTCATATCTGAGGTTACGTCCAGGTCTCCAGGACCTTAGACTAAATTTACTAATTGCAGGATCCTAGGTGGACACAGGTCTTCAGGAAAACCTGAAGTTGTGCCTGCCAGCAAGACCTTGATCTTGGACACAAGCAGCAGGGAAAATTCGGCTAAGGAACTGGGGATAAAATATTCTGATGCTGTCTTAACCTCATCAGAGAGTGACTGAATTCTAGAAACATCTGGGCCAATTGAGGAAGCTGGAAAATCTACATAGGTCTTCAAAATGTTCTCTTTAAAAACTCTGCCACCTTATTACAAAATGTTTGGATGTTTTTTAACACCAGAGACATTGGGGGTGCCATCAGGGAGCGCACTGTTTTAACACCTTGGATGCTCATGACGAGCTCAGCTCGTCATGAGCGACGGCGCTCCGGTGCTCATGACGAGCTGAGCTCGTCATGACCACGCCCGTTCCGTGGAACGTTCGCACTCTGGGCTGATTCCCCTGCTGTGCTGAACGTTCCATTGGAACGGGTGCGGTCATGACGAGCTCAGCTCGTCATGAGCACCAAAGCGCCGTTGCTCATAACGAGCTGAGCTCGTCATGAGCATGGGGGAGCTGTACGCGCCCCCCGCCCCCCAGCACAGCGGGAAAATATCGCGAGCAGCAAATGGGTTAAAAAGTTCTCTTGGGACGTTAATGGCAGACCTTATCCTCTGGGAATAGTAGGCAATTTTCATTTCAGTAATCACCCTTTTATATTCAAGGATAGACTCCCTAAGTTTAGGTTTTTCCTCCAGCTCCAAGGCCAGTTTCCATTTCTGCTCCCGCCTTCTAGAGTGCTTTTTGAGCTCCGTGAGCTCATCCGAAAACCAAGGGGCCGAGGGTGTCTTCCTCCCTTGGGCAGACTTTCCTAAGGGGTACCACCTCCTCTACCACTGAGCTTACTCAACTGTTACAATTTTCTGCCAGAGAACCCCGACCCTGAAGGTTCTTTTCGTTAAAGTTCTCCAGGGTGCTAACAAGTTGCCCCACAGCAATTTTACTCCATTTTCTGATATTCTTAGTAGTGCTCCATGTATGATCCACCGCGCTTACTTCGTGGACCAACAATATCCCCAGACTATGATACGCCCAGTCTAGCTGCGAGCGCTCTTTAATAACACTACTATGGCTGGGATTTACTACTCACCTGGGGACTACCAAGTCTATTCTCCTTACTTGCATTAAGGTCCAGAGCACCCTGGGTACTCCAATGTCTGCACTATTCATGTTTCCTGTTTAAAAGCCTAAGTTGCAAGACTAGCTAAGCTGAGGTACAGACATAGCATTCAGACGACCTTATTTGATTCTTGGTCTAATCATGTGCGGGCCTAGGAACGATCAGTTCCCTGACCTGATGACACCGCCCTCTATTTCACCACATGTGTATGGGATAATCAATAAAAGGGGTAAGTAAGTCCATCCTAGACATTTTTTTTGTCACATTAGTTATTTGCGTCCTCCTCCATGACACATTACGATTTAAAAATTCTCCGATGGTTAGTGACCCAGATGGATTCCGGGAACCATACACACAAAAAACGTTCATCCTCCCATGGGGTGAGTTGACCTGCCTACTGTAATCTGCCTCACTCAGTTAGTGGGCTGTCGGGTGTGCGAACGGATGATGCGGCCTGACAAGGGGCACATGCTGGTGTAGCTCAAGATGCCAGGGGATCCTGTCAGACTGTGGCTTATGGGTCCCCAGTCATCCGACTGGTATTGCAGTGAAAGTGCACCGAGCCGACTTCCACTATCTACCTGCAGATGCACAATGACCGGTGCAGCAGCCAAGAATAGGGCAGATGAGCTCAAGGTAATGACAGGCGTCTGAAACCGGGCTTGGAGAGAAGGGGAATGTCGCCAGGGAGCTGCAGTGCTCCATGATGTTCAGACTCTGGAGCAGAGTCAGTGATCCTTGTGAGCCGCAGAAAGCAGCAGCAGCCAAGATCATCACCCCTGAGGAGATGGGGCAAACCTTACACCTTTCCCCGGTCCATGCATGATGTGTGGCTCGCATCCATGTTTGTTCTTTGAATTCTGACACTTGTAGACTTGTTTATTACATTATAAAATAGGATTGCAAGCCCTAGAATTTAAAGGAATAAAACCTGGACTGGAGAAGCTCATCAAGCATGGACCTGGGAAACTTGGCAGCCATTGGGAGAGGGGGTAGAATATACAGCAGAAGTGCACAGCAGATGCCCTGAGCCAGAAAAAGACATTTTGACACTATATGACAAATTTGTTCTAAATGCATTAGAGCTCCATCCATCATCTCCTTGTATTTGCTTTGTTCGCCCTAAATGCATTAGCATCATGTCATTGTGTACATGAAAACTTGACGGTGAATCCATGTTCTCGATGGACCAGCAGAGAGACCAGATGGGCTGTTGTGAATGAGATGGCAGCCAGGGGGTCTACAAGGCTCCATGACAAGCGTCCTCAGGAGCAAACCTGGTGCTGCTAGAGTGCAGCAAAGAGCAGCGCCAGGCAGGATTATCACCCCGTAGGTGCTAGATTGGTGCTTGGCAGAGGAGCTTTGTAGGCCCGGGGATGTAAAATGCTAAAATGCAGTGTAAACAACAGTGCAGGTCCATGAGGATCAGGTATGTAACACATGCCCCTGTAGGCCCTGTGGTTCAGGGGCACCTATAACCCTTCAAAGGGGTCCAATTAAGCCCCATGGGAGACTCAAGGGCCATCATCACATTCTGCAGGGCGGGCCCACCATTTTTCTTTATGGCACTACAAGAGATACAGGCTACCAGAAGAGCGAGGTGGCTGAGAAAAAAGGTTAAAGAGCAAATGAAGAGGCTGAGACCAAAGGGGATGAAACACATTCTCGTGCATGCCCTGAGGCCAAACTAGAGAAGAAAGAATAAAAACAGTGAAGAAAGTGCGCAGACAGCACTGCAACAGACAGACTTACAGTATTAACTATAATTGATCCAAAAACACATTTTTAAATAAATGCGGCTGATCGATTATGCTGCCAGAGGGTTTTGTCTTTTAAAACTTGAATGGGGAGTCAAAAATATTGTGCTTGGGGAGACTGGCTTGACAAGTCAATTGTAATGTGTAAGTGGTCTTGTTGATGTCATGCTTATTCTGTCCTGAACTATTTTTCTTTCTATGGGAATTTACCAGCAAAGCAATTGGTTCTTATTAGGGGTGGGCGGTGAACTTTTCTCTGCCGGCGGAGTTCGCAGAGTTTTCCTCTCACGCGGCTCGCCAACGTTAAGTTGGTGAGCGAGGAAAATCATATGCTAGATTACCTCCAGGCAAGATTTCTAAACACAAAGAAACTTGTTTTTAACTTCTTTTGACAACTCAGTTGGGGACATTGTCATCTCATTAATGCTGGCGAAGTGATTCAACATATCAAGTATTATCAAAGGTACATATGAAGGCCACCGGCATCCAATCTTCAAGGGTATTTAACCATTAGTGATTGTTTCACATTTGTTCATCCAAAACAGCTCCCTTCTGGAAAGAAAGATGGCTTTGTCTCCTCCATGAGGTCCAGGTGAGATCTGTTCAGTCACTTATTTATTTATTTATTTATTTATTTATTAATAACATTTCTAAATCGCGAACAAAGGCCCGTGGGCGTCTCGGCGCTGAGATATCTGCAGTATTTAACCAGAGAAGGAGAAACTGGATTTAATGTTTAAAGAGCCAGGTCTTGAGTTGTTTTCGAAAAGACCAGAGAGAGGGGCTTGTTTTTATGGCATGCAGCAATGTGTTCCAAAGTTTAGGAGCTGACACCAAGAATCTTCTGTCGCCCCAGGTGACCGATTTAGTACAGGGAATCATGAGGTCATTTGAGGTGGAAGAGCGCAGTGTTCTGTTGGGACATTAAGGAGTCAGATTTTGAGTGAGAAAAACTGGTCCGGAGTTGTGCAACGCCTTGTACACAATGCACAGGGTTTTAAACTTTATCCTGTTTCTGATGGGTAACCAGTGTAGATCTCTAATTGTTTCTGAGGCAGATAGATATTTGGGGATCTTGCCCAGAAGCCTGGCAGCTGAGTTTTGAATGGTCTGAAGTTTGTTTATAACTCTTCCCTGAGCATTTATGAACAAGGCGTTGCAGTGGTTCAAAGTGGATAGTACCAGGGAGGTAACCAACGTTTTGCCAGCTGTGTCAGGGAGGAAAGGGAGAATTTTTTTGATGAGTCTCAGTTTGTGAAAGGCGGAGGATGTGATTTGATTGGCATGTGGGAAAAAGCTAAGGCGATCATCGAAGATGACGCCCAGGTTCCTCACCTTACTGACTGGCTTAGGGGGAGGACCTAAGGACACGGGCCACCAACAGGATGACCATTCAGGGGTAAGATGTCCAAAGATGACTACTTCAGTCTTGTCGGAATTTAATTTTAGGCAATTGGAGGCCATCCAATCCCCAATTGCCAACATGCCTGATTTAAAAACTTCGGCTATTTTATGGCCATCATTCTTGATGGCAAGGACCAACTGAGTGTCGTCTGCATATGAGGTAAGGCTCATCCCGTAGGCTCGAATGACGTTAGCTAGGTCTGACACGTAGATATTGAAGAGTGTCGGACTTAGGGATGAGCCTTGAGGTACCCCACATGGCAGCGACAGAGTGGAGGAATGAAATGGTCCTAAAGTGACCACCTGAGTCCTGTCTGCGAGAAATTAGGCCAAGAGTTCCTTGGCAGTTTGTTGAACACCCATGTTTTCGACACGGTCGATCAAGGTAGCATGATCGACCGTGTCGAAAGCCGCCGATAGATCCAGCAGTATTAATACTGCTGTGCCCCCGGCATCACGGATGGATCTGATGTCATCCGCGGCTTTAATCAAAGCCGTCTCTGTCCCATGGAATCGGCGGAAACCGAACTGGGATTCGTCCAGTAGGTGGTGTTTCTCTATAAAAGCAGAGAGTTGTAAGTTCAGTGCTTTTTCGGCACTTTTTGCCAGGACTGGAAGGCTAGCAATCGGGCGGTAACTTTTTGGATCGGCCAGATCGAGATTTGATTTTTTTAATAACGGTTTGAGGAGGGTTTTTTTAAGAGTGGCTGGGTAAATACCTGTCCTGAACATAGAGTTACAAATTGAGGTGATAGCTGGGAGAAGGACATCGATAACTGGTAATATTACTTTAAAAGGGCAAGGATCAAGTGCAGAGCCGGATCTAATCATAGATATAATGTCCGCTGTCTGGGAATTGGAGATATCTGCAAACTGAGTGAGAGTAGGACCTGTACAGGTGACAGATGACGTTATGGAAGGTGTATCGGTGTTATTTGAAAAGGCTGCGTAAATGTCGTTGACCTTAATAAAAAAGAAGTTGGCCAAGGCGTCACATAATAGTTGGGAGGGAGGTGGTGTGAGGTTAGAAGAGTAACCAGCTAACTGCTTAGTGGTTTCGTACAGCGCCTTATTGGAATTTTTAGCTAACTCGATTCTATGGCTATAAAACTTTTTCTTAGCCTCACTAATCATAGATTTATATTTGGCCACCGTTTCTTTATACAACGTTTTGGCTTCTTCTGAATAATCTTTTCACCAGTGCCTCTCTTTATTCCGGCACTGTTGTTTCTGTGATCTTAGGACCTCCGTATACCAGGGAGCCGAAGGGGCAAGTCTGTTACGGGACCGCTGTTTGACCGGGGCCAATGAAATAGCAGCCGAACCCAACCACTCATGAAATTGAGTGGTGGCAGTATTGGGGTCAGCCGAAAAGGAGGGAATGGAATTAATCAGTAGCGTTTTAAGGTTGGTGCTGTTGATATCGTTCCACGCCAGAAATGGTTGACGGGGAGTAGAGGATGCTGTGGGAGCACCGGGATCATAAATGGTCAACAAAGCCAAAATTGCATGGTGGTCAGACCAAGTGAGGGGAAGGATTTGAGAGATGTGAAGATCTTCTAAATTGGAAAAAATGCCGTCCAATATGTGGCCTCCATCATGTGTGGGAGAATTGACCAACAATGGGAGACCAAAAGTTATCATGTCAGTGATGAATGAGGCAGTGTCTTTATCCTCAGTTTTATCAAAATTAAAATTAAAATCACCAAGGACTGTTAAAGAGCTATCAAGGGCGGACGATTCTAGGATGGACCTAAAGTCGGAAATGAAGCCGGCCCTTGATCCCGGTGGTCGATACAAGAGAATCCCTCTAAAGCTATAGGAGGGAGTAAGCTTGATGGAAAACTGCATGGCTTCGCAGGACAGAGTCAGAATTGTGGTAGTTCTCACAGTAAATACGTCACGAGCAATGATTGCAATACCGCCACCCTTCTTGCGCTGTCTATCCAATCTATAGATAGAAAAGCCGTTAGGAACGGCAATGACCAAATCTGGGTCGTAGGAATCATCCATCCATGTTTCAGTCAAAAATAAAATATCTAAATTTTTGTCTTCAATTAAGTCAGCTATGTCCTGTCGGTGTTTACCTAGCGAACGGACATTAGTAAGGGCGATAGAGTAGGATTTAAATGATATGTTTTTGATTTTGGAAGACAAATTGATATGGAGGGGTATAAATGTTTTACAGCAGGGACAGAAATGTGTAGAGTTTACAGCGAGAAGCGGTGGGTCGAGAGTAAGACATGCCTTTTGCCATTTGAAGTCATTGTTGCTCTGTTGATGCCTCTGGTAGTGTTCGACAAGAAGTGCTTCTGCTGTACCACATTTTATTCTGCTCCTGTGTTGCAGGATTCTACATTTCACCTATGTGTTGTCTGTCTTATGTAGATTAGTTGATACGGGCATCAGATCGCATAAATGACATCCTGGGTGTTACAGCTACTAAAGCTAGTTAAGGTAAATGTCAACATTATTATGGGTGAAGTTGTTAGTATTTGGCAGTACACCAAATCAGTGGGTTTGTATTGTTTCACATTGTTACATGGTTAAAAAAAATTATATATATAGGGGCATGGCCAAGCGGTCCAACATGATGGACTAGCATTAGACCAACTTCGCCAGCCCTATAAACAATCCTGCTGAATCCTTGCCTGATACTGCCTCGGTCACAACCCCCAACAAGCATCGGTTGACCGTGGGCACGGCCGATAAGAGCCGGATCTTCCTGCCTGCAGCATTGAAACAGAGCCCGGAGCCATGCTGCATATCGGGCCTGCACGTTGGCGGCCTTTAAATCATCTGCAGGACTCTGACGTGCTGGAGCACAGATACACCAAGCGAGGACAGCCGGGCTCCCGAGCCAGCAGTACCACCAAGGAATCATGGCATTCGTGGCCCCGCAGCGGGGGCGCTGCCGCTATAGACCAGGGCCGTATGCATCCCGCGCAGCTTCTCAGATTGTGGCTACTGTGAAGGCGAGGGACCGGGGGGCCTAAGCGCGGGGAGCGTTTGCGGTGGGGATGCGCTGAAGCCAACCATGGCTGATTGTCGTGGGGCCCACCCAGTGGTCGAAGTGGGGAATAAAAAGTAGGGGAACTGTGGGTGGAGAAATAGGGGGGTGGGAATAATCGAAGATTGGATCAGTGGGCGGAGTCAGGGGTGTGGCTAGAAATCGCAAAACAAACCAATTTTTAGTACGTTTAGCATTTCACTGACTAGTTACAGCTTATAACGTTATTTAATTCAAACAATGGATAAACATGTTTATTTGAGGTTTAATTCAGGAAAAAGCAAATACTCATAGGGAATACAGGTTTATGCAACCCGTGCGAAATATAAGCAGGAACAATGGCATGGGCACAAATTCAGGATGGTGAGTGTAAAAATTCAGGACAAGGGGTCAAAATTCAGGACAAAAATTCAGAACAGGAGGTCAAAATTCAGGACAAAAATTCGGGGCAACAGGTATGCTTTGCAGACACATCAGTGGATGTCATGCAATAGTATATAAATAAATAGGCATGGAACATAAGTGCAAGTCACTTCTCCTACCTCATCACCGCTCCTTCCCTATCTTTTCCCCAGTCTCGTCAACACTCCTGCCCGTTCACCGCTACTGCCCATTCACCGCTCCTGCCCGTTCACCGCTCCTGCCCGTTCACTGCCCCTACCCATTCACCACTCCTGCTCATGCCTAATCACTGCTCCTGCCCAATCACTACTCCCGCCCAGTCACTTCTCCTGCCTTGTCACTTCTCCTGCCCCGTCACTTCTCCTGCCCCGTCACTTCTCCTGCCCCATCACTTCTCCTGCCCCATCACTTCTCCTGCCCCATCACTTCTCCTGCCCCGTCACTTCTCCTGCCCCGTCACTGCTCCTGCCCGTCACTGCTCCTGCCCCACACCGCTCCTGCCCCGTCAACTCTCCTGCCCCGTCAACTCTCCTGCCCCATCAACTCTCCTGCCCCGTCACCGCTCTTGCCCCGTTACCGCTCCTCCCCATCTATCGCTTCTGCCCCATCCACTGCTCCTACCCATTCACCGCTCCTACCCATTCACCGCTCCTTCCCTGTCACTTCTCCTGCCCCGTCACTTCTCCTGCCCCGTCACTTCTCCTGCCCGTCACTTCTCCTGCCAGTCACTGCTCCTGCCCCGTCACCGCTCCTGCCCCGTCACCGTTCCTGCCTCGTCAACTCTCCTGCCCCGTCACCGCTCTTGCCCCGTTACCGCTCCTTCCCATCTATCGCTCTGCCCCATCCACTGCTCCTACCCATTCATCGCTCCTACCCATCCACCGCTCCTGCCCTGTCACTTCTTCTGCCCCGTCACTTCTCCTGCCCCGTCTCTTCTCCTGCCCCATCACTGCTCCTGCCCCATCACTGCTCCTGCCCATCCACTGCTCCTGCCCCGTCCAATGCTTCTGCTCATGCCTAATCACCACTCCTGCCCTGTCACTTCTCCTGCCCCATCACCTCTCCTGTCCGGTCACCTCTCCTGCCAGGTCGCCACTCCTGCCAGGTCGCCACTCCTGCCAGGTCGCCACTCCTGCCAGGTCGCCACTCCTGCCCGGTCAACACTTCTGCCCGGTCACCACTCCTCCCCAGTCACCTCTCCTGCCCAGTCACCTCTCCTTTCCTGTTGCCTCTCTTGCCCCGTCACTGCTCCTGTCCGTCACTGCTCCTGCCCGTTCACTGCTCCTGCCCAATCACCGCTCCTGCCCCGTTCACTGCTCCTGCCCCGTTCACTGCTCCTGCCCCGTTCACTGCTCCTGCCCCATTCACCACTCCTGCCCCGTTCACCGCTCCTGTCCTTTCATTGCTCCCGCCCGGTTACCACTCCTGCTCATGTCTAATCACCACTCCTGCCCTGTGACTTCTCCTGCCCTATCACCTCTCCTGCCCCGTCACCACTCCTGCCCGGTCACCACTCCTGCCCGGTCACCACTCCTGCCCGGTCACCACTCCTGCCCGGTCACCACTCCTGCCCGTTCACTGCTCCGCCCGTTCACTGCTCCTGCCGTTCACACCTGTCCGGTCAGCACTCCTGCCCGATCACTTCTCCTGTCTGCCGATTGCTCCCTTTAGGAGCTAAAATGATACTTATGAGGTGCAACCTCTGTCCAAGTGTCAACATTATAAAAATGACAAAATGGTGAAATAATGCTGCCACAACATGTGTAGCGTTAACCTGCATTGTTTGCCTTTTATTTCCACATAAATTAGTTAACTTAACTTAATTATAGGATGTCAGCTCATTATCTATAAATCCATCTTTGGATGCATAATTTACAGATTTCAACAAGTGTTTCTAGGTCTATCGGATCAAAAAGATAACAGCTATGCGGTCCATTTGATGAGGTTGCAATGGCCACAAGTTCAGGTAGGTTTACTTCAGGCCTGTTGAGCATGCAGCAGGGCTATACGCGACTGCCTTGCTTTAAAGTAAGGTTTTCCTAATTGCTGCAAAAAAGACATACAGTGGATGTTAAAGTCCAATCCCTAGACATATGGGATGGTGGTGCTATTTGTTGAGGTAGTGTGCTTCTAGTTTTTTGTGTAACCGGGGGAAGGACAAACAGCATCAGAGAGCTAGTGAGATTTCCCATTTATTTATGGTAGATAAGGTTTCATTCTCCAAGTTGCACATGACCAATAACTAGTACGCTCAGTAAAAAGACTTCAAAATTGTTAAATCCAGCCCACAAAAATTAAATTATAATCTGAATACCACTGAAGACTACTACAACTATTCATATCTATTTCCAGTTATCTTCATTGTTTTTTAAATAACCTACTCACCTCCCAGCACAATGCTGCTTAGGCCTCTATTACGAACAGGTCAGTGTTTTGCGACATCTGTGTAAACACATTGGAGAAGGTTGAAAGTTATGAGCTGGGTGGCATTTACTACATCTGTTAATTAGAGGGTGCAATAAACTCACCATTCCTTAAATGTCAGTAGGGCAAACCTGCCGAAACTGAACATAGGAAAGTTAAGTTATATAAATTAACATGCAGGTTTGGTGCGGTTTAAGCACCAAATCTGAATGTTACTCCCCAAAAACGTACAAAAAGGTACTATTTATCACACCTGACAAATAAGTGCGCCGAATGTAAAGATAGATGACACACAGTGGTAAAGAGGAAATGTACAAATATGGAGCTCGCGTAATCCGCATATATAAACATTTCACAAATTGTTTGTAAGGACCACAGATGAGTTGCACAAGTTCTTGTCTATATAAAAGTTATATTTAAAATGATTAAGTCTATTTGTGCATCAATGCAAAAGGTGTCCAACAATGTTCCCTAGACCAGTTTTACAACAAACACTGGCAAGTATTCCCAAGCAAGAAATCGAGCGCATCTTCCAGTATTTGTTGCTGCTGGTTTTTTGCAGCACAAAGACATTTTAACAAAAAATGTTTATTGTACGTGAACATACAAACCCACACCACTTGTGTATAACTTTCACGCATAAATTTAGCAATGCCGATGTGGCATAATGGTCAGATCAGCTGACTTTGGATCAGTGGGGATCAGGCTTGAATCCTGGTGTTGACTTAACACCTACATTTGTTTCTGGGAAAATCAGCATGATATGCTAAAGGCAGAAGGCGGCCCATTGTCGTTCGAAAGGGGATAATCTGCCTCAACGGAATGACATTGGGCCTGCCCACAGTCTGTGAGAGCTCAGGGAGGGGCTGCTGCAGCCTCTGGAGTTCAACAGAGAAGTGAGAGCACCCCCGGGAAGCTGAAAAAAAAAGTTGTCGTTTTCAAGTTGGACTATTCTTGCCATCCCGGGATGCTTTTTTGAATGAAAGAAGTAGGGGAATGGACTGAAATAATTTTTTTAAGTAGGGGCACGCCGTGCACTTCCAATCCCCCCCACTTCTACCACTGGCTCCACCCAAAAGGGCACTGGTGAAGAGTGGCCCCTGCTGATTTGTGTCCGGTTCCCTGTCAAACCCCTCGCTGCTGGCGAGAACGACAACGTCGGCTGAGAGGTAAGGCACCCTTTATGGGTAGGGAAGGGTGACATCTTCCCACCACAAAGGCAGCCGAGCTAGGTCCCGACGCGGCTTGTAGTGTGGGGGGGGCCGTCCCCAGTCTGCTCTCGCAGTAGCCTATGCAGGGGTAATAACAGAACCCATAGAACTGCCCCAGAAGAGAGTCCTGGGGAAAAGAGTTGGCAAATAGAAATTATACACATGGGGAAACACAGAGGCTGTATACCACATTGTCATGACTAAAGATAAGGTGGCAGGCAAAGCTGCTCAGTAGAGCACCATGGACGTTACACGAGGGGCTGGAGCTAGGGCTGCGGACACAGAGGGAAGCTCCGATACCCCACCAGATAACACCGCATTCTTTGCTGCAATCACCCAGTCGAGATTGGTCTCTTGAGGCCCAAACCAGTGCAGTTGGCTCAGTGGTGACACTCCTGCGCCCAGATTTACGGGAAACAGTTGAGCGATTAATGGAGGTGGAATTTAGTGTCTCGAGATGGAAGAAGCAGTCTCTAAGCTCCAAGCTAAAGTATACTCCCTAGAGAAAAACTAACTAAAGGCCTGGCGACATGGGTGAAGGAAGCGGAGGGGCGGGCCCATAGAAACAATCTCCATTTTGTGGGCTTCCCGAAGAATTGCAAAGGTAATGACACAGAAACATTTGTCGCAGAGTGGCTCACCTCATGGATTCTAGCGGACACCCTCTCCCTATGTTTCATAATAGAGTGCGCACACAGAGCCCTTCTACAGCAACCACCCCAAGGGGCTAGACTGCGGCCCATTATTGTATGAATCTTAAACTACTGTGTTCATGACCTTGTCCTTAAACATTCCAGGATGAAAGGAAACCTTTTATATGAGTGCCATCGAATTATGATATTCCCAGACTATACCAGGCTGGTCCAGCAGCAGCAACAGTCTTTCCAAGCGGCAAAGGCGCACCTCCAAGACCTGAAGATTATATACACGCTCCAATTCCCAGCTCAACTGTGTGTAGTGTATGACTCCTGCACCATGTTTTTATACAATGCCAGAAGAAGTCTTTAACTGGACAGATGAAATAAGCCACTGTAAGCCACACACTCCTTCGCACCACGACTCAGACGACTCGTCTGGAGAATCCCGCCAAATGCAAAATCAACAGAAGGACAAACAGAGACATCACTCCAGATTGACATGGTACTCCAAGGTCTGTGACTAGGAACGTGGAAAAACTCCCATAGATGTAGCTCCTAATCAACACAAATGACTTAATACACTTGTCTGAGGAATTGACGATGAATCTAACATTTTACTTGAGTTGCAGTACTCTGGCACTATATCACTGGCTGGTATATTAAGCATTTTTCTTCAAATTAATGCAAGGGTTTTTGCGGGATCTATTGGATGGATACTTTATCAAACCCCCTTGGGGTCGATACTGCTTTCCATCCGCGACAGATGCTTCAGTTGTAATGAGGTATTGGGAGGGGGGGGCGTTCAATGGGGTTTAAGTTTGTTGCTCTACCCCATTGCACAGATTCAGATATCCCAAGAAGATGCTCCTCCGTTAGTTCGCAACACTATTATCAATTTGTATCAAATTGTAAGCTGGAATGTAAGGGGCATGCTGGATAAGATTACACGAGGCGCAATACTCCGCCAGCCAAAATGGATAAAAGCAAACATACTACTGTTACAGGAGTCACACCTCATGGGCACCAAAGCACCCTGTCTGGCCTGGTTTGGCTATGCACATGTATTTCACACCAGCCTCATGCGGGGCTGTAGGGGTGTAGCAATCCTAGTACATCGTAGAATACCATTCATACTCTCTCGGTCATTGACTGATCTACAAGGGAGATACATTTTGGTTCACAGGACTATTTCAAGAGAACACATAGTGATTGGTGGCTTGTAGGCCCCTCCCTCACTTACTCAGAGCCTTATTGATCGCCTAGTAGA
The DNA here is from genome assembly GCF_964261635.1 of Lissotriton helveticus. Classification (NCBI taxonomy): domain Eukaryota; kingdom Metazoa; phylum Chordata; class Amphibia; order Caudata; family Salamandridae; genus Lissotriton; species Lissotriton helveticus. The sequence goes on from NC_136061.1 coordinate 254,916,956, forward strand.
TATCGGGGGCTACTACCAGAGGGCACTGCAGTTATGGGAGGGGACTGGAATGATGTAATGAATATGTCAGCTGGCGTACCTCCGGGGCTGTAGAGAAACAAAGGGAATCAAGGCTTCAATCCTTCACTGACTTGGTTGGGTGGGTCGATACCTGGAGGGCACACAACCCATATGCAACAAGTTGCACATACTACTTCCCAGTACACAACTCTTTCTCTAGGATAGACTATATTTTTATTCCGGATCGTTACCCCTAGAGAATATCGGATGCCATGAGTATGCCCCTGGGACTGTTAGACCACTCCCCGATTCGGTCATGGCACCTACAAAACCAAGGTTATGGAACCCATATTCACAAGGCACTGACAGACTACCTCACTCTTAATATAGAGACAGCCTTCTCCCCAGAAATATACCGGGAAGCCATGAAACCTACCATTCGCAGGGTAGACATTAGTTATTACACAGCGGAACGCAAGCACCGGAAACATGGACTAATACAATTAGAAGCCCGTCTGATAACGCTAGAAAGACGGAGACAGGAGGATGGATCGCACATGACGCATAGACAACTATGCCTTACCCAACAACAGTATCAAGGTGAATTAATGGAAGAGGCATGATGCGCATGGTTAGCATCCCAGAGCAGAATCTATCAATGAGGGGACAAGTTCGTGAAACTATTGTATCGCCTGTGCAGGCAGGCTACGACATCAATCCATCTCCCTACCATATGCGATACACAGGGAGAACTCCTCAAAGACCCGGCTGAGATAGCACTTAGCTTTGAAGAATTCTATGAGGCACTATACACTCCCAGGGAAATCATTAACCTCTCCCTCATCGAAAGCTTCCTCAATGCTATACCACCACCGTGTTGGATGATACGCGGAAGGTCCTGGACACATCCATTACTTTAGAAAAATTAGCAACAGCAGTATCAGAATTACAAACCGGCCGAGCACCTGGCCCCAACGGATACCCCAGTGAATTCTACAAGGCGTATATGCTCCAACTAGGACCCCATCTCCTTAATGTCAGTCAAGAGGCGGTCAAAGAAGCCCGCTTACCAGCAGATTGGACACACTGGACATTGTGGTCTTCCCTTAACCAGGCAGCCCCCCTGAATAAAATGTTTCTTACCGCTCTATATCACTCCTGAATACTGGGGCAAACCAACTAGCAAAAGTCCTTGCAAATAGATTAATACCACATATGCCGGACAATGTCCATCTGGACCAGTTAAACTTTATGCCCCACCGCATTATCTCAGAAGGGTTCATATGCGATACCAGCAGTGGACTGCCTGGGTAGGCCAGCCACCTTGCTGTTGGCAGATATGGATAAAGCCTTCGACTCAGTCAGCTGGACCTTTCTTTTTGTGCTGCTAAAATGATATAACTTTGGCCCGCGATTTATATCATATGTCGGGCTATTATATACAGGCGTGACCGTATCTGTCTGAGTAGCAGATAGTGTCTCAGCCCCCTATCCAGTTAGACGCGGTACACGACAAGGGTGCCCTCTGCCTCGAGTCCTATTTGCACTAGCTATTGAACCTTTAGCCATCTGGGTCCATAAGGATGCGCTTATTAGAGGCTTTGAATGGACAGCCGACATCTTGGACCGCATAGCATTATACACGGATGACATTCTATTCTTCCTTACAGATCCATACAAATCAGTACCTAGAATTCTACAGATAATGCAAGTATTTGGGGAAACGGCCAGTCTTCATATAAATGTGCATAAGTCAGCTATCTGGTCATTGTGGGGTACTCTTGGGAACAGTAAATGGGACGCAAATCTGAAGCAGGCTCTAGAGGGGCTGCCATATTTGGGAATCTTCCTGTCAAAGGATCAAAAGATTTTGTGGGATCGGAACATCGTCGCCATGACTGAAATGTATGGCCAGATATACAATCCAGGTCGGGATTTACACTATCCGTTTATGGGAGGTTTGCCATGTTCAAGATGATCTCTCTCCCACAACAACCCTATCATCTGCAGAACCACCCCAACCCGGTTCCAGTATCCTGGCTCTGCCACATTATATTAGGACAGTTACTATGGGGTGGGGGGGGGGCATCTCGAGTAGCTTTGTACACAATTCCAATCTACATACTGTGGTGGAATTGCAGTCGCAGAAGTTCAGGCCTACCAAGCGGCATCACATTTACAATTGTGAATGACTGGTGGTACGGATCCAGTGATGACCCGGCCTATGCTGTAGAATGCTGGCTACTTGACCCCACACTCACTTCATACTTATACATGGGTCGAACGTCCAGGCCATACCACCCGCTAACAGAGTGGTAATACTTACCTGGCGGCAGTCTCTCTGATGGATGGGCTTGTGGGGACGTATCACACATTAAACATTGCTATGGCGAAATGGACTAGTGCCCCACTTAGCGGATTTTCTGGGCTTCCGTGGGTGGGACCAGATAGGGATCTCCATTGTTGGAGAAGTGATACACGGCCTCATGCTTAAATCATTCCAAGATCTAAGAACCGAATATTCAATGCCCAATTTTCAGTCAGTTGTATAGATACCTACAGTGTTGCCATGCCATCATGCCCCACAAAGCCTCAATAGAGTCACCCCCAGACTTTAATCCATTGGTGGGAGACCTAGGCGATCAGAACATTTCAAAAATATATCAATCTCTCATTACACACTGCATCATGAGACTTTGAAGACCTCTTGGAAAGTGGATATAGTCCCCCTAGATACTGATGAGAGGACTGAAGCTTTGGAATCCCCCTGGAGAGCTGCCATTTCATCACACTTGAGACTAATCCAATTCAAATATCTACATAATGCTTACTACACACGCTATGTCAGGGTTCAAGACTTGCACCTGCATTGTTTTACGAACCAGGTACAACTATGCATGGAACAGGAGTGAATTGACCGGGAAACTACAACTCCCAGACTCCTCGGCAGAGGGGAGGTGATATCTGTACTGCTGGCACGCATCCTGTTGCGTGTAATTCGTTTCGTGCCTTGTTCCTTGCCGGCTGGCAGAGGAGCACCTTTCCCTCGTATCATCCAGGTTTTCAACGATTGGAGTAAACCGGTGGTGTTCGTTCCTGTTCCGAGGTAGGAGCAGGACATTGAGACAGTGGACAAGTTTTCTCGGAGCGCGTGGTGTCCTACCGCGTTGCCGTTAGGGGAAGAGCTTGTCCTTGTGCTTTTCGTAAGCGGAGCGCTGTAGTGTCCGCTACGCGTTGCCATTTTTCCTTCATTTAAAGGGAAGAGAACTCATCTTCCGGAGGCATAGTATTATTATTTACGGATTCAACTCGATAACGGAGTTTTCACTGGCGGAGCGCAGTTGTGGTCTCAACTACGTGCTGCTATGCGGTGATCTTTATTTCTACACTTGGTGTCACTAGTGGAGAGCATTTTAGTGCCTGGAATTACCGGGGATATTGGTTCTCCATATGGTTTACAGAATTGTGTAACTATGCATTTACTCATGGTTTCTTTTCCATGACAGAGCGGAGTGTTGTGGTTCTTGCTCCCTACACACTACCGTATCTGTAAGAACTTGGCCATCATATTTATTTTACCTTTATTCACTTTCACGACATTACCAAAGGGAATATTGACCGGAGTGATCATTCTATTATTTCCCTCATCAGAACCCATTATTGCATGGCATCCTCACACTATAGTCATAGTAGGCTGAATGGTGGTAGATGTTATTATTCATGTTGAGACCCTATGTTTATACTGTATGATCATAGCGGGTTGTCTTTGTTTCATTTAGACGCACTACAGTCAAGGCTGAAGGTGAATGAGGAGGATCTTTTCTGGATATTGTTTCCTTTATTTTTCAGGTACTAGAGATTCTTTAGTGAGACCATTTGAGAGTAGCCAATGTATATGGAATGGTTCTAAGTGCATGTTCTTTGTCGTTACAGGTTACTCCCTTTCCCTGCGGTCCCTTCCCTTTCCCTCCCTTGTTCTTTTTTTTTTTCCCTCGCCTAATGGCTCAAATACTCTGTGTATTACAAATAGAGTGTTTGTGACGTTGGGAGGTGGACCTTTATATACTACAACCGGATCCTGCGGAGCTGAATCTGACACGCTACAGGCTATGGTGGGCCGGATTGATAGAATTCCCCCAACAATGCTGGAGAGACGAGGGCACATTTATACACACAGTGTGGACATGCACATTCTTAGGTGGATTCTGGTCAGGGGTAATTGCCGACCTAGCAGAAATATTCGGGACGGGAACTCCTCAAGTTCTCTAGGTTAATATTATTTCATATTGCTGAAGAGACTGGTAGTAATAGACATAAGCACCATCTTCTATGGCTGGCCTAACCCTTGCTAAGCGGGACATAGCCAGGCTAAGGAAATCTGACACTCCTCCCACAGTAAGGGCATGGAAAAATGGGATGGACTTCTGCATGGGGCTAGAAATCTCAGTTTTCCAGGCACCCAGATGCACACAGAAGCATACGAAAATATTGTGGCGGTGGGCTGAATCCCGTGGTCTTGTATTGGAGAAACAAACATCGATATCCTATATTATATATATTGAAATCCAGACCTTTGATTCAGTGGTATCTTGTGAAACTTTCTTATTGGAATCTGGATACTACCTGGGGGCATCGTTATCAAAAATGGAGGAACAAATTTATTTGAACGTTTTATAGAGCGCGGACAAGACCCTTGCGGGTATCAGAGCGCTTTACAGTAGATGAGTTTGGTTATATATCATATATTAGCATACCATAGAGCACAGCATTATTCATGAAGAAAAAGTCAAACAACATGATGCAGAACAGGAACGGCCTGGTAAATCATAGTAGAACAATGAGTACACAAACAGCAAAGCGGGAAGGAGTCGAGCCAGGGGGGGCTGATGAAGCAGGGTCGTGAGAACCTGGGATTATGTTTAGGTGAATTTTGCCATGAGGATTCCTTTTACGTCCAACTTAAAGGATGAGGGGGAGGGGTTCAGTCTTGTTTCCGGTGGAAGGGCATTCCATATCATGGGTGCCATTCCTGCAATGGGTTACATCGTTGTAGTTTGTTTGTTATAACCTGTGATGCAATACTATTCATGAAATCATATCAATATGTATGTAGCCAGTGGGCAGTGAGATCACAGATAAAGCAATCCAATTTGTTATGGAAAAAAATCATATATATTGTATTATAGTAGGAAGGGGGCACTTGCCCCCCCCCTCCTCAGGCCTTTCGAGGCCCCAGGGCCCACCACCTCCCTGGGGCTCTGACATTAAAGAAAGAGGGGGCCAAGCAGATCTCCCTCCTATATCGTAAATTTGCAAGGGACCGTCACCTCATCGGGGCACAAAAGAACTGTCAGAAAGGGAGAGGGGGCCATGCAGCCCTTCTCCTGGGCCATATTTGTTCCTGGGGGCCACCACTTACCCAGGGCCAGCCCATGCCAATAAAAGAATGGGGGCCATGCCCCCTCCTGGAGCCACTAATGGCCAGGGCCGACTCTTGCTATCTCCCTAGGTGCCCACCCTCAGGAGATAGTTGTTTGCTTTTGCTCAGCGGGGGATGGGACAGCTCCCACCAAGCAAGAGCAAACACTAATTCTGCTCTCAGCAAGCGCAAGCTGGAAAACTGCTCCCGCTTGCTAGGAGTTGAGTTTGCCCTGCCCGCTGTCAAGGGAAATGATCTCCTCCCTCACCCCAGACTTCATCGTCCTCACAGAAACCTGGCTAAACTCCACCTCTGTACCAGACAGCGCCACCGCCATCCCGGAAGGTTACAAGATTACACATCTGGACCGAATCAACAAGCATGGAGGCGGCATAGCCATCATCTATAGGGACACCATCCCTTGCACAACATCCCCGACGACCCAACACCGGTAATGGAACACCTCAACTTCCAACTACCCACAGACAGAAAAAGCACCATCAGAGGCACTATTACCTACAGACCACCAGGACCATACCCCAGCTTCTGCAGCGTAATCCCAGAAATCATCACTCCACTCGCAATCAACTCTGAGTACTACATCTTCCTGGGGGACCTCAACTTCCACCTTGATAAACCAAGCGGCACCAACTCCACCAACCTCCTGGAAAGCATGAGCAACAGTGGCCTCACATAGCTCATCACCAACCTGACCTACATCGCAGTGCAAACGCTCGACTCGATCTGCTCCTCCAGCGATAGAGTGAGGTACATCCACACCACACCACTCACTTGGTCTGACCACCACGCTGTACATTTCAGCATCTCAGGACCCACCTACCCCGGTACCATGCACCCTCGATCCACCCGAAGAGACTGGAAAAAGATATCAGAAGACCAGTGGAATGACAGTCTACGCTCCCAACTCCCAGACTCTACACACAACCATGAACAAGCTAAGAGGTTCTCCCAGTGGATCACAGAATGCGCTTACGCATTACCCAACCAAGACAGCCAGGATCAAAGGACAAAGCAAAAGACCAAGCTGGTCCATCGAGAAGCTACTCTCCACCAAATTTAACTGTCAATACCTAGAAAGGAAGTGGGGCATCAGCAAAAAAACCATAAGACCACACCGCCTTCAGGTTTGCTCTGAAGCAGTAGCACCACCTGCTGAAAGAAACCAAGAAGAACACCTTAGCAGACCGCATCAAAGCTAGTGCATACGACAGCAAAGAAATCTTTGCCATCGTGAAGGAGTTCACCAACCCAGCAGCAACCCTCAAAGTCATTACTTCCACCCAGGAACTGTGCGACAACCTTACAGACATCCATGACAAGATTTCGGCCATCTCTGAAAACTTTGAACACCAACCTTTCGCCACAGATAGCATCAACCCTTCCACACCCACGAACACAAACCCCAAACACCTTCTCACCCATTGGAAACTCCTCACCACGCAAGGCACTATCCCCATCATGAACTCTGTGCACTCGGGAGCTCCCACAGACCCAAGCCACCATCACATCTTCAACCTTAAAATCAAGACAAGCAGTGATGAGCTCAGAAAGGTCCCGAACATCTACATCACCGTAGCCTCCTTCCCTGAGGACTGGAAACACGCTGAAGTGAGGCCCCTCTTGAAAAAGCCATCAGCCGGCCCATCTGAAATGAAGAACTATCGGCCCATCTCACAGCTCCCATATCCAGCAAAACTCCTTGAGAAAGCAATCAACCAGCAACTCATCCAAAACCTAGAGGACTACAATCTCCTTGACCCCTCCCAAGCTTGAGCTAACCACAGCACCGAGACTGCCCTGATCGCAGCCACAGACGACATCAGAGCCTTGCTGGACTGTGGCGGAAACAGTTGCCCTCATCCTCCTGGACCTGTCCGCTGCGTTTGACACCATCTCCCACCATATCCTAATCAACAGACTCCATCACATCAGGATTCAGAAAAATATCCTCAAATGGATGATCTCATACCTCACCAGCAGAACCCAAAGGATCTGTCTTCCACCATTCACCTTGGAGCCCAAGAAAATCACTTGCGGAGTCCCCCAAGAGCGGTCCGTCAGCGCGACCCTCTTCAGCACCTACATGACTCCTCTGGCCACCACTGTCAGATCATACGGACTCAACATCATTTTGTACACCAATGACATACTGCTCAACTCGCACTGTCTGAAGATTCCTCCACCATTAAAGCTAATTTCCACAGATGCATGATGAACGTCACGGACTGGATGAAGGACAACTGGACTGGATGAAGGACAACTGTCTCAAACCCAACACGAAAAAACTGACATCCTCCTCTTTGGGAAGAACACCTCGCCATGGACCGACACATAGTGGCTCATGAACCTCAGCACACACCCTGCCACAACAGACCACACAAGCAAACTCACCATCATCCTGGATAGCCATCTATCCATGGAGACGCAGGTCAACGCAGTCTCATCCACCTGCTTCCACACCCTTCTGATGTTCTGCAAGATCTTCAGGAGGCTACTGGCAAACACCAGAAGTACCGTCACTCAGGCCCTCATTACCAGCAGACTGAACTACAGAACACGCTCTACATAGGAATCACTGCATGCCTCCCAGTTGAGGAACAGGGTCAAGACTGATTTGCATATGGCTGGGTCTAAACTGGGGTAGCATGGTGAGCAAAGGAACAATGGGATTAACCTGGATCTCTTGACTGGGGGTGAATGTTTGATTTGCTCTGCATTCCGTCCATCATCTGTGTGTCTTTCAGCTCACCAAGGAGACTCCAGACAATTCAGAGCTCAGAGGCAAGACTCATACTCGACCTCCACAGAAGTACCCACATCACACCACATCTCAAGAAACAACACTGGCTTCTGATTCAGAGGAGATGCCAGTTCAATATGCTGACCAACACCTACAAGGCCCTTCACAACGAAGGGCCAGCATACACGAACAAGCGCCTGACTGTAACATTCTTAGCTATCTTATTCTACTATTTGGTTTTCTTGCCCTTTCTCTCTTCCCCTTACTCCTGCCTGATTCTCTATTCTAGAATCCATCCTTGACCTTCCACCAACCAACCAGACACCTTCGATTAGCTTTCCTCTTCCTCGCAGATACCCCACGATCTGCCAAGCCAACAGCGGAGGATGCTCCTTCTCACACTTGGCAGCCCCCTGCACCTCAGGACCACACCGTCGCTCCAACAATTCAGAAGATAACTAAAGACCTGGATGTTTCAATTATCAAACCTCTTGCAGCAGAAAACAGCTCAAGTATCTAGAGACCCTTACGGGTGATTTGCTGCACTATATAAATGTTTGATATATATATATATATATATATATATATATATATATATATATATATATATATATAAAACATACTAGTAGGTAGTTATAGTTAGGACCAAAGATTACACAGGAAAAATATTTTTTGTTTTGCCAATAACATTGGCGTTGCTTGACGAATCGCCATGACATTTTCACAAAACTTCCCTGTTTTTGGTTCAACTGCTGTGTTGAAAGTTTCATTTTTTGAACACGACTACAGCCCGAACTGCTGAACAGAATTACACCAAATTTGGCAGAAAGCTAGATTTGGTGTAAACCTGTTCAGTAATTTTTCAGAAATCGAAATAGATTTCTGGGGATATGAGTCCTTGCAGTGGACTCAGCAATCCCAATAAAATTTGATTGGCTGCCAACACTTTAACCAGGAAGTGTTGGCAGCCATCTTGGGACTCGGCTTTAAGCAGAGTCCTAGAAAAAAAGAATAAAAAAAAAAAAAGAAAAGGGGCTGGGTAGGAATGCCCTGACCTTCCAAGATATGGTGAGGGGTGTCCCAGTGGGACCCCGCCGAGAGTAAAAGGCTTTTTCTTTAACAAATTGCTGCAGACCTGCGAATCCAAAAGACACAATTGATGGACGGAATGCAGGACAAATCAAAACATTCGCCCCCAGTCAAGAGATCTGGGTTAAATCCATCATTCTCTTGCTCACCATGCCACCCCAGTTTAGACCTGGTCATATGCAAATCAGTCTTGACCCTGTGCCTCATGGGAACAGTCCAGCCCGAACTGCCAAGCCAGTACCTCCCTGGACCGGAAGCAAGCATCCTAGGACCGGTTTCGGGGTTTCACCCCTCTTCAGCCAGGATAGATTGATTCCAGTGGCACAGTGAGCCCAGGACCCACGTCTTTTGACTGGGGATGAATGTTTTGATTTGTTCTGCATTCCGTCCATTAATTGTGTGTCTTTTGCAGATCTGCGAATCAGCGGCAAAAGGAAAAAAAAGCAAATGTCTGCTCCAGCGCTTGCTTTAAAATAAACCCCGGCTGGGACAGGTCCCAGGGTCATATGCTAATTATAGGAAGGGGGCACACAGGGCCCACCTCCTAGGGCTTATCAAAGCCCCAGGGACCACCACCTACCCGGGGCTATTACCATTATGAATGCAGTCGGCCCACTGGACTCACCCGTAGCCCCATGGACCGCCACCTCCCTGGGACTATTTCTTATAATGTGGGGGCCTCATGGACCACCACCTCCGTGGGGCTCATTAAAACACTATGGGGGGCCTTGCAGAACCCATTGACCCCTGGGCTTAACTTTACCTTGCGGAGCCCCCTGACCCAAGGACCTCCACCACCCCTGGTCAAACTGTTTTATTAAGTAATACGAGGGAGGTTATAGTGCCTCCCCCGCTTCCCCGGGGACCACCACCTCCCTGGGGCATAAATACAATATTGAAGGGAGTCAGTTGCGGACTCCTGTCCCCGGAGATCGCAACTTCTCTGAGGCAAATTTGAATATGGAAGGAGGGCCGCGCAGCTCCCCTCCTGGAGTCCAAGATGGCCCTGGGGACTGCCACCCCCAAGGGCCGGCTCCAGCAATGTCCCGGGATGCCCACCCCCGGGACATTGCAGTTTGCTATGGCATGGTGGCAGCATCGTGCTCCGCTTTGAGCAAGCGAGAGCATTTTGCTATCGCTTGCCCAAAGTGGAGCACTTTACTTTTACACTCAGAGTTCTGCATGTCAGCAGCTCCCTGTGTGTTAAATCAATGCTGGCTCCCGGAGGAGGCGGGGAGCCGGCAGGGACAGCGGGAGCCTCAGGCTCCCCCGCGATCCCCAACGAAGAGGCTGACCCGAGAGGATGGTGTCCCAGGGCTGGAAAAGGCCCTTGCTTTAAGGAAAAAAAAGGAAAAAGAAAAGAAAAGGCCTGGGCCGATGGATGGGTCCCCATGGCCAAAATCGGCCTCGGAAGGGAGGCCATGAGGCCCCCCCCCCTCTTTAAAAAAAATATATAAAGGCTTAGCCCTGGGGGATGGGGTCCTCCGGCCAAAATTGGACAAGCAGTTCCCTCCATTAAAAAAATTAATTTAATTAAATTTAAAAAAGGATCAGGCCCGGGAGATGGTTGTTCCCGGTGCTGAAAAAGCCCTTTGAATTGAAAAAAAATAAAAAAATAAAGGCCTGGTCCAAAGGGATGGGGTTCCCGGATCCGAAATCGGCCTAGAAGGGGGACAACGTGGTCCCCTCCCGTTTTTTTATTACAAAAATGTCAAAATGGTTAGGCCCCAGGGATGGAGTCCCCAGGGCCCAAAATGGTCCAGGGAAAGAAGGCCATGCGGCCGCCCTTCCAAACAAAAAGCCGGCAACTCACCAGTGGCCCCGCCTCCTTTCCCCACTACTCAGCAAACATGCCTCCTGCTGCGCTCCTGATTGGGGGATGAAATCCCCTTCGCTGCTGAGGGTTCTTAATGGCCAACAAGACCTCCTGCTACCTCCAGTAAGCCGCACACATGGGATTGCTGAGAGGTGGTTGGAGGCCACGCCCCCTGTCTCCACCACTCTGCAAACGCACCTCTCAGCACACTGCTGATGGGAGGATGAGGTCCGCTTGCCTCCTGAGGGCCTCAGGACTAAAGTGGACTTTTTCCCTCAATGAGTAATGCACCAGGAAGTGTGTTTGCAGAGTGGTGGAGAAAGGGGCATGACCTCTGGTGACCTCTCTACAGTCTACCTGTGTAAGTCTTACTGGAGCTAACAGGAGGGCTCGTTGGCCCCAAGGGCCCTCAAGAGCCAAGGGGACCTCATCCCCAAACGAGTAGTGTGCCAGGAGGGATGTTGCTGAGTGGTATAGAAAGGGAGCTTGGCCTCCCAAAAACGTCTTAGCAAACCGACTGTGTGGGACTTGCTGGAAGTAACAGGAGGGGTAGTTGGCCCACAAAGACCCTCAATAATGCAGGGACTTTATCCAGAGAGGTAGACTAAAAGGTCTAACCACAGCAAAACCCAATAGCCAAAGGAAGGAATCTTTCTTTTCTAAAATTAATAAGTCTTACCTCAGGATTTCTTGATTTTAAATGTCACTATGAATTTGAGCAGGTGTTAGACGCTATACAGCCGACTCTAGCCAAAAAGCTTTTCCTCCAGTTTAGATACGGTACCTTACCTTTTTTTGCCTCAACTAGTAAGTGGGATGGAGCCCCAAGACACTTATGTCCAGGATGTTGTACAGAGGAGGAGATAGCAGAACACGTAGTACTCTTCTGTGGGGCATATAAACACCCTAGGCAGCAATGGTTAATTCAACTCTGTAGGAACCTGGGTACAAGGAAATACAATTACTTTTATCGGATTTTAAGAACAGATACCAACCCTCTACTTGTGGTAGCCATATCTAAGTTCTTGTTCTCTATGTGGCTAATCCGCAGGAATCTATTAAAATAGTATCTGGCTGGTAATTTTTAAGTACCCATAAGGAGCCTAAGTCTGTGAGAGAACTAGTATCCTCTATTCGTTCGCCTCACAGTTTGGGACTAGGGCAACCACTCTGTAGCATTTAGATTTTTACATATTGTAAATATATTCCAATTTTAAAAGTCTTTTTGTATTTATATTATTTTAATTGCGAATGGTTTTATATGAAATTGTATTGATGTACTTTAGCCGATTCTGACTTTGTATGTAATTGAATATTTATCCTAAATTCCACTGTGTATTTGATATTGGAGATCTCGTCTGTACTTTTATGGTTATAAAATAACCGCAATAAAGTCGAAAACAAAAACAAATATATAGTCTTCCATATGAACCAATCACAATCCTTCCTTGGGATGTATTTCCTCTCCCAGCTGTCTCAAGGGTGTCTCGCTAGTGTCTCATGAGAGGCTCGCGATATATCGTAAAAAATTAGGACTGTCTTTTTATCTGAAAGGCAACAATATATAAACAGTTTTTCTACTTTAAACAACACTTCTCATGTCTTACTTTCTTCAGAACTACAATAATACACTGTTTAAACTTAATTCCAAATGTAAGATCATGTGAGCACCAATTCCCTTTCCTAAAATGTATGCCTGGTATTTTATCTGAAAGTCATGTGGTTCTGTCAGAATTCATTTAACATCCTTCAAATATTAGAAACGAGGACGTATATCGATCCCGCCACTCATATTACTTTTAATTAATGATAAACACCTGGCTCAGTGTTTGTTTCAACAGTCTATGCAATGTCTAATATCCAACAAATTCACATTCCTTTACTCTGACTATAAGTCAAGATTCAAATATCTTCAAAGCTTCGCTACATTTTACTTGAGTACTCCCTATGTATGTGAGATAGTCCATGTAACACTATTGCCAGGATGTTCTTACCTTCTCCCATTCAACCAAGTATCAAAGCTGACCAGCTCTATAGGAGGTAAGTATATGGGGCACTGCTAGCCCCCCTTGAGCAGCCATCCTAAAGAGTAACTTGCTGGGATTCCCCTTGCCATATGAAGTGATTTATCTGCCGTTTGAGCTGTGTCAACATTGTGACCATTACTTTCAGAGAGACCGTCTGAAACAAGTATACTATTTTTTGGCAGTGGTCGTTTTAGTGATAGCCACTTTGTCCAACCAGGAGAAGTGTTTCATCTGCCAGTTTGAGAGGTCTTGTTTTAATTCTTTCAAGAGTTGGACATAATTCAGCACCCCCATGTGTGGTAGTGTAGCCAATATGATTCCCAAGTAAGTTATAGTTTTAGCATTCAGTGTGAGAGAGGTAGGCTTCTTTAGGGAGTCTGATGAGGTAGTGTATGGAGGAGTAAGGCTTCATGATTTAGTAATATTCATTTTAAAACTAGAAACAGATTTATAATCCACCAATTCCTCCAACAGTGGGGAATGGATGTTAACAGGTCAGTCATTGATACCATATCTGCAGTGTCTGTAAACATAGTGAGTTTGTACATGTTTGTTCCCAATTTGCCCCTTTTCATCTCATCTCTTCTCCGAATGGCTTTCACGAGTGGTACCAGTGTCCGAGCAAAAAGAAGTGGCAAGAGAGAGCAGCCCTGTCTCCACCCACTCTCTGTTGCTTTTGGAGGGGCTTTCATTACACTTACCCTAATGAGGCCTGTGAGCAACTGTAGCTGTTCATGGCCCAGGTTTGGAAACATGGAACAAAGCCCATTACATGGTGAACCCTTGCCATAAACATCCAGTCCACTCTATTAAACACCTCCCAGGCACTAGATGTGTATCCTGCTCTCAGAGGAAGTGCAGGAGAACATTTCTCGGCTTACTCTGTGCGCGTTCCAGGATATGTATACTTTTCTTAGTGTTACCTTCACACTGGTAGCCCGGCATGAAGTCTGGATCTACCATCTCTGGTAATGGAGTGCCCAGGCAGGCGGCATGTATATTGGTAAAATGGAATATTCAAGATTAAAATTAGATAGATCTCTAGGATGGGCATGTGGATGGGTCCTTGCACCAGAGTTTAGTGGAGCCAGTGCGCCTATGCTCCATCTCTGCGGCAAAGGTCTGTGATTCCAACTCTTTCCTTGATATCACCTTAGCTTTTTTGAGGCATGAAGGTTCCAAGATAAACATGTCCATAAAGACTGTTTCATGGGTGTCCTATATTACAACCAGTGCAATCTTTGGTGAATCAGTATTTGATTAGCATAGTCTATGACTTTCCTAATTTCCTCTCGCGCCATCGGGTCGTGATAGAGAAAGTCATTTAGTCTTTAGGAACTTTCTTGGAGTGGTTGATGTAGGGTGTTTGCATGAAGTGAGATAACAGCATGGTCAGAAAAGTCAATATGCCACATGGTAATATCTTCCACCCTAGCTAGGGGCCCTGGGCCTAGGAGGAAGTAGTAAATTGGGCATACATTTTGTATGCCGATCACTGTTAAGTGTAATTCAAAGACCTCACATGTTAGTCCCTCCAGGCATCTATCAACCTCACTTCTCCCAGCCATTTCCTAACGCTAAGGGTTGCAGCTCCTCTGCCATTGAATCTCTTATGATACCAACCCTTGTGTTTATCCAAGACCAGATTCAAGTCACCTCCAATGATTACCTCCCCTTCTGCAAATTCAAATGCCCTCTGGATTTATTTATTTTTTAATTATTTTTATTGAACCATATACTTAGTCCACCAGTACAGTCAATAAGCAACAATCAAACCTGCTTTGGCATTACAGGAGCGAGGTATACAATATTTCATACATATGTCTGGGTCGTGGATACAACACCCTATGCACCTTGAGGCACTCTCCCATTGAACTTCCCCTTCCACCCCCAGCCCAGTCAGGTCCAGTACTTCTCCCACAGACTTCAGATCTTTTCCCATTTTTGGAGCAGCCTAAACTTTTATACACATCTCTCACTGCCTGTCGGCACCAATCTGGATCCTGTTTCCAGTTGATAAGTCTTGGCGGGGCCAGCATCCCCCATGATCTTGCTATGTTTTGTTTCACTACCATTGAGGCCAACATGAGCCAGATTTTAGTATGTGTGGGCCACCTGACCTCTCGGTGACTCCCAACAGGTGCCACTGTGCATCAAGTTGTATGTGTAGGCCCGTTACCTTGGACATCACCCAAGATATTTTTGCCCAGTATTGCTGAATTTTCGGGCATGCCCAAATGATACGAAAAAACGTGCCTATCTCCCGACACCCTGGGTGCAGTGATCGGTATCACCTCTACCCAGGTTGTGTTGGAGTGTTCTGGGATTGTACGACCTATACAGGACACGGAGTTGGATTAATGTAGACCGCGCCCTTATGGCAACCTCCCTAGGACTCTGAATCGCTTCCAGCCAAATGTCATCTTCCAGTAGCCCCACATCTGATTACCATGCTTCTCTTAGCGGGCCTAGGGGGTCTAGAGGATTGTTCACACGTTTCTGATATGTAAGGGAGACCGCCTTATCATTCATGGGGTCAAGTAATCGTTGGTCTTCCATTGGGGAGTAGTCAGGTCAGGCAACAACTCCCCTCTGGTACATGGAAGCGCATAGCATGTCTCAATTGTAAGGTACAAAACTGTTCACTGTCCGCCATTTGTTGGCCACATGCTCTCTCTTCTGATTCAACCTTCCTAGGAATGGTATTCTTAATTAAGCAGCAAACATAATGTCCTTATAATTCCCCAAGTCTTCTGAAATCTCAAAGTCTTAAAACAGTCTTTTCCCTGACTTCCATCCAAGTCATTTGTTTGGTATTATCGAATGAGCAACAGAAGATACTCACAACCCAACTGGGAACTGACTCAATTTCTTCACTCAGCAAGGAAGCTCCCACGATTGTCAAGGACTTCAGTTTTTCACCTGCTGCTTTTTTGTAAATAACATGGTAAATGCTCAATTTCATAACACTCCTAATTTACTATGAGGCACATTTAACAAAATGGCCTGGCAGCCATTAACAAAATTACCCGACTTCCACTGTAGATACACAACTTTTGCTTACATCTTCTCTTTTTAGGCTTTGATCTGTTGTATATACTTTGTGGGCTTACAACCCACCCATTAACTTTTTATTTGTTCCTTCCATTGGTCTTTAAAAATGCTATCTTGCTTCCTTCTTCTTTCTCCCTCCTTTAGGGCTCAGACCTGCCGTACACTGCGCATGCAGTGTCGCGCAGCGAGAGTCCTTTTCCTGGGTAATTGAAAATGGACCTTGAAATTCCACGCAGTTCGTGCGTGTTATTTCCAAGGTCCATTTTCATGGGCCTTCGCGTGTGTGCTGTTTTTTAACAGAACACGCAGTAGGCCATGGGCGGTCACGTAGCTCCTCCCATGGCCTATTGCTGTCTGTTACGCGCACCATAGGCCATATGTTTTGAATTATGGCGGCTTGGCAGCCGCCATAATTCAAAACATATGCTCGCAGTGGCGAGCGCGCGCGCACCACTCTCGAGCTGTTTTTAAATGTGGTTGCTGCTGTTTAGTGCCTCATGTTTATAACAACTGAACAAATCACTAAACTGTTAAAATAGAACAAACAGGCGTGGCTGAACACTGACTCTGGGCCAGATCTATTCCCTGTGTGACAAAAGCAGGGATGCTGATAGTCTGGGCTCTTAAACACACCGGGCAGCACATGTTTCCGTCTTATGGGCACACACTTATAACTGAGAAGAGGTGCTCTCTTGACCCTCTGGTCTCAGCAGCAGAGCAAACCGTGCCTGGTGCAGAGGGAGGGATGTGAAGCTGGCCGCAGGGTGTACAGTTCCCCACATCCTGAGTATCGCAACCAAAAATCACGGGGCCCTTGCAGAATGTGACGACGGGCTCCGGATCTCCCACCTCTCAAAGATATTCACTGGCATTGGGCATAACGGGAGCCCCATAAAGGATTACCTCCATGTCACGCCCAGCCCACCCTCGGAAAGGCAGGTAGCGCTCAATTCGCTCGAAGGTTTGCCTACAATTAACAGACTCAATATAAAGGCGTCCCTCGGCCTGTAACCGATCCATTTGTAAAGGCGAACAACAATAACCGGCACGTCTGTTTTCATTTTGGTTGTGTCTGTCACTGTATCACCACCCACCAACACTATAGATCTGACTAAAAAGCACCTCGCTTTACTAAGAGAAATGCTGTACATACATCCTCTCAGAGGTTCACGTGTTCTGTAGAATATTGTAGGTTATATGGGGAGACATTATTTATTTGGGGGTTATGTTGAAGACGCTATTTACTTTGCGGTTATGTTTAAGACGCTGAGATGCCTACTCTCAAGAGGCAGTATATCTAGTCATTTTAAGGTGAGACTAGAATATACATTCAACCGTTGTGCTTTGTCATATTTCGCACTTTTTTGGGAATCCTGAGTTTTGGCTTATTTAACACGGTATCTGAACAGATAACGTTGGTACAGATGTTTATATTGCGCATTTCAATAATCATTGCCACTCGGACACAAGTTTCCGATTTTAAATGACTATAATACATGCCAGACATATGTTTTCTAACATAACTTTTTATTAACAAGGTTCTATATTGTGATACGTATTTCGATGTACAGTGTATGCAAACACCACCCACGCGTTTGTGTGCTAGGGCGTTTGAGCACAACGCACTTCCACAAAAGTACACATTATTTCATCAAGAATTTTCGTCTTTTACCCATGGACGAGCTGCACAATAGAAGAGCATGCTAATCTAGAGAGCTGTGTCTGCCCCCAGATGCCTCAAGCTATTTCTAAGTTTGTTAGGACGAAGGTCTGTCATGGGATTCCTAGTAGCTGGCATCACTTCCTGCACACGCAGTGGACGGGTTGATAGAGAAACGTGGTGTACAACCTTTACAACGCAACTTTTACCACGCAGTGCCTTTACGACGCAACTTTTATAACGCAAAATCCAACACCTTCCCTACTATCCACGGGGACTGGAGTTGGAATAGTAAATTAAATAAATCACTATCCAGCGCCTAAAAGCACTATGCGTTGTAATGGTATTCGTTGTAAATACCATGTTGTAAAGGCATGCGATGTAAAAGTATGCATTGTAACGTCATACATCCAAGAAATGTTAGTCTGCATGTTATTTCTCACAGTAAGAGGGGGATTCATACATGTCCTACTACACAGAAAACACATTTTTCAAAATGTCTCATGAAAGGCACAGAACCGCAGGGTGCAGAAGAAGAAAAACAATCTAGTATTAAGAACTTTAAAACCCTTAGCAGAATTTACTTGGAAAGAGAATCTAAAACAAATATCCCATGGGCTTTCTTATGACACGATCAACTTTAAAACTGTTTTAAGGTAAAGAATAATTGACGGTTCGCCAACGCAGTTTCCTAATTAAAGAGTATGGGGAGGAGATGTACCCCTGTGCGTGTGCACAAGCGAGGATGCACCTTCGGTGTTGTCTCTCGGACAAGCGTCCCTCCTGCTGGACCCCTTATCCCCGATGCCACTATGCGCTCCTGCCTCTGCGCTTTGGCTTCAAGTCCACAGCACCATTCATTACCTTCCAGCGCGATAAACAAACATCGCGTTAGTCCATGATTGATGTCCCGTGCAAGGAAAGTAAGCCAGGGCAGGAAGGAATAAAACTCAATCAAAGCAGTACAATCATTTTTCAGGGGTCAAAGAGAGGCAGGCTTGTGTCTGTGTTTTGGGAAAGTAAATGGGACTGGAAATAGCAAATTTGCACCATCTCATACTGTATATTGTCGGACAGGTGCACTGATTATCATTTTTTTATTTTACTTTTTACAACATATACAGTACATATTGCTCCATCAAATTATGTTTCCTACTCAGTCCGCCTGTTGGTTATATGGAAAGATTACATTATTGCTCCATAGAGAATGAAAAATGGTACACTCTGTCTCTGTATCCTGTAAAAAAGGGGGTGGTGATGGACAGAGCATCTGAACCAATCAGACACTCACACCCAGTCAAAAGATCTGGGTTTGATCCATCACCGTTCTTTAGCCCACTCTGCCACCCCAGTTCAGACATGGCTATATGCAAATCAGTCTGACCCTGTACCTCATGGGAACAGACCAGCCCGAACTGCCAAGCCAATGCTTCCCTGGACCGGAAACAGGCTTCCGAGGACCGGTTTCTGGCATTCCAGCCCTCTTCAGCCCGGCTTGCTTGAATCCAGTGGCAAAGTGAGCAAGGGACTCACGTCTGAGCATACCCTGCCACACTTATGGCGGCCAAAAGGGGTACAAAAGGGGGTGGTGATGGACGGAGCATCTGAACCAATCAGACACTCATACCCAGTCAAAAGATCTGGGTTTGATCCATCACCGTTCTTTAGCCCACTCTGCCACCCCAGTTCAGACATGGCTATATGCAAATCAGTCTACCCAGTGCCTCATGGGAACAGTCCAGCCCGAACTGCCAAGCCATGCCTTCCCTGGACCGGAAACAAGCTTCCGAGGACCGGTTTCTGGCATTCCAGCCGTCTTCAGCCCGGCTTGCTTGAATCCAGTGGCAAAGTGAGCAAGGGACTCAAGTCTGAGCATACCCTGCCACACTTATGGCGGCCAAAAGCGGTACAAAAGGGCAGTTCGGGCTGGACTGTTCCCATGAGGCACAGGGTCAGACTGATTTGCATATAGCCATGTCTGAACTGGGTGGCAGAGTGGGCTAAAGAACGGTGAAACATTTATAAGGCGGGGGGAGGGGAATAGTTGGCATTTTAGGGAATTGGTAACAGGTATTTTAATTCAATTTGGCCATTGTGCTAAGCTAATGAAAAACAAAGTATGCTGTCCTTCTCTGTACTATTTCACCTGGTCAATGTCCACCACGTTTGTAAATACATTTGTGAACGGATGATTTTCGAGGCTGTCCACACACCATAAAAACTTAGCAGCTGCCGTCCAGAAAAGTGGACAATACAAATGCACCCCATCAAGGAATACGCGTTAGATAATATATTGCATGTAATGTGATACAAGGATATTTCACTTTGGAGGGGGCGGCGAGACGCCGCCGGTTCAAGCTGTTAATTCCGAAATGGAACCTCGAGAGTAAAATATATACCTCCATATATCACTTCTCTTCCGAGTCTGGTGTCAAGGTGGGATTCATCTGTACTTTCGATTTACTAGTGTCATGTGTCAAGCAAGCAGTAAGTACTCTTGACAGAAATCCCATGGTGGAATACGAGGTTTCCCTTTAAACAATATGCATGTCTGTGTACGTGGCCTGTAAATTCAATCTGTGGGGTCCTGCATTTGCAAATGAAAAGAGCCATACATGCGCGGCAGAGACCAATGACAGAAATATCACCATTAATGGCAGGGCAGGATAACATCGTGAAATAGGATTTAAACATTGATTTAAAGATTAGGTTAATTGAAAGAGAATAATGTCGAACACGATTAGTGAAACTTTAAAAACACGCACGGCGGTTAAACTAGCTACACGTTGTGCCCCGAAAAATGTTCAATTGTCACAGGGTTGGGGGCGGTATTATCTTTGGAGTGTGACCACAAACACATTTCGTAACAACCCATTCTTTCTTCAAGAGCAATTGCTGAAACACTACAGGGCCTACTGGCGTATGTTTTAGTCTTGCACATTCAAAATTTGAAAATCATAGCTTACTTGATTCGTTGTAGTATATGTAGATATATTTTATGGTATGTTTGAAGCACGTGAAAGGGAGCATGCAGGGTGAGCACTGTATGAGTATGCAGGGTTAACAGTGTGTGAGCATGCACGGTGAACATTGTGTGAGTGTGTAGGGTGAGCAGTGTGTGAGTGTGCAGGGTGAACATTGTGTGAGTTTGTAGGGACAGCAGTGTGTGAGTGTGTAGGGTGAGCAGTGTGTGTGTGTGTAGGGTGAGCAGTGTGTGAGTGTGTAGGGTGAGCAGTGTGTGAGTGTGTAGGGTGAGCAGTGTGAGAGTGTGTAGGGTGAGCAGTGTGTGTGTCTAGGGTGAGCAGTGTGTGAGTGTGCAAGGTGAACATTGTGTGAGTGTGCAGGGTGATCATTGTGTGAGTGTGTGTAGGGTGAACAGTGTGTGAGTGTGCAGGGTGAGCAGTGTGTGAGTGTGCAGGGTGAACATTGTGTGAGTGTGTAGGGTGAGCAGTGTGTGAGTGTGTAGGGGCAGTGTGTGAGTGTGCAGAGTACGAAAACTCGAACTAAGTCCACCACACACACACATAAGACCACACACACCACACACACACACACACCACCACGCACACACTCTCACACCACACTCTCACCCCCACACACTCACCACCACACACGCAACCACACACACACACACCACCAGCTGTCAGTGCACGCTTTCACCGGGCACAAACACCACCAGCCGTCAGTGCACGCTTTCACCGGGCACAAACACCACCAGCCGTCAGTGCACGCTTTCACCGGGCACAAACACCACCAGCCGTCAGTGCAGGCTTCCACCAGGCACACATGTCAGTAAATGAAATTCTCATTGGGCATTTTCACTCTAAGGCAGTCACTCACAAATTTTCACAAACACAATAGTATAAGCTCACAAGTAGCAAACAAAGAGGCAATGTAAAAATCATATATAGAAAGATATACTTCACAGTTTATTCAAAAAAGTGCAATAAAACCAATGTGGTTCGTAATAATCAAATCTTTCCACAATACACAATGTTAAAAACAATAATAAAAATATCACATTACACATATAGGGACAGACAACAATAAGGAAAAAATATAGTTCCTATTCGTAAACAAGGAGATACAAAATAGAAGATCAATTCAGCTTTGCGTCAAAATTGTTGTCTCTCAGTGCTTAAAGTATTTCTCCCTTTTTTTTGAGCATCGACGCGTTTCGGTGGGCACTTATAAAATAGCCAACACCTTCTTCAGGAAAACAATACAACCATCCCATAAAATCTTAAGTTTCCTGTGATCCAAAGATAACTTTGCTTGTTAGTAAATTATACTCGCAATTTCATATATAGCGTGCATCAAAGACTGCAAGTAGAAGGACCGGGCGTTTTTGTATACGTATTCCAGCACATAAGAATAGGGCACACTCCTCTGGCCAAAATTGCTGAGGTGCTCGTCCAGCGAGGCACTTTCCTACTGTATACCGAAGATAGTCACCAAAAAGACCCTTTTAAAACTGCACGTTTTTGTTTATTCGAGCGCGAAATACACAACGGGGCAAACGCCTCCAAATAGATACAGAATCGTGTGAACGCCAGGCCGGTCAGCACGCGCTTGTTCTTTGAAAATGCGACGAATTGCGGGTAATGCACCTCGGCAGTCAACTCCCAGAAATTTCTGGGAGTTGTCTTTCTGGTACCCTATCCCTTTGGTATTTGGGTCCCTCTCTTTTACTAGAGGTTCCACCAGGCACACACCACCAGACATCAGTGCACGCTTTCACCAAACACACACACCACCAGCCATCAGTGCACGCTTTCACCAGGCACACACACCACCAGCCAGCAGTGCACGCTTCCACCAGGCACACACACCACCAGCCAGCAGTGCACGCTTCCACCAGGCAAACACACCACCAGCCATCAGTGCACAATTTCTACAGGCACACACACCACCAGCCATCAGTGCACACATCAATTGTTAACGCATCCACAATTTACTATTGTAGCAATCGCAGTATAATGCACTTTACTTTTAAAGATATTCATCTAAAGCGCAGCATGCCACCATTGCTACAATTCCAATCCAACCCACATAATTCCACTACACACCACATGCGCACACTCCATAACACATAGCGAAAAGACATTGCCATTTACAATGCCATTAGCTCTAACTCAAATAAATCCGAGACCTATTGCATTTCCAATGCTTGTTGTGTTTTGTTTCCTCCCATGGAATACTCCAAAGTACTGAATCTTTACGCTTTGGTTGTTTATGTGCTTGTTTCTGGGATAATTCTGTACTTTCTTTCCTGCTTGTGTTACTTCGTGTTCCTGTTTCCTGTGTTTGGTGGGTGCGTTTGTCTCTCCCACCCTACCTATGCTGTCATTGTATGCCCTTTCCCACTAGCTTTCAGACGTGTTTTAGAAATGTTTATTTAAACTTTGTTATTTTGGAGGCCGCGCACCTTTTATTTGATCAGCACCGCACCCGCTTCTGGCCGCCACGCTTCAGCTTTTGGCATGGCGGCAGCGTGTCCACTTTACTTTTATCTACACAGCGCCCGCTTTCAAACCGTGTTCTTGAAATGTTTTTTTAAACTTATTTTGGAGACTGCGCCCTCTCACTACATTTCTCTTTGCCCCTGTTGCTTGTTCTCCACCCAGGCTCGGTGCCTGCACAGTTCTGCCCTGCTTGGAGCCGGCCATCCTCTACCCCCTGCCCAGCCCTGCAGCTTAGCAGAGATCAGTTGCTTTGCGTGATCCTGTGCTATTGAACTAGGTTGGCACAATAGTATCTACATTACTTAGGGGTGAGGGAGGTGGGATTCCTTCTCATGGTATGATCCATGGTTTTATACGTTTCATATTTGATTTCCGATTGCCATGTGTTTCTGTTCTATTCATATTTAATTATTTATTTAGGCACGGAGACACATTTGTTACATTCATTTGTATTTGTATTTTTGTTTAAGCTGCATTCGATTAGGGGATTTTCTCACAAACACAGGATGTTGAGCGGATGCCTAGACTCAAACCTGGCAGGCTGTGCAATTTTACAGCATTTGGTGCTTTAAACAGAATTAAGTCCCCTGTCATACAATACGTCACTGACTCCTTCTCTGTAGTTGCTTCCCTAGTAGTTGTTGCATGCAGTTGTCGTCACTCTAGTATCTGCTTCAAATGTACTGGCTTTGCCATTGCTTAATTTATCACTTGGTCCTGCTAGCCCAGATTTCTTTTGAAGATCTTCTGGCCCATCCCTGTGCCTGAGCTTACTTTCGTTTTTGTTGAGACAGATATCTACTGAACAGTGATTTACTCTGATGCCTGCACGAATGACAGTACTTCCCTCAGGAAGTGTGTCTAGTAAAATGCATGTCTTTAAGAATCTGTGAAAGTTGTGTTCCTGCATCTGCGCAAGCGCTGCCACACGCACATCTTAACTTCCAGAGTCTTGGCTCCGGCTCAGTACAATCCATGCAACCATGAATCCTTTCACAGCAGATGCTGTAAAACATGTGCCAGGCCCACTGACTTCTGGAGGTTCAGAGACAAGCACTGTTAAGTTGAAATGCCCTCCCTGGGGCTAGGCCCGGATGGGGGCATCGGTAGAAGTTTTCTGAAAAGTAAAGCCATATGATAAGCATGCTGTTTTTGTGTAACCGAAGCACATAAGAACAGGATTGAATTCAATTGCAGCTTGGTATGTTTTCGGAACAGTCACTAAATCACTAATGATGGGCTGGCTATCAGTCATACTCTGCCAGTGCAGAGCCCCAGAGCTTAGCTTATGGGTTTCAAATGCACTGCTTGATTGAGTTTATTTCTTTGCAATATGTTGCTCAGTAAAGTTGTTTGTCATCTTATTGTGTTCAGCATAACTTGCCCCTGACACGGATTCTTCAGGCATTCAATACTCTGGTGATGCAGTCACACACAGAATGTTATAGTGCTATTGACTTGCATCGAAACACTTGTCTTTCTGTCAGTGCATTAAAAAGCATTGGAATGGGTCTATAATTGTTTCCTGGGGCAAGTACGTATTCCTGAATCAGACTGCATGTATGACCCACTGTGTAGTAATTATATAGCTCTTCAATCCCTGACGGCACAGCACCTAGGTTAATGTGCTGCATTGCTAAACACTTATAAGTCCCAAAAGCCAAAAAGCCAGACCTATTTGCTTTGCCAATGCTTGTTTTGATATTGGGCCCTTAATGACAACTAACTGCGTAGGATTGTTAAATTCAGACGTTTTAATCTTTTCTGACTCCAACAAATAATTGTAAAAAATGGCCCAGTGATTTGTTCTGATGTATGACAGTCATATTTTTAACTCACTGCACGAAATTAACCACTTATACTCAGGATTGTCTATTTAACAACCTTATTGCAACACACTAAGAGGCATCAAAACCTCGTCTGAAGTAGTAAGTGTTATATAATGCAATTACACTACAATATATAATACACACTAAAACTAATACTATACCACTCAGCAGTCAGAGAGTCGATTATAGTTCACAGAGGATGCTTAAAAATTCCCTTTTACTACTTGACACTAAGGGTCATATCCATCTTCCAATACAATACCAGTCCACAGCAGTAAAACACCTATCACCAACTGAGTAGACACAAAATTACTAATGTGGTAATATGGCGGGGGCGGATTTCCTACATGTGGCCTGGCTTTACCCAGCTGTAGAAACGTATTGGAGACATATTCAAGGCCCTCACTGACATCATTGAATTGCTGATCGCCCTATACCCTCTATTGGCGCTCAAAAAGGAAATAAGAAAGTTAGTAGTCATGGGTTAGATTAGATTAGTTTATTGTACAGTTAATAAAAACTCACAATTTAAAGCGTAGCATATATAAAAGATTAGCATAGTTGCATTTAAAATATAAAAGGAGCGGGTAGGCTCGCATGTTAAGATAATTAAAGTCACAATTTGAATTTAGTGAAGACCATAAGGATTAGGGAGACAAGGTTCTTACAGATTTGGAAGACAGGTCTCCGGGGAGGTTAGTAGCCATGGGGCTCTTGTTAGCAAAGCAGAGAATAGCAATGCGATGGATGGGGGGCTGAAACCTACTATTGCTGAGTGGGAGAGAGATATGTTGCTTTGTAATACTCAATCTGATGTGTATAATGAATTGCTCCCTCCTAGTAATAGGTGAAGAGTTTTTGGGCCTTATATACGCAGTACTATCTTCTTGCAAAACAAGCTGCAGATAACGATTCAGATTGAGTGCACACTGTCAGGGGGCTTTTAGTAGTTGCAATGGGACCAGTTCTACTGTTGGGATACATTATAAGTGCACTGAAGTTGATATGTGGCTTCTGTGGTTCACTGCAATATCTGCTGCTGGGTGTGACTTACATTGCTTTAGGTTAAGATGTCTACATGTCAAGTTTTCTTATTGAAGCATGGAACTGTGAAGTATATTTTCACTTATCAGGGTCAAATTGGATGGCTATCCAGTTTAGGAATGTTTGATACTCCTTCCCAATGTCTAGATGATGCTAAAATTTGTATTCAGTATGGATTTTTGTTTTTTTTCTGTTGCTGATTTGCCTTTTTTTCTTTACATTCCAAAACTTAATAAAAATATTGGGAAAAAAATTACTAATGTGATCTGCCACATCTCCCTTTAAACTATGCCGGCTCAGGACCATAAAGTTTAAACAAAATATCAGAATAGGCAACCCAGCACAGTAACCAGCTAAATGGGCTGCCACATTAGAAATACCAACATGCATTGAAAATGCAATAGGTCTCGGATTTATTTGAGTTAGAGCTAATGGCATTGTAAATGGCAATGTATTTTAGCCATGTGTTATGGAGTGTGTGCATGTGGTGTGTAGTGGAATTATGTGAGTTGGATTGGAATTGTAGCAATGGTGGCATGCTGCGCTTTAGATGAATATGTTTAAAAGTAAAGTGCACCATACTGCGATTGGTACAATAGTTAATTGTGGATGCGTTAACAATTGATGTGTGCACGGATGGCTGGTGGTGTGTGTGCCTGTAGAAATTGCGGACTGATGGCTGGTGGTGTGTGTTCCTGGTGGAAGCGTGCACTGCCGGCTGGAGGTGTGCGTGCCTGGTGGAAGCGCGCACTGACGGCTGGTTGTGTGTGTGCCTGGTGAAAGCGTGCACAGACGGCTGCTGGTGTGTGTGCCTGGTGAAAGCGTGCACTGACGGCTGGTGTTGTATGTGCCTGGTGAAAGTGTGCACTGATGGCTGGTGGTGTGTGTGTGTTTGGTGAAAGCATGCACTGATGTCTGGTGGTGTGTGCCTGGTGGAAGCCTGCACTGACGGCTGGTGGTGTTTGTGCCCGGTGAAAGCGTGCACTGACGGCTGGTGGTGCTTGTGCCCGGTGAAAGCGTGCACTGGCGGTGTGTGTGTGTGTGGTTGTGTGTGTGGTTGTGTGTGTGGTGGGGAGTGTGTGGTGTTGAGTGTGTGGTGGTGAGTGTGTGGTGGTGAGTGTGTGGTGGTGAGTGTGTGGTGGTGTGTGGTGGTGTGTGGTGGTGTGTGTGTGTGTGTGTGGTGTGTGTGTGTGTTGTCCTATGTGTGTGGTCTTATGTGTGTGTGTGTGTGTGTGTGTGTGTGTGTGTGTGTGTGGTGGACTTAGTTCGAGTTTTCGTACCCTGCACACTCACACATTGCCCCTACACACTCACACACTGCTCACCCTACACACTCACACAATGTTCACCCTGCACACTCTCACACTGCTCACCCTGCACACTCACACAATGTTCACCCTGCACGCTCACACACTGTTAACCCTGCATATACACACACTGCTCACCCTCCACGCTCACACACTGCTCACCCTGCACACTCACACACTGCTCACCCTACGTAATGCGAAAAGACCTAGCTCTGACCTTTGGCCTGTGTTGTAATCGTACAGTATGTTGTGAGTAGTTGCGCTTGATTGGTTGGAGCATCCCCTCCTTGCTGCTCCCCTCACAGAGGGCCGGCTGCCTCCATGAAGCTCCCAAGACACGTGTTCAGCTGTTCTTTGTTTTAGCTCCTGTGTGTCAGTGCACCGTGTAAGCGCACAAGCATACCCTGCTCTGTCTGGAACACTCATACTGCTGAGTCTCTCTCACTCTGCTGTCACTCTCACTCTGCTGTCACTCTCACTCTGCTGTCACTCTCACTCTGCTGTGTCTCTCACTCTGCTGTGTCTCTCACTCTGCTGTGTCTCTCACTCTGCTGTGTCTCTCACTCTCACTCTGCTGTCACTCTCACTCTGCTGTCACTCTCACTCGGGAAAAGGACTCTCGCTGCGTGACACTGCATGTGCAGTGTACGCTAGGCCCGAGACCTAAAAAGGACTGGTTGAATGCTTGAATTAATGGCAGGCACTGGTACTTACTCTTGGCTGCATTCCGCTAGATTTGTGTTCATTCTACCTCTACAGAGAGGAGCCATTCTTATGCAAATCAGCCCTGGCCTTGCTCCAATGGCAGCCTCCAGGCCCGGGCTAGCAGTGATCCCCAGTGGCTAAGACTGATTCAAGCTTCCACTCACACTGAGTATGAGGGAAACTGGCGGCCAGTGGGTGGTTTGTCGACCTGGGTGTTACAGTCTATGTTGTGGAAAGCTTAGCACCTTTTCTACTTTTTTAGGGTGGGGGATTGGCATTGAATGCTTATGGCAGCTTCTTGACACGTGGGGGCTTATTTACACGCCCCTTGTGCCACTCATACATCACTTTTCCCATGTTAAAAATGACGCAAAAGTGGCGCAGGAGGCTTGTAAATCTGCCCCTCGGTGTTTGTGAAGCTCCTCGTCGGGGGTGTTTTGAGGGGCCCTTGGGCTAGTAATGTTTTGGGGAGCCGCTTGACACGTGGTGTTTGTGAAGCTCCTTGTCCAGGGGTGCTTTGAGGGCCCCCTGGGCTAGTAATGTTGTGGGGAGCCCCTTGTCACGTGTGCTCAGAAGCGCTGCGATGTTTCGGGGTGTAAGGAAGGTGATCTACACAGAGCGTCCTCAGTCTCATTTTGAGGGCCTGTGCAGCGTGGGGTGTCGGAGATCACGTGTGGCACACACCGTGTGAGGACGGCTCGGCGTCTCAGCCCACTCTGCCCAGGTGTTGGAAAACTGTTTTGTGGAGGGGTTCGCTCCAGCGGCGATGTCTCGTTTATGTATGGGGGCGCCGGAGGGGGGTGCCAATGTCACAGGACGCACGAGGAATGCTTGGCTCAAGGTGTTGGGATCACGAGGTACGTGGAGTTTTGGGGCTCTATTGAGCACGTGTCCTGATTTGGCACCAGATGATTTGGGGAGTTATGCAGCACTGTGTTTTAGGGGGGCTTGCAAAGGGGTGTTTGTGAGGCCACCTGATGCCTGAGGATATCTCCATGCCGGTGTGGCTATAGAGGGGGTGTTGTAGGGGGTAACAGGAGTGTGACCCGTAAGCCTGGTAAGGATTAGGGTTCAAAGGTATAACAAAATACAATATTCCAACAGGTGATATTCATAAGACAAATACTTTTGTATGCACAAGGCATTACACGAACATGAGTAAGGGAGACAGTTGTTCAAATAACATGGTTGTTGGAATTATTCTTATATTTCAAAAAAGATAAAGGACACGGTCATATTCATACAATTGGGGCAGCACAGCGAGGAAAAATTCAAATGACAACCAGATATAAACTTGGTGCTCAAATATGTACAAGTAGTCAGTGGCGACACAAGTGATATAGTGAACAGCTTGAACGGCGCAAAGTGAACGAAGTGAAAGCTATATACAGTGGGTGACTCAGTGAGTGACAAAGTTGGAGTGACTTTACACTTATAATCACAATTTAAACAGAGCCACAATAGAAGATGCGCCTGTAGTTGACGGGGTCGACGACGTTTCAGTTCCCAATTATTCGGGACCATCCTCAGGACATGGTTGCCTCAATTAAGGTGCTGCGGGGTAAAAAGGGAGAAATGAGAGGGGCAAAGGGAATATGAAAAGGACAGGGTAGTTCAAACAGGTCAGGGCCGGGGGAAGCGGGGGCCTAATGTCCAAGGATGTGGCCCTAAGAGCCATGGTGGACAAGGGTTGCAGGTAGAGAGGGGGGCAGTAAACCACTGAAAACACGCTTAATAGCTGGGGAAGGGGGTATAGGGAGGAAACGGTGGGAGGAGGGGGTGAAAAGGAGAGGGAGAGAGTGCGAAGGCGAGAGAGCCCAGATGGGAGGGCATGGGAAAGAAGAGACGCCAAGTCAGCACGAGCAGCCCACCTCCCCATCCATCCAGGAGATGCATAGGTCCGGGGTCTCTCTGCCGCCGAGCCCGCCACAAGACCTCAGGGGGGATGGTGACCCCCGGAGCTGCCTCGGGATGACCCATACGGCACCTGCCTGGAGATAAGGGCTGCTCGGTGGGTGAGGGTGGCAGGTTGGTTCTTGCAGTACTGCTGCCCCTCCCTCACCAGGTGGGGTGAGTGTACTCGCACTGATGATTCCACAGTGGCTGTCCCTCGGGGTGGGCGTCCTCGCGCCTTCTACTGCCACCACCCAGGTGCCACCCCCTGGTACCTGACCATGAATGGATGCTAGTCTCCTGAGAGCGGGACACGCCAGGCGCTGGTGGAGTGGGGAGTGCCTCTGTCCCTTGGACACTTCCAGCCCTCTCCGCCATGATGCCCCCCAACAGGCCAGGTAGGTGACATCGTGAAGAAGGAGGGCGCACCGGCCGGGGGGGGAGGGAAGGCCCACACATTCACCCACCAGGACTAAAAAAAACATAAGGTGGTGGCGGCGGGGACAGGAGAAGGGCCCCACCAGAGACCGCCAGCCAGGCTCATGGTCCCGTGAACATCCTAGTGGTCTCAGCCGCCCCTCGCGGTCCTCCTTTGCTGCTCACCTGCTGCCGCCTGCGGTGCCCTCAGCCCCTCACGGTTCGCCGTCTCCGAGCCCTCGTGTTTTCCCTCAGAAGCCCGTGTCTGTGCGCTGCGCTGCTGGCTCCTCCGCCTCTGGTTATCAGCGGCAAAGAGACCCTGCGCATCTTCTGGATGGGTGGGGAGGTGGGCTGCTGACACCTCTGGCTCTGGGCCTGGTGCCCTCGATGCCGTCGTTTTCAGAGCCGGGCCCTCCTGAAAAGCTCACGAGTGGTGCCAGGATAATTGAAGATATATGGCCTCTGGTAAGGGTAACAAACACCAATAGGCCATGGGCGGAGCTACGTGACCGCCCATGGCCTATTGCGTGTTCTGTTTTAAAAACACACGCACGCGAAGGCCAATGAAAATGGACCTAGGAAATAACACGCACGAGTTGCGTGGAATTTCCAGGTCCATTTTCAAAACGCCAGGAAAAGGACTCTCGCTGCGCGACACTGCATGCACAGTGTACACTAGGCCCGAGCCCTAAAAAGGAGCCGGCATTGCTGCTATCTTTTGAAACTATAATCTTTGTGCCTATGTCTCATACTTCTTTATATATCACACTCCTATTCGCTGAATCTCATAACATGATAACCGCCCTCGGTGGTCCTCATTCACAACATGGAAACACTTCCCATACAGGATCAAAACAATCATAACACACTTCTAACCAAACACCCTACATGTATGGAAGTCATTTGGGAGTTGTAGCTGTGACCCCTAGACAGCCGCTTACTGCCGGTGCAGGCTGCTTGCGCCCCCTAGTGAGAAAGGGACCTTGTTTGGGTGTCTCACTCAGCATGGTATAGCTCTAAAAAATGTATGCATATACCGGATTGTTTTATTAATTGCTGCTTTGTTGCTAGTTTAATTAATATGTTGGTTGTTCCTATGTTAGAATGTATTTGTGTACGTATATGTTTTTGGAATGTATGGACGTTGTATAAATTAAGAATATGTGAATGACTGACTATGTTAGACACTCATGTCTAACATAGTCACAGTCATACACACATTCTTGACACATACACAACCTGCCACACATTCCTAAAAAACATACACACACAAATATATTGTAACATAAGTAGAAGCCATACACATTGCTTAAAGACACAGCAAAGTGCAGATTAAAAAACACTCAGTTACACCCTCACTGTTCGGAGTGAGACACAAAAACAAGGTCACTCTCTCCAGAGTAGCGAGCAACCTGCCTGCGGCCGCAAGCTGCAGTCTAGGGGCTATATAGAACAGGTGTAAAATGTGAGTGGGAGTGAGTGCTCAAAGTTGAGGAAGGATTGCAGGGCACAGATTAGAGGATGCTTTGTACCTATTATTGAGCACTAGGTGCAGAATTGTGACTGGGGCGTGTGCGCCTGCATGTGAGATGGGGCTAGGTGCACCTAGTCGGGGGCCTTATATGCAAACAGATGAGGGAGTATATGCTGGAGTGATAGGTGTACATTGGTCAGAGAAAGACAGGCCCATACAAGTTATAAGGCTATGTGCTATGTGCACAGAGGTAAGTATGGTTAAAAGCCCACCTATTAGAAGGGGTTATGCACACATAGAGGAAAGGGAGCCACAGGCATACAGGGTTAAACTGGAAATCTCAAGCTGTTCAGTTTTAGTCTGAGTAGATTGGGTGGTTCTGTTGAAAGGCATGGTGCACAAAGCTCAAAGCGATACAGGTCCTGAAAAATGAGAGGCAACTGACTGCACACAGATGATGGATACTATTTGGATGCAGGTGATATGAGCGTTTCCATACAGGAACAAGCATTTATAATGCAACGGTTTTGCCTTTGGAGAAGTTAGAGCTATTGGCATTGTAAATGACAAAATTTGTATGTATGTGTTGGTTTTGAAAACAGATAAATAAATGGCATTGTCATTTACATTGCCAATAGCTTAATCTCTCGCAAATGTGAGAACTATTGTACCCTACGGACGAGCTCAGCAGACAGCAATTACTACCACCCACACACACACCCAGAGCCAGCCACACACACCCAGAGCCAGCCACACACACCCAGAGCCAGCCACACACACACAACCAGAGCAGTCACATACACACACCCACTGGAGCAGTCACACACACACACACACACTGGAGCAGTCACACACACACACACACACACACACACTGGAGCAGTCACATACACACACACACACACACTCTGGAGCAGTCACATACACACACACACACACACTCTGTAGCAGTCACATACACACACACACACACCCAGGAGCAGTCACACACACACACACACTCTGGAGCAGTCACATACACACACACTCTGGAGCAGTCACATACACACACACTCTGGAGCAGTCACATACACACACACCCTGGAGCAGTCACACACACACACACACACCCAGGAGCAGTCACACACACACACACACACACACTCTGGAGCAGTCGCATGCACGCACACACTGGAGCAGTCGCATGCACGCACACACACACTGGAGCAGTCACATACAAACACACCCTGGAGCAGTCACACACACACACACACACACCCAGGAGCAGTCACACACACACACACACACTCTGGAGCAGTCACATGCACGCACACACTGGAGCAGTCACACACGCACACACTCGGGATCCCTCATGTGTAGACAGCGGGTGAGATCGTTGGTGTTTTCAAATATAGAAGAACGGGCAAAATGGAAGTCTTTACTAAGGTCTAGTGCTTATAGAAATAGTAGAAGTGCTATATAAAAAACATGAAAGTCGAGTGGTCACACAGCGGAGAAGGTGGACTGTGTGCATCGATGGGCTGGCGCTACCAGTACAGGATGAGCTACAGGACAAATTGCAGGCACCTAGTAAAGCGCACATCTAGAGAAGAACTTTAAATGAGTTTGTGACTTAGGGCGGATACTAAAAGGGAACGGGCGCCCGAGGGAAAATTCATGTGGGACGAGTACTTACACAGTGTTTATTTTACAAACGTTTTTCTCTAGATTACCAGTTTACCACCCTCTTTTCACGTCTTTTCTTAAACAGTGCGAAGCGCCTAAATGTACAAATCTTGATAAAAGCCTAGCACGCAGGGGCCATATTACTCAGTCATGCTCGAGGGGCCCCTGCATCGCCTTAAGTGACATCCTCGACTTGTCAAATAAATCCGGTGGATGAAACGCTCACTGCGACATCTTCGCGCAACCTGCAGCCCACAGACTTAAATCACAGCGAGACTGTCAGTCTATCATTCTTCTTCCAAAAGTGGACATGATCGTTCACTTCAGTAACAGCAACACTTTTGACATGCAGTGCTACGAAACTCCAGTTTTGTATTTCCAAACGCTACCCTACATTTTCTTAAAGCTTCACTAGGCGCCGGCACCGTAGAACACTGTTCATCCGCTTTTAAAAAACAAATACAATTCTTTACAACTACTCCCTCAATACGGCATGTGCCCCACGTCACGAGCACTGCGCGGGAATCGCCGTCACCCAATAATTGTTTAAGGGGCAAGGCTTTACTCAATTTTACTCGAAAAGCAGGGATGGATAACGAAGGAAAAGTCCCACCATGTTACCTCTTTTCAGATGTTTTAATGTTTCCTCAATGTTATTTTCTTTGCCGTATTTATCATGGTAGACTCGTGATTGGCCTCAAGGCAGGTATCAAATGGCCTCCGACTTTAAAAAGTCGCCTGTACTCTGGATTCGGCTGGTACTGCAATCATCTGGGGGGCAATTGTCCCTAGACTTAACCTGCTGCTGTGGCCACCAAGTGACCCCGCCCTCACCCCCCATATGTGGCACATTCCGTCAGTCCTGGTTGTGAAGCCCTTGGAATGCTGAGGCCTGCAAGTCCACTTGACCTAGAAATAACCCCAAGAACAACAAACCCAGGGGAATAAAGCACAGCACCTGAATGGTGAGAGACAGAAGACAGCACGCATGACTGGCAGCAGGGGCGCGCTCGGCATCACACACCAGATCACCACAAACTATCACCACGTACAGGCGGCCGGAGTAAGGTCAAGAAAGCCATATGTAAAGAGCAGGCACGCAGAGATCAGAACACTGCGGACGGACACACCTAAGGACAGACACGTTTACCCCGTACACACAAATAGTATTATAGGAGCTATAACGTGCACACGCAGCGCTACAAAATAGGGAATTACTATTAAACGAGGAGGCACTGCAGAGGGGGCAGCAGGCGTGGTGGGGGTTAAGCACACCGGCACGAGGCTGAGGACAGCGGTCAGAGGTGAAAGGGCACCCAGGGTTGAGGAAGGGCACGGGTGCGAGGTCCAAGAGTGAAGGGTGAAGAGAGAGTGGGTAGGCCACGTTAGTGAGACAGAGGACAGGCAGGGTGGACACGTTAGTGAGACAGAGGACAGGCAGGGTGGACACGTTAGTGAGATAGAGGACAGACAGGGTGGACACGTTAGTGAGACAGAAGGACAGGCAGGGTGGACACGTTAGTGAGACAGAAGGACAGGCAGGGTGGACAAGTTAGTGACATAGCAGGATAGGCAGGGTGGACACGTTAGTGAGACAGCAGGACAGTGGGGTGAGACAGGACAGGCAGGGTGGACAGTTATGTTATGTTATGTTATAGGTTTTTATTATGCGCACAGCTACTCCAGCTAAGGAGCGTCCTGGCGCATTGACAAGAGAGAGCATAAGAAACATAACACAGCTAAAAGAACCAAAAAGGACCACTCTAAATACATAACACAGACTGGGGGTAAAAAACTAAAACAGGAACGTTTTTAAGGCTTTCCTAAAAGCCATAAGATCCTCTAACAGACGCAATTCCACCGGGAGGGAGTTCCAAGCTGATGCCGCCTTTACACCAAAGGAACGGCCGCCCATGCGGCAGAGCCTGTATCTGGGGACTACAGCCAAGGCCTGGCCTTGGGAGCGAAGAGCGCGGGTAGGGGCGTACAGAGAAAGAGAGCCAGACAAGATTTCGGGGCCCATGCCTCTCAAGATCTTAAAAGCGAGGCAGAGTATCTTAAAAAGAATCCGCTTCCG
This sequence comes from Lissotriton helveticus, assembly GCF_964261635.1. Taxonomy (NCBI): domain Eukaryota; kingdom Metazoa; phylum Chordata; class Amphibia; order Caudata; family Salamandridae; genus Lissotriton; species Lissotriton helveticus. The sequence goes on from NC_136061.1 coordinate 254,952,658, forward strand.
TATTAGGAGCCAGTGTAGGGAGCGAAGAACATTTGCGACCGAACAGAATTTAGGGAGGCCGACAATTGCCCTGGCTGCGGCATTTTGTACCCGTTGTAGTCGAGTACGTTCGGCCTGGTTAGCCCCGGCGAGAAGAGAACTCGCGTAATCCAGGCGAGAGATGACAGTACCCTGGATTACAAGCTGTCTAGTTGGGGCATCGAAGTACTTAAGAACGGGTCTTAAGCCTCTCAACAGACCGAAGCAGCAAGCCGCTGTTCTTTTAGTATGCCCTACGAAAGTCAGGCCCGAGTCTATCCACACTCCCAAATTTTTCAGCTCCAAAACCGGCACCGGGGATGGTCCCAGCTCAGATGGTCCCAGCTCAGATGGCCACAGTGGGGTGGACACGTTGAGATAACAGGATAGGCAGGGTGGAAACGTTCGTGAGACAGCAGGAAAGGCAGGGTGGACACGTTAGTGAGACAGGACAGGCAGGGTGGACACGTTGGTGAGACAGGACAGGCAGGGTGGACACGTTGGTGAGACAGGACAGGCAGGGTGGACAGTGGGGTGGACACATTCGTGAGACAGCAGGACAGGCAGGGTGGACACGTTAGTGATACAGAAGGACAGGCAGGGTGGAGTGAAAGATGACACGCGAGAGCACCAGAGCGAAGTCGGGCCGGGCCTCACCTGTGCTGTAGAGCGCTCCGGGAGGGTAGCAGAGCGGGTAGAGCGGCTGTGGCTGCAGGACGGGGGCTCTGGGGAGCCAGCTCTCCTCCCAGCCCCAGCGGGCAGGACTGGCCCTGGCTGGCGGCACAGGCGGGTCCGCTCTGCCCAGCAGGGCCTCGATGGTGAAGGATTTCCCAGGCTGGGGGGCTTTGGCCTGCAGTTGATGGGTCCAGGGTGGCATCGGCTGCGAGAAGGCTTTGGTCGGAGGCTGCAGGGCCCAGGGCGGCAGCTGCTGAGCCATCATAATCATCCTCGGGGTGTCCAGGCTAAAGGGAGTGCGTGAGTGTGTGCACTTCTGTGGTGCACGGCAGATCTGAAGAGGCAGAGGGCTCAGCTCGACCTTTTATGCAGGACCCGCCGCCCTCTACAAACAGCCCCGCTGGGGTGCCAATGGCCCCACTCAGGCCATGCTGGGCGCGCTGCCGCCGAGGACCACCAGAGGGCGCGCTGAGCACCACTGAGCGGGCCTGGGACTAAACTTTACACCCTTCACACCTCCGTCCCTGTCCTGATTAACACCCCGTCCCCACCCAAAACAGAGCAGCACTGAAACCAACGCACAACAACGCCACTCAGATCGCAACTCGAGGGCTGACACAACATCTAAAACTATCACGACAGGCACAAGTTATGGCGCTGGGGCAAAATCACAACTCACCGCAGACCCGCGTTCGAGCACTGAGGAAAAAACACAACTTCACGACCACCCCGATAAAAACAGACGAGTCACCACAGACCCTAGTCCTGACCTTCGTACTCGACTACAATCACTCTAGTCCGCATCCTTGGCACTGGGACACAACGTAGTTAAATCCTGGCCTTAGCACTAATGTAAACCCACAACTCACCACGAACTCCAGGCCTGGCACTCATAAACAACCACAACACGCTCCGCGGTGAACCCCACAACGCTGGAGGGAGGCACACGGACAGCGGGAGGGGGCGGGAACGGGGAAAGGCACACGGACGGGGGGGGGTCGGGAAGGCTTCCTCTGTTGGAGGGGGGTGCGGGAAAGCACTCACCTGGACTTCCTCCGGCGGCGGAATGACGAAAAGCAACCTCGCCAAAAACAAAAATAAACCCCGCCCACGGCCGCGATGATGACATCGCAGAGGCGGAGAGCGAAATCTCGGGAACGCCCCCGAATCTGGTCCGGCCTTGACGGACAGATCCGGCTTCCAATGGCTAGCCTCCATTTATGGAGCTAGCCAATGGGAGCCGGGGGACGTTCCCATATCCCATATAGTAAACATTAGATTTCGCCTGCGCGAACTGCTTGCGCAGTAACGCCAGGTCGAAACCTAAAAAGGGGCAAGGTGTACAAAGGGGAGATGTGTCTAGGTGCACAGTGGCAAGATGTGGGTAGGTGTACCCAGGTGAGTGGGTCCCATGCCCACACACAAAAGTGATGCAGTCAGAACATGCACACAGGTGGGATGTGGCTTAATGAAGAAAGGTGCTAAAGAAATAGCTGCACTCCAGTAAAACATGTCAACATGCACACATGGTGGTATTCCAGGTTTAAAAAAATGTTTAAATGGGTCCTGTCAGGTACCACCTACTAAAAAGGTTCAAAGAGACAACTCAATTTGAGACATCAACTGTATACAAGGTTAACATAATTAATGTATGTAATGGGTGTGCAAAGCAGGTCCAGAAAGGCCGACTCTGTGCCAATTCTTTAATATGCACATAAAACAAAGTGATTATCCTGGAAATATCAACTTATTTAAAGAAATACATTTTTAGGATTCAAAGGTAGGTATCTTCTGCACAAATAAACAATTAAGCTAAAAACCTTCTCAGAATAGGCACACAGATTTCCGGTGCACGCAGTCAGATTTGGTCGGGAAAAAAACAAAGGATTGGAAATTGTGTGTGAACAGAGTGACTGCGTTTTTTTACTGGGTATAATTGCTTTTTGAGCTCAGCAGATGCATTCTGTGTGCAGATTTTCTCCTATAAAGAGAGCTCACACATATGTGCCTACCAGGGTCAGCCTTTGATTAAGGGGTATGTCATAATAAGTCAGCACAGGCATATTGGATTTTGCCTGACATATTTCTACTTTTACCTTGTCCGATGGACATTCTACCTGGGCTTTTGAGGCTGTATTTTTGTCTTTAAGGCTGTGTCTAGGCTCATTATCGTTTGCATAGACAAATTACGGTTGACATTTGAAGATGGAGGCCAGGATACGAGCCAGTGTTTGATACATTGTTAAGCGAATGATGGTTGTACCTGGTCTATGTTGGCTGCTTTCTTGGGCTGTGATGGTTGCTCTCTTAGTCTATGCTGCCATTTTGTGGGGGAGCCCCTGGAACATCCTCACACCAGCCTAGTGAATTTTGTTGATAACCGAAGCACAATTTTATTTATTTTGATAATTTTGTTGTTTTTCATTATTACACATTGTAGGTTTTTATTTTTAACAGCATCTGTGATGTCACTTTTGTTAATAACATCAGTTTCAGCAAAAATCACTAGGTTCAAAGATCAAGTATATCACTGGGTTAAAGGCCATGGGATGTCACCTCCTCTACTCCTGGGATTTTAGTGAATCGACAACCATGCCTACATGGTGTAGCGTGCTAAAGCTCTTCAGCGCCCCATATAGGGGAAATCGGCGCTGTTGAAAGGTTGCAATACAATCCAATCCATGTACAGTGAGAATCTCTTCTTAAATTAGGCCGGCGTTCCTGTTGCATTATCTTTCTTGCTTCTGACCGAAAGTACCCATGAACGACAGCATATCCGTTGTTTATTAACCGGCTGATGTTCAGACCCAAGCCACTGAGCCTTGAGCACACGACTGCAGCTCGTCTTTTTAAGTCTTTATTTAATTATTGGATTAGCAGTTCTCGCCAAGGTTATCCCGTCTGCATAAATGATCTTGCTGCTGTTCCAGCATCTCCAGGAACTTCGTTTCTAGGAAACTGATTACGTGCAAGCATAGACATACATTCATTCAAGAGAGAGGGGGCGTAGGAGGGATGAGATATGTGCAGTCAGTCTCCTGCAAGAATCATTGCTTCTAATAAAAGCACTGATCCCACAGTGCAGCTCATGTAGTTTTGTGCTGTTGTAAATAAAAGCTTTCATTATGGCCCCGTGTGCCTACTTCAGAAGGATTTTGTTGTCAACTTTAAAACAAGCTACAAGTCGACTTTGCTGCGGCACTGGCAGCATAGGTGCGACAATGACATCATGGAGTAGACACTTTGGGACACATGGATCTCTAAACACCAAAGGCTTAAAGTGCTCCAACAGCACCCCCGTTAATAATGATTTTCACATGTGGGATAAAGTATTTATTAAAAAGAGCATATGCCCACTTGTCCACCACCCCAAGAAGTTCTCTGATGGCTTCCTCTCAGCATTTCAAAAGGGGTCTTTTGCTCAATCAATCAGGGGTTTGGAACGTGCACTCCTCGCCCATTAGGGTCTCAAGGCACTTGGGGGTGGGGAGTCCAGATCTATCTGGGTCATCTGAAGAGCCAGGATTTGAGGTTTTTCCTGAACTGGAGCAGTGTAGGGCTTTGCTGGAGGTGGAGGCCGTTCCAGGTCTTGACTCAATGGATGCTGGCGAGGGTAGTTTTGTCTGGGGCATGTGCCACCAAGGGGCCATGAAATCATTCTGAGAATGCTAACAACTTCATCCTACATAAAGGAGATAGACTATACTACATACAGTGAAGACACAGGGTTCAGTGCCAACCCGCAGAGGCGGTGGTGAGAGATCTCACCTCCTTTGAGAAATCTGCAAAACGTGTCAACACTGGCACGTCTCCAAAGCTTTGATCCTTACAATGTACAGGTTATTTGTAAACAAACTAGGCAAACTGGAAACATTGGATTAAAGCACCGCAAGACATTGGTGAGGTAGAAGCAACGCCTGTGGTAAAGCGAAGTATATTGTGCGCTGTTGCACAAATATGACAGAGTCCCACCCAATTAATCTACAATGCCGAAGTACGATTTGACCCAAATTGCTAGTGGGGTACACACTACATACATGGCAAATATCAGGCGGATTATAGCTAATCTGGACCCCTTATTGTCGGTTATTAAGGGCAAACAATTTAAGAACTTTCCCTGTTCCGTGATGGAAGGTAATTCTATTTAATATCAACTAAGTTTGGAAGGGGTTATCTGTGGAGCAGGCGCCCATTTTTGAGACGCAATAATGGCAGCCCTAAAACCTCTTGTCAAACCGAAGATTCTTAAGAAAGAACCTAGAAGTTCATTTGTCACCACTCTGATCATTATGTCAAGATTAAGCATAACTGGTGCAAACCAAGAGGTTTTGATAACCGAGTGCGCAGGATGTTTGAGGGCCAGAACCTGATGCCCAACATTGGTTATGGAAGGGCTAAAAGGACAAAGCATATGTTACCCTCAGGATTCCTAACGTTTATGGTTTTCAATGTGAAGGAGATGGCGGTGCGAATGATGAGTATTCTGGAATTATTACCTTCCCAATGGAAGGCAGATGTTTGAGCCACACCTGAGGCTTGTTCAAGATTTGCTGCTTGCATCTCTTTATCAAGCAGCCTCTGAGGCTACCTGTCACTGTAATCACAAACGCCCCTGGGGCATTTTCTCTTACACAACTGTCTTTAAATGTAATCTCATCTTTGTTTGATTACATTGGTGATTGATGGTTGCTGTCCTCATGAAGAATGGTTGATCAGGCTGTCAGATCTGAATAGCTGAGGTAACTGCTCTTCAATATCCTCCAATTTGTATTTGGCTTGGACGCAGTAAAGGAGTGAGGCGGTTCTCATGCTTTCATGGGGTTTTTGTTATCTCTGTGTGTGTTTTGGAGTTTCATTGAGAGATGCACTATTGAGAGATGCACTATTTGTATGTATTTCTAAACTAAACCAATTTGGGGAAAAACGTTCAATGTTCTGGTTAATCATTCCAAACCAGGTGCAATTTGCAAAGTCAATGCCAACACCTTTTGAGTCTGTACATTTGATGTTTCCTTCTCAGCTTGAGTCATTATTTAGAATTTTCAGTATGGAAAATACAAGTGTGTGGCAAGTGCAATCCCTTTAATACATTTGGTTGGGTCATGATGGCTGGTCCTTACTGGGTCAATGCCTTGCATCAGAGACACACCAGAAGCAAGCGCAGAGCTAGCGGCGATGGGCTGATTGGGCTATGGCTGGACACAAGGTGTTGAAGTAAACCTCTACACTGTAAGTCCCTGTAGGGCTTGTGTTCAGTGTACAACAAGCTCCTGAAAGTGGAGTGTCTCATGCTGGGTGCTAGAGACTCTCCTACAGACACAGATTAGCCAAGTCCCACTGCCTTGAGTAAACAACGGAATTGCAAAGAGGGGTGGCTGCTGATGGAAATGGGGGCGAGTTTTATACTTAATAAATTAAGCTAAAGTATCCACCAATGTGCCGGGGTCATGTGCAATTAGGTGTTTCCACAAGCCTGTGCACTCCTCCTAATGGTAGGTGTATACTCTCTGATGTCAACCTTGGTTGAATCACTCTACCCCAAGTATGGACCCCTGGCACAGTCTACCTTTTCTAATCGATTGTGAGGAGTCTTTTGGCCAATAGCAGGATCAAATCTATACATTTCGTTGTTTCTCTACAGGGACAAAAGGCCAGTCTCAATCCATGCATGGAATTATCCAGCCTCCTCCTTGTAATCTGGTGTAGTAGATCTATGATCCCAGACCAGTAAGCTGTGAGCAACCTGCACCACCAGAAAAAATGGTGCCAGTTCGCATCCAGCGCATGGCAACGTGGACAAAAGGACAGTGCTCCCAGGTGTACCGTGCAAATTTGGAGCTGTGTAAGGTATGCCCTATTGAGAATCTTGAACTGAATTGGAAGCATACATTGCGAGAAACGTTGTGTGGGTTCTGCAATGTTTGTTTATAAGAAACCTCTAGTCTGATCCCAGTGCCAGATGTGGGCTTTATAAAGCCAACGGACCAATCTATTATTGTCTCCCATGGTAGAAAATGCTTGGTTCCGAGCTCTGAACTTGAAAAAAGGTGCTCAGCGATCATTTAATCTGGATGTAGGTAAGAAAGTGGGCTGGGGGAATGTCGAATCCATTCATAAGGGTCATAAGGGTAGAGATACCACGCTCCGCCCAGAGACCCAAATACAATTTGTGGACTCCCAAGAGGCTGGCCAGCAACCCATTGAGTTTGGCTCACTGAGGTATAGTGAAATGTGTGTTTAAGGAACATTCTTGAACGTGGAAGATAAGCTAACGTGGTGGATAATACCAGAGGAGAACCTGCATATGGGTGTTTTGCAATAAGAAGCACCAAGTCGAAGCATCCAAAATTCCAGTCTCTCGAAGTTTCACTGTCCTCTTGTAGCACAAAGCCAGCCATTGCACCGGCCATTGCGCCAATAGGTAATATTGTTCAAAATCCGGGAGTCCTAGTCCTCCCGCTTCAACTGGGAGTTTGAGGGTAGAGACCATGACCACTCAGCGACCTTTGCGCCAAATGAGCTTGGCTAATGCTATGTCCAGACCTTTGAATAAGGTCAAAGGTAGTGCCAGATGGAAGTTAACAAAAAAAATACAATAAGCATGAGCGCACTGCCGTTTTGCTCAGGGCTATCCAGCCCAGGACCGATAACGGCAGTGTTGACCAAAATGCAAACCGTGCCTTTAAGGGCTCGAGCGCCCTTCCCATGTTGCCTTCCTGCCCGTCTGCAGCCGAGTGCATCACTAATTTCCAATGCATTTGGGGGTCTAGTGGGAATGTCGATGGGATGAGATATCCCATCCTGAGGAGGAAGATGCAAGATATGAACCAATTGGACCCCGTAATCTAGAGACTCTCTCAAAGTCTGAGAAAGAGCTGCTTTATTGCAGTCAGAGCCAATTGGGCATACTGGATGTATAAGAAAATATAGACTGTGTAAAGTGTGGTTTTGGTCCAAATGCCCTGCCGCTGTCCCAATTGCCACAGTTTAATTGCCAATTGTTCTATCGCACTTCCAAACAGCAAAGGGGAAAGGGGACTTACTTGGCGTGGGCCTCTGCGTAGCACGAATGATTTGGAGATACATTGTCCCGTCCTGACCCTGGTCATCAAGGACGTATATAGGACTTGTATCCATTTAAGCCAAGTAGATCCCGCCCCATCTTTTGCATTACGGCTTGGATGTAGTACCAATGAAAGGAGTCAAAGGGTTTCTCTAAACTGAGAGCTATGCATGCTGAGTTGGGGTAAACCTCAGCTGCGCATATCTTTAGAATAGTTACAAGGATTGTGAATGCCAAGGAACTCCCAGAGGATGACTGTTAAAAATGGTGGTCTCTAGTTGGCAAGGGCTTGCACCTTTGTCCAAGTAGGGACCCTTCTTCCTAGTCAGGATAAGGGAGTTACACTCCTAGAATTCCCTGCTCACCCCCTTGGTAGCTTGGCACGAGCAGCCAGGCTTATCTTAGAGGCAGTGTGTAAAGCAATTGCACATAACCAACAGTAATACAGTGTAAGCACTACCAAAGGACACAAAATCAGTTTAGAAACATAGCCAATATTTTTATATACAACACCAAAAACAATAAGAATCCACAATTCAGTACTTAAAAGTCTACAGGTATCAAACTACTCTTTAGAAACAGTTCCTTGATGTAGATAGCTCCGTCCTGGGCTATCATGGCGTCGTGAAACAGTTCAGGCTGGTCGTGGTGTTTCGGACCAGCTACGGTGTCAGAAAGACCCGCAAACAGTACCTGTTAGAGATGCAGGGCGCCGAGGCCCTTGAAGTCACTCGCATTGCAGGTCGAGCTCCTTTCTGTTGGCATCAGGAGCGCTGTCGTTGGCAGGCGCGGGTGCTGCGGTGCGAAGTGCAGCGGTGCGGCGTGCAGTGCCCTCAGGTTGCGGTGCGAGCAGCGGCTCGTGGCGGCGCCAGATGGCGTAGTCGGTGAGACCAGGGTCACGGTGCGAGGTGAAGGCGGTGCTCATCATCGTGCAGGCTGGTCACAGTGCTGTCGTTGCTGAAGCGCTGTTGTCGGCTGACGAACGGCAATCGATGGTGCCGGCGTTGGTGGGCCAAGGCTGCGGTGTGGAATGAGGGCGGTGCGTTGTGTAACTTTACGAGAGGTGCCCTCGAACCACGGTGCAAGCAGCGGCATAGATTTTGGCATGGAGCGGTGGTGTCGGGGAGGCCAAGGCGTCGTCGTGAAGCAAGGCGGTGCGGAGTGTGGTGCCCACAGGTCGCGGTGCGAGTAACGGCTTGGTGGTGGCGTCAGCTGGTGTTGTCAGTGAGACCAGGACACGGAGTCGTCAGCAGCGTTGCAGACGTCGTCGACTTGCTTTTCTTCTGTCGCAGCACAAAACACACAGTCACCAGTGCTGAGGGTAGCAGAGCTTGAAGTCTTTGCTGTTCCTGAGACTTCTTGAACAGGAGGGCAAGTTCTACCTCAAGCCCTTGGAGAAACTCACAAAAGTAGATTGCAGAAAGTTCAGCCCAGACCTTTCACTGCCCAAGACAGAAGCAGCCACTGTTGGCCAACACAGCAAAGCACACAGCAAAGTGGTAGTCCCTCCTCACAGCTTCTCCAGCTCTTCTTCTTGGCAGTCTTCTTGATCCAAAAAAGTTCTAAAGTTCAGGGGTCTGGGCCCCAGTATTTGTATCCAAAAATCCTTTGATCCTCTGGGCAGAGGGTGTCTGTGACCAGCCAGAACCAGTTCTGCCTTCTCTGGTGTGATTTCCCGGCAGAGGGTGGGATACGGCATTGTCGGAGGCAGACCAGGCCCTTTGAGGTGCAAGGAAATCTCCTCCCTCTCCCCCAATCGCAGCCCAGGTCTATTCAGCCCTTTCCTGACCTACCTAGACTATCTGGAGTTTCCCTTGCTTCCTAGCCATCTGTCGTCCTAAACCCAGACAGGCAATCCACATTCCAGACTGAGCAAGAAAATACCTACTTCCTAAAAGTGGTATTTTCAAGCACAGAATGTAAAAATCACCTTTACTAAAAGATGCATCGTTAGATTCTGAGTTCAGGCATACTAAACTTTATTTTCCCACCTAGTTTCCAGGGCCAGTTATGTTTATAAGATGTTATAAACAAACTTCCCATTCTGTCCAATTGCAATAGTGAAAAACGAAATGGGATGTAATTCACTATCAAGACATGCCACACACACCAGGGCATGTCCTACCTTTCACATACACTGCACCCTGCCCTCAGGGGTACTTTGGGCCTACCTTAGGGGTGCCCGACATGCAAGAAACTGGAAGGTTAGGGACAGGCCAGTGGGTGCATGGGCCAAGTTGACATGCCAGTTATAAACTGCGCGCAGACTCTGCAATGGCAGGTCTGAGGTACCTTTTCCGGGCGACTCACGTAGGTGGCACAATCCGTGCTGCAGGCCCACGTGTAGCATTTGATTCCTAGGCCCTGGCACACTCAGTGCACTTTACTAGGGTCTGACAAGAAAACCAAACAGCCAATCATGGAAACACCAAACCATAACGTACTTTACCACAGGAGCACTTGCACTTTACCACTGATCAGCAGTGCGAAAAGTGCGCAGAAACACTACGCCAGCAAAAACAGTCAAAACCGGGAGGGCAGAAAGGAAAAACTCAGGGGAAACACGCCAAAAGATGCCAAGTCTAACAATGACCAACCTACTTTATATCCTGGATTCCTTCTGATACCGAAAATTCTCTTTTCTCAGAGCACCCCTCCTCACAACCACTCAACATCAATACTTAGAGGCCTAATAGGATGGCGGACGGACCTGCGTCCGTTTCCCACCCCCGAGGTGGAGGGACCGTCCGCAGGGGCAGCGGCGGTCCCTCCGGTGCAATTAGGATGTGACCGCCACCCTGGTGGTCACATCCCGTATCTTTAACCTTGCGTCGGGTGCTGCTTGAAGTAGCACCCGCCGCAAGGTTAAAAATGCATGCTTTGCATTTACATGCTCAAAGCGGCAGGCACCACGTGGTGCCTGCCGCTTTGTGCATGCAAATGCAGGGGGGTACCATAGGTACCCCCCATGTGCACCCCCACCCCCCTTCACCCTGGGGGCCCGCAAGGGGCCCCCAAAGAAAAGACCGTATGCCTTTCCGTGGCGGCATTGCCGCCACGGAAAGGCATGTCCTGAAGCACATCCTAATATGACTGGCGGTGTCTGATAGACACTGCCACCATATTCGAGCTTCTCCGCCACGGTCAGAAGGTGACCGTGGCGGAAAAGCGGCAGACGGTCTTCCCATCTGCCGACGACTCCCCAGCCATCCTAATGTGGCGGGGGGTCTTTTCATGTACCGCAGCGGTGAATCCGCATCCTCCGGGCCGACGGTGACTTCCGCCGGCCCGGAGGATGCGGATTCACCGCAATCCTAATCGACCCCATAGTTTTGTTTTGCCCTCCGATAATCTAACTTCATTCATGTTTCCTTTCTGACCTCCTAAAACCCCAAAGTTGTACCCCCTTTAATAACTGTCTTGTTGAAAGCCACCCACAGCCGATCCAGGTCACCTTTATTCCTCTTCTAGCCATCCTCTTAAGGGCTGTTTTCCACTGTTCAAATACCCGAAATGATGTTTTAGTAGTCACACTGTGCTGCCCCTTTCCAAACATGGACAGACGGTTCTACCTGCCCTGCAGATGCTCTTTGTCGGTGTGAATATGGTAAGCTGGTCTGCCAAGCCACATCTGTGTGTGTGTTTACGCAACTAAAATATACACACCCCGACTACAGAAGGTAAATGTGACTGCACACAATCCAAATTCTCAAATTCAGCGTGAAACAAGATGGTCGACAGCTGTGAACGAAGGCGAAGTGTGACCTCAGATCTCTGCTATTGTAGGTGAAATCGAGTTCTTATCAAAAGCCAGTGTAATGCCTGTGAAAAGAAAATTAACAATAATTATACATACAAATTTTCGTTTTTATTAAGTAACGTTCCTAAAACCATTATTTTTAGAATATGTTTACATAAATGATCAACACAAAATTTGTACAAAGTCATAGTCAAGTGCCCCAATATATAGTTTGATTCCCCTTTTGTCTGTCTGCAAATGCTTAGGAAATATTGCTGTTTTAGCCAAAAGGTAACTGATTAAGGGCCATAAACAGAGTTTGATAGAAAGTGATGTCTGCCTTAAAAGAAGAGGCTCACGCCTCAACCATATTTAGAGTGCCATTGCCGGGTTTTCATCACAGCAGCTGTCCTGCATCTGTCAAACTTTAAATAAGCCCTAATAGCCTTTTTTCCCAGTCAGGTAAATAAATACAGTTGATCGAAATATTTGAAGAACAGGAAACAATTGAATGATAGGTCTGCAGTGGATCATGCTTGTCTTTTTTTTAAAAAGAAATGGTATAGGATCACGAAAGGTGATAATACAAAAACAGTACATTGCCAAATTTAGCGATACATGGTAAATATGTACTTCACTGAAGAAGTGCAAAGATGAAAGATGAGATTGTTAAAGATGCAATGTAAAGGCATACATAGTTTTAAGATAGCAGGAAAGAAGAGAAAGAGGAGAAACAATAAAAAAAAGATAAACAGATTGGCTCTAACAGATACAGGCAGAAAATATTAAATACTAAACAAAAGGAAGTAATAATATTCAATACAACAGTATAAACCTCTCATGAGAGAATACGTCATGCAAAAGTATACAACCAGGTAGAATAAAACGCATGACCCTTAGAGCGTGATAAATAGGCAGTGAGCGGCATCCAACATGTTTGTCTGTTGTGAACTGATATTTTGCTCGCCTGCTCCTTTTCAGATACAGACTAAGGGATGAGGGCCTGCATTTTTCCTTATCCCTTATATTCTAACGGTTGCTACTTTACACACCAATACAGTCAACCTGCTAAAACAAGTGTGGCTTGGCATAGGACAAGCTCATCCATACGTGCTGGCACATACATTTTTCTTAAAAGTGAACATAAGAACATGAACCCTTGTGCCAAGTCACACTTCCCTCCATTTACCATAACTTGTCTTTAGCACTGTTCTGCCTAGCAAATGGTGAAAACTGAGTCTACATCAGGGGTGTCAAACAATCCATGTCTCTTTTTAGGATTTACATGTTAGCAGCCCTCTCTTGGAAATTATTGGCTTGAGGTTACAGCTAGTAAAGGCTTGTTATGGTGTCCAGTGACCCCTCCTCCCCTTAGATATTTTGGGATTGTAAGGAGAGGTAGGTTCCCCAAACCATATTCCGTGGGATCTTGGAAATTCCACACCTCTGAAAAAGGTGTGTTGGCCATGTTAGGAAAAAGCGCTAAACAGTATCCAAACATGGAGTTTAATAAATGTATCATTAATCTACAAATACTACCTTCCTTATGCATATATATATATATATATACACCTTCCATGTACTTATGTATCTATATATTTATTACTTTCCTTCTAATTCAGCATATACAATACACTACTCTATTTTTCACCATATACCTCTAGCAATATATCCTCCACCCTCTCATTCATCCCAAACCCCAAACCACTACTATGATTCCCAAAATAACCCATTCTAGACCCTTCCCTACTCTACCCCCCTTGAATCATCTCATACCTCTTTTACTATTCAGATCTCCCAAACAAGCCTGTCTAAACCTTTCCCTCCGACTCTTCCCCTTCCACCTCCCTTTTACTCATCCCAAGCTTCCTCCTACTGCTATGAACTCCAAAAAATAAATGAATACATTCAAAGTCCTTCCTTCTTCTATATCTGCACTTTCCTTCTCAATCCAAATAACCGACTAACATATCCACCAGTCAAATTACTTTCATATTTTCACTATATTATTTCACCACTAATCCTTTATGGGTTCTTTATGGGTTCTGGAGTAGCGTGCTACTCACCGAAAAAGCACTTCCACACCTTATTATAAAAATAATGTCCATTAGAGTATAGTGGCATTCAGTGGCGCGTTGTGGAGTGGACTAAAGTGTGGTGGAGTGGTGAGGAAAGACAGACTTGAGAATGGAACGTCATGTGGATAACGTGGATGGACTTGAACTGCATTCTCTTGGTTTATAAAATACAGTGAAACAGTGATTATTTCTGAAAAATCCCCAAGGATCTGAGGAGATAGGTTATGAACTTACTGAAGTCCACGAAGACGAGCCCGATGGGCACAAAGGTAAAGAGTCTTCCCGTAAGCTATCGAGGAAGGAGAGCAAGAAATAGAATGTTTACTCTTAGGTCGCCAGATAGGTCTGAGTGGATCACATGTATGGTTGAGATCAGCATCACATATCTCCCGTTGCAGAAAAACATGGAGGTGTCTTTTGAATTACAAACCTCAAATAAGGCACACAAAAAGTTGTTAAATTGCTCGATGCTCAAGTGGGCATGGACTGAGTGAATAAACATTTTCAAACAGTGGTACTGGATAGAAAGGGGCAAACATTTTGAGTGGATTTATATAGAACTTATCGTTTTTAGTTTTAAAATGAATGACTGCTTTTTGCAGACTGTGAGAAGCTAATAAACTTTGCAGAACAACAAACATTCCCACAGGTGTCCTATGGAGAGCTTAGAGGGAAAACATAGACCTCTAGGTTGTCTATAGAAGAGTGGCCGGAGAAGTGTATCTCCACAGGTTTGCTGTACTGGGGCATGATATTGGTTGGCTATAGCTGAGATGGGGGATAGAAGCACACACTTCGAAAAAGGATGGATGTCCGGAACAACCCCCCTACACACAGGAAACATTACAGATTGGTTGGACAAACACATACCTTCACATGCAAGCTAATTGAGAGTTGGGGGTGCAAGGCACCCCAGAATGTGTGCCATATGGGAACTCCCCAGCAGCTGGAGCACTGGACAGAGTTGTTGGATAGATGGACAATTCTATGGCTCTATAGAGGGGTTGGTACTAGAAGAATATCAGCAAGCACACTAGAGATTAGCTGGAGGGAAGGCTTTCCCACATGGGAATACACTAAAGTGGTAGGAGAACTAAGCCACTGCCACCAGTAAACTGTGCCATTTGAACTATAGGTTGTAAATAGGCTGCTTGCCCGCTTTGCGGGACGATATACAAGGCGGGGTATCACTGGAGTATACTGGACGGCGCTTTTGGGCCCCCTTCTGGAGCGACTTAATGGGACCTTGTTTGGTCTTAATGTGCAGTTCGGCACATGTGCTTGAAGATATTGATTCACGCAGCGATTGTACCCTGAGTTCTTTTACGCGGCCGGCCCCATGAGGGTTGTAGGCTTATCGCTGTGTCAATGTGACCCTTTTCTTTTGTGTGTCTCAACCTGAGACTTAATAAAAAAAGATGTTGACGTAAATAGGCTGCAGGCAATTTCCACTTATTCATTTCTTTGTTACGCCAACAACCCTCATCGTCTAACATTCCTTCTTGAGGCCATTGCTCAAGCTCTTCCACAATACTTCCTCTCTAGCGTCATACGAACCCTCAGCTTGAGACTGCACTACGTACATGGAAGTAGTGTTTCACTGCATCGCAGTTTCACGAGCTACGCGATCTGCAAAGGCATTGCCTTGTCCTTTTTTGTCAATGATGAATGAATGAATGAATGAATGAATGAATGAAAATATTTGTAAAGCGCGCGATGGCCAAACGGCTTCCTGGCGCTGGGAGCTCTAAGAACCGGACAGACAGGGCCAGGAGGATTAGCGGGGGTAGGCCTGGACAAAGAGGAAAGTTTTTAGCGCTTTACGAAAATGAGAAAAGATAGGAATCGAACGCATAGAAAGAGGAAGGGAGTTCCAGAACCGGGGAGCAAGAACAGAAAAGCGGGTTCCACCAGTGCGGGATTTGCGGAAGCGGGGAACAGTGAGGAGGGCAGAAGATGATGAACGGAGGGTGCGGGCAGGGGTGTGAAGGGAAATCAGAGAATTGATGAAAGCCGGTCCAGAGTGATCAAGGGCCCGATAAACAAGGCACCCCAATTTGAACAGGGATCTCTGCAAGATGGGCAACCAGTGAAGGGATTTGAGGACGGGGGTGATGTGATGGGATTTGGGCAAGTGAAAGATAAGACGGGCAGCCTGATTCTGGATAGCTTGTAGGCGGCGGGTTTCATAGGCAGGAATGCCAGCGAACAAGCTATTGCCATAATCAAGGCGGGAAGTGATGAGAGCAGAAATAATAATTTTAAGGGAGTCAAGAGAAAAGAAACGAGAGATTTTCCGGATCATCCGGAGGGAAAGAAAACAGGAGGACACCACGGCACTGACCTGGCCATGCATGGACAGGTCCTGTCTGACCTTGATGCCCAGAGTTTTAACGGAAGGAACGGGGGTGGGGGAAGGGCCAAGGATGGGAGGCCAGAAAGCAGAGGACCAGGGGCTGGATGAGCCGCCAATCAGGACAAGCTCAGTCTTATCTGGATTGAGCTTGAGGTGGTTGGCGCTCATCCACCCAGAGATAAAAACCATGGTGGAGTGAAAAAAGGATAAGGCGTGAGAAGAGGAGGAAAGGTCAAAGACGAGCTGGAGGTCGTCGGCGTAGTTATACACATACAATGATGTTCTTGTGTGCGCTACACTTCATAATAGCAACTTTCTTTGGGTATGTAAGTGCAGTCAAGAGATTATGTACTAATTCTCCGTGCATTATCTGCATCCCGTGGGATGTAATAAAGCCTCTTTCCTTCCAGAGTAGGGCCAAAATCATGAACCACTCCAAAAGCATAGCGGCTATCCGTGTAAATATTCACACACAAGTCGGTGCTAAGTTCACACGCTTGTGTCAAAGCTATTGGTTCAGCTGCTTGAGCCGACTTCTGAGGTATGCAAGCTGTTTCCACTACTGTCTCAAGCGTGGTGATTTCATAAGCAGCTGAAGTTGTGCCATCTGGTAACTTCAGACAGGACCCATCAACCCACAGTTTCCCATCTACATCTGGAAGGAGCGTATCTTGCAAATCGATGCAACCCTTTGTCTGTTCCTCAGTAAGGAATATACAATCGTGAGGTTCCTTTGACTGGGACTGAGTCGCAGGATATGGCAACAAAGTGCCTGGGTTCAGTGTCGCGCACCTCTTCACGGTAATATGAGGCGCTAACAGTGTCAATTCGTATCCTATCAATCGAGCACTAGTTACGTGTTGTGTCTTGGTCTGATTCAAAAGGGCATCTCCTGCATGGGGTACTAGCACCAACAGTTTGTGTGACAAAACTATCCCTTCACTCTGACGTATGGACACTGCTGTTGCTGCAACTGAACGGAAGCATCCAGGCAACGCACGAGCAACAGGATCAAGAACTGCAGAAGAATATGCACAGGGACGCTGCTTATCACCATGTGTCTGTACTAAAAATGACAATGCACATCCATCTTTCTCGTGTACATAGAGTGTAAAAGCCTTCATGTAATCTGGTGTGCCTAACACTGGTGCAGAGCAGAGAGCTTGTCTTAACTGACGAAAAGCGTTTTGGCATTCATCTGTCCATGGAAGGGGGATCAGAGTGTTTTTAGTCAAAAGCGCTAGCAGGGGTTTAACAATGTGTGAAAAGCTCAATATCCATTCCCTACAAAACGAAGTCAAACCAATGAACGCACGGACATCTTTCTGTGTGGAAGGTACTGGGGTGTCTAAAATTGCTTAAATGCGATCTGGTGTCAATGCACGGCCCTCCTTAGACAGAAGGTGACCTCAGTAGGTTACCTTAGGTCTACAATATTGCAATTTCTTTTGTGATACTTTATGATGGTGTGTAGCAAGAAAAGAAAGCAAAGACAAAGCACATTTTTCACACTGCTCAGGCGTATCAGTTGCCAACAAGATGTCATCAATCATGATCAGCTAGGGGTGTGGGGAGAGTAAATTATTCGGACCAAGTCTTTAGCATCTCACGAGGGTTAGTTTAGGTTGCAATGGGGGGTGTAGTAGATATCGTGTGATTCATAGATACATCGGGGAACGGCTACTGTGGGGTATGAAAGGATTTTGACACTCTTGGGTGTACGAATAGCAGGAGAGGACGGAGCGGTGGTTAATTTACCGTATGTTCTAATGTAATGAAATTTTCACTTTTGAATATTTGTTCATGTGGCTCTTTATCTATTTTTTCCAGTACCCCTGAGGAAGAACTAACAATAAGTTCGAAATGCATTGGGTTTTGATACTGGTTGTTTGATAGGATGTTGAAAGCACATGTCTGTGGAAAAGCTTCAGCAACATTAGACATTTGAAAATGTAAATTAAAACATTCAAGTTCCACCTGGCTGTCTCTGGAGTGATTTACTTTTGAAATATGTGAAGTATGAAAATGGCGAAAAGTTTATGGAATATTATGGATCACTAGGATGAAATCAAGATAGAATGACTCTATTCACGAGGAATGTGTCCTTACCAATGCAGTGCAGCAGATGGGGACGCAAACCGCAAACCCCTCCTTTCTCAATCAACAAGATGTCATCGACATATTGTATGAGAGCCACTCCTTCAGACGAAGTAAAGGAATCGAGTTGTCGGTTTAAGGCCTGACTATAAATACTCGGACTCTCAATGTACCCTTGAAGAACTCTACAAAATCTGTATGATTGAATATTCAGAGTGAAACCGAACAAATATCGGCTATCTGGATGGATAGGAATCGAGAAGAAAGCATTCTTCAAATCGATTACAGAAAATGTAGTTTGCTGTCGGAGGGACCAGGGTAAGTAATGTCGTTATGTCAGAAACCACAGGGTACTGTCGTACTACAATCTTGTTGACTTCTCTTAAATAAATGATGAATCTATAAATCCTGGTGTCAGTATCTTTTTTCAAAATGGGAAGAATCGGACTATTGCAAACATTGTAAGGAACTTCTTCCACAACCCCCACTTTAATCAAATCATGAACAATGCGTGTAAGTGCTTCTTCTCCTTCTTTAGAAATTTTATACTGAGGCAGTCTTGGCAAAGAAGCACCCTCCTTGACACTAATATGCACTGGCGGAATAACCATTTGCCCTCCATCGGTGTCTGAAGTAGCCCACAAAGTACTAGGGAGTGAGGCTAGTGCAATGTCCTCTTTAACAATACAAGATCTCTCAATCACAAGGTAGTTGTCATTCAAAATAACCCGTACTCCTTCCGGAGAACATCGCATCGTAGCCCTGAAATATTTAAGCATATCAAGACCCACAATATTGTCTGGTGTGTTTGGAGAAAGCAAAAACGGGCATGGAGCAGTAAACTTATCAACATGGAATGCGAGTGTTTGTGACAATGGGCTAAGGGAAGGTGTTTCATCGAAACCTATCGATGTAATGGTTAAGCCAGACAGGGGAGACCTTGGAACTAATTGTTTAGACAAGGCGCTACGAGTAGCTCCTGTATCAAGCAGAAACTGATCACTAGAACCCAAAACATGTGCTGTAACATAGGGACCCCTCTGATCTTCTGGAATTTCAACTGATTCCTTACCCCATCTTAGGCAATCCTATGCATAAGCAGAATCTTAAAATTCAGACGGCACATAATCGGACATTTGATATTGGTTCCTTCTATCAAAAGTGTTAAACCCATCCTGCCCACGTGTATTAGCATCAAACTTAGCGCGATCATTCGTGCTTCCTCTAGGCCCTGAATATCCTGAGTGATTTCTCATTTGTCCCCGACCACGTGGACACTGCTGAGCACGCAGTACTGGACAATCAGAAAGCCAATGTCCAAAATTCTTGCAGTACGCACACTGGTCAATAGATAAATTAGAACGAGTATAAGAAGGAAAAGACGAACCATAAGATCCACGTTCGCCTCTATCATTACCTCTAGAAAGCGGTCCATATGCTTGAGCTAACATAACCTTTGTTTTCAACTCTTTAGACTTTTTATCCTCATTACCTTTAGCTTCTAATTCTTATCGCTCATAATACTGAGCCATGGTTAGGCGAGAAAACGGAGAAGAGGTAGTCCATGAACCCTCAATGGCCTTTAGGTGACTAGCTAATCCTGGCAAAAGGTTTGCGACATATTTATCAACAAACAGATGCCTACCCGTGTCATCTGTTAATGACTGGCCACTAAAATCGTGGAATGGCTCTTCAAAGCATGTAAAGAAATCTGAAACGGATTCATCTGCCTTTTGCTTACACGATGCTAATACAGTCCAAGCAATCTTTTTAGGGGGAATAATCGTCTTTAACTTAACTAATATAGCTGCCGGAAGATTTAAAATTAACTGACACGGTTTCTGTGCAGGTTCTCTATTTTCATCTAACTGCTCTAAATCTTTCCATAATGCTTCAAATGTCACACGTCATCAACTTTACAGACAGTTCTCCACATATCAGGCGGTAATATTAATCCAAAAAACAAATCAATATCAAGCAAAGTCCTAGTACAAGAACTAATTGCACCCTCAACTTCCTCATAAAAAGCTGCTGGATTCTTTCGCGGATCAGGCAATGCATTTTTAAGGGCCATAACATCTGCTCTATTCCAAGGAGTGTAAACCCAATTATAAATAAAATAACCTTTAGCATCTACAGAAGTCTTATCATCATTTGTACCCGTTCCCTTAGGAGGAACATATAAAGGCACGGCTTCCCGCATGGGTTTCACATTAATTACAACATTCTTATCTGTTTCAAGAGTAGAAGTTTGTGCCATGCTGACGTGGGATGTTTGTGCAGCTGCATCTGCTGCCTTTTTCTCCTCTCGCAAACGGGCTGCGTCAATACGCACTTTAACCAAGCATCTGATCGTGTCAGCCACCTGGGAGAAGACAAAAAGACCATCACGTAATTGTTTACAATCAGCTGCTACATCATCGGGCTCCATTTCTACAGAATATTTCCTAAATCGTTCAATAACCTCTGCTGCAAATGTCTCGGTAAAATATATTTGCTCCCTTTCCGGCCAATCTTTAATACTATCTAGAAGTTCAGAAGTAGTGATAGTACTACGAACGGCTTTATGCTCCGCGGATCTAATGTCAGACGCACGTCCAGCAGTTAACATCGAACGAGTTTCTCGAGCTTTGTCCTGGTCTGTAGGAGAGTCCTCATCTGACTCATAAGGAGCAATAGGAAGAGTATACGGAGGTGGACAACAATCTAATAAGAGAGAATCATCTTGAGGTTTATTAAGAATAGGATAAAGAGGTCTACGAACAGCGTATGGGCCATTTACCTGTAAATGATGCTCCCTATATTCCCTCTCTTTAATGTCCCTATTTTTCATTTTTAATGCTTTCGCATGAATGGTCTTATGTTGTTCTTTTTCAATCAAGGCTTGCTCACGCTTCATTCGCTCGCGCATTTCTTTCTCCCACATTCGCACACAGTCAAACATATCTTGCCTAGCCTTACGCCTAAACATTCGTTGCTCCACATACTGAATCTTTCGCAAATCAAATGACCCATGCTCTATGCTGTTTAAAGATGCGGGAGGATCCAAGAGAACGAGAGCCTCAGCACTTCCATCGATCACTTGGCAGCACAGATCATGCCTTGGCCAAAATCTGGTTCGGAAGGCATCCAGAAGGTTACTTTCTTCGACTAAATGCTGGAGCTGCTTAAAGATCAGTTTTTCCATTAATGGCAAGAGGGAGAATGACCACATTTTGTTGAGGGATTGAGTTTTCTTTTTTTAAGAAAGGTTTCACAATAGCAGTTGTTCAAGTAGTTAGAAAAAACCAGGTTCCTTCATAAGGAGGAGGGTTGATCCCACTAGCTCCTGAAGCCCTCTGGCCTTAATATGCCTAAAAAAGCTAGTAAGCCAACTTATTGATTATACCCAGACACAGAAAGTTACTCTATCTATTTGGCCTACTGAGTGCCTCAGTTGGTACCTGCGAAGATCAGAAGAACATGGAGAACAGGCAAATGGCAATAGTAAAATCTTCAAGCCAGGAACCTCAAAGGTGTACATAGACATTTCACAACTTACCTTAGGCCTATCAAAAGACCCACCAGAATGGTTTGTTTAAATGATCTAGGTTGTAAGTAATTATAACTAGTTTTCCTTCCATTTCCATGTTCCAATTTTTCTTGAGCTTTTTTTGTTTAGTCTAGTATTTTTTGCTTCTTATGACCCCGGTTTGGACCTTACATTCTTTATTCTATTAACAGTAGTACATTTTCAATTGTTTGCCCATGCAGCACCTCTTTGAGAGGAAGTCTGTAGCTTAATACGCGCTGCTAATGAGTCTTGGACTAGCATGCCTGGAACCGTTCTGGCAAATGTTTGTGAAATGCAAGTTAAATCACACACAATGGTCTCTAACTCTACCATCTTATCCTAACAACAGGAGTCAAAAGTCTGGATTCTTCTTCCAGCAGGGCCTTTTCTCATGTGAAGTCTTCCCAGGTCCTGGAATGTTCTGAGGAGGAGGTGGTGCTGGTAAAAAAAAGAGGAGGTATGGTGGTGGTGGTTGTGGTGCCAGCACTACCTCTTTGCCTCATTATCAAATTACCTAGGGTCCCTTGTTTCAACATGGCAGGACCCAGCTGTCAGCATGAAGGCTGGTCATCAGCTTCTTGGCTACTCTCCTGTCCAACTAAGTCAAAACAGTTTTCATTCCTATTGTAGCAGGAGCTTGTCTAGAACAGGTCCTCTGGGTAAATAGGAGAATGCCTCACTGGCACTTCTAAGTCAAAAGAGATAGTGCTAAAGTTGCTCTTATGCCAATGTCTCCTCTCCACCACGAGATACCTAAGTGTGATGGGCATGGCTAGACGTGGATACCATGCTTACTGTGCCACTGGAACCAAGCTATACCAGACTAATGAGCCATAATCAGGGCAGAAAGAACCTTGGGTTGCTTGTGTATCAGTACAGGGAGGACCTGGCTTGGTAGTTCAGGTTGGAATTTTCCTATTGGAGCAGGGTCAAGACTGATATGCATCTGGTTAAGTCCAAACTGAGGTTGCAATGTTGGGCACAAAATGGATTTGGATGCAGCCCGAGTGATTTCCAGTAGCTGAGAATAATTCAAGCATTTCATTCATTGCCTTCTTGTTGTTGCAGTTGATGCACTAATTGCGCGGGTATGCCCAGATGTGGGCCCCTTGCTCACTGTACCCACTGGAACCTAGCTACACCCAACTAAAGAGCCCCAATTACAGTGAAAAATATGGGGTTGCTTGTGTTCCAGTTCCTAGAGGACCTGGTTTGGTAGTACGAGCTGGATTGTTTCTATTGGAGCTATGTCAAGACTGATTTGCATATGACTGGGTCTAATCTGAGATGGCAAAATAACAATGGCTTGGGTTGGAATGCTATCCTGAGTGACTTTCAATGGTTAGACTTATTGCAAGCATCTTCCAATAACCTTTTGTGTGTAAATATGAATGCACTTGAGCCTGATTCATGCTACTGTCCAGCCTTCTGGGGGGCAAGTGATCAAAGGCTCACCTAAGTGGGATTAGCATGAGGGGGGCCATAGGGTGTTGCATCACAAGGGAAAATTTAAAACAGGATCACCGTTCTGCATACTGGATTGAATTATGAAGTATTTAGTTCTACTATGTGA
Organism: Lissotriton helveticus; assembly: GCF_964261635.1. NCBI lineage: Eukaryota > Metazoa > Chordata > Amphibia > Caudata > Salamandridae > Lissotriton > Lissotriton helveticus. The sequence continues at coordinate 254,975,810 of NC_136061.1, forward strand.
TTAGGAAGTACTTAGTTTCTTTAAAACAAATGACCCACAATGGACTGAAGATTAATTTTATTGAGTCTGTTGGTTGATTGTTGACTTCTGAGATCATGCACCCCCACACCACCTTCCTGAAAAGCCTGTGCCTACTCGGCCTTGCTACCCTGAGAGCAGAAAGAGTTGTACTTGGCCAAGTTTCCGGAGTACTAGTTGGACGTACACCAAGATACCAGTGCAAAATCTCAACCAGCATTGTTAAGGCTCTATAGCCTATGTCTTCCCTGTAGGCGCCGAACAGGATTGTGCACTTTTAAGAGAATTCTGAGACCAGAAAGAAAATATGTATTAACCTTTCTAGGAATTACTGGTTTCCATAACAAGTTCATAAGGTATTTTGCCAGCAGAACCAAGGAAATGTTAAAAGTAGTTAAAAAGGGAATTGAATTTATCTGGACAAATGAACATGAAAAAGACTTTTATAATCTTAAGGTGAACCTTGTTGATACTCTGAATTTAAAATTTGTCCCCAGAGTCCGGTGTATTATAATCATGGATGCCAGTGTCACATCCATCACCCAAAACAAAAGTTAGGGGTGACAAGACACTAGCAGTTGCATCATGTGCCCTCAAGGATGCAAAAAGAAACAAAATCACAAACCGTCGAAATCAAATCTTTATTCGATCTTTGTACAAACAGATCATAAAAGCACAGTATCATCGGTTAGGTCACAATACAGAAGGAGTAGTTTCTGTCCTGTAACTCCAGTTCTGTAGTAGGGGTATCTCTGTTATAGTCATAATCTAGTGAATAGTCCCGCCCATGTGCGTGGACCCCGGAGCAATCAAAAATAATCTCTTATAGTGTCAAAAAATGCAGAAATGCATAGACACTTAAGAGAGAATTTAAAGACAGATAATGCAGCCAAAAAGGCTACACTGTCCAGTACTTCAACTAGAAATTCCACCACAAAATCCACAAAACAGCAAAGCCTGTACAGATTTCCCTTGCTCAACAGCAAAATCCCTCAGGAATGATAGAGAGAAGAACCTGGACAGACAAGCCCCATAGGCTGCCATTATGTGGCTTAAATAGGATACTGTGCCTTTAAGGAACCTTCCAGAACCTTCTCCCAGTATCCCAGAATGCATAGCAGGTCCAACTTAGTTTCAGTTCTTTTTGAAGGCGTAAACAACGCCAGACCTGTAGCATTATGTACCTGAACAAATCTCCACCGGGGCGGCGGGAGGGCGCTTATGACTATAACAGAGATACCCCTACTACAGAACTGGAGTTACAGGACAGAAACTACTCCTTCTGTAGTAGGGGATCTCTGTGTATAGTCATAATCTAGTGAATAGAATGGCAAGCCCATCCCCACATCAAGCGGCGGTGGAGAGTGTGAAATTACGCCACTATTGTGCGAACAAATTCCGCAGCGAAGCCTGCCCAACCTGAGCGTCTGCCCTGGCATCAGTGTCCAGGCAGTAATGCTTAGCAAAGGTATGGACCGACTTCCAAGTGGCCGCCTTGCAGATCTCTGCAAAGGGAACATTACGAAGCATAGCTGTCGTGGCAGCTTTGCCTCTGGTGGAATGAGCCTTAGGTTTACCCCCTAAGGTCTTATTAGCTTTGCAGTAACACAATTGTATGCAGGACACAATCCACCTCGAGATGGACTGTTTAGAGGTAGCGAGACCTGTCCTGACTGAGCCATAATTAATGAACAATTGGTCTGACCTACGAATATCTTTAGTCTTATCAAGATAAAACTTCAGCACCCTCCTCACATCCAGGGAATGTAAAGACCTTTCCGCTGGAGATGACGGATTCTGAAAGAACGTAGGCAAAGTGATAGTCTGATTGATATGAAAATCAGAAACAACCTTGGGAAGAAATTTAGGGTGAGTACGCATAACAACCTTAGCAGCATGAAACACAGTATAAGGTTCTTGGCAACACAACGCCTGAATCTCACTCACCCTGCGGGCCGATGTAATGGCCACGAAGAACGCCGCCTTCCAGGACAGGTGCTGCAACGAAGCCTTATGAATGGGTTCAAAAGGCTCCTTCATCAATCTGGACAGCACCACATTCAAGTCCCACGAAGGCGAAGGAAGCCTGACAGGAGGGAACACTTTCCTCAAGCCTTCCAAAAAATCTTTGATCACAGGGATCTGGAAGAAGGAAGTCTGTGAAGGGCCTTTCCTGTAGGCAGTCAAAGCAGCCAGATGAACCTTAATGGAATGGACATTAAGGCCCGACTGCGCCAGATGTAGTAGATATGGAAGGATGACATCTTCCTTGCATGTCGTAGGGTCATAGTTCTTAGACCTGCACCAGATGCAAAACCTCTTCCACTTGTAAGCATAAGAAGTCCTAGTGGAAGGTCGCTTAGCCTCCTTCAGCATGTCCATACAATCCTCTGGGAGATTCAGATGGCCATATTGCACTATTTCAGGAGCCATGCCGCCAAACTCAAAGACGAGAGGTTGGGGTGAACCATCCGCCCCCCGAATTTCGTGAGAAGGTCCGGCCTGCACGGCAGCTTCATGTGAGGAAGGAGAGAGCGGTGAAGCAGGTCCGTGAACCACCACTGTCTGGGCCATTCCGGGGCAATCAGGATCATCCGTGCCCTGGACTGGGACATCTTGATGAGAACCGCCGGAATCAGGGGAATTGGTGGAAAAGCGTACAGAAAGCTGTTCGACCATTTGATCCATAACGCGTTCCCCAGCGTCCCCGGCTGGTAGTACCTGGAGGCGAAGCCTCGGCATTTGCTGTTTTCGGAGGTGGCAAACAGATCTACGTCTGGAGTTCCCCACCTTGCGAAGACTTCTCCTAGTACTTCGTCGTTTACGACCCATTCGTGGTTTTCCTGAATGAGCCTGCTTAGTTCGTCTGCCTGAACATTCTGCACACCTGGCAGATGGGTGGCCGTTATCGACAGTCCTCGAGCCAGAAGCCAGTGCCAGATCACCTGCGCCTCCTGCGACAGAGTGCTCGATCTCGAGCACCCCTGCTTGTTGAGGTAATACATCGTTGTTGTGTTGTCCGTCTGAACAAGCAGAGAGTTGGTCTGAAAGGACGGATGAAAGGCCTTCAGTGCCAAGTGAACAGCTCTGAGTTCCAGGAAATTGATGTGGTACTTGGACTCCGTCGGGGACCACGTCCCTTGAATCTGCAGGTCTCCGGAATGCGCTCCCCAGCCTTGGAGAGACGCATCCGTCACAACCGTCTGCGTGGGAATGTCCTTGTGGAAGGGAACCCCTCTGAGGAGATTCTCCTTCGAGCACCACCACTTCAGAGACTGAAGAGCATGTAGAGACAGTCGCATCTTGTCGTCCCAAGATCCTCTCCTCTGATCCCACTGATCCTCCAAGCACTCCTGCAGCGGCCTCATGTGCAGCCGCGCATGTGGCGTCAGGAAGATACACGAGGCCATCGATCCCAGCAGAGAAGACACCGTCCTCACTGTCGTGGACGGAGCGGACATGAGAGCCTGAGCCTTCCGAAGGAGTGATAAACGTCGCTCTTCCGAAGGAGACACGCTTGCTGACAGCGTATTGATGGAGGCTCCCAAGTACTGGATACATTGGACCGGAGTCGGGACAGACTAGGACATGTTGATGTGCAACCCCAGCTTGTTCAAGAGAACGCACGTCTTCTGGAAGTGTGCCTGAGCTTCCGAGAAGGAGGAGGCCTTGATCAACCAATCGTCCAGGTAAGGGTAGACGAACACCTTGTTCTTCCGCAGGTGTGCCGCTACCACTGCCATACATTTCGAGAATGTCCTGGGTGCAGACTTCAGCCCGAAGGGAAGCACCGTGTACTGATAGTGATTGGTGCCGACTTGAAAGCGCAGAAACTTCCTGTGTTTGCATGCAATGGGCACGTGGAAGTATGCGTCCTGTAGATCTATGGCACACATCCAATCTCCTCGTTGCAGCTGAGGGTAGATCTGATGCAACGACAGCATGCGAAACTTTTCTCTGCGAATCCATTTGTTTGCCTGTCGCAAATCCAGAATGGGCCTGAACTCGTTCTTGTCCTTCTTGCGGACAAGAAAGAACCGAGAGTAAAGACCTCTTCCCCGTTGAGACAGAGGTACGTCTTCTATCGCCCTTTTCCTTAGCAGAATGTCTGCCTCCGCCTGAAGCTCGCGCAGTTGATACTGCGAGCTGACGGGAGGAATCGATGGAGGAGGGCTGGTGAAACGCAGACTGTATCCATTGCAAACAATATTCAGCACCCACTTGTCCTGAGTAATTTTTCTCCACTCTGCCAGAAAAAATTGAACGCTTCCCCCCACCGGAGCGGGTAACGGACGAGGGGGAAGTAACAGCTCAGGGTCGAGGCCCGGCCGGGCCCTTGGAAGCGGTAGAGGACTGCTGTCTACCTCTACCCCCCTGGCGTTTCTGGAAGGGCCGTCTGTACTGCTGCTGCTGTTGCTGCTGCTGCTGATGTTGTCCGGCAGACTGCCCTCTTCCACGACCCTGCGACCCGAACCGCCGTTGGAACTGGCGGTAGGGTTTCTTCTCCTTGGGCTTCTCCAAGCCCACCGCCGTCAGGGTCTCCGCCTCGGCCTTCATTCTGGCCATCTCGTCATCCGCGTGTTTTCCGAAGAGGGTATCTCCAGAAAACGGGAGATTCGCCACACGTTGTTGTGCTTCTGGCTTAAGAGACGTCAACCGGAGCCAAGCATGGCGCCTCTGGTTAATCCCGTGGCAGTATCCGTGCGCAGACAGCAAGGAAATATCCGCCGCGGCGCTAATGGCCTGGTTAGAGACCAGCATCCCCTCCTGGACGATCTCCATGAAGTCCTCTTTGCGGTCTCGAGGAACGAGGTCCGCAAACTGCTCCATTGAGTCCCACAGTGCACGGTCGTAACGTCCCAACAACGCCGAGTCACTGGCAGCCTTCATTGACGAGGAGGATGTACCACACGCTTTTCTCCCAGCAGAGTCGATCCAGCGGCTCTCCTTGTCCGGAGGCACAGTGGACGCAGGGGAGGTGGCATGAAGCTTCCGGGCCACCGTCACAATGACCGAATCCGGCGCCGGGTCCTTTCTCAAGAAGGCTGGGTCCGAGTCCGGAGCTCTGTATTTCTTGAGGAGCCTGGAAGGCGCAGACTTCACAACCGCCGGCGTCAGGAAAAGCTGTTCAGCCGGCTCGAGGAGCCCCGGCACCAGAGGCAGTAGGGGGCGAGACAGGTGTTTCTTGTGTAACGTCTCAAAGATGACAGAAGTCGAAGGCGTAGGCGCTTCAACTTTGATCCCCAACTTCGCCGCTCCGCGCAGGAGAACCTCTTGGAATGTGCCGATATCGTCGATCGGGGACACCCTAGCCTCCGGCGAATCAGACAGCGTGGGCGAGTAAGAACGGGTCCCAGATGAGCGTGACCTGGACCGACGCCTCCTATGGCGATGCCTGGATCTCGATGAAGATCCGCGTCCACTCCTAGACTTGTCCCGTCTCCCCGAGCGAGACCTCGATCTCTTGGGCCTGGGACGGTCCGCCGGCCTCCCCGGTTTCGGAGTCCGAGGCTTCGGCTTCGACTTAGGAATCTTCTTCGGCGGCGTCGGAAACTTGGGTATCGACACCGCCCGCGGTGGAACCGGGGGTGGGGGAGTCACTGGAAGCGGGGCCTGCGGAGCCGGTCGAGCAAGCAATGGAGGGGGGGTAGGAGCCTTCGGAGGCGGACCCCATGGCAAAGGAGGCAGTGAAGGAGGCGCTGAAGGCTTCTTCGGGGTATATACCTCGGAATACGCCGTTCCCGGCGAGCCATCATCCTGTCCGGAATGTGGGGATCCCCCCACAGTCCTGGGCCTGTCTTTTCGACCTCCTGACGCCGAAGATCGGTGCCCAGACGGCGAGCCAGGGTCCCTAGGCGTTGAACGGCCCTTCGGCGTCGACCGCCTCTCACTCCTCGACGTCGAACGGTGTCGACGTCGACCCCGACCAGATGGACGAGCCACGGAATCTCGACGACGGGCGATGGTGCCTCGACGGCGACCTCGACCTCTTCGGACGTCTCGACGTCGACCTGGATCGTCTCGACGTCGACCTCTTGGAACGTTTAGACGTCGATCTCTTTGAATGTCTCGACGTCGACGTCTTCCGCGCCGGAGACTTCTTCCGTCTCGACGGCGGCCTCGACGACGAGGATCCCCTCGACGACGATGTCCTCGACGGCGAACGGCGGTGTCGCCTCGACGGCGAGCGCCGACGCCGGGTCCTCCGATGTCGACCACTCGACGCCGACGGCGACGACGAGGAGATCGACACCGGCTTCGACGGCGGCCGGAACACGTCCCTCGACGTCGACGGGCGACGTTTTCTCAACCCAGAGCCCTGGGGAGACCGGGAACTGGCCGTGGACCTTCCCCTCGACGTCGTGGTCAACGCAACTGACCCAGACGGAGATCTTGGGCGCGGGCTGGACTTCCTGCCCCTGGGGAGCCCCCCAGAGGCCTCAGCATGGGCAGAAGGAGCCCCTCCTGACCCACCTCGTGCCTTCAATCTTCTTTCTTCAAGTCCCTGAAGTCTGATTTTTCTCCTGTCCTTCAGGGTCCTTCCAGAGAAGCCTCTACAGATCACACACTCCTCAGGGATGTGGGAAGAGGGAAGGCAGAGGATACAGACCTCATGGGGGTCTGACTTGGCCTTCTTCCTGGAGCACTCCGGGCATTTGTCAAATAATGCTGGCATTATGGACAATAAAAGAGTGCAGGAACCCAAGAAGAAAGTCACTAAAGTACTTTAAAAGCACCAAAAATCGAATTTAGTGTAAAAACACCAACAAAACCCTTGAAAAGGGAGAGCTCAATGCTCCAGGGTCCTGCTTGCAGGAGCCGGAAAAAAGAACTGAAACTAAGTTGGACCTGCTATGCATTCTGGGATACTGGGAGAAGGTTCTGGAAGGTTCCTTAAAGGCACAGTATCCTATTTAAGCCACATAATGGCAGCCTATGGGGCTTGTCTGTCCAGGTTCTTCTCTCTATCATTCCTGAGGGATTTTGCTGTTGAGCAAGGGAAATCTGTACAGGCTTTGCTGTTTTGTGGATTTTGTGGTGGAATTTCTAGTTGAAGTACTGGACAGTGTAGCCTTTTTGGCTGCATTATCTGTCTTTAAATTCTCTCTTAAGTGTCTATGCATTTCTGCATTTTTTGACACTATAAGAGATTATTTTTGATTGCTCCGGGGTCCACGCACATGGGCGGGACTATTCACTAGATTATGACTATACACAGAGATCCCCTACTACAGAATTCATATAAAACCAAAGACCTTTAAAAGATTAGATAAAAAGCTTATTTAGCCTTTTGTTAGTTAAAATCAAGATTATCTGTACATTTTAATCCGTAAATACTAAAAATTCATAGCAGCGAGCCCATCGCCCTTCTCTTTCTCCAGACAGTCCATTCCCAGTACAATTCTGACAGGCAATTGCAAAGATTTATCAGAAGATGTCAAATTAACAAAACTTTGTATAAAGTGATGCACTTGGCCAAGAGTTCTGGAAAAAGTTGCAGAGAGGAGTTGAAACTGAAACAAGAGGCATACAGTTTATCATCACACTCCACAATGACATATCCTTTGAATTATTTAAGAACATAAAGACCAATTCTAGGGTGTAGCCTGGGTGGAAAAAAGAAGGTTCTTTACTTATTAAAGCGCAGGGATGATTACCGCAGGGAAGATCTAGTGAAATGAAGAAACAATTGGAGAGAAAAAAATCAATAAGATATTCACAAGGCAGATGCTTGAATAAAAACAGATGTCTTGTCAGATTTAAGAGCTCCAGGAAGAGGCTTATTCTTTTACATATTTCCTTTCAAATCATGCCACAGTAACAAATGTGTTACCATGGTGAACATGGATTAATTGGCAGTAATTCCTTTTTATGCTCCTTAAACCTCATCTTGGGTTGCTTGAAGAGCTGTGTGATATCAAACATTTGCTCCATGTGAAGTTGAATTGTGGCACGTCGGGGATATTGCTAGGAAAATTGTGAGTTATTTTTTTTCTGGAATGGTTGTACTCCTTGTGAGTTGTTTGGTATCTTTTTAGCGATATTCAGTGGTGATCAGAATAATATTCTGTTGATGTCAACCACCCTTAGATCCTCAAACAGCATTAATGTGGTACCATGAAACATGTGTCGGCTGTTGTGAAGATGAACAGTAGAGGCTCCTGGTAATATTGGTGTTTGTAAACCTGTTGTGCAGTAGTTCTGTGGAAACTTCTACAGTGTTTTTGAATATTGGAAAGACTTGATTTGACTGTTAAGTTGCATACCAGAGGCTTGACACAATCCTTGTATCTGTATATCTTATTGCATAGTATTACATTTGATATTAACCAACTCTCCACCACAATTTAAGCACCCAAGAGGCATTTATTATAATCATGATAATTTACAGTCCAGCCTGAAGGCAGTCTATTCTGGTGGGTTTATGTTTGTGCAGAGCCACTGGCATGTGACATTTGTTTATTTGCCTTTCTTTCTCACAATTACCCATAACATTAAACTGGGAAACAACCTTTACAACGCAACTTTTACAACGAACTACCATTACAACGAATTTTTTACAACGCAAAAACTTTTACAACGCATACCATTACAACGCAGGATTTTACAACGCAAGTACTTTTACAACGCATACCATTACAACGTAAGTATTGGTAAGTATATAATTATTTTTAAAATATTATATGTTTGGGTTTTTGGGTAAAGGGGTATTTTTAGGGTTCAGGGTCAGTTTTCAGTTTTTGGGTAAAGGGGTATTTTTAGGGTTCAGGGTCAGTTTTCAGTTTTTGGGTAAAGGGGTATTTTTAGGGTTCAGGGTCAGTTTTCAGTTTTTGGGTAAAGGGGTATTTTTAGGGTTCAGGGTCAGTTTTCAGTTTTTGTGTAAAGGGGTATTTTTAGGGTTCAGGGTCAGTTTTCAGTTTTTGGGTAAAGGGGTATTTTTAGGGTTCAGGGTCAGTTTTCAGTTTTTGAGTAAAGGGGTATTTTTAGGGTTCAGGGTCAGTTTTCAGTTTTTGGGTAAAGGGGTATTTTTAGGGTTCAGGGTCAGTTTTCAGTTTTTGGGTAAAGGGGTATTTTTAGGGTTCAGGGACAGTTTTGGGTTTTTGGGTAAAGGGGTATTTTTAGGGTTCAGGGACAGTTTGGGGTTTTTGGGTAAAGGGGTATTTTTAGGGTTCAGGGACAGTTTGGGGTTTTTGGGGTACAGGGTTAATTTGTAAAAATAAAATAAAATTATATTTAAATTAAATTAATTAAATGTAATTAAATATAAATTAATTATATTTTAATAATTTAAATTAATTTAAATTAAAAAAAATATTTTTAGGGTTCAGGGTTAGTTTTGGGTTTTTGGGGTACAGGGTTAATTTGTAAAAATAAATAAAAATTATATTTAAATTATATTTAAATTAAATTAATTAAATAAAATTAAATAAAATTTAATTATATTTTAATAATTTAAAATAATTTATATCAAAAAAATATTATATACTTACCAATATTTACGTTGTAATGGTATGCGTTGTAAAGGTACTTGCGTTGTAAAATCTTGCGTTGTAATGGTATGCGTTGTAAAAGTTTTTGCGTTGTAAAAAATTCGTTGTGATGGTAGGCGTTGTAAAAGTATGCGTTGTAACGTCATACATCCCATTAAACTATATGGAAATAATTAAAGTAGTGGCCTTAAAGCACAAGTTACTACTTGTGTAACGATATATCTGTAAGAGACATTAGTTAGTGATAGATTCCTTACCTTAGAATATCCCTAGGCGTCAGACTGGATCCGGAAACTTTTGCGTAGCAATACCCCTGCGCGTCGGTAGGCGTCGTCCACGGCTCCGCGTCCGTCAGCATCGTTAGCGCTGGAATGACGTCGCCGGAGTACTTAGACGCCGCCCTCGCGCACTGACGTCAGTTCTTATACACAGCTTTTCTGCAGAGCCATGATAGAACCAACACTGGTGCCATGAAACTAGGACCCTAAAAAGGGAATGGCCTGAACCCTAGATATCGGTTCGCAGAACGGGGAGGATGGGTGGGTCGATAAGGAATCTATCACTAACTAATGTCTCTTACAGATATATCGTTACACAAGTAGAAACTTGTCATCTGAAAGAGGCACGTTAGTGATAGATTCCTTACCTTAGAATAGATACCCCAGCAATACCAACCCCGGTGGCGGGGCTGTGAACCAATAATCACACCAGAAAGTCCTGGAGGACGGAACGGCCAAAGAAGCCATCCCTCTGGACTTGACTGTCCAGGCAGTAGTGTCTCGCGAGCGTGTGCAGCGAGGCCCACGTAGCTGCCTGACAAATGTCCTGCAAGGGGACTCCTCGGCCCAGGGCAGTAGTAGTTGCCGTGGCCCGAGTGCAGTGTGCCCTCAGTCCAACAAGAGGTTCCTTTTTAGCCAAAGAGTAACACGCCTGGATGCACAATACGATCCACCGAGAGATGGTCCGCTTGTGCACCGCCCGTCCTTTCTTAGCGCCCACGTAACCAACAAAGAGTTGGTCATCCACCCGGAACTGGCGTGTGCGATCCAGATAGTAAGAGTGCGCACGTTTTGGGTCCAGATGGTGGAGCCTCTCTTCCTCTTTCGAGGGATGCGGAGGCGAAAAGAAGGTGGGCAAGGTGATGGACTGCCCGATGTGGAAGGCTGTGACTACCTTGGGCAGGAAAGAGGGTCTTGTCCGCAACACAACCTTGTCCGGATGGACAGAAAGGAAAGGAGGTTTGGAAGAAAGAGCCTGGAGCTCACACACTCTCCTGGGAGAGGTGATGGCAACCAGGAAAGCAGTCTTCAGAGTAAGAAGGCTGAGAGGACAGTTATGAAGTGGCTCAAAGGGAGCGCACATCAGATAAGTAAGTACAAGGTTCAAGTCCCACTGAGGCATCACGAATGGAACAGGAGGGAACATGTGTGTGATGCCCTTCAAAAACCTATTTACAATTGATTGGGGACTTGAACAAATATGGTTGATCAGGTAGCATTAAGAAGGCGGAAAGGGCAGAAAGGTAGCCCTTGATAGTGCCCATAGCAGAGCCCTGCTGGGCAAGAGAAAGAAGGAAGAAGAGAACCTCAGAAAGGGGGGCAGAAAGTGGATCCACAGCCTTTGCTGTGCACCATGCCACAAATCTGTTCCACCTGCAGGCGTATACCGACTTTGTGGAGGAACGCCTGGCTGCCAGAATGACATCACAGACTTCAGGAGGCAAGTCAAATGGCCTCAACTGTCGCCGCTCAATCTCCAAGCTTGGAGGTGGAGATTGGATAGGTTCGGGTGGAGGACCGTCCCCTGCTGCTGCGACAGAAGGTCCTCCTGAAGAGGCAGACAAATCGGGGGATTGACAGACATGCTGAGTAGCTCTGGATACCAATATCTTTGTGCCCAGTCCGAAGCCTCAAGGATAACCTGGGCCCGGTCGCGCCTGATCTTCTTCAGCACTCTGGGCAGAAGTGGTATGGGCGGAAAGGCATACAATAGACCGCAACTCCCCTCGCGACGAAAAGCGTCTCCAAGCGAGTGCCGCCTTCGAAATTCCAATGCGCAGAACTGATGACATTGCGCGTTCTCTTCTGTGGCAAATAGATCTAACCAAGGCTCTCTCCTCTGCTGAAAGAGGCCTTGCGCCACATCCGAGTTTAGACGCCATTCGTGATCCATCATGCACCGACGGCTGAGTTTGTCCGCCCTGGCGTTCAGAGAACCTGCCAGGTGTTGAACCACCAGGGTCACGCCCTGATGTTCCAGCCACTGCCAGAGGCGCAGAGCCTCCTGGCATAGGGTCCACGCCCCCACCCCGCCCTGTTTGTTGCAGTACCACATGGTGGTGGTGTTGTCCGTGAACACCTGCACTACACTCTCCCGAACAGAGGGGAGGAATGCCTTCAGTGCAAGTCGGATCGCCCGCAGCTCCAGAAGGTTGATGTGGAGCTGGGACTCCGTCGGAGACCAGAGGCCTCTGATCTCCGCCTCTCCCATGTGGCCCCCCCAGCCCTGGAGGGACGCGTCCGTCACAACTACGTGTTCCGGTTGGGGTAGGGAGAGGGATCTGCGGCTGACCCAATCGCGGTCCGTGAGCCACCACTGCAACTGTCTTGCAGTGCCCTCCGAGATCAAGACATGGTCGAACAAGTTGCCCTGATGCTGGGCCCACTGAAACTTCAGGTCCCACTGCAGAGCCCGCATCCGCCACCGGGCGTGATGCACCAGAAGGATGCAGGAGGCCATCAGCCCCAGAAGCCGCAGCGCCAACCTGACCGAGACTCGGGATAAAGGCTGAAAGATCGGAATCAGAGCCTGAATATCCCGAACCCGCTGTTCGGGAGGATAAACCCGAAACTGCGCCGAGTCTTGAACCGCTCCGATGAAGAGGAGCTTCTGAGAGGGACACAGGAGTGACTTCGTCACATTGATGGAGAACCCCAGCAGGTGCAGGAGGTTGGCCGTAGTCTGGAGGTGGCTGACGACTGTCTGGGGCGAGCCCGCCTTTAACAACCAGTCGTCGAGGTAGGGGAAGACTGAAACCCCTAACCTGCACAGATAAGCTGCGACCACCGCCATCACTTTCGTGAACACCTGTGGGGCGCTGGGAAGGCCGAAGGGGAGCACGGTAAACTGAAAGTGCTCGTGGCCTACCGTGAACCGTAGGTAATGCCGGTGGGCCGGCAAGACGGGGATGTAGAAATAAGCGTCCTGCAAGTCCAACGCTACCATCCAGTCTCCTGGGTCCAGGGCAGGTAAGACCTGAGCCAATGTCAGCATTTTGAACTTGTCCTTCCGGAGGAAGCCGTTGACGTTCCGTAGGTCCAAGAGAGGGCGCAGGCCCTGCTTGCCCTTCTTGGGTACCAGAAAGTTATGTTATGTTATGTTAAAGATGTTCTTTTATAGCGCACGGCTACTCCTAGGAGTGTCCCGGCGCTTTGACAAAGAGCCCTCATTCTGAGAGAGACATAACACTACGGAAACAGAAAAAACCAGAAAAGACAATTACTGAATAAAAAGCCAAGTTTTTAAACCTTTCCTAAAAGAGAGCAGGTCCTCGGCTTTCCTGAGCAAAACAGGCATGTCATTCCAGCCTTGAGATGCCAGAAAGCGAAAAGAGCGTCCTCCGATTCTAGCCCGGCAGATGGGAGGAATCAAAGCTTTACATAAAGTCGCGGAACGTAGTGTCCTACGAGGTACATAGAAAGCCAGGCGCTTCTGTAGATATTTAGGGTCAATCCGATGAAGGGCCTTGAAGGCAAAGGTAAGCGCCTTAAAGACGTTCCTCTTAGCGACTGGGAGCCAGTGCAGTTTTTTAAAGTAATTCTGTGGCTCCGGCCCTGCGCTGGAGACCAAAAATGGCTCTAGCCGCAGAATTCTGCACAATCTGCAGTCGCGTCAGGAGATACTTCGGAAGGCCAAGGTAGAGAACGTTCGCGTAATCTAAACGCGAACTTATCAAGGCCTGCACAATGATCTTTCTGTGCTTCAGTGACAGCAACGGAAGGAATTTCCGTAACATTTTCAAAAGGCCGAAGCATTTTCCGGTCAGCCCGGTAATCTGAGGACCAAAGGTAAGGCCATCATCAATCACAAAGCCCAGATTTTTAGCTTTGGAAGAGGCAGTATCCGGCGGAGACATGTCTGAAGGCCACCAGGCCTTCCAGCCAGGATCTGGTGGACAACCAAAAAAAAGCAACTCCGACTTGTCGGGGTTGCATTTTAGGCTGTGGTGCTGGAACCAGGTAAAGACGGCTCCCAGACAGTCTCTAATCCGTGGGCCATCAAAGTCCTTACCCTTATCAGATGTAAAGAGCAACTGGGTGTCATCAGCGTAAGTAATGATCTCGGCACCAAAAGATTCCGCAACCGCCGCCAGAGGGGCCATATAGATGTTAAAAAGCGCATGGGAAAGTAGTGGTAGTAACAACCACACACTACTTCCGGCCCAGGAACGCGCTCGATGGCCCCCTTGGCCAAGAGGGCCATAACTTCCTCTTGCAGAAGTTGCAAGTGACCCCCCGACACGCGGTGGTATTGCTGTGGCATGGCTGGAGGGGTCGCCTCGAAGGGGAGGGAGTAGCCCCTTCGGACGATTTGCAGCATCCACATGTCCGACGTGACAGTGCGCCAGTGGAAGTGGTTATGGCGAACCCTGCCCCCCACTGGCGTCACATGGGCCTGAAAGCACGGACTAGGAAGGTTTTGAGGGGGATGCTGCAGGGGAAGTTGTGGACTGGCCTCGCCGTTGCCCCGACCGCTGCCACGGCGGTTTCCACGGCCGCCAGCGCGCTGTGTAGTAGCCTGCGGTGCGTGGCTGGCAGCACGTGTGCGAGCGCCCCTTCCTTGGCCACGAAAGGAGCGAAAGGCACCCGTTTGCTGGCGGGGGGCCGAGAGGCCCAAGGACTTGGCAGTAGCCCTGGAGTCATTAAAACGCTCAAGCGCATGGTCTGCCTTGTCGCCAAAGAGGCGACGGCCATCAAACGGCATGTCCAGAAGGGTGGCCTGGACATCAGCCGAAAAGTTGGCGGTCCTCAACCAGGCGTGGCGTCGAACCACCACCGTCATTGCCATCGCTCTGCCCAGTGAGTCCGTGGTATCCAGCCCACACCGAATGGAATAGCGTGCTGCATCTCGACCCTCCGCAAGGGCTTGGGCGAGTTTAGTCCGGGCCTCCTCCGGACATTGTGGCAGCATGTCCGCGACCGTGTCCCACAGAGTGTGGGTGTAGCGGCCCAAGAGGCATGCGGTATTGACTGACCGCAGTCCCAAACTCAGGGACGAGAACACCTTCTTACCGAATTACTCGTACCTCTTGGATTCCCGATCGGGTGGAGCCATTGGAAATGCGGTCTGAGAGGTAGAGACCTGGATAACCAGGCTCTCGGGGGTGGGGTGGGTGAACAAGAAGCAAGGGTCGCCCGGAACCGGGCGGTAGCTCTGGCCACGTTCCTATCTACAGGCTGACCTGTAGCGGGCTTGGACCAAGTGCCCAAAAGAACGTCACACAAGGCCTCATTAAATGGCAGCCGAGCTTGCCTGCGGTTTAAGGACCTCAGTGAGGAGGTTAGTCCTCACGGCCGCGACGGGAAGCTCTAGGCCCAAGGCCTTGGCTGCCCGCGTCAACACTACACTGTATGCAGCCCCCTCCTCCGTAGCCACGGTTGGAGGGGAGATAAAACCAGTGTCTGGCGAAGTGTCCAGTCCACTGGCATCCCCAAGCTCACATGTCCAGTCCTGTTGAGACTGGCACTCCTGTGCCAGAGGGTCCACAGATCCCTCCCAATCTCCCTCATCACCCATCACCTGAAATTCAGGTTCAAAAGGATGAGGCCGGTTCGTGGAAGTAAAAGTCTCCATACGATGTCGAGAGCCGCACCGGCGCCAGAACCGAATCAAGGGCAGGATCGGGGACGGCGTCACCGGGGGTGACATCCTAGGGGCTGGTGTCGGTGAGGTCGTGAGGTTGACCGGTGACGACCCAGATCCGGAACCAGAACCAGTGAGGGCCTGGGGCGCCGGGACCGAAGTCACCGGCGGCGCCGGGGCCGAAGCACCCGACGGCGTCAGAGCTGAAGCACCCGACCCGCTGGCCCCCCCAGCCGGGACCGCTGACCCGAAGGCACCACGGAGCCCGGCGGCGGAGGGATAGACCTCATGGCCATGTGGTACCACTCGATCTCCTCTGGCGTCGCATCGTGCCGAGGGACCGGAAGGTATGGGGCAGGTTGCGACGCCCGTGACTCTGTCGGAGCCACGTGGGTGGTGTCACCCGAACCCCCGGCGGCGTTGCGCGAGCATCGGGGTGGGTGGGAAGAACGATGACACCTTTCCGACCTCTCATGCCTCTTACCTGAGGACCTGGATCCCGAAGACCGATGCCGACTCTCGGAACTACGAGGGCTCCGACCCCGCGAACGGTCCCTTGACCTCCTGTGGGACTGGGACCTTGAACGGGGCCGACTGCCGGAGCTCAAGCTGCTTGCGGGACCGCTCCCGCCTAGCCTTAGACGTCAGGGTCCGGCAGTCGGAGCAGGTTCGGTCGTCGTGGTCGAGGCCTAGACACTGAAGACACCGGCGATGGGGGTCAGTAACCGGCATCAGTCGGCTGCACTTGGAGCAGGGTTTGAACCCGGGCATCCCTACCAGCACCGTAGGAGTCGAGCGACGAGAAAAACAGATCAAAAGATCAAAAAAGTTTAGTCAAAAAGTGACTAAGGGGTAGAGCTTCTCCGGATCTGCGCTAGCTGGTGCGGAAAAAAGAAGAACTAACGTCAGCGCGGGAGGGCGGCGTCTAAGTACTCCGGCGACGTCATTCTGGCGCTAACAACGCCGACAACGGACGCGGAGACGTGGACAACGCCTAACGGCGCGCAGGGGTATTGCTTTCAGATATAGTGATTAACTGAACTTTTTACAAAAGCCATGGATATGCCTATTCCCCTTGTCTGGACTCGAAGTATGGGGTAAAATGTTGAAGAATTAATAAAGCACCTTTTGACTCCTGCAAGTACTACTAAATCTAGTGGTCCCAGAAGACATGTAGATTTTACATATCACTTCTGTTATTTTAAAAGGCCAACCAGAGCACCCCCTCCCGGATATGTTCACAAACCAGAACAATTGTTACCGTCTTTTTATATATGCAGTGAGAGCAAGAACTAAATAATACTTTTTTCATGATGTTATATTCAAGTCAAACATAGCTGGTCCGTTCATGATAAGTGTGTAGAGAAGCAAACTCTTCCAGGAGCACAACTTTATTTGGGACTACGAGGGTCAGCTATTCTTTTGGAATTACATATTTATTCCATTTACCATCATCAGACATTTGTATGCTCCCTTTCATCAGGTGAGAGAGACCAATCCCCTCCTGGGACATACATGGGATGCCTGCTTGTAAAGGCACTGGATGTGGAGGCTGTTTGGGGTGTGCAAGTTCTTCTTTGCTCAGCTCCTGATTGTGTTTATTGTGGCATCCCCAGGAAAGTAAGTAGCCAATCTGTCAGTGTCATTTTCATATGTACTGGAAGTCAGAGAGCCCTGAGAAATACAAAGATTCAACTCATAGGCAGAAAAGACAGACAATGCAGGTAGGCCACTGTATTAAATTTGGATCATTGAATGCAAAATGTTTGAATTATTCCCGGACCATTTCATTTCATAAAGCTTTATTCGGAACGTTAAAAAACATGTCCATAAAAGCACATACTATTACAGATACAAGCATTACTTAAAACGAAAAACAAAAAACAAACCACAAATTACATATGTTATCCAGAGGGGGATGGAATAAATATTTAAAAAAGACTTAAAAACACATACTTTTCCTTGCGCTAATTGATTTGAGTAAAAAAGTAGCAGTAAAAAAGCAAATGTCCTCATTGTGCAAATTAAAAAGCAGTTTCATAGAGTCCATGATTGTTCTCACTCCAAATTTTTTCAGTATTGGCTTCAAATAAAATTTCCTTAATTCACTGTACAATGTGCATGATAGAAGAAAGTGCTTAGTGCTCTGTTCCGTTTTATTATCACAAGCACAGGGCCCTGTAGGACGCAATTTAATTTCTGGGCACGCAACAAGATAATGTACTGTTCCCATCCTCATTCTGGTTAGTACAAACTGATGCGAAACTCTAGTTACCTGTGACAAGTACGGATGAAATCCACTAAAGTCATTCAAACCATTATACAGTACACATGTGGATAATTTAGAATCCTCAAAACAATGCCTTTCATTACAATAATTCAAGAAAATTTATTTCATATGTAATTTAGAGACATCGGAGGCACTGTATGGATCGATGATTACATTAAGACCATAGATCTTTAGGAAGCATTCGACGATATATCTAATCCACGGGATTTTGAGATGCTGGTCCAAAGCAAGGCAGTCTTCAATAATAACTCTATTCAGAGAGGTGCCCTCGCTCAACCAGATAGAGCGCCACAGTAATAATGGTCTCAGCAAGATCTTGTAATTTAAAGGTTGAGACCCTGTTTCCTTATGAACCAAGGTGTTGGAGGTAGATTTGGGTAAACACAGGAGTCTTTTCAGGAAGTTATTCTCCTCTACCTGAAGGCTCCCCGCTGGTGACACACCCCATACGCCTGCCCCATATAGGGCTACAGAAAGACATCTAGATTGATAAATTTTTAACATGTCTTTGATGCGTCTACTCCCCAACTTCTTGGCAAATACAAAAACCCCATTAGCGCTCCTGATCATCTTAGTTTTAACAGATTTATGTTCAATATCCCATCGGCCATTATTCGAAAAGTTAATTCCCAGGTAACAGAAATTTTCTACTTTTTGGACCGGTTCACCGTCAATAAAATAATGGGATTTATTTTTTCTTTTAGCTCGGCCGAGCCCGCATTCCCGGACCAATAATGGGAAATATTCAGAGCATGCAAATCTACAAATGTTGAGCCAATAAAAATATTGTTTTGTGGACAGGTTTAATCTGCGCATTTAGCCCTTAAATTCCCAGTTTATGATCTTTTGTATTGTGATACATGGGGGTGGTGATGGCAAAGGAAATTTGCATGGTTAGTGTTAAAAATAATGCTAAACTGACCAATGAATTGTACGAATGGAAAGTGAGTGCTACATTGAATAACCCCATGGAGAGCCACATTGTTAAATATTCATTCGTGCACATAATATGATATTAAGGGTGCCTATAGCACTTTTTCTTGAGACTGCTCTCTATCCCTTGAACACTAACATTAAGCAATGCATTTTGTATTCTTTTCTTTAAGATACTATTCCTATATTGTATGCACTAGTCTGTTATGTGTAAAGAAATACAAATGTTTAAAACCAACAAACCCTAAATGCTCACCTAATACATTAGGGGGTCCCAATGAATTAGTGTCAACCTCAAAAACGTGAGTCAATATTTTAGAGGAAGCTGCACCCAACTGATCTAATAAAACACCTCTTTTTGAAGTAACGCTCATAACGGGGAAAAAAGCAAGGTACATTTTCTCAATCCCCCTTTGAATGCCCTTCCACATGGGCATTCACTCTATTTCTATTTGCATTATTTTCTTGTGTTCTGGGTTAATTTGAACCCGATTGTTCTGCATACTTTTACGCAAGGCTTAGGAATACAGTTATAAAAAACAAACTGTTACTAATATTGCTAAGCAAATGAACAGCAATCATGAATGCCAAGAACTGAATAATGGTGTTAAATTATCCCATAAAGATCTTTCTGACAAGTCATGGACCTCTGTTCCAAAGTGGTGCAAGTTTCCCATCGCCTCAGACATTAGCAACATTGTCAGGGATAGAAGTGCAGCATTTAGTGAAAATAATTTTGCATACACCTCCCTTTTCAGCTAAGATTATGTCAAGGTCCACATGATTCTAAAAAGCAACTATGTGTGTCGCTCCTACCTCCACAGTCAAATTAATATGGGGCAGACATAGTTTCAATTCCTATACCTTTTAATTACTACCCGATTTGTCATTTGTGAGAGTTAGGAACTGCACCTACAATTGATATAAATCCCTTTCCAATATCACTAGCCTCTTGTGTAGAGATGCCTACCTGGGTAACTTCCAGTTTTCCTCTTGTATGATGCTGCGTGATCATGTGCATTCGATAATGTATCTGAGAGGAGGTCATTTTCTTGGTATTAATAACCATAGTTAACAGGACACAGCCCAGCACCATGAGATCCAGGCATATGCCTTGCATCCACAGATGGCCCATATTTGGTCACCTATAAACAGTGGGCATTGAGCCCATAAGGCATTGGCCATTGAAAAATTCATAAAGCAGTCGCTATTCCCTACAAATGTACTACCATTATTTTGTGTAGACAAATATCCCTTTGAGAGTATTGATAATTGCAGGAAGTCTGAAGTCTTTGTTTTGTTTACCGTACTTTGGTTATATAATTGCTGTCGGAATAACACTGCATTCCATCTCCTAGAAGTTTCAATACACATTTCAGCTTAATAAGGGGGGACCCCACCTATCTGACATCCAAAAGGAGTTATATATTGATCTTGAAACATATTGGTGAGGTAGCTATTTGTTGAAGCAACAGCCAGGGATTCTATCAGAGAATAATACAGACCATAATAGGACTCATTGTACAAAGGAGGGGCTGATAGTACCGGCATGCCTTTTGGTATGACCACCTGAAATTTTAAACAAATCCAACAGTTAGAGTAACATTCATTTTTTTAATGGTATGCATTCATGATCTGTACTACAAACTTGTCTCTATATTCCCTGTGATGATATTGGTGCAAATCTATTGCTGTGTATAATGGTTATTGCCAATTATGGGTCTTGTTTGCTGGTGGGGGGTCCATCATCTTCTATATAACAATTGCAATAAAGAGAACTAAGCACAGCAATACAATAACAGACAGAGAGGTGGAGGTTAACAAACAACTTTTTAGTTGATATGTGCGTCCTTCCATAGTTGAATGTCTTGTTCTTTTTTTTGCAAGGTAGAGACCAAGATGTAGGGGTCCACATCTTCAATGTCACAAGGTGCCTCAGAGGTTACCAGCACTATAGCCATCACAGTTACGATAATGCCTTGTCAATACCTTTGGTTGAGACCAGAAGACACTCAAGGTCACAAAATGTAGCAATGTTTTTTGGTATGCACTGTTTGCAGCAAATCTGGTTCTTGACTCGGAGGGGCATGTGCCATCTTTAAATGTGTACATGCTAAGAACACAGGACCTAACCCTTGTGCCCATACCTGGAACTAGGGTATACAATATAGAAAAAACAAAAATGGTTCTGTGGGACTCTTAGTTTGTAGCCAGTACGACTAACTCTTCATGCAAATCTTCAATCAGCATTTATTTTTCCGCAATAGGTATAGTTCTCTCTCTGCAACTTGCGGTCTCCGTGCGCGAACTACAGTCATGGTCGGAGGCTGCAAGACAGAGAGATAGTGTGGTAGCAGCTCCATGTACACAAGTGTGCGAAGAGGTGGACCATGGACCCTATAGACAAGGCACACATACCAGCTATAGAGGTTTTTGGCAGGGGAGATGCGTGGCGCTCACTATCATTGATATAAAAATGTGTGGATCCAGATTCTCCAGCATTCAAATAAGATGTACTGCTAGAAGGTTAAGCACCAGACAGCATTTCTTGTCCTGAGGAAACCCTTACAAATTGTCAACAGGGTCAAAAAACTGACAATTAAATATGGGACTGTCTATTGAATAATGAAATTAGAAACAGGATTCTCTGACAAGTGAACAGACTGTTTTGGAATTTGTAGACTTCAATAGATATCCTGCTTGTATATATGTGTCACTTTAAATATTGCACAATATCACACATTTGAGCACTGCACCATCTGCAATTTTTTGGTCTATCGTATTTGTTGAACTCTACTTATTTCTGGAAAATAAATGTTAACTGAAGATGGATATAAAGATTTAGAGACGTATTGACATTTTTGTTTGTCTACATTCTTTAAATGTGTTGCATTTACTAAATGTTTATCTCAGCACATTTAACAGCTGTGTTTGTAGTCAGCAGTACCTCAAAAGGGCTCTTAAACTATTGCTGAAGGAAGGTGCTGCACTTCAAGTTCTTTGTGAACACTCATCACTTGCCTGCAACCGTGTCCCACTGCCGCAGAAGATGCAGTTACTTAGTCAATGTAATGCAGTAGTCTCTCACAGTTCATAAACCAAATGCAATATTGCACCTCCTCGAGGAGCTTTCCAAACATCCATCAATATTCCTGTCACAATCTCATGTGGGCTCAGTTTGGTTGTAGCATTAGGGGTGCTGTGCATGCTGAGAAATGCTATGGGCAGTTCATCTACACAAGTTACTCTGCACAAATCTTACCTATCTATTCTTTTAAAATTGCATTTTGTTTCTCCACTGCTCCTGCTGCCTGTGGGAGATATGCACAGTAAAACATTTGTTTAATGGCCAGGGCCCTCTATATCAAGTCTATGACTTTGTTCAGGAAATCAGTGCCAATGCTGGAGGATAGAATCTTTGGAACGCAAGATTGAGGAATTAGTTGGTGTTGGGTCAATATGTAATTTGCTTTAGGGTGAATACCTGTTCATCCTCTTCGGTCTGTCAGTGCCTGGTATGCTGCTTTTCTACCTGCGCAGGGTCAATACGGATTTGCCTATGGCTGGGTCCTAACTGGAATGGTATGGTGAGCAAAAAGACGTGGATTTAGGCCCAGATCTCTGTACTAGGGTGAATGTATGACATTGCTCTGTATTCTGTCCATCAATTGTTCTTTTTGCATTTGTCACCCCGAGTGGGACGGGTATGCCCAGACGTGGGTCCCGTGCTCTCCATGCCACTGGAGTCAAGCTATCCTGGCTGAAGAGGGCTGAAAGCCTGAAACCGGTCCTAGGATGCTGGGTTCCAGTCCAGGGAGAACCTGGCCTGGCAGTTCGGACTGGACTGTTCCCTTTGGGCGTAGGTTCAAGACTGATTTGCATATGGCTGGGTCCAAACTGGAATGGCATGGTGAGAAAAAAAAACGTTGAATTTATGCCCAGATCTCTGTACTGGGATGAATGTATTACATTGTTCTGCATTCTGTCCATCGATTGTTCTTTTTGCATATGTCACCCAGAGTGGGACATGTATGCCCAGACGCGGGTCCCGTGCTCTCCATGCCACTGGAGTCAAGCTATCCTGGCTGATGAGGGCTGAAAGTCCGAAACCGGTCCTAGGATGCTTGTTTCCAGTCCAGGGAGGACCTGGCCTGGCAGTTCGGGCTAACTGTCCCATTGGGCGTAGGGGCAAGACTGATTTGCATATGGCTGGGTCTAAACTGGATTGGCAGGGTGAGCAAAAAAACTATGGATTTAGGCCCAGATCTCTATACTGGGGTGAATGTATGATATTGTTCTGCATTCCGTCCATCAATTGTTCTTTTTGCTTTCCTATCTGGCCATTCCCTTTTCTTCTCTAGCATTTCTTTAATGTACTGTTTCGCACCATCTAGGGACAAGTCGCCTTTGCTTGCAGTCTGAGAGAATCTCTCCAGTTTGTCAACCCATCTATCCTTGTCAAATAAAGTAATTATTTCAGAACGTTTCTGTGCCATGAGCCTTAGCTCCTTAGATACATCCTACAACAGGAGACCACAGTCATGGGCAAATGCCTTATTGATGAGAGTCTTGCCAAGAGACATTTCCACTATCAAATGCCTAAATAGCATGTTTAGCCTGGTGTAATAGTACTCCGAAAAATTGATGGTGCCCTTCACTCTCATCTACTTTGTCAGTTTCGCCTAACCTTCTATCATATGCAATACCCGGATAAACCCTTCAATAACCTCATCCACCTCTCCCTCTCCTGGCGGAGCAGAAGCCCTCACCAAGAAAGCTTTGCATTCCTCTAAGATGTCTGCACGTCACCACTGCTTTCTTTTCTGTAAACATTTTTTTAATTCTTAGTTTTTAGTTTCTGTAGTTCTTTTTAGGGTATTTTGGACTACTTCCTTAACTTTGTTCACACATTGCTCTGTCGCACATACGTTTCCCATTCATTCAAGCATTAGAACTGAGCTAATCTAATCTTTTCCTTCTTTGTTAAACACGGTCTCAAATACTGTAATTCGGGGAAATCCAAAGCCCTATCCAAGGAAAACAGTAAGTGCACATTATACTTCATATATTCATGCCATTGTTCCAAAAATAATCCTGTCGGTATTGAAAACTTTAACCTGATCTTTTGGCGAGGTTCTACTCTTGGTTACTCTTACTAAATGAGTGACCAATGGTTAGTGGTTTACCTTAGGCATACCAAAAATGTGAATAACCCGAGAACTGTGAATAACCCGAGAACTGGAAATATCCTAATATGGAGGAACCATCCTCCTTATATGAGGAAGACCCAACTTCCTCACTTAACCCAATTCCCTTTGTTGCCTTTATTAGTGTCGCAGCCTCCCTTGTTTCCTGCTCGTCACCCTTACCTGGTGACTGACCTCTCAACAGTTCTTTGAGATACAGCATGGGTCACTCATGTGTCAGGGTGATACGGCAGGTCCCCCACAATTGTCAACTCTCAGGTAACCAGACCTTTCTATGAGGTGCGCACTTGGAGTTGTGTAGGGGCCCATGCAATCCCCTTCACCCTGGTTCTGGAAACCGACCTCAATGACCCCTATCCATCTCTCAGCAGTACCTCCAGGTTGTCAAAGCTGGAATAATTCAGACACCATGAGTAGTCTTCAGCAACTTTATTAAGCTCTGCTGTATCAGGGAACCCTGAATACGATTGGAGAGACTGCCTGAGCTTAGAGACTGGTCAGCTTGTATACCCTTATGACCACACAGGATACAACAGAAAATGATCACCAAAGCAGAAACATTATCAGCAATCATAAGTGCCCTTGACAGGATGCAGTTGCATTGGGGCACTTCAGACAGATTGGCAGTTACAACCACCTTGTAGTTTATTGCTTCACCTTTCACTCACTCACCAGCTCAGGAGGCAGATGGAAAAACACAGTACTTTTGCGGTTAGAAATATTGTTATAAATAATTCAAAATACTTTGGGAGAACAGCTGTAGCCAACTGGTATAGTAAATACGTCTTTTTGAAGTACAGTACATAAAAAAAGCAAGCTTTCCTTTTTCAACACAGACTAGGCAAACAGATAACAGAACTAAATCAGGACACAGTATGGCCCTGAAAACCTAAACCCACTGCATGGAGTACAACACTGTGCATGAAGGATGGAATTTTGCACCAATTTTCATTAGGACCATCTGCAAAGTAAAACTGATCTTTACAAGTTTATTTGTAAACCTAAACTCCAGTCGTACTTTAAAGATAAACCTAAGAAACAGGCACTCATGGGTGATCAGCAACTACAATCTGTATTTACCTCTGCAGAACTTAAAGAAAAACATATCTACTCCACAGTCTTAGATATAGGACTCAATAATCATTGTGAAGTAGAAAACATGAAAAGGGATTTTTGTATTGACACAACATATTTGCTTAAAAGTGATTATAGACCCAAATCAACTTCTGCATTAACCATGCCAATTTGCAATATAATAGACCTGTTCTGCATAGCAATCATCAAAGAACTTAAACACCAGTTCAACCTGTAAGAATAAATAGTTACCTTCCAATGTGAATCTGGGAAAAAAAGCTATACAAAAACTCAAAAACAAACAATTCAAGAAGCAGATAAGTGAGGAAATGTAGTTCTTTTACATACAACAGCCAATTCCTTTTTGGTCGCCCACAGTTGCCATCTAAGAACATAGTGTAGGGAGAAATTCTGCGGGATAGGCGTAATTGTAGTAAGGATAATATCTATGAGCATAGCACACAGGAAATCATACATAGGCTAGCAACAAGAGGATATGATACTGACAAAATGCAGTACACAGCAAAAGCAATTGGACTACTTAATAGAAAATATCTCCTAAAGTGCTGAAACAAACCACAGTGTGAACCAATCAGATTCTTCCCAAAATTCTATAACAGGTGTCTTCATATTCTGAACTCCCTAGAGAAGAACTGGTAGTGCCTCCTAAATACCTTACCATCAATTAAATGAATACACAGCTTGGATTCTGGACTGCAAAAAAACTCACAAATCCTCAAGGCGCTAGGGAGGAGTGGGGGGGGGGGAGGAGTGGTTGGCAGGTCCTGTTCAGTCGAAGAGCCAGGTCTTGAGGTCCTTCCTGAAGGTGTGCAGGTTCAGGGAGCGTCTGATGTTCATAGGGAGCTCGTTCCAGGTCTAGGCTGCGATATGGGAGAAGGCTTTCTCGCCTGTTCTGTTTCTGCTGTTCTGTTTCTGCCAGGGCGAGGTCGGCGGAGTGGAGGTTCACTTGGGTACGTGGAAGGATAATCTCTCGTTGAGGTTTTTGGGTCCGATGTTGTTGAGTGATTTGTAGGCATGTGTGCGGAGCTTGAAGGTGACCCTCTTCTCGACGGGGAGCCAGTGGAGGTCTGGTAGGTGTTGGGTCACGTGTTTGTGACGTGGTGTCCTGAGGATGAGTCTGGCTGCGGAGTTCTGGATGGTTTGGGGTTTGAGTAGAAGGGTCCTGTTGATACCGGCGTATAGGGCATTGCCTTAGTCGAGTCTGCTGGTTATGAGTGCTTGGGTGACAGTTTTCCTGCAGTCAGGGGTAATCCATTTGAAGATCTTTCAGAGGATGCGCAGGCAGTTGAAACTGGTGGAGGCGACGACGTTGATCTGGTGGTTTATGGAGAGGGAGGAGTCGAGGATGATGCAGAGGTTCTGTGCGTGGTCCGTGGGGGTAGGCGGACTCCCAAGGGCGACGGGCCACCAGGTGTGGTCCCAAGCGGATGTGCAGGGTCCGAGAATGAGGACCTCTGTCTTCTCGGA
This sequence comes from Lissotriton helveticus, assembly GCF_964261635.1. NCBI lineage: Eukaryota > Metazoa > Chordata > Amphibia > Caudata > Salamandridae > Lissotriton > Lissotriton helveticus. The sequence continues at coordinate 255,002,173 of NC_136061.1, forward strand.
GTTGAGCTTCAAACAGCTGTTTATCATCCAGGCTGCGATGTTCTTCATTCCTTACTGGAAGCAGAGTCAGCTGTCTTTGGGGTTCTTTGTGAGTGAGAGGATGAGCTGGGTGTCGGCGTAGGATACAATGCTGATCCCATGCTGTCTGGCTATGGCAGCAAGGGGGCCATGTGGATGTTGAAGAGCGTGGGGCTGAGCGATGATCCCTGGGGCACTCCGCAGTTGATGTCAGTGGGTTCGGAGATGAAGGGAGGGAGTCTTATACTCTGGGTTCGGCCGGAGAGGAAGGATTGGATCCAGTCGAGGGCGGCTTCTTGGATCCCTGCGTTGTGGAGTCTGGCTGCAAGCGTGCGATGTGAGATGTTGTCGAAGGCTGGGGAGAGGTACAGAAGAATGAGGGCCGCTATGTGTCCCTGGTCGAGTAGCACGCGGATGTCGTCAGTGGCGGCGAGGAGGGCGGTCTCTGGGTATGGATCAATGGACAGCACTGCAGAGTTCAGTGCACCTTTATCCCTGTCCTTGTCTTCACAATCCTCAAATCTGCCCAAATTCAAGAAAGAAGAACACACCTTCTCCTTCTCTGAAAACACACCTAGAATCTGGAACTTGCTGCCAAAGACGTCCGTGACAATTAATCATTCCTTCACTTCAGAAAAAAATAATTCTCAAAAAATACCTAAACGCCCCCCCTCACACAAGTCATCTACCTTGCCGATGCTGCTCCTCCTATCCGCCAACGATTCTGTACTTCGCTACCTAGGTAAAATAATCTGGGAATCCATGCTCCCTACTCCCAAATGCTCGATTAAATCTACCTCCGAACTATCTCATCCATTTATCCTACTGTCTATTGTAATCCTCTATTATGTACTGCCAATATGTATTTCTACTTTTTACTTACCTCATGTGTACCCCTTTTAATTGATGCTATGCCACCATAACTACCTCTGGGCTATTCTGTCACCATTTCCAAAATGTCCTATTGTAATCTTCTTTCAGATATGAACACTACGTATTATTTATATTTATGGTCATTACGTATTCTTTTATGTATGGTCACTATGTATTTTGCATTTCTCAATGTATATTACCACTAAATATTTTGTATTTTCCTTTTACATACCCTATATGCACACCCTGTTAATTGATGCGGGGCTAACATAACTGCATACTGACTATATGGTCAACCTATCCTACTATCTACTGTATTCTGCTGTTAAATAGTGTCACATAGTATTCTGTATTCCTCTTTGTACGCCAACTGCACCTCATGCAAGTGCTTTTGTACCATCTCTGTAATGCACTCTAATACCCGCGAGTCAAGTTTGCACAATGCAAAACTCAATGAAAGATCACCCGTAAGGGTCTCAAGGCACACAAGAGCCAGGTCTTGAGGTCCTTCCGGAATTGGGGCTGCAACACAATCTACTTTTGTCTTTTGGTATAAAACTGGTGAAATGTCAATATTTAGACTACATTTTCTATAGCAAGTGGATTATAATCTTTGTTCTTAATGTAATAACCTTGTAGGAATAACAGTACATGATAGTGCACCAGACGCTGACAGAATAACACTGTTCCTTTTCGGTGCTGAAACAAAATCTTTTAAAACTCCTTTTTATGATACTCACTAATTTTACCTGATTTGGGTAACACATGACTTTATGTGACATAAGTGACTTAATTCGGATACTAAATAGTCAATTTCCTTCATTCCTCCGATTTCACCATAGTACAAGATGGCAGAGCTACTTGGGACATAACCAAACTCATCCTAAGGGTAGCATATTACGTTATGGCTGACTCACACTGACTTTTTACACTCATCATTCATGATTAGTCCCTCCTTTTATTTGAGATAGGTTTCCTCTTCCCAGAATGTTGTAGTGGCCACCAAAAAGACAGTATGTGGACTCTGCTTTCGGGACTAGAAGGTAAGTCTATGACACGCTGCCTTTCCAGTTGCTTTTTAGCCCCTGCCATCAGTAAACACCTGAAGTTGACTGCTTTCATTTCAGAATATTGAGCTCAAACCAACAAGAACCTTCCAACATTAACGTCCAAATTGTTAGTGAAAACAGATTCAAATATTGCCTGACTCACTGTGATCCTTTGCTGTGCCCACTTAAGTTTTGCCTGTTCTTGCCTATACTCCCAGAGATTGCCAAAGACCATCCAATTCGCCCATAAAGTATACTTTGCCTGTACAATTACAGGATAACTAGTAGCTTAAATCTGCCCCTAAACCCAAAGCCACTCTCTGCTGCCTTTTCAGACCCTAAGGAACACTTGGATTTTGCAGCCTGATCTCGCAACCAAGAAACATAGGGCGGACTATTTTTGTACTTTCAAAGTTATACAAACCTAACCGCCCAACTACACTTTAAAACAAGTGCACACTCTTTTTCTAGTCTCACTGCACTGAAAAATTTGAACAGAAAGAGTCCACTCACCTCTCAATGCCACATACCCTCCCCCCCACATCTATGCCTCCTACTTGATTATTCTAACTCAACTATTGTATTAGCTGTTTTCATTTCACAAGTCATTTCGGTTTCACTACTCACGAGCACATTACTTTCCAACTTCACTCTGACTCACATTGCTGTGCATCCCGTGTGATACTTCAAAAATAAGAATGTTTTCAATTCTTTACATTAATAGTCTGTATTTTAAAATACTCAGTGCTTGAAAAAGTGATAGGCATACCAGGATGAAACACCTGTTGCCAGAGGAAAAATCATGTGTAAAAAGGCAGTATAAATAAATACCTGAGACAGTTCAATTAACTAAATCACATCATAGAAAGACAAATTAGCAACTGAGAATTGTTCTGCGATTTTACTAAACATTTTTGTGAATGTGATTGATTACAAGTGAAGTTCTTTCGTAATTTATGATAAAGAAGCAGAGTTCTGCCTTTTGTTTAAATGATTGTAGGATACATGCACACTCCCTCCAAACAAATGTAATAAATTAGATCTGCATGTTAAATTACCCTTTCAATTAAGAATTTTTATGAGAAATATACCCTACTGTCAAGGTGTAGCTGGATAGTTTTTGTCCTTAATTTTGTATTAGAGGAAATGAAAACATTTTATAAAACAAGATAACCTAACAAGTTTACAGATAGATCAGCCCCAAGTACTATAAAAATAAAGATCACCCATGGTTTCATCTGGTTATATAGAAGATCTTCTTTTAAAAAACAGTTCAATTGCCTAAAATCACATTCATTTCCAAATATTTTGTGAAAACATAACCAAACTTATTAAATACAAGTACATGTTAAATTAAATAGAACTGAAGGTGAAATAATTAGACTCCTGTTCAACTTATGGCAGCTCCTCCACAAACATTCATTAAATTAGAATGAGACTTCACTTCAGCACGTGGTTTGCTAACAGATAATGAATTTGTTTTTCTTCTATTCTACTGTTTACAAAGAGGAAAAAGTTGTGCCTAAAACATTACTTAAGGGAGAATGTTTTGTAGATATGAAGAACTGTATATTGTTATCAGCTATGTTATGAATATACTGAGGCATTAAAGATTAAGTATTACCTTAAGGACATATGGGAAGTCCAACTAGAAATTATGGTTAATAAAAGCCATAGACCATGACAACAAATTTGTTTTTTTCAGTTGCCTGTAACAAGTTAAATAATATTAAATTGAATCACACAATAGCATCGAGATATACCATGCTAGGATACTAGAGCTATTTGACAGACACACTAGGCCCAAATGTTAGATCTGGTTTATTGAGATATAGATTACAATATATTGAAATTTAGAGTACACAAAATCATGGAGATCTTTTAAGGAAAGATAATTGTAGGTGCTACAACTTGGGCAGTGAAGCACAGATTTAGCTGCTCTGTTTATGCTTGTGATTGATCTTAGGAGGCGTCATTTAAAGTTCAATGGGTTGGCCAACCATATTCCGACTATAGCAGAGGCTATTGCTTTGTTAGACATGGGGACAATGAAGAGCACATTTTCAATGTACATGGTATAAATTTGGCAGCGAAGAGCATCGAACACATGTAACCTATGTACAATTCAGCTCCCTCCTTCACAATAGCAAAAGAGTGGCAGATTAGTTTATCTGCATAACTGATGGTAGTTAACAGTTTTTGTTGCTTCTGACTGTAGGGTCCACCAGCAGTGCGAATGTATTCTTGGGATAATTTATTGCAAAAGTTTAGTGATGTGTTTATTTGTTTTTTAATGTAGAATGGATGCTCTATCAAATGGTTTTATCATGTGGACTCCATGCTTGTATATCAATGAATATATTGTGCCCTTGAAATGTTTGAGTTGTACCCAAAAAAAGCAATATAATAAAAGGGAACTGAATTGAGTCAATAAAAGGATTTTAAAACTTCCTACTTTCCCAAACTCTTTACATTAATAATACGACCTACAGGAATTCATAAGTCAGGAGAGGTGGGAAAGGCTAGAAGTGTACATGCCTTTCCCCTCTCTGGGAACTCTGAACATAGAAAATGAAGATATTTAAAGAAATCCAAAGTGAGGTTATTTGTGTAAGTTTTCCAATTTGCTTCCCCTTAATGCCAACAAATATGCAGCCATTTCGTAAAATTGCACTTTCACTAAATTTGTATCTGAAAGCCTATTAAAATCTACTGGCAACAGAAAATGTGAGATCTTTTTTCTTAGCAATACTAACAGGCTCAAACCCACACGCTCTCCCTAGATCCATTAATTTAAGTTCCCGCCTACTCTCACACTTTATCTCAAAACTGATAGATCTGGATGGAAGGAATATTGGTTCTCTTAAAATCACTTGCTCATTCAGTATAAGTGGGGCTATTCCTGTGAACACACAATCAACAATATTTATAAATACATCACTTTGGGAGGTAGACTAAATTTACATACAATATTGTCAATGGGTTTAAATAATCACAATCCTCAAATGGATATCACAAATACTGATAAGTGTATTGGACGGGTGAAACAATGAAATTCTCTGTAAACACTACTTGGTAAAACAAAGCAGGGTGCTTCAAGTGATATATGATGCAGTGCAAATGAAGTGACAAAAAATGTGAAGATTGCACAACATGAGTGAAGGATTGTAAGGTTAATATTTTGGCTGAACAGACCAATATCTTCTATTGATATGAAATTTACACACCTAATATCTGATCCATTAGTGAAAGTAATAAGTCAGTCCAAAACATGGTTCATTGGCGCTTTGATCTTTACTCCGAATTATAATGGGGACTCTCTTAGGGCTACAGGAGTCTGTGAAAAAATCTAACAACACAAACATATTACATACATAAAGGATTAACAGAAGGCACTAGGTATATGCACATACAGCTAGCATCAGATCTCCTCATATGGACAATACCAAGCTCCCTTTCTAGGTTATTTGAGCAACCTCATTGGATAGCCTCTCTCAAACAGCCATGTATTCAAGATATCAGAATGGGAGAAATAATTTGTCAAAGCATAGTCTCTTCTTATGCATAAAAACTGACTGTATGGCAGATTGTCCTTTAAGGTTCAGGGATAATGACTTTGATAACTAAATAAAGAGTGTCTTGCTGTGGGTTTGCGGTATGGTGTAGTATACACTTTGATGCAAGGGTCTAAAAAAATCTCTCTGGAATCCCCACTGATGGTGAACTGAATGGCATTTGTGCAAAAGTTTAGTAATCTACGAAACGTTTAATGTTTGTGTGTCAGCTTAAGCAAACAGATGGAGATAATGGACAGAGCGCTGAAACTTTTCAGACACTTACCCACATTCACAGATCTGGGTTTAATCCATCATCATTCTTTAGCTTACTTCACTACCCCAGTTCAAAACCAGGCATATCCAAATCAGTCTTGACCCTGTTCCTCATGGGAACAGTTCAGACTGAACTGCCAAGCCAGGTCTTTCCAGGACCAGAAACAAGCATCCTAAGACCGGTTTCAGGGTTTCACCACTCATCAGCTAGGCTAGCTTGAATCCAGTGGCAAGTGAGCAAGGGACCCACATATGGGCATACCCTGCCAACGTACGGGTGTCAGCTTGCCCTATCCGAAAGACATCAATGCCATGTAGTGATATGTTCAAGAAAGGGATTGGTTTCATTTTTTTTGTATATTCTTTTTATTTGGCTTTTATTACATATACGTGATGGGACAACATCGGTAGCAATTGAAATTTACATCAGAGCTTGTACATGCATTTGGATACACTATCATGTCAGCTGAGGACTTTGTTATAATCTTCCATATTGCTCTAATATGTTGCTGTTGTTTTAGTCTATGATAAAGGATGTAGCTTCACTGTATATTTTACAGCGGTATTTGATGTCTGTCCTTGGCATTGATGAGTGTAAAACTCACTTCTGCAATGGGGAGTAGAACTAGAACTAAACTGGGGAGTGGAACAGAACTGGGGTTACATTGTGTATGAAGAAATGTATGGTGCTAGATGTAGATGAGCATTGCTGAGAGTTTTAGTTTATGGTTACCATGAATCAGGCCTTAAGAGAGTGTGCATTGGTAAGATTTTAGCCCTCGTGCTCATATATGCCCTGTATCCGCCCCCTGCATGTTATACGCGATGACATGGCCATCCTGCTCACACCCTGAACGAGATTCCTTCTGAGTGGTTTGCGGGGAGTTTGGTGTTAACTGAGGGGACGCGGCATGTGGCGTGGTATGCTTGAAGGTGTGTAACACTGTTCTCCACTGCAAGGAGATATGGCGTTTCTGAATACCTTGGACTTACTCCTATCGTATCCTCTGATGCTCCCCACTTTAGAACTGCTCCCCTCCAGGTGGTCAGAGAAGGTCCTGCCGAGGTTCTCGACGGCATGGGGGCTCCGTTTGGATAGCAGCATAACCAGAGATGCAAATCGTGTTTCTACTTTGCGGTGTTTACGACGCTTCAATATGCCTAATGCACTGACTTCCCATGTTGCAGCATCAGCGAGCCCCATCACCTTGCGCAGTGAGGTGTGTATTGTGTTCCAGTAAGATTGTAGCGTCGGACAGCTCCAGAACTTGTGGAGAAAGGTCGTGCTAGGTTCTTGGCATTTCGGGCATAAAAGTAGTGTGTTCAGTTAATATCGCTGGATATTTTCTGGCGTCAGACTTTGCCCAATGTAGTAAAATAAAGTTTTGTAGATTTTTGATTCTGTAATTTTGGGATACTCTTTTGGGAGACATGAACGCTTTTGGGAAACTTGAACGCCTGTTCCCATTCTTTGCCATGGAGTGGCCTCTGAAGCTCAGTCTCTCATTTTTACGGGAGGGAGGAGAGTATTATTGCACGGAGTTCTCGGATTGCCTTATATATTGAAGTTACTGTGTGATGCCCGGGGCCCATCTGTAGGATAGCATGAAGGGCTGGGTGTGTAGCCGGCTCGGTATCGGTCATGTGCCAGGTTCAGCGACAGTCTGCCACTAGCCGTCCATACATAAGAAACTGACATCTAGGAAGGTTGGTGTAGACTATCAGCTCTGAAAGCAGGTGTCCATTTGCGAACAGTAAACACGCCTCCGTAAGTGAATGTTCTGTCCATGTTTTCAGGGTTCATGTTGTGTAGTAATCGCGACCTCTGGGAAGGCCCCCTAGCGGCAGCACGGGGGAATAAAGTGGGGTTGTCCGAGACATCCAGTGTATGCGTTTCATGCAGGGGATCGCCATCGTCACTTGTAACGGATAAGTTGACGCGAGCTTGGTCCCTGGTAACAGCATGCATCGAATCACAGAGGTAGATTTTGGCCCAGTGCTTGTGTGGGTCTTCCCAACACACTCCCCACCGTCCACTGTGACATCCAATGTAATTGTGCCGCTAGGAAGAATGCTTCAAATGAGGGAGCTCCCAGCCAGCCTGGTTCACTGGCAGCTGCAGTTTGGCCAGGGCTACCAGTCTATGATCCTCCCCCCATACTGGAGTGCTGAGAAGAGTATCTAGTTTACAGAAGGTGGAGCGGGGAGAGACTACTGGGAGATTAGCAAATAAGTGGAGCAATCGTGGGACGAGAATAATTTTGACCACTGCTACTTTCCTGATCGGGGCTTATGCGGAGGGTATTCCAGAAATTGACGGGGAACGAATGCCGTTAGAATTTTCCAGTGGTTACCCTCCTAGATGTCTTGTGGGGAGTGATACAGGCGCATGCCTAAATATTGTGTCGCTCACGCACTCCACACAAGGTCGATTCCTCCAGCTTGCACTCGTTGTGGAGGGAGGTCGGCCGACAATGGATATATTGTAGATTTAGCCCAGTTGGCCTCTAGACCAGCTACAGTCTCAAAGTCTGTCAGGGAGGCAAAGATCAAAATGAGGTATGAGGTATGAGGTAATTTCCTGGACATAGAGGAGCAGATCATCAAAATACAGTGATATACTATGCATGGTTCCTGCCAATGGGATACGCCACCGCTTACCCTCTTTTCGAAGACGGATAGCCAACGGTTCCATTGCCAGGGCGAAAAGCAGTGGGGAGAGCAGGCAGCCCTGCCTTGTGCCTCTCAACACCGGAAATGAGGATGATACATGTCGCCCCAGCCTGATCCTGGATGTTGGTCTAGTGTATATGAGTTTAGTGTTTGCTTGTAAATTGGGCCACACTCCTATCCTACGGAGCACTTCAAATAGGTATGGCAATGACAGTGTATCGAAGGCCTTCTCCAGGTCCAAGACCAGGCATGCAGCACGATGAAAACAGCCCGGAACCTGATCCTGCAGATGGAACAGCTGCCAGATGTTGTGGGAGGTACTTATTCCCAGAACAAATCCACATTGTCTGGGTGTATTAGTGTTGGGAGCATTGAGGTGTACCGCTCTGCTAGTATTTTGCCATAGATTTTGAAGTCTGTGGACAGAAGGGCAATGGCCTGTATGAGCCCCGGTGGTGGGGATCCCGGTCAGGTTTTAGAAAGGAGACAGTTAATGATTCCCGCATGGATTGTTGGAGTGCACCCTCCACTAGCACTGCTTTATACAATTCTACCATTTGAGAGACTAACAGGGTAAAAAAGGTGCAGAAGAATTCTAATGTTAGGCCATCCAGACCAGGGGCTTTGTGTGTCGCCAGGGTTTGTATAGCTTGTGCCACTTCTGTTGAGGTAATGTGTTCATCTAGGGTGCTTTTATCGGTTGCCACTATACAAGCTAGTGGGTGTGCATCCAAGAATCTATCCAGTATTTTAAGTTACTGGTTCCGGGGCTGTATAGTACTCGCGGAAGGCATGCATTATGTCTGCCTGAGAGCGGACGGGTATGCCTGTGATGGTTTTACCATTCCTGCTAACAGTGTGCCAGCGCTGTCCCCTTCCCTGTGTGTTCTGGCTGTGTGCACTCTAAAGTTATATATCTGGAGGTCTGCCAGTACCTCCGTATATGCGGTTTTGGCATATGCTACCTGTGCTAGTGATGCTTCATTTGTATCTGCTGCCTGTATCAGTGTTGCTAGTTTCTGTTCTCTTCTAGTACACGCCGTCTAGGGTATTACGCACTTCAGAGATGTGTTGGATTAACGTCCCTCTAATCACCACCTTGAATGTGTCCCACTCTACTGCCATGGTTGATGATGTGTTGGTGTTTTCGCTGAAATAGTTCTGGATGTGCGTTTTTTGCTGTTGCTTAAACACTTGATCCTCCAGACATTCACAAGGCAGGTGCCCAGTGGGGACCGGCGGTGGGGGCAGTTGCCAAGCCAAAGTAAGCGCGTGCGTGTCATGATCCAATAGGACCCGACTCAGGTATTCAGTCTCCTGGACCATAGGAATGATGGGAGGGGAGGATAAGAAATGATCAAGGCAGACCCTGAGGTTGTGTGGTGTAGAGTGAAATGAATATATTCTGGTATTGGGATATTTAGCGCGCCATGCATCTACCAGCATCCAGTGCTCCATCCACATGTTAAATTGCTTTGTTTGTGTTATTGCGGGGGAGGCTGGGTGTGGTGGGTGAGATCTGTCTAGGGAGATGTTTTGCATGCAGTTATAGTCTCCCTCCAGTATCAGGGTGTCGCAATACATTGGGCCAGCATATGGGAAAGTGTCCCAGTATTTCGCCTGCTCTGTGTTTGGTGCATAAATACTGCCCAGGAGGATTGTTTGACTGTCTAGGAGCCCCTCCAATAAGGTGTAGCATCCCTCCGCATCTATCACTCTGGACAGCTCCTGGAACGGAACCCCTGTTCGCAACCAAATGAGTGTTCCTCGGGCAAAGTATGTTGTTGCGCATAATGCACCTCACCAACGTTTGCCCAATTTGTCGAGCTCCCCTGCCACTAAGTGCGTTTCCTGCAGCATTGCAATCTGCGCGTTGCACAAGTTACTTACCTTCGGTAACAATATATCTGTAAGAAACAGTAGTTAGTATTAGATTCCTTACCTTAGAATATCCCCGGAAATTTTTGCGTAGCTGTACCCTTGCGCATAGGCGTCGTCTGCGGCTCTGCGTCTGTTGTCGGCGTCGGTGGCGCCGGGATGACGTCGCCGGAGTACTTAGACGCCGCCCTTGCTCGCTGACATCAGTTCTTATACACAGCTTTTCCGCGCCAGAAACGCAGAGCCATGATAAAAACCAACACTGGTACCATGAAACTAGGGCCCTGAAAGGGGATGACCTTAACCCTAGATATCGGTTCGCAGAACGGGGAGGATGGGTGGGGCGGTTAGGAATCTAATACTAACTACGGTTTCTTACAGATATATCGTTAACGAAGGTAAGTATCTTGTGCATCTGAAAGAAACAGGTTAGTATTAGATTCCTTACCTTAGAATAGATACCCCAGCAATACCAACCCAGGTGGTGGGTCTGCGAACCAATAATCACACCAGAAAGTCCTGGAGGACGGAACGGCCAAAGAAGCCATCCCTCCGGACTTGGCTGTCCAGGCAGTAGTGTATTGCGAACGTGTGCAGCGAGGCCCACGTAGCTGCCAGGGAAGTAGTAGCCGCCATGGCCCAAGTGGAATGGGCTCTCAGCCCAACAGGAGGTTCCTTCTTAGCCAAAGAGTAGCACGCCTTGATGGACAACACGACCCACTGAGAGATGGTCCGTTTGTGCACCGCCCGTCCCTTCTTAGCACCCACGTAACCAACAAAGAGTTGGTCATCCACCCGGAACTAGCGTGTGCAATCCAGATAGTAGAGGCACGTTTTGGGTCCAGACGGTGGAGCCTATCTTCCTCTTTCGAGGGATGCGGAGGCGGAAAGAAAGTGGGCAAGGTGATGGACTGCCCGATGTGGAAGGCTGTGACTACCTTGGGCAGGAAAGTGGGTCTTGTCCCCAACACAACCTTGTCCGGATGGACAAAAAGGAAAGGAGGTTTAGAGGAAAGAGCCTGGAGCTCGCTCAATCACTCTCCTGGCAGAGTTGATGGCAACCAGGAAAGCAGTCTTAAGTGTAAGAAGACGGAGAGGACAGTTATGAAGCGGCTCAAAAGGAGCGCACATCAGGTAAGTTAGAACCAGGTACAAGTCCCACTGGGGCATCATGAAAGGAACAGGGGGGAACATATGAGTGATGCCCTTCAAGAATCTGTTAACAATTGGGGACTTGAACAACGAAGGCTGATCATGTAGCCTCAAGAAGGCGGAAAGGGCAGAAAGGTGGCCCTTGATAGTGCCCAGAGCAGAGCCCTGCTGGGCAAGAGAAAGAAGGAAGAGGAGAACCTCAGAAGGGGGGGGGAGCAGAGAGTGGATCCACAGCCTTTTCTGTGCACCATGCCACAAATCTGTTCCACCTGCAGGCGTATACCGACTTTGTGGAGGGACGCCTGGCTGCCAGAATCACATTACAAACTTCAGGAGGCAAGTCCTATGGCCTCAACTGCTGCCGCTCAATCTCCAAGCATGGAGGTGGAGACTGGACAGGTTCGGGTGGAGGACCGTCCCCTGCTGCTGCGACAGAAGGTCCTCCTGAAGAGGCATACAAATCGGGGTATCGACAGACATGCTGAGTAGCTCTGGATACCAATATCTTCGTGCCCAGTACGGAGCCACAAGGATAACTTGGGCCCGGTCGCGCCTGATCTTCTTCAGCACTCTGGGCAGAAGTGGTATAGACGGAAAGGCGTACAACAGACGGCAGCTCCACTCGCGACGAAAAGCATCTTCGAGCGAGTGCCGCCTTGGAAATTCCAACGCGCAGAACTGATGACATTGCGTGTTCTCTTCTGTGGCGAATAGATCTAACCAAGGCTCGCCCCATTGCTGAAAGAGGCCTTGCGCCACGTCCAAGTTCAGACGCCATTCGTGATCCATCATGCACCGACGGCTGAGTTAGTCTGCCCTGGCGTTCAGGAAACCTGCCAGGTTTTGAACTACCAGGGTCACGCCCTGATGTTCCAGCCACTGCCAGAGGCGCAGAGCCTCCTGGCATAGGGTCCACGACCCCACCCCGTTTGTTGCAGTACCACATGGCGGTGGTGTTGTCCGTGAACACCTGCACTACACTCCCCCAGACAGAGGGGAGGAATGCCTTCAGTGCAAGCCGGATCGCCCGCAGCTCCAGAAGGTTGATGTGGAGCCGGGACTCCGCCTCTCCCATGTGGCCCCCCAAGCCCTGGAGGGACGTGTCTGTCACAACTACGTGCTCCGGTTGGGGTAGGGAGTGGGATCTGCTGCTGACCCAATTGCGGTCCGTGAGCCACCACTGCAACTGTCTTGCAGTGCCCTCCGAGATCAAGACTTGGTCGGACAAGTTGCCCTGATGCTGGGCCCACTGAAATTTCAGGTCCCACTGCAGAGCCCGCATCCGCCACCGGGCGTGATGCACCAGAAGGATGCAGGAGGCCATCAGCTCCAGAAGCCGCAGCGTTAACCTGACCGAGACTCGGGACAAAGGCTGAAAGATCGGAATCAGAGCCTGAATATCCCGAACCCGCTGTTCGGGAGGATAAACCAGAAACTGCACCGAGTCTAGAACCGCTCCGATGAAGAGGAGCTTCTGAGAAGGACACAGGTGTGACTTTGGTACATTGATGGAGAACCCCAGCAGGTGCAGGAGGTCGGCCGTAGTCTGGAGGTGGCTGACAACTGTCTGGGGTGAGCCCACCTTCAACAACCAGTCGTCGAGGTAGGGGAAGACTGAAACCCCTAACCTGCGCAGATGAGCTGTGACCACCGCCATCACTTTCGTGAACACCCGTGGGGCGCTGGTAAGACCGAAGGGGAGCACGGTAAACTGAAAGTGCTCGTGGCCTACCGTGAACCGCAGGTAACGCCGGTGGGCAGGCAGGACGGGGATGTGAAAATAAGCATTCTGTAAGTCCAACGCTACCATCCAGTCTCCAGGGTCCAGGGCAGCTAGGACCTGAGCCAATGTCAGCATCTTGAACTTCTTTTTCCGGAGGAAGCCATTGATGTTCCGTAGGTCCAAGATACGGCGTAGGCCGCCTTTGCCCTTCTTGGGTACCTGAAAGTAGTGGGAGTAACAACCACACCCTACTTCTGCCCCAGGAACGCCCTCGATGGCCCCCTTGGGCAAGAGGGCCGTAACTTCCTCTTGTAGAAGTTTCAAGTAATCCCCGACATGCGGTGGTACTGCGGTGGCATGGCTGGAGGAGACGCCTCGAAGGGGAGGGAGTAGCCCCTTCGGACGATTTGCAGCACCCACCTGTCCGATGTGACAGTGCGCCAGTGGTGGTGAAGGCGGACCCTGCCCCCCACTGGCGTCACATGGGCCTGAAAGCACGGACTAGGAGGGTTTTGAGGCGGATGCTGCAGGGGTAGGTGTGGACTGGCCTCGCCGTTGTGCCCGACCGCCGCCACAGCAGTTTCCACGTCCGCCACCGCGCTGGATGGTAGTCTGCGGCCCGTGGCTGGCAGGACATGTGGGTGCGCCCCTTCCTTGGCCACGAAAGTGGTGAAAGGCAGCCGTTTGCTGGCGCGGGCCGAGAGGCCCAAGGACTTGGCCGTAGCCCTGGACTCCTTAAAGCGCTCCAGCGCATGGTCTGCCTTGTCGCCGAAGAGGCGACGGCCATCAAACGGCATGTGCATAAGGGTGTTTTGGACATCAGCCGAAAAGTTGGCGGACCTCAACCAGGCGTGGCGACGAATCGCCACCGTCGTTGCCATCGCTCTGCCCAGTGATATCCAGCCCACACCGGATTGAATACCGTGCTGCATCTCGACCCTCCGCAAGTGCTTGGACGAGTTTAGTCCGGACCTCCTCCAGACAGTGTGGCAGTACGTCCGCGACCGTGTCCCACAGAGAGTGGGTGTAACGGCCAAAGAGGCATGCGGTGTTGACTCACCGCAATCCCAAACGCAGGGAGGAGAATACCTTCTTCCCGTATTGCTCATACCTCTTGGATTCCCGATCGGGGTGAGCCGACTGGAATGCAGTCTGGGAGTTATAGGCCTGGATGACCAGGCTTTCGGGAGTGGGGTGGGTGGACAGGAAGCAAGGGTCGCCCGGAGCCGGGCGGTGGCGCCTGGCCACGTTACTATCTACAGGTTGACCTGTAGCGGGCTTGGACCAAGTGCCCAGAAGAACGTCCGACAAGGCCTAATTAAATGGCAGCAGATGTTTGGCCGAGCTTGTCTGCCGTTTAAGGACCTCTGTGAGGAGGTTAGTCCTCACGGTCGTGACGGGGAGCTCAAGGCCTTGGCAACCAGCATCAGCACCACACTATAGGCAGGCCCCTTCATCCGTAGCCACGGTAGGAAGGGAGACAAAACCAGTGTTGGGCGAAGTGTCCAGACCACTGGCCTCCCCAAGCTCACCTGTCCAGTCCTGAAAAGACTGACACTCGCGTGTCAGAGGGTCCTTGGACCCCTCCCAATCCCCCTCGTCACCCATCGCCTGATACTCAGGTTCAAAGGACAGGGCCGGGTCGTAGAAGTAAAATTCTCCCTCCGGCGCTGGACCCGAATCGAGGGTAGGACCGGGGACGGCCTCGGGGGCGACACCCTGGGGGCCGGCGCGGTCGTGAGGTCGACCGGCGGCGATCCAGATCCAGCGGGGCCCTGCGGCATCGGGACCGAAGTCGCCGACGGCGTCGGAGCCGAAGCACCAGACGGCGCCGGGGCTGAAGCACCCGGCCCGCTGGGGGACCCAGTCGGGGCCGCTTGGCCCAAAGGCGCTGCGGAACCCGACGGAGGAGCGACCTCATGACCGAGAGGAAGGCCTCGATCTCCTCCGGCGTCGCATGCTGCCCAGGGACCGGCGGGTATGGAGCAGGCCGCGATGCCTGCGGCTCCGGCGTCGCCCGAACCCCCGGCCGCGTCGCGCGAGTGTCGGGGGGAGTCAGAAGAGCGATGTCGTCTCTTCGATTTCTTGTGCCTCTTACTGGAGGACTTTGAGCACGAAGACTGATGATGACTCCCGGAACTGTGGTGACTCCGGCCCCGCGACCGGTCCCTCGACCTCCTTCCGGACCAGGACCTCGAGCGGCGCGGGGCTGATGTCCGGAGCTTGAGTCGCTTGCGGGACCGCTCCCGTCTAGCTTTAGACGTCAGGGCCCGGCAGTCGTAGCAGGACTTGTCGTCGTGGTCTGGGACCAGACAGTGAAGACACCGGCGATGGGGGTCGGTAACCGACATAAGTCGGTTGCAATCGATGCAGGGTTTGAACCCGGGCATCCCTACCGGCACCATCAGAGTCGAGAGGCTCGAAAGATGATCAAAAAGGATCGAAAAAGTTAGTAAAAAATTAACTAGGGTGCCACTTTTTCCGGATCGGCGCCTGCGGAAAAAAGAAGAACTGATGTCAGCGCGCGAGGGCAGCATCTAAGTACTTCGGTGACGTCATTCCGGCGCAGACGACGGACGCGAAGCCGCAGACTATGCCTACCGACGCGCAGGGGTACTGCTAAGCAAAAATTTCCGGATCCAGTCTGACGCCTGGGGATATTTCAAGGTATGGAATCTAATACTAACCTGTTTCTTTCAGATACGTCATTTTATGTAAGCATACACCGCATATCTCTTGCTTGCCATGTGCATGCCTCGCACGTTAAGTGGGAGGATAGTAATATCACCTTTTTGCGCTATGGGATTGTGATGTATTCCTATAGGTTCTGAATCGATCCCCCTATTCCTGACCCTATTCTGGTTAACAAACCAACAAGTTAACTAGCAGTCAGCCCATGAGGCAGCAAACCCCCATGATGCAGATACCGTTATCTGACGAAGCCACACTACGGCACAGGAACGTGTTATCTGATTAGGTCATAACGCTTGCGATCTAATTAGACAAGCGATATTCCTCCAGCCCCTGATAAGGCATACGGAGTTCTCATAACAAATCAAACCTATGACAACCTGGGAAAAACCCTGCGGCCATTGTTTTGATTTCACCAAGAACTTCAGCAAAAGAATGTGCTAACGACCTGGTCGTATGACATCCTTATTGACGTATCTATGTCCATCCTTACGTCAATCTCGGCACCTTAAAGGTATAAATATTACCGATATTGCCCTATGCAAAGACACGCGGTGGTGACGAGACGGAGCAGCCATACTTGCCGAAGCCCAGAGCAGAGCAGACCCCGCTGGCGCAGCCCCGGCTTCCTGACGCGCTGAGAACGAGACGCGCTGCTTTCTCCTGCCGAGAAATCCAGCACCGGCGTTTCCGGGTAGCCCTCGCAGGCAGCCTGGAATATCGAGAGCAGAGAAGAGCGATACCATCCCTCATTCATCCTAACTTCCAGGTACAGAACTGAATAACCCCTCGCAGAGAATTCTTTAGTCAGTCACTTGGCAAAAACAAACTTAACTTAAACTGTAACTTTCTATTCCCGCCCACGTATTAGGCTTAGGTCAGGTACACGGGGTAGGCGTATCTAGAAACACCAGTTGAGTACGTTTAGTCAAATGTATATGTGTATGTAATATATTTTATTCATTTTAAACCTTCATATGGCTTAGAAACCATATCAATGTTTTTACAGTATTATTTTATACTTCTGCTTTTAATGTATGCACTTTACTTAACGATAAGTATTGCAATAATATCGATCCATTTCTCTTGTACGAGAAAAGAGACTGATCAATAAATAACATCTTTTATTGAACACGTCCGTCTCTTCCTTTTCTCTACAATCTGATGAGACTAAGAATGCACGTACTGACTGAGTAAAATAAATTGCCTTTTGTTCACACGACTCTCGAGATACACTCTTGATTAGGGGAGAGCAAAGTTGTCATGTAAATGTAAATGTAAATGTAGTTGAGCTTATATAGCGCACAGCTACCCGCAGTGGGTTTCCCGGCGCTTGCTTAGGGAACCCTTCCTGGTATTCCCCTGTGAGATAGCAGGGTATCCACAAGGTGAAAGTCAGGCATCCCGCCGCGAGGGGCCGTTGTGGAGATTAAGCAAGCTATTGCCCAGAGTCGCAGAGTGTGAACCCGTGAGTCGAGGAGGCACCGGGGCGAGAATTATCGAGTCCGTGGAATTTTTAGCCCAAGACCCGCCGAGGCGGGAATTGAACCCTGGTCCAGGACCGATCTCAGCTTCCGGGTCTGCTGCCTCTAACCCCTGAGCCACACTTCTCCACGGTTGTCAGAAACTAAATCCCTTCTTGTCTAATCAGGGAAGTTAATTCCTTCCTGAACATTCGAGAAAGTTTCTAGTGAACTCTGAGCTAGCTGGCAAACCCAAAACTTTAAGTCTAATATCGACAGTAGTAGACCTAGTTAACATCTGGTCTAGGCCTATACTATTGAAGGTATTATTCCAATGCGCAGAGCCTATTGGGATAATAGGAACTACACCACATGGCGCCCAACGCGTTTGGAAAGGGCGATAAAACTAACGTAAGACATTTAAAGTAACTCAGTCGTGCTTTCTCACTCAGACCCCTTTTCCCATAATACTCCAAAGACGTCTGGAGTGGGTGAAAGGTAATATCCGCCAGACCTCGCAGGAGGGAACTCCTATGTATGGTTCTTGGTATAGTCAACGTTGAAGGATACACTGTTCCAGAATATTGTGCATCTAATCTTTGTTTCCATAAGAAACCTGATCTGCAAACAAACAAAGTAACCATCCTGTCAGTAAAATGGTAGACAGTGATGAAGAAAGAGAGACAGCTAGATTAGCAACTGAACTCGCAGCCGCTGATGCTGCTATACAAGATGCAGACCAGGACATAATACTCATCCCGGTCATCAAAAGGAAATCTATAACCTTAAAACTTATAGAAAATGGACTGACACCTAGAGGTGGTACAGTCATATTCGTAATTGAGGCACACGAATATCGGCAGACAGAGGTATACTATTCATGGATAAATTTTCCAGCAGCAAATGCTGTAACAAAGTACTTCCACTATTACAAAATAGAGGAACCTCCTGAAACGTACACTCCTTTCGAGGAGGTGGAAGTACCACTCAAATTTCAAGAGCACCTGCTCTTATTTGATGGCGCCCTAAAACATAATAATCACATCACCAGGCTCGGTCCCTTAGGTAGACCAGGAGCAACGTGGCCGGTCCTAGCCGGATACACACCACATCCAGACATCGACGGGATGTCTGCAGCAAACCTTTTAACACAGCTAAAACAATTAATAAAAATACATAGACAATTAGTCCAGTATGTGATGCGGACTTCTACAATTCAGCCAGCAATTAAAATTCCACAGCTGACCCCTCACCAGGGGAACACAAATAAAATTACACCACAGAACATACAGTCCTGCCTAGGTAAAGTACCAGCTAAACGGGAACAAATACCATTCTGGTTGGCACAGAAAATAACCCAAATAGAGGCGGTGTTTCCTGACACCACCCCGTTAGAACAACACAGGATTCTGACTATCTGTCTTCCAATGGGAATCGCACCACACATTGAGGACTGTGACACTTGGGGTACAGTCTTTGCTTCCATTTACACAAAAACGCACGGTGTTCCATCCATTTCGGTAATACCAGATGTGCTAAAACAAATTCAAGACAAATATGGTCCAGAACCCGCTTTAACTCTTGGTATGAAATTACTAAAAGACTTCAAGCAGGTCTCAGCTATATTATTAGCCAACATAAAGGGAGAAGCAGCAAACGTGGCGATCCGCCAGAGGTTAAAGGAGACAGATATAGCAGACCAACCAGCTGAAATTGCCAGAATCATAGAAAAATCCTATGAGGAACTAGGTAGAGATAGTCTAGGTGGAATACCAGTAAAACCACAACTGATTGAAAGTCCTGAAAAAATATTTTTTAATAATAATTCAACATCACAGAAAAAGAGCTGGGATGGAAACAAACAATCCAATCCTAAAGAAAAGAAATTCCAGTCCAGAGGCAGGTCTCCAAGGCGAAGAGAAAAATCTCCGACCCAAAGACACAGGTCACCCCAGAGTGACCCCTCTGGGAAAAGATATAACCTTAGAAATAGGGATAATATAAAAAAGCCTGATAGATATCAAGACATTGATACACGTCCCTCTCAATCTTTTCAGACTTCCTCGCAGAAATCGGAAAGAAGAGGACGATCAGAACAAAGAGAAGAGCACGCCAAGTCCAAAGACAAGGAACCTGCTCAGCTAAAAAAGAAATTACAATTTCCAAAAAAGAAGGTAGCCAGTATCAAGGTAGTTAACAATGCCGAGAATACTGAGGACACAACTGAAAAACGGAGAATGGGCTCAGACAATGCTAGACAGCGCAGCAGAAGTGAGCATAGCTCGCAAAGTCCTTATGAATCATCTGGAGACAGTGGACACGAATGAATATCTTCAAGTGGAAACTGCAGACACCAGAGTTAGCAAACCTCACAAAATATACGAAATAACATTACGTATAGAGGGAGATAAGACTAGAAAAATAAGGGGACTATTTTGGGATAATCTCTCCAAGGGCTATGACATCCTTCTAGCTGAAAAAGACTGGCCACCAGAATTTATCAGGGAGTGCCCTCATGGCGAATAAGTAATTATGCCTGCCTTCTCAAATCACATCCCAATTCATAAAAAATACACACTTGCTAGAAAGTGGGCAGTAGCTCTAGCTCCTGCTTTATATAAAAATCACGTAGGATGGGATGAGGACTCTCCTCCTCACAAAATCCAGTTAAAATCACAACCTACTGCACAAAGGCAGTACCCAATTAAGCAAGAAGCTAAAAAACAGGTAAAAGAAATCCTAGATCAGCTAGAATACCAGGGGGTGATTGAAACTTGCACCTCACAAATGAACAACCCTTTGTTTCCGGTCTCCAAACCAGACAATTCATACCGTCTAGTTTTGGATTACCGACACCTTAACTCATGTTGCAAAGCTTTTGCAGTGCAAAACTCACATAGTGCTGCACTAATGAATAACATAGTGCGCAAAAAATACAAAACAACCTTAGACATCTCTAATGGATTCTTTTGTCAAAACATAGCACCAGAGAGCAGATATTTGTCTGCGTTCTCAATAAATGGCACTCAAAAACAATTCTGTCGGTTAGCCCAGGGGTACAAGAACAGCCCGAGAGTATTCTCAGCGAGAGTAACAGAATTACTACAAATATATGACGACGAAGCATTATCATATGTCGACGACATATACTTAACAGATGATGACTTGGAGACTCACTTGAAGAGAGTGAACACCATAATACTTGGGTTCGCAGCAGAGGGTTACAAATTCAACTTTAAAAAATCCAGAATTGCCCATCTGACAGTCCTGTTCTTAGGATATGAATTATCAAGTGAAGGCAAAAGCCTGGCTGACAATTTTCTAGAAAAATGTGCCGTACTCCAAGCACCTAGAACACTAAAAAACCTACAGTCAATTCTAGGCTTCCTAAATTTCGGAAGAACATATATCGCAAATTACGCAGAAAGGGTCAAACCCCTTTATGATCTAATAAAACCAGATTTTAAAAGATCTAATTGGACTCAAATACACACCGAAATATTGAGATCCTTACAAACAGACATGCTAATTAAAACAAAATTAGAAACACGTGATAACACACACAATCTTGTGATCCGAGTCATCCCAGGGAGATGCGGATTCACATACCTGACCTCTAATGAGGGAGAAAAGGTACCAATTGCATTCAAATCACACTTGTACACAGAAGCTGAACAGAAATTCAGCATTAAAGAAAAAATTGTTCATGCAGTTCAAACCACAATAGCTAGAGAAAAAGATCAAGCGGACGGTAGACAAATCACTGTCAGAACAGCTGAATCAGCCTTTGAGGCATTAACAACGCCGTGTAATTTACCAACAACAACATTGAATCCGGAATGGATACAATGGGTGAATTCAATCACAACGGACAAAGTATACTACTACTTTGATCCAGAACTAGAGGAATTAAAAAATCTAGAATATGAAAGAACATTCCCTCTGCCAATCGATATTCTGCCTTTACGACATTACGCCTATGTAATTTATACAGACGGACATGCTCAACCCCCCGTTTGGGGAGAACAAGCATACAACCCCACATGTGGGATTACAAAAGAAGTGTGGCGCGGAGGTAAACTAAGACCTCTATTAACAAAAACACACTCAGTAGAAACTAATTCAGAACAACAAACTGAAATATTAGCATTGAAAATGGCGCTAGATAATGCGGATCGCGAATTCCCGACACTTATAGTGTCAGATTCATATTACTGCGTCAAATCATATAACAATAATTTGCAGACATGGATTCAAAACGGTTACAAAGCTGACACAGATGCAACAATAAAGCAGAAACTGCTCTGGGAACAAATAGCTCTTTTACAAAAAGAACTACCAAAGACTCACGTGACACACTCACTGAGTCATCAGCGTGATGGCGTTCACGTTGCAGGGAATTCATTGGCTGACACAGCCACAGCGGTAGCAACTAAATCGGCTCCCGTAGTTCGAAAAAAGCGTACATTAAAATACATTGACGGTGAAACAGTGCTGGCGGTGAAAACGTCATTAAAAGGCGACTGCTCAGCGCTACCGATCAACTATCCACTCAATTATACATACATAATCGATGCAAACTACGTCCCTTTTGCTCGAATCCCTGGAGTGGGGGATAGAGTGATTCCAAACATGGACAGGAGAAACTTGTTAATCGCAGACGCACATATGGGCGAGGGTATCGGACACCTCAAACTAAAAGATTCTCTGAAAGAATTACAATCACGGTACTGGTGGCCAGGCATGAGCCTGCATCACACCATGTTTGTAAAAAACTGCCCAAACTG
Source organism: Lissotriton helveticus (assembly GCF_964261635.1). Classification (NCBI taxonomy): domain Eukaryota; kingdom Metazoa; phylum Chordata; class Amphibia; order Caudata; family Salamandridae; genus Lissotriton; species Lissotriton helveticus. The sequence goes on from NC_136061.1 coordinate 255,024,310, forward strand.
CAACAGAGATCGCAGTGGGGAGAGAAACAGCTTCATACCTCGTAGTTTTACTCCAGAAAAATCAAGAGTAAAAAGCAAGGCTTGCGATTAACATATACAGGCTAGTTTCCACTTATAATGTAGACCACCAGCACTCGGCTGACGTCTGGACTGTTATACAAAGATTTGCGAGTCTAAATGGCATATACGCTAAGAGCATGCTACGTTTGACCATTGTTTCCACTCTAGCCCTCCAGCCTGAGGGGACACATGGCCAAATGAGCATAGCACAGCGGGAATCTTCTCACTTCCTTCCTGAGGGATACGGGATGGTGTAAAGAAAAAACCAAGGCATAAAGCAATCTATAACGGAAAGGATATTAGGTTCGGGAGCTGGGTGGGTCAAACATCTAATAAGTGTCCAACGTAGTCTAAATAACTTGCCAAGAAATTCTCTGAAGGGATTCAGTCCGTACGAATTATTATTTGGAACTAGGATGTTGATCTCTGACCTTGATAGTCAGACTTCAGTGGTGAAAGAAAAAAGCTTTGATATCAAAGACCGTTTGGCTATTTTGCAGGACTTAAACAAAACAAGAAAAGACCTGAGCAACATAAAGTTGAAACAACAGCCAACAACCACTGAAGAACCACCACCTGTCCCAGCAAGACCTGTCTGGATTCCAAAAGTCGGGGATCTGGTCAGAGAAAAGATCGCGGTAAAGAAGGAATTTGGGCCTTCTTACAGAAAAGCAGTTCCTGTCTTGTCTGTCAACGGGACAAGATCAGTTGTACTACCGCCGCTTGCTGGTAAAAAGGAGAACCGAGTTGTATCCATCGACCTGGTAAAACCACAATCATGTGGCCGATAACAAATAGTAGGCCAAGTGGACTCCCAATAAGTAGCAGAACACCAAGGTTTGCTACCAGTACAGAGGTCCTAACTAAGAGGCTCATTACATTCGAAGCGCCTAGAGAAGAACAACATGGACTATGCAACAATGCAATGGAACTTAGACCTCTGAAAACCCAAATAAAAACATTTAGCAGAGACACACCAATCTATAATGAAGTACCAAGTGCAAATGCAAGAAACAGTAATCCTGAACCAATTGGAACAATTGACAGAACTGCATCCGGCTACTTCATAAACTTCGATGATTCCTCTGAAGGCTTCAGTGAATCAAAGACACAGCCATCATCAAAAACCTTTAAAGATAAAGCTAAAGAACTTTTGAAACAACTGAAAGAAACATATCTGGTTTCTCCATGGCTTGATTTTGGGTGGGTTTTGGTGCATTTATCCTCATACTTTGGCTCATCATGGTACTAACTTTGGGACGCTTCATTGAGGGAAAATATGCTAAAATGGACACAGCAAGTCAGAAAATCAACTTGATCCTCAAACCACACACATCTTCACACGTCGAGAAAAGAGAACTTTCTTCAGCCAACTTCACAGCCAATCCTATACCGGGTGGGGTAGCATGGGATAACACTGACTATGAAATTTATGGTCCGGTCGAAATCCTGAAATATCCACACCAAATTAAGATCTCATTGAGTGACTTTGTAAAACCAAGCTCATTTGCTGATGATTGGGACTTCGAAAGCATTAATAATATGATGTCTGACTTAGTAATGTCTGCTAAATTTACCAAACATGATTATTTGCAGGGTTCTACAAATTATTATAGTATGTACTGTTATAACCACTATGGTAACCATTTTCTACATAGATCTGCACAACCTAGAAATGTTTTAAATTATAATCAATGGGAACATTGTGCAACCCCTCCAAAAGGAAGCTCAAGAACCGTTTACGACAAATATTCATATTTTTCAAGTTTTAACATAAGTAATGCTGAAACATTTTATTTCAAATTGTCAAATAAGACAGGGATGAAGACCATGATAACCAACACGAAATTGATATATTCAGACTCATTCTTTGAACAAATGAATACTTTTGGTTTTGATTATTGGGACAAAAATGTTGAATTGAAAAGTGTTTGGGGTACAAAAGAATGGCAAGTACAGGGTATAGAATCTTTGTTTAGAGCCTGCATGATCCCAGAACAAATTATATTTTTAAATGACACTGTTCAACAAACCACCTGTCTTGGCCTAGCCAAAATCAAAGACTTAAATAAACCGTCTATTCCAAAACCAACAATGAACAGCAATAGTTCTACAGAAGAAGAGATAGACGTAAATTATGTATTAAACCAAAACAGAACACATCCAGATTGGAAACAATGGTTGATCTGGCCCACAGATACTAATAACTGTCAAGACAGATTCCTGAACAAAACACAGGGGTTCAAAATGACCAGGCCAGACCCTAGATATCCTCAAAGACATCACCCAGGGATAATAACCACCTACAGTGTGGGCAAATTATGCCTTCAATGGCTACAAACTTCCACACTGGCAGAAATTAAGCAACACCTAACTTTACTTACTGATGGTGCTGACTTGCGTGATTTCACTATGGGACCAAGCAAACAGCGTCAAAAGCGTTTCATAGCAGCCTCAGTATATGCAGCATACAATGAGGCCTGGAAGGTTACTCAAATTGAAACAGCAGAGAGAATACGGGAAATTGACCGTATTAATTTGGAAAAATCACTTTCTGTAGTGGACAATGGGTTAATGACTCTGTCCTCCAGAATTTTTTCTTTGGACAGCATTGTGTCTTCAGCAATCGACATATTATCGCAAGACTTAATGTTATTACAACACGGTCAGTCCCAATTGCGTTCTATTGTACAGCTTGGCTGGACGTTACAAAATCTGCGTTCAGGCTATGTGCCTTGGCGTTTAATCAACACAACGTCACTATTCTATATCTTTAACCTTACTGATAGACCGTCCCCCATGATCGCCTGCTCTCGAGACTTTTCGAGATAGGCCTCAGGGGGACGGTGCTCAGCTGGTTTGTTTCATTCCTAGCCGACCGCCGACAAACGGTCTGGACCCCGCCGGATTCTGCTGTGATGCCGCCACTGGGTGTTGGGGTCCCTCAGGGCTCTATTTTGAGCCCGACCCTCTTTAACATCTTTATGACCCCTTTGGCGGCTCTGGCGGAGTCTTTCGGGGCCCGGATCGTGTCCTATGCAGACGACACTCAGCTCCTCTTCTCCTGTGAGAGGGGAGGAGATTTTAATGGGGAGAGCATCCCGGATTGCCTTGGGGCTGTTTTCAGATGGTTTCATTTGAGTGGCCTCAAGTGCAATCCAAAGAAGTCTGAGGTGCTCTTCTTTGGGTGTGTGTCTGACCCTGACTGGCATGGCTGGTGGCCTATTGACATGTTTCCACCTTCCTCTCCATCTTTAGTTGCCAAGAACCTGGGGGTTAAGATGGACAAGGGTCTGTCGATGAGAGCCCAGATTCTGGGAGTGACGGGTACTTGCTTCGGTCTCCTGAAGGTACTAAGAAAGTTTCTACCCTTGTTATCGGAAGAACATCGGAAACTTACTGTGCAGGCTCTGATCGGGTCCAGGTTGGACTATGCCAACGTCCTCTACCTGGGCCTGCCAGAGTATCTGCTACAGCGCCTCCAGGTGACGCAGAACGCGGCGGCTAGAGCCATTTATGGCTTAAATAGGCGAGCTAGGGTGTCGGGCCTCCTGCAGGCCTTGCACTGGCTGCCTATTCGCAAGCGTATTATCTTTAAGACGCTGACTTTGACCTATAAGGCCCTACACTCTGGAGGCGCAAAGTATCTCCAAAGGAGATTGTCCTTTTATCATCCGGCCCGGGCGCTCAGATCAGAATCACAGTTTTTGGCTGTTGTGCCGCGCGTTCAAAAAGCCCGCATTGGGGGTCGCTCCTTTGGTTTGCGCGCCCCCCAGTTGTGGAACGCCTTGCCGCTGACACTTTGTGGTGCCACTAGTCTGCTGGCCTTCAGGCAAGGTCTTAAGACTTGGTTGTTTACTGTATAGGCTTTTTTTTCCGTTTATTTTATTCCCTGCTGTTTTTATTGTCGTGTTGTGTTACTTTCGGTAGGTCTCGCTGTGAAAGCGCCAGGATACTCTTTTTGAGTCGCTGCGCGCTATACAAAAAAAATTGTAACATAACATAACATAACATCAGTATGGCCCAAAAGGGAGCTGATTATACAATCCTGAGCATTGAGAAACTTGAGAGATTACCAGTGACAATGTCAGAACGACCTGTCAGTGAATGGATAATACATGGGATAATAAACATTCCAATTTCAACCTTCTGGTTTCAATACTGCCAAAAATATATACAGGCTGGCATGTACGAGAAATTGGGAAAGGGGTACATTAAAACAACATGGGACCTGCCCTATTCACATGCATGTGTCAGTAATAAAGGACAGAAAGTATTTCTTAGTGGCAATAATTGTGCAATGTCACTAAGCGGTACACTTCTGTGTAACGGAATTAGTTTGCACGGAGCCTGTGAAGGGAACTCAAATAACCTTTCATGTCACCAGCAAGGCGCACCTGCAACAGAGATAGAACCATTCTTTCAAAGACTCTATAATGGGAGTTACATTCTAATTGTAGATCGCAGATGTTGTAGTCTTATGCCCGGGACTCCTTATCTCGTAACTACGACTGCGAAGGTCAAGTGCTGTGGACACTCATTGTTCCCCAGCTCCTTTCCAGACAGGGAGGCATGGGCATGGCCCAACTTGAAAATTACTTCTATTCAAATAGATACTTTAAGCAGAATGAAAACAGTGCTTCTTCAGACGCCGACCAGGCTCACGTCATCAAAAGAAACATATGATCTACAAGTCGCAAGGACGACTGCAGAGATACATTCATTGTTATCAACTAATTCCCCCATACATTTCTCAGAAATCCTGAATGAAATCTTAAATATTTCTGATACCAGTGGGGTCTCACAAGTATTTAAGACAGTATTTTCGATGGCATTAACACCATTCAAAGCCATACTGGGTATTTTTCCAGACTTCGTCCATTCGATTTTTGGCGGACTTCCCCTCATTTTAGGACTGATTGCAGGAATCCTATTCCTAGTCCTTATTTTTCGTTATGGCAAACCATGTCACAGACAAAACACCTGCGACAAGGGAAGAAACAATCCTAGCCATTGGATACCGGGACCGGATATCAAGAATCCTGGGACTATCCAGGCTTAGAGACCTGAACATGACTTGGTTTCTATCCTTTCGACCTATGTGGCAACGATGTGTTTTACCTGTATTAAGGTGCCTGCTATGCGGAGAAGAATGCGTGTTAGACACCTGTCTGACGCTACAATCGGATGCGCCAATGGATGCAGAAACATTGTTGAGTCCGATCAAGGCTCATGCTTTGTGCTGCCCTCAAAGGCTACCAATCCTGATGACGGCATTCGTGGAAGCTTCACCACTACGATTAAGGGGTAGTGGAGTACAAGATGAAAGCAGCATCGATCAGGTACGACCTTCTGTCAGCAATCCAAATCAGAATGTCAATGGAGACAATCATGCGCATGAATGCATGGTTACACCTATTTCCGAGTTAGTGGAACTCTCCCAGGAAGCTGTTGACAACTTTTTCGAAAGCCTAAATGATATGATGTTCTCACCAGAACAGAAATAGGGACTTTTGAACAAACTCGTACACGGCGTTCCCTGAATTTGGCCTTCAACTTTAATAATAAAGTCACATGAACAATTTTCCCTCCAGTTCACGGACAGCAATTTTTCCAGCAGCCCCAAATTATTTTTTACAATTTTTCGGGACACTTATCTTCTGCTTAAAGTAAGAAACTATTCCTAGAGAACTAAGATTTCTATTTTTTAGACTGCTTATAGACATTAGCTGCCCGCTGGTATGTTCATTGTTATTATATTCTGTGATGAAGTGGTCTCGAACTTTTTTTCTGTATTAAGAGCCATTTCATGTGTAAATCTCATATACCAAATAGCAATAATGTATACAAATGCGTTATTACTTTAGCATTATTCTACAGTCTGAGCGCATAATATACATATGACTGCATTTCTTCCGTATATTTGAAAATTTCAAAATGCATTTATGTATTTTGGGGTGGTAAGGTATACACAATACTCTATAATATATTGTACTATGTTTTACTATGCATAGATTAGTAAATATGACCATAGTTAGCGTGGAGTGGGTGTGATGTATTCCTATAGGTTCTGAATCGATCCCCCTATTCCTGACCCTATTCTGGTTAACAAACCAACAAGTTAACTAGCAGTCAGCCCATGAGGCAGCAAACCCCCATGATGCAGATACCGTTATCTGACGAAGCCACACTACGGCACAGGAACGTGTTATCTGATTAGGTCATAACGCTTGCGATCTAATTAGACAAGCGATATTCCTCCAGCCCCTGATAAGGCATACGGAGTTCTCATAACAAATCAAACCTATGACAACCTGGGAAAAACCCTGCGGCCATTGTTTTGATTTCACCAAGAACTTCAGCAAAAGAATGTGCTAACGACCTGGTCGTATGACATCCTTATTGACGTATCTATGTCCATCCTTACGTCAATCTCGGCACCTTAAAGGTATAAATATTACCGATATTGCCCTATGCAAAGACACGCGGTGGTGACGAGACGGAGCAGCCATACTTGCCGAAGCCCAGAGCAGAGCAGACCCCGCCTTCCTGACGCGCTGAGAACGAGACGCGCTGCTTTCTCCTGCCGAGAAATCCAGCACCGGCGTTTCCGGGTAGCCCTCGCAGGCAGCCTGGAATATCGAGAGCAGAGAAGAGAGATACCATCCCTCATTCATCCTAACTTCCAGGTACAGAACTGAATAACCCCTCGCAGAGAATTCTTTAGTCAGTCACTTGGCAAAAACAAACAACTTAAACTGTAACTTTCTATTCCCGCCCACGTATTAGGCTTAGGTCAGGTACACGGGGTAGGCGTATCTAGAAACACCAGTTGAGTACGTTTAGTCAAATGTATATGTGTATGTAATATATTTTATTCATTTTAAACCTTCATATGGCTTAGAAACCATATCAATGTTTTTACAGTATTATTTTATACTTCTGCTTTTAATGTATGCACTTTACTTAACGATAAGTATTGCAATAATATCGATCCATTTCTCTTGTACGAGAAAAGAGACTGATCAATAAATAACATCTTTTATTGAACACGCCCGTCTCTTCCTTTTCTCTACAATCTGATGAGACTAAGAATGCACGTACTGACTGAGTAAAATAAATTGCCTTTTGTTCACACGACTCTCGAGATACACTCTTGATTAGGGGAGAGCAAAGTTGTCATGTTCTATGGTTGTCAGAAACTAAATCCCTTCTTGTCTAATCAGGGAAGTTAATTCCTTCCTGAACATTCGAGAAAGTTTCTAGTGAACTCTGAGCTAGCTGGCAAACCCAAAACTTTAAGTCTAATATCGACAGTAGTAGACCTAGTTAACGTCTGGTCTAGGCCTATACTATTGAAGGTATTATTCCAATGCGCAGAGCCTATTGGGATAATAGGAACTACACTACAGGATTTGGTGGTTGTTTTGGTTCTGTTGCCTTGAGTAGGGGTGGGGTGGGGTTGTTGTACATGCACCTCTCTAAGTTTGGTCTTGATGTTGTACATGGGCTAATTTCTCTCATCTGTAAACATAGCTTCAGTGTATTAGTGGGTGACGAAATGGGGGATGTCAACTACGATGGGAAGTATTCCCAATACTAGGGACCTACCACAACAGGCGGTACATCCAAACTCGGCATGTTACTGCAATTCCAAGGTTTTGTGTGGTCTAGTTGGCAGCGCATCTACGCTGTTTCGGTGGGTGGCATTTGTAGGATTATTGTGTAGGGATTGGTTTCATTATACAGACATTGGGTTTCATACTGGTCCATAGACATTTACTATACTGGTTGTGACCCTCGCTCCCATTGCTACCCCCTTAATATGCAGAAAGAATTCATTTTTGGAAACAAGATTTTTTTTTGCCATGGCAATTTCAGCATAAAAAAATAGCAGATTCGGGGCGTGGCCAAGATGGCGGCTTGAGAAGACGTGAACCGAGAGGCTCCCCGGCCCAAAAGCCCCACTTGCACACTATTTCTAGCTGCCACCCCTGGTGAATCTGGCCGAACCACGCTCAAATTCTTCTGCAGCCTTGGCGTGCTGCCGATTGGACCTTCCTGGGCCATCGATCGCCTGCTGACCCGCATTTCCAGCCGCCGGTGGGGACGGCGCTGTGGCGACGAAGGTTTGAGCCCTTCCGCCGCGCGGCCACACTGCAGTGCCTGCACGCAACAGGCCGACAGACCGGAGAGCCGTGGAAGCACGCACCGAACCACGGAGGGGCGGCTGCGTGCGGTGGCGGGGTGAGACGGTGCGCCTCCGACCCCCCGACGCAGTGTGTCCCGCCCGGGGGCCCCCGGTGAATCCAGACCCCGGCGTGGGCCTACCGGACCCGACGGACCCACAGCGCCCACGCTCCCCATAACAGCCTGCTCCATTGAGGGACCACCGGACACTAGCGGCTCACGGCCCCCGCTGTTCCCGCCACCAGCGCAACGGCGAAGAAGGTTAGAGCCCTTCCGCCGCGCGCCTACGCCTCGGCCGTGCCCATCTGCGGCCCACCAACGACTCCAGGCCCCGGCGCGGGCCTCCAGGTACGCGACCGCGCCATCTGCTGGCGGGCCTACTGGACCCTGAGCTACACGGAGCACCGGCCCGGTCCTACGCGCTCCCGCTGATCCTCCCCTTGCCTCATCTGCGGCCTCCTGAAGGGGCGTGCTGGGATCGACGGCTCCGCTCCATCGGAGCCTCGCACACTCCGGCGGGGGGATCCCTTGGACAATCTAGACCCCGGTGTGGGCCTACCAGGTGGCGGCATAACCCCAACTTCGCCGCCCCCACGGGGCCATATAACGGGCGGGGTGTCGCTCACCCGCCCCCCTCAACTCACCGACGCCCCCCCAGCACCTACGTTCTCCAGCACTGAAGCCTGCTCCCCCGACCCCTCCAAGATGCTGCGGACCCCACCGGAGTCCTCCGCCCACCACTGGGGACGTCCCAGGACCTCACCCCCTGGCCTGCAGGCGGGGAGACACACCAACGGCAAGGGGAGCTGCCCAACAACGCATCCTCGCTTGGATATCAACCCCTGGACGAGGGGCATAAGGTGAGTGGCACCCAGCGACCTGGACTACCGACTACTCTCCCCCCCCCCAGGGGGTCCCTGTACTCTCTGCTGGGTGACCCTCGGCTGCTGGGGTCGGAGGCGCGGCCTTGCTGGACGCTATCCGGTGCCCCCGCTCCTCCCTGCTGTCGCTTGCCCGCCGTTCACCGAGCCCCCCACCTAGACTTTGGGGCTGCCAGTGGATCTCTCCGCGGCATCCACTCCAAGCGATTCTCTTCCGGCTGCTCCCGGGGCACTGCTCTCCTGCCTAGAGCCTAAGCGCCCCTCTTGGGCCTACGTTACTCTTCCTCTAATAGGCTCGATCCTGCTCGGCGCAGTGTTACCCCCCCGGCCACTACACACTCTGAACGCCGCCCTTGCAGCGCCCCACGACAGGCTCTCCTGCACCCGACAGCTTCCGACGATCACCATCAGACGGCCCGCTCCGGCCATCATGACGCATTCTAGTCGAAAGGGGACCCGGAACGTTGTGGAGCTCATGCAAAAAGCGGCGTCGAAGGGAGACAAGAACCAGCCACATGCTTCCCCGAAGCCACCCGCGAGCCCTCAGCCTCAGGACGAAGATTCCTCTCCAATCACAAAAGCTTTCCTAGCTTCCCTCTTCAACACACTGCGAGAGGACTTCCAGACTCTGAAACAGGACATGGCGGGGGAACACCGCGAACTCCGTCGTGACATTGATGACCTGGGTGAGCGAGTTGCCTCTCTGGAGGACGCTGACCGGTCCCGCAGCGGGGAAGTGGAGAGGCTCCAACAGGAAATCGTGCGACTTCAGGATCAACAGGTGGACTTACAGTCGCACTCCGAGGACTTAGAGAACCGCTCCAGGCGGAATAACATACGGGTCAGGGGTGTTCCGTTGAAGGCTGAAAAGGACAACGTGGCCGGCTACCTTCAAGACCTATTCAGAGACATCCTGGGTGAGCCAAGCGACTTTGAGATCCGAATCGACAGGGCGCACAGGGTAGGCATGGCGCGCAGAGCACCTGCGCCACCTCCGGACATCCTAGCGTTCCTCCCGGACTTTCCCCTGAAGGAACGCATCCTTAGAGAAGCCAGGAAAGCACAGCCCATCAGATTTCGCGATGACCCTGTGGCCCTCTTTCAAGATCTCTCTAATATCACCCTACAAAAACGTAAGTCCTTCAGACCTGCGACGAACTTCCTGCGGGAAGCCGGGGTCCCTTACTCCTGGGGCCACCCGTTCCGTCTGATTTTTAAGTGGAACGGCTCCCTCCACCAGCTTAGATCACTCCGCGACACTTGCACCCTGCTTGGGGTCGAGGTGCCGGAGGGTTCAGCCTCCAGAGACGCCTCTCCATCCCGGTCGCAGGGGGACCCGGCTCGCCCTACAGGAGACGGCTGGCAGACGATCCGCAGGAGAAGAACACCGAGGAACATATCGAAACCTGACCCGATCACGGTCGCCCAGGAACGAGAAGCGGCGGTACAGGAAGTGGCAGATAACACAGCACCTGCCCTGTAGAGCATTGACCTTTTGCCTTCGACCACTCCGGGGGTGCTCTCCCATCCATGCATGATTTCACTGGGGTCAGGGCCGGGGAGCCGCCAACTGGACTGAGACCATGGTACCCCTTTCTTTGACTTTCTACGGACCTGTGCCCTGCACGACTAGGCCCGAGACTTTTACCGGTTTCTGTTGGGGGGGTTGTTCTGGGAGGGGGTGGGGAAGTTGGGGAATGGGGGTTCAATATTGGAGGGGGGTTGGGTTGGTCCACTCTGTTGGGGTTAGGGTGGCCACGGGAGGGAGGGGATTGTTGGGGGAGACCAGTACGCCAAGAGATCTTTGCACATACCAGAGGTTGCCTATGTTTTCTACCATTGTGCAGCGCCCTGCATCACTGAGCCCATTCGCCCCTGTATGCCCCGGCGATGGCTGACACGCTCAAAATCCTGTCTCTTAACGTTAAGGGACTCAATAACCCGATTAAGCGCAGAGCTGTCGTCTCCTACCTGGAGAATTCTGAAGCCGACATCTGCCTGCTGCAAGAAACCCACCTCTTGGCCAAGGACTGGCACCGGCTGCGCTCCCGCGCTTTCCCACAGCAACTCTTCTCCTCTCTCCCATCAAAGAAGGCGGGGGTGGCTATACTCATATCGCGGCGCTTCAAAGGCGGTAGGGGCCAAAATAGGGGAAATCAAGGGACGCCTTCTAGCCCACGCTTTCCTGATAGGCCACACCACATACGCGATTGGCTCCGTCTACTCCCCCAATACAGGTCAGGAACCCTTCTTGCTATCCGCAATCTCAGAAACACTCCAAGCACCCCACACATACATGCTCCTAGGGGGGGACCTTAACCTCGTCATGGACACAGTCAAGGATAGATCGGGGCACCGTTATGGTGACACCGGGGCGATTTCGCAGAAGGGCACTGCTTGGTTGCATGACAGGGACATTTCGGACCTTTGGAGACACGCACACCCACTTGCCACGCAATACACATTCTACTCTCACGTTCACCACACTTACGCACGCATAGACCACTTCATGGGCTCATCGTCCCTCATTCCCCACGTCACCACAGTGTCAATTGTCCCGGCTGCCCTCTCCGACCATCAAGCAGTAGAACTGACGCTTACCGTACCCAGTTCGCCACGCGCTCCGGGGTCGTGGAGGCTTAACGAAACCCTCTTACAAAAACCGGCGGTAACCCGCCAACTTCATAAATGCATCTCAGACTATTTAGCCACCAATGACACCCCTGATATGTCGATGTCGTCCTTGTGGGGTGCTTTGAAAGCTGTTGTTAGGGGAGAGCTGATAGCGATCTCAGCTGCAGACGCCAAACTTCGCAAAGAAAAAAGGAGTGACCTCTCGGACAAAGTCGCGGAGCTGGAGAGAGTTCACAGCCGCACTGGCGCCCCAAGAATCTGGCGCCAACTTAAAGCTGCCCGGGCTCAGCTGGCTAGCCTCGACACCGATAGGGCAGAATTTGCCGCTCTTCGCCTCCGTCACACGTACTACGTGGGGGGCAATCGCACCGGCCGGCTCCTAGCCAGCGCCTTGAAAGCCAAACTCCAACGCTCCAAAATCACGTCGCTGCTAAACGACGCCGGCGATGCAGTTACCGAAGATGCACAGATCGCCTCAGCCTTTCGCACCTATTATGCCTCTCTGTATAGCGCGGATGAAAAGTCACCGACAGCCATTGACGAATACCTGCAGTCGGCCGATATTACGCCGTTGTGCCCGGCAAGCGTGGAAAATCTTGACGCCCCCATTCGCCCCGACGAGATCCTCGCTGCCATTGCACGCCTTCGTCCGCTTAAATCCCCGGGCCCTGACGGCTTCTCATCGGGCTTTTATAAATCCTTCGGCCACGTCTTAGCGCCTGTCCTCGCCAGGCTATTTAATTCCTTTGGAGGGCCGAGCTCCATCCCGCCCGATATGCTTGCAGCCGACATTGTGGTCCTGCCTAAGCCGGGCAAACCCCCAACACACTGCTCTGCATTCCGCCCCATCTCCTTACTCAATCTAGATCTGAAGCTATTTACGGGAGTACTGGCGGCTCGCCTGGGCCCCTGCCTCCCGGGCATCCTCGAACCGGACCAATCGGGCTTTGTCCCGAACCGCCAGTGCAGTGACAATACCAAAAGAATCCTGCACCTCGTGGACAAAGCTCATTTCCAGGTCTCCGACTCTGCCCTATTAGCCATCGATGCAGAGAAGGCTTTCGACCGTGTCGACTGGACCTACTTGCAGGCTGTGCTGCGGCGCTACCACCTTGGCGACCGGTTTCAAGCCTGGATCGCGAGCTGCTACCACCGCCCGTTGGCACGTGTCCGGCTGGGTGGCCTCAAGTCCGACCCCTTCGAGATACAGAGAGGAACCCGCCAGGGGTGTCCCCTCTCACCCCTCCTATTTGCTCTATACGTGGAGCCCTTAGCACAGACAATTCGCGACAATCCCCACATTATAGGAATGTCTTTCGGCAACGAGCCCCACGTAGTGGGACTGTACGCAGACGACATAATTGCCACTTTAGACCGCCCATCTAGCTCCATACCGGCGCTTTTGGCGGAGCTGGAGCGATTCGGCGAGGTGTCCGGTTTCAAGGTCAACCAAGGGAAATCCCTGATACTGCCCCTTGACAGCCATGCTCTTCCCAACATCCCACCGCCTGATTTCGGGTGTCAACTGCGGTCCACCACTCGATTGCCTTACCTGGGGATTACCCTGACCTCCTCCACGACCTCGACGATTGCTCACAACTACTCTGCCCTATCATCCCAGATCCGGGCTGATCTCGCGCGTTGGTCAAAGCAGCCTCTCTCCTTACTCGGGAGGATCGCAGCGATAAAGATGTCGGTCCTACCCAAAATATTGTACGTCTTTCAGACTCTCCCAGTGTCGCCGCCGATGGGAATGCTAGCTGACCTCCAACATGACCTTCACCAATTTGTGTGGGAGAGGAAGCGCGCCAGACTTCATCGACAAGTAGCACATAGGACTGTAGACGAGGGCGGCCTCGGGATCCCGAACCTGCTACAATACTTTCAGGCCTCGCAAATTCGATATCTAGTGGAGTGGTACCGACCCGAATCAGAGAAGAGATGGCTCTTTCAGGACAGGGCCATGGCGCAGACCTCCCTGTGGAAGATACCGTTTCTTGCGCGCCGGCACAGACCCCGTTATCTCCTCCGCTCCCCTATCACTCGGACCACTATGGCAGCCTGGGACATGGTAGCGGTCAAACGGGGCCTTACGACCTTCCCGTCCCCACTTACCCCGCTCTTTGACAACCCCGCGTTCCCACCCGGCACAGATACCCAAGCTTTCCAGCAATGGCGTGACACGCCCTGCCGATCAGCCGGGCACCTCTTTGATACGGAGGGGTTCCTCTCTCTGGCCGACATCTCGCGAGACTATGGAGTGGATGGCCCTCACATGTTTCAATATTTCCAAATCCGCCATTGGCTCTTGAGTCCGGACGTTGCCCCTCTGGTGGGCCGACAAATGACATCGTTCGAACGTTGGCTCGTATCCAAGGACTCAGATAAACATCTCATATCAGACCTCTATCGGATGCTCTCCCCTGCAGCAGATCCTGATAAGACCGCTGGACAGCGGCGTTGGGAAGCAGAACTTGGCCGATCTCTTTCCTCAGTGGAATGGAACCACATATACTTCAGGGCCGCCCACACTACCCGAAATACCAAAGCCAGGGAATCGGCGATCAAACTAGCTATCTACTGGCATCTTACCCCGGCGAGACTCAATCAAGGCAACCCGACCCGTAGCGCGCTGTGTTGGAGAGGATGTGGCAGCCGAGGTACACTGACTCACCTCCTGTGGGAATGTCCCGCCTTGCAGGAATACTGGAAGGTCGTCCTGGATGACATTGACTCCACGTTCGACACCGAGATCCCACGCTTCCCAGCATACACACTCTTAGGGCTTCCTAATGCACTTACATTCCCCTTGAGATCAACTCGCGGCAAACAGATGGGCATTGCAATGCAGGCAGCCTCGCAACACGTCCTGTCGCTCTGGGGCTCTATTAACCCACCCACCCACACTGGCTGGCTGCACAAGCTGTGGTTCACGTTGGGCATGGAACGGATCCAAGCCACGCTCACGCACACCACTGACACATTCCGCACCACTTGGCAACCGCTCCTGACGTTGCTCTCCAGGGAATTCCACGAAATTACCTGCCCGAAATATCTTCGTATTCTACGGCTCACAGACTGCACTGTGGACCGAACACAACCGGAGGCACCCTGATACATTCTAATTTGCTACAACTCACACGATTACTATAGACGACTGGCGTACTGGTGGGGTGGGGGGGGGGCGTTGGGGTTGGGTGTTTGGGAGGGAGGCGGGTTCTTAGGGCTGGCTTGTTTCCTTGTCGCCCCGATTGGGGGATTCTTTAGACTTCCAGGCACCACTTTTCCATTTGAGCACGCTTATCTTGCTCACCTACCGCTTCATAGAGAAGACGTGTCTGTCTGTCTCGCTTGCCTAACTTGCCTGTTGATTATCCATTGCTATGCCATGCCTTTTTCTTTTTCTGTTTTAAAACTCAATAAACATACTTTGACATTAAAAAATAGCAGATTCAAATACATTTGTCAACTTTGTGAAGTGTGGGGGAAAGTTCTTAAAGCCTCACACTGGGGAATATTTCTGCATTACAAGAAGCCGATATGCAGGATCCAAAAAAACATTCTTTATCATTTTTAATAGATCTGTAATGCCACTTAGGCAAGTCTTAATTTGAGGCACAGATCATTTAATGAAAAAATGCTACATATTGGCATAAGGGTTTCAGGACTGAACCACCGGCAGAAATAATCAGTCTGCCAGGAGAGTTTTAAAGCAGTCTATGAACTTTAGATGAAGTTAAAATTGTAGAGCTCCTTGAAAGCTTTTTGTTGAAAACTTCATATTAATGTTTGCCCTAAAATCTTACTTCCAAGCCTTCATCGGTCTTTAATGGACTTCGCAATCTCTGGTGTGAATTCACCACATAATGTACAGTAGCGTTTTCCACTGTTAAACTGGCATATGATCGGTTCCGTGTAACTTATACTATCCGGTTTTATAATTCCAGTAGCCTTGGCGACAGGATGGATGACAATGTGGGTGTTAATTTTTAGGGCATGGATAGTCATGCTTGGATATGGAGATATTGTAGTTGATATACCTCATTTCCAAAGTTCCTTTATGTCAGTTTTTTTCCAAAAGTTAATATTTCAGCAGGCACCATATGATTTGGTGGAGTAGAAGTAGATGCTGGTCTTAGACCAGTGGGATCATTTCCACCATGGAAAGGATAGTTCAATACAAATATATCACTTATCCTGTATCTGTTCTTAGCTTGTAGTGCTGTAGATCCACATGTTATGCATACTGCTGCCATCCAGTGTGGATCTCGGATTTTATCAGTTGTATCTCTTCGAAGAAGTCATTCGGAGACACAAGGTATGCTGTGACTCCTCCCTTGGTAGGGAATGCACATGGGCACCGACTGTTGTTAGATTGTTTTCCACACAGCGGGCGAGTGTAAATATGGAGTAGGTGATCATGAGACAGTGGTAACCATGTCAACAGTGTTTAACGGTAAAGTTTATACTTAATGTTACAGAGATGTGGAAGACAAACACTCCCCCCTGGGTAGGAAGGTGGACGCCTGTAAATCAACAGCGCTATAAGCTACGAACAGACGCTTACACAGTAAGTAACATATGCAAAATGTAGCATGGTGTGGCTGTAAATACAAATGCTTTGCATAGACAATAAAGCGGCACTCTCCCAATTGGTTGCGACTCAGTAAAGAACCAGATGTCTGAAACAAAGTTCTTAATATTGTTGGACCAACTCTAGCCTGTTGACGGGCGAAAATATCCACCCAGTAGTGGTTGGTGTATACAGTTGACCATGTACTTGCTTTGCAGATGTCAGCTATGGTAATATATTCTAGAAATGCCATGGTTGCCCCCTTCTTCCTAGTAAACTGTGGACCTAGGGCGAGTAACGAGAACCCACTTTGCTTTAAAGAAACATGCCTGGATACATTTAACCCTCCATCTACCTATGCCAGCTTTTGATATTGAGTGTCCTTTATGAGGTTTTCGCAAGGATGACAAAAAGCTGTTCAGTTTTGCTAAATGTGTTAATTTTGTCAATGTAGTACTTTAAGGCTCTTTTGACATCTAGGGTGTAAAAAGCCCCGTCGGCTACAGAGTCTACGAGAGGAAAAAAGACAGGTAGCTCTATCATTTGGTTAAGGTGAAATGGAGAGGCCACCTTTGGAAGGAATTTTGGATCAGGTGTGGGGACAATCCTGTCCTGAAGGACCTGGATAAAGCTTAACTTGCAAAGTTAGGCCTTCAACTCATTTATATGCCTTAATGAAGTAATAGTTATAAGGAAAGCTACTTTCCAAGAAAGAACTGCACAGGATATGAATACAGTGGCTCAAATAGTGGACCCATAAACCTAGTAAGTAATATGTTAAGATTGCATAGGACTGGTGGCACTCTTAGGGTCTTCCATTAAAGCCTTAATGACAGGAATCTTGAAAAGAGAAGTGAATTCATTATTTTACAGGTATGCAGCAATGGCTGCCAAATGTAGGCATATGGAAGTGTATCCTACCCCTGATTTTCGGAGGTGGAGTATAAATACCAAGCAGTGTCTTGGACTTCATGTTTAAGAGGGTTTAAAACTCTGGTGTTAGAATAGTGGACAAACCGTTCCTGCTTTATGCGCAGCAGGCCTCAATAGTAGGCCAGCACTGTTCTTTTCAAAACATCCATACTTTCTTGTACAAGATTTAAATTACCAGATTTTAAGACCTAAGGAGCCAGATTGAGCATCTTTAAGTCTGGATGCCTACGTTTGCCTTATGTCTAAGCTAAGTTAGAAGATCCAGCCTGTTGGGGAGCTACCCATATGCGGTTAAAGATATCTGGAGTAGGGTGTTGAACTACAGTTTGGCCCACGTGGTAGCTACCAGGAGAGACTGAGAAATGGTTGCTGCAGTTTCCTAACCACGTATGGAAGGATTGAGAGATGAGGGCAAAATGTAGGCACATATCCCTGACCAGTTCTTCCACAGGGCTTTGCCCATGGACTGTTGCGATCGTGAAAATCTGGAAGTGAAGTTTTGGGAATTTGTCCTTTTGTGTGTCGAAGAGGTCTATTTGCCGTAGCCGCCACCTCTGAAAGTGCAGGAGCAGGACTTGTGGGTGGATTTTACACTGGAAATCTGCTGGTGCAGCCTGCTGATAAGGTCTGCAAAGTCGCTGTCAACTCCTAGGAGATATTCCGCTTTAAGGTGCAGCTCAGAAGAATCACCCAATGCTTAATCTTCTATGCCAGTGCTGGCAGCTGTGGGCAGTTGAGTGCCCCTCAGTTTCTGCAGGTAAAACATGTCAGTCCTGACCCATGTAATACATGGTGGTCATTTAGTCAGTCTGCCCTGAAAGTTCTGAAAGAAAGCTTTGATGGCTAGTAGGGTATCAAGGAGCTTGAGGTAGTTGATGTGTTTTTTTTTTATTGCTGGTGTAACCCGAGACCCTGAACTGACATGTCAAGGAGATGCACCCACCAGTCAGAGGGGTGTCCATTGTGATGGTCACTTGCAGAATGGAGTGCATTAAAGGCCTCTCTTGCAGCAGTTTGCTCCTGTTCCACCATTGCAGAGAGCAAGGAGTCCAGCTCTTTACCAACACTGTGTAAACAGACACCGCTGTAGCGGACGCAACTGTGATCTGGCATGGGGAATTATGGCTGTACAAGAAGCCATCAAAGGACATATGACTGCAGCCAAATCATCTCACAGCCACAACAGAGGCAGTGGCTGCTGGAAGGCTATCTCTCTTTGTACACTGGGATACGACTTGCTGGTGACTGCATTTAGAATTGACCCCCAAGAAAGGTCGGATTTGCAAAAGGTTGTAGATGGGATCTGCCATTTATTGTGCATGCCAATTTTTGAAAGAGAGAGATGATGGCTTGAGTGTGCAAAGAATTACAGTCTGCCCATGATCTTGATCAGCCAGTCATCTAGGTAGATGTGCGAGTTCTCCCCTCCAGATTTGTTCAGATACTATGGGTAAAAAATGTGTGTATACCCATAGATCTGTAGTTACCCTGAAGGGTAGTATTCTGTAGTGGGAATTTTGTCCATTAACCACAGATTGAAGGCAGCAAAGAGGAGCTGGATGTATAGGTATGTGGAAGTAGGCATACCAGAGTGCAGTCATGAAGTTGCCTTGCCGTAGCAGAGGGATAAGATCCTGGAGCGTGGTTATATGGAATTGTTGAGACAGGATGGATCTGTTGAGTGAACCGAGATCAAGGATTGGTGGTGGTAAGCCGTTCTTTTTTGGGGATCAATATGTACAGAGTACACCACACCCCCTTGCCTTGTTGTTGCAAAGGTAATTGTGTTCTAGCCCCTTGATAAGGCGGGCGTACACCTCTTCTTGAAGATGACAGACATCCTGCCCTTTGGATGTATGAGTGGGGTGGAATGTTTAGTGGGTTTGAAATACGTTTTACAAAAAATATATTATACTTAAAACCCAGTGGTCTGAAGTGATTTCGTCCCCAAAAAGAAAGTAAAATCTGAAGTCTTTCCCCGACCGGTGTAGAGTCATCGGGGGGGGGTAGGGAGGGGATGTGAAGTGATTCTGTGTTTTGTGGCAGAGGCTCTTTTTGTGAGGAGTGACTTTGCCTTTAACTTGGGTGGAATTGGCCCTGTATGAGTTTCTTGAGTACCCCTACCTGCTTGTTGATGGCAAAATTGCTGCCGGCATTAGTATGATTGGGGTGTTCTGTGGAGAGTGGCTTTTGCTGCACCACTGTATTGATGCCTCTGAAACAAGCGCCTGGATGAATGTGTAAGGAGGCTCCCCCTGCTCTAGGCAATCTCTGTATCATTTAAAAGGTTTTTTAACAGAGGAGTTCCTCGTCTCAAATGGCAGCCTGAGCATGCATTGCTGCACTTCTGGTTTGAAACAAGAGATATGGAGCCAAGAGTGTCTGAGCAGGGACCAAAACGTTGACCACCCAGTCTGCTGATATTGCGGCATCCAATGCATACCTTAGTATGGTTCTAGAAATTATTTTATCCTCAAAAACAATCTGGTCTCCTTCTGTATTGTTTAGGAAGACCACCTTACCAAGACCGGAGGTAAGGAGTTGGCAGTCTGCCAATAGGTGGCCCCCCTATTGCTGCTCCTTTTCCTACAGCAGTTATCCACTTTCTCTTCTTATATGGTGGCGGCACATCCCCTGTGACTTGAGCAGAAGCCCGTTTTATATGCGGATGTATATGGGATCTGAGGGGGAAGCTTTGTATTTTGTTTCTACTCTAGGGATGAGCTCACTTGCCTTTTTACATGTCCGGTGCTGGTGTGAGCATCCCCTTTAGTATTGGCAGGAACCGTATGGACCATTCAGATCTAAAAAAAAAAAAACAGGTTTCTATAAAGTCTTCTTCCTCTGGAATGGTATGCAAAAGTGGGGCCTTTGAATAACTCCACAGTAAGTGACTGTGCCATTGGGGAGGGGAGGTGCCTTGAGTAGGACAAGCTCCAAGTCTGCATCCCCTGGGGAATCCATATCATAATTCTCCCAAGGGTTATCCCCTAGATGAGGATAGAAGAGTGCCTCATAGCCCTCAGGAGGGGTGCAAGGACTGGTGCTACGGGTGTCAGAAAAGAAACGTGGAGACCCTGGTTGAGAGTGAGAGGAAGGTGATGTAGTAGTCCCTTTTCGTGGTGGTGGGGTAGTAGATGCAAGTTGTGGAGGAGGGCTAGTGCCAGAAACCTTGAAGTGCTAAGGTTGTGGTGCACTGTCTGAAGGAATGCCCAATGCAGTCTCCTTCTCAAACAGGAGCCTTCTTTTCTTAGGTTATGGGCTTTGAGATCTTAGGGTCCCTCGAAGATATCTTGCACATCTGTGGATGGATATTTATGTGGTGTTGCCTTTCATCCCCCTTTTCCCGCAGTCTATTTAGAATCAGCCTTGGACGACCGTTGGACCCAGAGGCTGATTTGGGGGGCAAAGGTGGTTACAAAGCAGACAGGGCTTTTTGGGCCACCGGTCGTTTTCAAGCAGGCTTCAAGGTGAAGGTTTTTTCTTGTCCAAAGTGGGTGTCAGCCAGGGTCTTTCAGCCTTGGCTTTGTCAGAGCCAGAAAACCAATGGGGATAGACTGCTTTGTCTGAATCTCTTTTTCAATCTGAAGTCTTTCCCTGGGAACGATTAGAGCCCTCAGGCTGGGAGGCACCGAAGACTACAGAGTCCTGTGCGATGATCTACATGACCATCCCCCACAGGGCGGTTTACACCTTGGTGCATGCTTGTTTGGATTTGTGTGAGGGCTAATCAATACTCCCTAATTTTTTTTGTTCAATTCATTTTACTAATACATGCTCAGTAAACTGTACAGTCAGGAGACAGTTACACTGGTTAACATATCTTCTTTTCTTCGCCATAAGTAGTAAATAGTTCTTTACAGTAGTAACTCAATACATGTCATAACGATTCCTACACTATTCCAGTCCATAAACCTCTATAGGACAGCACGGCCCCCCATATCTTCTCACATTTCCTCAGGCACCCGCTACTCTTGTATGTCTTTTGTTCTGGTTGCCAGCACCAATTCAAATCAGGTTTCCACTCCCCTATTGTTGGGATGCCGGCTGCACCCCACTTCCGTGCAACATGACATTTTGTAACTCCCAATACCAGCCATTGTCTTCTGTGTCTGGGCCAGTCTTCCTCCCCAATGATCCGAATTATAAACCATTTCGTAACATCTGCCAAGACTTCCCCCACTCTGTGCCAGAACTCTTGCAACGTTGGGCAGTCCCATAGCAAATGATAGAAAGTTCCCTCCGGACCACACCCTCTCTGACACCGTGTGTCCTCACCCCATTCTAGGATAGTATACTCGGTGAAGGACTTTTAACGGAATAAAACAAAATCTTGCCCTTATCGCCACTTCTCTTGGGCCCTGCAGTGCATCCATCCACTCATCATCTACCAACAAACCAATATCACCCTCCCATGTTGCTGACAGTGGACTTAATATTTCAGGGGCGTTAATATTTTTTATATAGCAAGGAGATGGCTTTTTCCTGTAGTGGCTCAGTTCGTATTTTGTCTTGCAATGGTGAGGCCTCTTCCGAGGTCTACCCTTCGGTGAGAGAGTTCCATAGAGCATGTCCTAGTGACAGGTACCGCAACCATTCCCCTTTTCTCCTCTCAAATACAATTTGCAGAGTCGTGAATGTGATGCAAGCCTGACCTCTCCATATATCTACCAAAGTCTCAACCCCCAAAGTTCGCTCACTTTTTTCAACTTAGAACTGTCCCAGAGTGGGGTCATCCCTGTAAGCTTCCATACCCAACCCAATATTTCGTAGCCACATGCCAGGCCAGCGCCACTGTACGGATGTGCTGTGGCAAGCATCTCCTACGTTGTTTAGTGTATATTATTGATCGGAGACCTACCTTATCCATGGCTAATCTGTCTACCCTGTACGCCTAGCCCCTCCAAAGGCTCAAAAACAGAAGTAACTAAATACAAATCGAAAGGTGTGCTGGCAAGGGGAGCGAGATAGAGGTTTTCCCACTGGCTGAAAGAGTGGAGAATGCTACGTGAAAACGAAAAGGCAAGATTACACAGGTTTAAAAATGAAAAATGCACAAAAACAGCATTTATTAAAGTAGGGATTGCAGCGTTTTCGGATATTGAATTTGAAAAACATAATTAAGGTGCTCTCCATTTGGAAATGAACACTCCTGTTTGTAATTGGGCACTCTGGAAGATGACTGAATGTCGGTGTTGAATCACGTGGTCAGACGAAATGCAGACATATACCCATGATCGTGCCTCTGGAAGAAGAGAAACGCGTTGGGTTTTCTCTTACCTGTGTGCAGATTTCCATGGAAATTAAAGTGCTGGAAACGGCTTACTTACAGCTGGTGTTGGTGTGCCTCTCTTCAATAAAGGGAGGTGGTGTTTGGATTTTTATATATATATATATATATTAAAGCTCCAAAACACCAAATGCGTGAGTCACTCTCAGGGCGGGTGCTGAGTAACGCGATGGTGTTCGCGTAAAATATGCAGGCTCCAATTTCCCAAAAATACCCAGCCGGGTTATCAGGAAAAAACAGCACTCACACGGGCAGCAGCAGTATATTTAGCAGAGCGGTTTATTCAAAAAAGCAGACGCGTTTCGGGAATAAAATCCCTTCGTCAGTGTCGAAGGGATTTTATTCCCAAAACGCGTCTGCTTTTTTGAATAAACCGCTCTGCTAAATATACTGCTGCTGCCCGTGTGAGTGCTGTTTTTTCCTGATAACCCGGCTGGGTATTTTTGGGAAACTGGAGCCTGTATATATGCCTGTATATATATATATATATATATATATATATATATAAATAAACACACACATTTATTTTTTCCACTAGCGGAACTGTAACTGGCTTCAGTCATGTTTTTTCTGCTCATGCACAGAAATACCTAGAAGTGCATGTCTCGGACTTCTCAAACCTCTTTTTCACACGTAGCTTCCGAGATGAGAAAAAGTTGATTAGCTTGCTCAGCTGCAATGCTTACATACTAGTTGTAATCTGAATGTTGTCATCTTTTCGCCTGGGCGACACCTCTATGCTCCCTTTGCTTGAAGTTACTATGTTATCAGTTGCAGACCTGTGTGTGAATAACTATGAATTTGTGCTTTGCTTGTGCTCTAACCCATTTTGCAGAGACACACGCTAGCCGACTGAATCTGCAATTTACAGGCTTAATTTTTCTATTTTTTAATAAACCCTTTGAGACGTCAAAGTATGAGAGCAGATAGTCTTAAGAGTCTTGGTCATGATGCATTTTATGATAGCTACAGCAAATCCAGGATTGGAGGCCACTGAATATCTAGCAATAGTGAATCAAGGTCGCTAAACAAAACAGATGGAACCAGAACAGAAGAACTAAACCCTAGGACTGGTGAACATGACAAATGTTTCAAAGTCCTTAGTAGGAATAGCAAAGTGTGCACACATTCATAGAGGATACTGGATGACTGGCAAGCAATCTGAACATTTGAATACTTCAAGCAATTGTCCAGCAATGAGAAAATGTATGGATTAAAAATAGTAGTTGATAAAGGTTTGCTAATAACTTACTGAAGTCTAGTGTGGTTATTCCACAAGTGGTTAGTTACATTTCCAGATTTACCCTAATCAATTTATACCATATGGATATCCGGACAATATTGCAGATTCTGGCACATGTGGTCAAATCTAGACCTTTCAGGGATGGATATATTGCGAGCAGGAACTAATTTATACTAACTTTTCAGACTTTATTGCCTACAAAGATTGCCACCAACGGCTACTACTTGAAACCCTAGAACGTTACAAAGTGCCATTTCAGGTATCATCTTTATATACAAAGATTTAGAAAAGGGGAGCGTAGCCTGGTACTAATCAAGTTGGCTGCACTTTAAGAGTGCTCTGGGATGCTAGCTAAATGAAACCCTGCCATACGTACCACTATTTTTTATTTAGGAGTTTGTAGAGCGCACAGCTACCCTACCTATCTCCCTTCTCTCTTTTCCTCTGCCCTGTACCTTCTTCCATCCATCCTTCTTTTCTTCACCCTTTGCCTACATCACTCCGACCCCTCCACCTGCCACGCAATGGGGGAATTTTTCATGACATCTGCGATCCTACCCCGTGGCCCCTAGCCCTTTAGAAATTAACCAAATTCGCAGTAACTGACCTCAACCCACCTACCCTCCCTCATCCCGCCTTATTCTCCCTCTCTTCTCCCTGAACTTCCCGCAATCCTCCTGGGTCCCAGCTATTCTTACCCTCTCTGGCACCCTCCTCTCCTCACCTATCTGCCCACACATACCATGGAACTCACACATACAGCATCATCTATCCCCCTGGCCTCACAAAAAAATCAGCCAAACGATTCAAACACAATTTTATCAAATCACACCCTGAAACTCTCTTCGCTGATCCCTACTTCTCCCCCCGCAATGGGCACACAACCATTGACATCTTTCACATGAAAAGGAGAGCACAATGGAGGAAGGTACTCCTAGCCACATTCACTAACTCTTCCTCGAGAAAATCAGCACATGGTCTAGCTATCCCTATTGCCCCATCCCAACTCTTCTGAGCAACAGCAACCATCACTATCTACAACAACGGCACTATCCTCATCCAATCCCCGGACCGTAGTTTAAATCTTCTGGATAACATCTTCCCCATTATTAAAGAACAAGTGGATAATCCCCAATCTGCCTCCCAATCCACCCCCACTACCATTACCCGAGGTGCTACCTCTCTCACTCCAATCACCTCTTCTACCCCGACTACCCTGATGAGCACTTCCACCAATCCTCCTAGCAGCACCTCACCGAAACACCGCACACTTCTTCCACCTAACATGGCCGACATCACATCTGCACCCCCCACAGCTACTGAAACCTCTCGGGGCACGACCATAGCTCCTCACCCCTCCCACACAACCACCCCCTCATCATCTCTCCCTCTACGCCATCTCCCTCTCACAGTACCACACCCAAAACTGACTCCTCCCAACACAACCTATCCCCACCCAGCATGACCGAATCTACATACACACCCCCAACAGCAACTGAACCCACTCCAGGTACGACCAAAGACCCTCCCCCTGCTCACAGAACCCCTTCCTTAATCATCTCCCCCCTCCTCTCAATAACAAACCCAATTCGGACTCTTCCCAGGCCCCTCAATCCTCATCTAGCAAGACCGAGTCTACATCCACACCTCCAATAGCAATGGAACCCATTCCAGGACACACCATAGCTCCCCACCCCTCTAACATAAACCACCCCCTAATTATCTCTCCCCCTACCTCTTCCCCTACTCGCAATAACACACCTATCAATGACTCCACCAATGCCAGCCAGTCGCCCACAGCTCAGTTGCCTTCACTTTATGCGTTTCCCCTTGACCTTTCAGACAACAGCCCACCCTATGTACCAGTCCATACACCCATCCAGCCCACACTTCAGACACGCCCACACTGCAGAGACACACACACACACCCATTCCACCCCAATCATTACATCTGACACTAGATTAGATGAGATCATGTCCACGCTTCAATCAATCAAAGAGGATCTCCACGCTTTTAAAGTGATGGTATCAAAACAACCAGGGCTCTCCAGATCTTACAGAACCTGTATACCTAACAAGACCCCAACCCACCTACCTAACACCCCCAAACATACTGTTCCCAGCTGGAAATCAATATCCTCCCGTAATCTATCCTCCCGTCCAATGTGTTCCACCAACCCTTTTTAGGAGAACGATCTTCGCTCTATTCTACTCTCCTACGAACCCTCCATCACGATTCCTGTTTATCTCACACACATGCCCATCCCTACTATCCCTCCAACCCTTATAGGCCGCAACCCATAACAATAGAGCAATCATCGACAACAATCTTAGAAAAGTCCCCATCATGCAGGACCACGCCACTCCCCGGCTTAAATGCACACTCCTGAACTGCAGATCGGCCTCCAAGCATGCAATTGACATAGCGGACCTCATTATCTCTACTGATCTGGACCTGATAATTCTTACTGAGACATGGCTTACAGAATCCTCCTCGCCTCTCATCGACATCCTAGTACCACCTAACTATGACATCATCAGACTGGACAGGAGTGGTAAGACAGGAGGAGGAATTGCATGCATACACTGGAGCAACATCGCCGTAAACAGATCCAGATCCCCTGCACTCCCCTCTTGTGAATACATATGCCTTGACATCACAGTAATGGCAAACCTGTCTGTACGTTACACACCATCTTTCATCCACCTGGTGACAACCTCATTTTCACAGAAAACCTCATGGACATGGTCACAACAAACACTGGACTAAAAATTACCCACATTTTCCTTGGTGACTTCAACCTCCACTGGAGCGACCTCAACGACACTGTGGTCAACAGTTTCAAAACCTTCCTCAACGCCCTAGACCTCAACCAAATTTGCAACAGCTCTACACACAATAAAGGCGCAACTCTGGACTTAATAATCTCCAAGAGCGATTCCACGTACCTGGAGTCGATCCTCCCGTGATTGGTCAGACCATCACATCATCACCTTCTTTATCAATGAAACACTTAAAATCAACTCGGCTCAATCTACAAAACCTAAAGTATGGAAAAGAGGCTGGAAAAAAACTCAACCCAAATTTGTTACCCGCTTCCAGCCACAACCTACTTTTGCCCCAAGCTGGTTCTTCCAATGCACTTGATCTCGCCAACCACTATCTCAATTCTATGACCTCTATAGTTAACAAATTTGCTCCCCTTCAACTAAAGAGAGTTTCCACAAAAGACTCAAAACCCTGGTTCAATGGTCCACTTAACGAAGATAGACGTTCTCTCAGAACTGCTGAGCACAACTGGAGATCGGTCCCATCCGCCAAGCTCCTCATGACTCTAAAAATTAAGAGAAATGCTTACTATCGAAAGATCAGGTGCACGAAAGCGGACTTCTTCAGTCACCAACTTGACCAAG
Source organism: Lissotriton helveticus (assembly GCF_964261635.1). Classification (NCBI taxonomy): domain Eukaryota; kingdom Metazoa; phylum Chordata; class Amphibia; order Caudata; family Salamandridae; genus Lissotriton; species Lissotriton helveticus. The sequence continues at coordinate 255,051,528 of NC_136061.1, forward strand.
CAAGAAATCGACCCAAAAAACGTTTTGAATTAATCAAAACCCAATCTAAAGACGCACCTCAACGCCCACAAGAACCAACTCACCCACAACTCACATGTGAAGAATTCTCTACCTTCTTTAACCTAAAGACTGAGAACATCAAGAAAGATCTCCTCAATTATCTAATTTCTCACTCCTGTCTGCACACCATAACCTCCCCTCCACCCACAAGTGCAGCACAACAAATCCCCTCAAAGTTTGTTTTAAAAAAACGAAGCGGTATGGTCATCCTTTTACACCTACTCTGAAGATGCTATTGGCAAGTGTTTCAGTGGCCTGAAGTCTGCCAACACCTTACCGACCCTCTCCCCGCAAATGCGGTTAAAGAACTTATCCCATTGCTTCTTCCTCTCTGGATCAAAATCATCAACAGTTTACTCCTACAAGGTTGCATCCCTGACTCCCTTAAGGTGGGTCAGGTCTCTCCCATCCTTAAGAAACCCACAGCTGACCCCACAGACCTAAACAACTACCACCCTATCTCCAATATTCCCACCTTGGCCAAACTTCTGGAAAAATGTGTCCACCACCAACTGACAAAACATATTGATCGCTTCAACCTTCTTAACAAGCACCAAACCGGTTTCCGAGCAGATCACAGCACGGAATCAGCCATGACACACATCATTGATGATGCACTACAAATACTTGACCAAAACGGAACATGCCTTCTTATCCTACTAGACCTCTCATCAGCCTTCGATACGGTCAAACACAAAAACTTGATAGATCTGTTGAATCACAGAATGGGTCTCTCGGGTCCAGTGCTTAACTGGTTTTCCTCTTTTATGCAAAATCGGACCCAAAAATTCAAGGTCAACAACACCCTATCCAAACCCCTTCCAATTACGCTAGGAGTACCACAAGGGTCCACGCTATCCCCAACACTTTTTAACTTATTCAAGGAACCACTCACCGATCTGCTACAAGCGTCTAACGTGCAATTTCACATGTACGCCGACGATACCCAACTCTACCTTAAGATCAACACTTTTGAAGACATTAATTTGCTTAACATTACTCTTAAGACCACCCAAACATGGCTGGCAGAGAATCACCTCAAATTGAATGATCTAAAAACTGAATTCCTTCTAATAGCCCCACCTGGCAAAGTCCCCATAATGCACGATTGGATTAATCACCTTACAGCACTCAACGTTCAACCAGCCATTGTGGATTCAGCAAAATCATTGGGTATAACACTAGATTGCAACCTCAACATGCAGAAACACAGTAGTAACACAACAAAGGGAGCAAACTTTCAGATTAATACACTGAGGAAGCTGAAACCCTTCCTTCCTACCAATGACTTCAAGATGGCGGTTCAAGCTCTAGTTCTACCACGGCTGGACTATGGAAGTGCCTTGCTATGCGGTCTCCTCAAAGCTACTACAGCTCCCCTAAGAGCCTCCACTAATGCGGCAGCGATCTCATCACTGGCTCAAAAAGAAGGACCCACATCTCCCCTGACCTTAAACCTCTAAACTGGCTGCCATTCAAAGCCAGAATTCACCTCAAAATAGTGTGCATGACACATAAGGCCATACATCAAAATGCACCCAGCTATCTCACACAGAAACACAATATCCGGTGGGATAAGAACCGCTAGAAGTGAGGAAAACCTCCAACTGAAGCCACAAAGATTCAACAAGAAAAAAACATAGAAGCGATCCTTATCAGGAATGGCGCCCAGGATTTGGAATGCCCTTCCCCCGGAAACAAGACTGAACCCCTCCACTGCATCTTTCAAATTGGAAGTAAAAGGCATTCTTATGGCAAAATTCACTTAAACACACTCCTATGATTCTGTGAGAACCTCCTTACATGGTATCAATCTACTCACCCTAATCAATCTATTTGCAGTTACCAAGACTCTTCTGCTCGCTCTTGTTTTGCACCCTCTTGTTATGCTTTTTGTTGGCTCAATGATGTTATTTTTATTTGACTCACCTATCTTTACTGTATTACCTTCACTCCTCAGTTCGCTCCTGTTCTGCTTCTTACTGCCTTGCTCTTTGTTTGCTCTATGGTGTTATGTATACCTCATGGACATATCGTTTATGTATGTTTGAATTATCCCCATGTACTGTAAAGCGCTCTGATACCCGCAAGGGTCTTGTTCGCACTCCATAAAACTCTCAAAATAAATAAATAAATGGCAGAAGGTAGGTACTGAAAGGGGATTAAAGGTTGGTAAACAGGCAGGTCTTTAGAGCACATGGAAAGATAGCTTCTGACTCAGCAGTGCGAAGGGAGCGTAGCATGCCGTTCCAAGCTTTGGCGGTGATCACTACAAAGACTCTGCCACCCATTCTAGACCCACAAAAGCGGGGGTCACCAAAAGGCTTTGTTGAGAGTGCCTGAGTCGAGCCCTGAGGTAGGCTAGGCCATGTCCCAGGAAAGCCAAAACTAGAGCTTTAAAAAGAATGCGTTTGATCACCGGAAGTCAATGGAGCTTCCTCAGATGGGAGTGATTGAATGGCGAAAGGGAATTTTACATATCAATCTAGCCACCGCATTTTGAATAATCTGTAGGCATCTGATTAGATAGGCTGGTGGCCCGAGGTAGAGACTATTTGCGTATTCAATATGGGAGGTAATCAAGGCATAGATTATGGTCCGTCGGGACTCCAGGGGGGAGGAAGTAAAGGAATTTACGGAGCATGTGAAGCTTACCACAGCAGGAAGAAGACACTTATCTAATTTGGGAGTTACAGGAAAGCTCGTTATCAAACCTGAAACCAAGATTGCTGGCCGAGTCCACAGGCTTGGGAGGAGGATTCAACTCAGATGGCCACTAAAGCGTCGGGGTAGGTGGGCTTTTTTGGTTGAAAGAAAGAACCTTGGTTTTGTCCGAGTTGAGCTTGAGAATATTCAGTCACATCCATGAAGCGATGTTACACAGGCAGTGTCGGAAATTGGCGAATGCAGTTTCGAAGTGATCTTCAAACGAAAAAAACAATTGGGTGTCAGCGGCGTAGGAGATCACTCTCACCCCATAAGATTCAACCAAAGCCGCAATGGGGGAAAGGTAGACGTTAGAGAAGAGAGGGCTCAGCGCAGAGCCCTGGGGTACCCCACAACTCAAGGGTTTCTCATCGGAGAAGTGTGGCTCAATGGTTATAGCCAACACGTACCTTTTTAGAAAAACACAATTTTTTCAGTATCATCTGAATTTATTATCTGATAGTCTTCAATTATCTGATATTCGCATGCAATGGTTACACAATTAAACACCATTGTGCAATTTTGTCCCACATAATCATTTACACATTTTTATATGTTAATACAGATTACAATCAAATTTGAATAATCGTTACTCAGTTAATCAGTGATTTTTCAACTGAGTATCGGTATCAAACTACTCTAAAGATTGCACAGTGTGTAACTATCGAGATTGAGAACTCTTGTTGAAACAGCGACTGGACATTTAATACAGAACAGCTGACAATCTATATACCGCACAAGATGAGCCCCTGATGAAGGAACTCATGTTAGTTCCGAAATGCATTGGGCAACGTTTTGAACATCTAACGATTATTCAAATTTGATTGTAATCTGTATTAACATATAAAAATGTGTAAATGATTATAAGTGGAACAAAATTGCACAATGATGTTTAATTGTGTAACCATTGCATGCGAATATCAGATAATTGAAGACTAACAGATAATAAATTCAGATGATACTGAAAAAATTGTGTTTTTCTAAAAAGGTACGGTGTTAGCACACTGAGTGAATAGTGCACAACCAATTCAAGCCATCCAGCTTGTGATCACTATTTTACTGTCTATCAAGGACTGACAAACCTTGTAGGTTGTAGCACCTGATACAAAATAAGGATTAGGAGGAACAACAGGAGTGCACCCCTCAACCCATACTTAGTTAATGGTTAGAGCGGCAGACCCTGATGCAGAGGTCTAGCCCGGGACCAGGGTTCAATTCCCGCCTCGGCGGGTCTCGGGCTCAATTTCCTCGGACCTGATAATTCTTGCCTCGGTGCCTATTCTAATCATGGGTCCCACTCTGCAACTCTGGGCAATAGCTTGCTTAATCTCCACAATGGCCGCAACAACGCTAGGATGCCTGGCTTCACCTTGGGGTTGCCCAGGAGTGGGCACTTCACAGGGAATAGCCAGGAAAGGTTCCTCAACGATATGCGTACAAGCGCCGAGATGCATCATGGGTGATTCGTGCGCTATACAAGTACTACACATTTACATTTTATTTACAAAAGGATGGAGAGATACCAGTTGCGTCCGATTGCTCAGATAGGACCGAATCCAAGACAGGGGGGTGCGATGGATCCCCAAGTTGTAAAATCTCTTTAGAAGGATAGAATGTGAGACCGTGTTGAATGCCGCGGACAGGTCAAGAAGCAAAAACATGGCTGCTTTGCCTGAATCCACGCATTCCCCAATGGTCTCAAACTCTAGGAGGGAGGCCTCTGTACTGTAGCCTGATCAAAACCCGGACTGACAGTCAAAAAAAAGAGGTCATAATTCCAGATAACTGGAGAGTTGTTCCTGTACTAATTTTTCCAGGACTTTAGCTGGCATAGGTAGAGGAGAAATAGGTTGATAGTTTTTATAGACTGCAGGGTCGCCATCAGATTTTTTGAGAATAGGAACAAGAAGGGCCTGTTTCCAGGGTGTAGAGAAAATACCGGAACAGAGAGAGGAGTTCCAGATCTGGTTCAGGGGAGCGTCGATGAGGGGGGCTAAGATACTAAAGAACTGAGCCGGGTAAGGATCCTTGGGTGAGCCTGATTTGCATGCTAAGAGATTCTGAAGTGAGGCATCGGTGGAGATGGGGTGGAAAGTGGTCAGAGCATCACTGTTAGCTGCCCTGGTATCAGGGATAGGGGAATGAGGTGGCGAGGCAAAAGTTGAGTACATATCCAGGATTTTGTCAGGGAAGAAGTCAGATAGCCCATTACATAGATCCTGGGTAGGAGGAACTACGCTAGATCTGGCAGCTGGCTTAGTAAAGTCTTTTACAATTTTGAATAGGGTTTTAGATGATTTGCCAGCAGTGTGGATTTCGTTCGTAAAATACGCTCATCGTAGAGCATTTGAGCTTATGAACATTTTTCATTGCGGCTTTATACACTGATTTAGCCGTGGGGTCACTCTCCAGCTACGCTCCAGTTTCTTGCAATGGCTTTTCTCTGCCCGAAGCACAGAGGTAAACCATGGGGCTGACGGATTTTCTCTACAAGAGTTAGCGGGTTTAAGGGGGACCACAGTACCTAGAGCAGAATTGAGCCAGCTGTTAAACTTTGAAGTGTCAAGGTCCCGGACACCTGAAGGGGGGTGGAGGTAAGTACAGGAGTCACTAGTCACTAGTAATTTTGAACCATTTCCTTCTATCATCCAAGTTAATAGAAGGACTGTAGGTCCGAGAAGGTAGTGCCATGCTGAAAGGAATCCGCACACATCGGCACTTGGAGGGTGTGCCTCAATTCTCTCGGTCCCCAGGCACCACTAGGGACATTTTGAGATTGAATCTCGCCCCTGAGAAATAACGTTAGCGCGATCTGGGAATTGAATGTCCATGCCCCAGTCGGGCCACAGGAATCCAGGCCAGCTTGTTCTGGCGGAGAGCTCTATGATCCAGCAGCGAGGTAAGGGGGTAGGTGATGTGTGGATGCCCCCTGAAGTTGTAGCCAGCCGAACTGATCCTACCTGGACAACAGCGTCCCGATCGGGAGGGGCCCGTAACCCGGGCCTAGACTTCCGCTGATCCGGGCCTGGTGGATTGGGCCTGCGGTGCTATGCAGGAGAGAAGCTGATCGGCAGTGAGAAGAGCCGAGTGAGAGCAGACCTCCGGAGCGGCAGTGTGAGAGAGGCGGTGGTGGGGAATCGTCAACCCTAGAGGTGGCAGTTGATCCGACGGGGGTTATACCTGGCCCCTGGGTGAAGAGACCACAGTGGAGACCGTGGTAGAGGCTGCAGGAGTGGGGGGGGGGCTCGCCTTGACCCGAGCGGAAAGCTGCTCTTGAGGGGTGCAATTTTGGCTGGGCTGTGACGCTGCGTGCCTGGGGAAAAAAAACAGTGTGCGCTGAGGATCTATTCTCCGAACATAAAAGGCCAGCCTGGCAGAGAGGAGGTGACATTACCAGTGAGGGATGATCAGTGGGACTTCTTAAGGGCCCCATCGGGGGCAAGCCGCAGAGAGGCATACAATGTTGAGGGCAGATAAGGTACCATATTGCTGGAAAACCCGAGGACGAGCTAGTAGACACTTGGAAAAATTAACTCCCGGGGAGAGTGGTGATCCCCACATTTTGGAAGCCTGGTGGCCTGCAGCCAAACAAACCGATGCTTAGGTGGCCTGTACTGGGGCTGAGTGGGCCGATCCCGGCATCGAGGGCATTACGTGTACCACGAGAGCGCACTCTTGTTCCCCAGATGAGACTTGTAGTGTCAAACAGTAGCAGCGACCACCAGATTCAAGCTACTTCATTGCATACTGAGCACATTTGGGCATCAACAGTACTGCCATTTGGGTATTCCCCCCCTTTTTTTCTTATGTAGTTTTATAAGAGAGACATGGTGAAACCAAAGGGACAACTAATGACGAAATCTAATAAGATGGACAAGTATGTTGTAATTAAGCAGTCAATGGAGGGGGCTGGCTCAGGTACGGAGGTGCCGGAATCAGCCGAACCCTCAATTGGGTACATTAAGGCAGCGATCCACGACCTTAAAGGTACTCTAGAACCCAAAATTGACACAGTGACAGAAGATGTTAATCTTCTACGGGAGGACTGTCAGAAAATCACCACAGCTGAAGCAAATATTCATACATCACAAACTACGTCCAAAACATTGGAATACCAGGTTCGACATCTCACATAGCAAAAAAGATTATGGCGGGCAGACTTACTAGAGGACCAGGAGGGAAGGACCCAATGTGCATCATGGTGGCTGGGGTCTCCGAAGGGATGGGGGGCCCAGAGTAGACATATTCAAAGATCTGATCGTCAACACTCACCAGCCCAAGCACCTCTCCATTTTTTCTCCGTTAAGCGGGTGCATATGGCGCCAGTGCCAAAAGAGAGACGATTTGGCAGAACAGCAAGATGGACATTCCCCAGAGAGTGCAGAGGTGGGGGTTCCCTAATAGAAACAGCTGGCTGAAGGATAAGTACCCCTAGTTTAGCACTTCTGCTCCCACTGGGTAAGACTAAGCTGGAGAGGATATAATTATGAGGACTCTCGTAAGGAGCTCGTGACACAGTTTGGACCATTGCACTGTACCCTTGGATGGCCTTTGGGAGCGAGGGGTGGCGAAAGTGCACCATGTTTTTGGGGGGTTGGCTGTGTGGAGCAAAGTTAAGGTTGTCACATGGCTGCCCTCTTTGGAATTTGGGAGGGCGACACCACAACATGTTCCATGAGTAAATGGTGTGGGGGACAAGTTATTGAAGTTACAAGGGGTTTACGGATGGCTTATGAGCTACTTGGGCATCTTGGTGACACCAGCTAACCCGTGGCATGTTAGTTATGTTTAGGGTGACAGGCACTCTGCAAATTCGGGCAGTGAGAATTTCAAAGTCTACAGTGCAGGGTAGCAGGTATGTGAGAGTTTCAAGGGGAACCACAGTTATGTTCTGTTTGCACAGTTCTACACAGTGTAACGTGGATCTGCTCAGTCACATGGTGAAACAAGGGGAGGGGCTCAGATCACACGCGGGAGGAGTGCAGATCATAGGACCGATTACGCGATGGGCAGGGAGAACTTGCCTCCCAATACAACATGGGGTCCAAAGTCTGTTCAGATTTGAAGGTCATGACATGAAATGTCAATGGCCTCAGTAGCAAAATGGAACAAAACTACACATTGCAATATATCCATAGATATGCCCCAGACCTCGTCCTATTACAGGAAACCCACTTGAATGGTAACCAATATAAAGCACTGGCTCATTGAGGTTACTCTCTGATGGCACTTGCGGGGTTTCACCTCCAGATGCTCAGGTATCCTTCTTAAATCATCCGTACTGTTTACACCTGGCCAGATATGGCACAACCTTCTGGGTAGATTTGTCATGCAGAGGGATACGTGGAAGGGCCATACACTCAATCTTTGTTCTGTTTATGCACTGCCTAGATTGCAGGCGGAAACTTTCTCAGCCCTTGGAGCCTCACTGTTGGAAATGCAGATGGGTACCCGGATACTCAGGGGGTGTTAAAGGACATGATGAACACTGTGAAGGACAAGCTGACCAGTAGGAAGTGAGACAGACGAAAGCCCGCTTAAATCCTTCACAGAGGCCATGGGGTTGGTTGACCTCTGGCATGAGCTCACTCCAACCATGAACCAGTACACAAACAAGCCTGCGAGACATGGTAGTTTCTCCCGCCTGGATTATATATTTACCCATTGTATAAGCGTGAGCCATTTTCATGGTATGGGCCACCTGGCGGAAGGCATCTCTGCCCACTCACTGGTGGTGTCATTTTCAGGTCCTATTAGAGATTCAGTGTTGCTCCCAAGGATAGCCACCTGGCAGTTGAAAGACAGAAATTCCAAGATATAATAGAAGATCACTATTTCCAAGAGAACGTGAGGTCGGCCAGCTCTGCTTGTACCTTATGGAAGCTTTCAAAACATTGCTGTGTGGCAATGCTCAAGTCCTCATAGGGGCAAAGAGGAAAGAACAGGCCGTCAAGTAGGAGTCGCTATAGAAAGATGATCTCTTTGGAATTAGAAATAGTGAGGGGGGGTTGCCCGACACCAACCCGAGTCATTGTTTCCGGCTGCAGCAACAGGAGTTGAGAGACTTGGTGGAAAATACAGCTCGAGTACACGCATTGGCTACTCTACAATGTAGTACAAAAGGGGGTGGTGATGGACGGAGCATCTGAACCAATCAAACACTCACACCCAGTCAACAGATCTGGGTTTAATCCATCACCGTTCTTTAGCCCACTCTGCAACCCCGGTTCAGACATGGCCATATGCAAATCAGTCTGACCCTGTGCCTCATGGGAACAGTCCAGCTGACCTTCTGAAAGACCTCTCTTCAAGTCCTCTCCCTAGAGGAAAGGGATGCATAGAACAGGACTTGATTGTTTATAACAAAGAAGGTGCAATCCGGGGATAACAATCCGGCATGGCTGCAGGGCCTAACGGCCTACCTGAAGAGCTCTATAAATGTGCAGTCGATACATTTGCAGCACATATGTTTAGCATCTTCCAAAAAGATATCCACCCAGCAGATCACAGACTGGCCAATATCGTGGCCCACCCCAAGAAAAATAAACTGCCCACAGCCTATAATTCCTAAAGGCCTATATTTCTTTTGAATTTAGAGGTCAAGATCTTTGCGAAAGCCCTAGACAATAGACTTGTGAATGTAATAAATACAGTGGTCCATAGGACCAATCTGGATTTATGCCTCACAGGGCTCCCAAAGTGAATCGGAGGTGCCTTTATGAGGCATTACATATGATAGCGACTTCTCAGGCGGAGTAAGCTGTTCTGCTCTCATTAGATGCAATAATGGCTGTTGACAGTATACAATGGCCATACTTATTTGCTGTCTTGTCCATTCTTGGATTCCGTCTCAAGTTTTGCTCCTGGATTAGGCTCCTACATCGTGATCCCATGGGGAGGGTGCAGGTCAAAGGTGCACTTTTTCACCCTTTTACTCTTCATATGGGTACAAGGCAGGGCAGCTCCTTGACTCAGATGATCTTCGCCATTGGCTCTGGAACCACTGGCAGCCTGGATCCGACAAGACCCGCTACTGTAGGGCACCTGGGGAACAGCATGGGAGGAAGGATCTACCTCTATGCTAACGACATGCTGTTGTATGCTACGTGGCTGCACCTCTTGATAGGTAGAATTCCTCGTATTTTTCAACTTTTAGAGTTACTCTATTACCAGATCAACTAGGACAAGTCTTTCATATTTCCTCTTGATGGAGAACAGCCGTTTGTACCACCCACGTTTGTGGCTCCAGTAGGGACTCCAGGCTTTCAATACGTAGGCATTTATGTGAACAGAGATGCTGAGAACATTATAAGAAGGAATCGGATTCCTCAAGTTGAGCGTCTTAGGAAAAATGAGGCAAACTGGAGGGCACTTCCAGTATCCCTAATGGGAAGGTCTGTGCTCTTTAAGATGATGAACTTCCCATGCATGAACAATTGTTACTTACCTGTAAACAGGTGGTTCTCCAGTATTGGTGTCTTTCATAGATTCACATGCTTGAATATTCCCCGTCGTCGGAGTGGGAATCCCACAGTATATAAAATAACAATAATATACTATATATATATATATATATATATATATATATATATGTAACAACATAAAACCTGAAATATGTACCAGAAAAAGGCATAACCTGCCTACACATATTTCTACATAGGAATGCATGGAAAAGGAAAAAACCATATGCAGTCTATCCTTGTCATTATGTTGGTCCAAACTGCAGCCAATCAGGCGACAGCAACCCTCTAGAACCTTCTCCTCAGAGCTCAGCACCTCAGATTTTCGAGCACAAGAGTGACCAAAGAGAGCCTCTGAGGGGAGGAGGGAGGGTCGCATGTGAATCTATGAAAGACACCAATACTGGAGAACCACCTGTTTACAGGTAAGTAACAATTGTTCTTCTCCAGTATTAGGGTGTCTCTCATAGATTCACATGCTTGAATATAGAATAGATAGTCAGCACCCAAGAAAAGTTTCCATAGTTACAAAGCATATGAAGAGACTGAAAATCATATGTATGGAGTACATATATATATCAAACAGTCAATAATCACTTGGAAACTAATAGGAGGAGGGTAGAACAGAGGCTCACCTTATTGAAAAAGATTACGAAGCACAGCTTGTCCTACTGCGGTATCCGCTTCATTCATGGCACTCAGACAGTAGTTTTTCGTAAACGTGTGCCTGCTGGACCACATGGCTGCTCTGCAAATTTGATGCAGCGGGACACCGGCAAATAAGGCAGTAGAGGACGCCATTGATCTGGTAGAATGGGCCCTCATCGAAGACTGCAGAGGCTTACCCGCCTTTTGATGGCAGAAAGCAATCGCCGAAGACACCCAACGGGCTATAGTAGGTTTGGTAACTGGACGCCTCTTGTGAAAACGTCCATAAGCCACGAAGAGTTGGTCAGATTTGCGGAACTGAGCCGTTGAACTTGACTTGACAGCTCTGTGTAATGTTCAGCTCTACTCCATGACTTGAAAAATTTTGTTTATGTGGAGCATAATATCTCTTAAAAAATATTTGTCTTCATTCATAATGTATATGTCTATGTTTGACGTACAATAGATAGTACAGTGAGGCCGCTTGGCCGTTTTTATATGTCACTATCCTTCACCCTCACCATCCCTCACATTACCACTTCCTTTCCGTCTCCAGGGGCACTATATTACATTTTGAAATGTTCAACAAATGTCTTTGGATAATTTATTTATGACAACATTGTGATTAAATAACAATTGTTGGTCAATTCAGTGAAACTTCTTCTTGAGTCACTTTTGATATATATTTGTTGCTTTATTGCTGGGACCCCTTCTTCTCAGTACTTTGAATACCCAGGTCCCAGTGACTTCTTCTGGGTGAACCCTTTGTGTATACAGCGATGTAGAACTTCAAGCACCGTTTAATGTCTAGGGAGTGCAAGCGTTGTTCCGCAGGAGACTGAGGGTTAGCAAAGAAAGTCTTCAGTATAACAGGTTCATTGATGTGGAAATCTGAAGGTATTTTAGGTAGAAAAGTAGGGTTAGTGCGAAGCACCACACAATCTGATTGAAACTGAAGAAACGGAGGATTGATCGTAAATGCATGAATGTCATTTACTCGACGAGAAGACGTTAATGCAAGGAGAAGAGCAACCTTCCAGGTGAGATACTTGAGGTCATCTCTATGTATTGGCTCAAATGGCGTTTTCATCAATTGTGTTAAAACAATGTTAAGGCGCTAAGCAGGAGGAGGGCGCTGAATCGGTGGAAATTTGCGAAATAGTCCTTTGAAAAATTGGCGTATTATTAGAGGAACAGAGGGAGGTGGAGCCATCGAGGCGGAAGCGTGAAATTGCCGCCAGAAAAACTCTTAAAGTGGCATGAGACAATTCTGACTGAGCCAATTGAAGGAAGAAAGGGAGGAGCTGTGCAGGCGTTGCACGTATGGGATGAACACCGGCAGCAGCACACCAATGGCAGAATCTTATCCATTTCAACTTGTAGGTCTTTATAGTTAAGGAGCTCAGGCCTGAGCAAGGACGTCTCGACATTCTTGTGGAATGGTTAGATGGACAAATACGCAGTGTTCAGGTTCCAGGCTGACAAGCTCAGAGAAGAGGGGTCCGGATGGTAAATTAGACCCCTATCCATAGAAAGAAGATCCATCCGAGGATGTAGAAGGATGGGCTTGCACTGGGACAGAAGCAACTCCAAGAACCATGCCTGTCGTGGCCACCTGGGAGCAATGAGTAGGGTGTGGCAGGGTTCTCTCTGTATCTTCCAGAGCACCCGAGGCACTAGAGGGATCGGAGGAAAGGTGTAAGCAAACAGATTGGACCAGTTCATCAAAAGGGCATTGCCCTGTGACCCTTTGTTGGGATGCCAACTTGCGTAAGCTGGGCATTTCCAGTTCTCTGGTGTGGCAAAGAGATCTAGTGTCGGGCAACCCCAGCGACGAAAGATAATTTCGAGTGTTGGTTGATGTAGCTCCCACTCGTGGGTTGATGATCGGGATCTGCTGAGGGAATCTGCCAGGAGGTTGGATATCCCTGGGAGATGAACTGCGGTGATTGTGATTTGGTGCTTGAGTGACCAGTCCCAAATTGACTGAGCCAGTCGAGACAGTACCGGAGATTTTGTTCCGCCCTGCTTGTTTATGTAATGCATGCAGGTTGTGTTGTCGGTTTGTATAAGGACAGACTCTCCTCGAAGCACGGGTTGAAAAGACTTGAGCGCTAGAAATATAGCCATGAGCTCCAACTTGTTGATGTGCCAGGCTTTCTGAGGCAGAGTCCATTTTCCCTTTATGGACAGGTCTTGGAGGTGTGCCCCCCCCCCATCCCTCCAAAGATGCATCAGTCGTGAGCGTGAGATCTGGAGTGACCGATGGGAATGATGCCCCTGCTGTAAGATTTACTGGCTGTGACCACCATTTGAGTGCTATTTTCATGCGAGTCGTGACACAAATTAGATCGTTGAAGGATCCGGTGACCTGACGCCACTGTCCGTCTAATTCTTCTTGAATGGGACGTGTCCGCAGTCTGCAATGTGGGATAAGTGCGATGCACGATGACGCCATCGCCAGAAATGACTTCAGCAGCTTAACTGAAACGTACTGCTTTGATAGTAGAAGAGATACTAGACGAAGAATCCTTTGTTGACGTTCCAGGGACACAAATGCGTTTGCCAGCGTGGTATCCAATGTGGCCCCTAGAAAATCCTTGCAAGGAGTTGGGCGTAATTGGGACTTTTCTAGGTTGAGAGACAGTCCCAAGGAGCGAAACACCCTCTGACAAAGGGATGTATGGCGAAGCAGCTGTGCGCGAGACTGCGATTTCAGGAGGCAATCGTCGATATATGGGAATATCTGGACACCTTGGAGGCGAAGATAGGCCATGACAGGAGCCAATATCTTGGTAAAGACTCGAGGGGCGGAACGAAGGCCAAATGGCAATACTCTGAACTGGAAATGTTTGTGCCCCACCTGAAATCGTAGAAACCTCCGATGACGTAGGAGTATTGGAACATGGAAGTAGGCATCTCGGAGGTCGATAGTAGCCATGAAATCTCCGACTAAGAGCAAACGCAAGATCTCTGTAAGCGTTAGCATGCGGAAGGATTGACTCTTGAGATAGTGGTTGAGTGCTCTCCAGTCCAATATTGGTCTCCATTCCCCGTTCTTCTTGACGATTAGGAAAAACCGGGAATAAAACCCCTTCCCTCTTTGAGACTTTGGCACTACCTCTACTGCACCCTTCTGAATCAGAAGTTGAACTTGTTGGAAAAGTTCCTTGATGTGCGGAAGTGGCGGCCCAGAAGGTGGAGTTGGAGGAGGGATTTTGACGAATTCCAATGTATGGCCCTTTTCTACAATGTCTAGCACCCAACGGTCCGAGGTGATGGAGGACCATTGAGAACCAAACAGGGAGATTCGACCTCCAACCTGCTGGGTTAAAGGTAAGTCATTGTCGTTTACTAGAAGATCCTCTATAAGAGGATTTCCCTCTATAGGTCTTGGCCGGCTGTTGACGAGACGACTGCTGTCGGTTACTGGAGTAACGCTGGTTGTTTTGGTTATAGGAGCGATATTGATTGCTTCCTCCTCGAAAATTGGAATTGGTGCCTCGTCCTCGAGCGCCCCAAAAGGGCTGTTTCTTAAACTGAAGATTTCCCAAGGCACGTGCAGTGTCCGTGTCCTTTTTTATAGATTGTAACGTCTCATCAATGTGTGCTCCAAAAAGTGATTTGCCATCATAAGGCATATCGAGAATTTTAGCCTGAACTTCCTGACGGAAGGAGGTGGAGCGCAACCAACCTTGCCTTCGTAAGACAGCCGCTCCAGCGAGCTGTCGAATCCAGTGCAGGCTACATCTACTGCACAATCAATCAATTCTTCAGACGTTCTTTCTCCTTCCTGAAGAAGTTGCAATGCTTCCGCCTTGGAAGCATCCGGAAGCAATGCCACATAGGCGGTCATATCTGCCCAAATTTGGCGGTCATATCGACCCAATATGGCCATAGCATTAGCCGCTCTCACCGTAGTGGAAGACATCAACGAGAACTTGCGCCCTATAGCATCAAGGCGATGGCCCTCACGGTCCGGAGGCGCTGTAATAGTGGATGCAGGATTCCGGGATCCCCGCTGAGCTGCCTGTGTAACAACTGAATCTGGCTTCGGCTGGCCAATGAGGCATGCTGGAGATCCGACCGGCGCCTTATATTTCTCTTCTAATCGTGGCAATTGGGCAGGCAAAGAATTTGGCGTCTTCATTAGTTTCATCCCTTCAGCCGAGATGAAATCTATAATTGGAACAGTATGAATCTGCTTCAATGGTTGACTCTTGAAATCGTAAAGGAAGCAATCTTCCTCTCTTTGGACTCGTGGTAACTTAAAACGTTGAGCCGCTCTGTCCATTAACTGATGGAAGCTTGCAATATCCACCAGAGAAGAATCCCCTGGCGTCACTTGAGATGGGGACGGTGTTTGTGCCCGATAGTCATCCCACTCCGCCATATTATCATCACCATCCACATCTGTAACCTTCCCATCTTCTCGTTCAGGAGGGTTTTCCTCGTCATCATCAGGATACACAGTTGCGTGCACATGAATTGATGTGTGTCTCTGAATGGCAGCTGGTGGTGGAGGTAAGGAAGGAGCAGCTGACGGCTCCGTAATAGGGTTTAAGACTGAAGGAACTGTAGGCACTTGCGGTGATGGTGGGAAACGCCTATTATAGTCGTCTAGCATACTTTGGAGGTTAGAGATAAGCGACAAAGGTAACGTCGCAGTCGGAATTTGAGTCTGAACCTCATCCTGTTGGCCATACTGCTCCTCCTCATCATTACTGAACTCTTGGCATTTTATAATTAAATCTGATGGACTATGAGCCTCAGTGAAAGATTCATGTACATCCTCTTCAGACTCTTGATCTGAGTCTGTAGCAAACAAAGGCGAGGGAGGCAGTGCATCACCAGGAAGTGCAAGCTGATTACTTGGAACCATACTACTTTTTTGAAGAGTGTCAACATTGGCTAAACTGCTGGAAGACAGTGGCAATAAAGGCAGAGAGGCAAATGTAGACGGAACTGTCTTTTCTACATTTTGAGACTCCATCGTCGATGGCAATCTTTCCGTCGATGGTGCTGTCGTCAGCATAGACGATGATGTGGTCTTTTTGGTTTTCTTCGACGAAACCGTCGTCGACGGTGTCCTCGTCGACGAGGCTGTCGTCGACGGTGACTTAGTCGATGGCAATGGTGCTGCCGACGTAACCTTCGTCGACGTAGACGTCGATGGGACCTTCGTCTTCATCTTCTTCGTCGACGGAGCAGAGGTCGGCAGAACACTCGTCTAACCGTCAACGGATGTTTCTTAGTCGACGACGATGAAATTGGAATAATCGACGACACAGTCTTAGAACTCAGAATTACCCTCATCGACGATGATGACGTCGACGAATGGGCTGTAGACGATCCAGAAGCAAGCGTCGTCGTGACTGTCGTTGTTGATTTCGAACCAGAGACAGCCAATCTCATCAACTGGACTGTAGACGACACAGTCGTCGACGGAAAATCAGTTTTCCTCACAGAAAAACCTGTGGAAGTTGCAGCAGGAGCCTGAGAGCCAGGTCTCGTGGGCCCAGAAGTGGTAGGAAGTGGTGAAGTCACAGCAGGGGCCAAGGAAAGAGAAATCTTCCTCTTTTTTAGAAATGGAGAAGGCAACTCCTGCACGCTACCACGTTTGAAGGCTGCTTGGGAATGGCCAGAAATAAGACTTTCAGCATCAGAAAGTACATTATCCTTATCCTTAAGTCTTTGAAGCCAGAGGAGTAAACAGCCTTCCCTGTCCTTTAAAGTCTTTGTGGCGAATGTTCTACTGAACTTACAGCTCTTCACCTCATGGTCCGGGTAAAGACAGTAAATGCACTTACTGTGTGGATCCTCTGAAAAAAGTCTTAGCTTTCCACAAGAAGAAAAAGCTCTGAAAAGAGACTTCTTAGTTGTAGACATGTTGAAGAAACAGGAAAAACCTGAAGAGAAGAGAAAACTGAGCAGAGCTCAGGGAGACTCCCTTACACACGACGTGCGGTAGAAAATCTGAGGTGCTGAGCTCCGAGGAGAAGGTTCTAGAGGGTTGCTGTCGCCTGATTGGCTGCAGTTTGGACCAACATAATGACAAGGATAGACGGCATATGGTTTTTTCCTTTTCCATGCATTCCTATGTAGAAATATGTGTAGGCAGGTTATGCCTTTTTCTGGTTTCAGGTTTTATGTTGTTATATATAATATATATATATATATATATATATATATTATATATATATATTATATATATTATATATATATATTATATTATATTATTGCTATTTTATTTACCATGGGACTCCCACTCCGACGACGGGGAATATTCAAGCATGTGAATCTATGAAAGACACCCTAATACTGGAGAAGCTGCACGTCCTTTAAAATACCCCATACAGGGTGCCACCCGATTTTATTTTGCAAGGTGAATAGCGAATTGAGCGAACTATTTTGAAATGGGGGCAGCTCACGGATCTCCCTCGACAAGTTCCAACCGGGGGTTATCAGTCTGAGTGGGGGCTGGCAACCACTGACATATATATCTACTATTGTGCAGCACAACTGACCGCAGTGAACGATTGGGTATTTGGGGACATAGAGGACCCAGCTTACTAAGTAGATTGAGGAGCTATGGGGGACGAAAATTAACTATCACTATTATGTAACTGAAAATGTGGAGGATCGCTGCCACCACATACACAAACGGTTGTTAGGGTGTGGAGAGAGGCCAATAAACACCTGGACTGGGATGGCAGGTTGACAAGTAGGACTCCGTTATGGGACAGTGAACTCTTGCAGGAAGTTGGGAGCTTGAAAGATTTACTTAAATGGGGACTGATTGGTATGGAGTGCCTCTGGAACATTTGGAAAGGGGTACACTACTGGCCTTTGAAGACCTAGAGGAGGAGTATGAAATGGGGAAAATGGAACAGTTTAAATATCTGCAGTTGAGATATGCGATACGGTGTCATTTGCCAGAGGGGGAGCAGCTGCCAGAGTCCACCCCTTTGGAGTGACTATTACTACTTGACCCAATGCCAGCAAAGGCATGATCTCCTTGATATTTAAGAAAATAAGGAACAACTCCCCTGACCTGCTACGCTCCCAACAAGAGGCGGAGGAAGTAAACATTGGGCTTATTGAGGACGATGACTGGGTGGAAGCACTTCAGAGCCCCAGAGAAATAGCCATAAGGGCTCACTTTCATATGATACAGATACAAATATTACACAGATCTATTATTCTAGGTTTCTATTACATCGCCTGGGCCGGTACAATATGGCCCTCAGCGCTAGGGGAAGAGGCATGGTGGGTTCATTTTTCCCTATCCTCTGGGAATGCCCCGTAATTCAAAGTCACTAGGAGGGGGTGGTAAAAGTCATGGCCAAAGTTGCAGGTCTTGCGCTTCCACTAGAGTTCAGATGGCAGCTGCTAAGCATGGTGGAAGAGGATATTTGTCCCAGGTACTCAAAAAGTTGGTTACTATTGGCAGCAGGGGGTGGCAAAAAGAAACACTGTTAAGGCAAGGGGTGCGAGTAAATCGCCCCCCCCCCTCAAGTGTCCAGGATTGGGAAAATGATTTAGACTGGTTCCCACAGGCAGAAGGGGTGATTTAGCACAGTCGGAGCTGCCCTAGGAAATTTGATAAAGTGTGGGACAAATGGAGCTGTACAGGGAAACAAAGGTCCACATAGGGGAGGCTGGGGGTGAGGGGGTTCGCGGTCCAAGAGGTAATTGATTGTAACACCTGCATGTAATTACAACTATACCTCTGTGATCTGTATTATATTTATTAATATGTGAACCGGTAATTACGTTATGCCTCACTGTCTAAAAAAGCCACATTTTTTGCCAATGATTGTACCATTTGAGGTGCACTGAATTGTTTATTAGAAAGATTAAAAAGATTCTACAAAATTAGATTAAGAAACAAAGCTTCTTTGTTTTATGTTCTAGAATGCGGTATCACTCTGGCTGGAAAAGTGGGCTGGTTAACTTCATTTAGATACTTTTCATAGTTTTCCTCTGAGCACTATATATCAAAATGAGACCAGACAGGAAGAGTACAACATGATTTTTACTTTGTGAATTACTATGAAAATTTCTTTAAGAAAAACATTGCTTATGGAAATAAATTCTACGACAGCAACACTCACAAAAGTACATTACAAATGTTAGTCCATGTTTTCCTGAAGTATCACAACCTTCACGTTTTACAATACATTTCTGCTGTCACACCCAATTAAGGAAAACAAACAAAAGCACACATTTTGTCTGCTGATAAATTGCAAACTTCAATAGTGCACCAAGGTAACATTGTCTTTGAGGAAGGCTTTGTTCTACTATAGCACTCATGTTATGGGCTTGAAAAAAACACTTTCAATGATTTGAATGATTTAATAGCTTCCTATATAAATGTCAATAATTCAGCAACGTAGAAGATATATCACACTTTATGTCTGAACATAAACAAATATTCTGCTGCCTGGTGGCAGGGTTTAATATGCAAGAATAGCACCTATTGACACACTGTGCTTCCTTTGAGTTGCTGCTCATGTGAATTGTACATTGAGTCCTGAGAAGGAGTAAGCATTTGCAACAAAACTATAGCCTATAACCTAGTTAGTGTTTCATCAGCATCAGCACCTTTGCTGCTAAAACACCTGTTTGGCTTTGGAATATCAATGCTTTCTAGCAAGTATTTGAAATTAAGTCATGTTCTTGGTCATCTGCAATATAAACACACAGCCTTTGAAACATTAACATTTTCAGTGGTATCAGTATTTGCAATTTGCATATGAAGAGGAACAGAGTCATTAGTTGTGCTTGGGCGTTACGAGAACAGCGATTATCTGCAAAGACTCGTCAATCCGACTATAATGGGCCACATCTGGAGAGTAAGAGCATACACTGGCATGCATGTTCGTCATCTGAATTATGCAGCAATTTTCAACACATGCAAATATTGGCTGTCCATTTAAATGTTGGTGGGAAAAGAGGCTACAAACAAGGTACCACACCACACAACTAAACACCCCAACTGGTAAATATTAGGCTATGTCCATAGGTTGGCAACTCATATCTGCAGTACATCTCATCTTTAGCCTTGTCGTTCATAACCCGTAGGTTTAATATAAAAAATGTCTTGCTGAAACTATTAAGTGATATGCAGCAGAACCTTTGACATAGACTATGTAAGTTAAAGGTACAATTATATATAAAACAACAGTTCCTCTGAGCTCAGTCCTCTAGTACGGCTATCGCAATGTAATATGTAAATCAAAGGGTCTATTACATGAGTCAGGCTTAAGCCTGCGACAGTGTACATCTAAGTAAATACATTTGTGCAAATTTGACTTTGGCCTTTGTGCTGGGAATTGCACACATGAAATGATCTTGAATCACAGCAGAAGCAGCTTTTTTTACTTTGAATTAAAAAAGGGCAAATGGGAGGCCGAAGGACCAACTTTATTTTAAGCATATTTGAAGTTTACGGTATCCTTTACACAATGTTCTTCATCTTGCATCAACGCTCCATACATCTTGTCTGTGATAGGGAAATCTTTTGTTGTAATCAGTACCACATATCTTATAATAAAGCCGAGGAAAAACTTAACATTCTTGATTTTCTACTTGTCATAACATTATCTTCAAGTTCTGCAGCAATTTTGTTCTTTGTCAATAAATGCAATGCCAGCTAATCAATTTCACTCAATCTGCATTCCCAGTTCATGGAAGAACTTTCACCTTTTGTTGATTTATTTTCGGATTACATACAGTTGAAAGTCAACAGTTAATGATATTAAGTCAAGAAAGAAATGCTGCCATGACCAGGATTCTGACAAAGTAAAAGGAGGAGTTCATGCACAAATGTACATGGTACATTTTATTCATATGCACCCTTTCGCTCAGCATCACAGAGGCAAATAAAAGGGAAACAAGGAAGAATATAGTCTAGCGAGTTCTGGCTCTCCATCATTTACATAATTATATTGGAGGTTTAGCTGCAGCTAGAAGGGCAGAAGGTGACCCTTCCAAAAGATACTGAAGTCCACTAAATTTTTTTGGGCCTTCCACTACCACTGTATCCCCAACATGTTTTTCTAATACTTCTTGTACAGCATATGCTCTAGAGGACAATAGGCTGGTTGTGCGGAAAATGGACCAAGAACAATATAATACTGGGATCATCAGGAAGGCTACTTTCCTCTCTCTTGCCCCATGCTGTACCACCTTCCGAACAACTTTGTAACAGTCAGCATAGATAGCTGTACTAAAAGAGACCAATTAAGGTAACTTTATTTTGAAAAAGGTTACAAAGCAGCTACTTAAATAAGAGAAGCTCTTTCTCTAGGAGAAGAATCTTGCTTTCAAAAATCATCAGCGGCTGTGCAAGTGGTTGTCCTGCAGAATGCCAAGATGGCAGCATGATTTTCATCTGACAGAAGCCAGCTTGCTTCGCAAACTTTGGAAGAACCGATAAACAATGGGCAGGATCTCACCAGCATCTCCCCTAGATGATGTTAACACACTGCAGACAATTGTTTCCTGCTACTGGTGCATTGCTTACATGTGAGAAATACGAAATAAGGTAGCTAGGGTTATGGGGGATAAAAAGAATCTGAAGATGACGACCAAAATAGGGAGCTTCCGGAGGAAGCACGTCGACATCACAGGAGGACACCAAATGGTGGTATGTGGACACCCACTAAGAAGAAGAAAAAAGGACAAATACAACAATTCCGGATCCAAGCACTTGATGGTAGAATAATGCCAATCCAGAAAAGATTCATGCTGCAAAAATGAGAGTTAGAAATACATTTCTAGGGAATAAGTGAAAGTAGTAAAAAGTAACACTGTCCCTGCCCCACCACCCCCGCCCTCCCAAAAAAGCATGAAGCAGATTAGCTAGGTGATGGTTCGCCAAACCGAAGAAAAACACCAGTTCTGGGTGTAGATAACTAACACAAGGCAAGTGGACAGGCGAGGCATGCAACGGGACATTTACATGCCTCCTGCTTTAGATTTTAACATGACAGCATCTCTAAGAATAAAGCATTTTTGCTGGTCTACAGACAGAGAATTTACCAACTAGCTGTGAAGCAGTTAAAATTGACTGCAAGAATACTAAGTAAGGCTTGTAATTTAAGGTTGGCTTGTTTCACTACAGACAAATAATTCTATTTATAAATAAGATAAACCTTTGCAAGAAAAGCCTACAATCAATCAGAAGCAGAGGCTGGCTTACTCAGAGGTAAGCACACATAAGGCATAGGATATTAACTTTACCTTGTGGACAGAAAATCAATAAAATCAATTTATTAAGCACTCCTAACATGCAATACTACAAGGAGGGCTCCTCCTAAATGCTTTCCAGCACTGATAAAAATGATGTTTATCTGAGATGAAGAATTGAGAGAGTGTGAAGGAGATATCCGTATCCACATGCTGAAAGGATTGCCTGTAAAAATATAACTTTCTGATATCATATGGACAATGACAGATGATCAAGAACAATGTGTAGATTGATAGGGCATTACAGCTTTAAAATACCCAAGCATGGGTTGTCTTTTTTGGCTAATGTGAGCATAATTTCTGTGACATGGTGTCAAACATGGTCATGTGTTTTTATTAGTGTGCTGCAACTCCTACAGACAATGTTTTGGGAACAATTTGTAAGTGAATGCTAGACATACTTTCTGCCTGCTGACATCAGATGTGAAAAATATACAAGTAGGCACTCTAATTCTGTTAATTGGCTGAACACGCCTCATTTAAAAGAAAATTCTTCAACTTCCTACTATCAACCAAATAAATTCTTAATAATGAAAGCATTAATAGGCTAACACTAAGTTATTACATTGCACTTAAAACCTACAAATATTTCCCAGTGGCGACCCATGGATATGTTTCTCAATGTATTTCATTATATTATATTATCATGAATCGAGGCCCTTTACACAACATTAGCCACATTGTTTACACAGGTCTACAATCCATTCTTAAGAAGCTATCTGGCCAAGAAATATGGCTCAACTCACAAAAATAGAGTTGTTTACATCTAAAGTTACTACAAAAGTAGACAGTTTCTGGAGGTCTTGTACTCTCATGAACAATACTATAGGCAACAAAGCAATACAATATAAAACAGAAAGGAATACTAGTGTTTACATTAAAACTTCTAGCCATGAAAAATTATTTCTTTCGAGATGAGCACTTTGCTTCAGAATACTACCCGAAAGAAACGTGTGGATTGAAGATTCGTGAAATCCTGTAATACTTTCCATTTGGTATGACTTGCATACCTTTTTGATTAAAACTAGTGAAGACAATTTTTTTGAATTTCCAATCTGCACAGGTTTTACATTTTGACCCTCGTTCCATTCTACTTCCAATTCATTGAACATGTTACAAAAGTCTATATTAAAACTCCTCCAGGAGTCATTTTATACTTTTTCTTTTAATTTCCCAAGTGGCATAATGTCTTCAGGATTGAAAGTTGGACACAATATAGAAAGCTCCTCCGCCTTATGAAAGCTGAAGTGAAATGGCTGTGAGAGGTCATTTGACAAAATCATGCTGAGTTAAACAGTTAGAGAACTGATGTACCATCTTGTGAGAGATGAAGATCCATATTGGTCTTTTGAACAATGAAGATAAACTTGGCACTTACTCCATAAGAATTCCAGAGATATGATTATAATGTTAAGAGAGGCAAGGGGCACACAGGATTATAAAGGCAAATTATATCTATGTGTTTACGGTTTTCATTCTTGTAGGTGGCTCAGTAAAATGCTATTGAACTCTTTCAAAACACCACCAAGGGGTAACTTATATTTTAGAAAGTAATAATTTAGTTATCTGACACATCATGATCATCATCATCCATATAATTAATAAATTGACATGCTTTTGAGATCATTCTGACGTTAAGATCAGTATCCCAGACTCAAAAGAACATAGTAGTGTTCGGGTTTGTTGCACATAAATGTCCTGTTAACCTACGCTCAGTCCAGCTAAGATAACAGTGAAATAAATAACTTCCTGCTGTCAGTAGCCATCTTTGTTAGCTCACTTCTTACATCACAATCGATATAGCAGTGTGTGAAGAAGAAACTAATGCACTGTCAAGGGGCAGCCTCACCACTTTCCCCCAGTGAATGAAGGGTTGCCTAACAAATCTGCGAGTACTTAACCTTTTCAGGTATCACTGCATTAATCGTCCTGTCAGATTGGCTAGCAGCCTTTTGTTAACAGAACATGGTGTCTTGTCTGAACAGCATCTATCCTTGTGGTTTGTAAAATAATCCCCAATTAGCGAGCACAAACTGTATTATAAGAGGTAGCAATAAATAAAATGCAAACACATCTTTACTGTTTTGCTACATGGTTATTGTCCTAGTCTTGTTCAAAATGTTAATGCACACTGCATTTAGTGGCAGATAACGAAATTACAAAAGCTCCGGAATCAAATAGCATGATGAGGGAAGTGGCATAGTTGTGGATACCCACTTAGTCCCACATGCTAAGTAAACATTATTACAACTTAATGACCAAATGAAGGCTCAAGCCACTCCAAGAACCAGAGCCATAAAGATAATCTTTTTGCAACTTGAAGTGAGCCTATTTATAAAATGTTTGCCTACTACCAATAACACGGAGTGATTCCTTTCAGTCTCCCCCATGAAATAGAGTGCTGTGCAGAAAAGAAAGGTGATGCAAGTCAAATTGAGTTGCATTGAGCAGTACTACGATGAACAAACCAACAACTAACTCACCATTAAGACCGCACCAAACAAAGTAACAATAGAATTAAACAGCACTTTTGCAAAAAATGTTCTAGCTTCTGCTTTTCTTTTTCACCTCTTGAAGAAGTCATACTGTTCACGACTCTGATTTTCAATTGGACTGAAGTTGCCATTGACCTATCTAACCAATCAATACTTCCATTCTACTCAAAAGGAGAACTATAAATACTACACTCTGTTTGAAAGATCTCTTTCTGGTGGTAGGGACCACCACCAACTTCAGGGATGCTATCTAAAAGAGGGCCAGACTGTCATCCCTATGTTTTTTGTCAGTGTACAACAAAGTAGCTAGGCAGCTTAAGCACCAATATGCATGTCCTTTTCCAGAGGAAAGTTACCATTCTTAGCTGCCCTTAAGAAGAGCACAGAAAATTAATTTAAGATAGCGACTAAGTGCAAGTACACCTATATTTTGTGTCATCAATGGTGCCAAGAAAGTCGGTGTAAAATTACATGTGTGTGCTTCAAAATAAGTAGGGGGTAGTCAAAAGTTCCTGTAAACCTATGTCAGACGTGGTTCTTGCACTAATTGCCACTAGCTATTCCCATTACAAGTTGATGCTGTACTGTAAGGAAGGTGTTTGGCATACTAGTTGAGTTTTCAAGATCGAGCTGAACAGAGTGATGACTGGAGAGCACCAGGTTGGCAAGCGAGGTAAAATTAAGAAGTTTGCTTAGGTTATTGCAAGGTCCAAACACCCAGTGTTTCACAATATGCCAAGAACACACAAATCTATCACCTTAAAAAACACAGGTAACCTGCCGCTCTGGAAGCAAAAAGGAGACATCTTGTGGCACAAATGCCGACCACATTTGCCACCTCGAACAATATTGCTAATTGGATATTGAAAGGCAATCTACCAGAGACTAAGGCAGAACTACCAGAGTGAGACTGATAAGTGCAGGATCACTCAGTGACTTTGGACACATGCTGTACCCGCAAATGTTTAGAAGAGAATTTTCCATGTATCACAAGGTGTAGAAATCAAATTGAGTAATAACTCTTTTCAGCATTTCAATGTGACGTACAATTTAGCTCCATGTTCAAAAACAAAGTGATTAAGCCTACAGTGTGTGTAATTTTGTAAGGTTTGCTTCTGCTGCTCGGATTTACACATCCGTTGATTATTTTTCATTTGAGATACTCGATTATATGATCATAATAAATAACATAACGTATTCTAAAGATAAATTTACAGTCACTTCATTAGATTGGTCTTTTTTTGTTGAAGGAATGTGGCCAGGTGCCCATTTACTGTTTATACAAAGATATGTTTTGGAACACTTTAGGATCAAGTTGTCATACTTATTTGTGCATGTGTTTCAGTAAAAAGAAAGTAAAACACACTTTAGCATGTTATAAATTGGTAGCGGATGATCAACATGGAAAAAGCAACATTATAATAAATGGGTATGGGATACATCCTTTTGAAAAAACAGTTAACCTGCAGATTGAAGAGATTATTGATTGAACATGGAAAATATGTTTTTGTCTTCATATATTGTGCCTCTGTAATTAATGGGATGAGTTCATGACTGCAGGACCGGTGGTCTACTTTCTTCCATGCTTGGATAACCTACTGATTCCACTTGTAAGGCATTCTGCTATGTCATCACAATTTGTGCACTGCTGATAATTTCACCTAAGATCTGCAAAATATTAACAGAAAAGTATTAACTTTTGTATCTTTAAGAAGAGAGTTGAAAGAAAACATACACTATATTAGCAACATAGCATTCCACGTTTACATTTTTTTAAGCATTGTATACATAGAGCAGTTTATCATCCAAAAGTAATTGAACATTTTACATCAAAATGTAAATACAACGTTATATAAAATCATCAACTAAATACAAGTAAAAGAGGGCATATAAAGGCAAGGAACAGAAAATGGAGTAAAAACTGGAATACAGTATTTGAGGATTAAATAAGAGAAGGGACAGCCAAGATAAAAAAAAAACAATGAAATCCAGAGACAGATGAATCCCAAGAGAGTATTGGACTTGAAGAACAAAGGACATTAGTCCTAAGGACTTGGTCTGGATATTTATACCTTTTAACCGCAGTGGCCTACACCTTAGTGATGGGGAAAATACGTTATTTACCTTTAACAGTTCTCCAGTGTTAGTATATTTCATAACATGATATATGCATGAAATATTCCCAGAAGTCTGAATTGAAATCCAAAGTACATAAATATCTTGCGGTTTTACTAAATCTAATACATCACCAGAAACTATTCTCTTTCATATTAGGCAATGAAGCTAAAGCTCTGCATTGAGACCAAGTCATTATAATAACACGAGTATCAAAAGACTGGATTTCATAATTGGTTATTCACTGCTCTGACATACAAGTAGTGAAAAGCAAGCCGTGTTTTCAATTCTTAAATAGTGTTTATGAGCTGTAGCTGGGCAAGCATAGGTATACTGGCTCTACCAGGGCCCATATTACTTGGTTATCACAGGGAAGAAGAGTGTGGACTTGGCCCTTCCACAGCAATAGTGTTGTAAAGAAACTCCTCTAGGAGTTATATGGATATGCAATTAGTGCATTTCTTTTGCCAATTCCCTTCATGTAATGCAAAAACGATTTATACGAATATGACATTTTTTTACTTCTTGAAATACAAGGTGCTCCTCCAAAGTGACGGCACAACAATATATACATGTGACTGATGGGACAATATATTCTTCTGAAAGACACTCATGTCGAAAACCACAATCAAAATTTAAAATCAGTACATATATTATAATGTTCATGTTTCGACCGCTTGACACAATTACTTAGGACAGGGTCATTATCAGGACAAAAGTAAGAACAGGAGACACCAAAGAGGTGCGGCAAAGAGACCCTCAACCATAGATGCTGCAAACACAATCTCGACCCCATTTCATTGTAAAACCTCAGCAACATGCATTAAAGTAGCAAGGGATTATGCCACCATTTCTCGCAGGCATGGCTGACACAGACTATCTATTAACACTTGTGCCCAGCCTGAAGGCAAAATGAATTGGCTGCGCAATAGGTGTCAGGACCCCCAACCATTCAGGGGAAATATCACCTGCATCAAAAAGGAAGTACTGACCATACTTAAGATGAGTTTCTGTTCACGTGACATGCCGGCCGGATCAGTCTCCTTCATCGCAGTTAAATGATGGTGACCTTGACCAAAGTAATAGTGGAGCACCTTGTCTTTTAAGAAATGTAAATAATATGTCCTTAGTATGAACGAGGAGTTTCTTTACAACACTACTGCCGCGTAAGTTCAAGGCGACACTCCCCATCCCCCACCCCCTGCCCCCATATGAACCACTTCTTTTAATAATAATTGTCCGACTCAGGAAGTAGCGAATTGGATGTGCATTAACCGTCTTAAATTAAATGGCAGTAATCTGGAAGTCGTACCTTTAGGCAATCAGACCCAACATTAGGGACCTCATTGCTGGCCAAAAGAGCTTGGTACCATCCGGACTACCAGGCAGGTGATTAGGGACGTGGGTTTCTGGCTGAATGACAACGGAGCAGCACATTTTCAATGTCGCTTCTTACTGCTTCGGTTTGCTATGATGCCTAAGAAAGATTCTTTGCCTCTTGCCCCAAGAGACTTAAAAGATGGTTGATCAAGCTCTTATTATCTCTAAACTAGACCATGTCAATGTACTATATTTATGCACCATTGAATGCAGGACAAAAGGTTTTAAATTAGGCAAAATACAGCTGCCTGTTTACCTTCCCATATTCCTGCAGCTTTTATGCATCTTAACATCTTCGTGCTCTACATTAGCTACCCATAGCTAAACACAAAGTATAAGGCATTACGCTATGCGTTTAAAGCAATGAATCAAACTGGTTCTACTTGCAATTGTGCTTTGATTCACTGCTGCAACCCCAAGCAAAAACTTTGTTCGGGTGCGGCCAAGTTTGGGACAATCCCTAGAGTAAGACTAGCAAGAGAAAGTGGATGGTCCTTTTTGGAGTGGGGGGAACCTAAGCTCTGGAACTCCCTGCCTCCCACCCTTTGCCTCTGTAACTCTTATGCTCTCTTTAAGAAACTGCTTAAGACCTGGCTCTTCTAGCAGGATCTCCTTTTGTTTTGATCCATCAGCAATGGGAAAACCCAATGGGGTAGCCATGCACTTTACCAATCATTTCACTTGAATTGTCTGGTTTGCACCACAGCACACTTTTAAACAGGTGCGCCAGGCACAAGCTGAAACAGTGCGCCCTATTACAATGAAGGGCAGCCCATTCAGTGGAATAGGTAGTGGGTGTTCAAAGGGACTCTGTGTTTCTCTGGTCAGGTGGAGAGGTTGGAATGAGTGACTGCCCTTGCCAGCAGGTTGACGTCTGGGGGGTCCAAGGAACCCTCTTTCTTCCTTCCAGAGGGCTGCCATCAGGGGAAACACTGACAGTGTTACCTTTTGTGGTGCACTTTCAGCGTGCCTCCTAATGGGCATGTTAGCCTCTGTGCACGTGTCTGCAATACAGAGTGGGTGCAGAAGTAAAGTGATTCCTTCATTGCATCGGGGCACACTCCTGTGCAGATGAGGGAACGCCCTCTGAAGATAGCACTGGCCCTGCATGTGCACTAGAGTATCAGTATTCTAGAAGGGGCCATTCATACATCTGTAAGCCCCTTATCTACTACCATAGTTCCCTGCCCCAGGGGTGCAAAAAGTAGACGCACAAGCCTGTTGCACCCTCTGTAATAGAGAGTCAGGTCTCCAGGAATATGCAAAAGGATCTGTCTCCCTGCCCTTGTCCTCTGCACATGCAGAAACAAAGGTGGATAAAAGTAAGCAATACTCTGGTGCCACCAACCACCCACCTCCCTTGCTTTCCCTGGGTCAGTGTGGATCTTTGGAAGGCAAGGCTGATTTCTCTCTGAGCTTATTTCATACACCCGATGATGTTAAAGTGCATGTTTTTCTCCTCGTTGAGAGCAGAGAGCATTGCCCTTTTTGAGTGTGAGGGGTAGGAAAGTCTCAGAGGGAGGTAGGAGAGGTTGGCAGAACACAAGATATGCTGCCCATATTTGTGGGAGACGTCAGTTAAAGTTGATTAGGATTGTCTGTAGGACACCAGTTAAAAAAATAACTTGAGGAAAAGGAGGAGAACAGACCTGAGGGAGGAGGCAGCTAAATAAATTTTAATATAAGGGGAAGCTATGGGTAGGTGGCGGAGTGTGAGGAAGACGATGTTGTGGATGTCCTCTGTAACTTCTCTTCCCCCCACACAACTTACAAAGGCCGGGAGGCGGTGAACAAAACATGAAACTAAAGAAGTCCATAAAAGGGCTCTTTTATAACTTTGCTCTTAAGATGTGATTCTGAAAACATTTTTTTTATAAACACTGTTATTGACACCTACTGATCTATAATTCTATGTAGTGTGCACGGTTGCAATTGGGATACATCTAGAAAACCACAATTTGAATCCTGGTTATGCACTACTAATGGTGGAAATGTTGTGTTATGTTTTCTATTGGTCTAGCATCAGAGCAGTAAAAAAAAAAAAGAAAAAAAAAAGCTTTTTTAGTGGTGGATGGATGGCCAATGATCTACCAGTTCCCCAAGACAAAGACAAGTCCTAAATCGCATAGCAAGCACTTAATCCTGAAATGCCAAGACTGGCTTAGAAAAGGAAACTATCCTAGTCCTATCATATGTTGTAAACCTGGCTGGATTTAGGAATTTAAGTTAGATTGAAAATTTGGAGCATATATGTATTAATGTAATTCTCTTTACAATCTGTTTATTTTTCAGGCTGGGATTTCACAAGAATTGCTGCTTACATATATTACATGAAAACAAAGGATGCAGGCCGATTACCAGCAAACATATGTCATCATAAATTGTTTGGATACAAAAGGACATCACATGACCAAAAAGTGCAGTCATGTGTCCAAAAGTGTCAAGATATGTCATATGTTAATAGATCCATCGAGAACACTACATGAAAAAAGGTGCCCCTAAGAGACTTTGTGGGTCTCGGAACAAGGTGGAAAAACAATTAAGAACAAGACTATTTCACAAGAGACCTGTAGTAGTACTTTATTGGCTAATATTAGCTCACATAGGCTGTCCACACATCATTTTAATACATTCAAACCAAATTCATAAATTTGCATAAGTTGCACTTATTTCTTTATTTTTTTGGGAAACCATTTATTTGTGCTTATTTTTGGCATAAAAACGTTTGATACATATACAAGGCTTTTCATCAATACAAAGTACACACTTTTACAGTACGATACATTTGCTTAGATTAGAAACTGTGCTTTCGTATGACAATTTAAAACATGTCTCTTAAGTCTGTTCCCCAACCAACAACTGCATTAATCCACTCTATCCTTACACGCAACAACGTACATTCACATAGAAATCTTATTCATAACCGTCCCAACCCAAAACATTTAAAAAATGACTACAAAAAAATGTTTTCCCCAAAATGTTAAGAAATTATTTCAACTAATACAAATTTATGAATTTGATTTGAATGTAATACAATTATATGTGGATAGCCTATGTGAGCTTATTTTAGCCAACAAAGAAGAAATACGGTTCTAGTGGGAATACTGGGATGCCGCCATGGTGTGTGGAAAACTGTGATATTATGCCACTTTGAGTATGTCCTTGGACGTGTAGTGCCTGATGTTTGAAGGACTGTCATACATGTATGATATCTGTAATGTTATAGGTCAGGTGAGATGCCAAGCACTTAAGTATTATGGTTGCTTACCCAACAACAAAAGATGAATTTTGATATTAGGTGTGGAAAACCTTATTGTAAGAAAACAGGCCTATTGGAGATGTCCCCACCCCCACTTTTTGCCTCCGTTTGGACTAATAGATGCTGTTTTTCTGACTCTGACAGTACACTGAAGCCTGCAAACTAGGCACCAGTGCGAATCCTCACCCTAAAAATGATACAGGTGAATTAGTAACTCCAACTGGCAAAGATTTTAACCCCCTTATAAGTCCTGCATAGTACTCGTTACAACGCATGTGTTTTCTATAAATGCAATTACAACATAAGTCGTTATAACGGTGCGTTATTACATTGCAGGTGGGGGGGGACTGGAGTTTGGAACAGTATAGCTTACTATTCCAACTCCAGTGTGTACAATAGTAGGGAAGGTGTTGGATTGAAAATTCAACAATCACCTTCTGCCCCCTACAGCAATTCGTTGTAACTACTTGCGTTGTAATGCCAAGCGATGTAACATGTTGTCGTAACGACTTGCGATGTATTGGCATGTGATGTATCGCATGCGTTGTAAACAATGTTTCCCTAAGTCTCTAGTATATGGTACCAGTGGAAGCAAGGGTTTCAAAAGGGTCACCAAGGCCTGAAGCACTGTTTGTGCCACCCTGAGTGACCCAAGTAAACTCTATTGCAGACTGTTGGAGCAGTGCAAACTGCTCGAACTCTACTTTGCCAATGCCTTCCCACTTACCCCAGGCCCATTTGCGCACAGGCGGGTGGGAACATTAGGTAGTCAAGAGGTGTAAACTCCCAGAGGTCTAGCCAAATTCCTAGGGTGGGCTACATGGTCTGTACAGCTAAGAAAGGTTTCTGCCATTTTTAAAAGTGGTAGAATAGAGGGTTCTTGGTCAGAAAAGGTGCCCCTACCCCTCCCAATGTGGTCAATTTAGGGGCGGATTACCCGCTGAGGATAGTAGCCCATTGGCCACCTGCACACACATCACTAAACACCCCTAAAAATCTAGGATTTAACGGCTACCCGGACACCAGAACCTCAGTTCTGACCTGACTTGCAACAAAGGGTGAAAGAAGAGACTAGAGTATGCAACAGGAGCTGCACAAACCAAAAGTGGAATACTCAGCACTTGTGGTAACCTTCCTGGAACTGCAAGACTGTAGCTCATCCTGGTCAAAAGCACAGTTACCCCAAGCCAGAGGGACTCCTTTGAGAACCAAAGGCAACTCCAGACTCCCCTGGACTAATGGCACTAGCCCCCTGCATACAGCAGGCAAAGTCAACATACCAGAACCAAAGAATCACTGCCCTTCAGGCCCTTCCAGGGAATCGCCCTAAATTATATGGTCCAGTGCATTGTGAGAAGGAAGATCTTACCCAGTAAACATCTGTTCTTGGCATGTAGTGCTGTAGATTCACATGCTTTGCATAAGTCTGACATCAGGTGTTGGGCTCGGATGATTACATTTCTTTTTGTCCCAAGAAGTTTTCGTTGAGTCAAGAGGCTGTGTGACTCCTCTTTTGTTTTGTCGTGGGTAGGTGACAATGTAAGAATGCGGTGTATATACGCACTGAGATGTCCATGCAATATATGAAATAAAGTGTATGAACTGCAACTGCAATCATTTTTTGGGGCGGAGGGATGGCAAATGTGAAGCTACAGCACTACATGCCAAGAACAGATGCTTACACAGTAAGTAAAATAATCCGTTCGAGGCATGTGTGCTGTCGATACACATGCTTTGCATAGACTATTAAGCAGTCCCTCTACCCAGGCAGTGGTTAACATGTGAGGGTTGAAGTTGTCTTAAAAAACGTTTTAAGTGCTACCTGACCAACATTGACTTGTTTGTGTGCAAATACATCCACTCAATGTTTGGTGAAGGTATGTGGAGTTGCTGCTTTACAAATATCAGCAATAGGGATGTTACCTCGAATTTTTCTAGTGGAGTGTGATTTTTATAGCATGTCTGTATGCATTTAACTATCTTGAAATGCCCGATTTTTAAATTGCTTTTCCTAAACGAGAAGCTGCAAAGGCAACAAATAATTGTTTAGTTTTTCTAAATGATCTAGTCCTGTCGATGTAATACATCAATTCCCTTTTTACATCTAATGTCTGTAATGCCCTTTCTGCAACTGTATATGGCTGTGGGGGTAAGAAAAACAGGTAAATCAATGGATTGATTAATATGGATATTGGAAACTACTTTTGTTAGTAATTTAGGGTTAGTTGGTAGCACTACCCTGTCCCTATGTAATTGAAAGAAAGGCACTTCTAGGGCTAACGCCTACATTTCACTGACTCTTCAAAGAGAAGTAATAGCGATTAAAAATGCAAGTTTCCATGAAAGATATTGCAAACTGACAAGAATGTAATGGTTTGAAAAGAGGACGCATTAATCTTGTAAGGACAATGTTTAAGTTTCATGATGGGGCAGAGGGAAGTCTAGGAGGAATTATCCTTTTAAGTCCCTCCATAAAAGCTTATATGACAGGGATTTTAAACACTGATATGTGTTGTCTATTTTGGAGGTATACTGCAATAGCTGCAAGATGTAATCTTATAGAAGTATATGCTAATCCTGCAGTTTGCAAATGCAATAGGTATAAAATAAGTGTTAGTACTTTTGCCTAAAGAGGGTTAACATTTTGTTTGTGACAAAGCGTTTCCATTTTGCTGCATTACAATGCCTTGTAGGTGGTTTAAGATCCTCTTTAAGAATGTTCATACAGTCTTGAGGGAAATTTAAGTAACCAAACTCTAAGATCTCAGGAGCCAAATAGCAAGATTAATTTCTTTGGGATTAGGATATCTTAATGTTCCATGGTTCTGCGTGAGAAGGTCCGAGTTCCGGTGAAGGTTCTCATGTGGGATCGGAGATAGTTCCTTTAGTGTTGAGAACCATGGTTGTTGAGCCCATGTGAGAGCTATTAGAATCATGGTAAGAGATGTTTGTCAGAGTTTCCTGACCACTAATGGAAGTACTGGGAGAGGTGGAAAAGGGTATGCAAATACCCCTGACCAGTTCATCAATAGAGCATTGCCCTTGGATTGATGGTGGTGATATATGCCTGCGAAGTGAGGGCAGTGGGGTGAATCCCCCGTTTGTGGACTTGTTATCTGCACAGAAAGTTCGCAATCAGATTGTTTGTTCCTTAGACATGTTCTGCTAAAAGATGAATGTTGTGGTGTATTGCTAACATCCATATTTTCGAAGCTAATTGAGATAAAAGGAGAGTGTGTGTCCCTGTTTCTATAAATAATACTTAGTTGTCATATTGTCTGTTCGAATAAGGACAACTTTGTGCTGTAGGTGAGTTGAGAATGCTTTGATCGATAGATCAACAGCTTGCAGCTCTAGGTGACTGTTATGGACATTCTTGTGTTTGGAATCCCATGGTACCTGAATAGTAAGGTTGTGGAGATGTGCTCCCCATTCTGTTAGAGAAGCATCTGTTAGAATTATTTGGGGAACTGGGTCTTGAAACGGTCACCCCTAGGTCAGACTTTGTGGATTCCAACATTGCAGTGTGAGATACATGCAGCTGTTTACCAACACTAGAGCATGAATTTGACCCAGTGACTAAGTCCATTGTTGAGAGAGACATTGTTGTAGAGGTCTCATATTTAGTCTGGCATGTGTGACTATGTACATACGGGATGCCATCAAGCCCAGAAGTCTGAGAAATCTTTTGGCTGGATTGCAAGTTCCCGTTTGAAATTGTTGATTAACGTTAGTATGCTGCTTATTCGGTCTGTGTTTCGGATGCTAAGAAATGCGTTACTTACCTGTAACTGCAGTTATCCAGTATTGATGTCTTTCATAGATTCACATGCCTGAATCATTCCACGTCGTCGAGACGGGAGTCCCCGGTACATAGAAAAGTAATGTCCTATAGACATACATAGAGAAAAGTAGGCCTAAGGGCCTAACCTTAGTAGCCTATCTATGTCCTTTTGTAAAAAGGACCAAACTCCAGAAGGTAGCCAATCCGCTACCACCTCCCTCTAGAACCTTCCTCTCAGTCTCTCAGATTTTCGTACGCACCAAGCTAGGTAGGCGTAATACATGTTAGAGAGAGATGTGAGACCTTCCAGGGGAGGCGGGAGGGTTGCATGTGAATCTATGAAAGACACCAATACTGGATAACTGCAGTTACAGGTAAGTAACACATTTCTTATCCAGTATTATGGGTGTCTTTCATAGATTCACATGCCTGAAAGAGAGTAGCAAGCAATACATTATGCCCATTTCTGATGGAACAGCATATAGCAGTCTGTAGATAATACATATCATGCAACTAAGAACCATCAACAAGTAACAAGAAATAAGGAAATAAATGTGCATACCAGCGAAGGATAGTGGGAAGGAGGAAGGCTCACCTCACTGGAATAGATGGCGAAGCACAGCCTGGCCCACAGCTGCATCCTGCATCAGTTCCGTATCCAGGCAGTGGTGCCTGGTAAAGGTGTGCGGCGACTTCCAGGTCGCTGCCCTGCATATGTCCAGTATTGGCACCCCAGAGAATAGCGCTGCCGATGTGGACACAGCTCTTGTAAAATGGGCTCTCACTTTGGAGTGCAATGGCCGTCCAGCTTTGTCATGGCAAAAGGCAATTGCAGAGGATATCCATCGTGAGATACTTTGTTTGGAAAGTGGCATGGCTTTCCTCGGTCTGCTGAATGCGATGAAAAGCTGATTCGTTTTCCTGAAATGCTTTGTTTTGTCAAGGTAAAATTTGAGACACCTCTTCAGGTCCAAAGAGTGCAGGGATTTTTCAGCTGCAGTACTGGGATTTGGGAAGAATGATCGGAGGACTAGGGGTTCATTTAAATGGAAGTCCGACGGGACCTTAGGAATAAATCGAGGATTAGTTCTTAAAACCACTCTGTCTTCCCTGAACTGCATGAAGGGATTTTGTATGGAAAGAGCCTGTAGTTCGCTGACCCGACTAGCTGAGGTCAGAGCCAATAGGAGGGCTGTCTTCCAGGAGATGTATTTGACATCCGCCCTATGGATGGGCTCGATAGGGTGTTTCATCAATTGGTTGAGTACCACATTGAGATGCCATGTTGGTGGAACTCTCCGTGGCAGAGGTAAGGATCTGTAGAGCCCCTTAAGGAATTGCTTTATTAACCTGTGGGACCAGAGAGAGGCCCCTTTTGAAGTTCTCGTAAACCGGGAAATTGCTGCCAGATGAACTCTGATAGAGGCATGCGCAAGTCCCGATTGTGCCAGGTGTAACAGATATGGTAGGAGCTGCTCTGGAGTAACCCGAAAGGGATGGAGACCTTTGTCCTTACACCAAATGCAAAAGCGTTTCCACTTTAAGGAATAGGTCTTGTTTGTGCTGTCTGCTCTTGCTTTTGCGAGGACATCCTTGCACTTCTGCGGAATGTCTAATTGGTAGAACTCTCGGTACTCAGGAGCCAGGCCGATAATCTGAGTGATTTCAGATTCGGGTGCAGTACTTGGCCGTTGGACATCGTGAGCAGGGATGGATGTTGGCCTAGACGGATTGGCGGTTGGACTGAGAGGCGATGGAGGTCCGTGAACCAATGCTGCCTCGGCCAGAACGGGGCAATCATAATCAGGGTGCAGTGCTCCGTTTTCATTTTCCGAAGGACTCTTGGTATCAGGGGAAATGTGGGAAATGCATACGCAAAAACGTTGCGCCAGCCGATGGAAAATGCATTTCCGAGGGACCGCGACTGGGGATGCCAACTTGCGAAGTTGCGGCATTGGGCGTTCTCCCTGGTGGCAAAGAGGTCGATCTGTAGTCTCCCCCATTCCGAAAAGATGCGATTCAGCGCTTTTTGTTCAAGTTCCCATTCGTGGGACAGCGACCTTCGTCTGCTTAGAGCATCTGCTATGACGTTGTCCTTGCCTGGTTCATACTCCGCTGACAGTGTGATATTGTGGAGCACAAGCCAGTTCCAAATTTTCTGCGATTCGCGAGATAGTGTTAGCGAACGTGTCCCTCCCTGCTTGTTCAAGTAGTGCATTGTCGTGGTGTTGTTGGTCCTGACAAGCACTGGGGAGTTCTTGATGCGCGGGAGGAAAGCCTGCAGAGATAGGAAAACTGCTCTCAGTTCTAGGAGGTTGATATGGAGCTGCTGTTCCTGGTCCGTCCATTTGCCCTGCCCTGCAATTCTTGAAGGACCGCTCCCCATCCCTCTAGGGTGGCATCCGTAGTTATCACGTGTGGAGCTGCAGCTAGCAAGAATGATAGTCCTTGCGAGAGGTTCTTGGGCGACCTCCACCAGAGCACGGCTTTGGTCATTTGCTGAGTTATCACGATGCGATCCTCGAAAGAGCCTGTGCTTTGAGTCCACTGCCTGGTCAAGGCCTCCTGCAGAGGGCGCATTCTGAGCTGACAGTGTGGAATAAGCAGGATACACAAGGACATCATCCCCAGGAGGGACTTGAAAGTACGGACCAGTAGGATTTTTTTGAGGCCACTGCGGTGGCCAAAGTGATAAGCTTGTGCTTCCTCTCCTGCGATGGGAATGCTTTTGAACATTCCGTATTCAAAGTTGCCCCGAGAAAGGTAAGAACTCGGGAGGGCTGTAAGGTAGACTTCTCGTGATTGAGCGTCAGGCCCAGTTGCAGGAAAAGATTAAGACAGGCGTTGGAGGACTCGGCTGCGCCTTTCATAGATGGTGCTTTCACCAGCCAGTCGTCCAGGTAAGGGAAGACCTGGTGTCCATGCTGTCGTAGAAAAGCTGCCACAGGGGAGAGGCACTTGGTGAAAATTTGAGGTGCCGATTTGAGGCCGAATGGGAGGACACAGAATTGGTAGTGCTCACCCGCTACTTCGAATCTGAGGAATTTCCTGTGGCGTTTGTGAATAGGGATGTGATAATATGCGTCTTGCAGGTCTAAAGAAGCGGGAATAAAATCCCTTCCGTTTCTGAGCTGATGGGACTCGCTCTATTGCTCTTTTCCTTAACATTGAAGAGACCTCTTGAAGGAGTAATCGTAAATGTCCGTGTTGAAGCTTGCGAGGAGGAGTTGTCGGGGGGGATTGAATTGGATTCCAACGAATGACCGAATTGTATCAATTGGAGCACCCACCGATCCGTTGTAATTGATCTCCAATTGTGGAGGAAGTGTGTTAGTTTTCCTCCAAGTTTGAAAGAACGAGATTGTGGACGGACTGGCTGCTGGAAGCGGTCATTGGCGTCTGCCAGTGGCCTTCCTCTGGTTTTTTCCCCTGTAGTTGGACCTTCCATACGAGGTCTGGCAACCGTGTTGCTGTTGTCGCTGTTGGTATTGCGATCGACCTTGGTTATAGGAGTATGAGGATTTGCTCTGGTACGATCCTCTGTAAGAGGGCTGACCTCTACCCCTGCGCCCTCGAAAGGACTGGTTTTTAAACTGCAACGTGCCAAGCGCTCGTGCCATGTCCGTATCTTTTTTGATTGTTTGTAAGGCCTCGTCGATTTTCTCCCCAGTGAGGTGCTGGCCGTCGTAGGGCATGTCGAGTACTTTAGTTTGGACTTCTTGACGGAAGGATGTTGCTTTAAGCCACCCCTGTCTTCGCAGGACCGCGGCGCCTGCTAGCTGTCTGAAGCCGGTCATTGCAACATCTATAGCACAATCAATAAGTTCTAATGCCGATGTTTGGCCCTCCTTAAGGAGTGATTGAACTTCCTCCTTCAAATTATCAGGTAGTTCCGTCAGATATGGGGCAATATCCTCCCACAATTGCCTGATGTAGCGACCGAGTAGCGCGATGGAATTAGCTAATTTGACAGTCATGGCCGACGTGGTGGAAAAACGTTTGCCAATACTGTCTAGTTTCCTGCCTTCCTTGTCCGGTGGAGCCGACAATGGGGAGGACGGATTCCTAGAGTTCTTTTGAGCCGCCTGGGTAACCACGGAATCTGGCTGGGGATGCCCGGTAAGGCAGGCCGGTGCTGTTGTTGGTGCCTTATACTTCTTGTCCAGCCGTGGTACCATTGCGGAGACCGAGGCTGGTGTCTGCATCAGTTGTTTCCCTTGTTCCCATATGTGATCAATGATTGGAATTGGTAATTTTTTATTGCGCCAGGCTGTTTGACAGAGAGCCCGTCCCATCACCCCTATTGTTATAGGTGAGCTCTCAATTTTTGCTCGCTCTGATTTAAGCAAGGAAACAATGGACAGACGGTGGATGCTCCGCAAACTGATAGATCCAATTAAGTCTAGTGCGGTCAGGCGTTTCTTCAGGAACCTGCCCGCCTTAAGGTCATTAAAAACGGACGCACTCATTTTTTTACTGATGCAAAGGAAGCGGAAGCATATCTAGCTAGCACCAGTGCGGGCAAGAGCAAGACTTAAAATTAATTTGAAGAATTAGTGCTAACTGCATATGCTAAGTGCTAATCTCAACTGGAGGGCTCGGTACTTAGAAACATTGGTTGCACGGGGGGGCTCTCCCTTTTTTCTTTTTCTTCTCCTTTTGATGCATTACTGAGAATATGATAAATGTCTATTTTGTTTTTTGCTCTATTTTGGTAAATCGTTCAAAGCAGAGGGAGGGTGGGGGCCTCTTAAGGTGATTTGCTACGCAGGCTGCCTTTCCAGCGGCAGCCGTCGCAGAAGGGTGGCTCTTCCCCGGCTGGGGTAAGAGCTAGGGGGGAGGGTGCTTTTCTCAGCAGGATGGGGGGTTGGGAGGTTGGGGGGGGGAGAAATTAGAAAAATTTGCTTTTAGGCTGACGGGGTAGAACGCTGCAAGGACATTATAGCTCTTAGTTTTGTTTACTAATGGCATGAGGAATAGGAAACTCATTATTTTTTATTTATTTAAGGTTTTGTAGAGCGCGTAGTAACCCGTGAGCATCCCAGCGCTGGAACCTAGAAAATCCAGAGGGAGTGGCAGCCGAGGAAGACGGAAAGATCAGGGAAAGAGAAGTGTTTTCAGTGATTTTCTAAAAAGGAGAAGATTCGATTCCATTCTCAATTTCCTGGGCAGAGTATTCCAGTGTTTAGCCGCGTTTACAGAAAATAGTCGTCCACCAGACCGGGCTTTCTTCACTCTATGGACAGTAATGAAATTCTCGTGGTCCGAGCGGAGCGATCTGGTGGCTTTGTAAGGAGTGATGAGGTTTCCGAGGATGGGGGGGCCTTTGTTGTGAAGGAGTTTGTGTGCCAGGCAGAGAGCTTTGAACACAACTCTTTCTCTGACTGGCAGCCAGTGAAGTTGCCTCAAGGCAGACTTCGCTGATGTTCTGGCTGGGGTATTAGTGAGAAGTCGGGCCGCGGCGTTCTGAATTCTCTGTAGGGTGTTAAAGGTGGCTTCGGGGGCTCCCAGAAAGATGGCGTTGCTGTAGTCCAGCCTGGATAAGATAAGGCCTTGGATCAGCAGTTTCCGGGAAGTGAGAGGGAGCAGGGGGAGGACTTTCCTGCATGACCTGAGAAGTCCAAAGCAGATACCCGAGTTTTTTTTTGCCTGGGTTCTGAAGGACAGGTCTTTCTCGAGCCATATTCCCAGGCTCTTGACCTCCGTTTTAGGGGCAGGGGGTTCACCTAAACAGGCAGGCCATATGTTCGGTGGGAGGGAGAGCCCTTTTTGTCCAAGGAGCAGAATTTCCGTCTTGGACCCGTTGAGTTGTTCATCCACCCCTGAATTTCAGCGAGGCAACTATGAAGGTTGGAGGGTTCACGGTTGGGGTGGGAGAGAGTTACCACCAACTGGGTATCATCAGCATAATTGATGATTGTCACTCCGAACGGGGTGACCACCTCCTCCAAAGGGGACATGTAAACGTTAAATAACGTTGGGCTTAATGACGAGCCCTGCGGCACTCCGCACCGAAGAGGGACTTCTGGGGAGTGGTTGTCGCTCTCCCAGACTTGGAAGGAATGATGATTGAGAAATGACACAAGCCACTTCAGGGCAGTGCCCTTCACTCCGATATCTCCAAGACGCTGGATTAAAATCCGCTGATTGACCGTGTCGAAGGCCGCACTGAGGTCCAGGAGGATCACTGCCACTGATCCTCCTGTATCCAAAATGCATCTGGCCTCCTCCACTGCCGCCAGGAGGGCGGTGTCAGTGCCCTGCCCTGGGCGGAATCCCGTCTGAGATAGTTTGAGTAGGTTGTTGGACTCTAAAAATAGCGAAAGTTTTTTATTCACTAAGTTCTCAGCGACTTATTTTATTCCCTGGGAAGAGGGAAATTGTCCTGTAATTGGCTAGGTCCTGAGGGTCCAGTGTGGGTTTTTTGAGGAGACCTTTAACAACAGCCGCTTTCCAGCTGGGAGGGACCTTTCCTTGAAGTAAAGAAGCGTTAATGAGGGCAGTGAGTGGAGGGACAATGGTGTGGGCTACTTTCTTCAGGAAGCGCATAGGGAACGGGTCGCTGGGAGAGCCACTCTTAATTGTGGCAAGCATTGCGGAGACCTCTTCAGTGGTTACCGGGCCAAATGAGTCAAGGTGGGGGGCTCGGGTGCGGGCATGTGGATGGCGAAGGATTAGAGTTGTAACCGCCTGTCACACTAATGTCAATTAATGGTAGGGAGGCGAGGATTTTTGGAATTTTGTTGTCGAAGAATTTTGCCAGTTTGTTACATTTGTCCTCCGCGGTGTTAGCATCAAGGGATTTTGCTGCGGGACCCGGGACATTGAGAAGTTCTTTTAAAATAGTGAAAGTTTCCCTCGCGGAGCAAGAGGAATTTTTTATTCTTTCCTCGTAGAATGATCTTTTGTGGTTGCGGAGCGCAATTTTGTACGTTCTTATAGATACCCGGAAGGCTTCTTTTTTTCCCACGAGTTTCTCCCTCCTCCATGCGCGTTCAGTCCTTTTACATTCCTTCCGGAAGGAATTTAGTTCCGGGGTGTACCAGGGGGCTGGGTTTACCCTCTTGGCATGTTTAAGGGTATTAGAAAGGGGTAGCAGACTGTCTAGTGATTGGGAGAGCCAGGAATTAAACTCACTATCGGCTGTTATGGGGTCAAGGGCAGGGGGGGGGGGCCGAATCTCTGAGCTTGGATGCCCACTCCTCAGGCACAAGTTTGTGCCAGCGTCTGGTGAGGACCCGGGTTTTGGGCAGTTGGGGTAGTGGGGCCTCACGACGCCAAACAATAGGGATCAGGAAGTGGTCAGTCCAAGGGAGAGGGAGGGGAGCGCGGGTTTTGAAATCATGGATATTGGTAAAAATAGGGTCCAGAAGGTGGCCTTTATCGTGAGTAGACTGTGAATTCTTTAGGATACTTGGACACTTGGAGATGGGTTTAAGGTCTTTTTTACATACAAATGTATGAAATAAAGTGCTTAGCTTGGAACGTAGCGGGGCTAAATAGCAAAAATAAGAGATGTTCGGTTAAAGAAGAACTAAAATTACACAACCCTCATTTAGTCTTCTTATCTGAAACACATATTGCTGGAAAGGATAAAAAGCTACTTAAGCAATTGGGATACGACATTGTGGTTTGCTCCACTTTTGGGCACCCCACAAGAGGGGTTGCTAACCTCAAGGATAGGCGATTTAGGGCCGAAGTAATACAGACCTCTTGTGGTAAGGGTGGCAGATGGGCTGTAGCTCAGATTAGCTTCGAGAATCATAAATATGTCCTATGTGTGGTCTATGGCTTTAATACAGACGTGCCTATCCTTTTTGATCACCTGAATATTAAACTTTTGGACTGGGAGGGAGAACTTATCAACATGGGGGATTTTAATTGTATCATGGACTATAGTATAGATACAACCAGGTCTGGTAGTTATCAAAGGATGCACAAAACCAGGTTGTCCATTCTTGATTTATGTCGCATCTACAACATTAAAGACGCTTGGCGGTATTTATATCCAAAAACACCGGGGTATACCTACTACTCCGCACCTCATAAGCTTTGTTCAAGACTGGATATGGCATTAACGAGCGATAACCTACTGAAGGTCAGCTCCATGGTTTTATACCCCCGAATCTCTTCTGATCACAATGCAATAATGCTGATATTTACAACAACACATACCAAGACTTCTCCCAGACCATTTTCCTACCCCAGACATTTAGTTTCAGACATGCTCTACATGACGCAGCTTAAATCACATCTTACAGAATTTATAGACATTAATATAGGTTCAGCTACATACTGTATGGTATGGGATGCTTGCAAAGCAAGTATTAGGAGTTTCACTCAGGCTTACGTTATTAGACAAAACCTGGAACGGAAAAAACACAATGATATGCTGATCTCAAAAATAACCACCCAAGAAGAGTTACTGGCCTCAGCACTCCGATCAAATTTGTCAACGATCACAGAAATCGGCCTCAAACTTGGCCTATTAAAAAGCAAAGCTAAGACCAAGTTTATTCAGAAGAGCAGCTCCAATATACATACATTTAAAATAGCACAATACGAGGGGGGGGGGATAAAATCGGCAAAATTCTGGCCTATAAAGTAGCTGAGGACAGAGCAAGCTCTACGATTACAAATATCCGGGGGGCCGGTAACAAGATTTATAATCAGCCACTAGATATACTTGAACAATTTGCTGATTTCTATAAAACATTATATACTCCAGAAACTGAGCCTAACCTAGACGATATACGGGAATACGTTGAAGAGCACTCAATAAACATACAGAACATTTTAGAGATGGGCTCACTGTCTGACGATATAACCATGGCAGAATTACATCAGGCCATCGCTCTATTACCTGTAGGAAAAGCGGCAGGGGAGGACACAATACCTCTGGAGATATACAAAGCGTGCTTAGAGGAATTAGAACATTTGCTGCTGAAGATTATTCAATCTGTAGGGTCAAATGGAAAAGCTCCTAAATCACGGAATAGGGCGAAAATAATATTTCTTTTGAAGAAAGACAAGCCGAAGGAGGAGAGAGGGTCATATCGCCCTATTTCCCTGATAAACACGGACGCAAAAATATTTGCAAAAATTCTAGCACTAAGACTAGCCCCTATCATGCCTCAAATTATTAACCCACAGCAACATGGGTTCATAGCCGGGAGAGACACTACAATGCACGTTAATATGGCCATTACGGCATTTGATGTAGCAGAGACTGAATCCAGCCCACTCGGCATGATCCTATTAGATGCCGAGAAGGCTTTTGACCGAGTGGGGTGGGACTATCTCTGGTGCGTCTTGTCCAAAATGGGGTTTGGGGGGCAATTTTTGCGGGGAATACAGGCGCTGTATGACAACCCAATGGCCTGCACTATCTATGGGGGCTTGACCTCTCCAGATTTTTCAATTTTATGTGGCACTCGTCAGGGATGTCCTTTATCACCTCTTTTATTTGCCCTCTCACTGGAACCTTATTTGTTTGCTCTTCAATCTCAAACCCAGATTGTACCCTTTAGATCAGGCTCACAGGTGCTAAAAATAACAGCATATGCTGATGATATCACGGTTTACTCACAAGATATCGTTGAGGCTCTACAGGAAATCACCCTAGAGGCCGGCAAATTTGGGAAGGTGTCGGGTTACAAACGCAACTTACAAAAGACACAAGTTAAAACTAATTACACCCCAGCCGTGTTGGTTCCTGAGATCTGCAAAATTGCTACATACTTAGGGGTCAAAATGACGGCTAAATTACAGGAAATCAACAATATAAATTACAATGAATTAACTAAATCCACTATTTTATTATTAAAAA
Organism: Lissotriton helveticus; assembly: GCF_964261635.1. NCBI lineage: Eukaryota > Metazoa > Chordata > Amphibia > Caudata > Salamandridae > Lissotriton > Lissotriton helveticus. The sequence goes on from NC_136061.1 coordinate 255,096,520, forward strand.
AGTGGCACAGACTCCCCCTGAATTTAATCGGCAGAATCAATCTAATTAAGATGAAGGTATTGCCCAAATTTGTGTACTTATTTAGATCCATCTCATTGGCATTAAACAATCAGTTTTTTAAGCAACTCGACGGAGCGCTCAGCAGCTTTATCTGGGGCTACAAAAAAGCAAGAAGGTAGCTGAATCTTATGAAAAATAATACGAGTGAGGGAGGGCTTAACTTTCCCGATTTTAAGCTGTACTTTTGGTCTGCTTTTGTTACTCGTCTCCGATCTCTACTTAATAGAGGAGGGGCACTGTTTTTCCATTCTTTTATGTTAAAACTTGATTCAAATATGTTTTTACTACGAGCAAATGACCCTAATTATTACAAAAGGGTTAAATTCAAGACCGCAAAGAACATAACAAAGATTTGGGGCAATATACTAACTTTCTGTAAAACCACTTTTTTCACTCAAAGCTACCGCTGTGGGGCAACCCAGGTCTCCCAGGAATCTTTAATGACAATATCGCACATGGTTGGTCTAGGTTAGGAATTAGCGTTCTGGGGGACTTATATGGCACACAAGGATTTTTAGACTTCAACACTCTTAAATTGATATATGACTTACCTGAAAATATGAGGTATAAACACTTACAGTTGCACGATTACCTGATAAACAAAAAACAAGTTTTGGAGGTTTTTGATTGTGATATATGGACCTGTTAATACTCTTTAAAAAGCAAGTCAAGCTTATAGACTTTTAATCGATCTCAAATTAAACGACTGTCCTAAATTAGCTGACAAGTGGAGTAGATTACTGGGTTCCAATATAACATCAAAACAAGTAGAGTGTTCCCTGATAAATATTAACAAGTGAGTACGGTCATCTAGTCTAAGACTCCAACAATTTAGAACAGCTTGCATGTTATACTACACGCCCGAAAGAATCTCCAAATGGTCTTCTAATAATTCCTACAGCGATCGCACAAAATGCCCCAAATGTTCCATCGACGCAGCTGATCTGGCACATATGCTGTTTTCTTGTCCTAATCTTAAGGCCTTCTGGGGCGATATTCAGAAAGTTTTGAAAATGAAGCAGATTCAGTTGCCTATATTTACGGCTGCTTCTGTTTTGCTAGACACCTATCCGGTCTCTTTCCCACAGGCAGCCTTGGTTACTATACTTATGTCTTGTGCCAAGCTAACCGCGGCCAGAGCCTGGACCTGTTCCGAACCACCTACGGTCTGGGACTGGTGGGCACTTGTAACCGAGATCCATTCGATGGAACTAGCCTTAGCGAATATTAGGGGAACACGCTCACTGATCAAATTTAAAAAAAATTGGGGAACCTTTGTGGAATGATGATGCTTTCTTCTTTTATTGGGTATAGGCAAATACCATGCTTTAATTATACTAATAACCAGCGTCTCCAGGGGAATTTATTTTGACCGATCATTGAAAGAAAATGTTATAACTTTCCTAATCATGTATTAGTGAATTAATCTACTATTTTCTCTTCTTTTTGCACTTTCTCTTTCTTTTTTTTTTGCTCTGTTTTCTTTATTGTATTATATCTACATGTCCGCTAACATATGTATTAATGAATTAATGTATTTCTTCCCTGTCAGCTTGTTAACAATAAAAATAATAATAAAAAAAAAAAGGAATTGATCTGGTTGTTTTCCTAACTAGGTCTTTAAAAACATATAGGAAACAGTCTGTTTCAGTGGATTCCATAGACATATGGAATCTTGTGGCCGCTCTCTCCACTAAATTGTGAAATCCGCCAATGTTCACTGGCGGCGAGTCCGAGGTAGTGGGTTCAGGTGTGGCCGGAGAAGGAGCGATGTAGTCCTCATCGTCCCTATGGTTGGACAGGTCGTCCCGTACCTCCCCTTCTTCTGGTTCCTCGCCCTCGTCGTCAGAAGACGGGATATGTTGTACTGTTTCTCTTTCCTGACGGATCACCAAAGGTGACGGTCTAGGTCTTGAGGATGGGTCGGTCCAGATGTAGCTGGATTCTTCTCCGTTGATGGGGTCGATGTTGATTCAGGAAATCGCTGTTTGTAGTCTTGGATCAAGAACTGTAGGTCTGAGACTATAGACACCGGAAGGCATACCATAGGCGTGACTTGCGGCTGGACCTGTGAATGCACGGTCTCCTCCGTAAAAACCACTTCATCGCCGTCCTCATCAGTGCTTTGGCACTTTACTATGAGGTCTGAAGGACTGGTGGCCTGACCGTACTGGTCATCGTCCGATTCCTCATCTTGTAGCAGACAAGATGGGGGTAACTTTTGCACCCTGCTTGGAGACGTTAAGTCTGGTGTTATTGGCTTTTTCGTACTCTTCGTCGTTGGAATCGTAGACGGCTGACTGGCTGCTGACGACGGAGAAATCAAGTCCGACTGTTTCCATAGCGTCGACGGTGTCGACGACCGTGTTGTCGTCGACTGAATTTCGATTGACGATGGTGATTTCGTCGACGGTACCTTCGACGACGGTACCTTCGACGACGGACCCGTCGTTGATGGTGCGCTCGTCGACGGTGTCTTCGTCGTTGATGGAGCGCCCATCGACGGTGTCTTCGCCGTCGCCAGTCATTACCGTCGTCGATGTCTTCGTTGACTGAACGCTGGTCGACGAGAGTGTCTTCGTCAACGGCGCAGGCGTCGACGGTTTTGGCCTCGTCGTCGACGCTGATGTCGTTGATGTCGTAGACGGAATCTTAATCAACGTCGAGTGCTTTTTGATGAGAATAATCGACGACACAGGCTTACCCGCCGTCGACGATGGAGTAGTCGTCTTCGTCGATGCTGACGACGCGGTCGTCGTCGACACCGTCGTCGTCGATGTAGAAACATAAGACTGTAGAGACGGATTTCCTCAGCGCTGAGGGAAACGTCGACGAAATCGTCGTCGACGACGGCACAGGCTTCCTGAAGGCAGGAACCTCCTTGTCAGACGTTGTAGATTTTGCTGCTGAAGACTTTTTGATAGTCTTTTTAGGAGGACCGTCTGTAGGGCTAGGGAAAGCAACCCTGTGCCTCTTCAAGGATAATTTAGAGGAAACTGAAGCCATCTCACCGTCCTCTGAAGACTGCAGGTTGTCTCTGGTTTTCAGCCTGTTCAACCAGAGGAGCAGCCTTCCTTCCCTGTCTTTTAGACTTTTTGTAGAGAATGTTCTACAAATCCTACATTCCTTAGGAGAATGGTCTGGGTAAAGACAGTATAGACAGGTTTCATGCTTGTCATCGACGTGGAGCCTCTTCTTACCACAAGAAGAGCAAGCTCTGAAGAGACCCTTCTTCTGTTGATCAGCCATTGTTGATTTATGAAGGAAATATCCAATTTCTGTGAGGAAGAGATAAAACTAGGAAACCTGAGGAGAACTCAGGTGGGTACTCCCTAGCACAACGTGCGGTAGAAAATCTGAGAGACTGAGGCTCCTGACAGGAAGGTTCTAGAGGAAGGTGGTAGCTGGTTGGCTACCTTCTGGAGTTTGGTCCTTTTTACAAAAGGACATAGATAGGCTACTAAGGTTAGGCCCTTAGGCCTACTTTTCTCTATGTATGTCTATAGGACATTACTTTTCTATGTACCGGGGACTCCCGTCTCGACGACGGGGAAGGATTCAGTCATGTGAATCTATGAAAGACACCCATAATACTGGATAATGCTAAATTTGTGTTCAGCATGGCCCCTAGAAACTCTTCAGTAGTGGTTTGTTGTAGATGGGATTTTTGTTGGTTGATGAACCCTAGTTAATGTAGTAAATCTAGGGTCTTTCGAGTGTTTTGTTTGCAAAGTGTGAATGCGTTTGCTTTGATTAGGCGGTTGTCTAGATAAGGGAAGACATGAATGTTTTCTCTGCGCTGATGTGCTGCCACAAATGGTAAAGATTTGGTGAATTCTCTGGTGCTGTAGTGATCCAAAAAAGGGAAGACCTTTGAACTGAATGTTTTCCCTGAAATAGAAACCGGATATATTTTCTGTGTGCCGGATGAATTGATATATGGAAATAGGCGTCCTTTAGATCTAAGTTTGACAAAGTCTCCTTTTTGTAGTAAAGGGATGATCTCTTGAAGTGTGACCATGTGGAAATGTTCTGATATTATGTAATGATTTAGTGGACTGAGATCTAGAATAGGCCTGAGGGATTCATCTATTTTGGGAATAAGGAAGTATGGTGAATATGTCCCTGTCCATTGAATTTGTGGTGGAACTGGTTCTATTGAGCCTTTTTGGAACAGAGCTGTTATTTCTTGTTGCAGAAGGATTTGATGTGGCATGGATAGGTTGTGTTTGTGAGGTGGAATATTTGAAGGAGTTGTTGTAAGCTCCAGACTATAACCATGTTGGATAATGTCTAAAACCCATTGGTCTGTTGTAATTGAATTCAAATTTGTGAGAAATTGTTGAAGACGACCCCCAACCGGTATCTGGTTTTGTGGGGCAAAGGTAAAGGAGTCATTGCTAAGTATTGTTATTTGAGGGATGGGTATCGTTTCGTCCGCCTTTTCCTTAAAATTGTTACCTTTGTAAGAACCTCTGTAAAAGGTTTTTGAAGTTTGTCCCCGGGTTTTATATTGTGAACCAGAGGTATCTGTGGAAGCTGTCCTTGCTTCTTGTTAATAATTGGGCCTAACAAAGGAACCTCTATAGGTGTTAGTTTCTAGAGCACTCATTTATTTTGCTACCACAGTGTCCTTTTTGGGCCTCGGCTAGCGTAGGCTGCGCATGCGCAGTCTCGCTTGTGAGATCTTATGTCTCAGAGTAGCGAGGCTTAAACCCGCCCCTCTTCTCCATTGGCTGGCCTCCTAAATGGCGGCCAGCCATTGGAGTAGAGGTCTCTGTGACGATCTCTTTTCGCTGTAAGCCCCGTCCTTTTCGGATTAAGGGGCGTGTTTTTTTCATTTCTTTCTCTAAAGAAAAACACGCCCTCCAATCCGAAAATGACGGGGCATTCAAAGTCTGGTAAAATGTCGGGCATCGCATATTGGTGGTACTTTTTCGCATAGTATGGGTATCCATAGCAATATGGTAGACTCTTCTGGTATATTTCTGACGTTACATAAGTGTGTTCATTCATGGCCTTTTTGCTGCTATCTAAAACCTGTGGGTTGATTGAGCATCCGCGCTAGGTTCTGAACCCGGCTCGAGCGCGGTTCTGAGCCCGGCTCGCGCTTTGTTCTGAGCCCGGCTAACGCTCGGTTCTGTGTTCGGCTCGCACTCGAGCCCCGTCGGTGTCAGCAGCGGCCGTCTCTGTTGGTTGCGTCACAGCGGCGGCAGCAAACAGGTCTGCTGCGGCATCACCGAGCATCCTGGAAAAGGCCGAGCCGCTGGAACATCCTCGCCCCTCCGCCCTGAGCTCGACCGGCACCTTGCAGCCTCCCTCCGCCTGCTGCCCGCCCGCTCGCGGGGACCATCTGCCCGCCGGCCACGGTAAGGGGGCGCTCCCCCGGCACCTGCCTTGCTGTCACCGCCCCACTCCCACAGCCGTTATCGAGCCCCCCCCACCGGCCCCCTGCCTCAGGGACAAAGCCGCTGTTATTTCAAAGTTCTTAGTGGCCCGGTGCGTTTTTCAAAAAGAAACCAAGCACAGTGGCGCGACCGGTCTGTGACCTTGGTAAAGGGCTAGGGACATTGGTCAACAGAGAAGGTAGACCTTGCGAGGGACGTGTAATAATAGAATTATACCTCGTTGTGCTTGCTTTCCTGCCCCCTGTTCCCTCATTGTGCTTGCTTTCCTGCCCCCTGTTCCCTCGTTCTGCTTGCTTTCCTGCCCCCTGTTCCCTCTATCTGTTTGCTTTCCTGCCCCCTGTCCCCTCGTTGTGCTTGCTTTCCTGCCCCTGTCCCCTCGTTGTGCTTGCTTTCCTGCCCCCTGTTCCCTCTATCTGTTTGCTTTCCTGCCCCCTGTCCCCTCGTTGTGCTTGCTTTCCTGCCCCCTGTCCCCTCGTTGTGCTTGCTTTCCTGCCCCCTGTCCCCTCGTTGTGCTTGCTTTCCTGCCCCCTGTTCCATCGTTGTGCTTGCTTTTTTGGCCCCGGTCCCTGGTTGTGATTGTTTTTTCCGGCCTCTGTTCCCTGTGTGTCTGTGTGTGTGTCTGTGTCTGTGTGTGTGTCTGTGTCTGTGTGTGTATCTGTGTCTGTGTCTGTGTCTGTGTGTGTATCTGTGTCTGTGTGTGTGTCTGTGTGTGTGTCTGTGTCTGTGTCTGTGTGTGTATCTGTGTGTGTGTCTGTGTGTGTGTCTGTGTCTGTCTGTGTCTGTCTGTGTGTGTGTTAGACGGGGACCCTGAGGGTCGGCCGGACACTGAGGGAGAGATCCCCGAGGGGGACCGTCTCCGGGGATCGTACAGACAAGTTACCTCCCTCCCCACAAACAGGCACCACACCAAGTCGAGTTCAAGGCTTTATATAAGGTTCGTAAGGCAAGGTTATAAGCGATACAGGAGGTCTCGGACCCGGGGGTCCTCTCACTTCTAGTCTCTGTAGGGAAAGGGGGTAGCGGGACAGTCTTGGTACCGGATCGGTACCGGTGGGGGTAAGAGGCGAGCTCACAATCCTCGAGCTGGAGTGTCTGTGGATCGGGCCGCGGCAGCGCCAGCAGGCCAAGATGATAGTCTCACAAAGCAGAGGGCCGCGGCAGCGCCAGCAGGCCAAGTCGATGGTTTCACGAGGCAGAGGGCCGCGGCAGCGCCAGCAGGCCAAGACGATGGTTTCACGAGGCAGAGGGCCGCGGCAGCGCCAGCAGGCCAAGACGATGGTTTCACGAGGCAGAGGGCCGCGGCAGCGCCAGCAGGCCAAGACGATGGTTTCACGAGGCACAGGGCCGCGGCAGCGCCAGCAGGCCAAGACGATGGTTTCACGAGGCAGAGGGCCGCGGCAGCGCCAGCAGGCCAAGACGATGGTTTCACGAGGCACAGGGCCGCGGCAGCGCCAGCAGGCCAAGACGATGGTTTCACGAGGCAGAGGGCCGCGGCAGCGCCAGCAGGCCAAGACGATGGTTTCACGAGGCAGAGGGCCGCGGCAGCGCCAGCAGGCCAGTTACGGATGAGTTCTTCTCGGGTCTCTCGACTCCAGGATACAACTGCCGTCCTGGTCTGGCCCTGCCCCAGTTATAGGTCTGGTCCCCTTTGATGTCCGGACCCTCGCGCCTGGGGGGCCGGGGGGTCCGGGATGAGGGAGTCCAGACACCCAGCAGGGGGGTGGAGCCAGCGCTCAGGGCGGCCGGGGGTGATCGACACCTGGCGGAGGAGAGCCGTTGACGATTCCTTCTCCCATTGACCCGCCAAGTGGTCACTCTGCCTCCTGGGGGGGAGGTTGGTGCCTCGATGTCGGGGCCGGCCGGCCCCAGGTTAGGGTCGAGCTGAGGCCACGCGGCCTCGTGCTGCAGTGCCCCAAGATGGCGGCCGGGTCGATGTTGTGGTGTGGATGGCGACCCGGGCCGTGTAGGAAATGGGACCCCCGGCCGGCCAGGGCTTGCGCCACAGCCAGTCAGAGACCGCCACTCCTATATAAAGTCGACCCCTGCTCGCCCTCTAGGTAACGTGGCGCGGGCAGTCAGGCCTATCTCGGAGGACATGTGTGAAGCATTTGCGCACGCACCCACCAACAGCAACATCCCAGGCCTCCCACAAAAGGAACTCCACACGAAGTATATATGAAAATAGTCTTTGTATTAGACAGGACACATAGGAACATACACTTTACAAGGGGTTCAAGGCACGGCAGGGGTTACCAGGGAAAAGGTACAGGGCAGGGCCAAGGGACCACTGCCAGTGGTACGCATCTGATGGAACTGGCATTAGAACACATATCTCCTGGGAGCTTCCTAGAACTAGCAGTAGACTCACTCTGACCAGGGATCACATACAGGAGACATTGGGTACTCAGGCTGGAAGGGACAAGGTACATAACACAACAGAGGCCCCCATCAGCAGGGCTACACATAGTCAATCAGCAGGGCAACACATAGTAATCCTCAGCATCACATGCATATTAGTCCGTAGCACCCCCTAGGCCAGATGACCATCCTGGGGCAGGGGCGCCTTAGAGTCTCAGTGTCCAAAGGGGCCTGAAAGGGCCCGGGCAAACCTAAACGTGGCAGCGGCCCACGAAGTGCTGGGCCGCTGAGGGACTTGGCGGAGCCTTGCCGGCTCAGGGGGACAGGAGGGCGATGGTGGAGCCTCTCGGGGCTCAGGGAAACAGGGGAGCACGTGGTGGAGCCTCGCGGGGCTCAGGGGGACAACTGTGGGCAGGCGGGGCCCCCCCTCGGGGGACCCGACATCAATGGCGGCCCCTCGGGCCATGAGGGAGCCTCTCGGGGCCCAGGCAGGGTCAGGGGCACGTGGTGGAGCCTCCTCGGGCTCAGGGACTATCTGGGTGGAGCCTCGCGGGCTCGGGGGACCAAACAGGTAGAGGGAGCCTCTCGGGGCTCAGGGGGGCAAGGTATGGCCAGGCGGGGTCCCCCCTCGGGGGACCCGGCGTTACTGGGGGCCCCGGGGGCCTCTGGGCACACTCGGCTCGCGCTGGAGGGGAGGGGCGGCCACCGGCAATGTGGCCCGATGCCCCGCCTCCCCTCCGGCATTACTCACCGGTCGCCGAGCGCGCCGGTCTCTCTCCGCTCTCCGGGGCTCCCCCTCGCTCCTGGGGGCCCCGGGGGGAAGTCGCGGCGGTCCTGGGTCAAGCAGGGGCGCGGAGTAGGCTCCCGCTGCCCCCTGCATTACTCGGCTCTTCGGTCCTCGCCTCCACAGCTCCCCGGGCCGGCGTCCAATCACAGCGCGGCCCGGGGAGACGTCAGGAGCCCAGCCCGGGCCGCCATCCAATCACAGCGCGGCCCGGGGGAGGGCTTCACGGAGGGGTCCCGGGCCGGCGGCGGTGACTTGGGGGGAATTGACGAGGGTCAGGCCCCCTCGGGAATGGGGCAGTCGCGAGGTAGGCACTCGCTGGGGGTGTAGAACCCCGCAGAACAGGGCAAAGGCCGGGTAGCACCGGCTGGTGAAGGTAGCGCGCACAGCGCTAGTGCCACGAAGGATGCGCTCCAAAAGCGCCAACAGGACAGAAGGCAGCGCTCTAAGCGCTAGGGTCAGAGGGAAGCGCTCCCAAGCGCTAGAAGCGGGAATGAGCGCCCCAAGGCGCTAGGTTAGCAGGAAAGCGCTCTCAAGCGCTAGGGCCATAGCTAGCAGAGACCCCAGGAGGCCCAGGAGCCCAGCAGATCAGGAACAGAGCAGGGCCCAGGGAGGCACGCCCTTCCCTGAGCCCAAGCAGCAGCACGACCCAGGTAGGGTCCCAAGCAGGAAGAAGAAGAGAGAGAGAAAAGGGCCCACCCTCCTTTTATACAGGAGCTCCCTTTGTCTCCAAAAGGGGCAGGCAGGGAGAGAACCAGCTGGAACTGGTTATAAGGAATTTCTTGGTGCTGGCCAGGCCAGGGACACTGGACGCACCCCCGGGGGGGTGGGGCCAGCCTGGTGGGGGAAGGCCCAGCCGGCTTCAGCCAATCACGCGCCAGCACACCTACTGCACACACACACCAAGGTCTAGAAGGGGCCCTTCCCTTCTAGCCACACGCATGCCACATATGTCATCTTGTAGCATTCAACCTCACGAGCGCACACATACCAAACACGGCCCGGCACGCCCCACGCATCGGGAACTGCCAGAGCCACATACATCCCCCATGCATTCCTATGGGCGGCAGGTCTCTCTCACCACGCACACACTCAGGAGGGGACTCACCATCCCCCGGTCACATATACTAAGCACAACTTCAGGGATGGACCTGCCAGACGGGCCAAGTCCAACACATGTCCCCCCCAGCCCAAACGCAGGGGAGACCAATCACTACCGGGATGGACTTCCCTGCTGCAGGGCGGTAGGACGTGGACGCGGCCCGCAGTGCCGGACCAATAAACATATCTATATTAAAAATAATAAAAGTTAAAACAAAAACAAACAAAAAAAATAAAAAAATGAAGACATAGGTCCAACCAGGCTACCCACCTGGTGCTCCTTAGTTGCCCATGACTAGGACCAGGCCCTAAGCCATCCAGATACCACTGGTCCCTGCTAATCCGAAGTGGGGGGGCGGTACCCCTGGCCCCCAACAGCCATTCTCCACTCCCTTTCTCAGTGTAGCCACGACTACCACGGTTCCTTCCACCTAGGGTCCGCACCCTCAGGTTTACCAGAGGTCACGGGCAAGAATGCCCCACCCTACCTCTACTTCTGAGGTTCCGCGTTCTCCCAGGAGAAACACCCTCAGAACACACCTTCCTACCAGTCTTGGAACTTCCTCCCTCCACTGGTCTTCCACCTGGGAACTAAGCGTTCAGCTCTCCCCAAGGCAAGCCGCGGCCGAGCCAGCAGGTCTTCCTTGTCCGGGATACAACTTAACATGAATTCCGCCAGGGCGACACCTGACACCTAAAACACCACAAGATGAGCCGCGGCAGCGTCAGCAGGTCTCAGTACAACACAACACAAGATGAGCCGCGGCAGCGCCAGCAGGTCTCAGTACAATGAACACAACAAGATGAGCCGCGGCAGCGCCAGCAGGTCTCAGTACAATGAACACAACGAGATGAGCCGCGGCAGCGCCAGCAGGTCTCAGTACAACGAACACAGCAAGATGAGCCGCGGCAGCGCCAGCAGGCCTCAGTACAACGCAACCTAAATTCAGCCAGGGCGACACCTGACACCTAGAACACAACAAGATGAGCCGCGGCAGCGCCAGCAGGTCTCAGTACAACGCAACCTAAATTCAGCCAGGGCGACACCTGACACCTAGAACACAACACGATGAGCCGCGGCAGCGCCAGCAGGTCTCAGTACAACGCAACCTAAATTCAGCCAGGGCGACACCTGACACCTAGAACACAACAAGATGAGCCGCGGCAGCGCCAGCAGGTCTCAGTACAACGCAACCTAAATTCAGCCAGGGCGACACCTGACACCTAGAACACAACACGATGAGCCGCGGCAGCGCCAGCAGGTCTCAGTACAACGCAACATAAATTCAGCCAGGGCGACACCTGACATCTAAAACATAACCAGCGGGGTAAGGGGACTTGATGCATCCAACACATTCAGCGGGGTAAGGAAGGACATTATTATCGTTGATTCAGCAAGCTCCTCCTCCCAGGGAACTTACACCCCATTACTCAGCACACCTCAACATTCATCCACACATCGTCCCTTAGACTGGTAAGACAGTTTTCTACCGCCCAGATTCCTCAAACTGACCCTGGTGGCACAGGTACCATTACTCTAGGGGAGGGACAAGGATCATACACATTTGAACACAGCTACGCAGACACCACTGGATCCCACCCTTCTGGGGAATCCAGAAAACCATAGTGTACTAGGGAGAGGATTTACCCTCCCAAGGTAGGGGCCACTAACTAACAGGGTACGCAGACACTTTTTCTACAGAACAGACATTTCCATTGATCATTAAACATTTCCATAGGGTAGACATTTTTAGCAACCTGACCTGACCCCATGTGGGGCAGGTATCATTACTCCAGGGAAGGAACAGGGACCATACACATTGAACACAATTACGCTGCCACCACTGGATCCCACCCTTCTGGTGAATCCAGAAAACACATCGCACTAGGGGGTTGATCTACCCTCCCGGGCTAGGGTCACCTAACCAGAACACATTTTTCACAGAACGGACATTTAAGTAACCTCCTAAAAACAATAATCTCCTTTCTTTGCGACCAGTTACAATACAGAGTTTTTGTAGGGAGGCCAGTTATCGTTGTGGTACTTGCGCAAACACCAGTCCGGATCCCACCGCTGCCACCAGTGTAGGAAATGGGACCCCCGGCCGGCCAGGGCTTGCGCCACAGCCAGTCAGAGACCGCCACTCCTATATAAAGTCGACCCCTGCTCGCCCTCTAGGTAACGTGGCGCGGGCAGTCAGGCCTATCTCGGAGGACATGTGTGAAGCATTTGCGCACGCACCCACCAACAGCAACATCCCAGGCCTCCCACAAAAGGAACTCCACACGAAGTATATATGAAAATAGTCTTTGTATTAGACAGGACACATAGGAACATACACTTTACAAGGGGTTCAAGGCACGGCAGGGGTTACCAGGGAAAAGGTACAGGGCAGGGCCAAGGGACCACTGCCAGTGGTACGCATCTGATGGAACTGGCATTAGAACACATATCTCCTGGGAGCTTCCTAGAACTAGCAGTAGACTCACTCTGACCAGGGATCACATACAGGAGACATTGGGTACTCAGGCTGGAAGGGACAAGGTACATAACACAACAGAGGCCCCCATCAGCAGGGCTACACATAGTCAATCAGCAGGGCAACACATAGTAATCCTCAGCATCACATGCATATTAGTCCGTAGCACCCCCTAGGCCAGATGACCATCCTGGGGCAGGGGCGCCTTAGAGTCTCGGTGTCCAAAGGGGCCTGAAAGGGCCCGGGCAAACCTAAACGTGGCAGCGGCCCACGAAGTGCTGGGCCGCTGAGGGACTTGGCGGAGCCTTGCCGGCTCAGGGGGACAGGAGGGCGATGGTGGAGCCTCTCGGGGCTCAGAGAAACAGGGGAGCACGTGGTGGAGCCTCTCGGGGCTCAGGGAAACAGGGGAGCACGTGGTGGAGCCTCGCGGGGCTCAGGGGGACAACTGTGGGCAGGCGGGGCCCCCCCTCGGGGGACCCGACATCAATGGCGGCCCCTCGGGCCATGAGGGAGCCTCTCGGGGCCCAGGCAGGGTCAGGGGCACGTGGTGGAGCCTCCTCGGGCTCAGGGACTATCTGGGTGGAGCCTCGCGGGCTCGGGGGACCAAACAGGTAGAGGGAGCCTCTCGGGGCTCAGGGGGGCAAGGTATGGCCAGGCGGGGTCCCCCCTCGGGGGACCCGGCGTTACTGGGGGCCCCGGGGGCCTCTGGGCACACTCGGCTCGCGCTGGAGGGGAGGGGCGGCCACCGGCAATGTGGCCCGATGCCCCGCCTCCCCTCCGGCATTACTCACCGGTCGCCGAGCGCGCCGGTCTCTCTCCGCTCTCCGGGGCTCCCCCTCGCTCCTGGGGGCCCCGGGGGGAAGTCGCGGCGGTCCTGGGTCAAGCAGGGGCGCGGAGTAGGCTCCCGCTGCCCCCTGCATTACTCGGCTCTTCGGTCCTCGCCTCCACAGCTCCCCGGGCCGGCGTCCAATCACAGCGCGGCCCGGGGAGACGTCAGGAGCCCAGCCCGGGCCGCCATCCAATCACAGCGCGGCCCGGGGGAGGGCTTCACGGAGGGGTCCCGGGCCGGCGGCGGTGACTTGGGGGGAATTGACGAGGGTCAGGCCCCCTCGGGAATGGGGCAGTCGCGAGGTAGGCACTCGCTGGGGGTGTAGAACCCCGCAGAACAGGGCAAAGGCCGGGTAGCACCGGCTGGTGAAGGTAGCGCGCACAGCGCTAGTGCCACGAAGGATGCGCTCCAAAAGCGCCAACAGGACAGAAGGCAGCGCTCTAAGCGCTAGGGTCAGAGGGAAGCGCTCCCAAGCGCTAGAAGCGGGAATGAGCGCCCCAAGGCGCTAGGTTAGCAGGAAAGCGCTCTCAAGCGCTAGGGCCATAGCTAGCAGAGACCCCAGGAGGCCCAGGAGCCCAGCAGATCAGGAACAGAGCAGGGCCCAGGGAGGCACGCCCTTCCCTGAGCCCAAGCAGCAGCACGACCCAGGTAGGGTCCCAAGCAGGAAGAAGAAGAGAGAGAGAAAAGGGCCCACCCTCCTTTTATACAGGAGCTCCCTTTGTCTCCAGAAGGGGCAGGCAGGGAGAGAACCAGCTGGAACTGGTTATAAGGAATTTCTTGGTGCTGGCCAGGCCAGGGACACTGGACGCACCCCCGGGGGGGTGGGGCCAGCCTGGTGGGGGAAGGCCCAGCCGGCTTCAGCCAATCACGCGCCAGCACACCTACTGCACACACACACCAAGGTCTAGAAGGGGCCCTTCCCTTCTAGCCACACGCATGCCACATATGTCATCTTGTAGCATTCAACCTCACGAGCGCACACATACCAAACACGGCCCGGCACGCCCCACGCATCGGGAACTGCCAGAGCCACATACATCCCCCATGCATTCCTATGGGCGGCAGGTCTCTCTCACCACGCACACACTCAGGAGGGGACTCACCATCCCCCGGTCACATATACTAAGCACAACTTCAGGGATGGACCTGCCAGACGGGCCAAGTCCAACAGGCCGGCTGGGTCCGGAGCTGGTGTCTTGTAGTGGAGGGATTGCAGGGTACTTCGGTTGGTCGTGTGGGGACTCTGGCTGGGGATGCAGGGAGAGCCAGGGTCCCGGTCCCATTGCGGGGAGGGGGGCAGCCCGACCATGCGGCCTGTCCAACATGCGTCCCCCCCAGCTGAAGGCGGGGAGAGTCAGCCATCTTCCGGGGGACTCTCCTCGCTGAGGCGGAAAAAGCGTGACAGGCCGTCGGCGTTGGCGTGGTCCTGACCTGGACGATGTTCCACCGTGAAGTCCATCCCCTGCAGGGAGATGGACCAGCGCAACAGCTTCGGGTTCTCCCCCCGCATTTGCATCAGCCATTGCAGGGGTCGGTGGTCTGTTTGCACCCGAAAGTGGGTGCCGAAGAGGTATGGCCGGAGCTTCTTGAGTGCCCAGACTACGGCGAAGGCCTCTCTCTCAATGGTGCTCCAGCGCTGTTCTCGGGGCAAGAGGCGTCGGCTGATGAAGACCACCGGATGGTCGACCCCTTCGGCGTTGAGTTGGGAGAGGACGGCCCCCACACCATGATCGGAGGCGTCCGTCTGCACAATGAACTCCCGGCTGTAGTCGGGAGCCTGGAGCACGGGGGCCGTGCACATGGCGGTCTTTAGTCTCTCGAAGGCCGATTGGCAGTCCGGGGTCCAGTTGACTGTTTTGGGGCTCTTCTTGGAGGTGAGCTCTGTGAGGGGCCCCACGATGCTGCCATAGTCCTTCACGAACCGCCGGTAGTATCCGGTGAGCCCCAGGAAGGCCCGGACCTCCGTTTGGGTCGTAGGGGGCTGCCAGGCCTGGATGGCAGCAATCTTGAGTTGGAGGGGGGCCACCAGCCCGCTTCCCACTTGGTGTCCCAGGTAGGTCACGGACCCTTGGCCAACCTGGCACTTGCTGGCCTTGATGGTGAGCCCGGCTTGCCGGAGGGCGTGTAGAACCTCCCGCAGGTGGCGGAGGTGGTCGATCCACTGGTGGCTGTACACAGCAATGTCGTCCAGGTAGGCGGCGCTGAAGTCTTCCAGGCCCGCCAGTACCTGGTTTACCAGCCGTTGGAACGTTGCCGGGGCGTTTTTCATGCCGAAGGGCATGACTTTAAAGTGGTAGTGCCCGTCTGGGGTAGAGAAGGCGGATCGTTCTTGGGCCCGAGGGGTGAGGCCGATCTGCCAGTAGCCCGCTGTCAGGTCGAAGATGCTCAGGTAGCGGGCGGCCCCCATCCGGTCAATTAACTCGTCGGCCCGGGGGATGGGATGAGCGTCGGTCCGGGTAACTGCATTCAGCCCACGATAGTCCACGCAGAACCGGAGCTCAGGGGCAACGCCTGGGGCAGCTGCCTTGGGAACCAGGACGACTGGGCTTGCCCAGGGGCTGTCTGAGGGTTCGATCACTCCTAGGGTCAGCATTTTGGACACCTCGGTCTGGATGCAGGCTCGTACCCGGTCTGGTACGCGGTACGCCCGGTGCCGAATAGGAGGGCTGTCCCCGGTGTCCACATCGTGGAGGCACCAGGGGGTGACTCCGGGGGTGAGGGAGAACAGGGAGGCGAACTGTCTCAGGAGCCTTTGGCAGTCTTGGCGTTGCTCCGGGGACAGGGCCTCGGAGAGCTGGACTCCTTCCACTGAGCCGTCCTGCTCGAAGGCCCTCAGTAAGTCCGGAAGGGGTTCGGAGTCTTCTTCTGTCCCATTATCGGTAGCCATCAGGAGGCTGAGCTCGGATCGCACAAAATGGGGTTTTAGTCTGTTGGCATGGAGGACCCGTAGGGGGTTCCGGGCAGTCTCCATGTCGATTAAATAGGTGACGGGCCCTTTGCGTTCGATTACCTTGAAGGGCCCGGACCATCGGTCTTGGAGTGCACATGGTTCAACCGGGGACATCACCCAGACCTGTTGTCCCGGTTCGAACTCAATGGAGGACGCGTGCTGATCGTACCACCTCTTCATGTCCTCCTGACTGGCCTCGAGGTTGGTTTTGGCGGTGTCTCGGAACCGCCGGGTCTGGTTGCGGAGAGCCAGGAGGTACCTGTAGATGTCCGGGGGAGTTTTCTGGGGAGGCTGCTCCCAACCTTCCTTGACTAGGCTGAGGGGGCCCCGGACGGGGTGCCCGTACAGGAGTTCAAATGGGCTGAAGCCGAGGGACTTCTGCGGGACCTCCCGATAGGCAAACAGGAGGCATGGGAGTAGCACGTCCCACTGGCGTCGAAGGGGTTCTTCTAGACCCATAATCATCCCCTTGAGGGTGCGGTCTCTCGACCAGTCCGTTTCCTTGCGGGTGATAGGGGGTCGTGAATTTGTATGTGACCCCGCATTGTTGCCAGAGGGACTTCATATATCTGGAGATAAAGTTCGTGCCCCTGTCACTGACGACCTCCCGGGGGAACCCCACCCGGGAGAAGATCCCCATCAGGGCCCGGCCCACCACGGGGGCCGTCACCGTCCGAAGAGGGATGGCTTCGGGATAGCGGGTGGCGTGGTCTACCAGGACCAGGATGAACCGGTGTCCTTGGGCTGTTCGAGGGTCGAGGGGCCCCACAATGTCTATTCCCACCCGTTCAAACGGGGTGGTGACGACAGGAAAGGGTTGTAACGGTGCTTTGATTTTTCGGCCACTTTTTCCGCTGGCCTGGCAGGTGGGGCAGGCCTTGCAGTGGTTGGTGACATCCTTCCGCATGTGGGGCCAGAAAAAATGGGTCACCAGGCGGTCGTAGGTTTTATCCTGCCCCAGGTGTCCGGCAAGGGGGACATCGTGGGCTAAGTTCAGGAGGCAGTCTCGGAAGCGAAGGGGCACCACCAGCACCCGACTGGCCCCTAGTTCGGCAATTTTCTGCTCGCTGTAGAGCAGGTCTTGGTCCCAGTAGATCCAGTGGGCCCCCGAGGTATCCCCGGTGCTCTGGGCCAGGGCTTGCTGCCGGAGTCCTTCGAGAGAGGGACAGGTTTTCTGTTCGGCCCGGAATTGGTCCTGCGTGGGGCCTCCCTCCTGCCGCCATTGTGCCAGGTCAGGGACGTCCCGAAGCTGGGCGGATCCTTCTTCGGTTTGGGTCAATGGACTGGCTTCTGGGGCGGCCTCCTCTGGGATGAGCGCGGGAGGAGGTTCTGGCCACTCGGGCTCTTCTGGGCTGGGGACCGCGCGGGCGGTCATGGACCGGGTCGTGACGCAGACCCATTCGGGGAGGCCGAGCATCCCCAGGTGCTCCCTCCGTTCGACAGCTGCCCAGGGAGAGCTTTCAAGGTCGTTTCCTAGGAGGCAGTCCACGGGGGCATCATCGCGGACAGTTACTTTTAACATCCCTGTTACTCCTCCCCACTCGAAGGGGACGCAGGCCATGTGGCATAGGCTTTCAGAGTTGTCGGCTGACCGGACAGGGCAAAGAATGTTCGGCAAGATTTGGTCTGGAGTGACGAGGTGGCGTCGGACCGCCGTTACACTGGCCCCGGTGTCGCGGAGGGCTTCCGCCCGGCGGCCATTAATGTTGACCCATTGTCCGTACTTCTGTGTATTGGCGGGAAGGGGGGCCCGCGGAATCATGTCTCTCTCCCCTAAGCAGACCAGTGCCATGGCGGCGGGTGCCCATTCCGAGGGGTCGGTCTCGTACTCTTCTTGGTCTTCCGGGATTAGTTCTTCCCCTAGGGCCGCCGCTGCAACTTGGCGGGGGGTAGTGTTCGGATTCTTTGGGCAGTTGGGATCGCTGGCGTAGTGGCCGGGTCGCTGGCACCTGTGGCACGTAATGTTGGCCCGGAAACCGGCCCGGACGGCAGGGCTTCCTCGGCCAACCGGGGTCGAGGGGTTTCTGGGGGGTGACGAGGGGCCGGGGTCTCTACCCCGACCCTGACTTCCTCCTCCCCCTCGGGGGCGATACGGTCTGGATAATTCGCTGGGTGCGTTCCGGCCAACTCGGGTGCTTTCCCACCGGTCGGCTTCGACGGCGAGTTGTCGAGGGTCGGTTAGCTTACTGTCCAGGAGGTGTTGCCGGAGCTCTACGAAGCAGTTGTTCGACAGGTGTTCCCATACGATCAGGTCAAAGAGTTGTTCGTAGGTGGTTACTTTGTTGCCCTTGATCCACCCCTCGAAGGCTCGGCTAAAAAAGTTCACGTACTCCACCCAAGTGGTACCCGGAATCCGTTTGCAGTCGCGGAACCGTTGGCGGTACATCTCAGGGGTGAGCCCGTATCGAGTGAGGAGGGCGGCCTTCATGTGGTCGTAGGAGGTCATCAGTTGGTCCGGGAGTTGCAGCAGGGCGTCCCGCCCTTCGTTGACAAACCTCCCCCATAATCCGGCTCCCCAATCGCTTCGGGGAATCCGGTGGGAGGTCATTGCCACCTCATAGGCTTTAAACCACTGCTGTATATCATCGTTCTTGTGGTATTCCCGGATGACATCTTTGGGGATGTGAACCTTGGGTTCGGTCGAGGCCGACGGGGTCGGTCGTTCGGGGAGCCCGAGGTCTTTATTCTGTTTCTGGATCTCCAGTGCTTTGAGATTGCGCTCATGTTCGTACTCTATTTTCTTTTCCTCTAGCTCTCTCTGTCTTTGCTTGTCTTCTCGCTCTTCCCTGAGCCGTAAGTGTTCCAGGGTTATTTTTTGTTCTGCCAGCTTGAGTTCTCCATCCAAGCGAAGTCGGGCTAGTTCTATTTCGTGGAGTCTGGTTTTTTCTCTTTCTCGGATCTCTTCCAGGGAGAGACCCGCTCCTTCTTTAGCTGGTGCGGGGCTTGTTTCGGATGTTTGTGTTCGGGGTACGGCCGTACCCGTTTCTGCCCAGGCTTCTAGGGCTCGTTTGAAGTCTTCCTTCGTACTCAGACCCGTGGTTGGGAGACCAAGTTCCATGCAATATTGCTTCAGTTCTCGGTGGTTGTAGTCTTCCAATTTTTCCATC
Source organism: Lissotriton helveticus (assembly GCF_964261635.1). Classification (NCBI taxonomy): domain Eukaryota; kingdom Metazoa; phylum Chordata; class Amphibia; order Caudata; family Salamandridae; genus Lissotriton; species Lissotriton helveticus. Next base: position 255,115,597 of record NC_136061.1, read on the forward strand.
TGGAATTTCTCCGTTGTTCCGCTCTCTGTTGTCATGGTGGTCGTGTGTCGTGGGTCGGGTAACTTTCTGTACGATTATGCGTAGGTTCGGATCCCGTCGCTGGCCACCAATGTTAGACGGGGACCCTGAGGGTCGGCCGGACACTGAGGGAGAGATCCCCGAGGGGGACCGTCTCCGGGGATCGTACAGACAAGTTACCTCCCTCCCCACAAACAGGCACCACACCAAGTCGAGTTCAAGGCTTTATATAAGGTTCGTAAGGCAAGGTTATAAGCGATACAGGAGGTCTCGGACCCGGGGGTCCTCTCACTTCTAGTCTCTGTAGGGAAAGGGGGTAGCGGGACAGTCTTGGTACCGGATCGGTACCGGTGGGGGTAAGAGGCGAGCTCACAATCCTCGAGCTGGAGTGTCTGTGGATCGGGCCGCGGCAGCGCCAGCAGGCCAAGATGATAGTCTCACAAAGCAGAGGGCCGCGGCAGCGCCAGCAGGCCAAGTCGATGGTTTCACGAGGCAGAGGGCCGCGGCAGCGCCAGCAGGCCAAGACGATGGTTTCACGAGGCAGAGGGCCGCGGCAGCGCCAGCAGGCCAAGACGATGGTTTCACGAGGCAGAGGGCCGCGGCAGCGCCAGCAGGCCAAGACGATGGTTTCACGAGGCAGAGGGCCGCGGCAGCGCCAGCAGGCCAAGACGATGGTTTCACGAGGCAGAGGGCCGCGGCAGCGCCAGCAGGCCAAGACGATGGTTTCACGAGGCAGAGGGCCGCGGCAGCGCCAGCAGGCCAGTTACGGATGAGTTCTTCTCGGGTCTCTCGACTCCAGGATACAACTGCCGTCCTGGTCTGGCCCTGCCCCAGTTATAGGTCTGGTCCCCTTTGATGTCCGGACCCTCGCGCCTGGGGGGCCGGGGGGTCCGGGATGAGGGAGTCCAGACACCCAGCAGGGGGGTGGAGCCAGCGCTCAGGGCGGCCGGGGGTGATCGACACCTGGCGGAGGAGAGCCGTTGACGATTCCTTCTCTCATTGACCCGCCAAGTGGTCACTCTGCCTCCTGGGGGGGAGGTTGGTGCCTCGATGTCGGGGCCGGCCGGCCCCAGGTTAGGGTCGAGCTGAGGCCACGCGGCCTCGTGCTGCAGTGCCCCAAGATGGCGGCCGGGTCGATGTTGTGGTGTGGATGGCGACCCGGGCCGGCTGGGTCCGGAGCTGGTGTCTTGTAGTGGAGGGATTGCAGGGTACTTCGGTTGGTCGTGTGGGGACTCTGGCTGGGGATGCAGGGAGAGCCAGGGTCCCGGTCCCATTGCGGGGAGGGGGGGCAGCCCGACCATGCGGCCTGTCCAACAGTGTGTGTCTGTGTCTGTCTGTGTGTGTGTGTGTGTGTCTGTGTCTGTCTGTGTCTGTCTGTCTGTGTGTGTCTGTGTCTGTCTGTGTCTGTCTGTCTGTGTCTGTCTGTGTGTGTCTGTCTGTCTGTGTCTGTCTGTCTGTGTCTGTCTGTCTGTGTCTGTCTGTCTGTGTCTGTCTGTCTGTGTCTGTCTGTCTGTGTCTGTCTGTCTGTGTCTGTCTGTGTCTGTCTGTGTCTGTCTGTGTCTGTCTGTGTCTGTCTGTGTCTGTCTGTGTCTGTCTGTGTCTGTGTGTCTGTCTGTCTGTGTCTGTGTGTCTGTCTGTCTGTGTCTGTCTGTGTGTGTGTGTGTCTGTGTGTGTGTGTGTGTGTGTGTGTGTCTGTGTCTGTCTGTGTCTGTCTGTGTCTGTCTGTGTGTGTCTGTGTCTGTCTGTGTCTGTCTGTGTCTGTCTGTGTCTGTCTGTGTCTGTCTGTGTCTGTGTCTGTCTGTGTCTGTCTGTGTGTGTGTGTCTGTCTGTGTCTGTCTGTGTCTGTCTGTGTCTGTCTGTGTCTGTCTGTGTCTGTCTGTGTCTGTCTGTGTCTGTCTGTGTCTGTCTGTGTGTGTGTGTCTGTCTGTGTCTGTCTGTGTGTGTGTGTGTCTGTGTCTGTCTGTGTCTGTCTGTGTGTGTGTGTCTGTGTCTGTCTGTGTCTGTCTGTGTGTGTGTGTCTGTCTGTGTGTGTCTGTCTGTGTCTGTCTGTGTCTGTGTCTGTGTGTGTGTGTGTGTGTGTCTGTGTGTCTGTGTGTCTGTGTGTCTGTGTGTGTCTGTGTGTGTCTGTGTCTGTCTGTGTCTGTCTGTGTGTGTCTGTGTCTGTCTGTGTCTGTCTGTGTCTGTCTGTGTCTGTCTGTGTCTGTCTGTGTCTGTCTGTGTCTGTCTGTGTCTGTCTGTGTCTGTCTGTGTGTCTGTGTCTGTCTGTGTCTGTCTGTGTCTGTGTCTGTGTGTGTCTGTGTGTGTCTGTGTGTGTCTGTGTGTGTCTGTGTGTCTGTCTGTGTGTGTGTGTCTGTCTGTGTCTGTCTGTGTGTGTCTGTGTGTCTGTCTGTGTGTGTGTGTCTGTCTGTGTCTGTCTGTGTCTGTCTGTGTCTGTCTGTGTCTGTCTGTGTCTGTCTGTGTCTGTCTGTGTCTGTCTGTGTGTGTGTGTCTGTCTGTGTCTGTCTGTGTGTGTGTGTCTGTCTGTGTCTGTCTGTGTGTGTGTGTCTGTCTGTGTCTGTCTGTCTGTGTCTGTCTGTGTGTGTGTGTCTGTCTGTGTCTGTCTGTCTGTGTGTGTCTGTCTGTGTCTGTGTGTGTGTGTGTGTGTGTCTGTGTGTCTGTGTGTCTCTGTGTGTCTGTGTCTGTGTGTGTGTCTGTGTCTGTCTGTGTCTGTCTGTGTGTCTGTGTGTCTGTGTGTCTGTGTGTCTGTGTGTCTGTGTGTCTGTGTGTCTGTGTGTCTGTGTGTGTCTGTGTGTGTCTGTGTGTGTCTGTGTGTGTCTGTGTCTGTGTGTGTCTGTGTGTGTCTGTGTGTGTCTGTCTGTGTCTGTCTGTGTCTGTGTCTGTCTGTGTCTGTCTGTCTGTGTCTGTCTGTCTGTGTCTGTCTGTCTGTGTCTGTCTGTCTGTGTCTGTCTGTGTGTCTGTGTCTGTCTGTGTCTGTCTGTGTCTGTCTGTGTCTGTCTGTGTCTGTGTGTGTCTGTGTGTGTCTGTGTGTGTGTGTCTGTCTGTGTCTGTCTGTGTCTGTGTGTGTGTGTCTGTGTGTGTGTCTGTGTGTGTGTCTGTGTCTGTGTGTGTGTCTGTGTGTGTGTCTGTGTGTCTGTCTGTGTCTGTCTGTGTCTGTCTGTGTCTGTGTGTGTCTGTGTGTGTCTGTGTGTGTCTGTGTGTGTCTGTGTGTGTCTGTCTGTGTGTGTGTGTCTGTCTGTGTCTGTCTGTGTGTGTCTGTGTGTCTGTCTGTGTGTGTGTCTGTCTGTGTCTGTCTGAGTCTGTCTGTGTCTGTCTGTGTCTGTCTGTGTCTGTCTGTGTCTGTCTGTGTCTGTCTGTGTGTGTGTGTCTGTCTGTGTCTGTCTGTCTGTGTCT